>NC_090935.1:1111397410-1112647410 GCF_040938575.1 Ambystoma mexicanum
TTGGGAGGACCTGCATCTGTGGAAATCATCCGCCTCAGTCGTGCAGCATGCTGCACAAGACTATCTCCCGCAGCTGGCTGCACAGGGATACTTCTTCAGTGGACTGAGTCTCCTGAAGGGGCACAGTTCCATGAAGAGTTGGGAGGACCTGCACCTGTGGAAAGCATCCGCCTCAGTCCTGCAGCATGCTGGCACAAGACTATCTCCCGCAGCTGGTTGCACAGGGATACTTCTGCAGTGGCCTGAGTCTCCTGAAGGGGCACAGTTCCATGAAGAGTTGGGAGGACCTGCACCTGTGGAAAGCATCCGCCTCAGCCGTGCAGCATGCTTGCACAAGACTATCTCCCGCAGCTGGCTGCACAGGGATACTTCTGCAGTGGCCTGAGTCTCCTGAAGGGGCACAGTTCCATGAAGAGTTGGGAGGACCTGCACCTGTGGAAAGCATCCTCCTCAGTCGTGCAGCATGCTTGCACAAGACTATCTCCCACAGCTGGCTGCACAGGGATACTTCTGCAGTGGCCTGAGTCTCCTGAAGGGGCACAGTTCCATGAAGAGTTGGGAGGACCTGCACCTGTGGAAAGCATCCGCCTCAGTCGTGCAGCATGCTGGCACAAGACTATCTCCCGCAGCTGGCTGCACAGGGATACTTCCACAGTGGCCTGAGTCTCCTGAAGGGGCACAGTTCCATGAAGAGTTGGGAGGACCTGCACCTGTGGAAAGCATCCGCCTCAGTCGTGCAGCATGCTGGCACAAGACTATCTCCCGCAGCTGGCTGCACAGAGATACTTCTGCAGTGGCCTGAGTCTCCTAAAGGGGCACAGTTCCAGGAAGAATTGGGAGGACCTGCACCTGTGAAAGCATCCACCTCAGTCGTGCAGCATGCTGGCACAAGACTATCTCTCGCAGCTGACTGCACAGGGATACTTCTGCAGTGGCCTGAGTCTCCTGAAGGGGTACAGTTCCATGAAGAGTTGGGTGGACCTGAACCTGTGGAAAGCATCCGCTTAAGTCGTGCAGCATGCTGCCACAAGACTGTCTCCCGCAGCTGGCTGCACAGGGATACTTCTGCAGTGGCCTGAGTCTCCTGAAGGGGCACAGTTCCATGAAGAGTTGGGAGGACCTGCACCTGTGGAAAGCATCCGCCTCAGTCGTGCAGCATGCTGGCAGAAGACTATCTCCCGCAGCTGGCTGCACAGGGATACTTCTGCAGTGGCCTGAGTCTCCTGAAGGGGCACAGTTCCATGAAGAGTTGGGAGGACCTGCACCTGTGGAAAGCATCCGCCTCAGTCGTGCAGCATGCTGGCAGAAGACTATCTCCCGCAGCTGGCTGCACAGGGATACTTCTGCAGTGGCCTGAGTCTCCTGAAGGGGCACAGTTCCATGAAGAGTTGGGAGGACCTGCACCTGTGGAAAGCATCCACCTCATTCGTGCAGCATGCTGGCACAAGACTATCTCCCGCAGCTGGCTGCACAGGGATATTTCTGCAGTGGCCTGAGTCTCCTGAAGGGGCACAGTTCCATGAAGAGTTGGGAGGACCTGCACCTGTGGAAAGCATCCGCCTCAGTCGTGCAGCATGCTTGCACAAGACTATCTCCCGCAGCTGGCTGCACAGGGATACTTCTGCAGTGGCCTGAGTCTCCTGAAGGGGCACAGTTCCATGAAGAGTTGAGATGACCTGCACCTGTGGAAAGCATCCGCCTCAGTCGTGCAGCATGCTGCCACAAGACTATCTCCCGCTGCTGGCTGCACAGGGATACTTCTGCAGTGGTCGTAGTCTCCTGAATGGGCACAGTTCCAGGAAGAGTTAGGAGGACCTGCACCTGTGAAAGCATTCGCCTCAGTCGTGCAGCATGCTGGCACAAGACTATCTCTCGCAGCTGACTGCACAGGGATACATCTGCAGTGGCCTGAGTCTCCTGAAGGGGCACAGTTCCATGAAGAGTTGGGTGGACCTGGACCTGTGGAAAGCATCTGCCTCAGTCGTGCAGCATGCTGGCACAAGACTATCTCCCGCAGCTGACTGCACAGGGATACTTCTGCAGTGGCCTGAGTCTCCTGAAGGGGCACAGTTCCAGGAAGAGTTGGGAGGACCTGCACCTGTGAAAGCATCCGCCTCAGTCGTGCAGCATGCTGCCACAAGACTATCTCCCGCAGCTGGCTAGACAGGGATACTTCTGCAGTGGCCTGAGTCTCCTGAAGGGGCACAGTTCCATGAAGAGTTGGGAGGACCTGCACCTGTGGAAAGCATCCGCCTCAGTCGTGCAGCATGCTGGCAGAAGACTATCTCCCGCAGCTGGCTGCACAGGGATACTTCTGCAGTGGCCTGAGTCTCCTGAAGGGGCACAGTTCCATGAAGAGTTGGGAGGACCTGCACCTGTGGAAAGCATCCGCCTCAGTCGTGCAGCATGCTTGCACAAGACTATCTCCCGCAGCTGGCTGCACAGGAATACTTCTGCAGTGGACTAAGTCTCCTGAAGGGGCACAGTTCCATGAAGAGTTGGGAGGACCTGCACCTGTGGAAAGCATCCGCCTCAGTCGTGCAGCATGCTGGCACAAGACTATCTCCCGCAGCCGGCTGCACAGGGATACTTCTGCAGTGGCCTGAGTCTCCTGAAGGGGCACAGTTCCATGAAGAGTTGGGAAGACCTGCACCTGTGGAAAGCATCCACCTCATTCGTGCAGCATGCTGGCACAAGACTATCTCCCGCAGCTGGCTGCACAGGGATACTTCTGCAGTGGCCTGAGTCTCCTGAAGGGGCACAGTTCCATGAAGAGTTGGGAGGACCTGCACCTGTGGAAAGCATCCGCCTCAGTCGTGCAGCATGCTTGCACAAGACTATCTCCCGCAGCTGGCTGCACAGGGATACTTCTGCAGTGGCCTGAGTCTCCTGAAGAGGCACAGTTCCATGAAGAGTTGAGATGACCTGCACCTGTGGAAAGCATCCACCTCAGTCGTGCAGCATGCTGCCACAAGACTATCTCCCGCTGCTGGCTGCACAGGGATACCTCTGCAGTGGTCGTAGTCTCCTGAAGGGGCACAGTTCCAGGAAGAGTTAGGAGGACCTGCACCTGTGAAAGCATCCGCCTCAGTCGTGCAGCATGCTGGCACAAGACTATCTCCCGCAGCTGACTGCACAGGGATACATCTGCAGTGGCCTGAGTCTCCTGAAGGGGCACAGTTCCATGAAGAGTTGGGTGGACCTGGACCTGTGGAAAGCATCTGCCTCAGTCGTGCAGCATGCTGGCACAAGACTATCTCCTGCAGCTGGCTGCACAGGGATACTTCTGCAGTGGCCTGAGTCTCCTGAAGGGACACAGTTCCAGGAAGAGTTGGGAGGACCTGCACCTGTGAAAGCATCCGCCTCAGTCGTGCAGCATGCTGGCACAAGACTATCTCCCGCAGCTGACTGCACAGGGATACTTCTGCAGTGGCCTGAGTCTCCTGAAGGGGCACAGTTCCATGAAGAGTTGGGTGGACCTGGACCTGTGGAAAGCATCTGCCTCAGTCATGCAGCATGCTGCCACAAGACTATCTCCCGCAGCTGGCTAGACAGGGATACATCTGCAGTGGCCTGAGTCTCCTGAAGGGGCACAGTTCCATGAAGAGTTGGGAGGACCTGCACCTGTGGAAAGCATCCGCCTCAGTCGTGCAGCATGCTGGCACAAGACTATCTCCCGCTGCTGGCTGCACAGGGATACTTCTGCAGTGGCCTGAGTCTCCTGAAGGGGCACAGTTCCATGAAGAGTTGGGAGGACCTGCACCTGTGGAAAGCATCCGCCTAAGTCGTGCAGCATGCTGGCACAAGACTATCTCCCGCAGCTGGCTGCACAGGGATACTTCTGCAGTGGCCTGAGTCTCCTGAAGGGGCACATTTCCATGAAGAGTTGGGAGGACCTGCACCTGTGGAAAGCATCCGCCTCAGTCGTGCAGCATGCTGGCACAAGACTATCTCCCGCAGCTGGCTGCACAGGGATACTTCTGCAGTGGCCTGAGTCTCCTGAAAGGGCACAGTCCCATGAAGAGTTGGGAGGACCTGCACCTGTGGAAAGCATCCGCCTCAGTCGTGCAGCATGCTGGCACAAGACTATCTCCCGCAGCTGGCTGCACAGGGATACTTCTGCAGTGGTCTGAGTCTCCTGAAGGGGCACAGTTCCATGAAGAGTTGGGAGGACCTGCACCTGTGGAAAGCATCCGCCTCAGTCGTGCAGCATGCTGGCACAAGATTATCTCCCGCAGCTGGCTGCACAGGGATACTTCTGCAGTGGCCTGAGTCTCCTGAAGGGGCACAGTTCCATGAAGAGTTGGGTGGACCTGCACCTGTGGAAAGCATCCGCCTCAGTCGTGCAGCATGCTGCCACAAGACTATCTCCCGCAGCTGGCTGCACAGGGATACTTCTGCAGTGCCCTGAGTCTCCTGAAGGGGCACAGTTCCATGAAGAGTTGGGAGGACCTGCACCTGTGGAAAGCATCCGCCTCAGTCATGCAGCATGCTGCCACAAGACTGTCTCCCGCAGCTGGCTGCAGAGGGATACTTCTGCAGTGGCCTGAGTTTCCTGAAGGGGCACAGTTCCATGAAGAGTTGGGAGGACCTGCACCTGTGGAAAGCATCCGCCTCAGTCATGCAGCATGCTGGCACAAGACTGTCTCCCGCAGCTGGCTGCAGAGGGATACTTCTGCAGTGGCCTGAGTTTCCTGAAGGGGCACAGTTCCATGAAGAGTTGGGAGGACCTGCACCTGTGGAAAGCATCCACCTCAGTCGTGCAGCATGCTGGCACAAGACTATCTCCCGCAGCTGACTGCACAGGGATACATCTGCAGTGGCCTGAGTCTCCTGAAGGGGCACAGTTCCATGAAGAGTTGGGTGGACCTGGACCTGTGGAAAGCATCTGCCTCAGTCGTGCAGCATGCTGGCACAAGACTATCTCCTGCAGCTGGCTGCACAGGGATACTTCTGCAGTGGCCTGAGTCTCCTGAAGGGACACAGTTCCAGGAAGAGTTGGGAGGACCTGCACCTGTGAAAGCATCCGCCTCAGTCGTGCAGCATGCTGGCACAAGACTATCTCCCGCAGCTGACTGCACAGGGATACTTCTGCAGTGGCCTGAGTCTCCTGAAGGGGCACAGTTCCATGAAGAGTTGGGTGGACCTGGACCTGTGGAAAGCATCTGCCTCAGTCATGCAGCATGCTGCCACAAGACTATCTCCCGCAGCTGGCTAGACAGGGATACTTCTGCAGTGGCCTGAGTCTCCTGAAGGGGCACAGTTCCATGAAGAGTTGGGAGGACCTGCACCTGTGGAAAGCATCCGCCTCAGTCGTGCAGCATGCTGGCACAAGACTATCTCCCGCTGCTGGCTGCACAGGGATACTTCTGCAGTGGCCTGAGTCTCCTGAAGGGGCACAGTTCCATGAAGAGTTGGGAGGACCTGCACCTGTGGAAAGCATCCGCCTAAGTCGTGCAGCATGCTGGCACAAGACTATCTCCCGCAGCTGGCTGCACAGGGATACTTCTGCAGTGGCCTGAGTCTCCTGAAGGGGCACATTTCCATGAAGAGTTGGGAGGACCTGCACCTGTGGAAAGCATCCGCCTCAGTCGTGCAGCATGCTGGCACAAGACTATCTCCCGCAGCTGGCTGCACAGGGATACTTCTGCAGTGGCCTGAGTCTCCTGAAAGGGCACAGTCCCATGAAGAGTTGGGAGGACCTGCACCTGTGGAAAGCATCCGCCTCAGTCGTGCAGCATGCTGGCACAAGACTATCTCCCGCAGCTGGCTGCACAGGGATACTTCTGCAGTGGTCTGAGTCTCCTGAAGGGGCACAGTTCCATGAAGAGTTGGGAGGACCTGCACCTGTGGAAAGCATCCGCCTCAGTCGTGCAGCATGCTGGCACAAGATTATCTCCCGCAGCTGGCTGCACAGGGATACTTCTGCAGTGGCCTGAGTCTCCTGAAGGGGCACAGTTCCATGAAGAGTTGGGTGGACCTGCACCTGTGGAAAGCATCCGCCTCAGTCGTGCAGAATGCTGCCACAAGACTATCTCCCGCAGCTGGCTGCACAGGGATACTTCTGCAGTGCCCTGAGTCTCCTGAAGGGGCACAGTTCCATGAAGAGTTGGGAGGACCTGCACCTGTGGAAAGCATCCGCCTCAGTCATGCAGCATGCTGCCACAAGACTGTCTCCCGCAGCTGGCTGCAGAGGGATACTTCTGCAGTGGCCTGAGTTTCCTGAAGGGGCACATTTCCATGAAGAGTTGGGAGGACCTGCACCTGTGGAAAGCATCCGCCTCAGTCATGCAGCATGCTGGCACAAGACTGTCTCCCGCAGCTGGCTGCAGAGGGATACTTCTGCAGTGGCCTGAGTTTCCTGAAGGGGCACAGTTCCATGAAGAGTTGGGAGGACCTGCACCTGTGGAAAGCATCCACCTCAGTCGTGCAGCATGCTTGCACAAGACTATCTCCCGCAGCTCGCTGCACAGGGATACTTCTGCAGTGGACTGAGTCTCCTGAAGGGGCACAGTTCCATGAAGAGTTGGGTGGACCTGAACCTGTGGAAAGCATCCGCTTAAGTCGTGCAGCATGCTGCCACAAGACTGTCTCCCGCAGCTGGCTGCACAGGGATACTTCTGCAGTGGCCTGAGTCTCCTGAAGGGGCACAGTTCCATGAAGAGTTGGGAGGACCTGCACCTGTGGAAAGCATCCGCCTCAGTCGTGCAGCATGCTGGCAGAAGACTATCTCCCGCAGCTGGCTGCACAGGGATACTTCTGCAGTGGCCTGAGTCTCCTCAAGGGGCACAGTTCCATGAAGAGTTGGGAGGACCTGCACCTGTGGAAAGCATCCACCTCATTCGTGCAGCATGCTGGCACAAGACTATCTCCCGCAGCTGGATGCACAGGGATACTTCTGCAGTGGCCTGAGTCTCCTGAAGGGGCACAGTTCCATGAAGAGTTGGGAGGACCTGCACCTGTGGAAAGCATCCGCCTCAGTCGTGCAGCATGCTTGCACAAGACTATCTCCCGCAGCTGGCTGCACAGGGATACTTCTGCAGTGGCCTGAGTCTCCTGAAGGGGCACAGTTCCATGAAGAGTTGAGATGACCTGCACCTGTGGAAAGCATCCGCCTCAGTCGTGCAGCATGCTGCCACAAGACTATCTCCCGCTGCTGGCTGCACAGGGATACTTCTGCAGTGGTCGTAGTCTCCTGAAGGGGCACAGTTCCAGGAAGAGTTAGGAGGACCTGCACCTGTGAAAGCATCCGCCTCAGTCGTGCAGCATGCTGGCACAAGACTATCTCCCGCAGCTGACTGCACAGGGATACATCTGCAGTGGCCTGAGTCTCCTGAAGGGGCACAGTTCCATGAAGAGTTGGGTGGACCTGGACCTGTGGAAAGCATCTGCCTCAGTCGTGCAGCATGCTGGCACAAGACTATCTCCCACAGCTGGCTAGACAGGGATACTTCTGCAGTGGCCTGAGTCTCCTGAAGGGACACAGTTCCATGAAGAGTTGGGAGGACTTGCACCTCTGGAAAGCATCCGACTCAGTCGTGTAGCATGCTGGCACAAGACTATCTCCCGATGCTGGCTGCACAGGGATACTTCTGCAGTGGCCTGAGTCTCCTGAAGGGGCACAGTTCCATGAAGAGTTGGGAGGACCTACATCTGTGGAAAGCATCCGCCTTGGTCGTGCAGCATGCTGGCACAAGACTATCTCCCGCAGCTGGCTGCACAGGGATACTTCTGCAGTGGCCTGAGTCTCCTGAAGGGGCACAGTTCCATGAAGAGTTGGGAGGACCTGCCCCTGTGGAAAGCATCTGCCTCAGTCGTGCAGCATGCTGGCACAAGACTATCTCCCGCAGCTGGCTGCACAGGGATACTTCTGCAGTGGCCTGAGTCTCCTGAAGGGGCAGATTTCCATGAAGAGTTGGGAGGACCTGCATCTGTGGAAATCATCCGCCTCAGTCGTGCAGCATGCTGCACAAGACTATCTCCCGCAGCTGGCTGCACAGGGATACTTCTTCAGTGGACTGAGTCTCCTGAAGGGGCACAGTTCCATGAAGAGTTGGGAGGACCTGCACCTGTGGAAAGCATCCGCCTCAGTCCTGCAGCATGCTGGCACAAGACTATCTCCCGCAGCTGGTTGCACAGGGATACTTCTGCAGTGGCCTGAGTCTCCTGAAGGGGCACAGTTCCATGAAGAGTTGGGAGGACCTGCACCTGTGGAAAGCATCCGCCTCAGCCGTGCAGCATGCTTGCACAAGACTATCTCCCGCAGCTGGCTGCACAGGGATACTTCTGCAGTGGCCTGAGTCTCCTGAAGGGGCACAGTTCCATGAAGAGTTGGGAGGACCTGCACCTGTGGAAAGCATCCTCCTCAGTCGTGCAGCATGCTTGCACAAGACTATCTCCCACAGCTGGCTGCACAGGGATACTTCTGCAGTGGCCTGAGTCTCCTGAAGGGGCACAGTTCCATGAAGAGTTGGGAGGACCTGCACCTGTGGAAAGCATCCGCCTCAGTCGTGCAGCATGCTGGCACAAGACTATCTCCCGCAGCTGGCTGCACAGGGATACTTCCACAGTGGCCTGAGTCTCCTGAAGGGGCACAGTTCCATGAAGAGTTGGGAGGACCTGCACCTGTGGAAAGCATCCGCCTCAGTCGTGCAGCATGCTGGCACAAGACTATCTCCCGCAGCTGGCTGCACAGGGATACTTCTGCAGTGGCCTGAGTCTCCTAAAGGGGCACAGTTCCAGGAAGAATTGGGAGGACCTGCACCTGTGAAAGCATCCACCTCAGTCGTGCAGCATGCTGGCACAAGACTATCTCTCGCAGCTGACTGCACAGGGATACTTCTGCAGTGGCCTGAGTCTCCTGAAGGGGTACAGTTCCATGAAGAGTTGGGTGGACCTGAACCTGTGGAAAGCATCCGCTTAAGTCGTGCAGCATGCTGCCACAAGACTGTCTCCCGCAGCTGGCTGCACAGGGATACTTCTGCAGTGGCCTGAGTCTCCTGAAGGGGCACAGTTCCATGAAGAGTTGGGAGGACCTGCACCTGTGGAAAGCATCCGCCTCAGTCGTGCAGCATGCTGGCAGAAGACTATCTCCCGCAGCTGGCTGCACAGGGATACTTCTGCAGTGGCCTGAGTCTCCTGAAGGGGCACAGTTCCATGAAGAGTTGGGAGGACCTGCACCTGTGGAAAGCATCCACCTCATTCGTGCAGCATGCTGGCACAAGACTATCTCCCGCAGCTGGCTGCACAGGGATATTTCTGCAGTGGCCTGAGTCTCCTGAAGGGGCACAGTTCCATGAAGAGTTGGGAGGACCTGCACCTGTGGAAAGCATCCGCCTCAGTCGTGCAGCATGCTTGCACAAGACTATCTCCCGCAGCTGGCTGCACAGGGATACTTCTGCAGTGGCCTGAGTCTCCTGAAGGGGCACAGTTCCATGAAGAGTTGAGATGACCTGCACCTGTGGAAAGCATCCGCCTCAGTCGTGCAGCATGCTGCCACAAGACTATCTCCCGCTGCTGGCTGCACAGGGATACTTCTGCAGTGGTCTTAGTCTCCTGAAGGGGCACAGTTCCAGGAAGAGTTAGGAGGACCTGCACCTGTGAAAGCATTCGCCTCAGTCGTGCAGCATGCTGGCACAAGACTATCTCCCGCAGCTGACTGCACAGGGATACATCTGCAGTGGCCTGAGTCTCCTGAAGGGGCACAGTTCCATGAAGAGTTGGGTGGACCTGGACCTGTGGAAAGCATCTGCCTCAGTCGTGCAGCATGCTGGCACAAGACTATCTCCCGCAGATGGCTGCACAGGGATACTTCTGCAGTGGCCTGAGTCTCCTGAAGGGGCACAGTTCCAGGAAGAGTTGGGAGGACGTGCACCTGTGAAAGCATCCGCCTCAGTCGTGCAGCATGCTGGCACAAGACTATCTCCCGCAGCTGACTGCACAGGGATACTTCTGCAGTGGCCTGAGTCTCCTGAAGGGGCACAGTTCCAGGAAGAGTTGGGAGGACCTGCACCTGTGAAAGCATCCGCCTCAGTCGTGCAGCATGCTGCCACAAGACTATCTCCCGCAGCTGGCTAGACAGGGATACTTCTGCAGTGGCCTGAGTCTCCTGAAGGGGCACAGTTCCATGAAGAGTTGGGAGGACCTGCACCTGTGGAAAGCATCCGCCTCAGTCGTGCAGCATGCTGGCAGAAGACTATCTCCCGCAGCTGGCTGCACAGGGATACTTCTGCAGTGGCCTGAGTCTCCTGAAGGGGCACAGTTCCATGAAGAGTTGGGAGGACCTGCACCTGTGGAAAGCATCCGCCTCAGTCGTGCAGCATGCTTGCACAAGACTATCTCCCGCAGCTGGCTGCACAGGAATACTTCTGCAGTGGACTAAGTCTCCTGAAGGGGCACAGTTCCATGAAGAGTTGGGAGGACCTGCACCTGTGGAAAGCATCCGCCTCAGTCGTGCAGCATGCTGGCACAAGACTATCTCCCGCAGCCGGCTGCACAGGGATACTTCTGCAGTGGCCTGAGTCTCCTGAAGGGGCACAGTTCCATGAAGAGTTGGGAGGACCTGCACCTGTGGAAAGCATCCGCCTCAGCCGTGCAGCATGCTTGCACAAGACTATCTCCCGCAGCTGGCTGCACAGGGATACTTCTGCAGTGGCCTGAGTCTCCTGAAGGGGCACAGTTCCATGAAGAGTTGGGAGGACCTGCACCTGTGGAAAGCATCCTCCTCAGTCGTGCAGCATGCTTGCACAAGACTATCTCCCGCAGCTGGCTGCACAGGGATACTTCTGCAGTGGACTGAGTCTCCTGAAGGGGCACAGTTCCATGAAGAGTTGGGTGGACCTGAACCTGTGGAAAGCATCCGCTTAAGTCGTGCAGCATGCTGCCACAAGACTGTCTCCCGCAGCTGGCTGCACAGGGATACTTCTGCAGTGGCCTGAGTCTCCTGAAGGGGCACAGTTCCATGAAGAGTTGGGAGGACCTGCACCTGTGGAAAGCATCCGCCTCAGTCGTGCAGCATGCTGGCAGAAGACTATCTCCCGCAGATGGCTGCACAGGGATACTTCTGCAGTGGCCTGAGTCTCCTGAAGGGGCACAGTTCCATGAAGAGTTGGGAGGACCTGCAACTGTGGAAAGCATCCGCCTCAGTCGTGCAGCATGCTGGCAGAAGACTATCTCCCGCAGCTGGCTGCACAGGGATACTTCTGCAGTGGCCTGAGTCTCCTGAAGGGGCACATTTCCATGAAGAGTTGGGAGGACCTGCATCTGTGGAAAGCATCCACCTCATTCGTGCAGCATGCTGGCACAAGACTATCTCCCGCAGCTGGCTGCACAGGGATACTTCTGCAGTGGCCTGAGTCTCCTGAAGGGGCACAGTTCCATGAAGAGTTGGGAGGACCTGCACCTGTGGAAAGCATCCGCCTCAGTCGTGCAGCATGCTTGCACAAGACTATCTCCCGCAGCTGGCTGCACAGGGATACTTCTGCAGTGGCCTGAGTCTCCTGAAGGGGCACAGTTCCATGAAGAGTTGAGATGACCTGCACCTGTGGAAAGCATCCACCTCAGTCGTGCAGCATGCTGCCACAAGACTATCTCCCGCTGCTGGCTGCACAGGGATACCTCTGCAGTGGTCGCAGTCTCCTGAAGGGGCACAGTTCCAGAAAGAGTTAGGAGGACCTGCACCTGTGAAAGCATCCGCCTCAGTCGTGCAGCATGCTGGCACAAGACTATCTCCCGCAGCTGACTGCACAGGGATACATCTGCAGTGGCCTGAGTCTCCTGAAGGGGCACAGTTCCATGAAGAGTTGGGTGGACCTGGACCTGTGGAAAGAATCTGCCTCAGTCGTGCAGCATGCTGGCACAAGACTATCTCCCGCAGCTGGCTGCATAGGGATACTTCTGCAGTGGCCTGAGTCTCCTGAAGGGGCACAGTTCCAGGAAGAGTTGGGAGGACCTGCACCTGTGAAAGCATCCGCCTCAGTCGTGCAGCATGCTGGCACAAGACTATCTCCCGCAGCTGGCTGCACAGGGATACTTCTGCAGTGGCCTGAGTCTCCTGAAGGGGCACAGTTCCATGAAGAGTTGGGAGGACCTGCACCTGTGGAAAGCATCCGCCTCAGTCGTGCAGCATGCTGGCAGAAGACTATCTCCCGCAGCTGGCTGCACAGGGATACTTCTGCAGTGGCCTGAGTCTCCTGAAGGGGCACATTTCCATGAAGAGTTGGGAGGACCTGCATCTGTGGAAAGCATCCACCTCATTCGTGCAGCATGCTGGCACAAGACTATCTCCCGCAGCTGGCTGCACAGGGATACTTCTGCAGTGGCCTGAGTCTCCTGAAGGGGCACAGTTCCATGAAGAGTTGGGAGGACCTGCACCTGTGGAAAGCATCCGCCTCAGTCGTGCAGCATGCTTGCACAAGACTATCTCCCGCAGCTGGCTGCACAGGGATACTTCTGCAGTGGCCTGAGTCTCCTGAAGGTGCACAGTTCCATGAAGAGTTGAGATGACCTGCACCTGTGGAAAGCATCCACCTCAGTCGTGCAGCATGCTGCCACAAGACTATCTCCCGCTGCTGGCTGCACAGGGATACCTCTGCAGTGGTCGCAGTCTCCTGAAGGGGCACAGTTCCAGAAAGAGTTAGGAGGACCTGCACCTGTGAAAGCATCCGCCTCAGTCGTGCAGCATGCTGGCACAAGACTATCTCCCGCAGCTGACTGCACAGGGATACATCTGCAGTGGCCTGAGTCTCCTGAAGGGGCACAGTTCCATGAAGAGTTGGGTGGACCTGGACCTGTGGAAAGAATCTGCCTCAGTCGTGCAGCATGCTGGCACAAGACTATCTCCCGCAGCTGGCTGCATAGGGATACTTCTGCAGTGGCCTGAGTCTCCTGAAGGGGCACAGTTCCAGGAAGAGTTGGGAGGACCTGCACCTGTGAAAGCATCCGCCTCAGTCGTGCAGCATGCTGGCACAAGACTATCTCCCGCAGCTGGCTGCACAGGGATACTTCTGCAGTGGCCTGAGTCTCCTGAAGGGGCACAGTTCCATGAAGAGTTGGGAGGACCTGCACCTGTGGAAAGCATCCGCCTCAGTCGTGCAGCATGCTGGCAGAAGACTATCTCCCGCAGCTGGCTGCACAGGGATACTTCTGCAGTGGCCTGAGTCTCCTGAAGGGGCACAGTTCCATGAAGAGTTGGGAGGACCTGCACCTGTGGAAAGCATCCGCCTCAGTCGTGCAGCATGCTGCCACAAGACTATCTCCCGCAGCTGGCTGCACAGGGATACTTCTGCAGTGCCCTGAGTCTCCTGAAGGGGCACAGTTCCATGAAGAGTTGGGAGGACCTGCACCTGTGGAAAGCATCCGCCTCAGTCATGCAGCATGCTGCCACAAGACTGTCTCCCGCAGCTGGCTGCAGAGGGATACTTCTGCAGTGGCCTGAGTTTCCTGAAGGGGCACAGTTCCATGAAGAGTTGGGAGGACCTGCACCTGTGGAAAGCATCCGCCTCAGTCATGCAGCATGCTGGCACAAGACTGTCTCCCGCAGCTGGCTGCAGAGGGATACTTCTGCAGTGGCCTGAGTTTCCTGAAGGGGCACAGTTCCATGAAGAGTTGGGAGGACCTGCACCTGTGGAAAGCATCCACCTCAGTCGTGCAGCATGCTTGCACAAGACTATCTCCCGCAGCTCGCTGCACAGGGATACTTCTGCAGTGGACTGAGTCTCCTGAAGGGGCACAGTTCCATGAAGAGTTGGGTGGACCTGAACCTGTGGAAAGCATCCGCTTAAGTCGTGCAGCATGCTGCCACAAGACTGTCTCCCGCAGCTGGCTGCACAGGGATACTTCTGCAGTGGCCTGAGTCTCCTGAAGGGGCACAGTTCCACGAAGAGTTGGGAGGACCTGCACCTGTGGAAAGCATCCGCCTCAGTCGTGCAGCATGCTGGCAGAAGACTATCTCCCGCAGCTGGCTGCACAGGGATACTTCTGCAGTGGCCTGAGTCTCCTGAAGGGGCACAGTTCCATGAAGAGTTGGGAGGACCTGCACCTGTGGAAAGCATCCACCTCATTCGTGCAGCATGCTGGCACAAGACTATCTCCCGCAGCTGGCTGCACAGGGATACTTCTGCAGTGGCCTGAGTCTCCTGAAGGGGCACAGTTCCATGAAGAGTTGGGAGGACCTGCACCTGTGGAAAGCATCCGCCTCAGTCGTGCAGCATGCTTGCACAAGACTATCTCCCGCAGCTGGCTGCACAGGGATACTTCTGCAGTGGCCTGAGTCTCCTGAAGGGGCACAGTTCCATGAAGAGTTGAGATGACCTGCACCTGTGGAAAGCATCCGCCTCAGTCGTGCAGCATGCTGCCACAAGACTATCTCCCGCTGCTGGCTGCACAGGGATACTTCTGCAGTGGTCGTAGTCTCCTGAAGGGGCACAGTTCCAGGAATAGTTAGGAGGACCTGCACCTGTGAAAGCATCCGCCTCAGTCGTGCAGCATGCTGGCACAAGACTATCTCCCGCAGCTGACTGCACAGGGATACATCTGCAGTGGCCTGAGTCTCCTGAAGGGGCACAGTTCCATGAAGAGTTGGGTGGACCTGGACCTGTGGAAAGCATCTGCCTCAGTCGTGCAGCATGCTGGCACAAGACTATCTCCCACAGCTGGCTAGACAGGGATACTTCTGCAGTGGCCTGAGTCTCCTGAAGGGACACAGTTCCATGAAGAGTTGGGAGGACTTGCACCTCTGGAAAGCATCCGACTCAGTCGTGTAGCATGCTGGCACAAGACTATCTCCCGATGCTGGCTGCACAGGGATACTTCTGCAGTGGCCTGAGTCTCCTGAAGGGGCACAGTTCCATGAAGAGTTGGGAGGACCTACATCTGTGGAAAGCATCCGCCTTGGTCGTGCAGCATGCTGGCACAAGACTATCTCCCGCAGCTGGCTGCACAGGGATACTTCTGCAGTGGCCTGAGTCTCCTGAAGGGGCACAGTTCCATGAAGAGTTGGGAGGACCTGCCCCTGTGGAAAGCATCTGCCTCAGTCGTGCAGCATGCTGGCACAAGACTATCTCCCGCAGCTGGCTGCACAGGGATACTTCTGCAGTGGCCTGAGTCTCCTGAAGGGGCAGATTTCCATGAAGAGTTGGGAGGACCTGCATCTGTGGAAATCATCCGCCTCAGTCGTGCAGCATGCTGCACAAGACTATCTCCCGCAGCTGGCTGCACAGGGATACTTCTTCAGTGGACTGAGTCTCCTGAAGGGGCACAGTTCCATGAAGAGTTGGGAGGACCTGCACCTGTGGAAAGCATCCGCCTCAGTCCTGCAGCATGCTGGCACAAGACTATCTCCCGCAGCTGGTTGCACAGGGATACTTCTGCAGTGGCCTGAGTCTCCTGAAGGGGCACAGTTCCATGAAGAGTTGGGAGGACCTGCACCTGTGGAAAGCATCCGCCTCAGCCGTGCAGCATGCTTGCACAAGACTATCTCCCGCAGCTGGCTGCACAGGGATACTTCTGCAGTGGCCTGAGTCTCCTGAAGGGGCACAGTTCCATGAAGAGTTGGGAGGACCTGCACCTGTGGAAAGCATCCTCCTCAGTCGTGCAGCATGCTTGCACAAGACTATCTCCCACAGCTGGCTGCACAGGGATACTTCTGCAGTGGCCTGAGTCTCCTGAAGGGGCACAGTTCCATGAAGAGTTGGGAGGACCTGCACCTGTGGAAAGCATCCGCCTCAGTCGTGCAGCATGCTGGCACAAGACTATCTCCCGCAGCTGGCTGCACAGGGATACTTCCACAGTGGCCTGAGTCTCCTGAAGGGGCACAGTTCCATGAAGAGTTGGGAGGACCTGCACCTGTGGAAAGCATCCGCCTCAGTCGTGCAGCATGCTGGCACAAGACTATCTCCCGCAGCTGGCTGCACAGGGATACTTCTGCAGTGGCCTGAGTCTCCTAAAGGGGCACAGTTCCAGGAAGAATTGGGAGGACCTGCACCTGTGAAAGCAACCACCTCAGTCGTGCAGCATGCTGGCACAAGACTATCTCTCGCAGCTGACTGCACAGGGATACTTCTGCAGTGGCCTGAGTCTCCTGAAGGGGTACAGTTCCATGAAGAGTTGGGTGGACCTGAACCTGTGGAAAGCATCCGCTTAAGTCGTGCAGCATGCTGCCACAAGACTGTCTCCCGCAGCTGGCTGCACAGGGATACTTCTGCAGTGGCCTGAGTCTCCTGAAGGGGCACAGTTCCATGAAGAGTTGGGAGGACCTGCACCTGTGGAAAGCATCCGCCTCAGTCGTGCAGCATGCTGGCAGAAGACTATCTCGCGCAGCTGGCTGCACAGGGATACTTCTGCAGTGGCCTGAGTCTCCTGAAGGGGCACAGTTCCATGAAGAGTTGGGAGGACCTGCACCTGTGGAAAGCATCCGCCTCAGTCGTGCAGCATGCTGGCAGAAGACTATCTCCCGCAGCTGGCTGCACAGGGATACTTCTGCAGTGGCCTGAGTCTCCTGAAGGGGCACAGTTCCATGAAGAGTTGGGAGGACCTGCACCTGTGGAAAGCATCCACCTCATTCGTGCAGCATGCTGGCACAAGACTTTCTCCCGCAGCTGGCTGCACAGGGATATTTCTGCAGTGGCCTGAGTCTCCTGAAGGGGCACAGTTCCATGAAGAGTTGGGAGGACCTGCACCTGTGGAAAGCATCCGCCTCAGTCGTGCAGCATGCTTGCACAAGACTATCTCCCGCAGCTGGCTGCACAGGGATACTTCTGCAGTGGCCTGAGTCTCCTGAAGGGGCACAGTTCCATGAAGAGTTGAGATGACCTGCACCTGTGGAAAGCATCCGCCTCAGTCGTGCAGCATGCTGGCACAAGACTATCTCCCGCAGCTGACTGCACAGGGATACATCTGCAGTGGCCTGAGTCTCCTGAAGGGGCACAGTTCCATGAAGAGTTGGGTGGACCTGGACCTGTGGAAAGCATCTGCCTCAGTCGTGCAGCATGCTGGCACAAGACTATCTCCCGCATATGGCTGCACAGGGATACTTCTGCAGTGGCCTGAGTCTCCTGAAGGGGCACAGTTCCAGGAAGAGTTGGGAGGACGTGCACCTGTGAAAGCATCCGCCTCAGTCGTGCAGCATGCTGGCACAAGACTATCTCCCGCAGCTGACTGCACAGGGATACTTCTGCAGTGGCCTGAGTCTCCTGAAGGGGCACAGTTCCAGGAAGAGTTGGGAGGACCTGCACCTGTGAAAGCATCCGCCTCAGTCGTGCAGCATGCTGCCACAAGACTATCTCCCGCAGCTGGCTAGACAGGGATACTTCTGCAGTGGCCTGAGTCTCCTGAAGGGGCACAGTTCCATGAAGAGTTGGGAGGACCTGCACCTGTGGAAAGCATCCGCCTCAGTCGTGCAGCATGCTGGCAGAAGACTATCTCCCGCAGCTGGCTGCACAGGGATACTTCTGCAGTGGCCTGAGTCTCCTGAAGGGGCACAGTTCCATGAAGAGTTGGGAGGACCTGCACCTGTGGAAAGCATCCGCCTCAGTCGTGCAGCATGCTTGCACAAGACTATCTCCCGCAGCTGGCTGCACAGGAATACTTCTGCAGTGGACTAAGTCTCCTGAAGGGGCACAGTTCCATGAAGAGTTGGGAGGACCTGCACCTGTGGAAAGCATCCGCCTCAGTCGTGCAGCATGCTGGCACAAGACTATCTCCCGCAGCCGGCTGCACAGGGATACTTCTGCAGTGGCCTGAGTCTCCTGAAGGGGCACGGTTCCATGAAGAGTTGGGAGGACCTGCACCTGTGGAAAGCATCCGCCTCAGCCGTGCAGCATGCTTGCACAAGACTATCTCCCGCAGCTGGCTGCACAGGGATACTTCTGCAGTGGCCTGAGTCTCCTGAAGGGGCACAGTTCCATGAAGAGTTGGGAGGACCTGCACCTGTGGAAAGCATCCTCCTCAGTCGTGCAGCATGCTTGCACAAGACTATCTCCCGCAGCTGGCTGCACAGGGATACTTCTGCAGTGGACTGAGTCTCCTGAAGGGGCACAGTTCCATGAAGAGTTGGGTGGACCTGAACCTGTGGAAAGCATCCGCTTAAGTCGTGCAGCATGCTGCCACAAGACTGTCTCCCGCAGCTGGCTGCACAGGGATACTTCTGCAGTGGCCTGAGTCTCCTGAAGGGGCACAGTTCCATGAAGAGTTGGGAGGACCTGCACCTGTGGAAAGCATCCGCCTCAGTCGTGCAGCATGCTGGCAGAAGACTATCTCCCGCAGCTGGCTGCACAGGGATACTTCTGCAGTGGCCTGAGTCTCCTGAAGGGGCACAGTTCCATGAAGAGTTGGGAGGACCGGCACCTGTGGAAAGCATCCGCCTCAGTCGTGCAGCATGCTGGCAGAAGACTATCTCCCGCAGCTGGCTGCACAGGGATACTTCTGCAGTGGCCTGAGTCTCCTGAAGGGGCACATTTCCATGAAGAGTTGGGAGGACCTGCACCTGTGGAAAGCATCCACCTCATTCGTGCAGCATGCTGGCACAAGACTATCTCCCGCAGCTGGCTGCACAGGGATACTTCTGCAGTGGCCTGAGTCTCCTGAAGGGGCACAGTTCCATGAAGAGTTGGGAGGACCTGCACCTGTGGAAAGCATCCGCCTCAGTCGTGCAGCATGCTTGCACAAGACTATCTCCCGCAGCTGGCTGCACAGGGATACTTCTGCAGTGGCCTGAGTCTCCTGAAGGGGCACAGTTCCATGAAGAGTTGAGATGACCTGCACCTGTGGAAAGCATCCACCTCAGTCGTGCAGCATGCTGCCACAAGACTATCTCCCGCTGCTGGCTGCACAGGGATACCTCTGCAGTGGTCGCAGTCTCCTGAAGGGGCACAGTTCCAGAAAGAGTTAGGAGGACCTGCACCTGTGAAAGCATCCGCCTCAGTCGTGCAGCATGCTGGCACAAGACTATCTCCCGCAGCTGACTGCACAGGGATACATCTGCAGTGGCCTGAGTCTCCTGAAGGGGCACAGTTCCATGAAGAGTTGGGTGGACCTGGACCTGTGGAAAGAATCTGCCTCAGTCGTGCAGCATGCTGGCACAAGACTATCTCCCGCAGCTGGCTGCACAGGGATACTTCTGCAGTGGCCTGAGTCTCCTGAAGGGGCACAGTTCCAGGAAGAGTTGGGAGGACCTGCACCTGTGAAAGCATCCGCCTCAGTCGTGCAGCATGCTGGCACAAGACTATCTCCCGCAGCTGGCTGCACAGGGATACTTCTGCAGTGGCCTGAGTCTCCTGAAGGGGCACAGTTCCATGAAGAGTTGGGAGGACCTGCACCTGTGGAAAGCATCCGCCTCAGTCGTGCAGCATGCTGGCAGAAGACTATCTCCCGCAGCTGGCTGCACAGGGATACTTCTGCAGTGGCCTGAGTCTCCTGAAGGGGCACAGTTCCATGAAGAGTTGGGAGGACCTGCACCTGTGGAAAGCATCCGCCTCAGTCGTGCAGCATGCTGGCAGAAGACTATCTCCCGCAGCTGGCTGCACAGGGATACTTCTGCAGTGGCCTGAGTCTCCTGAAGGGGCACAGTTCCATGAAGAGTTGGGAGGACCTGCACCTGTGGAAAGCATCCGCCTCAGTCGTGCAGCATGCTTGCACAAGACTATCTCCCGCAGCTGGCTGCACAGGGATACTTCTGCAGTGGCCTGAGTCTCCTGAAGGGGCACAGTTCCATGAAGAGTTGAGATGACCTGCACCTGTGGAAAGCATCCACCTCAGTCGTGCAGCATGCTGCCACAAGACTATCTCCCGCTGCTGGCTGCACAGGGATACCTCTGCAGTGGTCGCAGTCTCCTGAAGGGGCACAGTTCCAGGAAGAGTTAGGAGGACCTGCACCTGTGAAAGCATCCGCCTCAGTCGTGCAGCATGCTGGCACAAGACTATCTCCCGCAGCTGACTGCACAGGGATACATCTGCAGTGGCCTGAGTCTCCTGAAGGGGCACAGTTCCATGAAGAGTTGGGTGGACCTGGACCTGTGGAAAGCATCTGCCTCAGTCGTGCAGCATGCTGGCACAAGACTATCTCCCGCAGCTGGCTGCACAGGGATACTTCTGCAGTGGACTGAGTCTCCTGAAGGGGCACAGTTCCATGAAGAGTTGGGAGGACCTGCACCTGTGGAAAGCATCCGCCTCAGTCGTGCAGCATGCTAGCACAAGACTATCTCCCGCAGCCGGCTGCACAGGGATACTTCTGCAGTGGCCTGAGTCTCCTAAAGGGGCACAGTTCCAGGAAGAATTGGGAGGACCTGCACCTGTGAAAGCATCCACCTCAGTCGTGCAGCATGCTGGCACAAGACTATCTCTCGCAGCTGACTGCACAGGGATACTTCTGCAGTGGCCTGAGTCTCCTGAAGGGGCACAGTTCCATGAAGAGTTGGGTGGACCTGAACCTGTGGAAAGCATCCGCTTAAGTCGTGCAGCATGCTGCCACAAGACTGTCTCCCGCAGCTGGCTGCACAGGGATACTTCTGCAGTGGCCTGAGTCTCCTGAAGGGGCACAGTTCCATGAAGAGTTGGGAGGACCTGCACCTGTGGAAAGCATCCGCCTCAGTCGTGCAGCATGCTGGCAGAAGACTATCTCCCGCAGCTGGCTGCACAGGGATACTTCTGCAGTGGCCTGAGTCTCCTGAAGGGGCACAGTTCCATGAAGAGTTGGGAGGACCTGCACCTGTGGAAAGCATCCGCCTCAGTCGTGCAGCATGATTGCAAAAGACTATCTCCCGCAGCTGGCTGCACAGGGATACTTCTGCAGTGGACTGAGTCTCCTGAAGGGGCACAGTTCCATGAAGAGTTGGGAGGACCTGCACCTGTGGAAAGCATCCGCCTCAGTCGTGCAGCATGCTGGCACAAGACTATCTCCCGCAGCCGGCTGCACAGGGATACTTCTGCAGTGGCCTGAGTCTCCTAAAGGGGCACAGTTCCAGGAAGAATTGGGAGGACCTGCACCTGTGAAAGCATCCACCTCAGTCGTGCAGCATGCTGGCACAAGACTATCTCTCGCAGCTGACTGCACAGGGATACTTCTGCAGTGGCCTGAGTCTCCTGAAGGGGCACAGTTCCATGAAGAGTTGGGTGGACCTGAACCTGTGGAAAGCATCCGCTTAAGTCGTGCAGCATGCTGCCACAAGACTGTCTCCCGCAGCTGGCTGCACAGGGATACTTCTGCAGTGGCCTGAGTCTCCTGAAGGGGCACAGTTCCATGAAGAGTTGGGAGGACCTGCACCTGTGGAAAGCATCCACCTCATTCGTGCAGCATGCTGGCACAAGACTATCTCCCGCAGCTGGCTGCACAGGGATACTTCTGCAGTGGCCTGAGTCTCCTGAAGGGGCACAGTTCCATGAAGAGTTGGGAGGACCTGCACCTGTGGAAAGCATCCGCCTCAGTCGTGCAGCATGCTTGCACAAGACTATCTCCCGCAGCTGGCTGCACAGGGATACTTCTGCAGTGGCCTGAGTCTCCTGAAGGGGCACAGTTCCAGGAAGAATTGGGAGGACCTGCACCTGTGAAAGCATCCGCCTCAGTCGTGCAGCATGCTGGCACAAGACTATCTCCCGCAGCTGACTGCACAGGGATACTTCTGCAGTGGCCTGAGTCTCCTGAAGGGGCACAGTTCCATGAAGAGTTGGGGGGACCTGGACCTGTGGAAAGCATCCGCCTCAGTCATGCAGCATGCTGCCACAAGACTATCTCCCGCAGCTGGCTAGACAGGGATACTTCTGCAGTGGCCTGAGTCTCCTGAAGGGGCACAGTTCCATGAAGAGTTGGGAGGACCTGCACCTGTGGAAAGCATCCGCCTCAGTCGTGCAGCATGCTGGCAGAAGACTATCTCCCGCAGCTGGCTGCACAGGGATACTTCTGCAGTGGCCTGAGTCTCCTGAAGGGGCACAGTTCCATGAAGAGTTGGGAGGACCTGCACCTGTGGAAAGCATCCACCTCATTCGTGCAGCATGCTGGCACAAGACTATCTCCCGCAGCTGGCTGCACAGGGATACTTCTGCAGTGGCCTGAGTCTCCTGAAGGGGCACAGTTCCATGAAGAGTTGGGAGGACCTGCACCTGTGGAAAGCATCCGCCTCAGTCGTGCAGCATGCTTGCACAAGACTATCTCCCGCAGCTGGCTGCACAGGGATACTTCTGCAGTGGCCTGAGTCTCCTGAAGGGGCACAGTTCCAGGAAGAATTGGGAGGACCTGCACCTGTGAAAGCATCCGCCTCAGTCGTGCAGCATGCTGGCACAAGACTATCTCCCGCAGCTGACTGCACAGGGATACTTCTGCAGTGGCCTGAGTCTCCTGAAGGGGCACAGTTCCATGAAGAGTTGGGGGGACCTGGACCTGTGGAAAGCATCCGCCTCAGTCATGCAGCATGCTGCCACAAGACTATCTCCCGCAGCTGGCTAGACAGGGATACTTCTGCAGTGGCCTGAGTCTCCTGAAGGGGCACAGTTCCATGAAGAGTTGGGAGGACCTGCACCTGTGGAAAGCATCCGCCTCAGTCGTGCAGCATGCTGGCAGAAGACTATCTCCCGCAGCTGGCTGCACAGGGATACTTCTGCAGTGGCCTGAGTCTCCTGAAGGGGCACAGTTCCATGAAGAGTTGGGAGGACCTGCACCTGTGGAAAGCATCCGCCTCAGTCGTGCAGCATGCTTGCACAAGACTATCTCCCGCAGCTGGCTGCACAGGAATACTTCTGCAGTGGACTAAGTCTCCTGAAGGGGCACAGTTCCATGAAGAGTTGGGAGGACCTGCACCCGTGGAAAGCATCCGCCTCAGTCGTGCAGCATGCTGGCACAAGACTATCTCCCGCAGCCGGCTGCACAGGGATACTTCTGCAGTGGCCTGAGTCTCCTGAAGGGGCACAGTTCCATGAAGAGTTGGGAGGACCTGCACCTGTGGAAAGCATCCGCCTCAGCCGTGCAGCATGCTTGCACAAGACTATCTCCCGCAGCTGGCTGCACAGGGATACTTCTGCAGTGGCCTAAGTCTCCTGAAGGGGCACAGTTCCATGAAGAGTTGGGAGGACCTGCACCTGTGGAAAGCATCCTCCTCAGTCGTGCAGCATGCTTGCACAAGACTATCTCCCGCAGCTGGCTGCACAGGGATACTTCTGCAGTGGACTGAGTCTCCTGAAGGGGCACAGTTCCATGAAGAGTTGGGAGGACCTGCACCTGTGGAAAGCATCCGCCTCAGTCGTGCAGCATGCTGGCACAAGACTATCTCTCGCAGCTGACTGCACAGGGATACTTCTGCAGTGGCCTGAGTCTCCTGAAGGGGCACAGTTCCATGAAGAGTTGGGTGGACCTGAACCTGTGGAAAGCATCCGCTTAAGTCGTGCAGCATGCTGCCACAAGACTGTCTCCGGCAGCTGGCTGCACAGGGATACTTCTGCAGTGGCCTGAGTCTCCTGAAGGGGCACAGTTCCATGAAGAGTTGGGAGGACCTGCACCTGTGGAAAGCATCCGCCTCAGTCGTGCAGCATGCTGGCAGAAGACTATCTCCCGCAGCTGGCTGCACAGGGATAATTCTGCAGTGGCCTGAGTCTCCTGAAGGGGCACAGTTCCATGAAGAGTTGAGATGACCTGCACCTGTGGAAAGCATCCGCCTCAGTCGTGCAGCATGCTGCCACAAGACTATCTCCCGCTGCTGGCTGCACAGGGATACTTCTGCAGTGGTCGTAGTCTCCTGAAGGGGCACAGTTCCAGGAAGAGTTAGGAGGACCTGCACCTGTGAAAGCATCCGCCTCAGTCGTGCAGCATGCTGGCACAAGACTATCTCCCGCAGCTGACTGCACAGGGATACATCTGCAGTGGCCTGAGTCTCCTGAAGGGGCACATTTCCATGAAGAGTTGGGTGGACCTGGACCTGTGGAAAGCATCTGCCTCAGTCGTGCAGCATGCTGGCACAAGACTATCTCCCGCAGATGGCTGCACAGGGATACTTCTGCAGTGGCCTGAGTCTCCTGAAGGGGCACAGTTCCAGGAAGAGTTGGGAGGACCTGCACCTGTGAAAGCATCCGCCTCAGTCGTGCAGCATGCTGGCACAAGACTATCTCCCGCAGCTGACTGCACAGGGATACTTCTGCAGTGGCCTGAGTCTCCTGAAGGGGCACAGTTCCATGAAGAGTTGGGTGGACCTGGACCTGTGGAAAGCATCCGCCTCAGTCATGTAGCATGCTGCCACAAGACTATCTCCCGCAGCTGGCTAGACAGGGATACTTCTGCAGTGGCCTGAGTCTCCTGAAGGGGCACAGTTCCATGAAGAGTTGGGAGGACCTGCACCTGTGGAAAGCATCCGCCTCAGTCGTGCAGCATGCTGGCAGAAGACTATCTCCCGCAGCTGGCTGCACAGGGATACTTCTGCAGTGGCCTGAGTCTCCTGAAGGGGCACAGTTCCATGAAGAGTTGGGAGGACCTGCACCTGTGGAAAGCATCCGCCTCAGTCGTGCAGCATGCTTGCACAAGACTATCTCCCGCAGCTGGCTGCACAGGAATACTTCTGCAGTGGACTAAGTCTCCTGAAGGGGCACAGTTCCATGAAGAGTTGGGAGGACCTGCACCTGTGGAAAGCATCCTCCTCAGTCGTGCAGCATGCTTGCACAAGACTATCTCCCGCAGCTGGCTGCACAGGGATACTTCTGCAGTGGACTGAGTCTCCTGAAGGGGCACAGTTCCATGAAGAGTTGGGAGGACCTGCACCTGTGGAAAGCATCCGCCTCAGTCGTGCAGCATGCTGGCACAAGACTATCTCTCGCAGCTGACTGCACAGGGATACTTCTGCAGTGGCCTGAGTCTCCTGAAGGGGCACAGTTCCATGAAGAGTTGGGTGGACCTGAACCTGTGGAAAGCATCCGCTTAAGTCGTGCAGCATGCTGCCACAAGACTGTCTCCGGCAGCTGGCTGCACAGGGATACTTCTGCAGTGGCCTGAGTCTCCTGAAGGGGCACAGTTCCATGAAGAGTTGGGAGGACCTGCACCTGTGGAAAGCATCCGCCTCAGTCGTGCAGCATGCTGGCAGAAGACTATCTCCCGCAGCTGGCTGCACAGGGATACTTCTGCAGTGGCCTGAGTCTCCTGAAGGGGCACAGTTCCATGAAGAGTTGGGAGGACCTGCACCTGTGGAAAGCATCCGCCTCAGTCGTGCAGCATGCTGGCAGAAGACTATCTCCCACAGCTGGCTGCACAGGGATACTTCTGCAGTGGCCTGAGTCTCCTGAAGGGGCACAGTTCCATGAAGAGTTGGGAAGACCTGCACCTGTGGAAAGCATCCACCTCATTCGTGCAGCATGCTGGCACAAGACTATCTCCCGCAGCTGGCTGCACAGGGATACTTCTGCAGTGGCCTGAGTCTCCTGAAGGGGCACAGTTCCATGAAGAGTTGAGATGACCTGCACCTGTGGAAAGCATCCACCTCAGTCGTGCAGCATGCTGCCACAAGACTATCTCCCGCTGCTGGCTGCACAGGGATACATCTGAAGTGGCCTGAGTCTCCTGAAGGGGCACAGTTCCATGAAGAGTTGGGTGGACCTGGACCTGTGGAAAGCATCTGCCTCAGTCGTGCAGCATGCTGGCACAAGACTATCTCCTGCAGCTGGCTGCACAGGGATACTTCTGCAGTGGCCTGAGTCTCCTGAAGGGACACAGTTCCAGGAAGAGTTGGGAGGACCTGCACCTGTGAAAGCATCCGCCTCAGTCGTGCAGCATGCTGGCACAAGACTATCTCCCGCAGCTGACTGCACAGGGATACTTCTGCAGTGGCCTGAGTCTCCTGAAGGGGCACAGTTCCATGAAGAGTTGGGTGGACCTGGACCTGTGGAAAGCATCCGCCTCAGTCATGCAGCATGCTGCCACAAGACTATCTCCCGCAGCTGGCTAGACAGGGATACTTCTGCAGTGGCCTGAGTCTCCTGAAGGGGCACAGTTCCATGAAGAGTTGGGAGGACCTGCACCTGTGGAAAGCATCCGCCTCAGTCGTGCAGCATGCTGGCACAAGACTATCTCCCGCTGCTGGCTGCACAGGGATACTTCTGCAGTGGCCTGAGTCTCCTGAAGGGGCACAGTTCCATGAAGAGTTGGGAGGAACTGCACCTGTGGAAAGCATCCGCCTAAGTTGTGCAGCATGCTGGCACAAGACTATCTCCCGCAGCTGGCTGCACAAGGATACGTCTGCAGTGGCCTGAGTCTCCTGAAGGGGCACATTTCCATGAAGAGTTGGGAGGACCTGCACCTGTGGAAAGCATCCGCCTCAGTCGTGCAGCATGCTGGCACAAGACTATCTCCCGCAGCTGGCTGCACAGGGATACTTCTGCAGTGGCCTGAGTCTCCTGAAAGGGCACAGTTCCATGAAGAGTTGGGAGGACCTGCACCTGTGGAAAGCATCCGCCTCAGTCGTGCAGCATGCTGGCACAAGACTATCTCCCGCAGCTGGCTGCACAGGGATACTTCTGCAGTGGTCTGAGTCTCCTGAAGGGGCACAGTTCCATGAAGAGTTGGGAGGACCTGCACCTGTGGAAAGCATCCGCCTCAGTCGTGCAGCATGCTGGCACAAGATTATCTCCCGCAGCTGGCTGCACAGGGATACTTCTGCAGTGGCCTGAGTCTCCTGAAGGGGCACAGTTCCATGAAGAGTTGGGTGGACCTGCACCTGTGGAAAGCATCCGCCTCAGTCGTGCAGCATGCTGCCACAAGACTATCTCCCGCAGCTGGCTGCACAGGGATACTTCTGCAGAGCCCTGAGTCTCCTGAAGGGGCACAGTTCCATGAAGAGTTGGGAGGACCTGCACCTGTGGAAAGCATCCGCCTCAGTCATGCAGCATGCTGCCACAAGACTGTCTCCCGCAGCTGGCTGCAGAGGGATACTTCTGCAGTGGCCTGAGTTTCCTGAAGGGGCACAGTTCCATGAAGAGTTGGGAGGACCTGCACCTGTGGAAAGCATCCGCCTCAGTCATGCAGCATGCTGGCACAAGACTGTCTCCCGCAGCTGGCTGCAGAGGGATACTTCTGCAGTGGCCTGAGTTTCCTGAAGGGGCACAGTTCCATGAAGAGTTGGTGAGGACCTGCACCTGTGGAAAGCATCCACCTCAGTCGTGCAGCATGCTTGCACAAGACTATCTCCCGCAGCTCGCTGCACAGGGATACTTCTGCAGTGGACTGAGTCTCCTGAAGGGGCACAGTTCCATGAAGAGTTGGGTGGACCTGAACCTGTGGAAAGCATCCGCTTAAGTCGTGCAGCATGCTGCCACAAGACTGTCTCCCGCAGCTGGCTGCACAGGGATACTTCTGCAGTGGCCTGAGTCTCCTGAAGGGGCACAGTTCCATGAAGAGTTGGGAGGACCTGCACCTGTGGAAAGCATCCACCTCATTCGTGCAGCATGCTGGCACAAGACTATCTCCCGCAGCTGGCTGCACAGGGATACTTCTGCAGTGGCCTGAGTCTCCTGAAGGGGTACAGTTCCATGAAGAGTTGGGAGGACCTGCACCTGTGGAAAGCATCCGCCTCAGTCGTGCAGCATGCTTGCACAAGACTATCTCCCGCAGCTGGCTGCACAGGGATACTTCTGCAGTGGCCTGAGTCTCCTGAAGGGGCACAGTTCCATGAAGAGTTGAGATGACCTGCACCTGTGGAAAGCATCCGCCTCAGTCGTGCAGCATGCTGCCACAAGACTATCTCCCGCTGCTGGCTGCACAGGGATACTTCTGCAGTGGTCGTAGTCTCCTGAAGGGGCACAGTTCCAGGAAGAGTTAGGAGGACCTGCACCTGTGAAAGCATCCGCCTCAGTCGTGCAGCATGCTGGCACAAGACTATCTCCCGCAGCTGACTGCACAGGGATACATCTGCAGTGGCCTGAGTCTCCTGAAGGGGCACAGTTCCATGAAGAGTTGGGTGGACCTGGACCTGTGGAAAGCATCTGCCTCAGTCGTGCAGCATGCTGGCACAAGACTATCTCCCGCAGATGGCTGCACAGGGATACTTCTGCAGTGGCCTGAGTCTCCTGAAGGGGCACAGTTCCAGGAAGAGTTGGGAGGACCTGCACCTGTGAAAGCATCCGCCTCAGTCGTGCAACATGCTGGCACAAGACTATCTCCCGCAGCTGACTGCACAGGGATACTTCTGCAGTGGCCTGAGTCTCCTGAAGGGGCACAGTTCCATGAAGAGTTGGGTGGACCTGGACCTGTGGAAAGCATCCGCCTCAGTCATGCAGCATGCTGCCACAAGACTATCTCCCGCAGCTGGCTAGACAGGGATACTTCTGCAGTGGCCTGAGTCTCCTGAAGGGGCACAGTTCCATGAAGAGTTGGGAGGACCTGCACCTGTGGAAAGCATCCGCCTCAGTCGTGCAGCATGCTGGCAGAAGACTATCTCCCGCAGCTGGCTGCACAGGGATACTTCTGCAGTGGCCTGAGTCTCCTGAATGGGCACAGTTCCATGAAGAGTTGGGAGGACTTGCACCTGTGGAAAGCATCCGCCTCAGTCGTGTATCATGCTTGCACAAGACTATCTCCCGCAGCTGGCTGCACAGGAATACTTCTGCAGTGGACTAAGTCTCCTGAAGGGGCACAGTTCCATGAAGAGTTGAGAGGACCTGCACCTGTGGAAAGCATCCGCCTCAGTCGTGCAGCATGCTGGCACAAGACTATCTCCCGCAGCCGGCTGCACAGGGATACTTCTGCAGTGGCCTGAGTCTCCTGAAGGGGCACAGTTCCATGAAGAGTTGGGAGGACCTGCACCTGCGGAAAGCATCCGCCTCAGCCGTGCAGCATGCTTGCACAAGACTATCTCCCGCAGCTGGCTGCACAGGGATACTTCTGCAGTGGCCTGAGTCTCCTGAAGGGGCACAGTTCCATGAAGAGTTGGGAGGACCTGCACCTGTGGAAAGCATCCTCCTCAGTCGTGCAGCATGCTTGCACAAGACTATCTCCCGCAGCTGGCTGCACAGGGATACTTCTGCAGTGGCCTGAGTCTCCTGAAGGGGCACAGTTCCATGAAGAGTTGGGAGGACCTGCACCTGTGGAAAGCATCCGCCTCAGTCGTGCAGCATGCTGGCACAAGACTATCTCCCGCAGCTGGCTGCACAGGGATACTTCCACAGTGGCCTGAGTCTCCTGAAGGGGCACAGTTCCATGAAGAGTTGGGAGGACCTGCACCTGTGGAAAGCATCCGCCTCAGTCGTGCAGCATGCTGGCACAAGACTATCTCCCGCAGCTGGCTGCACAGGGATACTTCTGCAGTGGCCTGAGTCTCCTAAAGGGGCACAGTTCCAGGAAGAATTGGGAGGACCTGCACCTGTGAAAGCATCCACCTCAGTCGTGCAGCATGCTGGCACAAGACTATCTCTCGCAGCTGACTGCACAGGGATACTTCTGCAGTGGCCTGAGTCTCCTGAAGGGGTACAGTTCCATGAAGAGTTGGGTGGACCTGAACCTGTGGAAAGCATCCGCTTAAGTCGTGCAGCATGCTGCCACAAGACTGTCTCCCGCAGCTGGCTGCACAGGGATACTTCTGCAGTGGCCTGAGTCTCCTGAAGGGGCACAGTTCCATGAAGAGTTGGGAGGACCTGCACCTGTGGAAAGCATCCGCCTCAGTCGTGCAGCATGCTGGCAGAAGACTATCTCCTGCAGCGGGCTGCACAGGGATACTTCTGCAGTGGCCTGAGTCTCCTGAAGGGGCACAGTTCCATGAAGAGTTGGGAGGACCTGCACCTGTGGAAAGCATCCGCCTCAGTCGTGCAGCATGCTGGCAGAAGACTATCTCCCGCAGCTGGCTGCACAGGGATACTTCTGCAGTGGCCTGAGTCTCCTGAAGGGGCACAGTTCCATGAAGAGTTGGGAGGACCTGCACCTGTGGAAAGCATCCACCTCATTCGTGCAGCATGCTGGCACAAGACTATCTCCCGCAGCTGGCTGCACAGGGATACTTCTGCAGTGGCCTGAGTCTCCTGAAGGGGCACAGTTCCATGAAGAGTTGGGAGGACCTGCACCTGTGGAAAGCATCCGCCTCAGTCGTGCAGCATGCTTGCACAAGACTATCTCCCGCAGCTGGCTGCACAGGGATACTTCTGCAGTGGCCTGAGTCTCCTGAAGGGGCACAGTTCCATGAAGAGTTGAGATGACCTGCACCTGTGGAAAGCATCCGCCTCAGTCGTGCAGCATGCTGCCACAAGACTATCTCCCGCTGCTGGCTGCACAGGGATACTTCTGCAGTGGTCGTAGTCTCCTGAAGGGGCACAGTTCCAGGAAGAGTTAGGAGGACCTGCACCTGTGAAAGCATTCGCCTCAGTCGTGCAGCATGCTGGCACAAGACTATCTCCCGCAGCTGACTGCACAGGGATACATCTGCAGTGGCCTGAGTCTCCTGAAGGGGCACAGTTCCATGAAGAGTTGGGTGGACCTGGACCTGTGGAAAGCATCTGCCTCAGTCGTGCAGCATGCTGGCACAAGACTATCTCCCGCAGATGGCTGCACAGGGATACTTCTGCAGTGGCCTGAGTCTCCTGAAGGGGCACAGTTCCAGGAAGAGTTGGGAGGACGTGCACCTGTGAAAGCATCCGCCTCAGTCGTGCAGCATGCTGGCACAAGACTATCTCCCGCAGCTGACTGCACAGGGATACTTCTGCAGTGGCCTGAGTCTCCTGAAGGGGCACAGTTCCAGGAAGAGTTGGGAGGACCTGCACCTGTGAAAGCATCCGCCTCAGTCGTGCAGCATGCTGGCACAAGACTATCTCCCGCAGCTGACTGCACAGGGATACTTCTGCAGTGGCCTGAGTCTCCTGAAGAGGCACAGTTCCATGAAGAGTTGGGTGGACCTGGACCTGTGGAAAGCATCCGCCTCAGTCATGCAGCATGCTGCCACAAGACTATCTCCCGCAGCTGGCTAGACAGGGATACTTCTGCAGTGGCCTGAGTCTCCTGAAGGGGCACAGTTCCATGAAGAGTTGGGAGGACCTGCACCTGTGGAAAGCATCCGCCTCAGTCGTGCAGCATGCTGGCAGAAGACTATCTCCCGCAGCTGGCTGCACAGGGATACTTCTGCAGTGGCCTGAGTCTCCTGAAGGGGCACAATTCCATGAAGAGTTGGGAGGACCTGCACCTGTGGAAAGCATCCGCCTCAGTCGTGCAGCATGCTTGCACAAGACTATCTCCCGCAGCTGGCTGCACAGGAATACTTCTGCAGTGGACTAAGTCTCCTGAAGGGGCACAGTTCCATGAAGAGTTGGGAGGGCCTGCACCTGTGGAAAGCATCCGCCTCAGTCGTGCAGCATGCTGGCACAAGACTATCTCCCGCAGCCGGCTGCACAGGGATACTTCTGCAGTGGCCTGAGTCTCCTGAAGGGGCACAGTTCCATGAAGAGTTCGGAGGACCTGCACCTGTGGAAAGCATCCGCCTCAGCCGTGCAGCATGCTTGCACAAGACTATCTCCCGCAGCTGGCTGCACAGGGATACTTCTGCAGTGGCCTGAGTCTCCTGAAGGGGCACAGTTCCATGAAGAGTTGGGAGGACCTGCACCTGTGGAAAGCATCCTCCTCAGTCGTGCAGCATGCTTGCACAAGACTATCTCCCGCAGCTGGCTGCACAGGGATACTTCTGCAGTGGACTGAGTCTCCTGAAGGGGCACAGTTCCATGAAGAGTTGGGTGGACCTGAACCTGTGGAAAGCATCCGCTTAAGTCGTGCAGCATGCTGCCACAAGACTGTCTCCCGCAGCTGGCTGCACAGGGATACTTCTGCAGTGGCCTGAGTCTCCTGAAGGGGCACAGTTCCATGAAGAGTTGGGAGGACCTGCACCTGTGGAAAGCATCCTCCTCAGTCGTGCAGCATGCTTGCACAAGACTATCTCCCGCAGCTGGCTGCACAGGGATACTTCTGCAGTGGCCTGAGTCTCCTGAAGGGGCACAGTTCCAGGAAGAGTTGGGAGGACCTGCACCTGTGAAAGCATCCGCCTCAGTCGTGCAGCATGCTGGCACAAGACTATCTCCCGCAGCTGACTGCACAGGGATACTTCTGCAGTGGCCTGAGTCTCCTGAAGGGGCACAGTTCCATGAAAAGTTGGGTGGACCTGGACCTGTGGAAAGCATCCGCCTTAGTCATGCAGCATGCTGCCACAAGACTATCTCCCGCAGCTGGCTAGACAGGGATACTTCTGCAGTGGCCTGAGTCTCCTGAAGGGGCACAGTTCCATGACGAGTTGGGAGGACCTGCGCCTGTGCAAAGCATCCACCTCAGTCGTGCAGCTTGCTGGCACAAGACTATCTCCCGCAGCTGGCTCCACAGGGATACTTCTGCAGTGGCCTGAGTCTCCTGAAGGGGCACAGTTCCATGAAGAGTTGGGAGGACCTGCACCTGTGGAAAGCATCCGCCTCAGTCGTGCAGCATGCTGGCAGAAGACTATCTCCCGCAGCTGGCTGCACAGGGATACTTCTGCAGTGGCCTGAGTCTCCTGAAGGGGCACAGTTCCATGAAGAGTTGGGAGGACCTGCACCTGTGGAAAGCATCCACCTCATTCATGCAGCATGCTGGCACAAGACTATCTCCTGCAGCTGGCTGCACAGGGATACTTCTGCAGTGGCCTGAGTCTCCTGAAGGGGCACAGTTCCATGAAGAGTTGAGATGACCTGCACCTGTGGAAAGCATCCACCTCAGTCGTGCAGCATGCTGCCACAAGACTATCTCCCGCTGCTGGCTGCACAGGGATACTTCTGCAGTGCTCGTAGTCTCCTGAAGGGGCACAGTTCCAGGAAGAGTTAGGAGGACCTGCACCTGTGAAAGCATCCGCCTCAGTCGTGCAGCATGCTGGCACAAGACTATCTCCCGCAGCTGACTGCACAGGGATACATCTGCAGTGGCCTGAGTCTCCTGAAGGGGCACAGTTCCATGAAGAGTTGGGTGGACCTGGACCTGTGGAAAGCATCTGCCTCAGTCGTGCAGCATGCTGGCACAAGACTATCTCCCGCAGCTGGCTGCACAGGGATACTTCTGCAGTGGCCTGAGTCTCCTGAAGGGGCACAGTTCCAGGAAGAGTTGGGAGGACCTGCACCTGTGAAAGCATCCGCCTCAGTTGTGCAGCATGCTGGCACAAGACTATCTCCCGCAGCTGACTGCACAGGGATACTTCTGCAGTGGCCTGAGTCTCCTGAAGGGGCACAGTTCCATGAAGAGTTGGGTGGACCTGGACCTGTGGAAAGCATCCGCCTCAGTCATGCAGCATGCTGCCACAAGACTATCTCCCGCAGCTGGCTAGACAGGGATACTTCTGCAGTGGCCTGAGTCTCCTGAAGGGGCAGATTTCCATGAAGAGTTGGGAGGACCTGCATCTGTGGAAAGCATCCGCCTCAGTCGTGCAGCATGCTTGCACAAGACTATCTCCCGCAGCTGGCTGCACAGGGATACTTCTGCAGTGGACTGAGTCTCCTGAAGGGGCACAGTTCCATGAAGAGTTGGGAGGACCTGCACCTGTGGAAAGCATCCACCTCATTCGTGCAGCATGCTGGCACAAGACTATCTCCCGCAGCTGGCTGCACAGGGATACTTCTGCAGTGGCCTGAGTCTCCTGAAGGGGCACAGTTCCATGAAGAGTTGGGAGGACCTGCACCTGTGGAAAGCATCCGCCTCAGTCGTGCAGCATGCTTGCACAAGACTATCTCCCGCAGCTGGCTGCACAGGGATACTTCTGCAGTGGCCTGAGTCTCCTGAAGGGGCACAGTTCCATGAAGAGTTGGGAGGACCTGCACCTGTGGAAAGCATCCACCTCATTCGTGCAGCATGCTGGCACAAGACTATCTCCCGCAGCTGGCTGCACAGGGATACTTCTGCAGTGGCCTGAGTCTCCTGAAGGGGCACAGTTCCATGAAGAGTTGAGATGACCTGCACCTGTGGAAAGCATCCACCTCAGTCGTGCAGCATGCTGCCACAAGACTATCTCCCGCTGCTGGCTGCACAGGGATACTTCTGCAGTGCTCGTAGTCTCCTGAAGGGGCACAGTTCCAGGAAGAGTTAGGAGGACCTGCACCTGTGAAAGCATCCGCCTCAGTCGTGCAGCATGCTGGCACAAGACTATCTCCCGCAGCTGACTGCACAGGGATACATCTGCAGTGGCCTGAGTCTCCTGAAGGGGCACAGTTCCATGAAGAGTTGGGTGGACCTGGACCTGTGGAAAGCATCTGCCTCAGTCGTGCAGCATGCTGGCACAAGACTATCTCCCGCAGCTGGCTGCACAGGGATACTTCTGCAGTGGCCCGAGTCTCCTGAAGGGGCACAGTTCCAGGAAGAGTTGGGAGGACCTGCACCTGTGAAAGCATCCGCCTCAGTTGTGCAGCATGCTGGCACAAGACTATCTCCCGCAGCTGGCTAGACAGGGATACTTCTGCAGTGGCCTGAGTCTCCTGAAGGGGCAGATTTCCATGAAGAGTTGGGAGGACCTGCATCTGTGGAAAGCATCCGCCTCAGTCGTGCAGCATGCTTGCACAAGACTATCTCCCGCAGCTGGCTGCACAGGGATACTTCTGCAGTGGACTGAGTCTCCTGAAGGGGCACAGTTCCATGAAGAGTTGGGAGGACCTGCACCTGTGGAAAGCATCCACCTCATTCGTGCAGCATGCTGGCACAAGACTATCTCCCGCAGCTGGCTGCACAGGGATACTTCTGCAGTGGCCTGAGTCTCCTGAAGGGGCACAGTTCCATGAAGAGTTGGGAGGACCTGCACCTGTGGAAAGCATCCGCCTCAGTCGTGCAGCATGCTTGCACAAGACTATCTCCCGCAGCTGGCTGCACAGGGATACTTCTGCAGTGGCCTGAGTCTCCTGAAGGGGCACAGTTCCATGAAGAGTTGAGATGACCTGCACCTGTGGAAAGCATCCACCTCAGTCATGCAGCATGCTGCCACAAGACTATCTCCCGCTGCTGGCTGCACAGGGATACCTCTGCAGTGGTCGCAGTCTCCTGAAGGGGCACAGTTCCAGGAAGAGTTAGGAGGTCCTGCACCTGTGAAAGCATCCGCCTCAGTCGTGCAGCATGCTGGCACAAGACTATCTCCCGCAGCTGACTGCACAGGGATACATCTGCAGTGGCCTGAGTCTCCTGAAGGGGCACAGTTCCATGAAGAGTTGGGTGGACCTGGACCTGTGGAAAGCATCTGCCTCAGTCGTGCAGCATGCTGGCACAAGACTATCTCCCGCAGCTGGCTGCACAGGGATACTTCTGCAGTGGCCTGAGTCTCCTGAAGGGGCACAGTTCCAGGAAGAGTTGGGAGGACCTGCACCTGTGAAAGCATCCGCCTCAGTCGTGCAGCATGCTGGCACAAGACTATCTCCCGCAGCTGGCTGCACAGGGATACTTCTGCAGTGGCCTGAGTCTCCTGAAGGGGCACAGTTCCATGAAGAGTTGGGAGGACCTGCACCTGTGGAAAGCATCCGCCTCAGTCGTGCAGCATGCTGGCAGAAGACTATCTCCCGCAGCTGGCTGCACAGGGATACTTCTGCAGTGGCCTGAGTCTCCTGAAGGGGCACAGTTCCATGAAGAGTTGGGAGGACCTGCACCTGTGGAAAGCATCCGCCTCAGTCGTGCAGCATGCTGGCAGAAGACTATCTCCCGCAGCTGGCTGCACAGGGATACTTCTGCAGTGGCCTGAGTCTCCTGAAGGGGCACAGTTCCATGAAGAGTTGGGAGGACCTGCACCTGTGGAAAGCATCCACCTCATTCGTGCAGCATGCTGGCACAAGACTATCTCCCGCAGCTGGCTGCACAGGGATACTTCTGCAGTGGCCTGAGTCTCCTGAAGGGGCACAGTTCCATGAAGAGTTGGGAGGACCTGCACCTGTGGAAAGCATCCGCCTCAGTCGTGCAGCATGCTTGCACAAGACTATCTCCCGCAGCTGGCTGCACAGGGATACTTCTGAAGTGGCCTGAGTCTCCTGAAGGGGCACAGTTCCATGAAGAGTTGAGATGACCTGCACCTGTGGAAAGCATCCACCTCAGTCGTGCAGCATGCTGCCACAAGACTATCTCCCGCTGCTGGCTGCACAGGGATACCTCTGCAGTGGTCGCAGTCTCCTGAAGGGGCACAGTTCCAGGAAGAGTTAGGAGGACCTGCACCTGTGAAAGCATCCGCCTCAGTCGTGCAGCATGCTGGCACAAGACTATCTCCCGCAGCTGACTGCACAGGGATACATCTGCAGTGGCCTGAGTCTCCTGAAGGGACACAGTTCCATGAAGAGTTGGGTGGACCTGGACCTGTGGAAAGCATCTGCCTCAGTCGTGCAGCATGCTGGCACAAGACTATCTCCCGCAGCTGGCTGCACAGGGATACTTCTGCAGTGGCCTGAGTCTCCTGAAGGGGCACAGTTCCAGGAAGAGTTGGGAGGACCTGCACCTGTGAAAGCATCCGCCTCAGTCGTGCAGCATGCTGGCACAAGACTATCTCCCGCAGCTGGCTGCACAGGGATACTTCTGCAGTGGCCTGAGTCTCCTGAAGGGGCACAGTTCCATGAAGAGTTGGGAGGACCTGCACCTGTGGAAAGCATCCGCCTCAGTCGTGCAGCATGCTTGCAAAAGACTATCTCCCGCAGCTGGCTGCACAGGGATACTTCTGCAGTGGACTGAGTCTCCTGAAGGGGCACAGTTCCATGAAGAGTTGGGAGGACCTGCACCTGTGGAAAGCATCCGCCTCAGTCGTGCAGCATGCTGGCACAAGACTATCTCCCGCAGCCGGCTGCACAGGGATACTTCTGCAGTGGCCTGAGTCTCCTGAATGGGCACAGTTCCATGAAGAGTTGGGAGGACCTAAACCTGTGGAAAGCATCAGCCTCAGCCGTGCAGCATGCTTGCACAAGACTATCTCCCGCAGCCGGCTGCACAGGGATACTTCTGCAGTGGCCTGAGTCTCCTGAAGGGGCACAGTTCCATGAAGAGTTGGGAGGACCTGCACCTGTGGAAAGCATCCGCCTCAGTCGTGCAGCATGCTTGGACAAGACTATCTCCCGCAGCTGGCTGCACAGTGATACTTCTGCAGTGGACTGAGTCTCCTGAAGGGGCACAGTTCCATGACGAGTTGGGAGGACCTGCGCCTGTGCAAAGCATCCACCTCAGTCTTGCAGCATGCTGGCACAAGACTATCTCCCGCAGCTGGCTCCACAGGGATACTTCTGCAGTGGCCTGAGTCTCCTGAAGGGGCACAGTTCCATGAAGAGTTGAGAGGACCTGCACCTGTGGGAAGCATCCGCCTCAGTCGTGCAGCATGCTGCCACAAGACTATCTCCCGCCGCTGGCTGCACAGGGATACTTCTGCAGTGGCCTGAGTCTCCTAAAGGGGCACAGTTCCATGAAGTGTTGGGGGGACCTTCACCTATGGAAAACATCCGCCTCAGTCGTGCAGCATGCTGGCACAAGACTATCTCCCGCAGCTGGCTGCACAGGGATACTTCTGCAGTGGCCTGAGTCTCCTGAAGGGGCACAGTTCCATGAAGAGTTGGGTGGACCTGAACCTGTTGAAAGTATCCGCTTAAGTCGTGCAGCATGCTGCCACAAGACTGTCTCCCGCAGCTGGCTGCACAGGGATACTTCTGCAGTGGACTGAGTCTCCTGAAGGGGCACAGTTCCATGAAGAGTTGGGAGGACCTGCACCTGTGGAAAGCATCCGCCTCAGTCGTGCAGCATGCTGGCACAAGACTATCTCCCGCAGCTGGCTGCACAGGGATACTTCTGCAGTGGCCTGAGTCTCCTGAAGGGGCACAGTTCCATGAAGAGTTGGGAGGACCTGCACCTGTGGAAAGCATCCGCCTCAGTCGTGCAGCATGCTGGCACAAGACTATCTCCCGCAGCTGGCTGCACAGGGATACTTCTGCAGTGGCCTGAGTCTCCTAAAGGGGCACAGTTCCAGGAAGAATTGGGAGGACCTGCACCTGTGAAAGCATCCACCTCAGTCGTGCAGCATGCTGGCACAAGACTATCTCTCGCAGCTGACTGCATACTTCTGCAGTGGCCTGAGTCTCCTGAAGGGGCACAGTTCCATGAAGAGTTGGGTGGACCTGAACCTGTGGAAAGTATCCGCTTAAGTCGTGCAGCATGCTGCCACAAGACTGTCTCAAGCAGCTGGCTGCACAGGGATACTTCTGCAGTGGCCTGAGTCTCCTGAAGGGGCACAGTTCCATGAAGAGTTGGGAGGACCTGCACCTGTGGAAAGCATCCGCCTCAGTCGTGCAGCATGCTGGCAGAAGACTATCTCCCGCAGCTGGCTGCACAGGGATACTTCTGCAGTGGCCTGAGTCTCCTGAAGGGGCACAGTTCCATGAAGAGTTGGGAGGACCTGCACCTGTGGAAAGCATCCGCCTCAGTCGTGCAGCATGCTGGCAGAAGACTATCTCCCGCAGCTGGATGCACAGGGATACTTCTGCAGTGGCCTGAGTCTCCTGAAGGGGCACAGTTCCATAAAGAGTTGGGAGGACCTGCACCTGTGGAAAGCATCCACCTCATTCGTGCAGCATGCTGGCACAAGACTATCTCCCGCAGCTGGCTGCACAGGGATACTTCTGCAGTGGCCTGAGTCTCCTGAAGGGGCACAGTTCCATGAAGAGTTGAGATGACCTGCACCTGTGGAAAGCATCCACCTCAGTCGTGCAGCATGCTGCCACAAGACTATCTCCCGCTGCTGGCTGCACAGGGATACTTCTGCAGTGGTCGTAGTCTCCTGAAGGGGCACAGTTCCAGGAAGAGTTAGGAGGACCTGCACCTGTGAAAGCATCCGCCTCAGTCGTGCAGCATGCTGGCACAAGACTATCTCCCACAGCTGACTGCACAGGGATACATCTGCAGTGGCCTGAGTCTCCTGAAGGGGCACAGTTCCATGAAGAGTTGGGTGGACCTGGACCTGTGGAAAGCATCTGCCTCAGTCGTGCAGCATGCTGGCACAAGACTATCTCCCGCAGCTGGCTGCACAGGGATACTTCTGCAGTGGCCTGAGTCTCCTGAAGGGGCACAGTTCCAGGAAGAGTTGGGAGGACCTGCACCTGTGAAAGCATCCGCCTCAGTCGTGCAGCATGCTGGCACAAGACTATCTCCCGCAGCTGACTGCACAGGGATACTTCTGCAGTGGCCTGAGTCTCCTGAAGGGGCACAGTTCCATGAAAAGTTGGGTGGACCTGGACCTGTGGAAAGCATCCGCCTCAGTCATGCAGCATGCTGCCACAAGACTATCTCCCGCAGCTGGCTAGACAGGGATACTTCTGCAGTGGCCTGAGTCTCCTGAAGGGGCAGATTTCCATGAAGAGTTGGGAGGACCTGCATCTGTGGAAAGCATCCGCCTCAGTCGTGCAGCATGCTTGCACAAGACTATCTCCCGCAGCTGGCTGCACAGGGATACTTCTGCAGTGGACTGAGTCTCCTGAAGGGGCACAGTTCCATGAAGAGTTGGGAGGACTTGCACCTGTGGAAAGCATCCGCCTCAGTCGTGCAGCATGCTGGCACAAGACTATCTCCCGCAGCCGGCGGCACAGGGATACTTCTGCAGTGGCCTGAGTCTCCTGAAGGGGCACAGTTCCATGAAGAGTTGGGAGGACCTGCACCTGTGGAAAGCATCCGCCTCAGCCGTGCAGCATGCTTGCACAAGACTATCTCCCGCAGCCGGCTGCACAGGGATACTTCTGCAGTGGCCTGAGTCTCCTGAAGGGGCACAGTTCCATGAAGAGTTGGGAGGACTTGCACCTGTGGAAAGCATCCGACTCAGTCTTGCAGCATGCTGGCACAAGACTATCTCCCGCAGCTGGCTGCACAGTGATACTTCTGCAGTGGACTGAGTCTCCTGAAGGGGCACAGTTCCATGACGAGTTGGGAGGACCTGCGCCTGTGCAAAGCATCCACCTCAGTCGTGCAGCTTGCTGGCACAAGACTATCTCCCGCAGCTTGCTCCACACGGATACTTCTGCAGTGGCCTGAGTCTCCTGAAGGGGCACAGTTCCATGAAGAGTTGGGAGGACCTGCACCTGTGGAAAGGATCCGCCTCAGTCGTGCAGCATGCTGGCAGAAGACTATCTCCCGCAGCTGGCTGCACAGGGATACTTCTGCAGTGGCCTGAGTCTCCTGAAGGGGCACAGTTCCATGAAGAGTTGGGAGGACCTGCACCTGTGGAAAGCATCCACCTCATTCGTGCAGCATGCTGGCACAAGACTATCTCCCGCAGCTGGCTGCACAGGGATACTTCTGCAGTGGCCTGAGTCTCCTGAAGGGGCACAGTTCCATGAAGAGTTGAGATGACCTGCACCTGTGGAAAGCATCCACCTCAGTCGTGCAGCATGCTGCCACAAGACTATCTCCCGCTGCTGGCTGCACAGGGATACTTCTGCAGTGCTCGTAGTCTCCTGAAGGGGCACAGTTCCAGGAAGAGTTAGGAGGACCTGCACCTGTGAAAGCATCCGCCTCAGTCGTGCAGCATGCTGGCACAAGACTATCTCCCGCAGCTGACTGCACAGGGATACATCTGCAGTGGCCTGAGTCTCCTGAAGGGGCACAGTTCCATGAAGAGTTGGGTGGACCTGGACCTGTGGAAAGCATCTGCCTCAGTCGTGCAGCATGCTGGCACAAGACTATCTCCCGCAGCTGGCTGCACAGGGATACTTCTGCAGTGGCCTGAGTCTCCTGAAGGGGCACAGTTCCAGGAAGAGTTGGGAGGACCTGCACCTGTGAAAGCATCCGCCTCAGTTGTGCAGCATGCTGGCACAAGACTATCTCCCGCAGCTGACTGCACAGGGATACTTCTGCAGTGGCCTGAGTCTCCTGAAGGGGCACAGTTCCATGAAGAGTTGGGTGGACCTGGACCTGTGGAAAGCATCCGCCTCAGTCATGCAGCATGCTGCCACAAGACTATCTCCCGCAGCTGGCTAGACAGGGATACTTCTGCAGTGGCCTGAGTCTCCTGAAGGGGCAGATTTCCATGAAGAGTTGGGAGGACCTGCATCTGTGGAAAGCATCCGCCTCAGTCGTGCAGCATGCTTGCACAAGACTATCTCCCGCAGCTGGCTGCACAGGGATACTTCTGCAGTGGACTGAGTCTCCTGAAGGGGCACAGTTCCATGAAGAGTTGGGAGGACTTGCACCTGTGGAAAGCATCCGCCTCAGTCGTGCAGCATGCTGGCACAAGACTATCTCCCGCAGCCGGCTGCACAGGGATACTTCTGCAGTGGCCTGAGTCTCCTGAAGGGGCACAGTTCCATGAAGAGTTGGGAGGACCTGCACCTGTGGAAAGCATCCGCCTCAGCCGTGCAGCATGCTTGCACAAGACTATCTCCCGCAGCCGGCTGCACAGGGATACTTCTGCAGTGGCCTGAGTCTCCTGAAGGGGCACAGTTCCATGAAGAGTTGGGAGGACCTGCACCTGTGGAAAGCATCCACCTCAGTCATGCAGCATGCTTGCACAAGACTATCTCCCGCAGCTGGCTGCACAGTGATACTTCTGCAGTGGACTGAGTCTCCTGAAGGGGCACAGTTCCATGACGAGTTGGGAGGACCTGCGCCTGTGCAAAGCATCCACCTCAGTCGTGCAGCATGCTGGCACAAGACTATCTCCCGCAGCTGGCTCCACAGGGATACTTCTGCAGTGGCCTGAGTCTCCTGACGGGGCACAGTTCCATGAAGAGTTGAGAGGACCTGCACCTGTGGAAAGCATCCGCCTCAGTCGTGCAGCATGCTGCCACAAGACTATCTCCCGCAGCTGGCTAGACAGGGATACTTCTGCAGTAGCCTGAGTCTCCTGAAGGGACACAGTTCCATGAATAGTTGGGAGGACCTGCATCTGTGGAAATCATCCGCCTCAGTCGTGCAGCATGCTGCACAAGACTATCTCCCGCAGCTGGCTGCACAGGGATACTTCTGCAGTGGCCTGAGTCTCCTGAAGGGGCACAGTTCCATGAAGAGTTGGGAGGACTTGCACCTGTGGAAAGCATCTGCCTCAGTCGTGCAGAATGCTGGCACAAGACTATCTCCCGCAGCTGGCTGCACAGGGATACTTCTGCAGTGGCCTGAGTCTCCTGAAGGGGCACAGTTCCATGAAGAGTTGGGAGGACCTGCACCTGTCGAAAGCATCCGCCTCAGTCGTGCAGCATACTGGCACAAGACTATGTCCCGCAGCTGGCTGCACAGGGATACTTCTGCAGTGGCCTGAGTCTCCTGAAGGGGCACAGTTCCATGAAGAGTTGGAAGGACCTGCACCTGTGGAAAGCATCCGCCTCAGTAGTGCAGCATGGTGGCACAAGACTATCTCCCGCAGCTGGCTGCACAGGGATACCTTTGCAGTGGCCTGAGTCTCCTGAAGGGGCACAGTTGCATGAAGAGTTGGGGGGACCTTCACCTATGGAAAGCATCTGCCTCAGTCGTGCAGCATGCTGGCACAAGACTATCTCCCGCAGCTGGCTGCACAGGGATACTTCTGCAGTGGCCTGAGTCTCCTGAAGGGGCACAGTTCCATGAAGAGTTGGGAGGACTTGCACCTGTGGAAAGCATCTGCCTCAGTTGTGCAGAATGCTGGCACAAGACTATCTCCCGCAGCTGGCTGCACAGGGATACTTCTGCAGTGGCCTGTGTCTCCTGAAGGGGCACAGTTTCATGAAGAGTTGGGAGGACCTGCACCTGTGGAAAGCATCCGCCTCAGTCATGGCGCATGCTGGCACAAGACTATCTCCCGCAGCTGGCTGCACAGGGATACTTCTGCAGTGGCCTGAGTCTCCTGAAGGGGCAAAGTTCCATGAAGAGCTGGGAGGACCTGCACCTGTGGAAAATATCCGCCTCAGTCGTGCAGCATGCTGGCACAAGGCTATGTCCCGCAGCTGGCTGCACAGGGATACTTCTGCAGTGGCCTGAGTCTCCTGAAGGGGCACAGTTCCATGAAGAGTTGGGAGGACCTGCACCTGTGGAAAGCATCAGCCTCAGTCGTGCAGCATGCTGGCACAAGACTATCTCCCGCAGCTGGCTGCACAGGGATACCTTTGCAGTGGCCTGAGTCTCCTGAAGGGGCACAGTTGCATGAAGAGTTGGGAGGACTTGCACCTGTGGAAAGCATCCGCCTCAGTCGTGCAGCATGCTGGCACAAGACTATCTCCCGCTGTTGGCTGCACAGGGATACTTCTGCAGTGGCCTGAGTCTCCCTGAGTCTCCTGAAGGGGCACAGTTCCATGAAGAGTTGGGAGGACCTGCACCTGTGGAAAGCATACGCCTCAGTCGTGCAGAATGCTGGCACACGACAGTCTCCCGCAGCTGGCTGCACAGGGATACTTCTGCAGTGGCCTGAGTCTCCTGAAGGGGCACAGTTCCATGAAGAGTTGGGTGGACCTGAACCTGTGGAAAGCATCCGCTTAAGTCATGCAGCATGCTGCCACAAGACTGTCTCCCGCAGCTGGCTGCACAGGGATACTTCTGCAGTGGCCTGAGTCTCCTGAAGGGGCACAGTTCCATGAAGAGTTGGGAGGACCTGCACCTGTGGAAAGCATCCGCCTCAGTCGTGCAGCATGCTGCACAAGACTATCTCCCGCAGCTGGCTGCACAGGGATACTTCTGCAGTGGACTGAGTCTCCTGAAGGGGCACAGTTCCATGAAGAGTTGGGAGGACCTGCACCTGTGGAAAGCATCCGCCTCAGTCGTGCAGCATGCTGGCACAAGACTATCTCCCGCAGCTGGCTGCACAGGTATACTTCTGGAGTGGCTTGAGTCTCCTGAAGGGGCACAGTTCCATGAAGAGTTGGGAGGTCCTGCACCTGTGGAAAGCATCCGCCTCAGTCGTGCAGCATGCTTGCACACGACTATCTCCCGCAGCTGGCTGCACAGTGATACTTCTGCAGTGGACTGAGTCTCCTGAAGGGGCACAGTTCCATGAAGAGTTGGGAGGACCTGCACCTGTGCAAAGCATCTACCTCAGTCGTGCAGCATGCTGGCACAAGACTATCTCCCGCAGCTGGCTGCACAGGGATACTTCTGCAGAGGCCTGAGTCTCCTGAAGGGGCACAGTTCCATGAAGAGTTGAGAGGACCTGCACCTGTGGAAAGCATCCACTTCAGTCGTGCAGCATGCTGGCACAAGACTATCTCCCGCAGCTGGCTGCACAGGGATACTTCTGCAGTGGTCGTAGTCTCCTGAAGGGGCACAGTTCCAGGAAGAGTTCGGAGGACCTGTACCTGTGAAAGCATCCGCCTCAGTCGTGCAGCATGCTGGCACAAGACTATCTCCCGCAGCTGACTGCACAGGGATACTTCTGCAGTGGCCTGAGTCTCCTGAAGGGGCACAGTTCCATGAAGAGTTGGGTGGACCTGGACCTGTGGAAAGCATCCGCCTCAGTCGTGCAGCATGCTGCCACAAGACTATCTCCCGCAGATGGCTGCACAGGGATACTTCTGCAGTGGCCTGAGTCTCCTGAAGGGGCACAGTTCCATGAAGAGTTGGGAGGACCTGCACCTGTGCAAAGCATCCACCTCAGTCGTGCAGCATGCTGACACAAGACTATCTCCCGCAGCAGGCTGCACAGGGATACTTCTGCAGTGGCCTGAGTCTCCTGAAGGGGCACAGTTCCATGAAGAGTTGAGAGAACCAGCACCTGTGGAAAGCACCCGCCTCAGTCGTGCAGCATGCTGCCACAAAACTATCTCCCGCAGCTGGCTGCACAGGGATACTTCTGCAGTGGTCATAGTCTCCTGAAGGGGCACAGTTCCAGGAAGAGTTAGGAGGACCTTCACCTGTGAAAGCATCCGCCTCAGTCATGCAGCATGCTGGCACAAGACTATCTCCCGCAGCTGACTGCACAGGGATACTTCTGCAGTGGCCTGAGTCTCCTGAAGGGGCACAGTTCCATGAAGAGTTGGGTGGACCTGGACCTGTGGAAAGCATCCGCCTCAGTCGTGCAGCATGCTGGCACAAGACTATCTCCCGCAGCTGGCTGCACAGGGATACTTCTGCAGTGGCCTGAGTCTCCTGAAGGGGCACAGTTCCAGGAAGAGTTGGGAGGACCTGCACCTGTGAAAGCATCCGCCTCAGTCGTGCAGCATGCTGGCACAAGACTATCTCCCACAGCTGGCTAGACAGGGATACTTCTGCAGTGGCCTGAGTCTCCTGAAGGGGCAAAGTTCCATGAAGAGCTGGGAGGACCTGCACCTGTGGAAAATATCCGCCTCAGTCGTGCAGCATGCTGGCACAAGACTATGTCCCGCAACTGGCTGCACAGGGATACTTCTGCAGTGGCCTGAGTCTCCTGAAGGGGCACAGTTCCATGAAGAGTTGGGAGGACCTGCACCTGTGGAAAGCATCAGCCTCAGTCGTGCAGCATGCTGGCACAAGACTATGTCCCGCAGCTGGCTGCACAGGGATACCTTTGCAGTGGCCTGAGTCTCCTGAAGGGGCACAGTTGCATGAAGAGTTGGGAGGACTTGCACCTGTGGAAAGCATCCGCCTCAGTCGTGCAGCATGCTGGCACAAGACTATCTCCCGCTGTTGGCTGCACAGGGATACTTCTGCAGTGGCCTGAGTCTCCCTGAGTCTCCTAAAGGGGCACAGTTCCATGAAGAGTTGGGAGGACCTGCACCTGTGGAAAGCATCCGCCTCAGTCGTGCAGAATGCTGGCACACGACAGTCTCCCGCAGCTGGCTGCACAGGGATACTTCTGCAGTGGCCTGAGTCTCCTGAAGGGGCACAGTTCCATGAAGAGTTGGGTGGACCTGAACCTGTGGAAAGCATCCGCTTAAGTCATGCAGCATGCTGCCACAAGACTGTCTCCCGCAGCTGGCTGCACAGGGATACTTCTGCAGTGGCCTGAGTCTCCTGAAGGGGCACAGTTCCATGAAGAGTTGGGAGGACCTGCACCTGTGGAAAGCATCCGCCTCAGTCGTGCAGCATGCTGAACAAGACTATCTCCCGCATGTGGCTGCACAGGGATACTTCTGCAGTGGACTGAGTCTCCTGAAGGGGCACAGTTCCATGAAGAGTTGGGAGGACCTGCACCTGTGGAAAGCATCCGCCTCAGTCGTGCAGCATGCTGGCACAAGACTATCTCCCGCAGCTGGCTGCACAGGGATACTTCTGCAGTGGCCTGAGTCTCCTGAAGGGGCACAGTTCCATGAAGAGTTGGGAGGTCCTGCACCTGTGGAAAGCATCCGCCTCAGTCGTGCAGCATGCTTGCACACGACTATCTCCCGCAGCTGGCTGCACAGTGATACTTCTGCAGTGGACTGAGTCTCCTGAAGGGGCACAGTTCCATGAAGAGTTGGGAGGACCTGCACCTGTGCAAAGCATCCACCTCAGTCGTGCAGCATGCTGGCACAAGACTATCTCCCGCAGCTGGCTGCACAGGGATACTTCTGCAGAGGCCTGAGTCTCCTGAAGGGGCACAGTTCCATGAAGAGTTGAGAGGACCTGCACCTGTGGAAAGCATCCACTTCAGTCGTGCAGCATGCTGGCACAAGACTATCTCCCGCAGCTGGCTGCACAGGGATACTTCTGCAGTGGCCTGAGTCTCCTGAAGGGGCACAGTTCCAGGAAGAGTTGGGAGGACCTGCACCTGTGGAAAGCATCCGCCTCAGTCGTGCAGCATGCTGAACAAGACTATCTCCCGCATGTGGCTGCACAGGGATACTTCTGCAGTGGACTGAGTCTCCTGAAGGGGCACAGTTCCATGAAGAGTTGGGAGGACCTGCACCTGTGGAAAGCATCCGCCTCAGTCGTGCAGCATGCTGGCACAAGACTATCTCCCGCAGCTGGCTGCACAGGGATACTTCTGCAGTGGCCTGAGTCTCCTGAAGGGGCACAGTTCCATGAAGAGTTGGGAGGTCCTGCACCTGTGGAAAGCATCCGCCTCAGTCGTGCAGCATGCTTGCACACGACTATCTCCCGCAGCTGGCTGCACAGTGATACTTCTGCAGTGGACTGAGTCTCCTGAAGGGGCACAGTTCCATGAAGAGTTGGGAGGACCTGCACCTGTGCAAAGCATCCACCTCAGTCGTGCAGCATGCTGGCACAAGACTATCTCCCGCAGCTGGCTGCACAGGGATACTTCTGCAGAGGCCTGAGTCTCCTGAAGGGGCACAGTTCCATGAAGAGTTGAGAGGACCTGCACCTGTGGAAAGCATCCACTTCAGTCGTGCAGCATGCTGGCACAAGACTATCTCCCGCAGCTGGCTGCACAGGGATACTTCTGCAGTGGTCGTAGTCTCCTGAAGGGGCACAGTTCCAGGAAGAGTTCGGAGGACCTGTACCTGTGAAAGCATCCGCCTCAGTCGTGCAGCATGCTGGCACAAGACTATCTCCCGCAGCTGACTGCGCAGGGATACTTCTGCAGTGGCCTGAGTCTCCTGAAGGGGCACAGTTCCATGAAGAGTTGGGTGGACCTGGACCTGTGGAAAGCATCCGCCTCAGTCGTGCAGCATGCTGCCACAAGACTATCTCCCGCAGATGGCTGCACAGGGATACTTCTGCAGTGGCCTGAGTCTCCTGAAGGGGCACAGTTCCATGAAGAGTTGGGAGGACCTGCACCTGTGCAAAGCATCCACCTCAGTCGTGCAGCATGCTGACACAAGACTATCTCCCGCAGCAGGCTGCACAGGGATACTTCTGCAGTGGCCTGAGTCTCCCTGAGTCTCCTGAAGGGGCACAGTTCCATGAAGAGTTGGGAGGACCTGCACCTGTGGAAAGCATCCGCCTCAGTCGTGCAGAATGCTGGCACACGACAGTCTCCCGCAGCTGGCTGCACAGGGATACTTCTGCAGTGGCCTGAGTCTCCTGAAGGGGCACAGTTCCATGAAGAGTTGGGTGGACCTGAACCTGTGGAAAGCATCCGCTTAAGTCATGCAGCATGCTGCCACAAGACTGTCTCCCGCAGCTGGCTGCACAGGGATACTTCTGCAGTGGCCTGAGTCTCCTGAAGGGGCACAGTTCCATGAAGAGTTGGGAGGACCTGCACCTGTGGAAAGCATCCGCCTCAGTCGTGCAGCATGCTGCACAAGACTATCTCCCGCAGCTGGCTGCACAGGGATACTTCTGCAGTGGACTGAGTCTCCTGAAGGGGCACAGTTCCATGAAGAGTTGGGAGGACCTGCACCTGTGGAAAGCATCCGCCTCAGTCGTGCAGCATGCTGGCACAAGACTATCTCCCGCAGCTGGCTGCACAGGGATACTTCTGCAGTGGCCTGAGTCTCCTGAAGGGGCACAGTTCCATGAAGAGTTGGGAGGTCCTGCACCTGTGGAAAGCATCCGCCTCAGTCGTGCAGCATGCTTGCACACGACTATCTCCCGCAGCTGGCTGCACAGTGATACTTCTGCAGTGGACTGAGTCTCCTGAAGGGGCACAGTTCCATGAAGAGTTGGGAGGACCTGCACCTGTGCAAAGCATCCACCTCAGTCGTGCAGCATGCTGGCACAAGACTATCTCCCGCAGCTGGCTGCACAGGGATACTTCTGCAGAGGCCTGAGTCTCCTGAAGGGGCACAGTTCCATGAAGAGTTGAGAGGACCTGCACCTGTGGAAAGCATCCACTTCAGTCGTGCAGCATGCTGGCACAAGACTATCTCCCGCAGCTGGCTGCACAGGGATACTTCTGCAGTGGCCTGAGTCTCCTGAAGGGGCACAGTTCCATGAAGAGTTGGGAGGACCTGCACCTGTGGAAAGCATCCGCCTCAGTCGTGCAGCATGCTTGCACAAGACTATCTCCCGCAGCTGGCTGCACAGGGATACTTCTGCAGTGGCCTGAGTCTCCTGAAGGGGCACAGTTCCATGAAGAGTTGGGTGGACCTGAACCTGTGGAAAGCATCCGCTTAAGTCATGCAGCATGCTGCCACAAGACTGTCTCCCGCAGCTGGCTGCACAGGGATACTTCTGCAGTGGCCTGAGTCTCCTGAAGGGGCACAGTTCCATGAAGAGTTGGGAGGACCTGCACCTGTGGAAAGCATCCGCCTCAGTCGTGCAGCATGCTGCACAAGACTATCTCCCGCAGCTGGCTGCACAGGGATACTTCTGCAGTGGACTGAGTCTCCTGAAGGGGCACAGTTCCATGAAGAGTTGGGAGGACCTGCACCTGTGGAAAGCATCCGCCTCAGTCGTGCAGCATGCTGGCACAAGACTATCTCCCGCAGCTGGCTGCACAGGGATACTTCTGCAGTGGCCTGAGTCTCCTGAAGGGGCACAGTTCCATGAAGAGTTGGGAGGTCCTGCACCTGTGGAAAGCATCCGCCTCAGTCGTGCAGCATGCTTGCACACGACTATCTCCCGCAGCTGGCTGCACAGTGATACTTCTGCAGTGGACTGAGTCTCCTGAAGGGGCACAGTTCCATGAAGAGTTGGGAGGACCTGCACCTGTGCAAAGCATCCACCTCAGTCGTGCAGCATGCTGGCACAAGACTATCTCCCGCAGCTGGCTGCACAGGGATACTTCTGCAGAGGCCTGAGTCTCCTGAAGGGGCACAGTTCCATGAAGAGTTGAGAGGACCTGCACCTGTGGAAAGCATCCACTTCAGTCGTGCAGCATGCTGGCACAAGACTATCTCCCGCAGCTGGCTGCACAGGGATACTTCTGCAGTGGCCTGAGTCTCCTGAAGGGGCACAGTTCCATGAAGAGTTGGGAGGACCTGCACCTGTGGAAAGCATCCGCCTCAGTCGTGCAGCATGCTTGCACAAGACTATCTCCCGCAGCTGGCTGCACAGGGATACTTCTGCAGTGGCCTGAGTCTCCTGAAGGGGCACAGTTCCATGAAGAGTTGAGATGACCTGCACCTGTGGAAAGCATCCACCTCAGTCGTGCAGCATGCTGCCACAAGACTATCTCCCGCTGCTGGCTGCACAGGGATACCTCTGCAGTGGTCGCAGTCTCCTGAAGGGGCACAGTTCCAGAAAGAGTTAGGAGGACCTGCACCTGTGAAAGCATCCGCCTCAGTCGTGCAGCATGCTGGCACAAGACTATCTCCCGCAGCTGACTGCACAGGGATACATCTGCAGTGGCCTGAGTCTCCTGAAGGGGCACAGTTCCATGAAGAGTTGGGTGGACCTGGACCTGTGGAAAGAATCTGCCTCAGTCGTGCAGCATGCTGGCACAAGACTATCTCCCGCAGCTGGCTGCATAGGGATACTTCTGCAGTGGCCTGAGTCTCCTGAAGGGGCACAGTTCCAGGAAGAGTTGGGAGGACCTGCACCTGTGAAAGCATCCGCCTCAGTCGTGCAGCATGCTGGCACAAGACTATCTCCCGCAGCTGGCTGCACAGGGATACTTCTGCAGTGGCCTGAGTCTCCTGAAGGGGCACAGTTCCATGAAGAGTTGGGAGGACCTGCACCTGTGGAAAGCATCCGCCTCAGTCGTGCAGCATGCTGGCAGAAGACTATCTCCCGCAGCTGGCTGCACAGGGATACTTCTGCAGTGGCCTGAGTCTCCTGAAGGGGCACATTTCCATGAAGAGTTGGGAGGACCTGCATCTGTGGAAAGCATCCACCTCATTCGTGCAGCATGCTGGCACAAGACTATCTCCCGCAGCTGGCTGCACAGGGATACTTCTGCAGTGGCCTGAGTCTCCTGAAGGGGCACAGTTCCATGAAGAGTTGGGAGGACCTGCACCTGTGGAAAGCATCCGCCTCAGTCGTGCAGCATGCTTGCACAAGACTATCTCCCGCAGCTGGCTGCACAGGGATACTTCTGCAGTGGCCTGAGTCTCCTGAAGGTGCACAGTTCCATGAAGAGTTGAGATGACCTGCACCTGTGGAAAGCATCCACCTCAGTCGTGCAGCATGCTGCCACAAGACTATCTCCCGCTGCTGGCTGCACAGGGATACCTCTGCAGTGGTCGCAGTCTCCTGAAGGGGCACAGTTCCAGAAAGAGTTAGGAGGACCTGCACCTGTGAAAGCATCCGCCTCAGTCGTGCAGCATGCTGGCACAAGACTATCTCCCGCAGCTGGCTGCACAGGGATACTTCTGCAGTGGCCTGAGTCTCCTGAAGGGGCACAGTTCCATGAAGAGTTGGGAGGTCCTGCACCTGTGGAAAGCATCCGCCTCAGTCGTGCAGCATGCTTGCACACGACTATCTCCCGCAGCTGGCTGCACAGTGATACTTCTGCAGTGGACTGAGTCTCCTGAAGGGGCACAGTTCCATGAAGAGTTGGGAGGACCTGCACCTGTGCAAAGCATCCACCTCAGTCGTGCAGCATGCTGGCACAAGACTATCTCCCGCAGCTGGCTGCACAGGGATACTTCTGCAGAGGCCTGAGTCTCCTGAAGGGGCACAGTTCCATGAAGAGTTGAGAGGACCTGCACCTGTGGAAAGCATCCACTTCAGTCGTGCAGCATGCTGGCACAAGACTATCTCCCGCAGCTGGCTGCACAGGGATACTTCTGCAGTGGTCGTAGTCTCCTGAAGGGGCACAGTTCCAGGAAGAGTTCGGAGGACCTGTACCTGTGAAAGCATCCGCCTCAGTCGTGCAGCATGCTGGCACAAGACTATCTCCCGCAGCTGACTGCACAGGGATACTTCTGCAGTGGCCTGAGTCTCCTGAAGGGGCACAGTTCCATGAAGAGTTGGGTGGACCTGGACCTGTGGAAAGCATCCGCCTCAGTCGTGCAGCATGCTGCCACAAGACTATCTCCCGCAGATGGCTGCACAGGGATACTTCTGCAGTGGCCTGAGTCTCCTGAAGGGGCACAGTTCCATGAAGAGTTGGGAGGACCTGCACCTGTGCAAAGCATCCACCTCAGTCGTGCAGCATGCTGACACAAGACTATCTCCCGCAGCAGGCTGCACAGGGATACTTCTGCAGTGGCCTGAGTCTCCCTGAGTCTCCTGAAGGGGCACAGTTCCATGAAGAGTTGGGAGGACCTGCACCTGTGGAAAGCATCCGCCTCAGTCGTGCAGAATGCTGGCACACGACAGTCTCCCGCAGCTGGCTGCACAGGGATACTTCTGCAGTGGCCTGAGTCTCCTGAAGGGGCACAGTTCCATGAAGAGTTGGGTGGACCTGAACCTGTGGAAAGCATCCGCTTAAGTCATGCAGCATGCTGCCACAAGACTGTCTCCCGCAGCTGGCTGCACAGGGATACTTCTGCAGTGGCCTGAGTCTCCTGAAGGGGCACAGTTCCATGAAGAGTTGGGAGGACCTGCACCTGTGGAAAGCATCCGCCTCAGTCGTGCAGCATGCTGCACAAGACTATCTCCCGCAGCTGGCTGCACAGGGATACTTCTGCAGTGGACTGAGTCTCCTGAAGGGGCACAGTTCCATGAAGAGTTGGGAGGACCTGCACCTGTGGAAAGCATCCGCCTCAGTCGTGCAGCATGCTGGCACAAGACTATCTCCCGCAGCTGGCTGCACAGGGATACTTCTGCAGTGGCCTGAGTCTCCTGAAGGGGCACAGTTCCATGAAGAGTTGGGAGGTCCTGCACCTGTGGAAAGCATCCGCCTCAGTCGTGCAGCATGCTTGCACACGACTATCTCCCGCAGCTGGCTGCACAGTGATACTTCTGCAGTGGACTGAGTCTCCTGAAGGGGCACAGTTCCATGAAGAGTTGGGAGGACCTGCACCTGTGCAAAGCATCCACCTCAGTCGTGCAGCATGCTGGCACAAGACTATCTCCCGCAGCTGGCTGCACAGGGATACTTCTGCAGAGGCCTGAGTCTCCTGAAGGGGCACAGTTCCATGAAGAGTTGAGAGGACCTGCACCTGTGGAAAGCATCCACTTCAGTCGTGCAGCATGCTGGCACAAGACTATCTCCCGCAGCTGGCTGCACAGGGATACTTCTGCAGTGGCCTGAGTCTCCTGAAGGGGCACAGTTCCATGAAGAGTTGGGAGGACCTGCACCTGTGGAAAGCATCCGCCTCAGTCGTGCAGCATGCTTGCACAAGACTATCTCCCGCAGCTGGCTGCACAGGGATACTTCTGCAGTGGCCTGAGTCTCCTGAAGGGGCACAGTTCCATGAAGAGTTGAGATGACCTGCACCTGTGGAAAGCATCCACCTCAGTCGTGCAGCATGCTGCCACAAGACTATCTCCCGCTGCTGGCTGCACAGGGATACCTCTGCAGTGGTCGCAGTCTCCTGAAGGGGCACAGTTCCAGAAAGAGTTAGGAGGACCTGCACCTGTGAAAGCATCCGCCTCAGTCGTGCAGCATGCTGGCACAAGACTATCTCCCGCAGCTGACTGCACAGGGATACATCTGCAGTGGCCTGAGTCTCCTGAAGGGGCACAGTTCCAGGAAGAGTTGGGAGGACCTGCACCTGTGAAAGCATCCGCCTCAGTCGTGCAGCATGCTGGCACAAGACTATCTCCCGCAGCTGGCTGCACAGGGATACTTCTGCAGTGGCCTGAGTCTCCTGAAGGGGCACAGTTCCATGAAGAGTTGGGAGGACCTGCACCTGTGGAAAGCATCCGCCTCAGTCGTGCAGCATGCTGGCAGAAGACTATCTCCCGCAGCTGGCTGCACAGGGATACTTCTGCAGTGGCCTGAGTCTCCTGAAGGGGCACATTTCCATGAAGAGTTGGGAGGACCTGCATCTGTGGAAAGCATCCACCTCATTCGTGCAGCATGCTGGCACAAGACTATCTCCCGCAGCTGGCTGCACAGGGATACTTCTGCAGTGGCCTGAGTCTCCTGAAGGGGCACAGTTCCATGAAGAGTTGGGAGGACCTGCACCTGTGGAAAGCATCCGCCTCAGTCGTGCAGCATGCTTGCACAAGACTATCTCCCGCAGCTGGCTGCACAGGGATACTTCTGCAGTGGCCTGAGTCTCCTGAAGGTGCACAGTTCCATGAAGAGTTGAGATGACCTGCACCTGTGGAAAGCATCCACCTCAGTCGTGCAGCATGCTGCCACAAGACTATCTCCCGCTGCTGGCTGCACAGGGATACCTCTGCAGTGGTCGCAGTCTCCTGAAGGGGCACAGTTCCAGAAAGAGTTAGGAGGACCTGCACCTGTGAAAGCATCCGCCTCAGTCGTGCAGCATGCTGGCACAAGACTATCTCCCGCAGCTGACTGCACAGGGATACATCTGCAGTGGCCTGAGTCTCCTGAAGGGGCACAGTTCCATGAAGAGTTGGGTGGACCTGGACCTGTGGAAAGAATCTGCCTCAGTCGTGCAGCATGCTGGCACAAGACTATCTCCCGCAGCTGGCTGCATAGGGATACTTCTGCAGTGGCCTGAGTCTCCTGAAGGGGCACAGTTCCAGGAAGAGTTGGGAGGACCTGCACCTGTGAAAGCATCCGCCTCAGTCGTGCAGCATGCTGGCACAAGACTATCTCCCGCAGCTGGCTGCACAGGGATACTTCTGCAGTGGCCTGAGTCTCCTGAAGGGGCACAGTTCCATGAAGAGTTGGGAGGACCTGCACCTGTGGAAAGCATCCGCCTCAGTCGTGCAGCATGCTGGCAGAAGACTATCTCCCGCAGCTGGCTGCACAGGGATACTTCTGCAGTGGCCTGAGTCTCCTGAAGGGGCACAGTTCCATGAAGAGTTGGGAGGACCTGCACCTGTGGAAAGCATCCGCCTCAGTCGTGCAGCATGCTGCCACAAGACTATCTCCCGCAGCTGGCTGCACAGGGATACTTCTGCAGTGCCCTGAGTCTCCTGAAGGGGCACAGTTCCATGAAGAGTTGGGAGGACCTGCACCTGTGGAAAGCATCCGCCTCAGTCATGCAGCATGCTGCCACAAGACTGTCTCCCGCAGCTGGCTGCAGAGGGATACTTCTGCAGTGGCCTGAGTTTCCTGAAGGGGCACAGTTCCATGAAGAGTTGGGAGGACCTGCACCTGTGGAAAGCATCCGCCTCAGTCATGCAGCATGCTGGCACAAGACTGTCTCCCGCAGCTGGCTGCAGAGGGATACTTCTGCAGTGGCCTGAGTTTCCTGAAGGGGCACAGTTCCATGAAGAGTTGGGAGGACCTGCACCTGTGGAAAGCATCCACCTCAGTCGTGCAGCATGCTTGCACAAGACTATCTCCCGCAGCTCGCTGCACAGGGATACTTCTGCAGTGGACTGAGTCTCCTGAAGGGGCACAGTTCCATGAAGAGTTGGGTGGACCTGAACCTGTGGAAAGCATCCGCTTAAGTCGTGCAGCATGCTGCCACAAGACTGTCTCCCGCAGCTGGCTGCACAGGGATACTTCTGCAGTGGCCTGAGTCTCCTGAAGGGGCACAGTTCCACGAAGAGTTGGGAGGACCTGCACCTGTGGAAAGCATCCGCCTCAGTCGTGCAGCATGCTGGCAGAAGACTATCTCCCGCAGCTGGCTGCACAGGGATACTTCTGCAGTGGCCTGAGTCTCCTGAAGGGGCACAGTTCCATGAAGAGTTGGGAGGACCTGCACCTGTGGAAAGCATCCACCTCATTCGTGCAACATGCTGGCACAAGACTATCTCCCGCAGCTGGCTGCACAGGGATACTTCTGCAGTGGCCTGAGTCTCCTGAAGGGGCACAGTTCCATGAAGAGTTGGGAGGACCTGCACCTGTGGAAAGCATCCGCCTCAGTCGTGCAGCATGCTTGCACAAGACTATCTCCCGCAGCTGGCTGCACAGGGATACTTCTGCAGTGGCCTGAGTCTCCTGAAGGGGCACAGTTCCATGAAGAGTTGAGATGACCTGCACCTGTGGAAAGCATCCGCCTCAGTCGTGCAGCATGCTGCCACAAGACTATCTCCCGCTGCTGGCTGCACAGGGATACTTCTGCAGTGGTCGTAGTCTCCTGAAGGGGCACAGTTCCAGGAATAGTTAGGAGGACCTGCACCTGTGAAAGCATCCGCCTCAGTCGTGCAGCATGCTGGCACAAGACTATCTCCCGCAGCTGACTGCACAGGGATACATCTGCAGTGGCCTGAGTCTCCTGAAGGGGCACAGTTCCATGAAGAGTTGGGTGGACCTGGACCTGTGGAAAGCATCTGCCTCAGTCGTGCAGCATGCTGGCACAAGACTATCTCCCACAGCTGGCTAGACAGGGATACTTCTGCAGTGGCCTGAGTCTCCTGAAGGGACACAGTTCCATGAAGAGTTGGGAGGACTTGCACCTCTGGAAAGCATCCGACTCAGTCGTGTAGCATGCTGGCACAAGACTATCTCCCGATGCTGGCTGCACAGGGATACTTCTGCAGTGGCCTGAGTCTCCTGAAGGGGCACAGTTCCATGAAGAGTTGGGAGGACCTACATCTGTGGAAAGCATCCGCCTTGGTCGTGCAGCATGCTGGCACAAGACTATCTCCCGCAGCTGGCTGCACAGGGATACTTCTGCAGTGGCCTGAGTCTCCTGAAGGGGCACAGTTCCATGAAGAGTTGGGAGGACCTGCCCCTGTGGAAAGCATCTGCCTCAGTCGTGCAGCATGCTGGCACAAGACTATCTCCCGCAGCTGGCTGCACAGGGATACTTCTGCAGTGGCCTGAGTCTCCTGAAGGGGCAGATTTCCATGAAGAGTTGGGAGGACCTGCATCTGTGGAAATCATCCGCCTCAGTCGTGCAGCATGCTGCACAAGACTATCTCCCGCAGCTGGCTGCACAGGGATACTTCTTCAGTGGACTGAGTCTCCTGAAGGGGCACAGTTCCATGAAGAGTTGGGAGGACCTGCACCTGTGGAAAGCATCCGCCTCAGTCCTGCAGCATGCTGGCACAAGACTATCTCCCGCAGCTGGTTGCACAGGGATACTTCTGCAGTGGCCTGAGTCTCCTGAAGGGGCACAGTTCCATGAAGAGTTGGGAGGACCTGCACCTGTGGAAAGCATCCGCCTCAGCCGTGCAGCATGCTTGCACAAGACTATCTCCCGCAGCTGGCTGCACAGGGATACTTCTGCAGTGGCCTGAGTCTCCTGAAGGGGCACAGTTCCATGAAGAGTTGGGAGGACCTGCACCTGTGGAAAGCATCCTCCTCAGTCGTGCAGCATGCTTGCACAAGACTATCTCCCACAGCTGGCTGCACAGGGATACTTCTGCAGTGGCCTGAGTCTCCTGAAGGGGCACAGTTCCATGAAGAGTTGGGAGGACCTGCACCTGTGGAAAGCATCCGCCTCAGTCGTGCAGCATGCTGGCACAAGACTATCTCCCGCAGCTGGCTGCACAGGGATACTTCCACAGTGGCCTGAGTCTCCTGAAGGGGCACAGTTCCATGAAGAGTTGGGAGGACCTGCACCTGTGGAAAGCATCCGCCTCAGTCGTGCAGCATGCTGGCACAAGACTATCTCCCGCAGCTGGCTGCACAGGGATACTTCTGCAGTGGCCTGAGTCTCCTAAAGGGGCACAGTTCCAGGAAGAATTGGGAGGACCTGCACCTGTGAAAGCAACCACCTCAGTCGTGCAGCATGCTGGCACAAGACTATCTCTCGCAGCTGACTGCACAGGGATACTTCTGCAGTGGCCTGAGTCTCCTGAAGGGGTACAGTTCCATGAAGAGTTGGGTGGACCTGAACCTGTGGAAAGCATCCGCTTAAGTCGTGCAGCATGCTGCCACAAGACTGTCTCCCGCAGCTGGCTGCACAGGGATACTTCTGCAGTGGCCTGAGTCTCCTGAAGGGGCACAGTTCCATGAAGAGTTGGGAGGACCTGCACCTGTGGAAAGCATCCGCCTCAGTCGTGCAGCATGCTGGCAGAAGACTATCTCGCGCAGCTGGCTGCACAGGGATACTTCTGCAGTGGCCTGAGTCTCCTGAAGGGGCACAGTTCCATGAAGAGTTGGGAGGACCTGCACCTGTGGAAAGCATCCGCCTCAGTCGTGCAGCATGCTGGCAGAAGACTATCTCCCGCAGCTGGCTGCACAGGGATACTTCTGCAGTGGCCTGAGTCTCCTGAAGGGGCACAGTTCCATGAAGAGTTGGGAGGACCTGCACCTGTGGAAAGCATCCACCTCATTCGTGCAGCATGCTGGCACAAGACTATCTCCTGCAGCTGGCTGCACAGGGATACTTCTGCAGTGGCCTGAGTCTCCTGAAGGGGCACAGTTCCATGAAGAGTTGGGAGGACCTGCACCTGTGGAAAGCATCCACCTCATTCGTGCAGCATGCTGGCACAAGACTTTCTCCCGCAGCTGGCTGCACAGGGATATTTCTGCAGTGGCCTGAGTCTCCTGAAGGGGCACAGTTCCATGAAGAGTTGGGAGGACCTGCACCTGTGGAAAGCATCCGCCTCAGTCGTGCAGCATGCTTGCACAAGACTATCTCCCGCAGCTGGCTGCACAGGGATACTTCTGCAGTGGCCTGAGTCTCCTGAAGGGGCACAGTTCCATGAAGAGTTGAGATGACCTGCACCTGTGGAAAGCATCCGCCTCAGTCGTGCAGCATGCTGGCACAAGACTATCTCCCGCAGCTGACTGCACAGGGATACATCTGCAGTGGCCTGAGTCTCCTGAAGGGGCACAGTTCCATGAAGAGTTGGGTGGACCTGGACCTGTGGAAAGCATCTGCCTCAGTCGTGCAGCATGCTGGCACAAGACTATCTCCCGCATATGGCTGCACAGGGATACTTCTGCAGTGGCCTGAGTCTCCTGAAGGGGCACAGTTCCAGGAAGAGTTGGGAGGACGTGCACCTGTGAAAGCATCCGCCTCAGTCGTGCAGCATGCTGGCACAAGACTATCTCCCGCAGCTGACTGCACAGGGATACTTCTGCAGTGGCCTGAGTCTCCTGAAGGGGCACAGTTCCAGGAAGAGTTGGGAGGACCTGCACCTGTGAAAGCATCCGCCTCAGTCGTGCAGCATGCTGCCACAAGACTATCTCCCGCAGCTGGCTAGACAGGGATACTTCTGCAGTGGCCTGAGTCTCCTGAAGGGGCACAGTTCCATGAAGAGTTGGGAGGACCTGCACCTGTGGAAAGCATCCGCCTCAGTCGTGCAGCATGCTGGCAGAAGACTATCTCCCGCAGCTGGCTGCACAGGGATACTTCTGCAGTGGCCTGAGTCTCCTGAAGGGGCACAGTTCCATGAAGAGTTGGGAGGACCTGCACCTGTGGAAAGCATCCGCCTCAGTCGTGCAGCATGCTTGCACAAGACTATCTCCCGCAGCTGGCTGCACAGGAATACTTCTGCAGTGGACTAAGTCTCCTGAAGGGGCACAGTTCCATGAAGAGTTGGGAGGACCTGCACCTGTGGAAAGCATCCGCCTCAGTCGTGCAGCATGCTGGCACAAGACTATCTCCCGCAGCCGGCTGCACAGGGATACTTCTGCAGTGGCCTGAGTCTCCTGAAGGGGCACAGTTCCATGAAGAGTTGGGAGGACCTGCACCTGTGGAAAGCATCCGCCTCAGCCGTGCAGCATGCTTGCACAAGACTATCTCCCGCAGCTGGCTGCACAGGGATACTTCTGCAGTGGCCTGAGTCTCCTGAAGGGGCACAGTTCCATGAAGAGTTGGGAGGACCTGCACCTGTGGAAAGCATCCTCCTCAGTCGTGCAGCATGCTTGCACAAGACTATCTCCCGCAGCTGGCTGCACAGGGATACTTCTGCAGTGGACTGAGTCTCCTGAAGGGGCACAGTTCCATGAAGAGTTGGGTGGACCTGAACCTGTGGAAAGCATCCGCTTAAGTCGTGCAGCATGCTGCCACAAGACTGTCTCCCGCAGCTGGCTGCACAGGGATACTTCTGCAGTGGCCTGAGTCTCCTGAAGGGGCACAGTTCCATGAAGAGTTGGGAGGACCTGCACCTGTGGAAAGCATCCGCCTCAGTCGTGCAGCATGCTGGCAGAAGACTATCTCCCGCAGCTGGCTGCACAGGGATACTTCTGCAGTGGCCTGAGTCTCCTGAAGGGGCACAGTTCCATGAAGAGTTGGGAGGACCGGCACCTGTGGAAAGCATCCGCCTCAGTCGTGCAGCATGCTGGCAGAAGACTATCTCCCGCAGCTGGCTGCACAGGGATACTTCTGCAGTGGCCTGAGTCTCCTGAAGGGGCACATTTCCATGAAGAGTTGGGAGGACCTGCACCTGTGGAAAGCATCCACCTCATTCGTGCAGCATGCTGGCACAAGACTATCTCCCGCAGCTGGCTGCACAGGGATACTTCTGCAGTGGCCTGAGTCTCCTGAAGGGGCACAGTTCCATGAAGAGTTGGGAGGACCTGCACCTGTGGAAAGCATCCGCCTCAGTCGTGCAGCATGCTTGCACAAGACTATCTCCCGCAGCTGGCTGCACAGGGATACTTCTGCAGTGGCCTGAGTCTCCTGAAGGGGCACAGTTCCATGAAGAGTTGAGATGACCTGCACCTGTGGAAAGCATCCACCTCAGTCGTGCAGCATGCTGCCACAAGACTATCTCCCGCTGCTGGCTGCACAGGGATACCTCTGCAGTGGTCGCAGTCTCCTGAAGGGGCACAGTTCCAGAAAGAGTTAGGAGGACCTGCACCTGTGAAAGCATCCGCCTCAGTCGTGCAGCATGCTGGCACAAGACTATCTCCCGCAGCTGACTGCACAGGGATACATCTGCAGTGGCCTGAGTCTCCTGAAGGGGCACAGTTCCATGAAGAGTTGGGTGGACCTGGACCTGTGGAAAGAATCTGCCTCAGTCGTGCAGCATGCTGGCACAAGACTATCTCCCGCAGCTGGCTGCACAGGGATACTTCTGCAGTGGCCTGAGTCTCCTGAAGGGGCACAGTTCCAGGAAGAGTTGGGAGGACCTGCACCTGTGAAAGCATCCGCCTCAGTCGTGCAGCATGCTGGCACAAGACTATCTCCCGCAGCTGGCTGCACAGGGATACTTCTGCAGTGGCCTGAGTCTCCTGAAGGGGCACAGTTCCATGAAGAGTTGGGAGGACCTGCACCTGTGGAAAGCATCCGCCTCAGTCGTGCAGCATGCTGGCAGAAGACTATCTCCCGCAGCTGGCTGCACAGGGATACTTCTGCAGTGGCCTGAGTCTCCTGAAGGGGCACAGTTCCATGAAGAGTTGGGAGGACCTGCACCTGTGGAAAGCATCCGCCTCAGTCGTGCAGCATGCTGGCAGAAGACTATCTCCCGCAGCTGGCTGCACAGGGATACTTCTGCAGTGGCCTGAGTCTCCTGAAGGGGCACAGTTCCATGAAGAGTTGGGAGGACCTGCACCTGTGGAAAGCATCCGCCTCAGTCGTGCAGCATGCTTGCACAAGACTATCTCCCGCAGCTGGCTGCACAGGGATACTTCTGCAGTGGCCTGAGTCTCCTGAAGGGGCACAGTTCCATGAAGAGTTGAGATGACCTGCACCTGTGGAAAGCATCCACCTCAGTCGTGCAGCATGCTGCCACAAGACTATCTCCCGCTGCTGGCTGCACAGGGATACCTCTGCAGTGGTCGCAGTCTCCTGAAGGGGCACAGTTCCAGGAAGAGTTAGGAGGACCTGCACCTGTGAAAGCATCCGCCTCAGTCGTGCAGCATGCTGGCACAAGACTATCTCCCGCAGCTGACTGCACAGGGATACATCTGCAGTGGCCTGAGTCTCCTGAAGGGGCACAGTTCCATGAAGAGTTGGGTGGACCTGGACCTGTGGAAAGCATCTGCCTCAGTCGTGCAGCATGCTGGCACAAGACTATCTCCCGCAGCTGGCTGCACAGGGATACTTCTGCAGTGGACTGAGTCTCCTGAAGGGGCACAGTTCCATGAAGAGTTGGGAGGACCTGCACCTGTGGAAAGCATCCGCCTCAGTCGTGCAGCATGCTAGCACAAGACTATCTCCCGCAGCCGGCTGCACAGGGATACTTCTGCAGTGGCCTGAGTCTCCTAAAGGGGCACAGTTCCAGGAAGAATTGGGAGGACCTGCACCTGTGAAAGCATCCACCTCAGTCGTGCAGCATGCTGGCACAAGACTATCTCTCGCAGCTGACTGCACAGGGATACTTCTGCAGTGGCCTGAGTCTCCTGAAGGGGCACAGTTCCATGGAGAGTTGGGTGGACCTGAACCTGTGGAAAGCATCCGCTTAAGTCGTGCAGCATGCTGCCACAAGACTGTCTCCCGCAGCTGGCTGCACAGGGATACTTCTGCAGTGGCCTGAGTCTCCTGAAGGGGCACAGTTCCATGAAGAGTTGGGAGGACCTGCACCTGTGGAAAGCATCCGCCTCAGTCGTGCAGCATGCTGGCAGAAGACTATCTCCCGCAGCTGGCTGCACAGGGATACTTCTGCAGTGGCCTGAGTCTCCTGAAGGGGCACAGTTCCATGAAGAGTTGGGAGGACCTGCACCTGTGGAAAGCATCCGCCTCAGTCGTGCAGCATGATTGCAAAAGACTATCTCCCGCAGCTGGCTGCACAGGGATACTTCTGCAGTGGACTGAGTCTCCTGAAGGGGCACAGTTCCATGAAGAGTTGGGAGGACCTGCACCTGTGGAAAGCATCCGCCTCAGTCGTGCAGCATGCTGGCACAAGACTATCTCCCGCAGCCGGCTGCACAGGGATACTTCTGCAGTGGCCTGAGTCTCCTAAAGGGGCACAGTTCCAGGAAGAATTGGGAGGACCTGCACCTGTGAAAGCATCCACCTCAGTCGTGCAGCATGCTGGCACAAGACTATCTCTCGCAGCTGACTGCACAGGGATACTTCTGCAGTGGCCTGAGTCTCCTGAAGGGGCACAGTTCCATGAAGAGTTGGGTGGACCTGAACCTGTGGAAAGCATCCGCTTAAGTCGTGCAGCATGCTGCCACAAGACTGTCTCCCGCAGCTGGCTGCACAGGGATACTTCTGCAGTGGCCTGAGTCTCCTGAAGGGGCACAGTTCCATGAAGAGTTGGGAGGACCTGCACCTGTGGAAAGCATCCACCTCATTCGTGCAGCATGCTGGCACAAGACTATCTCCCGCAGCTGGCTGCACAGGGATACTTCTGCAGTGGCCTGAGTCTCCTGAAGGGGCACAGTTCCATGAAGAGTTGGGAGGACCTGCACCTGTGGAAAGCATCCGCCTCAGTCGTGCAGCATGCTTGCACAAGACTATCTCCCGCAGCTGGCTGCACAGGGATACTTCTGCAGTGGCCTGAGTCTCCTGAAGGGGCACAGTTCCAGGAAGAATTGGGAGGACCTGCACCTGTGAAAGCATCCGCCTCAGTCGTGCAGCATGCTGGCACAAGACTATCTCCCGCAGCTGACTGCACAGGGATACTTCTGCAGTGGCCTGAGTCTCCTGAAGGGGCACAGTTCCATGAAGAGTTGGGGGGACCTGGACCTGTGGAAAGCATCCGCCTCAGTCATGCAGCATGCTGCCACAAGACTATCTCCCGCAGCTGGCTAGACAGGGATACTTCTGCAGTGGCCTGAGTCTCCTGAAGGGGCACAGTTCCATGAAGAGTTGGGAGGACCTGCACCTGTGGAAAGCATCCGCCTCAGTCGTGCAGCATGCTGGCAGAAGACTATCTCCCGCAGCTGGCTGCACAGGGATACTTCTGCAGTGGCCTGAGTCTCCTGAAGGGGCACAGTTCCATGAAGAGTTGGGAGGACCTGCACCTGTGGAAAGCATCCACCTCATTCGTGCAGCATGCTGGCACAAGACTATCTCCCGCAGCTGGCTGCACAGGGATACTTCTGCAGTGGCCTGAGTCTCCTGAAGGGGCACAGTTCCATGAAGAGTTGGGAGGACCTGCACCTGTGGAAAGCATCCGCCTCAGTCGTGCAGCATGCTTGCACAAGACTATCTCCCGCAGCTGGCTGCACAGGGATACTTCTGCAGTGGCCTGAGTCTCCTGAAGGGGCACAGTTCCAGGAAGAATTGGGAGGACCTGCACCTGTGAAAGCATCCGCCTCAGTCGTGCAGCATGCTGGCACAAGACTATCTCCCGCAGCTGACTGCACAGGGATGCTTCTGCAGTGGCCTGAGTCTCCTGAAGGGGCACAGTTCCATGAAGAGTTGGGGGGACCTGGACCTGTGGAAAGCATCCGCCTCAGTCATGCAGCATGCTGCCACAAGACTATCTCCCGCAGCTGGCTAGACAGGGATACTTCTGCAGTGGCCTGAGTCTCCTGAAGGGGCACAGTTCCATGAAGAGTTGGGAGGACCTGCACCTGTGGAAAGCATCCGCCTCAGTCGTGCAGCATGCTGGCAGAAGACTATCTCCCGCAGCTGGCTGCACAGGGATACTTCTGCAGTGGCCTGAGTCTCCTGAAGGGGCACAGTTCCATGAAGAGTTGGGAGGACCTGCACCTGTGGAAAGCATCCGCCTCAGTCGTGCAGCATGCTTGCACAAGACTATCTCCCGCAGCTGGCTGCACAGGAATACTTCTGCAGTGGACTAAGTCTCCTGAAGGGGCACAGTTCCATGAAGAGTTGGGAGGACCTGCACCCGTGGAAAGCATCCGCCTCAGTCGTGCAGCATGCTGGCACAAGACTATCTCCCGCAGCCGGCTGCACAGGGATACTTCTGCAGTGGCCTGAGTCTCCTGAAGGGGCACAGTTCCATGAAGAGTTGGGAGGACCTGCACCTGTGGAAAGCATCCGCCTCAGCCGTGCAGCATGCTTGCACAAGACTATCTCCCGCAGCTGGCTGCACAGGGATACTTCTGCAGTGGCCTAAGTCTCCTGAAGGGGCACAGTTCCATGAAGAGTTGGGAGGACCTGCACCTGTGGAAAGCATCCTCCTCAGTCGTGCAGCATGCTTGCACAAGACTATCTCCCGCAGCTGGCTGCACAGGGATACTTCTGCAGTGGACTGAGTCTCCTGAAGGGGCACAGTTCCATGAAGAGTTGGGAGGACCTGCACCTGTGGAAAGCATCCGCCTCAGTCGTGCAGCATGCTGGCACAAGACTATCTCTCGCAGCTGACTGCACAGGGATACTTCTGCAGTGGCCTGAGTCTCCTGAAGGGGCACAGTTCCATGAAGAGTTGGGTGGACCTGAACCTGTGGAAAGCATCCGCTTAAGTCGTGCAGCATGCTGCCACAAGACTGTCTCCGGCAGCTGGCTGCACAGGGATACTTCTGCAGTGGCCTGAGTCTCCTGAAGGGGCACAGTTCCATGAAGAGTTGGGAGGACCTGCACCTGTGGAAAGCATCCGCCTCAGTCGTGCAGCATGCTGGCAGAAGACTATCTCCCGCAGCTGGCTGCACAGGGATAATTCTGCAGTGGCCTGAGTCTCCTGAAGGGGCACAGTTCCATGAAGAGTTGAGATGACCTGCACCTGTGGAAAGCATCCGCCTCAGTCGTGCAGCATGCTGCCACAAGACTATCTCCCGCTGCTGGCTGCACAGGGATACTTCTGCAGTGGTCGTAGTCTCCTGAAGGGGCACAGTTCCAGGAAGAGTTAGGAGGACCTGCACCTGTGAAAGCATCCGCCTCAGTCGTGCAGCATGCTGGCACAAGACTATCTCCCGCAGCTGACTGCACAGGGATACATCTGCAGTGGCCTGAGTCTCCTGAAGGGGCACATTTCCATGAAGAGTTGGGTGGACCTGGACCTGTGGAAAGCATCTGCCTCAGTCGTGCAGCATGCTGGCACAAGACTATCTCCCGCAGATGGCTGCACAGGGATACTTCTGCAGTGGCCTGAGTCTCCTGAAGGGGCACAGTTCCAGGAAGAGTTGGGAGGACCTGCACCTGTGAAAGCATCCGCCTCAGTCGTGCAGCATGCTGGCACAAGACTATCTCCCGCAGCTGACTGCACAGGGATACTTCTGCAGTGGCCTGAGTCTCCTGAAGGGGCACAGTTCCATGAAGAGTTGGGTGGACCTGGACCTGTGGAAAGCATCCGCCTCAGTCATGTAGCATGCTGCCACAAGACTATCTCCCGCAGCTGGCTAGACAGGGATACTTCTGCAGTGGCCTGAGTCTCCTGAAGGGGCACAGTTCCATGAAGAGTTGGGAGGACCTGCACCTGTGGAAAGCATCCGCCTCAGTCGTGCAGCATGCTGGCAGAAGACTATCTCCCGCAGCTGGCTGCACAGGGATACTTCTGCAGTGGCCTGAGTCTCCTGAAGGGGCACAGTTCCATGAAGAGTTGGGAGGACCTGCACCTGTGGAAAGCATCCGCCTCAGTCGTGCAGCATGCTTGCACAAGACTATCTCCCGCAGCTGGCTGCACAGGAATACTTCTGCAGTGGACTAAGTCTCCTGAAGGGGCACAGTTCCATGAAGAGTTGGGAGGACCTGCACCTGTGGAAAGCATCCTCCTCAGTCGTGCAGCATGCTTGCACAAGACTATCTCCCGCAGCTGGCTGCACAGGGATACTTCTGCAGTGGACTGAGTCTCCTGAAGGGGCACAGTTCCATGAAGAGTTGGGAGGACCTGCACCTGTGGAAAGCATCCGCCTCAGTCGTGCAGCATGCTGGCACAAGACTATCTCTCGCAGCTGACTGCACAGGGATACTTCTGCAGTGGCCTGAGTCTCCTGAAGGGGCACAGTTCCATGAAGAGTTGGGTGGACCTGAACCTGTGGAAAGCATCCGCTTAAGTCGTGCAGCATGCTGCCACAAGACTGTCTCCGGCAGCTGGCTGCACAGGGATACTTCTGCAGTGGCCTGAGTCTCCTGAAGGGGCACAGTTCCATGAAGAGTTGGGAGGACCTGCACCTGTGGAAAGCATCCGCCTCAGTCGTGCAGCATGCTGGCAGAAGACTATCTCCCGCAGCTGGCTGCACAGGGATACTTCTGCAGTGGCCTGAGTCTCCTGAAGGGGCACAGTTCCATGAAGAGTTGGGAGGACCTGCACCTGTGGAAAGCATCCGCCTCAGTCGTGCAGCATGCTGGCAGAAGACTATCTCCCACAGCTGGCTGCACAGGGATACTTCTGCAGTGGCCTGAGTCTCCTGAAGGGGCACAGTTCCATGAAGAGTTGGGAAGACCTGCACCTGTGGAAAGCATCCACCTCATTCGTGCAGCATGCTGGCACAAGACTATCTCCCGCAGCTGGCTGCACAGGGATACTTCTGCAGTGGCCTGAGTCTCCTGAAGGGGCACAGTTCCATGAAGAGTTGAGATGACCTGCACCTGTGGAAAGCATCCACCTCAGTCGTGCAGCATGCTGCCACAAGACTATCTCCCGCTGCTGGCTGCACAGGGATACATCTGAAGTGGCCTGAGTCTCCTGAAGGGGCACAGTTCCATGAAGAGTTGGGTGGACCTGGACCTGTGGAAAGCATCTGCCTCAGTCGTGCAGCATGCTGGCACAAGACTATCTCCTGCAGCTGGCTGCACAGGGATACTTCTGCAGTGGCCTGAGTCTCCTGAAGGGACACAGTTCCAGGAAGAGTTGGGAGGACCTGCACCTGTGAAAGCATCCGCCTCAGTCGTGCAGCATGCTGGCACAAGACTATCTCCCGCAGCTGACTGCACAGGGATACTTCTGCAGTGGCCTGAGTCTCCTGAAGGGGCACAGTTCCATGAAGAGTTGGGTGGACCTGGACCTGTGGAAAGCATCCGCCTCAGTCATGCAGCATGCTGCCACAAGACTATCTCCCGCAGCTGGCTAGACAGGGATACTTCTGCAGTGGCCTGAGTCTCCTGAAGGGGCACAGTTCCATGAAGAGTTGGGAGGACCTGCACCTGTGGAAAGCATCCGCCTCAGTCGTGCAGCATGCTGGCACAAGACTATCTCCCGCTGCTGGCTGCACAGGGATACTTCTGCAGTGGCCTGAGTCTCCTGAAGGGGCACAGTTCCATGAAGAGTTGGGAGGAACTGCACCTGTGGAAAGCATCCGCCTAAGTTGTGCAGCATGCTGGCACAAGACTATCTCCCGCAGCTGGCTGCACAGGGATACGTCTGCAGTGGCCTGAGTCTCCTGAAGGGGCACATTTCCATGAAGAGTTGGGAGGACCTGCACCTGTGGAAAGCATCCGCCTCAGTCGTGCAGCATGCTGGCACAAGACTATCTCCCGCAGCTGGCTGCACAGGGATACTTCTGCAGTGGCCTGAGTCTCCTGAAAGGGCACAGTTCCATGAAGAGTTGGGAGGACCTGCACCTGTGGAAAGCATCCGCCTCAGTCGTGCAGCATGCTGGCACAAGACTATCTCCCGCAGCTGGCTGCACAGGGATACTTCTGCAGTGGTCTGAGTCTCCTGAAGGGGCACAGTTCCATGAAGAGTTGGGAGGACATGCACCTGTGGAAAGCATCCGCCTCAGTCGTGCAGCATGCTGGCACAAGATTATCTCCCGCAGCTGGCTGCACAGGGATACTTCTGCAGTGGCCTGAGTCTCCTGAAGGGGCACAGTTCCATGAAGAGTTGGGTGGACCTGCACCTGTGGAAAGCATCCGCCTCAGTCGTGCAGCATGCTGCCACAAGACTATCTCCCGCAGCTGGCTGCACAGGGATACTTCTGCAGTGCCCTGAGTCTCCTGAAGGGGCACAGTTCCATGAAGAGTTGGGAGGACCTGCACCTGTGGAAAGCATCCGCCTCAGTCATGCAGCATGCTGCCACAAGACTGTCTCCCGCAGCTGGCTGCAGAGGGATACTTCTGCAGTGGCCTGAGTTTCCTGAAGGGGCACAGTTCCATGAAGAGTTGGGAGGACCTGCACCTGTGGAAAGCATCCGCCTCAGTCATGCAGCATGCTGGCACAAGACTGTCTCCCGCAGCTGGCTGCAGAGGGATACTTCTGCAGTGGCCTGAGTTTCCTGAAGGGGCACAGTTCCATGAAGAGTTGGGAGGACCTGCACCTGTGGAAAGCATCCACCTCAGTCGTGCAGCATGCTTGCACAAGACTATCTCCCGCAGCTCGCTGCACAGGGATACTTCTGCAGTGGACTGAGTCTCCTGAAGGGGCACAGTTCCATGAAGAGTTGGGTGGACCTGAACCTGTGGAAAGCATCCGCTTAAGTCGTGCAGCATGCTGCCACAAGACTGTCTCCCGCAGCTGGCTGCACAGGGATACTTCTGCAGTGGCCTGAGTCTCCTGAAGGGGCACAGTTCCATGAAGAGTTGGGAGGACCTGCACCTGTGGAAAGCATCCGCCTCAGTCGTGCAGCATGCTGGCAGAAGACTATCTCCCGCAGCTGGCTGCACAGGGATACTTCTGCAGTGGCCTGAGTCTCCTGAAGGGGCACAGTTCCATGAAGAGTTGGGAGGACCTGCACCTGTGGAAAGCATCCACCTCATTCGTGCAGCATGCTGGCACAAGACTATCTCCCGCAGCTGGCTGCACAGGGATACTTCTGCAGTGGCCTGAGTCTCCTGAAGGGGTACAGTTCCATGAAGAGTTGGGAGGACCTGCACCTGTGGAAAGCATCCGCCTCAGTCGTGCAGCATGCTTGCACAAGACTATCTCCCGCAGCTGGCTGCACAGGGATACTTCTGCAGTGGCCTGAGTCTCCTGAAGGGGCACAGTTCCATGAAGAGTTGAGATGACCTGCACCTGTGGAAAGCATCCGCCTCAGTCGTGCAGCATGCTGCCACAAGACTATCTCCCGCTGCTGGCTGCACAGGGATACTTCTGCAGTGGTCGTAGTCTCCTGAAGGGGCACAGTTCCAGGAAGAGTTAGGAGGACCTGCACCTGTGAAAGCATCCGCCTCAGTCGTGCAGCATGCTGGCACAAGACTATCTCCCGCAGCTGACTGCACAGGGATACATCTGCAGTGGCCTGAGTCTCCTGAAGGGGCACAGTTCCATGAAGAGTTGGGTGGACCTGGACCTGTGGAAAGCATCTGCCTCAGTCGTGCAGCATGCTGGCACAAGACTATCTCCCGCAGATGGCTGCACAGGGATACTTCTGCAGTGGCCTGAGTCTCCTGAAGGGGCACAGTTCCAGGAAGAGTTGGGAGGACCTGCACCTGTGAAAGCATCCGCCTCAGTCGTGCAACATGCTGGCACAAGACTATCTCCCGCAGCTGACTGCACAGGGATACTTCTGCAGTGGCCTGAGTCTCCTGAAGGGGCACAGTTCCATGAAGAGTTGGGTGGACCTGGACCTGTGGAAAGCATCCGCCTCAGTCATGCAGCATGCTGCCACAAGACTATCTCCCGCAGCTGGCTAGACAGGGATACTTCTGCAGTGGCCTGAGTCTCCTGAAGGGGCACAGTTCCATGAAGAGTTGGGAGGACCTGCACCTGTGGAAAGCATCCGCCTCAGTCGTGCAGCATGCTGGCAGAAGACTATCTCCCGCAGCTGGCTGCACAGGGATACTTCTGCAGTGGCCTGAGTCTCCTGAAGGGGCACAGTTCCATGAAGAGTTGGGAGGACTTGCACCTGTGGAAAGCATCCGCCTCAGTCGTGTATCATGCTTGCACAAGACTATCTCCCGCAGCTGGCTGCACAGGAATACTTCTGCAGTGGACTAAGTCTCCTGAAGGGGCACAGTTCCATGAAGAGTTGGGAGGACCTGCACCTGTGGAAAGCATCCGCCTCAGTCGTGCAGCATGCTGGCACAAGACTATCTCCCGCAGCCGGCTGCACAGGGATACTTCTGCAGTGGCCTGAGTCTCCTGAAGGGGCACAGTTCCATGAAGAGTTGGGAGGACCTGCACCTGCGGAAAGCATCCGCCTCAGCCGTGCAGCATGCTTGCACAAGACTATCTCCCGCAGCTGGCTGCACAGGGATACTTCTGCAGTGGCCTGAGTCTCCTGAAGGGGCACAGTTCCATGAAGAGTTGGGAGGACCTGCACCTGTGGAAAGCATCCTCCTCAGTCGTGCAGCATGCTTGCACAAGACTATCTCCCGCAGCTGGCTGCACAGGGATACTTCTGCAGTGGCCTGAGTCTCCTGAAGGGGCACAGTTCCATGAAGAGTTGGGAGGACCTGCACCTGTGGAAAGCATCCGCCTCAGTCGTGCAGCATGCTGGCACAAGACTATCTCCCGCAGCTGGCTGCACAGGGATACTTCCACAGTGGCCTGAGTCTCCTGAAGGGGCACAGTTCCATGAAGAGTTGGGAGGACCTGCACCTGTGGAAAGCATCCGCCTCAGTCGTGCAGCATGCTGGCACAAGACTATCTCCCGCAGCTGGCTGCACAGGGATACTTCTGCAGTGGCCTGAGTCTCCTAAAGGGGCACAGTTCCAGGAAGAATTGGGAGGACCTGCACCTGTGAAAGCATCCACCTCAGTCGTGCAGCATGCTGGCACAAGACTATCTCTCGCAGCTGACTGCACAGGGATACTTCTGCAGTGGCCTGAGTCTCCTGAAGGGGTACAGTTCCATGAAGAGTTGGGTGGACCTGAACCTGTGGAAAGCATCCGCTTAAGTCGTGCAGCATGCTGCCACAAGACTGTCTCCCGCAGCTGGCTGCACAGGGATACTTCTGCAGTGGCCTGAGTCTCCTGAAGGGGCACAGTTCCATGAAGAGTTGGGAGGACCTGCACCTGTGGAAAGCATCCGCCTCAGTCGTGCAGCATGCTGGCAGAAGACTATCTCCTGCAGCGGGCTGCACAGGGATACTTCTGCAGTGGCCTGAGTCTCCTGAAGGGGCACAGTTCCATGAAGAGTTGGGAGGACCTGCACCTGTGGAAAGCATCCGCCTCAGTCGTGCAGCATGCTGGCAGAAGACTATCTCCCGCAGCTGGCTGCACAGGGATACTTCTGCAGTGGCCTGAGTCTCCTGAAGGGGCACAGTTCCATGAAGAGTTGGGAGGACCTGCACCTGTGGAAAGCATCCACCTCATTCGTGCAGCATGCTGGCACAAGACTATCTCCCGCAGCTGGCTGCACAGGGATACTTCTGCAGTGGCCTGAGTCTCCTGAAGGGGCACAGTTCCATGAAGAGTTGGGAGGACCTGCACCTGTGGAAAGCATCCGCCTCAGTCGTGCAGCATGCTTGCACAAGACTATCTCCCGCAGCTGGCTGCACAGGGATACTTCTGCAGTGGCCTGAGTCTCCTGAAGGGGCACAGTTCCATGAAGAGTTGAGATGACCTGCACCTGTGGAAAGCATCCGCCTCAGTCGTGCAGCATGCTGCCACAAGACTATCTCCCGCTGCTGGCTGCACAGGGATACTTCTGCAGTGGTCGTAGTCTCCTGAAGGGGCACAGTTCCAGGAAGAGTTAGGAGGACCTGCACCTGTGAAAGCATTCGCCTCAGTCGTGCAGCATGCTGGCACAAGACTATCTCCCGCAGCTGACTGCACAGGGATACATCTGCAGTGGCCTGAGTCTCCTGAAGGGGCACAGTTCCATGAAGAGTTGGGTGGACCTGGACCTGTGGAAAGCATCTGCCTCAGTCGTGCAGCATGCTGGCACAAGACTATCTCCCGCAGATGGCTGCACAGGGATACTTCTGCAGTGGCCTGAGTCTCCTGAAGGGGCACAGTTCCAGGAAGAGTTGGGAGGACGTGCACCTGTGAAAGCATCCGCCTCAGTCGTGCAGCATGCTGGCACAAGACTATCTCCCGCAGCTGACTGCACAGGGATACTTCTGCAGTGGCCTGAGTCTCCTGAAGGGGCACAGTTCCAGGAAGAGTTGGGAGGACCTGCACCTGTGAAAGCATCCGCCTCAGTCGTGCAGCATGCTGGCACAAGACTATCTCCCGCAGCTGACTGCACAGGGATACTTCTGCAGTGGCCTGAGTCTCCTGAAGAGGCACAGTTCCATGAAGAGTTGGGTGGACCTGGACCTGTGGAAAGCATCCGCCTCAGTCATGCAGCATGCTGCCACAAGACTATCTCCCGCAGCTGGCTAGACAGGGATACTTCTGCAGTGGCCTGAGTCTCCTGAAGGGGCACAGTTCCATGAAGAGTTGGGAGGACCTGCACCTGTGGAAAGCATCCGCCTCAGTCGTGCAGCATGCTGGCAGAAGACTATCTCCCGCAGCTGGCTGCACAGGGATACTTCTGCAGTGGCCTGAGTCTCCTGAAGGGGCACAATTCCATGAAGAGTTGGGAGGACCTGCACCTGTGGAAAGCATCCGCCTCAGTCGTGCAGCATGCTTGCACAAGACTATCTCCCGCAGCTGGCTGCACAGGAATACTTCTGCAGTGGACTAAGTCTCCTGAAGGGGCACAGTTCCATGAAGAGTTGGGAGGGCCTGCACCTGTGGAAAGCATCCGCCTCAGTCGTGCAGCATGCTGGCACAAGACTATCTCCCGCAGCCGGCTGCACAGGGATACTTCTGCAGTGGCCTGAGTCTCCTGAAGGGGCACAGTTCCATGAAGAGTTCGGAGGACCTGCACCTGTGGAAAGCATCCGCCTCAGCCGTGCAGCATGCTTGCACAAGACTATCTCCCGCAGCTGGCTGCACAGGGATACTTCTGCAGTGGCCTGAGTCTCCTGAAGGGGCACAGTTCCATGAAGAGTTGGGAGGACCTGCACCTGTGGAAAGCATCCTCCTCAGTCGTGCAGCATGCTTGCACAAGACTATCTCCCGCAGCTGGCTGCACAGGGATACTTCTGCAGTGGACTGAGTCTCCTGAAGGGGCACAGTTCCATGAAGAGTTGGGTGGACCTGAACCTGTGGAAAGCATCCGCTTAAGTCGTGCAGCATGCTGCCACAAGACTGTCTCCCGCAGCTGGCTGCACAGGGATACTTCTGCAGTGGCCTGAGTCTCCTGAAGGGGCACAGTTCCATGAAGAGTTGGGAGGACCTGCACCTGTGGAAAGCATCCTCCTCAGTCGTGCAGCATGCTTGCACAAGACTATCTCCCGCAGCTGGCTGCACAGGGATACTTCTGCAGTGGCCTGAGTCTCCTGAAGGGGCACAGTTCCAGGAAGAGTTGGGAGGACCTGCACCTGTGAAAGCATCCGCCTCAGTCGTGCAGCATGCTGGCACAAGACTATCTCCCGCAGCTGACTGCACAGGGATACTTCTGCAGTGGCCTGAGTCTCCTGAAGGGGCACAGTTCCATGAAAAGTTGGGTGGACCTGGACCTGTGGAAAGCATCCGCCTTAGTCATGCAGCATGCTGCCACAAGACTATCTCCCGCAGCTGGCTAGACAGGGATACTTCTGCAGTGGCCTGAGTCTCCTGAAGGGGCACAGTTCCATGACGAGTTGGGAGGACCTGCGCCTGTGCAAAGCATCCACCTCAGTCGTGCAGCTTGCTGGCACAAGACTATCTCCCGCAGCTGGCTCCACAGGGATACTTCTGCAGTGGCCTGAGTCTCCTGAAGGGGCACAGTTCCATGAAGAGTTGGGAGGACCTGCACCTGTGGAAAGCATCCGCCTCAGTCGTGCAGCATGCTGGCAGAAGACTATCTCCCGCAGCTGGCTGCACAGGGATACTTCTGCAGTGGCCTGAGTCTCCTGAAGGGGCACAGTTCCATGAAGAGTTGGGAGGACCTGCACCTGTGGAAAGCATCCACCTCATTCGTGCAGCATGCTGGCACAAGACTATCTCCTGCAGCTGGCTGCACAGGGATACTTCTGCAGTGGCCTGAGTCTCCTGAAGGGGCACAGTTCCATGAAGAGTTGAGATGACCTGCACCTGTGGAAAGCATCCACCTCAGTCGTGCAGCATGCTGCCACAAGACTATCTCCCGCTGCTGGCTGCACAGGGATACTTCTGCAGTGCTCGTAGTCTCCTGAAGGGGCACAGTTCCAGGAAGAGTTAGGAGGACCTGCACCTGTGAAAGCATCCGCCTCAGTCGTGCAGCATGCTGGCACAAGACTATCTCCCGCAGCTGACTGCACAGGGATACATCTGCAGTGGCCTGAGTCTCCTGAAGGGGCACAGTTCCATGAAGAGTTGGGTGGACCTGGACCTGTGGAAAGCATCTGCCTCAGTCGTGCAGCATGCTGGCACAAGACTATCTCCCGCAGCTGGCTGCACAGGGATACTTCTGCAGTGGCCTGAGTCTCCTGAAGGGGCACAGTTCCAGGAAGAGTTGGGAGGACCTGCACCTGTGAAAGCATCCGCCTCAGTTGTGCAGCATGCTGGCACAAGACTATCTCCCGCAGCTGACTGCACAGGGATACTTCTGCAGTGGCCTGAGTCTCCTGAAGGGGCACAGTTCCATGAAGAGTTGGGTGGACCTGGACCTGTGGAAAGCATCCGCCTCAGTCATGCAGCATGCTGCCACAAGACTATCTCCCGCAGCTGGCTAGACAGGGATACTTCTGCAGTGGCCTGAGTCTCCTGAAGGGGCAGATTTCCATGAAGAGTTGGGAGGACCTGCATCTGTGGAAAGCATCCGCCTCAGTCGTGCAGCATGCTTGCACAAGACTATCTCCCGCAGCTGGCTGCACAGGGATACTTCTGCAGTGGACTGAGTCTCCTGAAGGGGCACAGTTCCATGAAGAGTTGGGAGGACCTGCACCTGTGGAAAGCATCCACCTCATTCGTGCAGCATGCTGGCACAAGACTATCTCCCGCAGCTGGCTGCACAGGGATACTTCTGCAGTGGCCTGAGTCTCCTGAAGGGGCACAGTTCCATGAAGAGTTGGGAGGACCTGCACCTGTGGAAAGCATCCGCCTCAGTCGTGCAGCATGCTTGCACAAGACTATCTCCCGCAGCTGGCTGCACAGGGATACTTCTGCAGTGGCCTGAGTCTCCTGAAGGGGCACAGTTCCATGAAGAGTTGGGAGGACCTGCACCTGTGGAAAGCATCCACCTCATTCGTGCAGCATGCTGGCACAAGACTATCTCCCGCAGCTGGCTGCACAGGGATACTTCTGCAGTGGCCTGAGTCTCCTGAAGGGGCACAGTTCCATGAAGAGTTGAGATGACCTGCACCTGTGGAAAGCATCCACCTCAGTCGTGCAGCATGCTGCCACAAGACTATCTCCCGCTGCTGGCTGCACAGGGATACTTCTGCAGTGCTCGTAGTCTCCTGAAGGGGCACAGTTCCAGGAAGAGTTAGGAGGACCTGCACCTGTGAAAGCATCCGCCTCAGTCGTGCAGCATGCTGGCACAAGACTATCTCCCGCAGCTGACTGCACAGGGATACATCTGCAGTGGCCTGAGTCTCCTGAAGGGGCACAGTTCCATGAAGAGTTGGGTGGACCTGGACCTGTGGAAAGCATCTGCCTCAGTCGTGCAGCATGCTGGCACAAGACTATCTCCCGCAGCTGGCTGCACAGGGATACTTCTGCAGTGGCCCGAGTCTCCTGAAGGGGCACAGTTCCAGGAAGAGTTGGGAGGACCTGCACCTGTGAAAGCATCCGCCTCAGTTGTGCAGCATGCTGGCACAAGACTATCTCCCGCAGCTGGCTAGACAGGGATACTTCTGCAGTGGCCTGAGTCTCCTGAAGGGGCAGATTTCCATGAAGAGTTGGGAGGACCTGCATCTGTGGAAAGCATCCGCCTCAGTCGTGCAGCATGCTTGCACAAGACTATCTCCCGCAGCTGGCTGCACAGGGATACTTCTGCAGTGGACTGAGTCTCCTGAAGGGGCACAGTTCCATGAAGAGTTGGGAGGACCTGCACCTGTGGAAAGCATCCACCTCATTCGTGCAGCATGCTGGCACAAGACTATCTCCCGCAGCTGGCTGCACAGGGATACTTCTGCAGTGGCCTGAGTCTCCTGAAGGGGCACAGTTCCATGAAGAGTTGGGAGGACCTGCACCTGTGGAAAGCATCCGCCTCAGTCGTGCAGCATGCTTGCACAAGACTATCTCCCGCAGCTGGCTGCACAGGGATACTTCTGCAGTGGCCTGAGTCTCCTGAAGGGGCACAGTTCCATGAAGAGTTGAGATGACCTGCACCTGTGGAAAGCATCCACCTCAGTCATGCAGCATGCTGCCACAAGACTATCTCCCGCTGCTGGCTGCACAGGGATACCTCTGCAGTGGTCGCAGTCTCCTGAAGGGGCACAGTTCCAGGAAGAGTTAGGAGGTCCTGCACCTGTGAAAGCATCCGCCTCAGTCGTGCAGCATGCTGGCACAAGACTATCTCCCGCAGCTGACTGCACAGGGATACATCTGCAGTGGCCTGAGTCTCCTGAAGGGGCACAGTTCCATGAAGAGTTGGGTGGACCTGGACCTGTGGAAAGCATCTGCCTCAGTCGTGCAGCATGCTGGCACAAGACTATCTCCCGCAGCTGGCTGCACAGGGATACTTCTGCAGTGGCCTGAGTCTCCTGAAGGGGCACAGTTCCAGGAAGAGTTGGGAGGACCTGCACCTGTGAAAGCATCCGCCTCAGTCGTGCAGCATGCTGGCACAAGACTATCTCCCGCAGCTGGCTGCACAGGGATACTTCTGCAGTGGCCTGAGTCTCCTGAAGGGGCACAGTTCCATGAAGAGTTGGGAGGACCTGCACCTGTGGAAAGCATCCGCCTCAGTCGTGCAGCATGCTGGCAGAAGACTATCTCCCGCAGCTGGCTGCACAGGGATACTTCTGCAGTGGCCTGAGTCTCCTGAAGGGGCACAGTTCCATGAAGAGTTGGGAGGACCTGCACCTGTGGAAAGCATCCGCCTCAGTCGTGCAGCATGCTGGCAGAAGACTATCTCCCGCAGCTGGCTGCACAGGGATACTTCTGCAGTGGCCTGAGTCTCCTGAAGGGGCACAGTTCCATGAAGAGTTGGGAGGACCTGCACCTGTGGAAAGCATCCACCTCATTCGTGCAGCATGCTGGCACAAGACTATCTCCCGCAGCTGGCTGCACAGGGATACTTCTGCAGTGGCCTGAGTCTCCTGAAGGGGCACAGTTCCATGAAGAGTTGGGAGGACCTGCACCTGTGGAAAGCATCCGCCTCAGTCGTGCAGCATGCTTGCACAAGACTATCTCCCGCAGCTGGCTGCACAGGGATACTTCTGAAGTGGCCTGAGTCTCCTGAAGGGGCACAGTTCCATGAAGAGTTGAGATGACCTGCACCTGTGGAAAGCATCCACCTCAGTCGTGCAGCATGCTGCCACAAGACTATCTCCCGCTGCTGGCTGCACAGGGATACCTCTGCAGTGGTCGCAGTCTCCTGAAGGGGCACAGTTCCAGGAAGAGTTAGGAGGACCTGCACCTGTGAAAGCATCCGCCTCAGTCGTGCAGCATGCTGGCACAAGACTATCTCCCGCAGCTGACTGCACAGGGATACATCTGCAGTGGCCTGAGTCTCCTGAAGGGACACAGTTCCATGAAGAGTTGGGTGGACCTGGACCTGTGGAAAGCATCTGCCTCAGTCGTGCAGCATGCTGGCACAAGACTATCTCCCGCAGCTGGCTGCACAGGGATACTTCTGCAGTGGCCTGAGTCTCCTGAAGGGGCACAGTTCCAGGAAGAGTTGGGAGGACCTGCACCTGTGAAAGCATCCGCCTCAGTCGTGCAGCATGCTGGCACAAGACTATCTCCCGCAGCTGGCTGCACAGGGATACTTCTGCAGTGGCCTGAGTCTCCTGAAGGGGCACAGTTCCATGAAGAGTTGGGAGGACCTGCACCTGTGGAAAGCATCCGCCTCAGTCGTGCAGCATGCTTGCAAAAGACTATCTCCCGCAGCTGGCTGCACAGGGATACTTCTGCAGTGGACTGAGTCTCCTGAAGGGGCACAGTTCCATGAAGAGTTGGGAGGACCTGCACCTGTGGAAAGCATCCGCCTCAGTCGTGCAGCATGCTGGCACAAGACTATCTCCCGCAGCCGGCTGCACAGGGATACTTCTGCAGTGGCCTGAGTCTCCTGAATGGGCACAGTTCCATGAAGAGTTGGGAGGACCTAAACCTGTGGAAAGCATCAGCCTCAGCCGTGCAGCATGCTTGCACAAGACTATCTCCCGCAGCCGGCTGCACAGGGATACTTCTGCAGTGGCCTGAGTCTCCTGAAGGGGCACAGTTCCATGAAGAGTTGGGAGGACCTGCACCTGTGGAAAGCATCCGCCTCAGTCGTGCAGCATGCTTGGACAAGACTATCTCCCGCAGCTGGCTGCACAGTGATACTTCTGCAGTGGACTGAGTCTCCTGAAGGGGCACAGTTCCATGACGAGTTGGGAGGACCTGCGCCTGTGCAAAGCATCCACCTCAGTCTTGCAGCATGCTGGCACAAGACTATCTCCCGCAGCTGGCTCCACAGGGATACTTCTGCAGTGGCCTGAGTCTCCTGAAGGGGCACAGTTCCATGAAGAGTTGAGAGGACCTGCACCTGTGGGAAGCATCCGCCTCAGTCGTGCAGCATGCTGCCACAAGACTATCTCCCGCCGCTGGCTGCACAGGGATACTTCTGCAGTGGCCTGAGTCTCCTAAAGGGGCACAGTTCCATGAAGTGTTGGGGGGACCTTCACCTATGGAAAACATCCGCCTCAGTCGTGCAGCATGCTGGCACAAGACTATCTCCCGCAGCTGGCTGCACAGGGATACTTCTGCAGTGGCCTGAGTCTCCTGAAGGGGCACAGTTCCATGAAGAGTTGGGTGGACCTGAACCTGTTGAAAGTATCCGCTTAAGTCGTGCAGCATGCTGCCACAAGACTGTCTCCCGCAGCTGGCTGCACAGGGATACTTCTGCAGTGGACTGAGTCTCCTGAAGGGGCACAGTTCCATGAAGAGTTGGGAGGACCTGCACCTGTGGAAAGCATCCGCCTCAGTCGTGCAGCATGCTGGCACAAGACTATCTCCCGCAGCTGGCTGCACAGGGATACTTCTGCAGTGGCCTGAGTCTCCTGAAGGGGCACAGTTCCATGAAGAGTTGGGAGGACCTGCACCTGTGGAAAGCATCCGCCTCAGTCGTGCAGCATGCTGGCACAAGACTATCTCCCGCAGCTGGCTGCACAGGGATACTTCTGCAGTGGCCTGAGTCTCCTAAAGGGGCACAGTTCCAGGAAGAATTGGGAGGACCTGCACCTGTGAAAGCATCCACCTCAGTCGTGCAGCATGCTGGCACAAGACTATCTCTCGCAGCTGACTGCATACTTCTGCAGTGGCCTGAGTCTCCTGAAGGGGCACAGTTCCATGAAGAGTTGGGTGGACCTGAACCTGTGGAAAGTATCCGCTTAAGTCGTGCAGCATGCTGCCACAAGACTGTCTCAAGCAGCTGGCTGCACAGGGATACTTCTGCAGTGGCCTGAGTCTCCTGAAGGGGCACAGTTCCATGAAGAGTTGGGAGGACCTGCACCTGTGGAAAGCATCCGCCTCAGTCGTGCAGCATGCTGGCAGAAGACTATCTCCCGCAGCTGGCTGCACAGGGATACTTCTGCAGTGGCCTGAGTCTCCTGAAGGGGCACAGTTCCATGAAGAGTTGGGAGGACCTGCACCTGTGGAAAGCATCCGCCTCAGTCGTGCAGCATGCTGGCAGAAGACTATCTCCCGCAGCTGGATGCACAGGGATACTTCTGCAGTGGCCTGAGTCTCCTGAAGGGGCACAGTTCCATAAAGAGTTGGGAGGACCTGCACCTGTGGAAAGCATCCACCTCATTCGTGCAGCATGCTGGCACAAGACTATCTCCCGCAGCTGGCTGCACAGGGATACTTCTGCAGTGGCCTGAGTCTCCTGAAGGGGCACAGTTCCATGAAGAGTTGAGATGACCTGCACCTGTGGAAAGCATCCACCTCAGTCGTGCAGCATGCTGCCACAAGACTATCTCCCGCTGCTGGCTGCACAGGGATACTTCTGCAGTGGTCGTAGTCTCCTGAAGGGGCACAGTTCCAGGAAGAGTTAGGAGGACCTGCACCTGTGAAAGCATCCGCCTCAGTCGTGCAGCATGCTGGCACAAGACTATCTCCCACAGCTGACTGCACAGGGATACATCTGCAGTGGCCTGAGTCTCCTGAAGGGGCACAGTTCCATGAAGAGTTGGGTGGACCTGGACCTGTGGAAAGCATCTGCCTCAGTCGTGCAGCATGCTGGCACAAGACTATCTCCCGCAGCTGGCTGCACAGGGATACTTCTGCAGTGGCCTGAGTCTCCTGAAGGGGCACAGTTCCAGGAAGAGTTGGGAGGACCTGCACCTGTGAAAGCATCCGCCTCAGTCGTGCAGCATGCTGGCACAAGACTATCTCCCGCAGCTGACTGCACAGGGATACTTCTGCAGTGGCCTGAGTCTCCTGAAGGGGCACAGTTCCATGAAAAGTTGGGTGGACCTGGACCTGTGGAAAGCATCCGCCTCAGTCATGCAGCATGCTGCCACAAGACTATCTCCCGCAGCTGGCTAGACAGGGATACTTCTGCAGTGGCCTGAGTCTCCTGAAGGGGCAGATTTCCATGAAGAGTTGGGAGGACCTGCATCTGTGGAAAGCATCCGCCTCAGTCGTGCAGCATGCTTGCACAAGACTATCTCCCGCAGCTGGCTGCACAGGGATACTTCTGCAGTGGACTGAGTCTCCTGAAGGGGCACAGTTCCATGAAGAGTTGGGAGGACTTGCACCTGTGGAAAGCATCCGCCTCAGTCGTGCAGCATGCTGGCACAAGACTATCTCCCGCAGCCGGCGGCACAGGGATACTTCTGCAGTGGCCTGAGTCTCCTGAAGGGGCACAGTTCCATGAAGAGTTGGGAGGACCTGCACCTGTGGAAAGCATCCGCCTCAGCCGTGCAGCATGCTTGCACAAGACTATCTCCCGCAGCCGGCTGCACAGGGATACTTCTGCAGTGGCCTGAGTCTCCTGAAGGGGCACAGTTCCATGAAGAGTTGGGAGGACTTGCACCTGTGGAAAGCATCCGCCTCAGTCTTGCAGCATGCTGGCACAAGACTATCTCCCGCAGCTGGCTGCACAGTGATACTTCTGCAGTGGACTGAGTCTCCTGAAGGGGCACAGTTCCATGACGAGTTGGGAGGACCTGCGCCTGTGCAAAGCATCCACCTCAGTCGTGCAGCTTGCTGGCACAAGACTATCTCCCGCAGCTTGCTCCACACGGATACTTCTGCAGTGGCCTGAGTCTCCTGAAGGGGCACAGTTCCATGAAGAGTTGGGAGGACCTGCACCTGTGGAAAGGATCCGCCTCAGTCGTGCAGCATGCTGGCAGAAGACTATCTCCCGCAGCTGGCTGCACAGGGATACTTCTGCAGTGGCCTGAGTCTCCTGAAGGGGCACAGTTCCATGAAGAGTTGGGAGGACCTGCACCTGTGGAAAGCATCCACCTCATTCGTGCAGCATGCTGGCACAAGACTATCTCCCGCAGCTGGCTGCACAGGGATACTTCTGCAGTGGCCTGAGTCTCCTGAAGGGGCACAGTTCCATGAAGAGTTGAGATGACCTGCACCTGTGGAAAGCATCCACCTCAGTCGTGCAGCATGCTGCCACAAGACTATCTCCCGCTGCTGGCTGCACAGGGATACTTCTGCAGTGCTCGTAGTCTCCTGAAGGGGCACAGTTCCAGGAAGAGTTAGGAGGACCTGCACCTGTGAAAGCATCCGCCTCAGTCGTGCAGCATGCTGGCACAAGACTATCTCCCGCAGCTGACTGCACAGGGATACATCTGCAGTGGCCTGAGTCTCCTGAAGGGGCACAGTTCCATGAAGAGTTGGGTGGACCTGGACCTGTGGAAAGCATCTGCCTCAGTCGTGCAGCATGCTGGCACAAGACTATCTCCCGCAGCTGGCTGCACAGGGATACTTCTGCAGTGGCCTGAGTCTCCTGAAGGGGCACAGTTCCAGGAAGAGTTGGGAGGACCTGCACCTGTGAAAGCATCCGCCTCAGTTGTGCAGCATGCTGGCACAAGACTATCTCCCGCAGCTGACTGCACAGGGATACTTCTGCAGTGGCCTGAGTCTCCTGAAGGGGCACAGTTCCATGAAGAGTTGGGTGGACCTGGACCTGTGGAAAGCATCCGCCTCAGTCATGCAGCATGCTGCCACAAGACTATCTCCCGCAGCTGGCTAGACAGGGATACTTCTGCAGTGGCCTGAGTCTCCTGAAGGGGCAGATTTCCATGAAGAGTTGGGAGGACCTGCATCTGTGGAAAGCATCCGCCTCAGTCGTGCAGCATGCTTGCACAAGACTATCTCCCGCAGCTGGCTGCACAGGGATACTTCTGCAGTGGACTGAGTCTCCTGAAGGGGCACAGTTCCATGAAGAGTTGGGAGGACTTGCACCTGTGGAAAGCATCCGCCTCAGTCGTGCAGCATGCTGGCACAAGACTATCTCCCGCAGCCGGCTGCACAGGGATACTTCTGCAGTGGCCTGAGTCTCCTGAAGGGGCACAGTTCCATGAAGAGTTGGGAGGACCTGCACCTGTGGAAAGCATCCGCCTCAGCCGTGCAGCATGCTTGCACAAGACTATCTCCCGCAGCCGGCTGCACAGGGATACTTCTGCAGTGGCCTGAGTCTCCTGAAGGGGCACAGTTCCATGAAGAGTTGGGAGGACCTGCACCTGTGGAAAGCATCCACCTCAGTCATGCAGCATGCTTGCACAAGACTATCTCCCGCAGCTGGCTGCACAGTGATACTTCTGCAGTGGACTGAGTCTCCTGAAGGGGCACAGTTCCATGACGAGTTGGGAGGACCTGCGCCTGTGCAAAGCATCCACCTCAGTCGTGCAGCATGCTGGCACAAGACTATCTCCCGCAGCTGGCTCCACAGGGATACTTCTGCAGTGGCCTGAGTCTCCTGACGGGGCACAGTTCCATGAAGAGTTGAGAGGACCTGCACCTGTGGAAAGCATCCGCCTCAGTCGTGCAGCATGCTGCCACAAGACTATCTCCCGCAGCTGGCTAGACAGGGATACTTCTGCAGTAGCCTGAGTCTCCTGAAGGGACACAGTTCCATGAATAGTTGGGAGGACCTGCATCTGTGGAAATCATCCGCCTCAGTCGTGCAGCATGCTGCACAAGACTATCTCCCGCAGCTGGCTGCACAGGGATACTTCTGCAGTGGCCTGAGTCTCCTGAAGGGGCACAGTTCCATGAAGAGTTGGGAGGACTTGCACCTGTGGAAAGCATCTGCCTCAGTCGTGCAGAATGCTGGCACAAGACTATCTCCCGCAGCTGGCTGCACAGGGATACTTCTGCAGTGGCCTGAGTCTCCTGAAGGGGCACAGTTCCATGAAGAGTTGGGAGGACCTGCACCTGTGGAAAGCATCCGCCTCAGTCGTGCAGCATACTGGCACAAGACTATGTCCCGCAGCTGGCTGCACAGGGATACTTCTGCAGTGGCCTGAGTCTCCTGAAGGGGCACAGTTCCATGAAGAGTTGGAAGGACCTGCACCTGTGGAAAGCATCCGCCTCAGTAGTGCAGCATGGTGGCACAAGACTATCTCCCGCAGCTGGCTGCACAGGGATACCTTTGCAGTGGCCTGAGTCTCCTGAAGGGGCACAGTTGCATGAAGAGTTGGGGGGACCTTCACCTATGGAAAGCATCTGCCTCAGTCGTGCAGCATGCTGGCACAAGACTATCTCCCGCAGCTGGCTGCACAGGGATACTTCTGCAGTGGCCTGAGTCTCCTGAAGGGGCACAGTTCCATGAAGAGTTGGGAGGACTTGCACCTGTGGAAAGCATCTGCCTCAGTTGTGCAGAATGCTGGCACAAGACTATCTCCCGCAGCTGGCTGCACAGGGATACTTCTGCAGTGGCCTGTGTCTCCTGAAGGGGCACAGTTTCATGAAGAGTTGGGAGGACCTGCACCTGTGGAAAGCATCCGCCTCAGTCATGGCGCATGCTGGCACAAGACTATCTCCCGCAGCTGGCTGCACAGGGATACTTCTGCAGTGGCCTGAGTCTCCTGAAGGGGCAAAGTTCCATGAAGAGCTGGGAGGACCTGCACCTGTGGAAAATATCCGCCTCAGTCGTGCAGCATGCTGGCACAAGGCTATGTCCCGCAGCTGGCTGCACAGGGATACTTCTGCAGTGGCCTGAGTCTCCTGAAGGGGCACAGTTCCATGAAGAGTTGGGAGGACCTGCACCTGTGGAAAGCATCAGCCTCAGTCGTGCAGCATGCTGGCACAAGACTATCTCCCGCAGCTGGCTGCACAGGGATACCTTTGCAGTGGCCTGAGTCTCCTGAAGGGGCACAGTTGCATGAAGAGTTGGGAGGACTTGCACCTGTGGAAAGCATCCGCCTCAGTCGTGCAGCATGCTGGCACAAGACTATCTCCCGCTGTTGGCTGCACAGGGATACTTCTGCAGTGGCCTGAGTCTCCCTGAGTCTCCTGAAGGGGCACAGTTCCATGAAGAGTTGGGAGGACCTGCACCTGTGGAAAGCATCCGCCTCAGTCGTGCAGAATGCTGGCACACGACAGTCTCCCGCAGCTGGCTGCACAGGGATACTTCTGCAGTGGCCTGAGTCTCCTGAAGGGGCACAGTTCCATGAAGAGTTGGGTGGACCTGAACCTGTGGAAAGCATCCGCTTAAGTCATGCAGCATGCTGCCACAAGACTGTCTCCCGCAGCTGGCTGCACAGGGATACTTCTGCAGTGGCCTGAGTCTCCTGAAGGGGCACAGTTCCATGAAGAGTTGGGAGGACCTGCACCTGTGGAAAGCATCCGCCTCAGTCGTGCAGCATGCTGCACAAGACTATCTCCCGCAGCTGGCTGCACAGGGATACTTCTGCAGTGGACTGAGTCTCCTGAAGGGGCACAGTTCCATGAAGAGTTGGGAGGACCTGCACCTGTGGAAAGCATCCGCCTCAGTCGTGCAGCATGCTGGCACAAGACTATCTCCCGCAGCTGGCTGCACAGGTATACTTCTGGAGTGGCTTGAGTCTCCTGAAGGGGCACAGTTCCATGAAGAGTTGGGAGGTCCTGCACCTGTGGAAAGCATCCGCCTCAGTCGTGCAGCATGCTTGCACACGACTATCTCCCGCAGCTGGCTGCACAGTGATACTTCTGCAGTGGACTGAGTCTCCTGAAGGGGCACAGTTCCATGAAGAGTTGGGAGGACCTGCACCTGTGCAAAGCATCTACCTCAGTCGTGCAGCATGCTGGCACAAGACTATCTCCCGCAGCTGGCTGCACAGGGATACTTCTGCAGAGGCCTGAGTCTCCTGAAGGGGCACAGTTCCATGAAGAGTTGAGAGGACCTGCACCTGTGGAAAGCATCCACTTCAGTCGTGCAGCATGCTGGCACAAGACTATCTCCCGCAGCTGGCTGCACAGGGATACTTCTGCAGTGGTCGTAGTCTCCTGAAGGGGCACAGTTCCAGGAAGAGTTCGGAGGACCTGTACCTGTGAAAGCATCCGCCTCAGTCGTGCAGCATGCTGGCACAAGACTATCTCCCGCAGCTGACTGCACAGGGATACTTCTGCAGTGGCCTGAGTCTCCTGAAGGGGCACAGTTCCATGAAGAGTTGGGTGGACCTGGACCTGTGGAAAGCATCCGCCTCAGTCGTGCAGCATGCTGCCACAAGACTATCTCCCGCAGATGGCTGCACAGGGATACTTCTGCAGTGGCCTGAGTCTCCTGAAGGGGCACAGTTCCATGAAGAGTTGGGAGGACCTGCACCTGTGCAAAGCATCCACCTCAGTCGTGCAGCATGCTGACACAAGACTATCTCCCGCAGCAGGCTGCACAGGGATACTTCTGCAGTGGCCTGAGTCTCCTGAAGGGGCACAGTTCCATGAAGAGTTGAGAGAACCAGCACCTGTGGAAAGCACCCGCCTCAGTCGTGCAGCATGCTGCCACAAAACTATCTCCCGCAGCTGGCTGCACAGGGATACTTCTGCAGTGGTCATAGTCTCCTGAAGGGGCACAGTTCCAGGAAGAGTTAGGAGGACCTTCACCTGTGAAAGCATCCGCCTCAGTCATGCAGCATGCTGGCACAAGACTATCTCCCGCAGCTGACTGCACAGGGATACTTCTGCAGTGGCCTGAGTCTCCTGAAGGGGCACAGTTCCATGAAGAGTTGGGTGGACCTGGACCTGTGGAAAGCATCCGCCTCAGTCGTGCAGCATGCTGGCACAAGACTATCTCCCGCAGCTGGCTGCACAGGGATACTTCTGCAGTGGCCTGAGTCTCCTGAAGGGGCACAGTTCCAGGAAGAGTTGGGAGGACCTGCACCTGTGAAAGCATCCGCCTCAGTCGTGCAGCATGCTGGCACAAGACTATCTCCCACAGCTGGCTAGACAGGGATACTTCTGCAGTGGCCTGAGTCTCCTGAAGGGGCAAAGTTCCATGAAGAGCTGGGAGGACCTGCACCTGTGGAAAATATCCGCCTCAGTCGTGCAGCATGCTGGCACAAGACTATGTCCCGCAACTGGCTGCACAGGGATACTTCTGCAGTGGCCTGAGTCTCCTGAAGGGGCACAGTTCCATGAAGAGTTGGGAGGACCTGCACCTGTGGAAAGCATCAGCCTCAGTCGTGCAGCATGCTGGCACAAGACTATGTCCCGCAGCTGGCTGCACAGGGATACCTTTGCAGTGGCCTGAGTCTCCTGAAGGGGCACAGTTGCATGAAGAGTTGGGAGGACTTGCACCTGTGGAAAGCATCCGCCTCAGTCGTGCAGCATGCTGGCACAAGACTATCTCCCGCTGTTGGCTGCACAGGGATACTTCTGCAGTGGCCTGAGTCTCCCTGAGTCTCCTAAAGGGGCACAGTTCCATGAAGAGTTGGGAGGACCTGCACCTGTGGAAAGCATCCGCCTCAGTCGTGCAGAATGCTGGCACACGACAGTCTCCCGCAGCTGGCTGCACAGGGATACTTCTGCAGTGGCCTGAGTCTCCTGAAGGGGCACAGTTCCATGAAGAGTTGGGTGGACCTGAACCTGTGGAAAGCATCCGCTTAAGTCATGCAGCATGCTGCCACAAGACTGTCTCCCGCAGCTGGCTGCACAGGGATACTTCTGCAGTGGCCTGAGTCTCCTGAAGGGGCACAGTTCCATGAAGAGTTGGGAGGACCTGCACCTGTGGAAAGCATCCGCCTCAGTCGTGCAGCATGCTGAACAAGACTATCTCCCGCATGTGGCTGCACAGGGATACTTCTGCAGTGGACTGAGTCTCCTGAAGGGGCACAGTTCCATGAAGAGTTGGGAGGACCTGCACCTGTGGAAAGCATCCGCCTCAGTCGTGCAGCATGCTGGCACAAGACTATCTCCCGCAGCTGGCTGCACAGGGATACTTCTGCAGTGGCCTGAGTCTCCTGAAGGGGCACAGTTCCATGAAGAGTTGGGAGGTCCTGCACCTGTGGAAAGCATCCGCCTCAGTCGTGCAGCATGCTTGCACACGACTATCTCCCGCAGCTGGCTGCACAGTGATACTTCTGCAGTGGACTGAGTCTCCTGAAGGGGCACAGTTCCATGAAGAGTTGGGAGGACCTGCACCTGTGCAAAGCATCCACCTCAGTCGTGCAGCATGCTGGCACAAGACTATCTCCCGCAGCTGGCTGCACAGGGATACTTCTGCAGAGGCCTGAGTCTCCTGAAGGGGCACAGTTCCATGAAGAGTTGAGAGGACCTGCACCTGTGGAAAGCATCCACTTCAGTCGTGCAGCATGCTGGCACAAGACTATCTCCCGCAGCTGGCTGCACAGGGATACTTCTGCAGTGGTCGTAGTCTCCTGAAGGGGCACAGTTCCAGGAAGAGTTCGGAGGACCTGTACCTGTGAAAGCATCCGCCTCAGTCGTGCAGCATGCTGGCACAAGACTATCTCCCGCAGCTGACTGCACAGGGATACTTCTGCAGTGGCCTGAGTCTCCTGAAGGGGCACAGTTCCATGAAGAGTTGGGTGGACCTGGACCTGTGGAAAGCATCCGCCTCAGTCGTGCAGCATGCTGCCACAAGACTATCTCCCGCAGATGGCTGCACAGGGATACTTCTGCAGTGGCCTGAGTCTCCTGAAGGGGCACAGTTCCATGAAGAGTTGGGAGGACCTGCACCTGTGCAAAGCATCCACCTCAGTCGTGCAGCATGCTGACACAAGACTATCTCCCGCAGCAGGCTGCACAGGGATACTTCTGCAGTGGCCTGAGTCTCCCTGAGTCTCCTGAAGGGGCACAGTTCCATGAAGAGTTGGGAGGACCTGCACCTGTGGAAAGCATCCGCCTCAGTCGTGCAGAATGCTGGCACACGACAGTCTCCCGCAGCTGGCTGCACAGGGATACTTCTGCAGTGGCCTGAGTCTCCTGAAGGGGCACAGTTCCATGAAGAGTTGGGTGGACCTGAACCTGTGGAAAGCATCCGCTTAAGTCATGCAGCATGCTGCCACAAGACTGTCTCCCGCAGCTGGCTGCACAGGGATACTTCTGCAGTGGCCTGAGTCTCCTGAAGGGGCACAGTTCCATGAAGAGTTGGGAGGACCTGCACCTGTGGAAAGCATCCGCCTCAGTCGTGCAGCATGCTGCACAAGACTATCTCCCGCAGCTGGCTGCACAGGGATACTTCTGCAGTGGACTGAGTCTCCTGAAGGGGCACAGTTCCATGAAGAGTTGGGAGGACCTGCACCTGTGGAAAGCATCCGCCTCAGTCGTGCAGCATGCTGGCACAAGACTATCTCCCGCAGCTGGCTGCACAGGGATACTTCTGCAGTGGCCTGAGTCTCCTGAAGGGGCACAGTTCCATGAAGAGTTGGGAGGTCCTGCACCTGTGGAAAGCATCCGCCTCAGTCGTGCAGCATGCTTGCACACGACTATCTCCCGCAGCTGGCTGCACAGTGATACTTCTGCAGTGGACTGAGTCTCCTGAAGGGGCACAGTTCCATGAAGAGTTGGGAGGACCTGCACCTGTGCAAAGCATCCACCTCAGTCGTGCAGCATGCTGGCACAAGACTATCTCCCGCAGCTGGCTGCACAGGGATACTTCTGCAGAGGCCTGAGTCTCCTGAAGGGGCACAGTTCCATGAAGAGTTGAGAGGACCTGCACCTGTGGAAAGCATCCACTTCAGTCGTGCAGCATGCTGGCACAAGACTATCTCCCGCAGCTGGCTGCACAGGGATACTTCTGCAGTGGTCGTAGTCTCCTGAAGGGGCACAGTTCCAGGAAGAGTTCGGAGGACCTGTACCTGTGAAAGCATCCGCCTCAGTCGTGCAGCATGCTGGCACAAGACTATCTCCCGCAGCTGACTGCACAGGGATACTTCTGCAGTGGCCTGAGTCTCCTGAAGGGGCACAGTTCCATGAAGAGTTGAGTGGACCTGGACCTGTGGAAAGCATCCGCCTCAGTCGTGCAGCATGCTGCCACAAGACTATCTCCCGCAGATGGCTGCACAGGGATACTTCTGCAGTGGCCTGAGTCTCTTGAAGGGGCACAGTTCCATGAAGAGTTGGGAGGACCTGCACCTGTGCAAAGCATCCACCTCAGTCGTGCAGCATGCTGACACAAGACTATCTCCCGCAGCAGGCTGCACAGGGATACTTCTGCAGTGGCCTGAGTCTCCTGAAGGGGCACAGTTCCATGAAGAGTTGAGAGAACCAGCACCTGTGGAAAGCACCCGCCTCAGTCGTGCAGCATGCTGCCACAAGACTATCTCCCGCAGCTGGCTGCACAGGGATACTTCTGCAGTGGTCATAGTCTCCTGAAGGGGCACAGTTCCAGGAAGAGTTAGGAGGACCTTCACCTGTGAAAGCATCCGCCTCAGTCGTGCAGCATGCTGGCACAAGACTATCTCCCGCAGCTGACTGCACAGGGATACTTCTGCAGTGGCCTGAGTCTCCTGAAGGGGCACAGTTCCATGAAGAGTTGGGTGGACCTGGACCTGTGGAAAGCATCCGCCTCAGTCGTGCAGCATGCTGGCACAAGACTATCTCCCGCAGCTGGCTGCACAGGGATACTTCTGCAGTGGCCTGAGTCTCCTGAAGGGGCACAGTTCCAGGAAGAGTTGGGAGGACCTGCACCTGTGAAAGCATCCGCCTCAGTCGTGCAGCATGCTGACACAAGACTATCTCCCACAGCTGGCTAGACAGGGATACTTCTGCAGTGGCCTGAGTCTCCTGAAGGGACACAGTTCCATGAAGAGTTGGGAGGACTTGCACCTCTGGAAAGCATCCGACTCAGTCGTGTAGCATGCTGGCACAAGACTATCTCCCGATGCTGGCTGCACAGGGATACTTCTGCAGTGGCCTGAGTCTCCTGAAGGGGCACAGTTCCATGAAGAGTTGGGAGGACCTACATCTGTGGAAAGCATCCGCCTCAGTCGTGCAGCATGCTGGCACAAGACTATCTCCCGCAGCTGGCTGCACAGGGATACTTCTGCAGTGGCCTGAGTCTCCTGAAGGGGCACAGTTCCATGAAGAGTTGGGAGGACCTGCACCTGTGGAAGGCATCTGCCTCAGTCGTGCAGCATGCTGGCACAAGACTATCTCCCGCAGCTGGCTGCACAGGGATACTTCTGCAGTGGCCTGAGTCTCCTGAAGGGGCAGATTTCCATGAAGAGTTGGGAGGACCTGCATCTGTGGAAAGCATCCGCGTCAGTCGTGCAGCATGCTGCACAAGACTATCTCCCGCAGCTGGCTGCACAGGGATCCTTCTGCGGTGGCCTGAGTCTCCTGAAGGGGCACAGTTCCATGAAGAGTTGGGAGGACCTACATCTGTGGAAAGCATCCACCTCAGTCGTGCAGCATGCTGGCACAAGACTATCTCCCGCAGCTGACTGCACAGGGATACTTCTGCAGTGGCCTGAGTCTCCTGAAGGGGCACAGTTCCATGAAGAGTTGGGTGGACCTGGACCTGTGGAAAGCATCCGCCTCAGTCGTGCAGCATGCTGGCACAAGACTATCTCCCGCAGCTGGCTGCACAGGGATACTTTTGCAGTGGCCTGAGTCTCCTGAAGGGGCACAGTTCCATGAAGAGTTGAGAGGACCTGCACCTGTGGAAAGCATCCGCCTCAGTCGTGCAGCATGCTGCCACAAGACTATCTCCCGCAGCTGGCTAGACAGGGATACTTCTGCAGTAGCCTGAGTCTCCTGAAGGGACACAGTTCCATGAATAGTTGGGAGGACCTGCATCTGTGGAAATCATCCGCCTCAGTCGTGCAGCATGCTGCACAAGACTATCTCCCGCAGCTGGCTGCACAGGGATACTTCTGCAGTGGCCTGAGTCTCCTGAAGGGGCACAGTTCCATGAAGAGTTGGGAGGACTTGCACCTGTGGAAAGCATCTGCCTCAGTCGTGCAGAATGCTGGCACAAGACTATCTCCCGCAGCTGGCTGCACAGGGATACTTCTGCAGTGGCCTGAGTCTCCTGAAGGGGCACAGTTCCATGAAGAGTTGGGAGGACCTGCACCTGTGGAAAGCATCCGCCTCAGTCGTGCAGCATACTGGCACAAGACTATGTCCCGCAGCTGGCTGCACAGGGATACTTCTGCAGTGGCCTGAGTCTCCTGAAGGGGCACAGTTCCATGAAGATTTGGAAGGACCTGCACCTGTGGAAAGCATCCGCCTCAGTAGTGCAGCATGGTGGCACAAGACTATCTCCCGCAGCTGGCTGCACAGGGATACCTTTGCAGTGGCCTGAGTCTCCTGAAGGGGCACAGTTGCATAAAGAGTTGGGGGGACCTTCACCTATGGAAAGCATCTGCCTCAGTCGTGCAGCATGCTGGCACAAGACTATCTCCCGCAGCTGGCTGCACAGGGATACTTCTGCAGTGGCCTGAGTCTCCTGAAGGGGCACAGTTCCATGAAGAGTTGGGAGGACTTGCACCTGTGGAAAGCATCTGCCTCAGTTGTGCAGAATGCTGGCACAAGACTATCTCCCGCAGCTGGCTGCACAGGGATACTTCTGCAGTGGCCTGTGTCTCCTGAAGGGGCACAGTTTCATGAAGAGTTGGGAGGACCTGCACCTGTGGAAAGCATCCGCCTCAGTCATGGCGCATGCTGGCACAAGACTATCTCCCGCAGCTGGCTGCACAGGGATACTTCTGCAGTGGCCTGAGTCTCCTGAAGGGGCACAGTTCCATGAAGAGTTGGGAGGACTTGCACCTGTGGAAAGCATCTGCCTCAGTTGTGCAGAATGCTGGCACAAGACTATCTCCCGCAGCTGGCTGCACAGGGATACTTCTGCAGTGGCCTGTGTCTCCTGAAGGGGCACAGTTCCATGAAGAGTTGGGTGGACCTGGACCTGTGGAAAGCATCCGCCTCAGTCGTGCAGCATGCTGCCACAAGACTATCTCCCGCAGATGGCTGCACAGGGATACTTCTGCAGTGGCCTGAGTCTCCTGAAGGGGCACAGTTCCATGAAGAGTTGGGAGGGCCTGCACCTGTGCAAAGCATCCACCTCAGTCGTGCAGCATGCTGACACAAGACTATCTCCCGCAGCAGGCTGCACAGGGATACTTCTGCAGTGGCCTGAGTCTCCTGAAGGGGCACAGTTCCATGAAGAGTTGAGAGAACCAGCACCTGTGGAAAGCACCCGCCTCAGTCGTGCAGCATGCTGCCACAAGACTATCTCCCGCAGCTGGCTGCACAGGGATACTTCTGCAGTGGTCATAGTCTCCTGAAGGGGCACAGTTCCAGGAAGAGTTAGGAGGACCTTCACCTGTGAAAGCATCCGCCTCAGTCGTGCAGCATGCTGGCACAAGACTATCTCCCGCAGCTGACTGCACAGGGATACTTCTGCAGTGGCCTGAGTCTCCTGAAGGGGCACAGTTCCATGAAGAGTTGGGTGGACCTGGACCTGTGGAAAGCATCCGCCTCAGTCGTGCAGCATGCTGGCACAAGACTATCTCCCGCAGCTGGCTGCACAGGGATACTTCTGCAGTGGTCGTAGTCTCCTGAAGGGGCACAGTTCCAGGAAGAGTTCGGAGGACCTGTACCTGTGAAAGCATCCGCCTCAGTCGTGCAGCATGCTGGCACAAGACTATCTCCCGCAGCTGACTGCACAGGGATACTTCTGCAGTGGCCTGAGTCTCCTGAAGGGGCACAGTTCCATGAAGAGTTGAGTGGACCTGGACCTGTGGAAAGCATCCGCCTCAGTCGTGCAGCATGCTGCCACAAGACTATCTCCCGCAGATGGCTGCACAGGGATACTTCTGCAGTGGCCTGAGTCTCCTGAAGGGGCACAGTTCCATGAAGAGTTGGGAGGACCTGCACCTGTGCAAAGCATCCACCTCAGTCGTGCAGCATGCTGACACAAGACTATCTCCCGCAGCAGGCTGCACAGGGATACTTCTGCAGTGGCCTGAGTCTCCTGAAGGGGCACAGTTCCATGAAGAGTTGAGAGAACCAGCACCTGTGGAAAGCACCCGCCTCAGTCGTGCAGCATGCTGCCACAAGACTATCTCCCGCAGCTGGCTGCACAGGGATACTTCTGCAGTGGTCATAGTCTCCTGAAGGGGCACAGTTCCAGGAAGAGTTAGGAGGACCTTCACCTGTGAAAGCATCCGCCTCAGTCGTGCAGCATGCTGGCACAAGACTATCTCCCGCAGCTGACTGCACAGGGATACTTCTGCAGTGGCCTGAGTCTCCTGAAGGGGCACAGTTCCATGAAGAGTTGGGTGGACCTGGACCTGTGGAAAGCATCCGCCTCAGTCGTGCAGCATGCTGGCACAAGACTATCTCCCGCAGCTGGCTGCACAGGGATACTTCTGCAGTGGCCTGAGTCTCCTGAAGGGGCACAGTTCCAGGAAGAGTTGGGAGGACCTGCACCTGTGAAAGCATCCGCCTCAGTCGTGCAGCATGCTGACACAAGACTATCTCCCACAGCTGGCTAGACAGGGATACTTCTGCAGTGGCCTGAGTCTCCTGAAGGGACACAGTTCCATGAAGAGTTGGGAGGACTTGCACCTCTGGAAAGCATCCGACTCAGTCGTGTAGCATGCTGGCACAAGACTATCTCCCGATGCTGGCTGCACAGGGATACTTCTGCAGTGGCCTGAGTCTCCTGAAGGGGCACAGTTCCATGAAGAGTTGGGAGGACCTACATCTGTGGAAAGCATCCGCCTCAGTCGTGCAGCATGCTGGCACAAGACTATCTCCCGCAGCTGGCTGCACAGGGATACTTCTGCAGTGGCCTGAGTCTCCTGAAGGGGCACAGTTCCATGAAGAGTTGGGAGGACCTGCACCTGTGGAAGGCATCTGCCTCAGTCGTGCAGCATGCTGGCACAAGACTATCTCCCGCAGCTGGCTGCACAGGGATACTTCTGCAGTGGCCTGAGTCTCCTGAAGGGGCAGATTTCCATGAAGAGTTGGGAGGACCTGCATCTGTGGAAAGCATCCGCGTCAGTCGTGCAGCATGCTGGCACAAGACTATCTCCCGCAGCTGGCTGCACAGGGATACTTCTGCAGTGGTCGTAGTCTCCTGAAGGGGCACAGTTCCAGGAAGAGTTCGGAGGACCTGTACCTGTGAAAGCATCCGCCTCAGTCGTGCAGCATGCTGGCACAAGACTATCTCCCGCAGCTGACTGCACAGGGATACTTCTGCAGTGGCCTGAGTCTCCTGAAGGGGCACAGTTCCATGAAGAGTTGAGTGGACCTGGACCTGTGGAAAGCATCCGCCTCAGTCGTGCAGCATGCTGCCACAAGACTATCTCCCGCAGATGGCTGCACAGGGATACTTCTGCAGTGGCCTGAGTCTCCTGAAGGGGCACAGTTCCATGAAGAGTTGGGAGGACCTGCACCTGTGCAAAGCATCCACCTCAGTCGTGCAGCATGCTGACACAAGACTATCTCCCGCAGCAGGCTGCACAGGGATACTTCTGCAGTGGCCTGAGTCTCCTGAAGGGGCACAGTTCCATGAAGAGTTGAGAGAACCAGCACCTGTGGAAAGCACCCGCCTCAGTCGTGCAGCATGCTGCCACAAGACTATCTCCCGCAGCTGGCTGCACAGGGATACTTCTGCAGTGGTCATAGTCTCCTGAAGGGGCACAGTTCCAGGAAGAGTTAGGAGGACCTTCACCTGTGAAAGCATCCGCCTCAGTCGTGCAGCATGCTGGCACAAGACTATCTCCCGCAGCTGACTGCACAGGGATACTTCTGCAGTGGCCTGAGTCTCCTGAAGGGGCACAGTTCCATGAAGAGTTGGGTGGACCTGGACCTGTGGAAAGCATCCGCCTCAGTCGTGCAGCATGCTGGCACAAGACTATCTCCCGCAGCTGGCTGCACAGGGATACTTCTGCAGTGGCCTGAGTCTCCTGAAGGGGCACAGTTCCAGGAAGAGTTGGGAGGACCTGCACCTGTGAAAGCATCCGCCTCAGTCGTGCAGCATGCTGACACAAGACTATCTCCCACAGCTGGCTAGACAGGGATACTTCTGCAGTGGCCTGAGTCTCCTGAAGGGACACAGTTCCATGAAGAGTTGGGAGGACTTGCACCTCTGGAAAGCATCCGACTCAGTCGTGTAGCATGCTGGCACAAGACTATCTCCCGATGCTGGCTGCACAGGGATACTTCTGCAGTGGCCTGAGTCTCCTGAAGGGGCACAGTTCCATGAAGAGTTGGGAGGACCTACATCTGTGGAAAGCATCCGCCTCAGTCGTGCAGCATGCTGGCACAAGACTATCTCCCGCAGCTGGCTGCACAGGGATACTTCTGCAGTGGCCTGAGTCTCCTGAAGGGGCACAGTTCCATGAAGAGTTGGGAGGACCTGCACCTGTGGAAGGCATCTGCCTCAGTCGTGCAGCATGCTGGCACAAGACTATCTCCCGCAGCTGGCTGCACAGGGATACTTCTGCAGTGGCCTGAGTCTCCTGAAGGGGCAGATTTCCATGAAGAGTTGGGAGGACCTGCATCTGTGGAAAGCATCCGCGTCAGTCGTGCAGCATGCTGCACAAGACTATCTCCCGCAGCTGGCTGCACAGGGATCCTTCTGCGGTGGCCTGAGTCTCCTGAAGGGGCACAGTTCCATGAAGAGTTGGGAGGACCTACATCTGTGGAAAGCATCCACCTCAGTCGTGCAGCATGCTGGCACAAGACTATCTCCCGCAGCTGACTGCACAGGGATACTTCTGCAGTGGCCTGAGTCTCCTGAAGGGGCACAGTTCCATGAAGAGTTGGGTGGACCTGGACCTGTGGAAAGCATCCGCCTCAGTCGTGCAGCATGCTGGCACAAGACTATCTCCCGCAGCTGGCTGCACAGGGATACTTTTGCAGTGGCCTGAGTCTCCTGAAGGGGCACAGTTCCATGAAGAGTTGAGAGGACCTGCACCTGTGGAAAGCATCCGCCTCAGTCGTGCAGCATGCTGCCACAAGACTATCTCCCGCAGCTGGCTAGACAGGGATACTTCTGCAGTAGCCTGAGTCTCCTGAAGGGACACAGTTCCATGAATAGTTGGGAGGACCTGCATCTGTGGAAATCATCCGCCTCAGTCGTGCAGCATGCTGCACAAGACTATCTCCCGCAGCTGGCTGCACAGGGATACTTCTGCAGTGGCCTGAGTCTCCTGAAGGGGCACAGTTCCATGAAGAGTTGGGAGGACTTGCACCTGTGGAAAGCATCTGCCTCAGTCGTGCAGAATGCTGGCACAAGACTATCTCCCGCAGCTGGCTGCACAGGGATACTTCTGCAGTGGCCTGAGTCTCCTGAAGGGGCACAGTTCCATGAAGAGTTGGGAGGACCTGCACCTGTGGAAAGCATCCGCCTCAGTCGTGCAGCATACTGGCACAAGACTATGTCCCGCAGCTGGCTGCACAGGGATACTTCTGCAGTGGCCTGAGTCTCCTGAAGGGGCACAGTTCCATGAAGATTTGGAAGGACCTGCACCTGTGGAAAGCATCCGCCTCAGTAGTGCAGCATGGTGGCACAAGACTATCTCCCGCAGCTGGCTGCACAGGGATACCTTTGCAGTGGCCTGAGTCTCCTGAAGGGGCACAGTTGCATAAAGAGTTGGGGGGACCTTCACCTATGGAAAGCATCTGCCTCAGTCGTGCAGCATGCTGGCACAAGACTATCTCCCGCAGCTGGCTGCACAGGGATACTTCTGCAGTGGCCTGAGTCTCCTGAAGGGGCACAGTTCCATGAAGAGTTGGGAGGACTTGCACCTGTGGAAAGCATCTGCCTCAGTTGTGCAGAATGCTGGCACAAGACTATCTCCCGCAGCTGGCTGCACAGGGATACTTCTGCAGTGGCCTGTGTCTCCTGAAGGGGCACAGTTTCATGAAGAGTTGGGAGGACCTGCACCTGTGGAAAGCATCCGCCTCAGTCATGGCGCATGCTGGCACAAGACTATCTCCCGCAGCTGGCTGCACAGGGATACTTCTGCAGTGGCCTGAGTCTCCTGAAGGGGCACAGTTCCATGAAGAGTTGGGAGGACTTGCACCTGTGGAAAGCATCTGCCTCAGTTGTGCAGAATGCTGGCACAAGACTATCTCCCGCAGCTGGCTGCACAGGGATACTTCTGCAGTGGCCTGTGTCTCCTGAAGGGGCACAGTTCCATGAAGAGTTGGGTGGACCTGGACCTGTGGAAAGCATCCGCCTCAGTCGTGCAGCATGCTGCCACAAGACTATCTCCCGCAGATGGCTGCACAGGGATACTTCTGCAGTGGCCTGAGTCTCCTGAAGGGGCACAGTTCCATGAAGAGTTGGGAGGGCCTGCACCTGTGCAAAGCATCCACCTCAGTCGTGCAGCATGCTGACACAAGACTATCTCCCGCAGCAGGCTGCACAGGGATACTTCTGCAGTGGCCTGAGTCTCCTGAAGGGGCACAGTTCCATGAAGAGTTGAGAGAACCAGCACCTGTGGAAAGCACCCGCCTCAGTCGTGCAGCATGCTGCCACAAGACTATCTCCCGCAGCTGGCTGCACAGGGATACTTCTGCAGTGGTCATAGTCTCCTGAAGGGGCACAGTTCCAGGAAGAGTTAGGAGGACCTTCACCTGTGAAAGCATCCGCCTCAGTCGTGCAGCATGCTGGCACAAGACTATCTCCCGCAGCTGACTGCACAGGGATACTTCTGCAGTGGCCTGAGTCTCCTGAAGGGGCACAGTTCCATGAAGAGTTGGGTGGACCTGGACCTGTGGAAAGCATCCGCCTCAGTCGTGCAGCATGCTGGCACAAGACTATCTCCCGCAGCTGGCTGCACAGGGATACTTCTGCAGTGGCCTGAGTCTCCTGAAGGGGCACAGTTCCAGGAAGAGTTGGGAGGACCTGCACCTGTGAAAGCATCCGCCTCAGTCGTGCAGCATGCTGGCACAAGACTATCTCCCACAGCTGGCTAGACAGGGATACTTCTGCAGTGGCCTGAGTCTCCTGAAGGGGCAAAGTTCCATGAAGAGCTGGGAGGACCTGCACCTGTGGAAAATATCCGCCTCAGTCGTGCAGCATGCTGGCACAAGACTATGTCCCGCAACTGGCTGCACAGGGATACTTCTGCAGTGGCCTGAGTCTCCTGAAGGGGCACAGTTCCATGAAGAGTTGGGAGGACCTGCACTTGTGGAAAGCATCAGCCTCAGTCGTGCAGCATGCTGGCACAAGACTATCTCCCCAGCTGGCTGCACAGGGATACCTTTGCAGTGGCCTGAGTCTCCTGAAGGGGCACAGTTGCATGAAGAGTTGGGAGGACTTGCACCTGTGGAAAGCATCCGCCTCAGTCGTGCAGCATGCTGGCACAAGACTATCTCCCGCTGTTGGCTGCACAGGGATACTTCTGCAGTGGCCTGAGTCTCCCTGAGTCTCCTAAAGGGGCACAGTTCCATGAAGAGTTGGGAGGACCTGCACCTGTGGAAAGCATCCGCCTCAGTCGTGCAGAATGCTGGCACACGACAGTCTCCCGCAGCTGGCTGCACAGGGATACTTCTGCAGTGGCCTGAGTCTCCTGAAGGGACACAGTTCCATGAAGAGTTGGGTGGACCTGAACCTGTGGAAAGCATCCGCTTAAGTCATGCAGCATGCTGCCACAAGACTGTCTCCCGCAGCTGGCTGCACAGGGATACTTCTGCAGTGGCCTGAGTCTCCTGAAGGGGCACAGTTCCATGAAGAGTTGGGAGGACCTGCACCTGTGGAAAGCATCCGCCTCAGTCGTGCAGCATGCTGAACAAGACTATCTCCCGCATGTGGCTGCACAGGGATACTTCTGCAGTGGACTGAGTCTCCTGAAGGGGCACAGTTCCATGAAGAGTTGGGAGGACCTGCACCTGTGGAAAGCATCCGCCTCAGTCGTGCAGCATGCTGGCACAAGACTATCTCCCGCAGCTGGCTGCACAGGGATACTTCTGCAGTGGCCCGAGTCTCCTGAAGGGGCACAGTTCCATGAAGAGTTGGGAGGTCCTGCACCTGTGGAAAGCATCCGCCTCAGTCGTGCAGCATGCTTGCACACGACTATCTCCCGCAGCTGGCTGCACAGTGATACTTCTGCAGTGGACTGAGTCTCCTGAAGGGGCACAGTTCCATGAAGAGTTGGGAGGACCTGCACCTGTGCAAAGCATCCACCTCAGTCGTGCAGCATGCTGGCACAAGACTATCTCCCGCAGCTGGCTGCACAGGGATACTTCTGCAGAGGCCTGAGTCTCCTGAAGGGGCACAGTTCCATGAAGAGTTGAGAGGACCTGCACCTGTGGAAAGCATCCACTTCAGTCGTGCAGCATGCTGGCACAAGACTATCTCCCGCAGCTGGCTGCACAGGGATACTTCTGCAGTGGTCGTAGTCTCCTGAAGGGGCACAGTTCCAGGAAGAGTTCGGAGGACCTGTACCTGTGAAAGCATCCGCCTCAGTCGTGCAGCATGCTGGCACAAGACTATCTCCCGCAGCTGACTGCACAGGGATACTTCTGCAGTGGCCTGAGTCTCCTGAAGGGGCACAGTTCCATGAAGAGTTGGGTGGACCTGGACCTGTGGAAAGCATCCGCCTCAGTCGTGCAGCATGCTGCCACAAGACTATCTCCCGCAGATGGCTGCACAGGGATACTTCTGCAGTGGCCTGAGTCTCCTGAAGGGGCACAGTTCCATGAAGAGTTGGGAGGACCTGCACCTGTGCAAAGCATCCACCTCAGTCGTGCAGCATGCTGACACAAGACTATCTCCCGCAGCAGGCTGCACAGGGATACTTCTGCAGTGGCCTGAGTCTCCCTGAGTCTCCTGAAGGGGCACAGTTCCATGAAGAGTTGGGAGGACCTGCACCTCTGGAAAGCATCCGACTCAGTCGTGTAGCATGCTGGCACAAGACTATCTCCCGATGCTGGCTGCACAGGGATACTTCTGCAGTGGCCTGAGTCTCCTGAAGGGGCACAGTTCCATGAAGAGTTGGGAGGACCTACATCTGTGGAAAGCATCCGCCTCAGTCGTGCAGCATGCTGGCACAAGACTATCTCCCGCAGCTGGCTGCACAGGGATACTTCTGCAGTGGCCTGAGTCTCCTGAAGGGGCACAGTTCCATGAAGAGTTGGGAGGACCTGCACCTGTGGAAGGCATCTGCCTCAGTCGTGCAGCATGCTGGCACAAGACTATCTCCCGCAGCTGGCTGCACAGGGATACTTCTGCAGTGGCCTGAGTCTCCTGAAGGGGCAGATTTCCATGAAGAGTTGGGAGGACCTGCATCTGTGGAAAGCATCCGCGTCAGTCGTGCAGCATGCTGCACAAGACTATCTCCCGCAGCTGGCTGCACAGGGATCCTTCTGCGGTGGCCTGAGTCTCCTGAAGGGGCACAGTTCCATGAAGAGTTGGGAGGACCTACATCTGTGGAAAGCATCCGCCTCAGTCGTGCAGCATGCTGGCACAAGACTATCTCCCGCAGCTGACTGCACAGGGATACTTCTGCAGTGGCCTGAGTCTCCTGAAGGGGCACAGTTCCATGAAGAGTTGGGTGGACCTGGACCTGTGGAAAGCATCCGCCTCAGTCGTGCAGCATGCTGGCACAAGACTATCTCCCGCAGCTGGCTGCACAGGGATACTTTTGCAGTGGCCTGAGTCTCCTGAAGGGGCACAGTTCCATGAAGAGTTGAGAGGACCTGCACCTGTGGAAAGCATCCGCCTCAGTCGTGCAGCATGCTGCCACAAGACTATCTCCCGCAGCTGGCTAGACAGGGATACTTCTGCAGTAGCCTGAGTCTCCTGAAGGGACACAGTTCCATGAATAGTTGGGAGGACCTGCATCTGTGGAAATCATCCGCCTCAGTCGTGCAGCATGCTGCACAAGACTATCTCGCGCAGCTGGCTGCACAGGGATACTTCTGCAGTGGCCTGAGTCTCCTGAAGGGGCACAGTTCCATGGAGAGTTGGGAGGACTTGCACCTGTGGAAAGCATCTGCCTCAGTCGTGCAGAATGCTGGCACAAGACTATCTCCCGCAGCTGGCTGCACAGGGATACTTCTGCAGTGGCCTGAGTCTCCTGAAGGGGCACAGTTCCATGAAGAGTTGGGAGGACCTGCACCTGTGGAAAGCATCCGCCTCAGTCGTGCAGCATACTGGCACAAGACTATGTCCCGCAGCTGGCTGCACAGGGATACTTCTGCAGTGGCCTGAGTCTCCTGAAGGGGCACAGTTCCATGAAGAGTTGGAAGGACCTGCACCTGTGGAAAGCATCCGCCTCAGTAGTGCAGCATGGTGGCACAAGACTATCTCCCGCAGCTGGCTGCACAGGGATACCTTTGCAGTGGCCTGAGTCTCCTGAAGGGGCACAGTTGCATGAAGAGTTGGGGGGACCTTCACCTATGGAAAGCATCTGCCTCAGTCGTGCAGCATGCTGGCACAAGACTATCTCCCGCAGCTGGCTGCACAGGGATACTTCTGCAGTGGCCTGAGTCTCCTGAAGGGGCACAGTTCCATGAAGAGTTGGGAGGACTTGCACCTGTGGAAAGCATCTGCCTCAGTTGTGCAGAATGCTGGCACAAGACTATCTCCCGCAGCTGGCTGCACAGGGATACTTCTGCAGTGGCCTGTGTCTCCTGAAGGGGCACAGTTCCATGAAGAGTTGGGTGGACCTGGACCTGTGGAAAGCACCCGCCTCAGTCGTGCAGCATGCTGGCACAAGACTATCTCCCGCAGCTGGCTGCACAGGGATACTTTTGCAGTGGCCTGAGTCTCCTGAAGGGGCACAGTTCCATGAAGAGTTGAGAGGACCTGCACCTGTGGAAAGCATCCGCCTCAGTCGTGCAGCATGCTGCCACAAGACTATCTCCCGCAGCTGGCTAGACAGGGATACTTCTGCAGTAGCCTGAGTCTCCTGAAGGGACACAGTTCCATGAATAGTTGGGAGGACCTGCATCTGTGGAAATCATCCGCCTCAGTCGTGCAGCATGCTGCACAAGACTATCTCCCGCAGCTGGCTGCACAGGGATACTTCTGCAGTGGCCTGAGTCTCCTGAAGGGGCACAGTTCCATGAAGAGTTGGGAGGACTTGCACCTGTGGAAAGCATCTGCCTCAGTCGTGCAGAATGCTGGCACAAGACTATCTCCCGCAGCTGGCTGCACAGGGATACTTCTGCAGTGGCCTGAGTCTCCTGAAGGGGCACAGTTCCATGAAGAGTTGGGAGGACCTGCACCTGTGGAAAGCATCCGCCTCAGTCGTGCAGCATACTGGCACAAGACTATGTCCCGCAGCTGGCTGCACAGGGATACTTCTGCAGTGGCCTGAGTCTCCTGAAGGGGCACAGTTCCATGAAGAGTTGGAAGGACCTGCACCTGTGGAAAGCATCCGCCTCAGTAGTGCAGCATGGTGGCACAAGACTATCTCCCGCAGCTGGCTGCACAGGGATACCTTTGCAGTGGCCTGAGTCTCCTGAAGGGGCACAGTTGCATGAAGAGTTGGGGGGACCTTCACCTATGGAAAGCATCTGCCTCAGTCGTGCAGCATGCTGGCACAAGACTATCTCCCGCAGCTGGCTGCACAGGGATACTTCTGCAGTGGCCTGAGTCTCCTGAAGGGGCACAGTTCCATGAAGAGTTGGGAGGACTTGCACCTGTGGAAAGCATCTGCCTCAGTTGTGCAGAATGCTGGCACAAGACTATCTCCCGCAGCTGGCTGCACAGGGATACTTCTGCAGTGGCCTGTGTCTCCTGAAGGGGCACAGTTTCATGAAGAGTTGGGAGGACCTGCACCTGTGGAAAGCATCCGCCTCAGTCATGGCGCATGCTGGCACAAGACTATCTCCCGCAGCTGGCTGCACAGGGATACTTCTGCAGTGGCCTGAGTCTCCTGAAGGGGCAAAGTTCCATGAAGAGCTGGGAGGACCTGCACCTGTGGAAAATATCCGCCTCAGTCGTGCAGCATGCTGGCACAAGACTATGTCCCGCAGCTGGCTGCACAGGGATACTTCTGCAGTGGCCTGAGTCTCCTGAAGGGGCACAGTTCCATGAAGAGTTGGGAGGACCTGCACCTGTGGAAAGCATCAGCCTCAGTCGTGCAGCATGCTGGCACAAGACTATCTCCCGCAGCTGGCTGCACAGAGATACCTTTGCAGTGGCCTGAGTCTCCTGAAGGGGCACAGTTGCATGAAGAGTTGGGAGGACTTGCACCTGTGGAAAGCATCCGCCTCAGTCGTGCAGCATGCTGGCACAAGACTATCTCCCGCTGTTGGCTGCACAGGGATACTTCTGCAGTGGCCTGAGTCTCCCTGAGTCTCCTGAAGGGGCACAGTTCCATGAAGAGTTGGGAGGACCTGCACCTGTGGAAAGCATCCGCCTCAGTCGTGCAGAATGCTGGCACACGACAGTCTCCCGCAGCTGGCTGCACAGGGATACTTCTGCAGTGGCCTGAGTCTCCTGAAGGGGCACAGTTCCATGAAGAGTTGGGTGGACCTGAACCTGTGGAAAGCATCCGCTTAAGTCATGCAGCATGCTGCCACAAGACTGTCTCCCGCAGCTGGCTGCACAGGGATACTTCTGCAGTGGCCTGAGTCTCCTGAAGGGGCACAGTTCCATGAAGAGTTGGGAGGACCTGCACCTGTGGAAAGCATCCGCCTCAGTCGTGCAGCATGCTGCACAAGACTATCTCCCGCAGCTGGCTGCACAGGGATACTTCTGCAGTGGACTGAGTCTCCTGAAGGGGCACAGATCCATGAAGAGTTGGGAGGACCTGCACCTGTGGAAAGCATCCGCCTCAGTCGTGCAGCATGCTGGCACAAGACTATCTCCCGCAGCTGGCTGCACAGGGATACTTCTGCAGTGGCCTGAGTCTCCTGAAGGGGCACAGTTCCATGAAGAGTTGGGAGGTCCTGCACCTGTGGAAAGCATCCGCCTCAGTCGTGCAGCATGCTTGCACACGACTATCTCCCGCAGCTGGCTGCACAGTGATACTTCTGCAGTGGACTGAGTCTCCTGAAGGGGCACAGTTCCATGAAGAGTTGGGAGGACCTGCACCTGTGCAAAGCATCCACCTCAGTCGTGCAGCATGCTGGCACAAGACTATCTCCCGCAGCTGGCTGCACAGGGATACTTCTGCAGAGGCCTGAGTCTCCTGAAGGGGCACAGTTCCATGAAGAGTTGAGAGGACCTGCACCTGTGGAAAGCATCCACTTCAGTCGTGCAGCATGCTGGCACAAGACTATCTCCCGCAGCTGGCTGCACAGGGATACTTCTGCAGTGGTCGTAGTCTCCTGAAGGGGCACAGTTCCAGGAAGAGTTGGGAGGACCTGCACCTGTGCAAAGCATCCACCTCAGTCGTGCAGCATGCTGACACAAGACTATCTCCCGCAGCAGGCTGCACAGGGATACTTCTGCAGTGGCCTGAGTCTCCTGAAGGGGCACAGTTCCATGAAGAGTTGAGAGAACCAGCACCTGTGGAAAGCACCCGCCTCAGTCGTGCAGCATGCTGCCACAAGACTATCTCCCGCAGCTGGCTGCACAGGGATACTTCTGCAGTGGTCATAGTCTCCTGAAGGGGCACAGTTCCAGGAAGAGTTAGGAGGACCTTCACCTGTGAAAGCATCCGCCTCAGTCGTGCAGCATGCTGGCACAAGACTATCTCCCGCAGCTGACTGCACAGGGATACTTCTGCAGTGGCCTGAGTCTCCTGAAGGGGCACAGTTCCATGAAGAGTTGGGTGGACCTGGACCTGTGGAAAGCATCCGCCTCAGTCGTGCAGCATGCTGGCACAAGACTATCTCCCGCAGCTGGCTGCACAGGGATACTTCTGCAGTGGCCTGAGTCTCCTGAAGGGGCACAGTTCCAGGAAGAGTTGGGAGGACCTGCACCTGTGAAAGCATCCGCCTCAGTCGTGCAGCATGCTGGCACAAGACTATCTCCCACAGCTGGCTAGACAGGGATACTTCTGCAGTGGCCTGAGTCTCCTGAAGGGGCAAAGTTCCATGAAGAGCTGGGAGGACCTGCACCTGTGGAAAATATCCGCCTCAGTCATGCAGCATGCTGGCACAAGACTATGTCCCGCAGCTGGCTGCACAGGGATACTTCTGCAGTGGCCTGAGTCTCCTGAAGGGGCACAGTTCCATGAAGAGTTGGGAGGACCTGCACCTGTGGAAAGCATCAGCCTCAGTCGTGCAGCATGCTGGCACAAGACTATCTCCCGCAGCTGGCTGCACAGGGATACCTTTGCAGTGGCCTGAGTCTCCTGAAGGGGCACAGTTGCATGAAGAGTTGGGAGGACTTGCACCTGTGGAAAGCATCCGCCTCAGTCGTGCAGCATGCTGGCACAAGACTATCTCCCGCTGTTGGCTGCACAGGGATACTTCTGCAGTGGCCTGAGTCTCCCTGAGTCTCCTGAAGGGGCACAGTTCCATGAAGAGTTGGGAGGACCTGCACCTGTGGAAAGCATCCGCCTCAGTCGTGCAGAATGCTGGCACACGACAGTCTCCCGCAGCTGACTGCACAGGGATACTTCTGCAGTGGCCTGAGTCTCCTGAAGGGGCACAGTTCCATGAAGAGTTGGGTGGACCTGAACCTGTGGAAAGCATCCGCTTAAGTCATGCAGCATGCTGCCACAAGACTGTCTCCCGCAGCTGGCTGCACAGGGATACTTCTGCAGTGGCCTGAGTCTCCTGAAGGGGCACAGTTCCATGAAGAGTTGGGAGGACCTGCACCTGTGGAAAGCATCCGCCTCAGTCGTGCAGCATGCTGCACAAGACTATCTCCCGCAGCTGGCTGCACAGGGATACTTCTGCAGTGGACTGAGTCTCCTGAAGGGGCACAGTTCCATGAAGAGTTGGGAGGACCTGCACCTGTGGAAAGCATCCGCCTCAGTCGTGCAGCATGCTGGCACAAGACTATCTCCCGCAGCTGGCTGCACAGGGATACTTCTGCAGTGGCCTGAGTCTCCTGAAGGGGCACAGTTCCATGAAGAGTTGGGAGGTCCTGCACCTGTGGAAAGCATCCGCCTCAGTCGTGCAGCATGCTTGCACACGACTATCTCCCGCAGCTGGCTGCACAGTGATACTTCTGCAGTGGACTGAGTCTCCTGAAGGGGCACAGTTCCATGAAGAGTTGGGAGGACCTGCACCTGTGCAAAGCATCCACCTCAGTCGTGCAGCATGCTGGCACAAGACTATCTCCCGCAGCTGGCTGCACAGGGATACTTCTGCAGAGGCCTGAGTCTCCTGAAGGGGCACAGTTCCATGAAGAGTTGAGAGGACCTGCACCTGTGGAAAGCATCCACTTCAGTCGTGCAGCATGCTGGCACAAGACTATCTCCCGCAGCTGGCTGCACAGGGATACTTCTGCAGTGGTCGTAGTCTCCTGAAGGGGCACAGTTCCAGGAAGAGTTCGGAGGACCTGTACCTGTGAAAGCATCCGCCTCAGTCGTGCAGCATGCTGGCACAAGACTATCTCCCGCAGCTGACTGCACAGGGATACTTCTGCAGTGGCCTGAGTCTCCTGAAGGGGCACAGTTCCATGAAGAGTTGGGTGGACCTGGACCTGTGGAAAGCATCCGCCTCAGTCGTGCAGCATGCTGCCACAAGACTATCTCCCGCAGATGGCTGCACAGGGATACTTCTGCAGTGGCCTGAGTCTCCTGAAGGGGCACAGTTCCATGAAGAGTTGGGAGGACCTGCACCTGTGCAAAGCATCCACCTCAGTCGTGCAGCATGCTGACACAAGACTATCTCCCGCAGCAGGCTGCACAGGGATACTTCTGCAGTGGCCTGAGTCTCCCTGAGTCTCCTGAAGGGGCACAGTTCCATGAAGAGTTGGGAGGACCTGCACCTGTGGAAAGCATCCGCCTCAGTCGTGCAGAATGCTGGCACACGACAGTCTCCCGCAGCTGGCTGCACAGGGATACTTCTGCAGTGGCCTGAGTCTCCTGAAGGGGCACAGTTCCATGAAGAGTTGGGTGGACCTGAACCTGTGGAAAGCATCCGCTTAAGTCATGCAGCATGCTGCCACAAGACTGTCTCCCGCAGCTGGCTGCACAGGGATACTTCTGCAGTGGCCTGAGTCTCCTGAAGGGGCACAGTTCCATGAAGAGTTGGGAGGACCTGCACCTGTGGAAAGCATCCGCCTCAGCCGTGCAGCATGCTGCACAAGACTATCTCCCGCAGCTGGCTGCACAGGGATACTTCTGCAGTGGACTGAGTCTCCTGAAGGGGCACAGTTCCATGAAGAGTTGGGAGGACCTGCACCTGTGGAAAGCATCCGCCTCAGTCGTGCAGCATGCTGGCACAAGACTATCTCCCGCAGCTGGCTGCACAGGGATACTTCTGCAGTGGCCTGAGTCTCCTGAAGGGGCACAGTTCCATGAAGAGTTGGGAGGTCCTGCACCTGTGGAAAGCATCCGCCTCAGTCGTGCAGCATGCTTGCACACGACTATCTCCCGCAGCTGGCTGCACAGTGATACTTCTGCAGTGGACTGAGTCTCCTGAAGGGGCACAGTTCCATGAAGAGTTGGGAGGACCTGCACCTGTGCAAAGCATCCACCTCAGTCGTGCAGCATGCTGGCACAAGACTATCTCCCGCAGCTGGCTGCACAGGGATACTTCTGCAGAGGCCTGAGTCTCCTGAAGGGGCACAGTTCCATGAAGAGTTGAGAGGACCTGCACCTGTGCAAAGCATCCACCTCAGTCGTGCAGCATGCTGGCACAAGACTATCTCCCGCAGCTGGCTGCACAGGGATACTTCTGCAGTGGTCGTAGTCTCCTGAAGGGGCACAGTTCCAGGAAGAGTTCGGAGGACCTGTACCTGTGAAAGCATCCGCCTCAGTCGTGCAGCATGCTGGCACAAGACTATCTCCCGCAGCTGACTGCACAGGGATACTTCTGCAGTGGCCTGAGTCTCCTGAAGGGGCACAGTTCCATGAAGAGTTGGGTGGACCTGGACCTGTGGAAAGCATCCGCCTCAGTCGTGCAGCATGCTGCCACAAGACTATCTCCCGCAGATGGCTGCACAGGGATACTTCTGCAGTGGCCTGAGTCTCCTGAAGGGGCACAGTTCCATGAAGAGTTGGGAGGACCTGCACCTGTGCAAAGCATCCACCTCAGTCGTGCAGCATGCTGACACAAGACTATCTCCCGCAGCAGGCTGCACAGGGATACTTCTGCAGTGGCCTGAGTCTCCTGAAGGGGCACAGTTCCATGAAGAGTTGAGAGAACCAGCACCTGTGGAAAGCACCCGCCTCAGTCGTGCAGCATGCTGCCACAAGACTATCTCCCGCAGCTGGCTGCACAGGGATACTTCTGCAGTGGTCATAGTCTCCTGAAGGGGCACAGTTCCATGAAGAGTTGGGAGGTCCTGCACCTGTGGAAAGCATCCGCCTCAGTCGTGCAGCATGCTTGCACACGACTATCTCCCGCAGCTGGCTGCACAGTGATACTTCTGCAGTGGACTGAGTCTCCTGAAGGGGCACAGTTCCATGAAGAGTTGGGAGGACCTGCACCTGTGCAAAGCATCCACCTCAGTCGTGCAGCATGCTGGCACAAGACTATCTCCCGCAGCTGGCTGCACAGGGATACTTCTGCAGAGGCCTGAGTCTCCTGAAGGGGCACAGTTCCATGAAGAGTTGAGAGGACCTGCACCTGTGCAAAGCATCCACCTCAGTCGTGCAGCATGCTGGCACAAGACTATCTCCCGCAGCTGGCTGCACAGGGATACTTCTGCAGTGGTCGTAGTCTCCTGAAGGGGCACAGTTCCAGGAAGAGTTCGGAGGACCTGTACCTGTGAAAGCATCCGCCTCAGTCGTGCAGCATGCTGGCACAAGACTATCTCCCGCAGCTGACTGCACAGGGATACTTCTGCAGTGGCCTGAGTCTCCTGAAGGGGCACAGTTCCATGAAGAGTTGGGTGGACCTGGACCTGTGGAAAGCATCCGCCTCAGTCGTGCAGCATGCTGCCACAAGACTATCTCCCGCAGATGGCTGCACAGGGATACTTCTGCAGTGGCCTGAGTCTCCTGAAGGGGCACAGTTCCATGAAGAGTTGGGAGGACCTGCACCTGTGCAAAGCATCCACCTCAGTCGTGCAGCATGCTGACACAAGACTATCTCCCGCAGCAGGCTGCACAGGGATACTTCTGCAGTGGCCTGAGTCTCCTGAAGGGGCACAGTTCCATGAAGAGTTGAGAGAACCAGCACCTGTGGAAAGCACCCGCCTCAGTCGTGCAGCATGCTGCCACAAGACTATCTCCCGCAGCTGGCTGCACAGGGATACTTCTGCAGTGGTCATAGTCTCCTGAAGGGGCACAGTTCCAGGAAGAGTTAGGAGGACCTTCACCTGTGAAAGCATCCGCCTCAGTCGTGCAGCATGCTGGCACAAGACTATCTCCCGCAGCTGACTGCACAGGGATACTTCTGCAGTGGCCTGAGTCTCCTGAAGGGGCACAGTTCCATGAAGAGTTGGGTGGACCTGGACCTGTGGAAAGTATCCGCCTCAGTCGTGCAGCATGCTGGCACAAGACTATCTCCCGCAGCTGGCTGCACAGGGATACTTCTGCAGTGGCCTGAGTCTCCTGAAGGGGCACAGTTCCAGGAAGAGTTGGGAGGACCTGCACCTGTGAAAGCATCCGCCTCAGTCGTGCAGCATGCTGGCACAAGACTATCTCCCACAGCTGGCTAGACAGGGATACTTCTGCAGTGGCCTGAGTCTCCTGAAGGGACACAGTTCCATGAAGAGTTGGGAGGACTTGCACCTCTGGAAAGCATCCGACTCAGTCGTGTAGCATGCTGGCACAAGACTATCTCCCGATGCTGGCTGCACAGGGATACTTCTGCAGTGGCCTGAGTCTCCTGAAGGGGCACAGTTCCATGAAGAGTTGGGAGGACCTACATCTGTGGAAAGCATCCGCCTCAGTCGTGCAGCATGCTGGCACAAGACTATCTCCCGCAGCTGGCTGCACAGGGATACTTCTGCAGTGGCCTGAGTCTCCTGAAGGGGCACAGTTCCATGAAGAGTTGGGAGGACCTGCACCTGTGGAAGGCATCTGCCTCAGTCGTGCAGCATGCTGGCACAAGACTATCTCCCGCAGCTGCACAGGGATACTTCTGCAGTGGCCTGAGTCTCCTGAAGGGGCAGATTTCCATGAAGAGTTGGGAGGACCTGAATCTGTGGAAAGCATCCGCGTCAGTCGTGCAGCATGCTGCACAAGACTATCTCCCGCAGCTGGCTGCACAGGGATACTTCTGCAGTGGCCTGAGTCTCCTGAAGGGGCACAGTTCCATGAAGAGTTGGGAGGACCTACATCTGTGGAAAGCATCCGCCTCAGTCGTGCAGCATGCTGGCACAAGACTATCTCCCGCAGCTGACTGCACAGGGATACTTCTGCAGTGGCCTGAGTCTCCTGAAGGGGCACAGTTCCATGAAGAGTTGGGTGGACCTGGACCTGTGGAAAGCATCCGCCTCAGTCGTGCAGCATGCTGGCACAAGACTATCTCCCGCAGCTGGCTGCACAGGGATACTTTTGCAGTGGCCTGAGTCTCCTGAAGGGGCACAGTTCCAGGAAGAGTTGGGTGGACCTGGACCTGTGAAAGCATCCGCCTCAGTCGTGCAGCATGTTGGCACAAGACTATCTCCCGCAGCTGACTGCACAGGGATACTTCTGCAGTGGCCTGAGTCTCCTGAAGGGGCACAGTTCCATGAAGAGTTGGGTGGACCTGGACCTGTGGAAAGCATCCGCCTCAGTCGTGCAGCATGCTGGCACAAGACTATCTCCCGCAGCTGGCTGCACAGGGATACTTCTGCAGTGGTCGTAGTCTCCTGGAGGGGCACAGTTCCAGGAAGAGTTAGGCGGACCTGCACCTGTGAAAGCATCCGCCTCAGTCGTGCAGCATGCTGGCACAAGACTATCTCCCGCAGCTGACTGCACAGGGATACTTCTGCAGTGGCCTGAGTCTCCTGAAGGGGCACAGTTCCATGAAGAGTTGGGAGGACTTGCACCTCTGGAAAGCAACCGAATCAGTCGTGCAGCATGCTGGCACAAGACTATCTCCTGATGCTGGCTGCACAGGGATACTTCTGCAGTGGCCTGAGTCTCCTGAAGGGGCACAGTTCCATGAAGAGATGGGAGGACCTACATCTGTGGAAAGCATCCGCCTCAGTCGTGCAGCATGCTGGCACAAGACTATCTCCCGCAGCTGGCTGCACAGGGATACTTCTGCAGTGGCCTGAGTCTCCTGAAGGGGCACAGTTCCATGAAGAGTTGGGAGGACCTGCACCTGTGGAAAGCATCTGCCTCAGTCGTGCAGCATGCTGGCACAAGACTATCTCCCGCAGCTGGCTGCACAGGGATACTTCTGCAGTGGCCTGAGTCTCCTGAAGGGGCAGATTTCCATGAAGAGTTGGGAGGACCTGCATCTGTGGAAATCATCCGCCTCAGTCGTGCAGCATGCTGCACAAGACTATCTCCCGCAGCTGGCTGCACAGGGATACTTCTTCAGTGGACTGAGTCTCCTGAAGGGGCACAGTTCCATGAAGAGTTGGGAGGACCTGCACCTGTGGAAAGCATCCGCCTCAGTCGTGCAGCATGCTGGCACAAGACTATCTCCCGCAGCTGGCTGCACAGGGATACTTCTGCAGTGGCCTGAGTCTCCTGAAGGGGCACAGTTCCATGAAGAGTTGGGAGGACCTACATCTGTGGAAAGCATCCGCCTCAGTCGTGCAGCATGCTGGCACAAGACTATCTCCCGCAGCTGACTGCACAGGGATACTTCTGCAGTGGCCTGAGTCTCCTGAAGGGGCACAGTTCCATGAAGAGTTGGGTGGACCTGGACCTGTGGAAAGCATCCGCCTCAGTCGTGCAGCATGCTGGCACAAGACTATCTCCCGCAGCTGGCTGCACAGGGATACTTTTGCAGTGGCCTGAGTCTCCTGAAGGGGCACAGTTCCAGGAAGAGTTAGGAGGACCTGCACCTGTGAAAGCATCCGCCTCAGTCGTGCAGCATGTTGGCACAAGACTATCTCCCACAGCTGACTGCACAGGGATACTTGTGCAGTGGCCTGAGTCTCCTGAAGGGGCACAGTTCCATGACGAGTTGGGAGAACCTGCGCCTGTGCAAAGCATCCACCTCAGTCGTGCAGCATGCTGGCACAAGACTATCTCCCGCAGCTGGCTCCACAGGGATACTTCTGCAGTGGCCTGAGTCTCCTGAAGGGGCACAGTTCCATGAAGAGTTGAGAGGACCTGCACCTGTGGGAAGCATCCGCCTCAATCGTGCAGCATGCTGCCACAAGACTATCTCCCGCAGCTGGCTAGACAGGGATACTTCTGCAGTGGCCTGAGTCTCCTGAAGGGGCACAGTTCCATGAAGAGTTGGGAGGACTTGCACCTCTGGAAAGCATCCGACTCAGTCGTGCAGCATGCTGGCACAAGACTATCTCCCGCCGCTGGCTGCACAGGGATACTTCTGCAGTGGCCTGAGTCTCCTAAAGGGGCACAGTTCCATGAAGTGTTGGGGGGACCTTCACCTATGGAAAACATCCGCCTCAGTCGTGCAGCATGCTGGCACAAGACTATCTCCCGCAGCTGGCTGCACAGGGATACTTCTGCAGTGGCCTGAGTCTCCTGAAGGGGCACAGTTCCATGAAGAGTTGGGTGGACCTGAACCTGTGGAAAGTATCCGCTTAAGTCGTGCAGCATGCTGCCACAAGACTGTCTCCCGCAGCTGGCTGCACAGGGATACTTCTGCAGTGGACTGAGTCTCCTGAAGGGGCACAGTTCCATGAAGAGTTGGGAGGACCTGCACCTGTGGAAAGCATCCGCCTCAGTCGTGCAGCATGCTGGCACAAGACTATCTCCCGCAGCTGGCTGCACAGGGATACTTCTGCAGTGGCCTGAGTCTCCTGAAGGGGCACAGTTCCATGAAGAGTTGGGAGGACCTGCACCTGTGGAAAGCATCCGCCTCAGTCGTGCAGCATGCTGGCACAAGACTATCTCCCGCAGCTGGCTGCACAGGGATACTTCTGCAGTGGCCTGAGTCTCCTAAAGGGGCACAGTTCCAGGAAGAATTGGGAGGACCTGCACCTGTGAAAGCATCCGTCTCAGTCGTGCAGCATGCTGGCACAAGACTATCTCTCGCAGCTGACTGCATACTTCTGCAGTGGCCTGAGTCTCCTGAAGGGGCACAGTTCCATGAAGAGTTGGGAGGACCTGCACCTGTGGAAAGCATCCGCCTCAGTCGTGCAGCATGCTGGCACAAGACTATCTCCCGCAGCTGGCTGCACAGGGATACTTCTGCAGTGGCCTGAGTCTCTTGAAGGGGCACAGTTCCATGAAGAGTTGGGAGGACCTGCACCTGTGGAAAGCATCCGCCTCAGTCGTGCAGCATGCTGGCACAAGACTATCTCCCGCAGCTGGCTGCACAGGGATACTTCTGCAGTGGCCTGAGTTTCCTGAAGGGGCACAGTTCCATGAAGAGTTGGGAGGACCTGCACCTGTGGAAAGCATCCGCCTCAGTCGTGCAGCATGCTGGCAGAAGACTATCTCCCGCAGCTGGCTGCACAGGGATACTTCTGCAGTGGCCTGAGTCTCCTGAAGGGGCACAGTTCCATGAAGAGTTGGGAGGACCTGCACCTGTGGAAAGCATCCACCTCATTCGTGCAGCATGCTGGCACAAGACTATCTCCCGCAGCTGGCTGCACAGGGATACTTCTGCAGTGGCCTGAGTCTCCTGGAGGGGCACAGTTCCATGAAGAGTTGAGATGACCTGCACCTGTGGAAAGCATCCACCTCATTCGTGCAGCATGCTGGCACAAGACTATCTCCCGCAGCTGGCTGCACAGGGATACTTCTGCAGTGGCCTGAGTCTCCTGGAGGGGCACAGTTCCATGAAGAGTTGAGATGACCTGCACCTGTGGAAAGCATCCGCCTCAGTCGTGCAGCATGCTGGCACAAGACTATCTCCCGCTGCTGGCTGCACAGGGATACTTCTGCAGTGGTCGTAGTCTCCTGAAGGGGCACAGTTCCAGGAAGAGTTAGGAGGACCTGCACCTGTGAAAGCATCCGCCTCAGTCGTGCAGCATGCTGGCACAAGGCTATCTCCCACAGCTGACTGCACAGGGATACATCTGCAGTGGCCTGAGTCTCCTGAAGGGGCACAGTTCCATGAAGAGTTGGGTGGACCTGGACCTGTGGAAAGCATCTGCCTCAGTCGTGCAGCATGCAGGCACAAGACTATCTCCCGCAGCTGGCTGCACAGGGATACTTCTGCAGTGGCCTGAGTCTCCTGGAGGGGCACAGTTCCATGAAGAGTTGAGATGACCTGCACCTGTGGAAAGCATCCACCTCAGTCGTGCAGCATGCTGCCACAAGACTATCTCCCGCAGCTGGCTGCACAGGGATACTTCTGCAGTGGCCTGAGTCTCCTGAAGGGGCACAGTTCCAGGAAGAGTTGGGAGGACCTGCACCTGTGAAAGCATCCGCCTCAGTCGTGCAGCATGCTGGCACAAGACTATCTCCCGCAGCTGACTGCACAGGGATACTTTTGCAGTGGCCTGAGTCTCCTGAAGGGGAACAGTTCCATGAAGAGTTGGGTGGACCTGGACCTGTGGAAAGCATCCGCCTCAGTCATGCAGCATGCTGCCACAAGACTATCTCCCGCAGCTGGCTAGACAGGGATACTTCTGCAGTGGCCTGAGTCTCCTGAAGGGGCAGATTTCCATGAAGAGTTGGGAGGACCTGCATCTGTGGAAAGCATCCGCCTCAGTCGTGCAGCATGCTTGCACTAGACTATCTCCCGCAGCTGGCTGCACAGGGATACTTCTGCAGTGGACTGAGTCTCCTGAAGGGGCACAGTTCCATGAAGAGTTGGGAGGACTTGCACCTGTGGAAAGCATCCGCCTCAGTCGTGCAGCATGCTGGCACAAGACTATCTCCTGCAACCGGCTGCACAGGGATACTTCTGCAGTGGCCTGAGTCTCCTGAAGGGGCACAGTTCCATGAAGAGTTGGGAGGACCTGCACCTGTGGAAAGCATCCGCCTCAGCCGTGCAGCATGCTTGCACAAGACTATCTCCCGCAGCCGGCTGCACAGGGATACTTCTGCAGTGGCCTGAGTCTCCTGAAGGGGCACAGTTCCATGAAGAGTTGGGAGGACCTGCACCTGTGGAAAGCATCCGCCTCAGTCGTGCAGCATGCTTGCACAAGACTATCTCCCGCAGCTGGCTGCACAGTGATACTTCTGCAGTGGACTGAGTCTCCTGAAGGGGCACAGTTCCATGACGAGTTGGGAGGACATGCGCCTGTGCAAAGCATCCACCTCAGTCGTGCAGCATGCTGGCACAAGACTATCTCCCGCAGCTGGCTCCACAGGGATACTTCTGCAGTGGCCTGAGTCTCCTGAAGGGGCACAGTTCCATGAAGAGTTGGGAGGACCTGCACCTGTGGAAAGCATCCGCCTCAGTCGTGCAGCATGCTGGCAGAAGACTATCTCCCGCAGCTGGCTGCACAGGGATACTTCTGCAGTGGCCTGAGTCTCCTGAAGGGCCACAGTTCCATGAAGAGTTGGGAGGACCTGCACCTGTGGAAAGCATCCACTACATTCGTGCAGCATGCTGGCACAAGACTATCTCCCGCAGCTGGCTGCACAGGGATACTTCTGCAGTGGCCTGAGTCTCCTGAAGGGGCACAGTTCCATGAAGAGTTGAGATGACCTGCACCTGTGGAAAGCATCCACCTCAGTCGTGCAGCATGCTGCCACAAGACTATCTCCCGCTGCTGGCTGCACAGGGATACTTCTGCAGTGCTCGTAGTCTCCTGAAGGGGCACAGTTCCAGGAAGAGTTAGGAGGACCTGCACCTGTGAAAGCATCCGCCTCAGTCGTGCAGCATGCTTGCACAAGACTATCTCCCGCAGCTGACTGCACAGGGATACATCTGCAGTGGCCTGAGTCTCCTGAAGGGGCACAGTTCCATGAAGAGTTGGGTGGACCTGGACCTGTGGAAAGCATCTGCCTCAGTCGTGCAGCATGCTGGCACAAGACTATCTCCCGCAGCTGGCTGCACAGGGATACTTCTGCAGTGGCCTGAGTCTCCTGAAGGGGCACAGTTCCAGGAAGAGTTGGGAGGACCTGCACCTGTGAAAGCATCCGCCTCAGTCGTGCAGCATGCTGGCACAAGACTATCTCCCGCAGCTGACTGCACAGGGATACTTCTGCAGTGGCCTGAGTCTCCTGAAGGGGCACAGTTCCATGAAGAGTTGGGTGGACCTGGACCTGTGGAAAGCATCCGCCTCAGTCATGCAGCATGCTGCCACAAGACTATCTCCCGCAGCTGGCTAGACAGGGATACTTCTGCAGTGGCCTGAGTCTCCTGAAGGGGCAGATTTCCATGAAGAGTTGGGAGGACCTGCATCTGTGGAAAGCATCCGCCTCAGTCGTGCAGCATGCTTGCACAAGACTATCTCCCGCAGCTGGCTGCACAGGGATACTTCTGCAGTGGCCTGAGTCTCCTGAAGGGGCACAGTTCCATGAAGAGTTGGGAGGACTTGCACCTCTGGAAAGCAACCGAATCAGTCGTGCAGCATGCTGGCACAAGACTATCTCCCGATGCTGGCTGCACAGGGATACTTCTGCAGTGGCCTGAGTCTCCTGAAGGGGCACAGTTCCATGAAGAGCTGGGAGGACCTTCACCTGTGGAAAGCATCCGCCTCAGTCGTGCAGCAGGCTGGCACAAGACTATCTCCCGCAGCTGACTGCACAGGGATACTTCTGCAGTGGCCTGAGTCTCCTGAAGGGGCACAGTTCCATGAAGAGTTGGGAGGACTTGCACCTCTGGAAAGCAACCGAATCAGTCGTGCAGCATGCTGGCACAAGACTATCTCCCGATGCTGGCTGCACAGGGATACATCTGCAGTGGCCTGAGTCTCCTGAAGGGGCACAGTTCCATGAAGAGATGGGAGGACCTACATCTGTGGAAAGCATCCGCCTCAGTCGTGCAGCATGCTGGCACAAGACTATCTCCCGCAGCTGGCTGCACAGGGATACTTCTGCAGTGGCCTGAGTCTCCTGAAGGGGCACAGTTCCATGAAGAGTTGGTAGGACCTGCACCTGTGGAAAGCATCTGCCTCAGTCGTGCAGCATGCTGGCACAAGACTATCTCCCGCAGCTGGCTGCACAGGGATACTTCTTCAGTGGACTGAGTCTCCTGAAGGGGCACAGTTCCATGAAGAGTTGGGAGGACCTGCACCTGTGGAAAGCATCCGCCTCAGTCGTGCAGCATGCTGGCACAAGACTATCTCCCGCAGCTGGCTGCACAGGGATACTTCTGCAGTGGCCTGAGTCTCCTGAAGGGGCACAGTTCCATGAAGAGTTGGGTGGACCTGTACCTGTGGAAAGCATCCGCCTCAGTCGTGCAGCATGCTGGCACAAGACTATCTCCCGCAGCTGGCTGCACAGGGATACTTTTGCAGTGGCCTGAGTCTCCTGAAGGGGCACAGTTCCAGGAAGAGTTAGGAGGACCTGCACCTGTGAAAGCATCCGCCTCAGTCGTGCAGCATGTTGGCACAAGACTATCTCCCACAGCTGACTGCACAGGGATACTTGTGCAGTGGCCTGAGTCTCCTGAAGGGGCACAGTTCCATGACGAGTTGGGAGGACCTGCGCCTGTGCAAAGCATCCACCTCAGTCGTGCAGCATGCTGGCACAAGTCTATCTCCCGCAGCTGGCTCCACAGGGATACTTCTGCAGTGGCCTGAGTCTCCTGAAGGGGCACAGTTCCATGAAGAGTTGAGAGGACCTGCACCTGTGGGAAGCATCCGCCTCAGTCGTGCAGCATGCTGCCACAAGACTATCTCCCGCCGCTGGCTGCACAGGGATACTTCTGCAGTGGCCTGAGTCTCCTAAAGGGGCACAGTTCCATGAAGTGTTGGGGGGACCTTCACCTATGGAAAACATCCGCCTCAGTCGTGCAGCATGCTGGCACAAGACTATCTCCCGCAGCTGGCTGCACAGGGATACTTCTGCAGTGGCCTGAGTCTCCTGAAGGGGCACAGTTCCATGAAGAGTTGGGTGGACCTGAACCTGTGGAAAGTATCCGCTTAAGTCGTGCAGCATGCTGCCACAAGACTGTCTCCCGCAGCTGGCTGCACAGGGATACTTCTGCAGTGGACTGAGTCTCCTGAAGGGGCACAGTTCCATGAAGAGTTGGGAGGACCTGCACCTGTGGAAAGCATCCGCCTCAGTCGTGCAGCATGCTGGCACAAGACTATCTCCCGCAGCTGGCTGCACAGGGATACTTCTGCAGTGGCCTGAGTCTCCTGAAGGGGCACAGTTCCATGAAGAATTGGGAGGACCTGCACCTGTGAAAGCATCCACCTCAGTCGTGCAGCATGCTGGCACAAGACTATCTCTCGCAGCTGACTGCATACTTCTGCAGTGGCCTGAGTCTCCTGAAGGGGCACAGTTCCATGAAGAGTTGGGTGGACCTGAACCTGTGGAAAGTATCCGCTTAAGTCGTGCAGCATGCTGCCACAAGACTGTCTCAAGCAGCTGGCTGCACAGGGATACTTCTGCAGTGGCCTGAGTCTCCTGAAGGGGCACAGTTCCATGAAGAGTTGGGAGGACCTGCACCTGTGGAAAGCATCCGCCTCAGTCGTGCAGCATGCTGGCAGAAGACTATCTCCCGCAGCTGGCTGCACAGGGATACTTCTGCAGTGGCCTGAGTCTCCTGAAGGGGCACAGTTCCATGAAGAGTTGGGAGGACCTGCACCTGTGGAAAGCATCCGCCTCAGTCGTGCAGCATGCTGGCAGAAGACTATCTCCCGCAGCTGGCTGCACAGGGATACTTCTGCAGTGGCCTGAGTCTCCTGAAGGGGCACAGTTCCATGAAGAGTTGGGAGGACCTGCACCTGTGGAAAGCATCCACCTCATTCGTGCAGCATGCTGGCACAAGACTATCTCCCGCAGCTGGCTGCACAGGGATACTTCTGCAGTGGCCTGAGTCTCCTGGAGGGGCACAGTTCCATGAAGAGTTGAGATGACCTGCACCTGTGGAAAGCATCCACCTCAGTCGTGCAGCATGCTGCCACAAGACTATCTCCCGCTGCTGGCTGCACAGGGATACTTCTGCAGTGGTCGTAGTCTCCTGAAGGGGCACAGTTCCAGGAAGAGTTGGGAGGACCTGCACCTGTGAAAGCATCCGCCTCAGTCGTGCAGCATGCTGGCACAAGACTATCTCCCGCAGCTGACTGCACAGGGATACTTTTGCAGTGGCCTGAGTCTCCTGAAGGGGAACAGTTCCATGAAGAGTTGGGTGGACCTGGACCTGTGGAAAGCATCCGCCTCAGTCATGCAGCATGCTGCCACAAGACTATCTCCCGCAGCTGGCTAGACAGGGATACTTCTGCAGTGGCCTGAGTCTCCTGAAGGGGCAGATTTCCATGAAGAGTTGGGAGGACCTGCATCTGTGGAAAGCATCCGCCTCAGTCGTGCAGCATGCTTGCACTAGACTATCTCCCGCAGCTGGCTGCACAGGGATACTTCTGCAGTGGACTGAGTCTCCTGAAGGGGCACAGTTCCATGAAGAGTTGGGAGGACTTGCACCTGTGGAAAGCATCCGCCTCAGTCGTGCAGCATGCTGGCACAAGACTATCTCCTGCAACCGGCTGCACAGGGATACTTCTGCAGTGGCCTGAGTCTCCTGAAGGGGCACAGTTCCATGAAGAGTTGGGAGGACCTGCACCTGTGGAAAGCATCCGCCTCAGCCGTGCAGCATGCTTGCACAAGACTATCTCCCGCAGCCGGCTGCACAGGGATACTTCTGCAGTGGCCTGAGTCTCCTGAAGGGGCACAGTTCCATGAAGAGTTGGGAGGACCTGCACCTGTGGAAAGCATCCGCCTCAGTCGTGCAGCATGCTTGCACAAGACTATCTCCCGCAGCTGGCTGCACAGTGATACTTCTGCAGTGGACTGAGTCTCCTGAAGGGGCACAGTTCCATGACGAGTTGGGAGGACATGCGCCTGTGCAAAGCATCCACCTCAGTCGTGCAGCATGCTGGCACAAGACTATCTCCCGCAGCTGGCTCCACAGGGATACTTCTGCAGTGGCCTGAGTCTCCTGAAGGGGCACAGTTCCATGAAGAGTTGGGAGGACCTGCACCTGTGGAAAGCATCCGCCTCAGTCGTGCAGCATGCTGGCAGAAGACTATCTCCCGCAGCTGGCTGCACAGGGATACTTCTGCAGTGGCCTGAGTCTCCTGAAGGGCCACAGTTCCATGAAGAGTTGGGAGGACCTGCACCTGTGGAAAGCATCCACTACATTCGTGCAGCATGCTGGCACAAGACTATCTCCCGCAGCTGGCTGCACAGGGATACTTCTGCAGTGGCCTGAGTCTCCTGAAGGGGCACAGTTCCATGAAGAGTTGAGATGACCTGCACCTGTGGAAAGCATCCACCTCAGTCGTGCAGCATGCTGCCACAAGACTATCTCCCGCTGCTGGCTGCACAGGGATACTTCTGCAGTGCTCGTAGTCTCCTGAAGGGGCACAGTTCCAGGAAGAGTTAGGAGGACCTGCACCTGTGAAAGCATCCGCCTCAGTCGTGCAGCATGCTTGCACAAGACTATCTCCCGCAGCTGACTGCACAGGGATACATCTGCAGTGGCCTGAGTCTCCTGAAGGGGCACAGTTCCATGAAGAGTTGGGTGGACCTGGACCTGTGGAAAGCATCTGCCTCAGTCGTGCAGCATGCTGGCACAAGACTATCTCCCGCAGCTGGCTGCACAGGGATACTTCTGCAGTGGCCTGAGTCTCCTGAAGGGGCACAGTTCCAGGAAGAGTTGGGAGGACCTGCACCTGTGAAAGCATCCGCCTCAGTCGTGCAGCATGCTGGCACAAGACTATCTCCCGCAGCTGACTGCACAGGGATACTTCTGCAGTGGCCTGAGTCTCCTGAAGGGGCACAGTTCCATGAAGAGTTGGGTGGACCTGGACCTGTGGAAAGCATCCGCCTCAGTCATGCAGCATGCTGCCACAAGACTATCTCCCGCAGCTGGCTAGACAGGGATACTTCTGCAGTGGCCTGAGTCTCCTGAAGGGGCAGATTTCCATGAAGAGTTGGGAGGACCTGCATCTGTGGAAAGCATCCGCCTCAGTCGTGCAGCATGCTTGCACAAGACTATCTCCCGCAGCTGGCTGCACAGGGATACTTCTGCAGTGGCCTGAGTCTCCTGAAGGGGCACAGTTCCATGAAGAGTTGGGAGGACTTGCACCTCTGGAAAGCAACCGAATCAGTCGTGCAGCATGCTGGCACAAGACTATCTCCCGATGCTGGCTGCACAGGGATACTTCTGCAGTGGCCTGAGTCTCCTGAAGGGGCACAGTTCCATGAAGAGCTGGGAGGACCTTCACCTGTGGAAAGCATCCGCCTCAGTCGTGCAGCAGGCTGGCACAAGACTATCTCCCGCAGCTGACTGCACAGGGATACTTCTGCAGTGGCCTGAGTCTCCTGAAGGGGCACAGTTCCATGAAGAGTTGGGAGGACTTGCACCTCTGGAAAGCAACCGAATCAGTCGTGCAGCATGCTGGCACAAGACTATCTCCCGATGCTGGCTGCACAGGGATACATCTGCAGTGGCCTGAGTCTCCTGAAGGGGCACAGTTCCATGAAGAGATGGGAGGACCTACATCTGTGGAAAGCATCCGCCTCAGTCGTGCAGCATGCTGGCACAAGACTATCTCCCGCAGCTGGCTGCACAGGGATACTTCTGCAGTGGCCTGAGTCTCCTGAAGGGGCACAGTTCCATGAAGAGTTGGTAGGACCTGCACCTGTGGAAAGCATCTGCCTCAGTCGTGCAGCATGCTGGCACAAGACTATCTCCCGCAGCTGGCTGCACAGGGATACTTCTTCAGTGGACTGAGTCTCCTGAAGGGGCACAGTTCCATGAAGAGTTGGGAGGACCTGCACCTGTGGAAAGCATCCGCCTCAGTCGTGCAGCATGCTGGCACAAGACTATCTCCCGCAGCTGGCTGCACAGGGATACTTCTGCAGTGGCCTGAGTCTCCTGAAGGGGCACAGTTCCATGAAGAGTTGGGTGGACCTGTACCTGTGGAAAGCATCCGCCTCAGTCGTGCAGCATGCTGGCACAAGACTATCTCCCGCAGCTGGCTGCACAGGGATACTTTTGCAGTGGCCTGAGTCTCCTGAAGGGGCACAGTTCCAGGAAGAGTTAGGAGGACCTGCACCTGTGAAAGCATCCGCCTCAGTCGTGCAGCATGTTGGCACAAGACTATCTCCCACAGCTGACTGCACAGGGATACTTGTGCAGTGGCCTGAGTCTCCTGAAGGGGCACAGTTCCATGACGAGTTGGGAGGACCTGCGCCTGTGCAAAGCATCCACCTCAGTCGTGCAGCATGCTGGCACAAGTCTATCTCCCGCAGCTGGCTCCACAGGGATACTTCTGCAGTGGCCTGAGTCTCCTGAAGGGGCACAGTTCCATGAAGAGTTGAGAGGACCTGCACCTGTGGGAAGCATCCGCCTCAGTCGTGCAGCATGCTGCCACAAGACTATCTCCCGCCGCTGGCTGCACAGGGATACTTCTGCAGTGGCCTGAGTCTCCTAAAGGGGCACAGTTCCATGAAGTGTTGGGGGGACCTTCACCTATGGAAAACATCCGCCTCAGTCGTGCAGCATGCTGGCACAAGACTATCTCCCGCAGCTGGCTGCACAGGGATACTTCTGCAGTGGCCTGAGTCTCCTGAAGGGGCACAGTTCCATGAAGAGTTGGGTGGACCTGAACCTGTGGAAAGTATCCGCTTAAGTCGTGCAGCATGCTGCCACAAGACTGTCTCCCGCAGCTGGCTGCACAGGGATACTTCTGCAGTGGACTGAGTCTCCTGAAGGGGCACAGTTCCATGAAGAGTTGGGAGGACCTGCACCTGTGGAAAGCATCCGCCTCAGTCGTGCAGCATGCTGGCACAAGACTATCTCCCGCAGCTGGCTGCACAGGGATACTTCTGCAGTGGCCTGAGTCTCCTGAAGGGGCACAGTTCCATGAAGAATTGGGAGGACCTGCACCTGTGAAAGCATCCACCTCAGTCGTGCAGCATGCTGGCACAAGACTATCTCTCGCAGCTGACTGCATACTTCTGCAGTGGCCTGAGTCTCCTGAAGGGGCACAGTTCCATGAAGAGTTGGGTGGACCTGAACCTGTGGAAAGTATCCGCTTAAGTCGTGCAGCATGCTGCCACAAGACTGTCTCAAGCAGCTGGCTGCACAGGGATACTTCTGCAGTGGCCTGAGTCTCCTGAAGGGGCACAGTTCCATGAAGAGTTGGGAGGACCTGCACCTGTGGAAAGCATCCGCCTCAGTCGTGCAGCATGCTGGCAGAAGACTATCTCCCGCAGCTGGCTGCACAGGGATACTTCTGCAGTGGCCTGAGTCTCCTGAAGGGGCACAGTTCCATGAAGAGTTGGGAGGACCTGCACCTGTGGAAAGCATCCGCCTCAGTCGTGCAGCATGCTGGCAGAAGACTATCTCCCGCAGCTGGCTGCACAGGGATACTTCTGCAGTGGCCTGAGTCTCCTGAAGGGGCACAGTTCCATGAAGAGTTGGGAGGACCTGCACCTGTGGAAAGCATCCACCTCATTCGTGCAGCATGCTGGCACAAGACTATCTCCCGCAGCTGGCTGCACAGGGATACTTCTGCAGTGGCCTGAGTCTCCTGGAGGGGCACAGTTCCATGAAGAGTTGAGATGACCTGCACCTGTGGAAAGCATCCACCTCAGTCGTGCAGCATGCTGCCACAAGACTATCTCCCGCTGCTGGCTGCACAGGGATACTTCTGCAGTGGTCGTAGTCTCCTGAAGGGGCACAGTTCCAGGAAGAGTTAGGAGGACCTGCACCTGTGAAAGCATCCGCCTCAGTCGTGCAGCATGCTGGCACAAGACTATCTCCCACAGCTGACTGCACAGGGATACATCTGCAGTGGCCTGAGTCTCCTGAAGGGGCACAGTTCCATGAAGAGTTGGGTGGACCTGGACCTGTGGAAAGCATCTGCCTCAGTTGTGCAGCATGCTGGCACAAGACTATCTCCCGCAGCTGGCTGCACAGGGATACTTCTGCAGTGGCCTGAGTCTCCTGAAGGGGCACAGTTCCAGGAAGAGTTGGGAGGACCTGCACCTGTGAAAGCATCCGCCTCAGTCGTGCAGCATGCTGGCACAAGACTATCTCCCGCAGCTGACTGCACAGGGATACTTCTGCAGTGGCCTGAGTCTCCTGAAGGGGCACAGTTCCATGAAGAGTTGGGTGGACCTGGACCTGTGGAAAGCATCCGCCTCAGTCATGCAGCATGCTGCCACAAGACTATCTCCCACAGCTGGCTAGACAGGGATACTTCTGCAGTGGCCTGAGTCTCCTGAAGGGGCAGATTTCCATGAAGAGTTGGGAGGACCTGCATCTGTGGAAAGCATCCGCCTCAGTCGTGCAGCATGCTTGCACTAGACTATCTCCCGCAGCTGGCTGCACAGGGATACTTCTGCAGTGGACTGAGTCTCCTGAAGGGGCACAGTTCCATGAAGAGTTGGGAGGACTTGCACCTGTGGAAAGCATCCGCCTCAGTCGTGCAGCATGCTGGCACAAGACTATCTCCCGCAGCCGGCTGCACAGGGATACTTCTGCAGTGGCCTGAGTCTCCTGAAGGGGCACAGTTCCATGAAGAGTTGGGAGGACCTGCACCTGTGGAAAGCATCCGCCTCAGCCGTGCAGCATGCTTGCACAAGACTATCTCCCGCAGCCGGCTGCACAGGGATACTTCTGCAGTGGCCTGAGTCTCCTGAAGGGGCACAGTTCCATGAAGAGTTGGGAGGACCTGCACCTGTGGAAAGCATCCGCCTCAGTCGTGCAGCATGCTTGCACAAGACTATCTCCCGCAGCTGGCTGCACAGTGATACTTCTGCAGTGGACTGAGTCTCCTGAAGGGGCACAGTTCCATGACGAGTTGGGAGGACCTGCGCCTGTGCAAAGCATCCACCTCAGTCGTGCAGCATGCTGGCACAAGACTATCTCCCGCAGCTGGCTCCACAGGGATACTTCTGCAGTGGCCTGAGTCTCCTGAAGGGGCACAGTTCCATGAAGAGTTGGGAGGACCTGCACCTGTGGAAAGCATCCGCCTCAGTCGTGCAGCATGCTGGCAGAAGACTATCTCCCGCAGCTGGCTGCACAGGGATACTTCTGCAGTGGCCTGAGTCTCCTGAAGGGGCACAGTTCCATGAAGAGTTGGGAGGACCTGCACCTGTGGAAAGCATCCACCTCATTGGTGCAGCATGCTGGCACAAGACTATCTCCCGCAGCTGGCTGCACAGGGATACTTCTGCAGTGGCCTGAGTCTCCTGAAGGGGCACAGTTCCATGAAGAGTTGGGAGGACCTGCACCTGTGGAAAGCATCCGCCTCAGTCGTGCAGCATGCTGGCAGAAGACTATCTCCCGCAGCTGGCTGCACAGGGATACTTCTGCAGTGGCCTGAGTCTCCTGAAGGGGCACAGTTCCATGAAGAGTTGGGAGGACCTGCACCTGTGAAAGCATCCGCCTCAGTCGTGCAGCATGCTGGCACAAGACTATCTCCCACAGCTGACTGCACAGGGATACATCTGCAGTGGCCTGAGTCTCCTGAAGGGGCACAGTTCCATGAAGAGTTGGGTGGACCTGGACCTGTGGAAAGCATCTGCCTCAGTTGTGCAGCATGCTGGCACAAGACTATCTCCCGCAGCTGGCTGCACAGGGATACTTCTGCAGTGGCCTGAGTCTCCTGAAGGGGCACAGTTCCAGGAAGAGTTGGGAGGACCTGCACCTGTGAAAGCATCCGCCTCAGTCGTGCAGCATGCTGGCACAAGACTATCTCCCGCAGCTGACTGCACAGGGATACTTCTGCAGTGGCCTGAGTCTCCTGAAGGGGCACAGTTCCATGAAGAGTTGGGTGGACCTGGACCTGTGGAAAGCATCCGCCTCAGTCATGCAGCATGCTGCCACAAGACTATCTCCCGCAGCTGGCTAGACAGGGATACTTCTGCAGTGGCCTGAGTCTCCTGAAGGGGCAGATTTCCATGAAGAGTTGGGAGGACCTGCATCTGTGGAAAGCATCCGCCTCAGTCGTGCAGCATGCTTGCACTAGACTATCTCCCGCAGCTGGCTGCACAGGGATACTTCTGCAGTGGACTGAGTCTCCTGAAGGGGCACAGTTCCATGAAGAGTTGGGAGGACTTGCACCTGTGGAAAGCATCCGCCTCAGTCGTGCAGCATGCTGGCACAAGACTATCTCCCGCAGCCGGCTGCACAGGGATACTTCTGCAGTGGCCTGAGTCTCCTGAAGGGGCACAGTTCCATGAAGAGTTGGGAGGACCTGCACCTGTGGAAAGCATCCGCCTCAGCCGTGCAGCATGCTTGCACAAGACTATCTCCCGCAGCCGGCTGCACAGGGATACTTCTGCAGTGGCCTGAGTCTCCTGAAGGGGCACAGTTCCATGAAGAGTTGGGAGGACCTGCACCTGTGGAAAGCATCCGCCTCAGTCGTGCAGCATGCTTGCACAAGACTATCTCCCGCAGCTGGCTGCACAGTGATACTTCTGCAGTGGACTGAGTCTCCTGAAGGGGCACAGTTCCATGACGAGTTGGGAGGACCTGCGCCTGTGCAAAGCATCCACCTCAGTCGTGCAGCATGCTGGCACAAGACTATCTCCCGCAGCTGGCTCCACAGGGATACTTCTGCAGTGGCCTGAGTCTCCTGAAGGGGCACAGTTCCATGAAGAGTTGGGAGGACCTGCACCTGTGGAAAGCATCCGCCTCAGTCGTGCAGCATGCTGGCAGAAGACTATCTCCCGCAGCTGGCTGCACAGGGATACTTCTGCAGTGGCCTGAGTCTCCTGAACGGGCACAGTTCCATGAAGAGTTGGGAGGACCTGCACCTGTGGAAAGCATCCACCTCATTCGTGCAGCATGCTGGCACAAGACTATCTCCCGCAGCTGGCTGCACAGGGATACTTCTGCAGTGGCCTGAGTCTCCTGAAGGGGCACAGTTCCATGAAGAGTTGAGATGACCTGCACCTGTGGAAAGCATCCACCTCAGTCGTGCAGCATGCTGCCACAAGACTATCTCCCGCTGCTGGCTGCACAGGGATACTTCTGCAGTGCTCGTAGTCTCCTGAAGGGGCACAGTTCCAGGAAGAGTTAGGAGGACCTGCACCTGTGAAAGCATCCGCCTCAGTCGTGCAGCATGCTGGCACAAGACTATCTCCCGCAGCTGACTGCACAGGGATACATCTGCAGTGGCCTGAGTCTCCTGAAGGGGCACAGTTCCATGAAGAGTTGGGTGGACCTGGACCTGTGGAAAGCATCTGCCTCAGTCGTGCAGCATGCTGGCACAAGACTATCTCCCGCAGCTGGCTGCACAGGGATACTTCTGCAGTGGCCTGAGTCTCCTGAAGGGGCACAGTTCCAGGAAGAGTTGGGAGGACCTGCACCTGTGAAAGCATCCGCCTCAGTCGTGCAGCATGCTGGCACAAGACTATCTCCCGCAGCTGACTGCACAGGGATACTTCTGCAGTGGCCTGAGTCTCCTGAAGGGGCACAGTTCCATGAAGAGTTGGGTGGACCTGGACCTGTGGAAAGCATCCGCCTCAGTCATGCAGCATGCTGCCACAAGACTATCTCCCGCAGCTGGCTAGACAGGGATACTTCTGCAGTGGCCTGAGTCTCCTGAAGGGGCAGATTTCCATGAAGAGTTGAGAGGACCTGCATCTGTGGAAAGCATCCGCCTCAGTCGTGCAGCATGCTTGCACAAGACTATCTCCCGCAGCTGGCTGCACAGGGATACTTCTGCAGTGGCCTGAGTCTCCTGAAGGGGCACAGTTCCATGAAGAGTTGGGAGGACCTGCACCTGTGGAAAGCATCCGCCTCAGCCGTGCAGCATGCTTGCACAAGACTATCTCCCGCAGCCGGCTGCACAGGGATACTTCTGCAGTGGCCTGAGTCTCCTGAAGGGGCACAGTTCCATGAAGAGTTGGGAGGACCTGCACCTGTGGAAAGCATCCGCCTCAGTCGTGCAGCATGCTTGCACAAGACTATCTCCCGCAGCTGGCTGCACAGTGATACTTCTGCAGTGGACTGAGTCTCCTGAAGGGGCACAGTTTCATGACGAGTTGGGAGGACCTGCGCCTGTGCAAAGCATCCACCTCAGTCGTGCAGCATGCTGGCACAAGACTATCTCCCGCAGCTGGCTCCACAGGGATACTTCTGCAGTGGCCTGAGTCTCCTGAAGGGGCACAGTTCCATGAAGAGTTGAGAGGACCTGCACCTGTGGAAAGCATCCGCCTCAGTCGTGCAGCATGCTGCCACAAGACTATCTCCCGCAGCTGGCTAGACAGGGATACTTCTGCAGTGGCCTGAGTCTCCTGAAGGGACACAGTTCCATGAATAGTTGGGAGGACCTGCATCTGTGGAAATCATCCGCCTCAGTCGTGCAGCATGCTGCACAAGACTATCTCCCGCAGCTGGCTGCACAGGGATACTTCTGCAGTGGCCTGAGTCTCCTGAAGGGGCACAGTTCCATGAAGAGTTGGGAGGACTTGCACCTGTGGAAAGCATCTGCCTCAGTCGTGCAGAATGCTGGCACAAGACTATCTCCCGCAGCTGGCTGCACAGGGATACTTCTGCAGTGGCCTGAGTCTCCTGAAGGGGCACAGTTCCATGAAGAGTTGGGAGGACCTGCACCTGTGGAAAGCATCCGCCTCAGTCGTGCAGCATACTGGCACAAGACTATGTCCCGCAGCTGGCTGCACAGGGATACTTCTGCAGTGGCCTGAGTCTCCTGAAGGGGCACAGTTCCATGTAGAGTTGGGAGGACCTGCACCTGTGGAAAGCATCCGCCTCAGTAGTGCAGCATGGTGGCACAAGACTATCTCCCGCAGCTGGCTGCACAGGGATACCTTTGCAGTGGCCTGAGTCTCCTGAAGGGGCACAGTTGCATGAAGAGTTGGGGGGACCTTCACCTATGGAAAGCATCTGCCTCAGTCGTGCAGCATGCTGGCACAAGACTATCTCCCGCAGCTGGCTGCACAGGGATACTTCTGCAGTGACCTGAGTCTCCTGAAGGGACACAGTTCCATGAATAGTTGGGAGGACCTGCATCTGTGGAAATCATCTGCCTCAGTCGTGCAGCATGCTGCACAAGACTATCTCCTGCAGCTGGCTGCACAGGGATACTTCTGCAGTGGCCTGAGTCTCCTGAAGGGGCACAGTTCCATGAAGAGTTGGGAGGACTTGCACCTGTGGAAAGCATCTGCCTCAGTTGTGCAGAATGCTGGCACAAGACTATCTCCCGCAGCTGGCTGCACAGGGATACTTCTGCAGTGGCCTGTGTCTCCTGAAGGGGCACAGTTTCATGAAGAGTTGGGAGGACCTGCACCTGTGGAAAGCATCCGCCTCAGTCATGGCGCATGCTGGCACAAGACTATCTCCCGCAGCTGGCTGCACAGGGATACTTCTGCAGTGGCCTGAGTCTCCTGAAGGGGCAAAGTTCCATGAAGAGCTGGGAGGACCTGCACCTGTGGAAAATATCCGCCTCAGTCGTGCAGCATGCTGGCACAAGACTATGTCCCGCAGCTGGCTGCACAGGGATACTTCTGCAGTGGCCTGAGTCTCCTGAAGGGGCACAGTTCCATGAAGAGTTGGGAGGACCTGCACCTGTGGAAAGCATCAGCCTCAGTCGTGCAGCATGCTGGCACAAGACTATCTCCCGCAGCTGGCTGCACAGGGATACCTTTGCAGTGGCCTGAGTCTCCTGAAGGGGCACAGTTGCATGAAGAGTTGGGAGGACTTGCACCTGTGGAAAGCATCCGCCTCAGTTGTGCAGCATGCTGGCACAAGACTATCTCCCGCTGTTGGCTGCACAGGGATACTTCTGCAGTGGCCTGAGTCTCCCTGAGTCTCCTGAAGGGGCACAGTTCCATGAAGAGTTGGGAGGACCTGCACCTGTGGAAAGCATCCGCCTCAGTCGTGCAGAATGCTGGCACACGACAGTCTCCCGCAGCTGGCTGCACAGGGATACTTCTGCAGTGGCCTGAGTCTCCTGAAGGGGCACAGTTCCATGAAGAGTTGGGTGGACCTGAACCTGTGGAAAGCATCCGCTTAAGTCATGCAGCATGCTGCCACAAGACTGTCTCCCGCAGCTGGCTGCACAGGGATGCCTTCTGCAGTGGCCTGAGTCTCCTGAAGGGGCACAGTTCCATGAAGAGTTGGGAGGTCCTGCACCTGTGGAAAGCATCCGCCTCAGTCGTGCAGCATGCTTGCACACAACTATCTCCCGCAGCTGGCTGCACAGTGATACTTCTGCAGTGGACTGAGTCTCCTGAAGGGGCACAGTTCCATGAAGAGTTGGGAGGACCTGCACCTGTGCAAAGCATCCACCTCAGTCGTGCAGCATGCTGGCACAAGACTATCTCCCGCAGCTGGCTGCACAGGGATACTTCTGCAGAGGCCTGAGTCTCCTGAAGGGGCACAGTTCCATGAAGAGTTGAGAGGACCTGCACCTGTGGAAAGCATCCACTTCAGTCGTGCAGCATGCTGGCACAAGACTATCTCCCGCAGCTGGCTGCACAGGGATACTTCTGCAGTGGTCGTAGTCTCCTGAAGGGGCACAGTTCCAGGAAGAGTTCGGAGGACCTGTACCTGTGAAAGCATCCGCCTCAGTCGTGCAGCATGCTGGCACAAGACTATCTCCCGCAGCTGACTGCACAGGGATACTTCTGCAGTGGCCTGAGTCTCCTGAAGAGGCACAGTTCCATGAAGAGTTGGGTGGACCTGGACCTGTGGAAAGCATCCGCCTCAGTCGTGCAGCATGCTGCCACAAGACTATCTCCCGCAGCTGGATAGACAGGGATACTTCTGCAGTGGCCTGAGTCTCCTGAAGGGGCACAGTTCCATGAAGAGTTGGGAGGACCTGCACCTGTGGAAAGCATCCGCCTCAGTCATGCAGCATGCTGGCAGAAGACTATCTCCCGCAGCTGGCTGCACAGGGATACTTCTGCAGTGGACTGAGTCTCCTGAAGGGGCACAGTTCCATGAAGAGTTGAGAGAACCAGCACCTGTGGAAAGCACCCGCCTCAGTCGTGCAGCATGCTGCCACACGACTATCTCCCGCAGCTGGCTGCACAGGGATACTTCTGCAGTGGTCGTAGTCTCCTGAAGGGGCACAGTTCCAGGAAGAGTTAGGAGGACCTTCACCTGTGAAAGCATCCGCCTCAGTCGTGCAGCATGCTGGCACAAGACTATCTCCCGCAGCTGACTGCACAGGGATACTTCTGCAGTGGCCTGAGTCTCCTGAAGGGGCACAGTTCCATGAAGAGTTGGGTGGACCTGGACCTGTGGAAAGCATCCGCCTCAGTCGTGCAGCATGCTGGCACAAGACTATCTCCCGCAGCTGGCTGCACAGGGATACTTCTGCAGTGGCCTGAGTCTCCTGAAGGGGCACAGTTCCAGGAAGAGTTGGGAGGACCTGCACCTGTGAAAGCATCCGCCTCAGTCGTGCAGCATGCTGGCACAAGACTATCTCCCACAGCTGGCTAGACAGGGATACTTCTGCAGTGGCCTGAGTCTCCTGAAGGGACACAGTTCCATGAAGAGTTGGGAGGACTTGCACCTCTGGAAAGCATCCGACTCAGTCGTGTAGCATGCTGGCACAAGACTATCTCCCGATGCTGGCTGCACAGGGATACTTCTGCAGTGGCCTGAGTCTCCTGAAGGGGCACAGTTCCATGAAGAGTTGGGAGGACCTACATCTGTGGAAAGCATCCGCCTCGGTCGTGCAGCATGCTGGCACAAGACTATCTCCCGCAGCTGGCTGCACAGGGATACTTCTGCAGTGGCCTGAGTCTCCTGAAGGGGCACAGTTCCATGAAGAGTTGGGAGGACCTGCACCTGTGGAAGGCATCTGCCTCAGTCGTGCAGCATGCTGGCACAAGACTATCTCCCGCAGCTGGCTGCACAGGGATACTTCTGCAGTGGCCTGAGTCTCCTGAAGGGGCAGATTTCCATGAAGAGTTGGGAGGACCTGCATCTGTGGAAAGCATCCGCGTCAGTCGTGCAGCATGCTGCACAAGACTATCTCCCGCAGCTGGCTGCACAGGGATACTTCTGCAGTGGCCTGAGTCTCCTGAAGGGGCACAGTTCCATGAAGAGTTGGGAGGACCTACATCTGTGGAAAGCATCCGCCTCAGTCGTGCAGCATGCTGGCACAAGACTATCTCCCGCAGCTGACTGCACAGGGATACTTCTGCAGTGGCCTGAGTCTCCTGAAGGGGCACAGTTCCATGAAGAGTTGGGTGGACCTGGACCTGTGGAAAGCAGCCGCCTCAGTCGTGCAGCATGCTGGCACAAGACTATCTCCCGCAGCTGGCTGCACAGGGATACTTTTGCAGTGGCCTGAGTCTCCTGAAGGGGCACAGTTCCAGGAAGAGTTAGGAGGACCTGCACCTGTGAAAGCATCCGCCTCAGTCGTGCAGCATGTTGGCACAAGACTATCTCCCGCAGCTGACTGCACAGGGATACTTCTGCAGTGGCCTGAGTCTCCTGAAGGGGCACAGTTCCATGAAGAGTTGGGTGGACCTGGACCTGTGGAAAGCATCCGCCTCAGTCGTGCAGCATGCTGGCAGAAGACTATCTCCCGCAGCTGGCTGCACAGGGATACTTCTGCAGTGGCCTGAGTCTCCTGAAGGGGCAAAGTTCCATGAAGAGCTGGGAGGACCTGCACCTGTGGAAAATATCCGCATCAGTCGTGCAGCATGCTGGCACAAGACTACGTCCCGCAGCTGGCTGCACAGGGATACTTCTGCAGTGGCCTGAGTCTCCTGAAGGGGCACAGTTCCATGAAGAGTTGGGAGGACCTGCACCTGTGGAAAGCATCCGCCTCAGTCGTGCAGCATGCTGGCACAAGACTATCTCCCGCAGCCGGCTGCACAGGGATACTTCTGCAGTGGCCTGAGTCTCCTGAAGGGGCACAGTTCCATGAAGAGTTGGGAGGACCTGCACCTGTGGAAAGCATCCGCCTCAGCCGTGCAGCATGCTTGCACAAGACTATCTCCCGCAGCCGGCTGCACAGGGATACTTCTGCAGTGGCCTGAGTCTCCTGAAGGGGCACAGTTCGATGAAGAGTTGGGAGGACCTGCACCTGTGGAAAGCATCCGCCTCAGTCGTGCAGCATGCTTGCACAAGACTATCAACCGCTGCTGGCTGCACAGTGATACTTCTGCAGTGGACTGAGTCTCCTGAAGGGGCACAGTTCCATGACGAGTTGGGAGGACCTGCGCCTGTGCAAAGCATCCACCTCAGTCGTGCAGCATGCTGGCACAAGACTATCTCCCGCAGCTGGCTCCACAGGGATACTTCTGCAGTGGCCTGAGTCTCCTGAAGGGGCACAGTTCCATGAAGAGTTGGGAGGACCTGCGCCTGTGCAAAGCATCCACCTCAGTCGTGCAGCATGCTGGCACAAGTCTATCTCCCGCAGCTGGCTCCACAGGGATACTTCTGCAGTGGCCTGAGTCTCCTGAAGGGGCACAGTTCCATGAAGAGTTGAGAGGACCTGCACCTGTGGGAAGCATCCGCCTCAGTCGTGCAGCATGCTGCCACAAGACTATCTCCCGCCGCTGGCTGCACAGGGATACTTCTGCAGTGGCCTGAGTCTCCTAAAGGGGCACAGTTCCATGAAGTGTTGGGGGGACCTTCACCTATGGAAAACATCCGCCTCAGTCGTGCAGCATGCTGGCACAAGACTATCTCCCGCAGCTGGCTGCACAGGGATACTTCTGCAGTGGCCTGAGTCTCCTGAAGGGGCACAGTTCCATGAAGAGTTGGGTGGACCTGAACCTGTGGAAAGTATCCGCTTAAGTCGTGCAGCATGCTGCCACAAGACTGTCTCCCGCAGCTGGCTGCACAGGGATACTTCTGCAGTGGCCTGAGTCTCCTGAAGGGGCACAGTTCCATGAAGAGTTGGGAGGACCTGCACCTGTGGAAAGCATCCACCTCATTCGTGCAGCATGCTGGCACAAGACTATCTCCCGCAGCTGGCTGCACAGGGATACTTCTGCAGTGGCCTGAGTCTCCTGGAGGGGCACAGTTCCATGAAGAGTTGAGATGACCTGCACCTGTGGAAAGCATCCACCTCAGTCGTGCAGCATGCTGCCACAAGACTATCTCCCGCTGCTGGCTGCACAGGGATACTTCTGCAGTGGTCGTAGTCTCCTGAAGGGGCACAGTTCCAGGAAGAGTTGGGAGGACCTGCACCTGTGAAAGCATCCGCCTCAGTCGTGCAGCATGCTGGCACAAGACTATCTCCCGCAGCTGACTGCACAGGGATACTTTTGCAGTGGCCTGAGTCTCCTGAAGGGGAACAGTTCCATGAAGAGTTGGGTGGACCTGGACCTGTGGAAAGCATCCGCCTCAGTCATGCAGCATGCTGCCACAAGACTATCTCCCGCAGCTGGCTAGACAGGGATACTTCTGCAGTGGCCTGAGTCTCCTGAAGGGGCAGATTTCCATGAAGAGTTGGGAGGACCTGCATCTGTGGAAAGCATCCGCCTCAGTCGTGCAGCATGCTTGCACTAGACTATCTCCCGCAGCTGGCTGCACAGGGATACTTCTGCAGTGGACTGAGTCTCCTGAAGGGGCACAGTTCCATGAAGAGTTGGGAGGACTTGCACCTGTGGAAAGCATCCGCCTCAGTCGTGCAGCATGCTGGCACAAGACTATCTCCTGCAACCGGCTGCACAGGGATACTTCTGCAGTGGCCTGAGTCTCCTGAAGGGGCACAGTTCCATGAAGAGTTGGGAGGACCTGCACCTGTGGAAAGCATCCGCCTCAGCCGTGCAGCATGCTTGCACAAGACTATCTCCCGCAGCCGGCTGCACAGGGATACTTCTGCAGTGGCCTGAGTCTCCTGAAGGGGCACAGTTCCATGAAGAGTTGGGAGGACCTGCACCTGTGGAAAGCATCCGCCTCAGTCGTGCAGCATGCTTGCACAAGACTATCTCCCGCAGCTGGCTGCACAGTGATACTTCTGCAGTGGACTGAGTCTCCTGAAGGGGCACAGTTCCATGACGAGTTGGGAGGACATGCGCCTGTGCAAAGCATCCACCTCAGTCGTGCAGCATGCTGGCACAAGACTATCTCCCGCAGCTGGCTCCACAGGGATACTTCTGCAGTGGCCTGAGTCTCCTGAAGGGGCACAGTTCCATGAAGAGTTGGGAGGACCTGCACCTGTGGAAAGCATCCGCCTCAGTCGTGCAGCATGCTGGCAGAAGACTATCTCCCGCAGCTGGCTGCACAGGGATACTTCTGCAGTGGCCTGAGTCTCCTGAAGGGCCACAGTTCCATGAAGAGTTGGGAGGACCTGCACCTGTGGAAAGCATCCACTACATTCGTGCAGCATGCTGGCACAAGACTATCTCCCGCAGCTGGCTGCACAGGGATACTTCTGCAGTGGCCTGAGTCTCCTGAAGGGGCACAGTTCCATGAAGAGTTGAGATGACCTGCACCTGTGGAAAGCATCCACCTCAGTCGTGCAGCATGCTGCCACAAGACTATCTCCCGCTGCTGGCTGCACAGGGATACTTCTGCAGTGCTCGTAGTCTCCTGAAGGGGCACAGTTCCAGGAAGAGTTAGGAGGACCTGCACCTGTGAAAGCATCCGCCTCAGTCGTGCAGCATGCTTGCACAAGACTATCTCCCGCAGCTGACTGCACAGGGATACATCTGCAGTGGCCTGAGTCTCCTGAAGGGGCACAGTTCCATGAAGAGTTGGGTGGACCTGGACCTGTGGAAAGCATCTGCCTCAGTCGTGCAGCATGCTGGCACAAGACTATCTCCCGCAGCTGGCTGCACAGGGATACTTCTGCAGTGGCCTGAGTCTCCTGAAGGGGCACAGTTCCAGGAAGAGTTGGGAGGACCTGCACCTGTGAAAGCATCCGCCTCAGTCGTGCAGCATGCTGGCACAAGACTATCTCCCGCAGCTGACTGCACAGGGATACTTCTGCAGTGGCCTGAGTCTCCTGAAGGGGCACAGTTCCATGAAGAGTTGGGTGGACCTGGACCTGTGGAAAGCATCCGCCTCAGTCATGCAGCATGCTGCCACAAGACTATCTCCCGCAGCTGGCTAGACAGGGATACTTCTGCAGTGGCCTGAGTCTCCTGAAGGGGCAGATTTCCATGAAGAGTTGGGAGGACCTGCATCTGTGGAAAGCATCCGCCTCAGTCGTGCAGCATGCTTGCACAAGACTATCTCCCGCAGCTGGCTGCACAGGGATACTTCTGCAGTGGCCTGAGTCTCCTGAAGGGGCACAGTTCCATGAAGAGTTGGGAGGACTTGCACCTCTGGAAAGCAACCGAATCAGTCGTGCAGCATGCTGGCACAAGACTATCTCCCGATGCTGGCTGCACAGGGATACTTCTGCAGTGGCCTGAGTCTCCTGAAGGGGCACAGTTCCATGAAGAGCTGGGAGGACCTTCACCTGTGGAAAGCATCCGCCTCAGTCGTGCAGCAGGCTGGCACAAGACTATCTCCCGCAGCTGACTGCACAGGGATACTTCTGCAGTGGCCTGAGTCTCCTGAAGGGGCACAGTTCCATGAAGAGTTGGGAGGACTTGCACCTCTGGAAAGCAACCGAATCAGTCGTGCAGCATGCTGGCACAAGACTATCTCCCGATGCTGGCTGCACAGGGATACATCTGCAGTGGCCTGAGTCTCCTGAAGGGGCACAGTTCCATGAAGAGATGGGAGGACCTACATCTGTGGAAAGCATCCGCCTCAGTCGTGCAGCATGCTGGCACAAGACTATCTCCCGCAGCTGGCTGCACAGGGATACTTCTGCAGTGGCCTGAGTCTCCTGAAGGGGCACAGTTCCATGAAGAGTTGGTAGGACCTGCACCTGTGGAAAGCATCTGCCTCAGTCGTGCAGCATGCTGGCACAAGACTATCTCCCGCAGCTGGCTGCACAGGGATACTTCTTCAGTGGACTGAGTCTCCTGAAGGGGCACAGTTCCATGAAGAGTTGGGAGGACCTGCACCTGTGGAAAGCATCCGCCTCAGTCGTGCAGCATGCTGGCACAAGACTATCTCCCGCAGCTGGCTGCACAGGGATACTTCTGCAGTGGCCTGAGTCTCCTGAAGGGGCACAGTTCCATGAAGAGTTGGGTGGACCTGTACCTGTGGAAAGCATCCGCCTCAGTCGTGCAGCATGCTGGCACAAGACTATCTCCCGCAGCTGGCTGCACAGGGATACTTTTGCAGTGGCCTGAGTCTCCTGAAGGGGCACAGTTCCAGGAAGAGTTAGGAGGACCTGCACCTGTGAAAGCATCCGCCTCAGTCGTGCAGCATGTTGGCACAAGACTATCTCCCACAGCTGACTGCACAGGGATACTTGTGCAGTGGCCTGAGTCTCCTGAAGGGGCACAGTTCCATGACGAGTTGGGAGGACCTGCGCCTGTGCAAAGCATCCACCTCAGTCGTGCAGCATGCTGGCACAAGTCTATCTCCCGCAGCTGGCTCCACAGGGATACTTCTGCAGTGGCCTGAGTCTCCTGAAGGGGCACAGTTCCATGAAGAGTTGAGAGGACCTGCACCTGTGGGAAGCATCCGCCTCAGTCGTGCAGCATGCTGCCACAAGACTATCTCCCGCCGCTGGCTGCACAGGGATACTTCTGCAGTGGCCTGAGTCTCCTAAAGGGGCACAGTTCCATGAAGTGTTGGGGGGACCTTCACCTATGGAAAACATCCGCCTCAGTCGTGCAGCATGCTGGCACAAGACTATCTCCCGCAGCTGGCTGCACAGGGATACTTCTGCAGTGGCCTGAGTCTCCTGAAGGGGCACAGTTCCATGAAGAGTTGGGTGGACCTGAACCTGTGGAAAGTATCCGCTTAAGTCGTGCAGCATGCTGCCACAAGACTGTCTCCCGCAGCTGGCTGCACAGGGATACTTCTGCAGTGGACTGAGTCTCCTGAAGGGGCACAGTTCCATGAAGAGTTGGGAGGACCTGCACCTGTGGAAAGCATCCGCCTCAGTCGTGCAGCATGCTGGCACAAGACTATCTCCCGCAGCTGGCTGCACAGGGATACTTCTGCAGTGGCCTGAGTCTCCTGAAGGGGCACAGTTCCATGAAGAATTGGGAGGACCTGCACCTGTGAAAGCATCCACCTCAGTCGTGCAGCATGCTGGCACAAGACTATCTCTCGCAGCTGACTGCATACTTCTGCAGTGGCCTGAGTCTCCTGAAGGGGCACAGTTCCATGAAGAGTTGGGTGGACCTGAACCTGTGGAAAGTATCCGCTTAAGTCGTGCAGCATGCTGCCACAAGACTGTCTCAAGCAGCTGGCTGCACAGGGATACTTCTGCAGTGGCCTGAGTCTCCTGAAGGGGCACAGTTCCATGAAGAGTTGGGAGGACCTGCACCTGTGGAAAGCATCCGCCTCAGTCGTGCAGCATGCTGGCAGAAGACTATCTCCCGCAGCTGGCTGCACAGGGATACTTCTGCAGTGGCCTGAGTCTCCTGAAGGGGCACAGTTCCATGAAGAGTTGGGAGGACCTGCACCTGTGGAAAGCATCCGCCTCAGTCGTGCAGCATGCTGGCAGAAGACTATCTCCCGCAGCTGGCTGCACAGGGATACTTCTGCAGTGGCCTGAGTCTCCTGAAGGGGCACAGTTCCATGAAGAGTTGGGAGGACCTGCACCTGTGGAAAGCATCCACCTCATTCGTGCAGCATGCTGGCACAAGACTATCTCCCGCAGCTGGCTGCACAGGGATACTTCTGCAGTGGCCTGAGTCTCCTGGAGGGGCACAGTTCCATGAAGAGTTGAGATGACCTGCACCTGTGGAAAGCATCCACCTCAGTCGTGCAGCATGCTGCCACAAGACTATCTCCCGCTGCTGGCTGCACAGGGATACTTCTGCAGTGGTCGTAGTCTCCTGAAGGGGCACAGTTCCAGGAAGAGTTAGGAGGACCTGCACCTGTGAAAGCATCCGCCTCAGTCGTGCAGCATGCTGGCACAAGACTATCTCCCACAGCTGACTGCACAGGGATACATCTGCAGTGGCCTGAGTCTCCTGAAGGGGCACAGTTCCATGAAGAGTTGGGTGGACCTGGACCTGTGGAAAGCATCTGCCTCAGTTGTGCAGCATGCTGGCACAAGACTATCTCCCGCAGCTGGCTGCACAGGGATACTTCTGCAGTGGCCTGAGTCTCCTGAAGGGGCACAGTTCCAGGAAGAGTTGGGAGGACCTGCACCTGTGAAAGCATCCGCCTCAGTCGTGCAGCATGCTGGCACAAGACTATCTCCCGCAGCTGACTGCACAGGGATACTTCTGCAGTGGCCTGAGTCTCCTGAAGGGGCACAGTTCCATGAAGAGTTGGGTGGACCTGGACCTGTGGAAAGCATCCGCCTCAGTCATGCAGCATGCTGCCACAAGACTATCTCCCACAGCTGGCTAGACAGGGATACTTCTGCAGTGGCCTGAGTCTCCTGAAGGGGCAGATTTCCATGAAGAGTTGGGAGGACCTGCATCTGTGGAAAGCATCCGCCTCAGTCGTGCAGCATGCTTGCACTAGACTATCTCCCGCAGCTGGCTGCACAGGGATACTTCTGCAGTGGACTGAGTCTCCTGAAGGGGCACAGTTCCATGAAGAGTTGGGAGGACTTGCACCTGTGGAAAGCATCCGCCTCAGTCGTGCAGCATGCTGGCACAAGACTATCTCCCGCAGCCGGCTGCACAGGGATACTTCTGCAGTGGCCTGAGTCTCCTGAAGGGGCACAGTTCCATGAAGAGTTGGGAGGACCTGCACCTGTGGAAAGCATCCGCCTCAGCCGTGCAGCATGCTTGCACAAGACTATCTCCCGCAGCCGGCTGCACAGGGATACTTCTGCAGTGGCCTGAGTCTCCTGAAGGGGCACAGTTCCATGAAGAGTTGGGAGGACCTGCACCTGTGGAAAGCATCCGCCTCAGTCGTGCAGCATGCTTGCACAAGACTATCTCCCGCAGCTGGCTGCACAGTGATACTTCTGCAGTGGACTGAGTCTCCTGAAGGGGCACAGTTCCATGACGAGTTGGGAGGACCTGCGCCTGTGCAAAGCATCCACCTCAGTCGTGCAGCATGCTGGCACAAGACTATCTCCCGCAGCTGGCTCCACAGGGATACTTCTGCAGTGGCCTGAGTCTCCTGAAGGGGCACAGTTCCATGAAGAGTTGGGAGGACCTGCACCTGTGGAAAGCATCCGCCTCAGTCGTGCAGCATGCTGGCAGAAGACTATCTCCCGCAGCTGGCTGCACAGGGATACTTCTGCAGTGGCCTGAGTCTCCTGAAGGGGCACAGTTCCATGAAGAGTTGGGAGGACCTGCACCTGTGGAAAGCATCCACCTCATTGGTGCAGCATGCTGGCACAAGACTATCTCCCGCAGCTGGCTGCACAGGGATACTTCTGCAGTGGCCTGAGTCTCCTGAAGGGGCACAGTTCCATGAAGAGTTGGGAGGACCTGCACCTGTGGAAAGCATCCGCCTCAGTCGTGCAGCATGCTGGCAGAAGACTATCTCCCGCAGCTGGCTGCACAGGGATACTTCTGCAGTGGCCTGAGTCTCCTGAAGGGGCACAGTTCCATGAAGAGTTGGGAGGACCTGCACCTGTGAAAGCATCCGCCTCAGTCGTGCAGCATGCTGGCACAAGACTATCTCCCACAGCTGACTGCACAGGGATACATCTGCAGTGGCCTGAGTCTCCTGAAGGGGCACAGTTCCATGAAGAGTTGGGTGGACCTGGACCTGTGGAAAGCATCTGCCTCAGTTGTGCAGCATGCTGGCACAAGACTATCTCCCGCAGCTGGCTGCACAGGGATACTTCTGCAGTGGCCTGAGTCTCCTGAAGGGGCACAGTTCCAGGAAGAGTTGGGAGGACCTGCACCTGTGAAAGCATCCGCCTCAGTCGTGCAGCATGCTGGCACAAGACTATCTCCCGCAGCTGACTGCACAGGGATACTTCTGCAGTGGCCTGAGTCTCCTGAAGGGGCACAGTTCCATGAAGAGTTGGGTGGACCTGGACCTGTGGAAAGCATCCGCCTCAGTCATGCAGCATGCTGCCACAAGACTATCTCCCGCAGCTGGCTAGACAGGGATACTTCTGCAGTGGCCTGAGTCTCCTGAAGGGGCAGATTTCCATGAAGAGTTGGGAGGACCTGCATCTGTGGAAAGCATCCGCCTCAGTCGTGCAGCATGCTTGCACTAGACTATCTCCCGCAGCTGGCTGCACAGGGATACTTCTGCAGTGGACTGAGTCTCCTGAAGGGGCACAGTTCCATGAAGAGTTGGGAGGACTTGCACCTGTGGAAAGCATCCGCCTCAGTCGTGCAGCATGCTGGCACAAGACTATCTCCCGCAGCCGGCTGCACAGGGATACTTCTGCAGTGGCCTGAGTCTCCTGAAGGGGCACAGTTCCATGAAGAGTTGGGAGGACCTGCACCTGTGGAAAGCATCCGCCTCAGCCGTGCAGCATGCTTGCACAAGACTATCTCCCGCAGCCGGCTGCACAGGGATACTTCTGCAGTGGCCTGAGTCTCCTGAAGGGGCACAGTTCCATGAAGAGTTGGGAGGACCTGCACCTGTGGAAAGCATCCGCCTCAGTCGTGCAGCATGCTTGCACAAGACTATCTCCCGCAGCTGGCTGCACAGTGATACTTCTGCAGTGGACTGAGTCTCCTGAAGGGGCACAGTTCCATGACGAGTTGGGAGGACCTGCGCCTGTGCAAAGCATCCACCTCAGTCGTGCAGCATGCTGGCACAAGACTATCTCCCGCAGCTGGCTCCACAGGGATACTTCTGCAGTGGCCTGAGTCTCCTGAAGGGGCACAGTTCCATGAAGAGTTGGGAGGACCTGCACCTGTGGAAAGCATCCGCCTCAGTCGTGCAGCATGCTGGCAGAAGACTATCTCCCGCAGCTGGCTGCACAGGGATACTTCTGCAGTGGCCTGAGTCTCCTGAACGGGCACAGTTCCATGAAGAGTTGGGAGGACCTGCACCTGTGGAAAGCATCCACCTCATTCGTGCAGCATGCTGGCACAAGACTATCTCCCGCAGCTGGCTGCACAGGGATACTTCTGCAGTGGCCTGAGTCTCCTGAAGGGGCACAGTTCCATGAAGAGTTGAGATGACCTGCACCTGTGGAAAGCATCCACCTCAGTCGTGCAGCATGCTGCCACAAGACTATCTCCCGCTGCTGGCTGCACAGGGATACTTCTGCAGTGCTCGTAGTCTCCTGAAGGGGCACAGTTCCAGGAAGAGTTAGGAGGACCTGCACCTGTGAAAGCATCCGCCTCAGTCGTGCAGCATGCTGGCACAAGACTATCTCCCGCAGCTGACTGCACAGGGATACATCTGCAGTGGCCTGAGTCTCCTGAAGGGGCACAGTTCCATGAAGAGTTGGGTGGACCTGGACCTGTGGAAAGCATCTGCCTCAGTCGTGCAGCATGCTGGCACAAGACTATCTCCCGCAGCTGGCTGCACAGGGATACTTCTGCAGTGGCCTGAGTCTCCTGAAGGGGCACAGTTCCAGGAAGAGTTGGGAGGACCTGCACCTGTGAAAGCATCCGCCTCAGTCGTGCAGCATGCTGGCACAAGACTATCTCCCGCAGCTGACTGCACAGGGATACTTCTGCAGTGGCCTGAGTCTCCTGAAGGGGCACAGTTCCATGAAGAGTTGGGTGGACCTGGACCTGTGGAAAGCATCCGCCTCAGTCATGCAGCATGCTGCCACAAGACTATCTCCCGCAGCTGGCTAGACAGGGATACTTCTGCAGTGGCCTGAGTCTCCTGAAGGGGCAGATTTCCATGAAGAGTTGAGAGGACCTGCATCTGTGGAAAGCATCCGCCTCAGTCGTGCAGCATGCTTGCACAAGACTATCTCCCGCAGCTGGCTGCACAGGGATACTTCTGCAGTGGCCTGAGTCTCCTGAAGGGGCACAGTTCCATGAAGAGTTGGGAGGACCTGCACCTGTGGAAAGCATCCGCCTCAGCCGTGCAGCATGCTTGCACAAGACTATCTCCCGCAGCCGGCTGCACAGGGATACTTCTGCAGTGGCCTGAGTCTCCTGAAGGGGCACAGTTCCATGAAGAGTTGGGAGGACCTGCACCTGTGGAAAGCATCCGCCTCAGTCGTGCAGCATGCTTGCACAAGACTATCTCCCGCAGCTGGCTGCACAGTGATACTTCTGCAGTGGACTGAGTCTCCTGAAGGGGCACAGTTTCATGACGAGTTGGGAGGACCTGCGCCTGTGCAAAGCATCCACCTCAGTCGTGCAGCATGCTGGCACAAGACTATCTCCCGCAGCTGGCTCCACAGGGATACTTCTGCAGTGGCCTGAGTCTCCTGAAGGGGCACAGTTCCATGAAGAGTTGAGAGGACCTGCACCTGTGGAAAGCATCCGCCTCAGTCGTGCAGCATGCTGCCACAAGACTATCTCCCGCAGCTGGCTAGACAGGGATACTTCTGCAGTGGCCTGAGTCTCCTGAAGGGACACAGTTCCATGAATAGTTGGGAGGACCTGCATCTGTGGAAATCATCCGCCTCAGTCGTGCAGCATGCTGCACAAGACTATCTCCCGCAGCTGGCTGCACAGGGATACTTCTGCAGTGGCCTGAGTCTCCTGAAGGGGCACAGTTCCATGAAGAGTTGGGAGGACTTGCACCTGTGGAAAGCATCTGCCTCAGTCGTGCAGAATGCTGGCACAAGACTATCTCCCGCAGCTGGCTGCACAGGGATACTTCTGCAGTGGCCTGAGTCTCCTGAAGGGGCACAGTTCCATGAAGAGTTGGGAGGACCTGCACCTGTGGAAAGCATCCGCCTCAGTCGTGCAGCATACTGGCACAAGACTATGTCCCGCAGCTGGCTGCACAGGGATACTTCTGCAGTGGCCTGAGTCTCCTGAAGGGGCACAGTTCCATGTAGAGTTGGGAGGACCTGCACCTGTGGAAAGCATCCGCCTCAGTAGTGCAGCATGGTGGCACAAGACTATCTCCCGCAGCTGGCTGCACAGGGATACCTTTGCAGTGGCCTGAGTCTCCTGAAGGGGCACAGTTGCATGAAGAGTTGGGGGGACCTTCACCTATGGAAAGCATCTGCCTCAGTCGTGCAGCATGCTGGCACAAGACTATCTCCCGCAGCTGGCTGCACAGGGATACTTCTGCAGTGACCTGAGTCTCCTGAAGGGACACAGTTCCATGAATAGTTGGGAGGACCTGCATCTGTGGAAATCATCTGCCTCAGTCGTGCAGCATGCTGCACAAGACTATCTCCTGCAGCTGGCTGCACAGGGATACTTCTGCAGTGGCCTGAGTCTCCTGAAGGGGCACAGTTCCATGAAGAGTTGGGAGGACTTGCACCTGTGGAAAGCATCTGCCTCAGTTGTGCAGAATGCTGGCACAAGACTATCTCCCGCAGCTGGCTGCACAGGGATACTTCTGCAGTGGCCTGTGTCTCCTGAAGGGGCACAGTTTCATGAAGAGTTGGGAGGACCTGCACCTGTGGAAAGCATCCGCCTCAGTCATGGCGCATGCTGGCACAAGACTATCTCCCGCAGCTGGCTGCACAGGGATACTTCTGCAGTGGCCTGAGTCTCCTGAAGGGGCAAAGTTCCATGAAGAGCTGGGAGGACCTGCACCTGTGGAAAATATCCGCCTCAGTCGTGCAGCATGCTGGCACAAGACTATGTCCCGCAGCTGGCTGCACAGGGATACTTCTGCAGTGGCCTGAGTCTCCTGAAGGGGCACAGTTCCATGAAGAGTTGGGAGGACCTGCACCTGTGGAAAGCATCAGCCTCAGTCGTGCAGCATGCTGGCACAAGACTATCTCCCGCAGCTGGCTGCACAGGGATACCTTTGCAGTGGCCTGAGTCTCCTGAAGGGGCACAGTTGCATGAAGAGTTGGGAGGACTTGCACCTGTGGAAAGCATCCGCCTCAGTTGTGCAGCATGCTGGCACAAGACTATCTCCCGCTGTTGGCTGCACAGGGATACTTCTGCAGTGGCCTGAGTCTCCCTGAGTCTCCTGAAGGGGCACAGTTCCATGAAGAGTTGGGAGGACCTGCACCTGTGGAAAGCATCCGCCTCAGTCGTGCAGAATGCTGGCACACGACAGTCTCCCGCAGCTGGCTGCACAGGGATACTTCTGCAGTGGCCTGAGTCTCCTGAAGGGGCACAGTTCCATGAAGAGTTGGGTGGACCTGAACCTGTGGAAAGCATCCGCTTAAGTCATGCAGCATGCTGCCACAAGACTGTCTCCCGCAGCTGGCTGCACAGGGATGCCTTCTGCAGTGGCCTGAGTCTCCTGAAGGGGCACAGTTCCATGAAGAGTTGGGAGGTCCTGCACCTGTGGAAAGCATCCGCCTCAGTCGTGCAGCATGCTTGCACACAACTATCTCCCGCAGCTGGCTGCACAGTGATACTTCTGCAGTGGACTGAGTCTCCTGAAGGGGCACAGTTCCATGAAGAGTTGGGAGGACCTGCACCTGTGCAAAGCATCCACCTCAGTCGTGCAGCATGCTGGCACAAGACTATCTCCCGCAGCTGGCTGCACAGGGATACTTCTGCAGAGGCCTGAGTCTCCTGAAGGGGCACAGTTCCATGAAGAGTTGAGAGGACCTGCACCTGTGGAAAGCATCCACTTCAGTCGTGCAGCATGCTGGCACAAGACTATCTCCCGCAGCTGGCTGCACAGGGATACTTCTGCAGTGGTCGTAGTCTCCTGAAGGGGCACAGTTCCAGGAAGAGTTCGGAGGACCTGTACCTGTGAAAGCATCCGCCTCAGTCGTGCAGCATGCTGGCACAAGACTATCTCCCGCAGCTGACTGCACAGGGATACTTCTGCAGTGGCCTGAGTCTCCTGAAGAGGCACAGTTCCATGAAGAGTTGGGTGGACCTGGACCTGTGGAAAGCATCCGCCTCAGTCGTGCAGCATGCTGCCACAAGACTATCTCCCGCAGCTGGATAGACAGGGATACTTCTGCAGTGGCCTGAGTCTCCTGAAGGGGCACAGTTCCATGAAGAGTTGGGAGGACCTGCACCTGTGGAAAGCATCCGCCTCAGTCATGCAGCATGCTGGCAGAAGACTATCTCCCGCAGCTGGCTGCACAGGGATACTTCTGCAGTGGACTGAGTCTCCTGAAGGGGCACAGTTCCATGAAGAGTTGAGAGAACCAGCACCTGTGGAAAGCACCCGCCTCAGTCGTGCAGCATGCTGCCACACGACTATCTCCCGCAGCTGGCTGCACAGGGATACTTCTGCAGTGGTCGTAGTCTCCTGAAGGGGCACAGTTCCAGGAAGAGTTAGGAGGACCTTCACCTGTGAAAGCATCCGCCTCAGTCGTGCAGCATGCTGGCACAAGACTATCTCCCGCAGCTGACTGCACAGGGATACTTCTGCAGTGGCCTGAGTCTCCTGAAGGGGCACAGTTCCATGAAGAGTTGGGTGGACCTGGACCTGTGGAAAGCATCCGCCTCAGTCGTGCAGCATGCTGGCACAAGACTATCTCCCGCAGCTGGCTGCACAGGGATACTTCTGCAGTGGCCTGAGTCTCCTGAAGGGGCACAGTTCCAGGAAGAGTTGGGAGGACCTGCACCTGTGAAAGCATCCGCCTCAGTCGTGCAGCATGCTGGCACAAGACTATCTCCCACAGCTGGCTAGACAGGGATACTTCTGCAGTGGCCTGAGTCTCCTGAAGGGACACAGTTCCATGAAGAGTTGGGAGGACTTGCACCTCTGGAAAGCATCCGACTCAGTCGTGTAGCATGCTGGCACAAGACTATCTCCCGATGCTGGCTGCACAGGGATACTTCTGCAGTGGCCTGAGTCTCCTGAAGGGGCACAGTTCCATGAAGAGTTGGGAGGACCTACATCTGTGGAAAGCATCCGCCTCGGTCGTGCAGCATGCTGGCACAAGACTATCTCCCGCAGCTGGCTGCACAGGGATACTTCTGCAGTGGCCTGAGTCTCCTGAAGGGGCACAGTTCCATGAAGAGTTGGGAGGACCTGCACCTGTGGAAGGCATCTGCCTCAGTCGTGCAGCATGCTGGCACAAGACTATCTCCCGCAGCTGGCTGCACAGGGATACTTCTGCAGTGGCCTGAGTCTCCTGAAGGGGCAGATTTCCATGAAGAGTTGGGAGGACCTGCATCTGTGGAAAGCATCCGCGTCAGTCGTGCAGCATGCTGCACAAGACTATCTCCCGCAGCTGGCTGCACAGGGATACTTCTGCAGTGGCCTGAGTCTCCTGAAGGGGCACAGTTCCATGAAGAGTTGGGAGGACCTACATCTGTGGAAAGCATCCGCCTCAGTCGTGCAGCATGCTGGCACAAGACTATCTCCCGCAGCTGACTGCACAGGGATACTTCTGCAGTGGCCTGAGTCTCCTGAAGGGGCACAGTTCCATGAAGAGTTGGGTGGACCTGGACCTGTGGAAAGCAGCCGCCTCAGTCGTGCAGCATGCTGGCACAAGACTATCTCCCGCAGCTGGCTGCACAGGGATACTTTTGCAGTGGCCTGAGTCTCCTGAAGGGGCACAGTTCCAGGAAGAGTTAGGAGGACCTGCACCTGTGAAAGCATCCGCCTCAGTCGTGCAGCATGTTGGCACAAGACTATCTCCCGCAGCTGACTGCACAGGGATACTTCTGCAGTGGCCTGAGTCTCCTGAAGGGGCACAGTTCCATGAAGAGTTGGGTGGACCTGGACCTGTGGAAAGCATCCGCCTCAGTCGTGCAGCATGCTGGCAGAAGACTATCTCCCGCAGCTGGCTGCACAGGGATACTTCTGCAGTGGCCTGAGTCTCCTGAAGGGGCAAAGTTCCATGAAGAGCTGGGAGGACCTGCACCTGTGGAAAATATCCGCATCAGTCGTGCAGCATGCTGGCACAAGACTACGTCCCGCAGCTGGCTGCACAGGGATACTTCTGCAGTGGCCTGAGTCTCCTGAAGGGGCACAGTTCCATGAAGAGTTGGGAGGACCTGCACCTGTGGAAAGCATCCGCCTCAGTCGTGCAGCATGCTGGCACAAGACTATCTCCCGCAGCCGGCTGCACAGGGATACTTCTGCAGTGGCCTGAGTCTCCTGAAGGGGCACAGTTCCATGAAGAGTTGGGAGGACCTGCACCTGTGGAAAGCATCCGCCTCAGCCGTGCAGCATGCTTGCACAAGACTATCTCCCGCAGCCGGCTGCACAGGGATACTTCTGCAGTGGCCTGAGTCTCCTGAAGGGGCACAGTTCGATGAAGAGTTGGGAGGACCTGCACCTGTGGAAAGCATCCGCCTCAGTCGTGCAGCATGCTTGCACAAGACTATCAACCGCTGCTGGCTGCACAGTGATACTTCTGCAGTGGACTGAGTCTCCTGAAGGGGCACAGTTCCATGACGAGTTGGGAGGACCTGCGCCTGTGCAAAGCATCCACCTCAGTCGTGCAGCATGCTGGCACAAGACTATCTCCCGCAGCTGGCTCCACAGGGATACTTCTGCAGTGGCCTGAGTCTCCTGAAGGGGCACAGTTCCATGAAGAGTTGGGAGGACCTGCACCTGTGGAAAGCATCCGCCTCAGTCGTGCAGCATGCTGGCAGAAGACTATCTCCCGCAGCTGGCTGCACAGGGATACTTCTGCAGTGGCCTGAGTCTCCTGAAGGGGCACAGTTCCATGAAGAGTTGGGAGGACCTGCACCTGTGGAAAGCATCCACCTCATTCGTGCAGCATGCTGGCACAAGACTATCTCCCGCAGCTGGCTGCACAGGGATACTTCTGCAGTGGCCTGAGTCTCCTGAAGGGGCACAGTTCCATGAAGAGTTGGGAGGACCTGCACCTGTGGAAAGCATCCGCCTCAGTCGTGCAGCATGCTGGCAGAAGACTATCTCCCGCAGCTGGCTGCACAGGGATACTTCTGCAGTGGCCTGAGTCTCCTGAAGGGGCACAGTTCCATGAAGAGTTGGGAGGACCTGCACCTGTGAAAGCATCCGCCTCAGTCGTGCAGCATGCTGGCACAAGACTATCTCCCACAGCTGACTGCACAGGGATACATCTGCAGTGGCCTGAGTCTCCTGAAGGGGCACAGTTCCATGAAGAGTTGGGTGGACCTGGACCTGTGGAAAGCATCTGCCTCAGTTGTGCAGCATGCTGGCACAAGACTATCTCCCGCAGCTGGCTGCACAGGGATACTTCTGCAGTGGCCTGAGTCTCCTGAAGGGGCACAGTTCCAGGAAGAGTTGGGAGGACCTGCACCTGTGAAAGCATCCGCCTCAGTCGTGCAGCATGCTGGCACAAGACTATCTCCCGCAGCTGACTGCACAGGGATACTTCTGCAGTGGCCTGAGTCTCCTGAAGGGGCACAGTTCCATGAAGAGTTGGGTGGACCTGGACCTGTGGAAAGCATCCGCCTCAGTCATGCAGCATGCTGCCACAAGACTATCTCCCGCAGCTGGCTAGACAGGGATACTTCTGCAGTGGCCTGAGTCTCCTGAAGGGGCAGATTTCCATGAAGAGTTGGGAGGACCTGCATCTGTGGAAAGCATCCGCCTCAGTCGTGCAGCATGCTGGCACAAGACTATCTCCCGCAGCTGGCTGCACAGGGATACTTCTGCAGTGGCCTGAGTCTCCTGGAGGGGCACAGTTCCATGAAGAGTTGAGATGACCTGCACCTGTGGAAAGCATCCACCTCAGTCGTGCAGCATGCTGCCACAAGACTATCTCCCGCTGCTGGCTGCACAGGGATACTTCTGCAGTGGTCGTAGTCTCCTGAAGGGGCACAGTTCCAGGAAGAGTTAGGAGGACCTGCACCTGTGAAAGCATCCGCCTCAGTCGTGCAGCATGCTGGCACAAGACTATCTCCCACAGCTGACTGCACAGGGATACATCTGCAGTGGCCTGAGTCTCCTGAAGGGGCACAGTTCCATGAAGAGTTGGGTGGACCTGGACCTGTGGAAAGCATCTGCCTCAGTTGTGCAGCATGCTGGCACAAGACTATCTCCCGCAGCTGGCTGCACAGGGATACTTCTGCAGTGGCCTGAGTCTCCTGAAGGGGCACAGTTCCAGGAAGAGTTGGGAGGACCTGCACCTGTGAAAGCATCCGCCTCAGTCGTGCAGCATGCTGGCACAAGACTATCTCCCGCAGCTGACTGCACAGGGATACTTCTGCAGTGGCCTGAGTCTCCTGAAGGGGCACAGTTCCATGAAGAGTTGGGTGGACCTGGACCTGTGGAAAGCATCCGCCTCAGTCATGCAGCATGCTGCCACAAGACTATCTCCCACAGCTGGCTAGACAGGGATACTTCTGCAGTGGCCTGAGTCTCCTGAAGGGGCAGATTTCCATGAAGAGTTGGGAGGACCTGCATCTGTGGAAAGCATCCGCCTCAGTCGTGCAGCATGCTTGCACTAGACTATCTCCCGCAGCTGGCTGCACAGGGATACTTCTGCAGTGGACTGAGTCTCCTGAAGGGGCACAGTTCCATGAAGAGTTGGGAGGACTTGCACCTGTGGAAAGCATCCGCCTCAGTCGTGCAGCATGCTGGCACAAGACTATCTCCCGCAGCCGGCTGCACAGGGATACTTCTGCAGTGGCCTGAGTCTCCTGAAGGGGCACAGTTCCATGAAGAGTTGGGAGGACCTGCACCTGTGGAAAGCATCCGCCTCAGCCGTGCAGCATGCTTGCACAAGACTATCTCCCGCAGCCGGCTGCACAGGGATACTTCTGCAGTGGCCTGAGTCTCCTGAAGGGGCACAGTTCCATGAAGAGTTGGGAGGACCTGCACCTGTGGAAAGCATCCGCCTCAGTCGTGCAGCATGCTTGCACAAGACTATCTCCCGCAGCTGGCTGCACAGTGATACTTCTGCAGTGGACTGAGTCTCCTGAAGGGGCACAGTTCCATGACGAGTTGGGAGGACCTGCGCCTGTGCAAAGCATCCACCTCAGTCGTGCAGCATGCTGGCACAAGACTATCTCCCGCAGCTGGCTCCACAGGGATACTTCTGCAGTGGCCTGAGTCTCCTGAAGGGGCACAGTTCCATGAAGAGTTGGGAGGACCTGCACCTGTGGAAAGCATCCGCCTCAGTCGTGCAGCATGCTGGCAGAAGACTATCTCCCGCAGCTGGCTGCACAGGGATACTTCTGCAGTGGCCTGAGTCTCCTGAAGGGGCACAGTTCCATGAAGAGTTGGGAGGACCTGCACCTGTGGAAAGCATCCACCTCATTGGTGCAGCATGCTGGCACAAGACTATCTCCCGCAGCTGGCTGCACAGGGATACTTCTGCAGTGGCCTGAGTCTCCTGAAGGGGCACAGTTCCATGAAGAGTTGGGAGGACCTGCACCTGTGGAAAGCATCCGCCTCAGTCGTGCAGCATGCTGGCAGAAGACTATCTCCCGCAGCTGGCTGCACAGGGATACTTCTGCAGTGGCCTGAGTCTCCTGAAGGGGCACAGTTCCATGAAGAGTTGGGAGGACCTGCACCTGTGAAAGCATCCGCCTCAGTCGTGCAGCATGCTGGCACAAGACTATCTCCCACAGCTGACTGCACAGGGATACATCTGCAGTGGCCTGAGTCTCCTGAAGGGGCACAGTTCCATGAAGAGTTGGGTGGACCTGGACCTGTGGAAAGCATCTGCCTCAGTTGTGCAGCATGCTGGCACAAGACTATCTCCCGCAGCTGGCTGCACAGGGATACTTCTGCAGTGGCCTGAGTCTCCTGAAGGGGCACAGTTCCAGGAAGAGTTGGGAGGACCTGCACCTGTGAAAGCATCCGCCTCAGTCGTGCAGCATGCTGGCACAAGACTATCTCCCGCAGCTGACTGCACAGGGATACTTCTGCAGTGGCCTGAGTCTCCTGAAGGGGCACAGTTCCATGAAGAGTTGGGTGGACCTGGACCTGTGGAAAGCATCCGCCTCAGTCATGCAGCATGCTGCCACAAGACTATCTCCCGCAGCTGGCTAGACAGGGATACTTCTGCAGTGGCCTGAGTCTCCTGAAGGGGCAGATTTCCATGAAGAGTTGGGAGGACCTGCATCTGTGGAAAGCATCCGCCTCAGTCGTGCAGCATGCTTGCACTAGACTATCTCCCGCAGCTGGCTGCACAGGGATACTTCTGCAGTGGACTGAGTCTCCTGAAGGGGCACAGTTCCATGAAGAGTTGGGAGGACTTGCACCTGTGGAAAGCATCCGCCTCAGTCGTGCAGCATGCTGGCACAAGACTATCTCCCGCAGCCGGCTGCACAGGGATACTTCTGCAGTGGCCTGAGTCTCCTGAAGGGGCACAGTTCCATGAAGAGTTGGGAGGACCTGCACCTGTGGAAAGCATCCGCCTCAGCCGTGCAGCATGCTTGCACAAGACTATCTCCCGCAGCCGGCTGCACAGGGATACTTCTGCAGTGGCCTGAGTCTCCTGAAGGGGCACAGTTCCATGAAGAGTTGGGAGGACCTGCACCTGTGGAAAGCATCCGCCTCAGTCGTGCAGCATGCTTGCACAAGACTATCTCCCGCAGCTGGCTGCACAGTGATACTTCTGCAGTGGACTGAGTCTCCTGAAGGGGCACAGTTCCATGACGAGTTGGGAGGACCTGCGCCTGTGCAAAGCATCCACCTCAGTCGTGCAGCATGCTGGCACAAGACTATCTCCCGCAGCTGGCTCCACAGGGATACTTCTGCAGTGGCCTGAGTCTCCTGAAGGGGCACAGTTCCATGAAGAGTTGGGAGGACCTGCACCTGTGGAAAGCATCCGCCTCAGTCGTGCAGCATGCTGGCAGAAGACTATCTCCCGCAGCTGGCTGCACAGGGATACTTCTGCAGTGGCCTGAGTCTCCTGAACGGGCACAGTTCCATGAAGAGTTGGGAGGACCTGCACCTGTGGAAAGCATCCACCTCATTCGTGCAGCATGCTGGCACAAGACTATCTCCCGCAGCTGGCTGCACAGGGATACTTCTGCAGTGGCCTGAGTCTCCTGAAGGGGCACAGTTCCATGAAGAGTTGAGATGACCTGCACCTGTGGAAAGCATCCACCTCAGTCGTGCAGCATGCTGCCACAAGACTATCTCCCGCTGCTGGCTGCACAGGGATACTTCTGCAGTGCTCGTAGTCTCCTGAAGGGGCACAGTTCCAGGAAGAGTTAGGAGGACCTGCACCTGTGAAAGCATCCGCCTCAGTCGTGCAGCATGCTGGCACAAGACTATCTCCCGCAGCTGACTGCACAGGGATACATCTGCAGTGGCCTGAGTCTCCTGAAGGGGCACAGTTCCATGAAGAGTTGGGTGGACCTGGACCTGTGGAAAGCATCTGCCTCAGTCGTGCAGCATGCTGGCACAAGACTATCTCCCGCAGCTGGCTGCACAGGGATACTTCTGCAGTGGCCTGAGTCTCCTGAAGGGGCACAGTTCCAGGAAGAGTTGGGAGGACCTGCACCTGTGAAAGCATCCGCCTCAGTCGTGCAGCATGCTGGCACAAGACTATCTCCCGCAGCTGACTGCACAGGGATACTTCTGCAGTGGCCTGAGTCTCCTGAAGGGGCACAGTTCCATGAAGAGTTGGGTGGACCTGGACCTGTGGAAAGCATCCGCCTCAGTCATGCAGCATGCTGCCACAAGACTATCTCCCGCAGCTGGCTAGACAGGGATACTTCTGCAGTGGCCTGAGTCTCCTGAAGGGGCAGATTTCCATGAAGAGTTGAGAGGACCTGCATCTGTGGAAAGCATCCGCCTCAGTCGTGCAGCATGCTTGCACAAGACTATCTCCCGCAGCTGGCTGCACAGGGATACTTCTGCAGTGGCCTGAGTCTCCTGAAGGGGCACAGTTCCATGAAGAGTTGGGAGGACCTGCACCTGTGGAAAGCATCCGCCTCAGCCGTGCAGCATGCTTGCACAAGACTATCTCCCGCAGCCGGCTGCACAGGGATACTTCTGCAGTGGCCTGAGTCTCCTGAAGGGGCACAGTTCCATGAAGAGTTGGGAGGACCTGCACCTGTGGAAAGCATCCGCCTCAGTCGTGCAGCATGCTTGCACAAGACTATCTCCCGCAGCTGGCTGCACAGTGATACTTCTGCAGTGGACTGAGTCTCCTGAAGGGGCACAGTTTCATGACGAGTTGGGAGGACCTGCGCCTGTGCAAAGCATCCACCTCAGTCGTGCAGCATGCTGGCACAAGACTATCTCCCGCAGCTGGCTCCACAGGGATACTTCTGCAGTGGCCTGAGTCTCCTGAAGGGGCACAGTTCCATGAAGAGTTGAGAGGACCTGCACCTGTGGAAAGCATCCGCCTCAGTCGTGCAGCATGCTGCCACAAGACTATCTCCCGCAGCTGGCTAGACAGGGATACTTCTGCAGTGGCCTGAGTCTCCTGAAGGGACACAGTTCCATGAATAGTTGGGAGGACCTGCATCTGTGGAAATCATCCGCCTCAGTCGTGCAGCATGCTGGCACAAGACTATCTCCCGCAGCTGGCTGCACAGGGATACTTCTGCAGTGGCCTGAGTCTCCTGAAGGGGCACAGTTCCATGAAGAGTTGGGAGGACCTGCACCTGTGGAAAGCATCCGCCTCAGTCGTGCAGCATACTGGCACAAGACTATGTCCCGCAGCTGGCTGCACAGGGATACTTCTGCAGTGGCCTGAGTCTCCTGAAGGGGCACAGTTCCATGTAGAGTTGGGAGGACCTGCACCTGTGGAAAGCATCCGCCTCAGTAGTGCAGCATGGTGGCACAAGACTATCTCCCGCAGCTGGCTGCACAGGGATACCTTTGCAGTGGCCTGAGTCTCCTGAAGGGGCACAGTTGCATGAAGAGTTGGGGGGACCTTCACCTATGGAAAGCATCTGCCTCAGTCGTGCAGCATGCTGGCACAAGACTATCTCCCGCAGCTGGCTGCACAGGGATACTTCTGCAGTGACCTGAGTCTCCTGAAGGGACACAGTTCCATGAATAGTTGGGAGGACCTGCATCTGTGGAAATCATCTGCCTCAGTCGTGCAGCATGCTGCACAAGACTATCTCCTGCAGCTGGCTGCACAGGGATACTTCTGCAGTGGCCTGAGTCTCCTGAAGGGGCACAGTTCCATGAAGAGTTGGGAGGACTTGCACCTGTGGAAAGCATCTGCCTCAGTTGTGCAGAATGCTGGCACAAGACTATCTCCCGCAGCTGGCTGCACAGGGATACTTCTGCAGTGGCCTGTGTCTCCTGAAGGGGCACAGTTTCATGAAGAGTTGGGAGGACCTGCACCTGTGGAAAGCATCCGCCTCAGTCATGGCGCATGCTGGCACAAGACTATCTCCCGCAGCTGGCTGCACAGGGATACTTCTGCAGTGGCCTGAGTCTCCTGAAGGGGCAAAGTTCCATGAAGAGCTGGGAGGACCTGCACCTGTGGAAAATATCCGCCTCAGTCGTGCAGCATGCTGGCACAAGACTATGTCCCGCAGCTGGCTGCACAGGGATACTTCTGCAGTGGCCTGAGTCTCCTGAAGGGGCACAGTTCCATGAAGAGTTGGGAGGACCTGCACCTGTGGAAAGCATCAGCCTCAGTCGTGCAGCATGCTGGCACAAGACTATCTCCCGCAGCTGGCTGCACAGGGATACCTTTGCAGTGGCCTGAGTCTCCTGAAGGGGCACAGTTGCATGAAGAGTTGGGAGGACTTGCACCTGTGGAAAGCATCCGCCTCAGTTGTGCAGCATGCTGGCACAAGACTATCTCCCGCTGTTGGCTGCACAGGGATACTTCTGCAGTGGCCTGAGTCTCCCTGAGTCTCCTGAAGGGGCACAGTTCCATGAAGAGTTGGGAGGACCTGCACCTGTGGAAAGCATCCGCCTCAGTCGTGCAGAATGCTGGCACACGACAGTCTCCCGCAGCTGGCTGCACAGGGATACTTCTGCAGTGGCCTGAGTCTCCTGAAGGGGCACAGTTCCATGAAGAGTTGGGTGGACCTGAACCTGTGGAAAGCATCCGCTTAAGTCATGCAGCATGCTGCCACAAGACTGTCTCCCGCAGCTGGCTGCACAGGGATGCCTTCTGCAGTGGCCTGAGTCTCCTGAAGGGGCACAGTTCCATGAAGAGTTGGGAGGTCCTGCACCTGTGGAAAGCATCCGCCTCAGTCGTGCAGCATGCTTGCACACAACTATCTCCCGCAGCTGGCTGCACAGTGATACTTCTGCAGTGGACTGAGTCTCCTGAAGGGGCACAGTTCCATGAAGAGTTGGGAGGACCTGCACCTGTGCAAAGCATCCACCTCAGTCGTGCAGCATGCTGGCACAAGACTATCTCCCGCAGCTGGCTGCACAGGGATACTTCTGCAGAGGCCTGAGTCTCCTGAAGGGGCACAGTTCCATGAAGAGTTGAGAGGACCTGCACCTGTGGAAAGCATCCACTTCAGTCGTGCAGCATGCTGGCACAAGACTATCTCCCGCAGCTGGCTGCACAGGGATACTTCTGCAGTGGTCGTAGTCTCCTGAAGGGGCACAGTTCCAGGAAGAGTTCGGAGGACCTGTACCTGTGAAAGCATCCGCCTCAGTCGTGCAGCATGCTGGCACAAGACTATCTCCCGCAGCTGACTGCACAGGGATACTTCTGCAGTGGCCTGAGTCTCCTGAAGAGGCACAGTTCCATGAAGAGTTGGGTGGACCTGGACCTGTGGAAAGCATCCGCCTCAGTCGTGCAGCATGCTGCCACAAGACTATCTCCCGCAGCTGGATAGACAGGGATACTTCTGCAGTGGCCTGAGTCTCCTGAAGGGGCACAGTTCCATGAAGAGTTGGGAGGACCTGCACCTGTGGAAAGCATCCGCCTCAGTCATGCAGCATGCTGGCAGAAGACTATCTCCCGCAGCTGGCTGCACAGGGATACTTCTGCAGTGGACTGAGTCTCCTGAAGGGGCACAGTTCCATGAAGAGTTGAGAGAACCAGCACCTGTGGAAAGCACCCGCCTCAGTCGTGCAGCATGCTGCCACACGACTATCTCCCGCAGCTGGCTGCACAGGGATACTTCTGCAGTGGTCGTAGTCTCCTGAAGGGGCACAGTTCCAGGAAGAGTTAGGAGGACCTTCACCTGTGAAAGCATCCGCCTCAGTCGTGCAGCATGCTGGCACAAGACTATCTCCCGCAGCTGACTGCACAGGGATACTTCTGCAGTGGCCTGAGTCTCCTGAAGGGGCACAGTTCCATGAAGAGTTGGGTGGACCTGGACCTGTGGAAAGCATCCGCCTCAGTCGTGCAGCATGCTGGCACAAGACTATCTCCCGCAGCTGGCTGCACAGGGATACTTCTGCAGTGGCCTGAGTCTCCTGAAGGGGCACAGTTCCAGGAAGAGTTGGGAGGACCTGCACCTGTGAAAGCATCCGCCTCAGTCGTGCAGCATGCTGGCACAAGACTATCTCCCACAGCTGGCTAGACAGGGATACTTCTGCAGTGGCCTGAGTCTCCTGAAGGGACACAGTTCCATGAAGAGTTGGGAGGACTTGCACCTCTGGAAAGCATCCGACTCAGTCGTGTAGCATGCTGGCACAAGACTATCTCCCGATGCTGGCTGCACAGGGATACTTCTGCAGTGGCCTGAGTCTCCTGAAGGGGCACAGTTCCATGAAGAGTTGGGAGGACCTACATCTGTGGAAAGCATCCGCCTCGGTCGTGCAGCATGCTGGCACAAGACTATCTCCCGCAGCTGGCTGCACAGGGATACTTCTGCAGTGGCCTGAGTCTCCTGAAGGGGCACAGTTCCATGAAGAGTTGGGAGGACCTGCACCTGTGGAAGGCATCTGCCTCAGTCGTGCAGCATGCTGGCACAAGACTATCTCCCGCAGCTGGCTGCACAGGGATACTTCTGCAGTGGCCTGGGTCTCCTGAAGGGGCAGATTTCCATGAAGAGTTGGGAGGACCTGCATCTGTGGAAAGCATCCGCGTCAGTCGTGCAGCATGCTGCACAAGACTATCTCCCGCAGCTGGCTGCACAGGGATACTTCTGCAGTGGCCTGAGTCTCCTGAAGGGGCACAGTTCCATGAAGAGTTGGGAGGACCTACATCTGTGGAAAGCATCCGCCTCAGTCGTGCAGCATGCTGGCACAAGACTATCTCCCGCAGCTGACTGCACAGGGATACTTCTGCAGTGGCCTGAGTCTCCTGAAGGGGCACAGTTCCATGAAGAGTTGGGTGGACCTGGACCTGTGGAAAGCAGCCGCCTCAGTCGTGCAGCATGCTGGCACAAGACTATCTCCCGCAGCTGGCTGCACAGGGATACTTTTGCAGTGGCCTGAGTCTCCTGAAGGGGCACAGTTCCAGGAAGAGTTAGGAGGACCTGCACCTGTGAAAGCATCCGCCTCAGTCGTGCAGCATGTTGGCACAAGACTATCTCCCGCAGCTGACTGCACAGGGATACTTCTGCAGTGGCCTGAGTCTCCTGAAGGGGCACAGTTCCATGAAGAGTTGGGTGGACCTGGACCTGTGGAAAGCATCCGCCTCAGTCGTGCAGCATGCTGGCAGAAGACTATCTCCCGCAGCTGGCTGCACAGGGATACTTCTGCAGTGGCCTGAGTCTCCTGAAGGGGCAAAGTTCCATGAAGAGCTGGGAGGACCTGCACCTGTGGAAAATATCCGCATCAGTCGTGCAGCATGCTGGCACAAGACTACGTCCCGCAGCTGGCTGCACAGGGATACTTCTGCAGTGGCCTGAGTCTCCTGAAGGGGCACAGTTCCATGAAGAGTTGGGAGGACCTGCACCTGTGGAAAGCATCCGCCTCAGTCGTGCAGCATGCTGGCACAAGACTATCTCCCGCAGCCGGCTGCACAGGGATACTTCTGCAGTGGCCTGAGTCTCCTGAAGGGGCACAGTTCCATGAAGAGTTGGGAGGACCTGCACCTGTGGAAAGCATCCGCCTCAGCCGTGCAGCATGCTTGCACAAGACTATCTCCCGCAGCCGGCTGCACAGGGATACTTCTGCAGTGGCCTGAGTCTCCTGAAGGGGCACAGTTCGATGAAGAGTTGGGAGGACCTGCACCTGTGGAAAGCATCCGCCTCAGTCGTGCAGCATGCTTGCACAAGACTATCAACCGCTGCTGGCTGCACAGTGATACTTCTGCAGTGGACTGAGTCTCCTGAAGGGGCACAGTTCCATGACGAGTTGGGAGGACCTGCGCCTGTGCAAAGCATCCACCTCAGTCGTGCAGCATGCTGGCACAAGACTATCTCCCGCAGCTGGCTCCACAGGGATACTTCTGCAGTGGCCTGAGTCTCCTGAAGGGGCACAGTTCCATGAAGAGTTGGGAGGACCTGCACCTGTGGAAAGCATCCGCCTCAGTCGTGCAGCATGCTGGCAGAAGACTATCTCCCGCAGCTGGCTGCACAGGGATACTTCTGCAGTGGCCTGAGTCTCCTGAAGGGGCACAGTTCCATGAAGAGTTGGGAGGACCTGCACCTGTGGAAAGCATCCACCTCATTCGTGCAGCATGCTGGCACAAGACTATCTCCCGCAGCTGGCTGCACAGGGATACTTCTGCAGTGGCCTGAGTCTCCTGAAGGGGCACAGTTCCATGAAGAGTTGGGAGGACCTGCACCTGTGGAAAGCATCCGCCTCAGTCGTGCAGCATGCTGGCAGAAGACTATCTCCCGCAGCTGGCTGCACAGGGATACTTCTGCAGTGGCCTGAGTCTCCTGAAGGGGCACAGTTCCATGAAGAGTTGGGAGGACCTGCACCTGTGAAAGCATCCGCCTCAGTCGTGCAGCATGCTGGCACAAGACTATCTCCCACAGCTGACTGCACAGGGATACATCTGCAGTGGCCTGAGTCTCCTGAAGGGGCACAGTTCCATGAAGAGTTGGGTGGACCTGGACCTGTGGAAAGCATCTGCCTCAGTTGTGCAGCATGCTGGCACAAGACTATCTCCCGCAGCTGGCTGCACAGGGATACTTCTGCAGTGGCCTGAGTCTCCTGAAGGGGCACAGTTCCAGGAAGAGTTGGGAGGACCTGCACCTGTGAAAGCATCCGCCTCAGTCGTGCAGCATGCTGGCACAAGACTATCTCCCGCAGCTGACTGCACAGGGATACTTCTGCAGTGGCCTGAGTCTCCTGAAGGGGCACAGTTCCATGAAGAGTTGGGTGGACCTGGACCTGTGGAAAGCATCCGCCTCAGTCATGCAGCATGCTGCCACAAGACTATCTCCCGCAGCTGGCTAGACAGGGATACTTCTGCAGTGGCCTGAGTCTCCTGAAGGGGCAGATTTCCATGAAGAGTTGGGAGGACCTGCATCTGTGGAAAGCATCCGCCTCAGTCGTGCAGCATGCTTGCACTAGACTATCTCCCGCAGCTGGCTGCACAGGGATACTTCTGCAGTGGACTGAGTCTCCTGAAGGGGCACAGTTCCATGAAGAGGTGGGAGGACTTGCACCTGTGGAAAGCATCCGCCTCAGTCGTGCAGCATGCTGGCACAAGACTATCTCCCGCAGCCGGCTGCACAGGGATACTTCTGCAGTGGCCTGAGTCTCCTGAAGGGGCACAGTTCCATGAAGAGTTGGGAGGACCTGCACCTGTGGAAAGCATCCGCCTCAGCCGTGCAGCATGCTTGCACAAGACTATCTCCCGCAGCCGGCTGCACAGGGATACTTCTGCAGTGGCCTGAGTCTCCTGAAGGGGCACAGTTCCATGAAGAGTTGGGAGGACCTGCACCTGTGGAAAGCATCCGCCTCAGTCGTGCAGCATGCTTGCACAAGACTATCTCCCGCAGCTGGCTGCACAGTGATACTTCTGCAGTGGACTGAGTCTCCTGAAGGGGCACAGTTCCATGACGAGTTGGGAGGACCTGCGCCTGTGCAAAGCATCCACCTCAATCGTGCAGCATGCTGGCACAAGACTATCTCCCGCAGCTGGCTCCACAGGGATACTTCTGCAGTGGCCTGAGTCTCCTGAAGGGGCACAGTTCCATGAAGAGTTGGGAGGACCTGCACCTGTGGAAAGCATCCGCCTCAGTCGTGCAGCATGCTGGCAGAAGACTATCTCCCGCAGCTGGCTGCACAGGGATACTTCTGCAGTGGCCTGAGTCTCCTGAAGGGGCACAGTTCCATGAAGAGTTGGGAGGACCTGCACCTGTGGAAAGCATCCACCTCATTCGTGCAGCATGCTGGCACAAGACTATCTCCCGCAGCTGGCTGCACAGGGATACTTCTGCAGTGGCCTGAGTCTCCTGAAGGGGCACAGTTCCATGAAGAGTTGAGATGACCTGCACCTGTTGAAAGCATCCACCTCAGTCGTGCAGCATGCTGCCACAAGACTATCTCCCGCTGCTGGCTGCACAGGGATACTTCTGCAGTGCTCGTAGTCTCCTGAAGGGGCACAGTTCCAGGAAGAGTTAGGAGGACCTGCACCTGTGAAAGCATCCGCCTCAGTCGTGCAGCATGCTGGCACAAGACTATCTCCCGCAGCTGACTGCACAGGGATACATCTGCAGTGGCCTGAGTCTCCTGAAGGGGCACAGTTCCATGAAGAGTTGGGTGGACCTGGACCTGTGGAAAGCATCTGCCTCAGTCGTGCAGCATGCTGGCACAAGACTATCTCCCGCAGCTGGCTGCACAGGGATACTTCTGCAGTGGCCTGAGTCTCCTGAAGGGGCACAGTTCCAGGAAGAGTTGGGAGGACCTGCACCTGTGAAAGCATCCGCCTCAGTCGTGCAGCATGCTGGCACAAGACTATCTCCCGCAGCTGACTGCACAGGGATACTTCTGCAGTGGCCTGAGTCTCCTGAAGGGGCACAGTTCCATGAAGAGTTGGGTGGACCTGGACCTGTGGAAAGCATCCGCCTCAGTCATGCAGCATGCTGCCACAAGACTATCTCCCGCAGCTGGCTAGACAGGGATACTTCTGCAGTGGCCTGAGTCTCCTGAAGGGGCAGATTTCCATGAAGAGTTGAGAGGACCTGCATCTGTGGAAAGCATCCGCCTCAGTCGTGCAGCATGCTTGCACAAGACTATCTCCCGCAGCTGGCTGCACAGGGATACTTCTGCAGTGGCATGAGTCTCCTGAAGGGGCACAGTTCCATGAAGAGTTGGGAGGACCTGCACCTGTGGAAAGCATCCGCCTCAGCCGTGCAGCATGCTTGCACAAGACTATCTCCCGCAGCCGGCTGCACAGGGATACTTCTGCAGTGGCCTGAGTCTCCTGAAGGGGCACAGTTCCATGAAGAGTTGGGAGGACCTGCACCTGTGGAAAGCATCCGCCTCAGTCGTGCAGCATGCTTGCACAAGACTATCTCCCGCAGCTGGCTGCACAGTGATACTTCTGCAGTGGACTGAGTCTCCTGAAGGGGCACAGTTTCATGACGAGTTGGGAGGACCTGCGCCTGTGCAAAGCATCCACCTCAGTCGTGCAGCATGCTGGCACAAGACTATCTCCCGCAGCTGGCTCCACAGGGATACTTCTGCAGTGGCCTGAGTCTCCTGAAGGGGCACAGTTCCATGAAGAGTTGAGAGGACCTGCACCTGTGGAAAGCATCCGCCTCAGTCGTGCAGCATGCTGCCACAAGACTATCTCCCGCAGCTGGCTAGACAGGGATACTTCTGCAGTGGCCTGAGTCTCCTGAAGGGACACAGTTCCATGAATAGTTGGGAGGACCTGCATCTGTGGAAATCATCCGCCTCAGTCGTGCAGCATGCTGCACAAGACTATCTCCCGCAGCTGGCTGCACAGGGATACTTCTGCAGTGGCCTGAGTCTCCTGAAGGGGCACAGTTCCATGAAGAGTTGGGAGGACTTGCACCTGTGGAAAGCATCTGCCTCAGTCGTGCAGAATGCTGGCACAAGACTATCTCCCGCAGCTGGCTGCACAGGGATACTTCTGCAGTGGCCTGAGTCTCCTGAAGGGGCACAGTTCCATGAAGAGTTGGGAGGACCTGCACCTGTGGAAAGCATCCGCCTCAGTCGTGCAGCATACTGGCACAAGACTATGTCCCGCAGCTGGCTGCACAGGGATACTTCTGCAGTGGCCTGAGTCTCCTGAAGGGGCACAGTTCCATGTAGAGTTGGGAGGACCTGCACCTGTGGAAAGCATCCGCCTCAGTAGTGCAGCATGGTGGCACAAGACTATCTCCCGCAGCTGGCTGCACAGGGATACCTTTGCAGTGGCCTGAGTCTCCTGAAGGGGCACAGTTGCATGAAGAGTTGGGGGGACCTTCACCTATGGAAAGCATCTGCCTCAGTCGTGCAGCATGCTGGCACAAGACTATCTCCCGCAGCTGGCTGCACAGGGATACTTCTGCAGTGGCCTGAGTCTCCTGAAGGGACACAGTTCCATGAATAGTTGGGAGGACCTGCATCTGTGGAAATCATCCGCCTCAGTCGTGCAGCATGCTGCACAAGACTATCTCCTGCAGCTGGCTGCACAGGGATACTTCTGCAGTGGCCTGAGTCTCCTGAAGGGGCACAGTTCCATGAAGAGTTGGGAGGACTTGCACCTGTGGAAAGCATCTGCCTCAGTTGTGCAGAATGCTGGCACAAGACTATCTCCCGCAGCTGGCTGCACAGGGATACTTCTGCAGTGGCCTGTGTCTCCTGAAGGGGCACAGTTTCATGAAGAGTTGGGAGGACCTGCACCTGTGGAAAGCATCCGCCTCAGTCATGGCGCATGCTGGCACAAGACTATCTCCCGCAGCTGGCTGCACAGGGATACTTCTGCAGTGGCCTGAGTCTCCTGAAGGGGCAATGTTCCATGAAGAGCTGGGAGGACCTGCACCTGTGGAAAATATCCGCCTCAGTCGTGCAGCATGCTGGCACAAGACTATGTCCCGCAGCTGGCTGCACAGGGATACTTCTGCAGTGGCCTGAGTCTCCTGAAGGGGCACAGTTCCATGAAGAGTTGGGAGGACCTGCACCTGTGGAAAGCATCAGCCTCAGTCGTGCAGCATGCTGGCACAAGACTATCTCCCGCAGCTGGCTGCACAGGGATACCTTTGCAGTGGCCTGAGTCTCCTGAAGGGGCACAGTTGCATGAAGAGTTGGGAGGACTTGCACCTGTGGAAAGCATCCGCCTCAGTTGTGCAGCATGCTGGCACAAGACTATCTCCCGCTGTTGGCTGCACAGGGATACTTCTGCAGTGGCCTGAGTCTCCCTGAGTCTCCTGAAGGGGCACAGTTCCATGAAGAGTTGGGAGGACCTGCACCTGTGGAAAGCATCCGCCTCAGTCGTGCAGAATGCTGGCACACGACAGTCTCCCGCAGCTGGCTGCACAGGGATACTTCTGCAGTGGCCTGAGTCTCCTGAAGGGGCACAGTTCCATGAAGAGTTGGGTGGACCTGAACCTGTGGAAAGCATCCGCTTAAGTCATGCAGCATGCTGCCACAAGACTGTCTCCCGCAGCTGGCTGCACAGGGATGCCTTCTGCAGTGGCCTGAGTCTCCTGAAGGGGCACAGTTCCATGAAGAGTTGGGAGGTCCTGCACCTGTGGAAAGCATCCGCCTCAGTCGTGCAGCATGCTTGCACACGACTATCTCCCGCAGCTGGCTGCACAGTGATACTTCTGCAGTGGACTGAGTCTCCTGAAGGGGCACAGTTCCATGAAGAGTTGGGAGGACCTGCACCTGTGCAAAGCATCCACCTCAGTCGTGCAGCATGCTGGCACAAGACTATCTCCCGCAGCTGGCTGCACAGGGATACTTCTGCAGAGGCCTGAGTCTCCTGAAGGGGCACAGTTCCATGAAGAGTTGAGAGGACCTGCACCTGTGGAAAGCATCCACTTCAGTCGTGCAGCATGCTGGCACAAGACTATCTCCCGCAGCTGGCTGCACAGGGATACTTCTGCAGTGGTCGTAGTCTCCTGAAGGGGCACAGTTCCAGGAAGAGTTCGGAGGACCTGTACCTGTGAAAGCATCCGCCTCAGTCGTGCAGCATGCTGGCACAAGACTATCTCCCGCAGCTGACTGCACAGGGATACTTCTGCAGTGGCCTGAGTCTCCTGAAGAGGCACAGTTCCATGAAGAGTTGGGTGGACCTGGACCTGTGGAAAGCATCCGCCTCAGTCGTGCAGCATGCTGCCACAAGACTATCTCCCGCATCTGGATAGACAGGGATACTTCTGCAGTGGCCTGAGTCTCCTGAAGGGGCACAGTTCCATGAAGAGTTGGGAGGACCTGCACCTGTGGAAAGCATCCGCCTCAGTCATGCAGCATGCTGGCAGAAGACTATCTCCCGCAGCTGGCTGCACAGGGATACTTCTGCAGTGGACTGAGTCTCCTGAAGGGGCACAGTTCCATGAAGAGTTGGGAGGACCTGCATCTGTGGAAAGCATCCGCCTCAGTCGTGCAGCATGCTGGCACAAGACTATCTCCCGCAGATGGCTGCACAGGGATACTTCTGCAGTGGCCTGAGTCTCCTGAAGGGGCACAGTTGAATGAAGAGTTGGGAGGACCTGCACCTGTGCAAAGCATCCACCTCAGTCATGCAGCATGCTGACACAAGACTATCTCCCGCAGCAGGCTGCACAGGGATACTTCTGCAGTGGCCTGAGTCTCCTGAAGGGGCACAGTTCCATGAAGAGTTGAGAGAACCAGCACCTGTGGAAAGCACCCGCCTCAGTCGTGCAGCATGCTGCCACACGACTATCTCCCGCAGCTGGCTGCACATGGATACTTCTGCAGTGGTCGTAGTCTCCTGAAGGGGCACAGTTCCAGGAAGAGTTAGGAGGACCTTCACCTGTGAAAGCATCCGCCTCAGTCGTGCAGCATGCTGGCACAAGACTATCTCCCGCAGCTGGCTAGCCAGGGATACTTCTGCAGTGGCCTGAGTCTCCTGAAGGGACACAGTTCCATGAAGAGTTGGGAGGACTTGCACCTCTGGAAAGCATCCGACTCAGTCGTGTAGCATGCTGGCACAAGACTATCTCCCGATGCTGGCTGCACAGGGATACTTCTGCAGTGGCCTGAGTCTCCTGAAGGGGCACAGTTCCATGAAGAGTTGGGAGGACCTACATCTGTGGAAAGCATCCGCCTCGGTCGTGCAGCATGCTGGCACAAGACTATCTCCCGCAGCTGGCTGCACAGGGATACTTCTGCAGTGGCCTGAGTCTCCTGAAGGGGCACAGTTCCATGAAGAGTTGGGAGGACCTGCACCTGTGGAAGGCATCTGCCTCAGTCGTGCAGCATGCTGGCACAAGACTATCTCCCGCAGCTGGCTGCACAGGGATACTTCTGCAGTGGCCTGAGTCTCCTGAAGGGGCAGATTTCCATGAAGAGTTGGGAGGACCTGCATCTGTGGAAAGCATCCGCGTCAGTCGTGCAGCATGCTGCACAAGACTATCTCCCGCAGCTGGCTGCACAGGGATACTTCTGCAGTGGCCTGAGTCTCCTGAAGGGGCACAGTTCCATGAAGAGTTGGGAGGACCTACATCTGTGGAAAGCATCCGCCTCAGTCGTGCAGCATGCTGGCACAAGACTATCTCCCGCAGCTGACTGCACAGGGATACTTCTGCAGTGGCCTGAGTCTCCTGAAGGGGCACAGTTCCATGAAGAGTTGGGTGGACCTGGACCTGTGGAAAGCAGCCGCCTCAGTCGTGCAGCATGCTGGCACAAGACTATCTCCCGCAGCTGGCTGCACAGGGATACTTTTGCAGTGGCCTGAGTCTCCTGAAGGGGCACAGTTCCAGGAAGAGTTAGGAGGACCTGCACCTGTGAAAGCATCCGCCTCAGTCGTGCAGCATGTTGGCACAAGACTATCTCCCGCAGCTGACTGCACAGGGATACTTCTGCAGTGGCCTGAGTCTCCTGAAGGGGCACAGTTCCATGAAGAGTTGGGTGGACCTGGACCTGTGGAAAGCATCCGCCTCAGTCGTGCAGCATGCTGGCAGAAGACTATCTCCCGCAGCTGGCTGCACAGGGATACTTCTGCAGTGGCCTGAGTCTCCTGAAGGGGCAAAGTTCCATGAAGAGCTGGGAGGACCTGCACCTGTGGAAAATATCCGCATCAGTCGTGCAGCATGCTGGCACAAGACTACGTCCCGCAGCTGGCTGCACAGGGATACTTCTGCAGTGGCCTGAGTCTCCTGAAGGGGCACAGTTCCATGAAGAGTTGGGAGGACCTGCACCTGTGGAAAGCATCAGCCTCAGTCGTGCAGCATGCTGGCACAAGACTATCTCCCGCAGCTGGCTGCACAGGGATACCTTTGCAGTGGCCTGAGTCTCCTGAAGGGGCACAGTTGCATGAAGAGTTGGGAGGACTTGCACCTGTGGAAAGCATCCGCCTCAGTCGTGCAGCATGCTGGCACAAGACTATCTCCCGCTGTTGGCTGCACAGGGATACTTCTGCAGTGGCCTGAGTCTCCCTGAGTCTCCTGAAGGGGCACAGTTCCATGAAGAGTTGGGAGGACCTGCACCTGTGGAAAGCATCCGCCTCAGTCGTGCAGAATGCTGGCACACGACAGTCTCCCGCAGCTGGCTGCACAGGGATACTTCTGCAGTGGCCTGAGTCTCCTGAAGGGGCACAGTTCCATGAAGAGTTGGGTGGACCTGAACCTGTGGAAAGCATCCGCTTAAGTCATGCAGCATGCTGCCACAAGACTGTCTCCCGCAGCTGGCTGCACAGGGATACTTCTGCAGTGGCCTGAGTCTCCTGAAGGGGCACAGTTCCATGAAGAGTTGGGAGGACCTGCACCTGTGGAAAGCATCCGCCTCAGTCGTGCAGCATGCTGCACAAGACTATCTCCCGCAGCTGGCTGCACAGGGATACTTCTGCAGTGGACTGAGTCTCCTGAAGGGGCACAGTTCCATGAAGAGTTGGGAGGACCTGCACCTGTCGAAAGCATCCGCCTCAGTCGTGCAGCATGCTGGCACAAGACTATCTTCCGCAGCTGGCTGCACAGGGATACTTCTGCAGTGGCCTGAGTCTCCTGAAGGGGCACAGTTCCATGAAGAGTTGGGAGGTCCTGCACCTGTGGAAAGCATCCGCCTCATTCGTGCAGCATGCTTGCACACGACTATCTCCCGCAGCTGGCTGCACAGTGATACTTCTGCAGTGGACTGAGTCTCCTGAAGGGGCACAGTTCCATGAAGAGTTGGGAGGACCTGCACCTGTGCAAAGCATCCACCTCAGTCGTGCAGCATGCTGGCACAAGACTATCTCCCGCAGCTGGCTGCACAGGGATACTTCTGCAGAGGCCTGAGTCTCCTGAAGGGGCACAGTTCCATGAAGAGTTGAGAGGACCTGCACCTGTGGAAAGCATCCACTTCAGTCGTGCAGCATGCTGGCACAAGACTATCTCCCGTAGCTGGCTGCACAGGGATACTTCTGCAGTGGTCTTAGTCTCCTGAAGGGGCACAGTTCCAGGAAGAGTTCGGAGGACCTGTACCTGTGAAAGCATCCGCCTCAGTCGTGCAGCATGCTGGCACAAGACTATCTCCCGCAGCTGACTGCACAGGGATACTTCTGCAGTGGCCTGAGTCTCCTGAAGGGGCACAGTTCCATGAAGAGTTGGGTGGACCTGGACCTGTGGAAAGCATCCGCCTCAGTCGTGCAGCATGCTGGCTCAAGACTATCTCCCGCAGCTGGCTAGACAGGGATACTTCTGCAGTGGCCTGAGTCTCCTGAAGGGGCACAGTTCCATGAAGAGTTGGGAGGACCTGCACCTGTGGAAAGCATCCGCCTCAGTCATGCAGCATGCTGGCAGAAGACTATCTCCCGCAGCTGGCTGCACAGGGATACTTCTGCAGTGGACTGAGTCTCCTGAAGGGGCACAGTTCCATGAAGAGTTGGGAGGACCTGCACCTGTGGAAAGCATCCGCCTCAGTCGTGCAGCATGCTGGCACAAGACTATCTCCCGCAGATGGCTGCACAGGGATACTTCTGCAGTGGCCTGAGTCTCCTGAAGGGGCACAGTTCCATGAAGAGTTGGGAGGACCTGCACCTGTGCAAAGCATCCACCTCAGTCGTGCAGCATGCTGACACAAGACTATCTCCCGCAGCAGGCTGCACAGGGATACTTCTGCAGTGGCCTGAGTCTCCTGAAGGGGCACAGTTCCATGAAGAGTTGAGAGAACCAGCACCTGTGGAAAGCACCCGCCTCAGTCGTGCAGCATGCTGGCACAAGACTATCTCCCGCAGCTGACTGCACAGGGATACTTCTGCAGTGGCCTGAGTCTCCTGAAGGGGCACAGTTCCATGAAGAGTTGGGTGGACCTGGACCTGTGGAAAGCATCCGCCTCAGTCGTGCAGCATGCTGGCACAAGACTATCTCCCGCAGCTGGCTGCACAGGGATACTTCTGCAGTGGCCTGAGTCTCCTGAAGGGGCACAGTTCCAGGAAGAGTTGGGAGGACCTGCACCTGTGAAAGCATCCGCCTCAGTCGTGCAGCATGCTGGCACAAGACTATCTCCCACAGCTGGCTAGACAGGGATACTTCTGCAGTGGCCTGAGTCTCCTGAAGGGACACAGTTCCATGAAGAGTTGGGAGGACTTGCACCTCTGGAAAGCATCCGACTCAGTCGTGTAGCATGCTGGCACAAGACTATCTCCCGATGCTGGCTGCACAGGGATACTTCTGCAGTGGCCTGAGTCTCCTGAAGGGGCACAGTTCCATGAAGAGTTGGGAGGACCTACATCTGTGGAAAGCATCCGCCTCGGTCGTGCAGCATGCTGGCACAAGACTATCTCCCGCAGCTGGCTGCACAGGGATACTTCTGCAGTGGCCTGAGTCTCCTGAAGGGGCACAGTTCCATGAAGAGTTGGGAGGACCTGCACCTGTGGAAGGCATCTGCCTCAGTCGTGCAGCATGCTGGCACAAGACTATCTCCCGCAGCTGGCTGCACAGGGATACTTCTGCAGTGGCCTGAGTCTCCTGAAGGGGCAGATTTCCATGAAGAGTTGGGAGGACCTGCATCTGTGGAAAGCATCCGCGTCAGTCGTGCAGCATGCTGCACAAGACTATCTCCCGCAGCTGGCTGCACAGGGATACTTCTGCAGTGGCCTGAGTCTCCTGAAGGGGCACAGTTCCATGAAGAGTTGGGAGGACCTACATCTGTGGAAAGCATCCGCCTCAGTCGTGCAGCATGCTGGCACAAGACTATCTCCCGCAGCTGACTGCACAGGGATACTTCTGCAGTGGCCTGAGTCTCCTGAAGGGGCACAGTTCCATGAAGAGTTGGGTGGACCTGGACCTGTGGAAAGCATCCGCCTCAGTCGTGCAGCATGCTGGCACAAGACTATCTCCCGCAGCTGGCTGCACAGGGATACTTTTGCAGTGGCCTGAGTCTCCTGAAGGGGCACAGTTCCAGGAAGAGTTAGGAGGACCTGCACCTGTGAAAGCATCCTCCTCAGTCGTGCAGCATGTTGGCACAAGACTATCTCCCGCAGCTGACTGCACAGGGATACTTCTGCAGTGGCCTGAGTCTCCTGAAGGGGCACAGTTCCATGAAGAGTTGGGTGGACCTGGACCTGTGGAAAGCATCCGCCTCAGTCGTGCAGCATGCTGGCACAAGACTATCTCCCGCAGCTGGCTGCACAGGGATACTTCTGCAGTGGTCGTAGTCTCCTGAAGGGGCACAGTTCCAGGAAGAGTTAGGCGGACCTGCACCTGTGAAAGCATCCGCCTCAGTCGTGCAGCATGCTGGCACAAGACTATCTCCCGCAGCTGACTGCACAGGGATACTTCTGCAGTGGCCTGAGTCTCCTGAAGGGGCACAGATCCATGAAGAGTTGGGAGGACTTGCACCTCTGGAAAGCATCCGACTCAGTCGTGCAGCATGCTGGCACAAGACTATCTCCCGATGCTGGCTGCACAGGGATACTTCTGCAGTGGCCTGAGTCTCCTGAAGGGGCACAGTTCCATGAAGAGATGGGAGGACCTACATCTGTGGAAAGCATCCGCCTCAGTCGTGCAGCATGCTGGCACAAGACTATCTCCCGCAGCTGGCTGCACAGGGATACTTCTGCAGTGGCCTGAGTCTCCTGAAGGGGCACAGTTCCATGAAGAGTTGGGAGGACCTGCACCTGTGGAAAGCATCTGCCTCAGTCGTGCAGCATGCTGGCACAAGACTATCTCCCGCAGCTGGCTGCACAGGGATACTTCTGCAGTGGCCTGAGTCTCCTGAAGGGGCAGATTTCCATGAAGAGTTGGGAGGACCTGCATCTGTGGAAATCATCCGCCTCAGTCGTGCAGCATGCTGCACAAGACTATCTCCCGCAGCTGGCTGCACAGGGATACTTCTTCAGTGGACTGAGTCTCCTGAAGGGGCACAGTTCCATGAAGAGTTGGGAGGACCTGCACCTGTGGAATGCATCCGCCTCAGTCGTGCAGCATGCTGGCACAAGACTATCTCCCGCAGCTGGCTGCACAGGGATACTTCTGCAGTGGCCTGAGTCTCCTGAAGGGGCACAGTTCCATGAAGAGTTGGGAGGACCTACATCTGTGGAAAGCATCCGCCTCAGTCATGCAGCATGCTGGCACAAGACTATCTCCCGCAGCTGACTGCACAGGGATACTTCTGCAGTGGCCTGAGTCTCCTGAAGGGGCACAGTTCCATGAAGAGTTGGGTGGACCTGGACCTGTGGAAAGCATCCGCCTCAGTCGTGCAGCATGCTGGCACAAGACTATCTCCCGCAGCTGGCTGCACAGGGATACTTTTGCAGTGGCCTGAGTCTCCTGAAGGGGCACAGTTCCAGGAAGAGTTAGGAGGACCTGCACCTGTGAAAGCATCCGCCTCAGTCGTGCAGCATGTTGGCACAAGACTATCTCCCACAGCTGACTGCACAGGGATACTTGTGCAGTGGCCTGAGTCTCCTGAAGGGGCACAGTTCCATGAAGAGTTGGGTGGACCTGGACCTGTGGAAAGCATCCGCCTCAGTCGTGCAGCATGCTGGCACAAGACTATCTCCCGCAGCTGGCTGCACAGGGATACTTCTGCAGTGTTCGTAGTCTCCTGAAGGGGCACAGTTCCAGGAAGAGTTAGGAGGACCTGCACCTGTGAAAGCATCCGCCTCAGTCGTGCAGCATGCTGGCACAAGACTATCTCCCGCAGCTGACTGCACAGGGATACTTCTGCAGTGGCCTGAGTCTCCTGAAGGGGCACAGTTCCATGAAGAGTTGGGAGGACTTGCACCTCTGGAAAGCATCCAACTCAGTTGCGCAGCATGCTGGCACAAGACTATCTCCCGATGCTGGCTGCACAGGGATACTTCTGCAGTGGCCTGAGTCTCCTGAAGGGGCACAGTTCCATGAAGAGATGGGAGGACCTACATCTGTGGAAAGCATCCGCCTCAGTCGTGCAGCATGCTGGCACAAGACTATCTCCCGCAGCTGGCTGCACAGGGATACTTCTGCAGTGGCCTGAGTCTCCTGAAGGGGCACAGTTCCATGAAGAGTTGGGAGGACCTGCACCTGTGGAAAGCATCTGCCTCAGTCGTGCAGCATGCTGGCACAAGACTATCTCCCGCAGCTGGCTGCACAGGGATACTTCTGCAGTGGCCTGAGTCTCCTGAAGGGGCACAGTTCCATGAAGAGTTGGGAGGACCTGCACCTGTGGAAAGCATCCGCCTCAGTCGTGCAGCATGCTTGCACAAGACTATCTCCCTCAGCTGGCTGCACAGTGATACTTCTGCAGTGGACTGAGTCTCCTGAAGGGGCACAGTTCCATGACGAGTTGGGAGGACCTGCGCCTGTGCAAAGCATCCACCTCAGTCGTGCAGCATGCTGGCACAAGACTATCTCCCGCAGCTGGCTCCACAGGGGTACTTCTGCAGTGGCCTGAGTCTCCTGAAGGGGCACAGTTCCATGAAGAGTTGAGAGGACCTGCACCTGTGGAAAGCATCCGCCTCAGTCGTGCAGAATGCTGGCACACGACAGTCTCCCGCAGCTGACTGCACAGGGATACTTCTGCAGTGGCCTGAGTCTCCTGAAGGGGCACAGTTCCATGAAGAGTTGGGTGGACCTGAACCTGTGGAAAGCATCCGCTTAAGTCATGCAGCATGCTGCCACAAGACTGTCTCCCGCAGCTGGCTGCACAGGGATGCCTTCTGCAGTGGCCTGAGTCTCCTGAAGGGGCACATTTCCATGAAGAGTTGGGAGGTCCTGCACCTGTGGAAAGCATCCGCCTCAGTCGTGCAGCATGCTTGCACACGACTATCTCCCGCAGCTGGCTGCACAGTGATACTTCTGCAGTGGACTGAGTCTCCTGAAGGGGCACAGTTCCATGAAGAGTTGGGAGGACCTGTACCTGTGCAAAGCATCCACCTCAGTCGTGCAGCATGCTGGCACAAGACTATCTCCCGCAGCTGGCTGCACAGGGATACTTCTGCAGAGGCCTGAGTCTCCTGAAGGGGCACAGTTCCATGAAGAGTTGAGAGGACCTGCACCTGTGGAAAGCATCCACTTCAGTCGTGCAGCATGCTGGCACAAGACTATCTCCCGCAGCTGGCTGCACAGGGATACTTCTGCAGTGGTCGTAGTCTCCTGAAGGGGCACAGTTCCAGGAAGAGTTCGGAGGACCTGTACCTGTGAAAGCATCCGCCTCAGTCGTGCAGCATGCTGGCACAAGACTATCTCCCGCAGCTGACTGCACAGGGATACTTCTGCAGTGGCCTGAGTCTCCTGAAGAGGCACAGTTCCATGAAGAGTTGGGTGGACCTGGACCTGTGGAAAGCATCCGCCTCAGTCGTGCAGCATGCTGCCACAAGACTATCTCCCGCAGCTGGCTAGACAGGGATACTTCTGCAGTGGCCTGAGTCTCCTGAAGGGGCACAGTTCCATGAAGAGTTGGGAGGACCTGCACCTGTGGAAAGCATCCGCCTCAGTCATGCAGCATGCTGGCAGAAGACTATCTCCCGCAGCTGGCTGCACAGGGATACTTCTGCAGTGGACTGAGTCTCCTGAAGGGGCACAGTTCCATGAAGAGTTGGGAGGACCTGCACCTGTGGAAAGCATCCGCCTCAGTCGTGCAGCATGCTGGCACAAGACTATCTCCCGCAGATGGCTGCACAGGGATACTTCTGCAGTGGCCTGAGTCTCCTGAAGGGGCACAGTTCCATGAAGAGTTGGGAGGACCTGCACCTGTGCAAAGCATCCACCTCAGTCGTGCAGCATGCTGACACAAGACTATCTCCCGCAGCAGGCTGCACAGGGATACTTCTGCAGTGGCCTGAGTCTCCTGAAGGGGCACAGTTCCATGAAGAGTTGAGAGAACCAGCACCTGTGGAAAGCACCCGCCTCAGTCGTGCAGCATGCTGCCACACGACTATCTCCCGCAGCTGGCTGCACAGGGATACTTCTGCAGTGGTCGTAGTCTCCTGAAGGGGCACAGTTCCAGGAAGAGTTAGGAGGACCTTCACCTGTGAAAGCATCCGCCTCAGTCGTGCAGCATGCTGGCACAAGACTATCTCCCGCAGCTGACTGCACAGGGATACTTCTGCAGTGGCCTGAGTCTCCTGAAGGGGCACAGTTCCATGAAGAGTTGGGTGGACCTGGACCTGTGGAAAGCATCCGCCTCAGTCGTGCAGCATGCTGGCACAAGACTATCTCCCGCAGCTGGCTGCACAGGGATACTTCTGCAGTGGCCTGAGTCTCCTGAAGGGGCACAGTTCCAGGAAGAGTTGGGAGGACCTGCACCTGTGAAAGCATCCGCCTCAGTCGTGCAGCATGCTGGCACAAGACTATCTCCCACAGCTGGCTAGACAGGGATACTTCTGCAGTGGCCTGAGTCTCCTGAAGGGACACAGTTCCATGAAGAGTTGGGAGGACTTGCACCTCTGGAAAGCATCCGACTCAGTCGTGTAGCATGCTGGCACAAGACTATCTCCCGATGCTGGCTGCACAGGGATACTTCTGCAGTGGCCTGAGTCTCCTGAAGGGGCACAGTTCCATGAAGAGTTGGGAGGACCTACATCTGTGGAAAGCATCCGCCTCGGTCGTGCAGCATGCTGGCACAAGACTATCTCCCGCAGCTGGCTGCACAGGGATACTTCTGCAGTGGCCTGAGTCTCCTGAAGGGGCACAGTTCCATGAAGAGTTGGGAGGACTTGCACCTGTGGAAGGCATCTGCCTCAGTCGTGCAGCATGCTGGCACAAGACTATCTCCCGCAGCTGGCTGCACAGGGATACTTCTGCAGTGGCCTGAGTCTCCTGAAGGGGCAGATTTCCATGAAGAGTTGGGAGGACCTGCATCTGTGGAAAGCATCCGCGTCAGTCGTGCAGCATGCTGCACAAGACTATCTCCCGCAGCTGGCTGCACAGGGATACTTCTGCAGTGGCCTGAGTCTCCTGAAGGGGCACAGTTCCATGAAGAGTTGGGAGGACCTACATCTGTGGAAAGCATCCGCCTCAGTCGTGCAGCATGCTGGCACAAGACTATCTCCCGCAGCTGACTGCACAGGGATACTTCTGCAGTGGCCTGAGTCTCCTGAAGGGGCACAGTTCCATGAAGAGTTGGGTGGACCTGGACCTGTGGAAAGCAGCCGCCTCAGTCGTGCAGCATGCTGGCACAAGACTATCTCCCGCAGCTGGCTGCACAGGGATACTTTTGCAGTGCCCTGAGTCTCCTGAAGGGGCACAGTTCCAGGAAGAGTTAGGAGGACCTGCACCTGTGAAAGCATCCGCCTCAGTCGTGCAGCATGTTGGCACAAGACTATCTCCCGCAGCTGACTGCACAGGGATACTTCTGCAGTGGCCTGAGTCTCCTGAAGGGGCACAGTTCCATGAAGAGTTGGGTGGACCTGGACCTGTGGAAAGCATCCGCCTCAGTCGTGCAGCATGCTGGCAGAAGACTATCTCCCGCAGCTGGCTGCACAGGGATACTTCTGCAGTGGCCTGAGTCTCCTGAAGGGGCAAAGTTCCATGAAGAGCTGGGAGGACCTGCACCTGTGGAAAATATCCGCCTCAGTCGTGCAGCATGCTGGCACAAGACTATGTCCCGCAGCTGGCTGCACAGGGATACTTCTGCAGTGGCCTGAGTCTCCTGAAGGGGCACAGTTCCATGAAGAGTTGGGAGGACCTGCACCTGTGGAAAGCATCAGCCTCAGTCGTGCAGCATGCTGGCACAAGACTATCTCCCGCAGCTGGCTGCACAGGGATACCTTTGCAGTGGCCTGAGTCTCCTGAAGGGGCACAGTTGCATGAAGAGTTGGGAGGACTTGCACCTGTGGAAAGCATCCGCCTCAGTCGTGCAGCATGCTGGCACATGACTATCTCCCACTGTTGGCTGCACAGGGATACTTCTGCAGTGGCCTGAGTCTCCCTGAGTCTCCTGAAGGGGCACAGTTCCATGAAGAGTTGGGAGGACCTGCACCTGTGGAAAGCATCCGCCTCAGTCGTGCAGTATGCTGGCACACGACAGTCGCCCGCAGCTGGCTGCACAGGGATACTTCTGCAGTGGCCTGAGTCTCCTGAAGGGGCACAGTTCCATGAAGAGTTGGGTGGACCTGAACCTGTGGAAAGCATCCGCTTAAGTCATGCAGCATGCTGCCACAAGACTGTCTCCCGCAGCTGGCTGCACAGGGATACTTCTGCAGTGGCCTGAGTCTCCTGAAGGGGCACAGTTCCATGAAGAGTTGGGAGGACCTGCACCTGTGGAAAGCATCCGCCTCAGTCGTGCAGCATGCTGCACAAGACTATCTCCCGCAGCTGGCTGCACAGGGATACTTCTGCAGTGGCCTGAGTCTCCTGAAGGGGCACAGTTCCATGAAGAGTTGGGAGGTCCTGCACCTGTGGAAAGCATCCGCCTCATTCGTGCAGCATGCTTGCACACGACTATCTCCCGCAGCTGGCTGCACAGTGATACTTCTGCAGTGGACTGAGTCTCCTGAAGGGGCACAGTTCCATGAAGAGTTGGGAGGACCTGCACCTTTGCAAAGCATCCACCTCAGTCGTGCAGCATGCTGGCACAAGACTATCTCCCGCAGCTGGCTGCACAGGGATACTTCTGCAGAGGCCTGAGTCTCCTGAAGGGGCACAGTTCCATGAAGAGTTGAGAGGACCTGCACCTGTGGAAAGCATCCACTTCAGTCGTGCAGCATGCTGGCACAAGACTATCTCCCGTAGCTGGCTGCACAGGGATACTTCTGCAGTGGTCGTAGTCTCCTGAAGGGGCACAGTTCCAGGAAGAGTTCGGAGGACCTGTACCTGTGAAAGCATCCGCCTCAGTCGTGCAGCATGCTGGCACAAGACTATCTCCCGCAGCTGACTGCACAGGGATACTTCTGCAGTGGCCTGAGTCTCCTGAAGGGGCACAGTTCCATGAAGAGTTGGGTGGACCTGGACCTGTGGAAAGCATCCGCCTCAGTCGTGCAGCATGCTGCCACAAGACTATCTCCCGCAGCTGGCTAGACAGGGATACTTCTGCAGTGGCCTGAGTCTCCTGAAGGGGCACAGTTTCATGAAGAGTTGGGAGGACCTGCACCTGTGGAAAGCATCCGCCTCAGTCATGCAGCATGCTGGCAGAAGACTATCTCCCGCAGCTGGCTGCACAGGGATACTTCTGCAGTGGACTGAGTCTCCTGAAGGGGCACAGTTCCATGAAGAGTTGGGAGGACCTGCACCTGTGGAAAGCATCCGCCTCAGTCGTGCAGCATGCTGGCACAAGACTATCTCCCGCAGATGGCTGCACAGGGATACTTCTGCAGTGGCCTGAGTCTCCTGAAGGGGCACAGTTCCATGAAGAGTTGGGAGGACCTGCACCTGTGGAAAGCATCTGCCTCAGTCGTGCAGCATGCTGGCACAAGACTATCTCCCGCAGCTGGCTGCACAGGGATACTTCTGCAGTGGCCTGAGTCTCCTGAAGGGGCAGATTTCCATGAAGAGTTGGGAGGACCTGCATCTGTGGAAATCATCCGCCTCAGTCGTGCAGCATGCTGCACAAGACTATCTCCCGCAGCTGGCTGCACAGGGATACTTCTTCAGTGGACTGAGTCTCCTGAAGGGGCACAGTTCCATGAAGAGTTGGGAGGACCTGCACCTGTGGAATGCATCCGCCTCAGTCGTGCAGCATGCTGGCACAAGACTATCTCCCGCAGCTGGCTGCACAGGGATACTTCTGCAGTGGCCTGAGTCTCCTGAAGGGGCACAGTTCCATGAAGAGTTGGGAGGACCTACATCTGTGGAAAGCATCCGCCTCAGTCATGCAGCATGCTGGCACAAGACTATCTCCCGCAGCTGACTGCACAGGGATACTTCTGCAGTGGCCTGAGTCTCCTGAAGGGGCACAGTTCCATGAAGAGTTGGGTGGACCTGGACCTGTGGAAAGCATCCGCCTCAGTCGTGCAGCATGCTGGCACAAGACTATCTCCCGCAGCTGGCTGCACAGGGATACTTTTGCAGTGGCCTGAGTCTCCTGAAGGGGCACAGTTCCAGGAAGAGTTAGGAGGACCTGCACCTGTGAAAGCATCCGCCTCAGTCGTGCAGCATGTTGGCACAAGACTATCTCCCACAGCTGACTGCACAGGGATACTTGTGCAGTGGCCTGAGTCTCCTGAAGGGGCACAGTTCCATGAAGAGTTGGGTGGACCTGGACCTGTGGAAAGCATCCGCCTCAGTCGTGCAGCATGCTGGCACAAGACTATCTCCCGCAGCTGGCTGCACAGGGATACTTCTGCAGTGTTCGTAGTCTCCTGAAGGGGCACAGTTCCAGGAAGAGTTAGGAGGACCTGCACCTGTGAAAGCATCCGCCTCAGTCGTGCAGCATGCTGGCACAAGACTATCTCCCGCAGCTGACTGCACAGGGATACTTCTGCAGTGGCCTGAGTCTCCTGAAGGGGCACAGTTCCATGAAGAGTTGGGAGGACTTGCACCTCTGGAAAGCATCCAACTCAGTTGCGCAGCATGCTGGCACAAGACTATCTCCCGATGCTGGCTGCACAGGGATACTTCTGCAGTGGCCTGAGTCTCCTGAAGGGGCACAGTTCCATGAAGAGATGGGAGGACCTACATCTGTGGAAAGCATCCGCCTCAGTCGTGCAGCATGCTGGCACAAGACTATCTCCCGCAGCTGGCTGCACAGGGATACTTCTGCAGTGGCCTGAGTCTCCTGAAGGGGCACAGTTCCATGAAGAGTTGGGAGGACCTGCACCTGTGGAAAGCATCTGCCTCAGTCGTGCAGCATGCTGGCACAAGACTATCTCCCGCAGCTGGCTGCACAGGGATACTTCTGCAGTGGCCTGAGTCTCCTGAAGGGGCACAGTTCCATGAAGAGTTGGGAGGACCTGCACCTGTGGAAAGCATCCGCCTCAGTCGTGCAGCATGCTTGCACAAGACTATCTCCCGCAGCTGGCTGCACAGTGATACTTCTGCAGTGGACTGAGTCTCCTGAAGGGGCACAGTTCCATGACGAGTTGGGAGGACCTGCGCCTGTGCAAAGCATCCACCTCAGTCGTGCAGCATGCTGGCACAAGACTATCTCCCGCAGCTGGCTCCACAGGGGTACTTCTGCAGTGGCCTGAGTCTCCTGAAGGGGCACAGTTCCATGAAGAGTTGAGAGGACCTGCACCTGTGGAAAGCATCCGCCTCAGTCGTGCAGCATGCTGCCACAAGACTATCTCCCGCAGCTGGCTAGACAGGGATACTTCTGCAGTGGCCTGAGTCTCCTGAAGGGACACAGTTCCATGAATAGTTGGGAGGACCTGCATCTGTGGAAATCATCCGCCTCAGTCGTGCAGCATGCTGCACAAGACTATCTCCCGCAGCTGGCTGCACAGGGATACTTCTGCAGTGGCCTGAGTCTCCTGAAGGGGCACAGTTCCATGAAGAGTTGGGAGGACTTGCACCTGTGGAAAGCATCTGCCTCAGTCGTGCAGAATGCTGGCACAAGACTATCTCCCGCAGCTGGCTGCACAGGGATACTTCTGCAGTGGCCTGAGTCTCCTGAAGGGGCACAGTTCCATGAAGAGTTGGGAGGACCTGCACCTGTGGAAAGCATCCGCCTCAGTCGTGCAGCATACTGGCACAAGACTATGTCCCGCAGCTGGCTGCACAGGGATACTTCTGCAGTGGCCTGAGTCTCCTGAAGGGGCACAGTTCCATGAAGAGTTGGGAGGACCTGCACCTGTGGAAAGCATCCGCCTCAGTAGTGCAGCATGGTGGCACAAGACTATCTCCCGCAGCTGGCTGCACAGGGATACCTTTGCAGTGGCCTGAGTCTCCTGAAGGGGCACAGTTGCATGAAGAGTTGGGGGGACCTTCACCTATGGAAAGCATCTGCCTCAGTCGTGCAGCATGCTGGCACAAGACTATCTCCCGCAGCTGGCTGCACAGGGATACTTCTGCAGTGGCCTGAGTCTCCTGAAGGGACACAGTTCCATGAATAGTTGGGAGGACCTGCATCTGTGGAAATCATCCGCCTCAGTCGTGCAGCATGCTGCACAAGACTATCTCCCGCAGCTGGCTGCACAGGGATACTTCTGCAGTGGCCTGAGTCTCCTGAAGGGGCACAGTTCCATGAAGAGTTGGGAGGACTTGCACCTGTGGAAAGCATCTGCCTCAGTTGTGCAGAATGCTGGCACAAGACTATCTCCCGCAGCTGGCTGCACAGGGATACTTCTGCAGTGGCCTGTGTCTCCTGAAGGGGCACAGTTTCATGAAGAGTTGGGAGGACCTGCACCTGTGGAAAGCATCCGCCTCAGTCATGGCGCATGCTGGCACAAGACTATCTCCCGCAGCTGGCTGCACAGGGATACTTCTGCAGTGGCCTGAGTCTCCTGAAGGGGCAAAGTTCCATGAAGAGCTGGGAGGACCTGCACCTGTGGAAAATATCCGCCTCAGTCGTGCAGCATGCTGGCACAAGACTATGTCCCGCAGCTGGCTGCACAGGGATACTTCTGCAGTGGCCTGAGTCTCCTGAAGGGGCACAGTTCCATGAAGAGTTGGGAGGACCTGCACCTGTGGAAAGCATCAGCCTCAGTCGTGCAGCATGCTGGCACAAGACTATCTCCCGCAGCTGGCTGCACAGGGATACCTTTGCAGTGGCCTGAGTCTCCTGAAGGGGCACAGTTGCATGAAGAGTTGGGAGGACTTGCACCTGTGGAAAGCATCCGCCTCAGTTGTGCAGCATGCTGGCACAAGACTATCTCCCGCTGTTGGCTGCACAGGGATACTTCTGCAGTGGCCTGAGTCTCCCTGAGTCTCCTGAAGGGGCACAGTTCCATGAAGAGTTGGGAGGACCTGCACCTGTGGAAAGCATCCGCCTCAGTCGTGCAGAATGCTGGCACACGACAGTCTCCCGCAGCTGGCTGCACAGGGATACTTCTGCAGTGGCCTGAGTCTCCTGAAGGGGCACAGTTCCATGAAGAGTTGGGTGGACCTGAACCTGTGGAAAGCATCCGCTTAAGTCATGCAGCATGCTGCCACAAGACTGTCTCCCGCAGCTGGCTGCACAGGGATGCCTTCTGCAGTGGCCTGAGTCTCCTGAAGGGGCACAGTTCCATGAAGAGTTGGGAGGTCCTGCACCTGTGGAAAGCATCCGCCTCAGTCGTGCAGCATGCTTGCACACGACTATCTCCCGCAGCTGGCTGCACAGTGATACTTCTGCAGTGGACTGAGTCTCCTGAAGGGGCACAGTTCCATGAAGAGTTGGGAGGACCTGTACCTGTGCAAAGCATCCACCTCAGTCGTGCAGCATGCTGGCACAAGACTATCTCCCGCAGCTGGCTGCACAGGGATACTTCTGCAGAGGCCTGAGTCTCCTGAAGGGGCACAGTTCCATAAAGAGTTGAGAGGACCTGCACCTGTGGAAAGCATCCACTTCAGTCGTGCAGCATGCTGGCACAAGACTATCTCCCGCAGCTGGCTGCACAGGGATACTTCTGCAGTGGTCGTAGTCTCCTGAAGGGGCACAGTTCCAGGAAGAGTTCGGAGGACCTGTACCTGTGAAAGCATCCGCCTCAGTCGTGCAGCATGCTGGCACAAGACTATCTCCCGCAGCTGACTGCACAGGGATACTTCTGCAGTGGCCTGAGTCTCCTGAAGAGGCACAGTTCCATGAAGAGTTGGGTGGACCTGGACCTGTGGAAAGCATCCGCCTCAGTCGTGCAGCATGCTGCCACAAGACTATCTCCCGCAGCTGGCTAGACAGGGATACTTCTGCAGTGGCCTGAGTCTCCTGAAGGGGCACAGTTCCATGAAGAGTTGGGAGGACCTGCACCTGTGGAAAGCATCCGCCTCAGTCATGCAGCATGCTGGCAGAAGACTATCTCCCGCAGCTGGCTGCACAGGGATACTTCTGCAGTGGACTGAGTCTCCTGAAGGGGCACAGTTCCATGAAGAGTTGGGAGGACCTGCACCTGTGGAAAGCACCCGCCTCAGTCGTGCAGCATGCTGCCACACGACTATCTCCCGCAGCTGGCTGCACAGGGATACTTCTGCAGTGGTCGTAGTCTCCTGAAGGGGCACAGTTCCAGGAAGAGTTAGGAGGACCTTCACCTGTGAAAGCATCCGCCTCAGTCGTGCAGCATGCTGGCACAAGACTATCTCCCGCAGCTGACTGCACAGGGATACTTCTGCAGTGGCCTGAGTCTCCTGAAGGGGCACAGTTCCATGAAGAGTTGGGTGGACCTGGACCTGTGGAAAGCATCCGCCTCAGTCGTGCAGCATGCTGGCACAAGACTATCTCCCGCAGCTGGCTGCACAGGGATACTTCTGCAGTGGCCTGAGTCTCCTGAAGGGGCACAGTTCCAGGAAGAGTTGGGAGGACCTGCACCTGTGAAAGCATCCGCCTCAGTCGTGCAGCATGCTGGCACAAGACTATCTCCCACAGCTGGCTAGACAGGGATACTTCTGCAGTGGCCTGGGTCTCCTGAAGGGACACAGTTCCATGAAGAGTTGGGAGGACTTGCACCTCTGGAAAGCATCCGACTCAGTCGTGTAGCATGCTGGCACAAGACTATCTCCCGATGCTGGCTGCACAGGGATACTTCTGCAGTGGCCTGAGTCTCCTGAAGGGGCACAGTTCCATGAAGAGTTGGGAGGACCTACATCTGTGGAAAGCATCCGCCTCGGTCGTGCAGCATGCTGGCACAAGACTATCTCCCGCAGCTGGCTGCACAGGGATACTTCTGCAGTGGCCTGAGTCTCCTGAAGGGGCACAGTTCCATGAAGAGTTGGGAGGACTTGCACCTGTGGAAGGCATCTGCCTCAGTCGTGCAGCATGCTGGCACAAGACTATCTCCCGCAGCTGGCTGCACAGGGATACTTCTGCAGTGGCCTGAGTCTCCTGAAGGGGCAGATTTCCATGAAGAGTTGGGAGGACCTGCATCTGTGGAAAGCATCCGCGTCAGTCGTGCAGCATGCTGCACAAGACTATCTCCCGCAGCTGGCTGCACAGGGATACTTCTGCAGTGGCCTGAGTCTCCTGAAGGGGCACAGTTCCATGAAGAGTTGGGAGGACCTACATCTGTGGAAAGCATCCGCCTCAGTCGTGCAGCATGCTGGCACAAGACTATCTCCCGCAGCTGACTGCACAGGGATACTTCTGCAGTGGCCTGAGTCTCCTGAAGGGGCACAGTTCCATGAAGAGTTGGGTGGACCTGGACCTGTGGAAAGCAGCCGCCTCAGTCGTGCAGCATGCTGGCACAAGACTATCTCCCGCAGCTGGCTGCACAGGGATACTTTTGCAGTGCCCTGAGTCTCCTGAAGGGGCACAGTTCCAGGAAGAGTTAGGAGGACCTGCACCTGTGAAAGCATCCGCCTCAGTCGTGCAGCATGTTGGCACAAGACTATCTCCCGCAGCTGACTGCACAGGGATACTTCTGCAGTGGCCTGAGTCTCCTGAAGGGGCACAGTTCCATGAAGAGTTGGGTGGACCTGGACCTGTGGAAAGCATCCGCCTCAGTCGTGCAGCATGCTGGCAGAAGACTATCTCCCGCAGCTGGCTGCACAGGGATACTTCTGCAGTGGCCTGAGTCTCCTGAAGGGGCAAAGTTCCATGAAGAGCTGGGAGGACCTGCACCTGTGGAAAATATCCGCCTCAGTCGTGCAGCATGCTGGCACAAGACTATGTCCCGCAGCTGGCTGCACAGGGATACTTCTGCAGTGGCCTGAGTCTCCTGAAGGGGCACAGTTCCATGAAGAGTTGGGAGGACCTGCACCTGTGGAAAGCATCAGCCTCAGTCGTGCAGCATGCTGGCACAAGACTATCTCCCGCAGCTGGCTGCACAGGGATACCTTTGCAGTGGCCTGAGTCTCCTGAAGGGGCACAGTTGCATGAAGAGTTGGGAGGACTTGCACCTGTGGAAAGCATCCGCCTCAGTCGTGCAGCATGCTGGCACATGACTATCTCCCGCTGTTGGCTGCACAGGGATACTTCTGCAGTGGCCTGAGTCTCCCTGAGTCTCCTGAAGGGGCACAGTTCCATGAAGAGTTGGGAGGACCTGCACCTGTGGAAAGCATCCGCCTCAGTCGTGCAGTATGCTGGCACACGACAGTCTCCCGCAGCTGGCTGCACAGGGATACTTCTGCAGTGGCCTGAGTCTCCTGAAGGGGCACAGTTCCATGAAGAGTTGGGTGGACCTGAACCTGTGGAAAGCATCCGCTTAAGTCATGCAGCATGCTGCCACAAGACTGTCTCCCGCAGCTGGCTGCACAGGGATACTTCTGCAGTGGCCTGAGTCTCCTGAAGGAGCACAGTTCCATGAAGAGTTGGGAGGACCTGCACCTGTGGAAAGCATCCGCCTCAGTCGTGCAGCATGCTGCACAAGACTATCTCCCGCAGCTGGCTGCACAGGGATACTTCTGCAGTGGCCTGAGTCTCCTGAAGGGGCACAGTTCCATGAAGAGTTGGGAGGTCCTGCACCTGTGGAAAGCATCCGCCTCATTCGTGCAGCATGCTTGCACACGACTATCTCCCGCAGCTGGCTGCACAGTGATACTTCTGCAGTGGACTGAGTCTCCTGAAGGGGCACAGTTCCATGAAGAGTTGGGAGGACCTGCACCTGTGCAAAGCATCCACCTCAGTCGTGCAGCATGCTGGCACAAGACTATCTCCCGCAGCTGGCTGCACAGGGATACTTCTGCAGAGGCCTGAGTCTCCTGAAGGGGCACAGTTCCATGAAGAGTTGAGAGGACCTGCACCTGTGGAAAGCATCCACTTCAGTCGTGCAGCATGCTGGCACAAGACTATCTCCCGTAGCTGGCTGCACAGGGATACTTCTGCAGTGGTCGTAGTCTCCTGAAGGGGCACAGTTCCAGGAAGAGTTCGGAGGACCTGTACCTGTGAAAGCATCCGCCTCAGTCGTGCAGCATGCTGGCACAAGACTATCTCCCGCAGCTGACTGCACAGGGATACTTCTGCAGTGGCCTGAGTCTCCTGAAGGGGCACAGTTCCATGAAGAGTTGGGTGGACCTGGACCTGTGGAAAGCATCCGCCTCAGTCGTGCAGCATGCTGCCACAAGACTATCTCCCGCAGCTGGCTAGACAGGGATACTTCTGCAGTGGCCTGAGTCTCCTGAAGGGGCACAGTTCCATGAAGAGTTGGGAGGACCTGCACCTGTGGAAAGCATCCGCCTCAGTCATGCAGCATGCTGGCAGAAGACTATCTCCCGCAGCTGGCTGCACAGGGATACTTCTGCAGTGGACTGAGTCTCCTGAAGGGGCACAGTTCCATGAAGAGTTGGGAGGACCTGCACCTGTGGAAAGCATCCGCCTCAGTCGTGCAGCATGCTGGCACAAGACTATCTCCCGCAGATGGCTGCACAGGGATACTTCTGCAGTGGCCTGAGTCTCCTGAAGGGGCACAGTTCCATGAAGAGTTGGGAGGACCTGCACCTGTGCAAAGCATCCACCTCAGTCGTGCAGCATGCTGACACAAGACTATCTCCCGCAGCAGGCTGCACAGGGATACTTCTGCAGTGGCCTGAGTCTCCTGAAGGGGCACAGTTCCATGAAGAGTTGAGAGAACCAGCACCTGTGGAAAGCACCCGCCTCAGTCGTGCAGCATGCTGGCACAAGACTATCTCCCGCAGCTGACTGCACAGGGATACTTCTGCAGTGGCCTGAGTCTCCTGAAGGGGCACAGTTCCATGAAGAGTTGGGTGGACCTGGACCTGTGGAAAGCATCCGCCTCAGTCGTGCAGCATGCTGGCACAAGACTATCTCCCGCAGCTGGCTGCACAGGGATACTTCTGCAGTGGCCTGAGTCTCCTGAAGGGGCACAGTTCCAGGAAGAGTTGGGAGGACCTGCACCTGTGAAAGCATCCGCCTCAGTCGTGCAGCATGCTGCCACAAGACTATCTCCCACAGCTGGCTAGACAGGGATACTTCTGCAGTGGCCTGAGTCTCCTGAAGGGACACAGTTCCATGAAGAGTTGGGAGGACTTGCACCTCTGGAAAGCATCCGACTCAGTCGTGTAGCATGCTGGCACAAAACTATCTCCCGATGCTGGCTGCACAGGGATACTTCTGCAGTGGCCTGAGTCTCCTGAAGGGGCACAGTTCCATGAAGAGTTGGGAGGACCTACATCTGTGGAAAGCATCCGCCTCGGTCGTGCAGCATGCTGGCACAAGACTATCTCCCGCAGCTGGCTGCACAGGGATACTTCTGCAGTGGCCTGAGTCTCCTGAAGGGGCACAGTTCCATGAAGAGTTGGGAGGACCTGCACCTGTGGAAGGCATCTGCCTCAGTCGTGCAGCATGCTGGCACAAGACTATCTCCCGCAGCTGGCTGCACAGGGATACTTCTGCAGTGGCCTGAGTCTCCTGAAGGGGCAGATTTCCATGAAGAGTTGGGAGGACCTGCATCTGTGGAAAGCATCCGCGTCAGTCGTGCAGCATGCTGCACAAGACTATCTCCCGCAGCTGGCTGCACAGGGATACTTCTGCAGTGGCCTGAGTCTCCTGAAGGGGCACAGTTCCATGAAGAGTTGGGAGGACCTACATCTGTGGAAAGCATCTGCCTCAGTCGTGCAGCATGCTGGCACAAGACTATCTCCCGCAGCTGACTGCACAGGGATACTTCTGCAGTGGCCTGAGTCTCCTGAAGGGGCACAGTTCCATGAAGAGTTGGGTGGACCTGGACCTGTGGAAAGCATCCGCCTCAGTCGTGCAGCATGCTGGCACAAGACTATCTCCCGCAGCTGGCTGCACAGGGATACTTTTGCAGTGGCCTGAGTCTCCTGAAGGGGCACAGTTCCAGGAAGAGTTAGGAGGACCTGCACCTGTGAAAGCATCCTCCTCAGTCGTGCAGCATGTTGGCACAAGACTATCTCCCGCAGCTGACTGCACAGGGATACTTCTGCAGTGGCCTGAGTCTCCTGAAGGGGCACAGTTCCATGAAGAGTTGGGTGGACCTGGACCTGTGGAAAGCATCCGCCTCAGTCGTGCAGCATGCTGGCACAAGACTATCTCCCGCAGCTGGCTGCACAGGGATACTTCTGCAGTGGTCGTAGTCTCCTGAAGCGGCACAGTTCCAGGAAGAGTTAGGCGGACCTGCACCTGTGAAAGCATCCGCCTCAGTCGTGCAGCATGCTGGCACAAGACTATCTCCCGCAGCTGACTGCACAGGGATACTTCTGCAGTGGCCTGAGTCTCCTGAAGGGGCACAGATCCATGAAGAGTTGGGAGGACTTGCACCTCTGGAAAGCATCCGACTCAGTCGTGCAGCATGCTGGCACAAGACTATCTCCCGATGCTGGCTGCACAGGGATACTTCTGCAGTGGCCTGAGTCTCCTGAAGGGGCACAGTTCCATGAAGAGATGGGAGGACCTACATCTGTGGAAAGCATCCGCCTCAGTCGTGCAGCATGCTGGCACAAGACTATCTCCCGCAGCTGGCTGCACAGGGATACTTCTGCAGTGGCCTGAGTCTCCTGAAGGGGCACAGTTCCATGAAGAGTTGGGAGGACCTGCACCTGTGGAAAGCATCTGCCTCAGTCGTGCAGCATGCTGGCACAAGACTATCTCCCGCAGCTGGCTGCACAGGGATACTTCTGCAGTGGCCTGAGTCTCCTGAAGGGGCAGATTTCCATGAAGAGTTGGGAGGACCTGCATCTGTGGAAATCATCCGCCTCAGTCGTGCAGCATGCTGCACAAGACTATCTCCCGCAGCTGGCTGCACAGGGATACTTCTTCAGTGGACTGAGTCTCCTGAAGGGGCACAGTTCCATGAAGAGTTGGGAGGACCTGCACCTGTGGAATGCATCCGCCTCAGTCGTGCAGCATGCTGGCACAAGACTATCTCCCGCAGCTGGCTGCACAGGGATACTTCTGCAGTGGCCTGAGTCTCCTGAAGGGGCACAGTTCCATGAAGAGTTGGGAGGACCTACATCTGTGGAAAGCATCCGCCTCAGTCGTGCAGCATGCTGGCACAAGACTATCTCCCGCAGCTGACTGCACAGGGATACTTCTGCAGTGGCCTGAGTCTCCTGAAGGGGCACAGTTCCATGAAGAGTTGGGTGGACCTGGACCTGTGGAAAGCATCCGCCTCAGTCGTGCAGCATGCTGGCACAAGACTATCTCCCGCAGCTGGCTGCACAGGGATACTTCTGCAGTGTTCGTAGTCTCCTGAAGGGGCACAGTTCCAGGAAGAGTTAGGAGGACCTGCACCTGTGAAAGCATCCGCCTCAGTCGTGCAGCATGCTGGCACAAGACTATCTCCCGCAGCTGACTGCACAGGGATACTTCTGCAGTGGCCTGAGTCTCCTGAAGGGGCACAGTTCCATGAAGAGTTGGGAGGACTTGCACCTCTGGAAAGCATCCGACTCAGTTGCGCAGCATGCTGGCACAAGACTATCTCCCGATGCTGGCTGCACAGGGATACTTCTGCAGTGGCCTGAGTCTCCTGAAGGGGCACAGTTCCATGAAGAGATGGGAGGACCTACATCTGTGGAAAGCATCCGCCTCAGTCGTGCAGCATGCTGGCACAAGACTATCTCCCGCAGCTGGCTGCACAGGGATACTTCTGCAGTGGCCTGAGTCTCCTGAAGGGGCACAGTTCCATGAAGAGTTGGGAGGACCTGCACCTGTGGAAAGCATCAGCCTCAGTCGTGCAGCATGCTGGCACAAGACTATCTCCCGCAGCTGGCTGCACAGGGATACTTCTGCAGTGGCCTGAGTCTCCTGAAGGGGCACATTTCCATGAAGAGTTGGGAGGACCTGCACCTGTGGAAAGCATCCGCCTCAGTCGTGCAGCATGCTTGCACAAGACTATCTCCCGCAGTTGGCTGCACAGGGATACTTCTGCAGTGGCCTGAGTCTCCTGAAAGGGCACAGTTCCATGAAGAGTTGGGAGGACCTGCACCTGTGGAAAGCATCCGCCTCAGTCGTGCAGCATGCTGCCACAAGACTATCTCCCGCAGCTGGCTGCACAGGGATACTTCTGCAGTGGCCTGAGTCTCCTGAAGGGGCACAGTTCCATGAAGAGTTGGGAGGACCTGCACCTGTGGAAAGCATCCGCCTCAGTCATGCAGCATGCTGGCACAAGACTGTCTCCCGCAGTTGGCTGCAGAGGGATACTTCTGCAGTGGCCTGAGTTTCCTGAAGGGGCACAGTTCCATGAAGAGTTGGGAGGACCTGCACCTGTGGAAAGCATCCACCTTAGTCGTGCAGCATGCTTGCACAAGACTATCTCCCGCAGCTGGCTGCACAGGGATACTTCTGCAGTGGACTGAGTCTCCTGAATGGGCACAGTTCCATGAAGAGTTGGGAGGACCTGCACCTGTGGAAAGCATCCGCCTCAGTCGTGCAGCATGCTGGCACAAGACTATCTCCCGCAGCTGGCTGCACAGGGATACTTCTGCAGTGGCCTGAGTCTCCTAAAGGGGCACAGTTCCAGGAAGAATTGGGAGGACCTGCACCTGTGAAAGCATCCGCCTCAGTCGTGCAGCATGCTGGCACAAGACTATCTCCCGCAGCTGACTGCACAGGGATACTTCTGCAGTGGCCTAAGTCTCCTGAAGGGGCACAGTTCCATGAAGAGTTGGGTGGACCTGAACCTGTGGAAAGCATCCGCTTAAGTCGTGCAGCATGCTGCCACAAGACTGTCTCCCGCAGCTGGCTGAACAGGGATACTTCTGCAGTGGCCTGAGTCTCCTGAAGGGGCACAGTTCCATGAAGAGTTGGGAGGACCTGCACCTGTGGAAAGCATCCGCCTCAGTCGTGCAGCATGCTGGCAGAAGACAATCTCCCGCAGCTGGCTGCACAGGGATACTTCTGCAGTGGGCTGAGTCTCCTGAAGGGGCACAGTTCCATGAAGAGTTGGGAGGACCTACATCTGTGGAAAGCATCCGCCTCAGTCGTGCAGCATGCTGGCACAAGACTATCTCCGCAGCTGACTGCACAGGGATACTTCTGCAGTGGCCTGAGTCTCCTGAAGGGGCACAGTTCCATGAAGAGTTGGGTGGACCTGGACCTGTGGAAAGCATCCGCCTCAGTCGTGCAGCATGCTGGCACAAGACTATCTCCCGCAGCTGGCTGCACAGGGATACTTTTGCAGTGGCCTGAGTCTCCTGAAGGGGCACAGTTCCAGGAAGAGTTAGGAGGACCTGCACCTGTGAAAGCATCCTCCTCAGTCGTGCAGCATGTTGGCACAAGACTATCTCCCGCAGCTGACTGCACAGGGATACTTCTGCAGTGGCCTGAGTCTCCTGAAGGGGCACAGTTCCATGAAGAGTTGGGTGGACCTGGACCTGTGGAAAGCATCCGCCTCAGTCGTGCAGCATGCTGGCACAAGACTATCTCCCGCAGCTGGCTGCACAGGGATACTTCTGCAGTGGTCGTAGTCTCCTGAAGGGGCACAGTTCCAGGAAGAGTTAGGCGGACCTGCACCTGTGAAAGCATCCGCCTCAGTCGTGCAGCATGCTGGCACAAGACTATCTCCCGCAGCTGACTGCACAGGGATACTTCTGCAGTGGCCTGAGTCTCCTGAAGGGGCACAGATCCATGAAGAGTTGGGAGGACTTGCACCTCTGGAAAGCATCCGACTCAGTCGTGCAGCATGCTGGCACAAGACTATCTCCCGATGCTGGCTGCACAGGGATACTTCTGCAGTGGCCTGAGTCTCCTGAAGGGGCACAGTTCCATGAAGAGATGGGAGGACCTACATCTGTGGAAAGCATCCGCCTCAGTCGTGCAGCATGCTGGCACAAGACTATCTCCCGCAGCTGGCTGCACAGGGATACTTCTGCAGTGGCCTGAGTCTCCTGAAGGGGCACAGTTCCATGAAGAGTTGGGAGGACCTGCACCTGTGGAAAGCATCTGCCTCAGTCGTGCAGCATGCTGGCACAAGACTATCTCCCGCAGCTGGCTGCACAGGGATACTTCTGCAGTGGCCTGAGTCTCCTGAAGGGGCAGATTTCCATGAAGAGTTGGGAGGACCTGCATCTGTGGAAATCATCCGCCTCAGTCGTGCAGCATGCTGCACAAGACTATCTCCCGCAGCTGGCTGCACAGGGATACTTCTTCAGTGGACTGAGTCTCCTGAAGGGGCACAGTTCCATGAAGAGTTGGGAGGACCTGCACCTGTGGAATGCATCCGCCTCAGTCGTGCAGCATGCTGGCACAAGACTATCTCCCGCAGCTGGCTGCACAGGGATACTTCTGCAGTGGCCTGAGTCTCCTGAAGGGGCACAGTTCCATGAAGAGTTGGGAGGACCTACATCTGTGGAAAGCATCCGCCTCAGTCGTGCAGCATGCTGGCACAAGACTATCTCCCGCAGCTGACTGCACAGGGATACTTCTGCAGTGGCCTGAGTCTCCTGAAGGGGCACAGTTCCATGAAGAGTTGGGTGGACCTGCACCTGTGAAAGCATCCGCCTCAGTCGTGCAGCATGTTGGCACAAGACTATCTCCCACAGCTGACTGCACAGGGATACTTGTGCAGTGGCCTGAGTCTCCTGAAGGGGCACAGTTCCATGAAGAGTTGGGTGGACCTGGACCTGTGGAAAGCATCCGCCTCAGTCGTGCAGCATGCTGGCACAAGACTATCTCCCGCAGCTGGCTGCACAGGGATACTTCTGCAGTGTTTGTAGTCTCCTGAAGGGGCACAGTTCCAGGAAGAGTTAGGAGGACCTGCACCTGTGAAAGCATCCGCCTCAGTCGTGCAGCATGCTGGCACAAGACTATCTCCCGCAGCTGACTGCACAGGGATACTTCTGCAGTGGCCTGAGTCTCCTGAAGGGGCACAGTTCCATGAAGAGTTGGGAGGACTTGCACCTCTGGAAAGCATCCGACTCAGTTGCGCAGCATGCTGGCACAAGACTATCTCCCGATGCTGGCTGCACAGGGATACTTCTGCAGTGGCCTGAGTCTCCTGAAGGGGCACAGTTCCATGAAGAGATGGGAGGACCTACATCTGTGGAAAGCATCCGCCTCAGTCGTGCAGCATGCTGGCACAAGACTATCTCCCGCAGCTGGCTGCACAGGGATACTTCTGCAGTGGCCTGAGTCTCCTGAAGGGGCACAGTTCCATGAAGAGTTGGGAGGACCTGCACCTGTGGAAAGCATCCGCCTCAGTCGTGCAGCATGCTGGCACAAGACTATCTCCCGCAGCTGGCTGCACAGGGATACTTCTGCAGTGGCCTGAGTCTCCTGAAGGGGCACATTTCCATGAAGAGTTGGGAGGACCTGCACCTGTGGAAAGCATCCGCCTCAGTCGTGCAGCATGCTTGCACAAGACTATCTCCCGCAGTTGGCTGCACAGGGATACTTCTGCAGTGGCCTGAGTCTCCTGAAAGGGCACAGTTCCATGAAGAGTTGGGAGGACCTGCACCTGTGGAAAGCATCCGCCTCAGTCGTGCAGCATGCTGCCACAAGACTATCTCCCGCAGCTGGCTGCACAGGGATACTTCTGCAGTGGCCTGAGTCTCCTGAAGGGGCACAGTTCCATGAAGAGTTGGGAGGACCTGCACCTGTGGAAAGCATCCGCCTCAGTCATGCAGCATGCTGGCACAAGACTGTCTCCCGCAGTTGGCTGCAAAGGGATACTTCTGCAGTGGCCTGAGTTTCCTGAAGGGGCACAGTTCCATGAAGAGTTGGGAGGACCTGCACCTGTGGAAAGCATCCACCTTAGTCGTGCAGCATGCTTGCACAAGACTATCTCCCGCAGCTGGCTGCACAGGGATACTTCTGCAGTGGACTGAGTCTCCTGAATGGGCACAGTTCCATGAAGAGTTGGGAGGACCTGCACCTGTGGAAAGCATCCGCCTCAGTCGTGCAGCATGCTGGCACAAGACTATCTCCCGCAGCTGGCTGCACAGGGATACTTCTGCAGTGGCCTGAGTCTCCTAAAGGGGCACAGTTCCAGGAAGAATTGGGAGGACCTGCACCTGTGAAAGCATCCGCCTCAGTCGTGCAGCATGCTGGCACAAGACTATCTCCCGCAGCTGACTGCACAGGGATACTTCTGCAGTGGCCTAAGTCTCCTGAAGGGGCACAGTTCCATGAAGAGTTGGGTGGACCTGAACCTGTGGAAAGCATCCGCTTAAGTCGTGCAGCATGCTGCCACAAGACTGTCTCCCGCAGCTGGCTGAACAGGGATACTTCTGCAGTGGCCTGAGTCTCCTGAAGGGGCACAGTTCCATGAAGAGTTGGGAGGACCTGCACCTGTGGAAAGCATCCGCCTCAGTCGTGCAGCATGCTGGCAGAAGACTATCTCCCGCAGCTGGCTGCACAGGGATACTTCTGCAGTGGGCTGAGTCTCCTGAAGGGGCACAGTTCCATGAAGAGTTGGGAGGACCTGCACCTGTGGAAAGCATCCGCCTCAGTCGTGCAGCATGCTGGCAGAAGACTATCTCCCGCAGCTGGCTGCACAGGGATACTTCTGCAGTGGCCTGAGTCTCCTGAAGGGGCACAGTTCCATGAAGAGTTGGGAGGACCTGCGCCTGTGGAAAGCATCCACCTCATTCGTGCAGCATGCTGGCACAAGACTATCTCCCGCAGCTGGCTGCACAGGGATACTTCTGCAGTGGCCTGAGTCTCCTGAAGGGGCACAGTTCCATGAAGAGTTGGGAGGACCTGCACCTGTGGAAAGCATCCGCCTCAGTCGTGCAGCATGCTGGCACAAGACTATCTCCCGCAGCTGGCTGCACAGGGATACTTCTGCAGTGGCCTGAGTCTCCTGAAGGGGCACATTTCCATGAAGAGTTGGGAGGACCTGCACCTGTGGAAAGCATCCGCCTCAGTCGTGCAGCATGCTTGCACAAGACTATCTCCCGCAGTTGGCTGCACAGGGATACTTCTGCAGTGGCCTGAGTCTCCTGAAAGGGCACAGTTCCATGAAGAGTTGGGAGGACCTGCACCTGTGGAAAGCATCCGCCTCAGTCGTGCAGCATGCTGCCACAAGACTATCTCCCGCAGCTGGCTGCACAGGGATACTTCTGCAGTGGCCTGAGTCTCCTGAAGGGGCACAGTTCCATGAAGAGTTGGGAGGACCTGCACCTGTGGAAAGCATCCGCCTCAGTCATGCAGCATGCTGGCACAAGACTGTCTCCCGCAGTTGGCTGCAAAGGGATACTTCTGCAGTGGCCTGAGTTTCCTGAAGGGGCACAGTTCCATGAAGAGTTGGGAGGACCTGCACCTGTGGAAAGCATCCACCTTAGTCGTGCAGCATGCTTGCACAAGACTATCTCCCGCAGCTGGCTGCACAGGGATACTTCTGCAGTGGACTGAGTCTCCTGAATGGGCACAGTTCCATGAAGAGTTGGGAGGACCTGCACCTGTGGAAAGCATCCGCCTCAGTCGTGCAGCATGCTGGCACAAGACTATCTCCCGCAGCTGGCTGCACAGGGATACTTCTGCAGTGGCCTGAGTCTCCTAAAGGGGCACAGTTCCAGGAAGAATTGGGAGGACCTGCACCTGTGAAAGCATCCGCCTCAGTCGTGCAGCATGCTGGCACAAGACTATCTCCCGCAGCTGACTGCACAGGGATACTTCTGCAGTGGCCTAAGTCTCCTGAAGGGGCACAGTTCCATGAAGAGTTGGGTGGACCTGAACCTGTGGAAAGCATCCGCTTAAGTCGTGCAGCATGCTGCCACAAGACTGTCTCCCGCAGCTGGCTGAACAGGGATACTTCTGCAGTGGCCTGAGTCTCCTGAAGGGGCACAGTTCCATGAAGAGTTGGGAGGACCTGCACCTGTGGAAAGCATCCGCCTCAGTCGTGCAGCATGCTGGCAGAAGACTATCTCCCGCAGCTGGCTGCACAGGGATACTTCTGCAGTGGGCTGAGTCTCCTGAAGGGGCACAGTTCCATGAAGAGTTGGGAGGACCTGCACCTGTGGAAAGCATCCGCCTCAGTCGTGCAGCATGCTGGCAGAAGACTATCTCCCGCAGCTGGCTGCACAGGGATACTTCTGCAGTGGCCTGAGTCTCCTGAAGGGGCACAGTTCCATGAAGAGTTGGGAGGACCTGCGCCTGTGGAAAGCATCCACCTCATTCGTGCAGCATGCTGGCACAAGACTATCTCCCGCAGCTGGCTGCACAGGGATACTTCTGCAGTGGCCTGAGTCTCCTGAAGGGGCACAGTTCCATGAAGAGTTGGGAGGACCTGCACCTGTGGAAAGCATCCGCCTCAGTCGTGCAGCATGCTGGCACAAGACTATCTCCCGCAGCTGGCTGCACAGGGATACTTCTGCAGTGGCCTGAGTCTCATGAAGGGGCACATTTCCATGAAGAGTTGGGAGGACCTGCACCTGTGGAAAGCATCCGCCTCAGTCGTGCAGCATGCTTGCACAAGACTATCTCCCGCAGTTGGCTGCACAGGGATACTTCTGCAGTGGCCTGAGTCTCCTGAAAGGGCACAGTTCCATGAAGAGTTGGGAGGACCTGCACCTGTGGAAACCATCCGCCTCAGTCGTGCAGCATGCTGCCACAAGACTATCTCCCGCAGCTGGCTGCACAGGGATACTTCTGCAGTGGCCTGAGTCTCCTGAAGGGGCACAGTTCCATGAAGAGTTGGGAGGACCTGCACCTGTGGAAAGCATCCGCCTCAGTCATGCAGCATGCTGGCACAAGACTGTCTCCCGCAGTTGGCTGCAGAGGGATACTTCTGCAGTGGCCTGAGTTTCCTGAAGGGGCACAGTTCCATGAAGAGTTGGGAGGACCTGCACCTGTGGAAAGCATCCACCTTAGTCGTGCAGCATGCTTGCACAAGACTATCTCCCGCAGCTGGCTGCACAGGGATACTTCTGCAGTGGACTGAGTCTCCTGAATGGGCACAGTTCCATGAAGAGTTGGGAGGACCTGCACCTGTGGAAAGCATCCGCCTCAGTCGTGCAGCATGCTGGCACAAGACTATCTCCCGCAGCTGGCTGCACAGGGATACTTCTGCAGTGGCCTGAGTCTCCTAAAGGGGCACAGTTCCAGGAAGAATTGGGAGGACCTGCACCTGTGAAAGCATCCGCCTCAGTTGTGCAGCATGCTGGCACAAGACTATCTCCCGCAGCTGACTGCACAGGGATACTTCTGCAGTGGCCTAAGTCTCCTGAAGGGGCACAGTTCCATGAAGAGTTGGGTGGACCTGAACCTGTGGAAAGCATCCGCTTAAGTCGTGCAGCATGCTGCCACAAGACTGTCTCCCGCAGCTGGCTGAACAGGGATACTTCTGCAGTGGCCTGAGTCTCCTGAAGGGGCACAGTTCCATGAAGAGTTGGGAGGACCTGCACCTGTGGAAAGCATCCGCCTCAGTCGTGCAGCATGCTGGCAGAAGACTATCTCCCGCAGCTGGCTGCACAGGGATACTTCTGCAGTGGGCTGAGTCTCCTGAAGGGGCACAGTTCCATGAAGAGTTGGGAGGACCTGCACCTGTGGAAAGCATCCGCCTCAGTCGTGCAGCATGCTGGCAGAAGACTATCTCCCGCAGCTGGCTGCACAGGGATACTTCTGCAGTGGCCTGAGTCTCCTGAAGGGGCACAGTTCCATGAAGAGTTGGGAGGACCTGCGCCTGTGGAAAGCATCCACCTCATTCGTGCAGCATGCTGGCACAAGACTATCTCCCGCAGCTGGCTGCACAGGGATACTTCTGCAGTGGCTTGAGTCTCCTGAAGGGGCACAGCTCCATGAAGAGTTGGGAGGACCTGAACCTGTGGAAAGCATCCGCCTCAGTCGTGCAGCATGCTTGCACAAGACTATCTCCCACAGCTGGCTGCACAGGGATACTTCTGCAGTGGCCTGAGTCTCCTGAAGGGGCACAGTTCCATGAAGAGTTGAGAGGACCTGCACCTGTGGAAAGCATCCGCCTCAGTCGTGCAGCATGCTGCCACAAGACTATCTCCCGCTGCTGGCTGCACAGGGATACTTCTGCAGTGGTCGTAGTCTTCTGAAGGGGCACAGTTCCAGGAAGAGTTAGGAGGACCTGCACCTGTGAAAGCATCCGCCTCAGTCGTGCAGCATGCTGGCACAAGACTATCTCCCGCAGCTGACTGCACAGGGATACATCTGCAGTGGCCTGAGTCTCCTGAAGGGGCACAGTTCCATGAAGAGTTGGGTGGACCTGGACCTGTGGAAAGCATCTGCCTCAGTCGTGCAGCATGCTGGCACAAGACTATCTCCCACAGCGGCTGCACAGGGATACTTCTGCAGTGGCCTGAGTCTCCTGAAGGGGCACAGTTCCAGGAAGAGTTGGGAGGACCTGCACCTGTGGAAAGCATCCGCCTCAGTCGTGCAGCATGCTGCCACAAGACTATCTCCCACAGCGGCTGCACAGGGATACTTCTGCAGTGGCCTGAGTCTCCTGAAGGGGCACAGTTCCATGAAGAGTTGGGTGGACCTGGACCTGTGGAAAGCATCCGCCTCAGTTGTGCAGCATGCTGCCACAAGACTATCTCCCGCAGCTGGCTAGACAGGGATACTTCTGCAGTGGCCTGAGTTTCCTGAAGGGGCACAGTTCCATGAAGAGTTGGGAGGACCTGCACCTGTGGAAAGCATCCGCCTCAGTCGTGCAGCATGCTGGCAGAAGACTATCTCCCGCAGCTGGCTGCACAGGGATACTTCTGCAGTGGACTGAGTCTCCTGAAGGGGCACAGTTCCATGAAGAGTTGGGAGGACCTGCACCTGTGGAAAGCATCCGCCTCAGTCGTGCAGCATGCTGGCACAAGACTATCTCCCGCAGCCGGCTGCACAGGGATACTTCTGCAGTGGCCTGAGTCTCCTGAAGGGGCACAGTTCCATGAAGAGTTGGGAGGACCTGCACCTGTGGAAAGCATCCGCCTCAGTCGTGCAGCATGCTTGCACAAGACTATCTCCCGCAGCTGGCTGCACAGTGATACTTCTGCAGTGGACTGAGTCTCCTGAAGGGGCACAGTTCCATGACGAGTTGGGAGGACCTGCGCCTGTGCAAAGCATCCACCTCAGTCGTGCAGCATGCTGGCACAAGACTATCTCCCGCAGCTGGCTGCACAGGGATACTTCTGCAGTGGCCTGAGTCTCCTGAAGGGGCACAGTTCCATGAAGAGTTGGGAGGACCTGAACCTGTGGAAAGCATCCGCCTCAGTCGTGCAGCATGCTTGCACAAGACTATCTCCCGCAGCTGGCTGCACAGGGATACTTCTGCAGTGGCCTGAGTCTCCTGAAGGGGCACAGTTCCATGAAGAGTTGAGAGGACCTGCACCTGTGGAAAGCATCCGCCTCAGTCGTGCAGCATGCTGCCACAAGACTATCTCCCGCTGCTGGCTGCACAGGGATACATCTGCAGTGGCCTGAGTCTCCTGAAGGGGCACAGTTCCATGAAGAGTTGGGTGGACCTGGACCTGTGGAAAGCATCTGCCTCAGTCGTGCAGCATGCTGGCACAAGACTATCTCCCGCAGCGGCTGCACAGGGATACTTCTGCAGTGGCCTGATTCTCCTGAAGGGGCACAGTTCCAGGAAGAGTTGGGAGGACCTGCACCTGTGAAAGCATCCGCCTCAGTCGTGCAGCATGCTGGTACAAGACTATCTCCCGCAGCTGACTGCACAGGGATACATCTGCAGTGGCCTGAGTCTCCTGAAGGGGCACAGTTCCATGAAGAGTTGGGTGGACCTGGACCTGTGGAAAGCATCTGCCTCAGTCGTGCAGCATGCTGGCACAAGAATATCTCCCGCAGCGGCTGCACAGGGATACTTCTGCAGTGGCCTGAGTCTCCTGAAGGGGCACAGTTCCAGGAAGAGTTGGGAGGACCTGCACCTGTGAAAGCATCCGCCTCAGTCGTGCAGCATGCTGGCACAAGACTATCTCCCGCAGCTGACTGCACAGGGATACTTCTGCAGTGGCCTGAGTCTCCTGAAGGGGCACAGTTCCATGAAGAGTTGGGTGGACCTGGACCTGTGGAAAGCATCCGCCTCAGTCGTGCAGCATGCTGCCACAAGACTATCTCCCGCAGGTGTCTGCACAGTGATACTTCTGCAGTGGACTGAGTCTCCTGAAGGGGCACAGTTCCATGAAGAGTTGGGAAGACCTGCACCTGTGGAAAGCATCCGCGTCAGTCGTGCAGCATGCTGGCAGAAGACTATCTCCCGCAGCTGGCTGCACAGGGATACTTCTGCAGTGGCCTGAGTCTCCTGAAGGGGCACAGTTCCATGAAGAGTTGGGAGGACCTGCACCTGTGGAAAGCATCCGCCTCAGTCGTGCAGCATGCTTGCACAAGACTATCTCCCGCAGCTGGCTGCACAGGGATACTTCTGCAGTGGACTGAGTCTCCTGAAGGGGCACAGTTCCATGAAGAGTTGGGAGGACCTGCACCTGTGGAAAGCATCCGCCTCAGTCGTGCAGCATGCTTGCACAAGACTATCTCCCGCAGCTGGCTACACAGGGATACTTCTGCAGTGGCCTGAGTCTCCTGAAGGGGCACAGTTCCATGAAGAGTTGGGAGGACCTGCGCCTGTGGAAAGCATCCGCCTCAGTCGTGCAGCATGCTTGCACAAGACTATCTCCCGCAGCTGGCTGCACAGTGATACTTCTGCAGTGGACTGAGTCTCCTGAAGGGGCACAGTTCCATGACGAGTTGGGAGGACCTGCGCCTGTGCAAAGCATCCACCTCAGTCGTGCAGCATGCTGGCACAAGACTATCTCCCGCAGCTGGCTGCACAGGGATACTTCTGCAGTGGCCTGAGTCTCCTGAAGGGGCACAGTTCCATGAAGAGTTGGGAGGACCTGCACCTGTGGAAAGCATCCGCCTCAGTCGTGCAGCATGCTGCCACAAGACTATCTCCCGCTGCTGGCTGCACAGGGATACTTCTGCAGTGGTCGTAGTCTCCTGAAGGGGCACAGTTCCAGGAAGAGTTAGGAGGACCTCCACCTGTGAAAGCATCCGCCTCAGTCGTGCAGCATGCTGGCACAAGACTATCTCCCGCAGCTGACTGCACAGGGATACATCTGCAGTGCCCTGAGTCTCCTGAAGGGGCACAGTTCCATGAAGAGTTGGGTGGACCTGGACCTGTTGAAAGCATCTGCCTCAGTCGTGCAGCATGCTGGCACAAGACTATCTCCCGCAGCGGCTGCACAGGGATACTTCTGCAGTGGCCTGAGTCTCCTGAAGGGGCACAGTTCCAGGAAGAGTTGGGAGGACCTGCACCTGTGAAAGCATCCGCCTCAGTCGTGCAGCATGCTGGCACAAGACTATCTCCCGCAGCTGACTGCACAGGGATACTTCTGCAGTGGCCTGAGTCTCCTGAAGGGGCACAGTTCCATGAAGAGTTGGGTGGACCTGGACCTGTGGAAAGCATCCGCCTCAGTCGTGCAGCATGCTGCCACAAGACTATCTCCCGCAGCTGGCTGCACAGTGATACTTCTGCAGTGGACTGAGTCTCCTGAAGGGGCACAGTTCCATGACGAGTTGGGAGGACCTGCGCCTGTGCAAAGCATCCACCTCAGTCGTGCAGCATGCTGGCACAAGACTATCTCCTGCAGCTGGCTGCACAGGGATACTTCTGCAGTGGCCTGAGTCTCCTGAAGGGGCACAGTTCCATGAAGAGTTGAGAGGACCTGCACCTATGGAAAGCATCCGCCTCAGTCGTGCAGCATGCTGGCACAAGACTATCTCCCGCAGCGACTGCACAGGGATACTTCTGCAGTGGCCTGAGTCTCCTGAAGGGGCACAGTTCCAGGAAGAGTTGGGAGGACCTGCACCTGTGAAAGTATCCGCCTCAGTCGTGCAGCATGCTGGCACAAGACTATCTCCCGCAGCTGACTGCACAGGGATACTTCTGCAGTGGCCTGAGTCTCCTGAAGGGGCACAGTTCCATGAAGAGTTGGGTGGACCTGGACCTGTGGAAAGCATCCGCCTCAGTCGTGCAGCATGCTGCCACAAGACTATCTCCCGCAGCTGGCTGCACAGTGATACTTCTGCAGTGGACTGAGTCTCCTGAAGGGGCACAGTTCCATGACGAGTTGGGAGGACCTGCGCCTGTGCAAAGCATCCACCTCAGTCGTGCAGCATGCTGGCACAAGACTATCTCCCGCAGCTGGCTGCAAAGGGATACTTCTGCAGTGGTCGTAGTCTCCTGAAGAGGCACAGTTCCAGGAAGAGTTAGGAGGACCTGCACCTGTGAAAGCATCCGCCTCAGTCGTGCAGCATGCTGGCACAAGACTATCTCCCGCAGCTGGCTAGACAGGGATACTTCTGCAGTGTCCTGAGTCTCCTGAAGGGGCACAGTTCCATGAAGAGTTGTGAGGACTTGCACCTCTGGAAAGCATCCGACTGAGTCGTGTAGCATGCTGGCACAAGACTATCTCCCGATGCTGGCTGCACAGGGATACTTCTGCAGTGGTCTGAGTCTCCTGAAGGGGCACAGTTCCATGAAGAGTTGGGAGGACCTACATCTGTGGAAAGCATCCGCGTCGGTCGTGCAGCATGCTGGCACAAGACTATCTCCCGCAGCTGGCTGCACAGGGATACTTCTGCAGTGGCCTGAGTCTCCTGAAGGGGCACAGTTCCATGAAGAGTTGGGAGGACCTGCACCTGTGGAAAGCATCTGCCTCAGTCGTGCAGCATGCTGGCACAAGACTATCTCCCGCAGCTGGCTGCACAGGGATACTTCTGCAGTGGCCTGAGTCTCCTGAAGGGGCAGATTTCCATGAAGATTTGGGAGGACCTGCATCTATGGAAATCATCCGCCTCAGTCGTGCAGCATGCTGCACAAGACTATCTCCCGCAGCTGGCTGCACAGGGATACTTCTGCAGTGGCCTGAGTCTCCTGAAGGGGCACAGTTCCATGAAGAGTTGGGAGGACCTGCACCTGTGGAAAGCATCCGTCTCAGTCGTGCAGCATGCTTGCACAAGACTATCTCCCGCAGCTGGCTGCACAGGGATACTTCTGTAGTGGACTGAGTCTCCTGAAGGGGCACAGTTCCATGAAGAGTTGGGAAGACCTGCACCTGTGCAAAGCATCCGCCTCAGTCGTGCAGCATGCTGGCACAAGACTATCTCCCTCAGCTGGCTGCACAGGGATACTTCTGCAGTGGCCTGAGTCTCCTGAAGGGGCACAGTTCCATGAAGAGTTGAGAGGACCTGCACCTGTGGAAAGCATCCGCCTCAGTCGTGCAGCATGCTGCCACAAGACTATCTCCCGAAGCTTGCTGCACAGGGATACTTCTGCAGTGGTCGTAGTCTCCTGAAGGGGAATAGTTCCAGGAAGAGTTGGGAGGACCTGCATCTGTGAAAGCATCCGCCTCAGTCGTGCAGCATGCTTGCACAAGACTATCTCCCGCAGCTGGCTGCACAGGGATACTTCTGCAGTGGACTGAGTCTCCTGAAGGGGCACAGTTCCATGAAGAGTTGGGAGGAGCTGCACCTGTGGAAAGCATCCGCCTCAGTCGTGCAGCATGCTGGCACAAGACTATCTCCCGCTGTTGGCTGCACAGGGATACTTCTGCAGTGGCCTGAGTCTCCTGAAGGGGCACAGTTCCATGAAGAGTTGGGAGGACCTGCACCTGTGGAAAGCATCCGCCTCAGCCGTGCAGCATGCTTGCACAAGACTATCTCGCGCAGCCGGCTGCACAGGGATACTTCTGCAGTGGCCTGAGTCTCCTGAAGGTGCACAGTTCCATGAAGAGTTGGGAGGACCTGCACCTGTGCAAAGCATCCGCCTCAGTCGTGCAGCATGCTGGCACAAGACTATCTCCCTCAGCTGGCTGCACAGGGATACTTCTGCAGTGGCCTGAGTCTCCTGAAGGGGCACAGTTCCATGAAGAGTTGAGAGGACCTGCACCTGTGGAAAGCAACCACCTCAGTCGTGCAACATGCTGCCACAAGACTATCTCCCGCAGCTTGCTGCACAGGGATACTTCTGCAGTGGTCGTAGTCTCCTGAAGGGGCACAGTTCCAGGAAGAGTTGGGAGGACCTGCATCTGTGAAAGCATCCGCCTCAGTCGTGCAGCATGCTTGCACAAGACTATCTCCCGCAGCTGGCTGCACAGGGATACTTCTGCAGTGGACTGAGTCTCCTGAAGGGGCACAGTTCCATGAAGAGTTGGGAGGACCTGCACCTGTGGAAAGCATCCGCCTCAGTCGTGCAGCATGCTGGCAGAAGACTATCTCCCGCAGCTGGCTGCACAGGGATACTTCTGCAGTGGACTGAGTCTCCTGAATGGGCACAGTTCCATGAAGAGTTGGGAGGACCTGCACCTGTGGAAAGCATCCGCCTCAGTCGTGCAGCATGCTGGCACAAGACTATCTCCCGCAGCTGGCTGCACAGGGATACTTCTGCAGTGGCCTGAGTCTCCTGAAGGGGCACAGTTATATTAAGAGTTGAGAGGACCTGCACCTGTGGAAAGCATCCACTTCAGTCGTGCAGCATGCTGGCACAAGACTATCTCCCGCAGCTGGCTGCACAGGGATACTTCTGCAGTGGTCGTAGTCTCCTGAAGGGGCACAGTTCCAGGAAGAGTTCGGAGGACCTGTACCTGTGAAAGCATCCGCCTCAGTCGTGCAGCATGCTGGCACAAGACTATCTCCCGCAGCTGACTAGACAGGGATACTTCTGCAGTGGCCTGAGTCTCCTGAAGGGGCACAGTTCCATGAAGAGTTGGGAGGACCTGCACCTGTGGAAAGCATCCGCCTCAGTCATGCAGCATGCTGGCAGAAGACTATCTCCCGCAGCTGGCTGCACAGGGATACTTCTGCAGTGGACTGAGTCTCCTGAAGGGGCACAGTTCCATGAAGAGTTGGGTGGACCTGGACCTGTGGAAAGCATCCGCCTCAGTCCTGCAGCATGCTGCCACAAGACTATCTCCCGCAGCTGGCTAGACAGGGATACTTCTGCAGTGGCCTGAGTCTCCTGAAGGGGCACAGTTCCATGAAGAGTTGGGAGGACCTGCACCTGTGGAAAGCATCCGCCTCAGTCATGCAGCATGCTGGCAGAAGACTATCTCCCGCAGCTGGCTGCACAGGGATACTTCTGCAGTGGACTGAGTCTCCTGAAGGGGCACAGTTCCATGAAGAGTTGGGAGGACCTGCACCTGTGGAAAGCATCCGCCTCAGTCGTGCAGCATGCTGGCACAAGACTATCTCCCGCAGATGGCTGCACAGGGATACTTCTGCAGTGGCCTGAGTCTCCTGAAGGGGCACAGTTCCATGAAGAGTTGGGAGGACCTGCACCTGTGCAAAGCATCCACCTCAGTCGTGCAGCATGCTGACACAAGACTATCTCCCGCAGCAGGCTGCACAGGGATACTTCTGAAGTGGCCTGAGTCTCCTGAAGGGGCACAGTTCCATGAAGAGTTGAGAGAACCAGCACCTGTGGAAAGCACCCGCCTCAGTCGTCCAGCATGCTGGCACAAGACTATCTCCCGCAGCTGACTGCACAGGGATACTTCTGCAGTGGCCTGAGTCTCCTGAAGGGGCACAGTTCCATGAAGAGTTGGGTGGACCTGGACCTGTGGAAAGCATCCGCCTCAGTCGTGCAGCATGCTGGCACAAGACTATCTCCCGCAGCTGGCTGCACAGGGATACTTCTGCAGTGGCCTGAGTCTCCTGAAGGGGCACAGTTCCAGGAAGAGTTGGGAGGACCTGCACCTGTGAAAGCATCCGCCTCAGTCGTGTAGCATGCTGGCACAAGACTATCTCCCGATGCTGGCTGCACAGGGATACTTCTGCAGTGGCCTGAGTCTCCTGAAGGGGCACAGTTCCATGAAGAGTTGGGAGGACCTACATCTGTGGAAAGCATCCGCCTCGGTCGTGCAGCATGCTGGCACAAGACTATCTCCCGCAGCTGGCTGCACAGGGATACTTCTGCAGTGGCCTGAGTCTCCTGAAGGGGCACAGTTCCATGAAGAGTTGGGAGGACCTGCACCTGTGGAAGGCATCTGCCTCAGTCGTGCAGCATGCTGGCACAAGACTATCTCCCGCAGCTGGCTGCACAGGGATACTTCTGCAGTGGCCTGAGTCTCCTGAAGGGGCAGATTTCCATGAAGAGTTGGGAGGACCTGCATCTGTGGAAAGCATCCGCGTCAGTCGTGCAGCATGCTGCACAAGACTATCTCCCGCAGCTGGCTGCACAGGGATACTTCTGCAGTGGCCTGAGTCTCCTGAAGGGGCACAGTTCCATGAAGAGTTGGGAGGACCTACATCTGTGGAAAGCATCCGCCTCAGTCGTGCAGCATGCTGGCACAAGACTATCTCCCGCAGCTGACTGCACAGGGATACTTCTGCAGTGGCCTGAGTCTCCTGAAGGGGCACAGTTCCATGAAGAGTTGGGTGGACCTGGACCTGTGGAAAGCATCCGCCTCAGTCGTGCAGCATGCTGGCACAAGACTATCTCCCGCAGCTGGCTGCACAGGGATACTTTTGCAGTGGCCTGAGTCTCCTGAAGGGGCACAGTTCCAGGAAGAGTTAGGAGGACCTGCACCTGTGAAAGCATCCTCCTCAGTCGTGCAGCATGTTGGCACAAGACTATCTCCCGCAGCTGACTGCACAGGGATACTTCTGCAGTGGCCTGAGTCTCCTGAAGGGGCACAGTTCCATGAAGAGATGGGAGGACCTACATCTGTGGAAAGCATCCGCCTCAGTCGTGCAGCATGCTGGCACAAGACTATCTCCCACAGCTGGCTGCACAGGGATACTTCTGCAGTGGCCTGAGTCTCCTGAAGGGGCACAGTTCCATGAAGAGTTGGGAGGACCTGCACCTGTGGAAAGCATCTGCCTCAGTCGTGCAGCATGCTGGCACAAGACTATCTCCCGCAGCTGGCTGCACAGGGATACTTCTGCAGTGGCCTGAGTCTCCTGAAGGGGCAGATTTCCATGAAGAGTTGGGAGGACCTGCATCTGTGGAAATCATCCGCCTCAGTCGTGCAGCATGCTGCACAAGACTATCTCCCGCAGCTGGCTGCACAGGGATACTTCTTCAGTGGACTGAGTCTCCTGAAGGGGCACAGTTCCATGAAGAGTTGGGAGGACCTGCACCTGTGGAATGCATCCGCCTCAGTCGTGCAGCATGCTGGCACAAGACTATCTCCCGCAGCGGGCTGCACAGGGATACTTCTGCAGTGGCCTGAGTCTCCTGAAGGGGCACAGTTCCATGAAGAGTTGGGAGGACCTACATCTGTGGAAAGCATCCGCCTCAGTCGTGCAGCATGCTGGCACAAGACTATCTCCCGCAGCTGACTGCACAGGGATACTTCTGCAGTGGCCTGAGTCTCCTGAAGGGGCACAGTTCCATGAAGAGTTGGGTGGACCTGGACCTGTGGAAAGCATCCGCCTCAGTCGTGCAGCATGCTGGCACAAGACTATCTCCCGCAGCTGGCTGCACAGGGATACTTTTGCAGTGGCCTGAGTCTCCTGAAGGGGCACAGTTCCAGGAAGAGTTAGGAGGACCTGCACCTGTGAAAGCATCCGCCTCAGTCGTGCAGCATGTTGGCACAAGACTATCTCCCACAGCTGACTGCACAGGGATACTTGTGCAGTGGCCTGAGTCTCCTGAAGGGGCACAGTTCCATGAAGAGTTGGGTGGACCTGGACCTGTGGAAAGCATCCGCCTCAGTCGTGCAGCATGCTGGCACAAGACTATCTCCCGCAGCTGGCTGCGCAGGGATACTTCTGCAGTGTTCGTAGTCTCCTGAAGGGGCACAGTTCCAGGAAGAGTTAGGAGGACCTGCACCTGTGAAAGCATCCGCCTCAGTCGTGCAGCATGCTGGCACAAGACTATCTCCCGCAGCTGACTGCACAGGGATACTTCTGCAGTGGCCTGAGTCTCCTGAAAGGGCACAGTTCCATGAAGAGTTGGGAGGACTTGCACCTCTGGAAAGCATCCGACTCAGTCGCGCAGCATGCTGGCACAAGACTATCTCCCGATGCTGGCTGCACAGGGATACTTCTGCAGTGGCCTGAGTCTCCTGAAGGGGCACAGTTCCATGAAGAGATGGGAGGACCTACATCTGTGGAAAGCATCCGCCTCAGTCGTGCAGCATGCTGGCACAAGACTATCTCCCGCAGCTGGCTGCACAGGGATACTTCTGCAGTGGCCTGAGTCTCCTGAAGGGGCACAGTTCCATGAAGAGTTGGGAGGACCTGCACCTGTGGAAAGCATCCGCCTCAGTCGTGCAGCATGCTGGCACAAGACTATCTCCCGCAGCTGGCTGCACAGGGATACTTCTGCAGTGGCCTGAGTCTCCTGAAGGGGCACATTTCCATGAAGAGTTGGGAGGACCTGCACCTGTGGAAAGCATCCGCCTCAGTCGTGCAGCATGCTTGCACAAGACTATCTCCCGCAGTTGGCTGCACAGGGATACTTCTGCAGTGGCCTGAGTCTCCTGAAAGGGCACAGTTCCATGAAGAGTTGGGAGGACCTGCACCTGTGGAAAGCATCCGCCTCAGTCGTGCAGCATGCTGCCACAAGACTATCTCCCGCAGCTGGCTGCACAGGGATACTTCTGCAGTGGCCTGAGTCTCCTGAAGGGGCACAGTTCCATGAAGAGTTGGGAGGACCTGCACCTGTGGAAAGCATCCGCCTCAGTCGTGCAGCATGCTGGCACAAGACTGTCTCCCGCAGTTGGCTGCAGAGGGATACTTCTGCAGTGGCCTGAGTTTCCTGAAGGGGCACAGTTCCATGAAGAGTTGGGAGGACCTGCACCTGTGGAAAGCATCCACCTTAGTCGTGCAGCATGCTTGCACAAGACTATCTCCCGCAGCTGGCTGCACAGGAATACTTCTGCAGTGGACTGAGTCTCCTGAATGGGCACAGTTCCATGAAGAGTTGGGAGGACCTGCACCTGTGGAAAGCATCCGCCTCAGTCGTGCAGCATGCTGGCACAAGACTATCTCCCGCAGCTGGCTGCACAGGGATACTTCTGCAGTGGCCTGAGTCTCCTAAAGGGGCCCAGTTCCAGGAAGAATTGGGAGGACCTGCACCTGTGAAAGCATCCGCCTCAGTCGTGCAGCATGCTGGCACAAAACTATCTCCCGCAGCTGACTGCACAGGGATACTTCTGCAGTGGCCTAAGTCTCCTGAAGGGGCACAGTTCCATGAAGAGTTGGGTGGACCTGAACCTGTGGAAAGCATCCGCTTAAGTCGTGCAGCATGCTGCCACAAGACTGTCTCCCGCAGCTGGCTGAACAGGGATACTTCTGCAGTGGCCTGAGTCTCCTGAAGGGGCACAGTTCCATGAAGAGTTGGGAGGACCTGCACCTGTGGAAAGCATCCGACTCAGTCGTGCAGCATGCTGGCAGAAGACTATCTCCCGCAGCTGGCTGCACAGGGATACTTCTGCAGTGGGCTGAGTCTCCTGAAGGGGCACAGTTCCATGAAGAGTTGGGAGGACCTGCACCTGTGGAAAGCATCCGCCTCAGTCGTGCAGCATGCTGGCACAAGACTATCTCCCGCAGCTGGCTGCACAGGGATACTTCTGCAGTGGCTTGAGTCTCCTGAAGGGGCACAGTTCCATGAAGTGTTGGGAGGACCTGAACCTGTGGAAAGCATCCGCCTCAGTCGTGCAGCATGCTTGCACAAGACTATCTCCCGCAGCTGGCTGCACAGGGATACTTCTGCAGTGGCCTGAGTCTCCTGAAGGGGCACAGTTCCATGAAGAGTTGAGAGGACCTGCACCTGTGGAAAGCATCCGCCTCAGTCGTGCAGCATGCTGCCACAAGACTATCTCCCGCAGCTGGCTGCACAGGGATACTTCTGCAGTGGACTGAGTCTCCTAAAGGGGCCCAGTTCCAGGAAGAATTGGGAGGACCTGCACCTGTGAAAGCATCCGCCTCAGTCGTGCAGCATGCTGGCACAAAACTATCTCCCGCAGCTGACTGCACAGGGATACTTCTGCAGTGGCCTAAGTCTCCTGAAGGGGCACAGTTCCATGAAGAGTTGGGTGGACCTGAACCTGTGGAAAGCATCCGCTTAAGTCGTGCAGCATGCTGCCACAAGACTGTCTCCCGCAGCTGGCTGAACAGGGATACTTCTGCAGTGGCCTGAGTCTCCTGAAGGGGCACAGTTCCATGAAGAGTTGGGAGGACCTGCACCTGTGGAAAGCATCCGACTCAGTCGTGCAGCATGCTGGCAGAAGACTATCTCCCGCAGCTGGCTGCACAGGGATACTTCTGCAGTGGGCTGAGTCTCCTGAAGGGGCACAGTTCCATGAAGAGTTGGGAGGACCTGCACCTGTGGAAAGCATCCGCCTCAGTCGTGCAGCATGCTGGCACAAGACTATCTCCCGCAGCTGGCTGCACAGGGATACTTCTGCAGTGGCTTGAGTCTCCTGAAGGGGCACAGTTCCATGAAGAGTTGGGAGGACCTGAACCTGTGGAAAGCATCCGCCTCAGTCGTGCAGCATGCTTGCACAAGACTATCTCCCGCAGCTGGCTGCACAGGGATACTTCTGCAGTGGCCTGAGTCTCCTGAAGGGGCACAGTTCCATGAAGAGTTGAGAGGACCTGCACCTGTGGAAAGCATCCGCCTCAGTCGTGCAGCATGCTGCCACAAGACTATCTCCCGCTGCTGGCTGCACAGGGATACTTCTGCAGTGGTCGTAGTCTTCTGAAGGGGCACAGTTCCAGGAAGAGTTAGGAGGACCTGCACCTGTGAAAGCATCCGCCTCAGTCGTGCAGCATGCTGGCACAAGACTATCTCCCTCAGCTGACTGCACAGGGATACATCTGCAGTGGCCTGAGTCTCCTGAAGGGGCACAGTTCCATGAAGAGTTGGGTGGACCTGGACCTGTGGAAAGCATCTGCCTCAGTCGTGCAGCATGCTGGCACAAGACTATCTCCCACAGCGGCTGCACAGGGATACTTCTGCAGTGGCCTGAGTCTCCTGAAGGGGCACAGTTCCAGGAAGAGTTGGGAGGACCTGCACCTGTGAAAGCATCCGCCTCAGTCGTGCAGCATGCTGGCACAAGACTATCTCCCGCAGCTGACTGCACAGGGATACTTCTGCAGTGGCCTGAGTCTCCTGAAGGGGCACAGTTCCATGAAGAGTTGGGTGGACCTGGACCTGTGGAAATCATCCGCCTCAGTCGTGCAGCATGCTGCCACAAGACTATCTCCCGCAGCTGGCTAGACAGGGATACTTCTGCAGTGGCCTGAGTTTCCTGAAGGGGCACAGTTCCATGAAGAGTTGGGAGGACCTGCACCTTTGGAAAGCATCCGCCTCAGTCGTGCAGCATGCTGGCAGAAGACTATCTCCCGCAGCTGGCTGCACAGGGATACTTCTGCAGTGGCCTGAGTCTCCTGAAGGGGCACAGTTCCATGAAGAGTTGGGAGGACCTGCACCTGTGGAAAGCATCCGCCTCAGTCGTGCAGCATGCTTGCACAAGACTATCTCCCGCAGCTGGCTGCACAGGGATACTTCTGCAGTGGACTGAGTCTCCTGAAGGGGCACAGTTCCATGAAGAGTTGGGAGGACCTGCACCTGTGGAAAGCATCCGCCTCAGTCGTGCAGCATGCTGGCACAAGACTATCTCCCGCAGCCGGCTGCACAGGGATACTTCTGCAGTGGCCTGAGTCTCCTGAAGGGGCACAGTTCCATGAAGAGTTGGGAGGACCTGCACCTGTGGAAAGCATCCGCCTCAGTCGTGCAGCATGCTTGCACAAGACTATCTCCCGCAGCTGGCTGCACAGTGATACTTCTGCAGTGGACTGAGTCTCTTGAAGGGGCACAGTTCCATGACGAGTTGCGAGGACCTGCGCCTGTGCAAAGCATCCACCTCAGTCGTGCAGCATGCTGGCACAAGACTATCTCCCGCAGCTGGCTGCACAGGGATACTTCTGCAGTGGCCTGAGTCTCCTGAAGGGGCACAGTTCCATGAAGAGTTGGGAGGACCTGAACCTGTGGAAAGCATCCGCCTCAGTCGTGCAGCATGCTTGCACAAGACTATCTCCCGCAGCTGGCTTCACAGGGATACTTCTGCAGTGGCCTGAGTCTCCTGAAGGGGCACAGTTCCATGAAGAGTTGAGAGGACCTGCACCTGTGGAAAGCATCCGCCTCAGTCGTGCAGCATGCTGCCACAAGACTATCTCCCGCTGCTGGCTGCACAGGGATACATCTGCAGTGGCCTGAGTCTCCTGAAGGGGCACAGTTCCATGAAGAGTTGGGTGGACCTGGACCTGTGGAAAGCATCTGCCTCAGTCGTGCAGCATGCTGGCACAAGACTATCTCCCGCAGCGGCTGCACAGGGATACTTCTGCAGTGGCCTGAGTCTCCTGAAGGGGCACAGTTCCAGGAAGAGTTGGGAGGACCTGCACCTGTGAAAGTATCCGCCTCAGTCGTGCAGCATGCTGGTACAAGACTATCTCCCGCAGCTGACTGCACAGGGATACATCTGCAGTGGCCTGAGTCTCCTGAAGGGGCACAGTTCCATGAAGAGTTGGGTGGACCTGGACCTGTGGAAAGCATCTGCCTCAGTCGTGCAGCATGCTGGCACAAGAATGTCTCCCGCAGCGGCTGCACAGGGATACTTCTGCAGTGGCCTGAGTCTCCTGAAGGGGCACAGTTCCAGGAAGAGTTGGGAGGACCTGCACCTGTGAAAGCATCCGCCTCAGTCGTGCAGCATGCTGGCACAAGACTATCTCCAGCAGCTGACTGCACAGGGATACTTCTGCAGTGGCCTGAGTCTCCTGAAGGGGCACAGTTCCATGAAGAGTTGGGTGGACCAGGACCTGTGGAAAGCATCCGCCTCAGTCGTGCAGCATGCTGCCACAAGACTATCTCCCGCAGCTGTCTGCACAGTGATACTTCTGCAGTGGCCTGAGTCTCCTGAAGGGGCACAGTTCCATGAAGAGTTGGGAAGACCTGCACCTGTGGAAAGCATCCGCGTCAGTCGTGCAGCATGCTGGAACAAGACTATCTCCCGCAGCTGGCTGCACAGGGATACTTCTGCAGTGGCTTGAGTCTCCTGAAGGGGCACAGTTCCATGAAGAGTTGGGAGGACCTGAACCTGTGGAAAGCATCCGCCTCAGTCGTGCAGCATGCTTGCACAAGACTATCTCCCGCAGCTGGCTGCACAGGGATACTTCTGCAGTGGCCTGAGTCTCCTGAAGGGGCACAGTTCCATGAAGAGTTGAGAGGACCTGCACCTGTGGAAAGCATCCGCCTCAGTCGTGCAGCATGCTGCCACAAGACTATCTCCCGCTGCTGGCTGCACAGGGATACTTCTGCAGTGGTCGTAGTCTTCTGAAGGGGCACAGTTCCAGGAAGAGTTAGGAGGACCTGCACCTGTGAAAGCATCCGCCTCAGTCGTGCAGCATGCTGGCACAAGACTATCTCCCGCAGCTGACTGCACAGGGATACATCTGCAGTGGCCTGAGTCTCCTGAAGGGGCACAGTTCCATGAAGAGTTGGGTGGACCTGGACCTGTGGAAAGCATCTGCCTCAGTCGTGCAGCATGCTGGCACAAGACTATCTCCCACAGCGGCTGCACAGGGATACTTCTGCAGTGGCCTGAGTCTCCTGAAGGGGCACAGTTCCATGAAGAGTTGGGAGGACCTGCACCTGTGAAAGCATCCGCCTCAGTCGTGCAGCATGCTGGCACAAGACTATCTCCCGCAGCTGACTGCACAGGGATACTTCTGCAGTGGCCTGAGTCTCCTGAAGGGGCACAGTTCCATGAAGAGTTGGGTGGACCTGGACCTGTGGAAAGCATCCGCCTCAGTCGTGCAGCATGCTGCCACAAGACTATCTCCCGCAGCTGGCTAGACAGGGATACTTCTGCAGTGGCCTGAGTTTCCTGAAGGGGCACAGTTCCATGAAGAGTTGGGAGGACCTGCACCTGTGGAAAGCATCCGCCTCAGTCGTGCAGCATGCTGGCAGAAGACTATCTCCCGCAGCTGGCTGCACAGGGATACTTCTGCAGTGGACTGAGTCTCCTGAAGGGGCACAGTTCCATGAAGAGTTGGGAGGACCTGCACCTGTGGAAAGCATCCGCCTCAGTCATGCAGCATGCTGGCACAAGACTATCTCCCGCAGCCGGCTGCACAGGGATACATCTGCAGTGGCCTGAGTCTCCTGAAGGGGCACAGTTCCATGAAGAGTTGGGAGGACCTGCACCTGTGGAAAGCATCCGCCTCAGTCGTGCAGCATGCTTGCACAAGACTATCTCCCGCAGCTGGCTGCACAGTGATACTTCTGCAGTGGACTGAGTCTCCTGAAGGGGCACAGTTCCATGACGAGTTGGGAGGACCTGAACCTGTGGAAAGCATCCACCTCAGTCATGCAGCATGCTTGCACAAGACTATCTCCCGCAGCTGGCTGCACAGGGATACTTCTGCAGTGGCCTGAGTCTCCTGAAGGGGCACAGTTCCATGAAGAGTTGGGAGGACCTGAACCTGTGGAAAGCATCCGCCTCAGTCGTGCAGCATGCTTGCACAAGACTATCTCCCGCAGCTGGCTGCACAGGGATACTTCTGCAGTGGCCTGAGTCTCCTGAAGGGGCACAGTTCCATGAAGAGTTGAGAGGACCTGCACCTGTGGAAAGCATCCGCCTCAGTCGTGCAGCATGCTGCCACAAGACTATCTCCCGCTGCTGGCTGCACAGGGATACATCTGCAGTGGCCTGAGTCTCCTGAAGGGGCACAGTTCCATGAAGAGTTGGGTGGACCTGGACCTGTGGAAAGCATCTGCCTCAGTCGTGCAGCATGCTGGCACAAGACTATCTCCCGCAGCGGCTGCACAGGGATACTTCTGCAGTGGCCTGAGTCTCCTGAAGGGGCACAGTTCCAGGAAGAGTTGGGAGGACCTGCACCTGTGAAAGCATCCGCCTCAGTCGTGCAGCATGCTGGTACAAGACTATCTCCCGCAGCTGACTGCACAGGGATACATCTGCAGTGGCCTGAGTCTCCTGAAGGGGCACAGTTCCATGAAGAGTTGGGTGGACCTGGACCTGTGGAAAGCATCTGCCTCAGTCGTGCAGCATGCTGGCACAAGAATATCTCCCGCAGCGGCTGCACAGGGATACTTCTGCAGTGGCCTGAGTCTCCTGAAGGGGCACAGTTCCAGGAAGAGTTGGGAGGACCTGCACCTGTGAAAGCATCCGCCTCAGTCGTGCAGCATGCTGGCACAAGACTATCTCCCGCAGCTGACTGCACAGGGATACTTCTGCAGTGGCCTGAGTCTCCTGAAGGGGCACAGTTCCATGAAGAGTTGGGTGGACCTGGACCTGTGGAAAGCATCCGCCTCAGTCGTGCAGCATGCTGCCACAAGACTATCTCCCGCAGCTGTCTGCACAGTGATATTTCTGCAGTGGACTGAGTCTCCTGAAGGGGCACAGTTCCATGAAGAGTTGGGAAGACCTGCACCTGTGGAAAGCATCCGCGTCAGTCGTGCAGCATGCTGGCAGAAGACTATCTCCCGCAGCTGGCTGCACAGGGATACTTCTGCAGTGGCCTGAGTCTCCTGAAGGGGCACAGTTCCATGAAGAGTTGGGAGGACCTGCACCTGTGGAAAGCATCCGCCTCAGTCGTGCAGCATGCTTGCACAAGACTATCTCCCGCAGCTGGCTGCACAGGGATACTTCTGCAGTGGACTGAGTCTCCTGAAGGGGCACAGTTCCATGAAGAGTTGGGAGGACCTGCACCTGTGGAAAGCATCCGCCTCAGTCGTGCAGCATGCTGGCACAAGACTATCTCCCGCAGCCGGCTGCACAGGGATACTTCTGCAGTGGCCTGAGTCTCCTGAAGGGGCACAGTTCCATGAAGAGTTGGGAGGACCTGCACCTGTGGAAAGCATCCGCCTCAGTCGTGCAGCATGCTTGCACAAGACTATCTCCCGCAGCTGGCTGCACAGGGATACTTCTGTAGTGGCCTGAGTCTCCTGAAAGGGGCACAGTTCCATGAAGAGTTGGGAGGACCTGCGCCTGTGGAAAGCATCCGCCTCAGTCGTGCAGCATGCTTGCACAAGACTATCTCCCGCAGCTGGCTGCACAGTGATACTTCTGCAGTGGACTGAGTTTCCTGAAGGGGCACAGTTCCATGACGAGTTGGGAGGACCTGCGCCTGTGAAAAGCATTCGCCTCAGTCGTGCAGCATGCTGGCACAAGACTATCTCCCGCAGCTGGCTGCACAGGGATACTTCTGCAGTGGCCTGAGTCTCCTGAAGGGGCACAGTTCCATGAAGAGTTGGGAGGACCTGCACCTGTGGAAAGCATCCGCCTCAGTCGTGCAGCATGCTGCCACAAGACTATCTCCCGCTGCTGGCTGCACAGGGATACTTCTGCAGTGGTCGTAGTCTCCTGAAGGGGCACAGTTCCAGGAAGAGTTAGGAGGACCTGCACCTGTGAAAGCATCCGCCTCAGTCGTGCAGCATGCTGGCACAAGACTATCTCCCGCAGCGGCTGCACAGGGATACTTCTGCAGTGGCCTGAGTCTCCTGAAGGGGCACAGTTCCAGGAAGAGTTGGGAGGACCTGCACCTGTGAAAGCATCCGCCTCAGTCGTGCAGCATGCTGGCACAAGACTATCTCCCGCAGCTGACTGCACAGGGATACTTCTGCAGTGGCCTGAGTCTCCTGAAGGGGCACAGTTCCATGAAGAGTTGGGTGGACCTGGACCTGTGGAAAGCATCCGCCTCAGTCGTGCAGCATGCTGCCACAAGACTATCTCCCGCAGCTGGCTGCACAGTGATACTTCTGCAGTGGCCTGAGTCTCCTGAAGGGGCACAGTTCCAGGAAGAGTTGGGAGGACCTGCACCTGTGAAAGCATCCGCCTCAGTCGTGCAGCATGCTGGCACAAGACTATCTCCCGCAGCTGACTGCACAGGGATACATCTGCAGTGCCCTGAGTCTCCTGAAGGGGCACAGTTCCATGAAGAGTTGGGTGGACCTGGACCTGTTGAAAGCATCTGCCTCAGTCGTGCAGCATGCTGGCACAAGACTATCTCCCGCAGCGGCTGCACAGGGATACTTCTGCAGTGGCCTGAGTCTCCTGAAGGGGCACAGTTCCAGGAAGAGTTGGGAGGACCTGCACCTGTGAAAGCATCCGCCTCAGTCATGCAGCATGCTGGCACAAGACTATCTCCCGCAGCTGGCTGCACAGGGATACTTCTGCAGTGGCCTGAGTCTCCTGAAGGGGCACAGTTCCATGAAGAGTTGAGAGGACCTGCACCTGTGGAAAGCATCCGCCTCAGTCGTGCAGCATGCTGGCACAAGACTATCTCCCGCAGCGGCTGCACAGGGATACTTCTGCAGTGGCCTGAGTCTCCTGAAGGGGCACAGTTCCAGGAAGAGTTGGGAGGACCTGCACCTGTGAAAGCATCCGCCTCAGTCGTGCAGCATGCTGGCACAAGACTATCTCCTGCAGCTGACTGCACAGGGATACTTCTGCAGTGGCCTGAGTCTCCTGAAGGGGCACAGTTCCATGAAGAGTTGGGTGGACCTGGACCTGTGGAAAGCATCCGCCTCAGTCGTGCAGCATGCTGCCACAAGACTATCTCCCGCAGCTGGCTGCACAGTGATACTTCTGCAGTGGACTGAGTCTCCTGAAGGGGCACAGTTCCATGACGAGTTGGGAGGACCTGCGCCTGTGCAAAGCATCCACCTCAGTCGTGCAGCATGCTGGCACAAGACTATCTCCCGCAGCTGGCTGCAAAGGGATACTTCTGCAGTGGTCGTAGTCTCCTGAAGAGGCACAGTTCCAGGAAGAGTTAGGAGGACCTGCACCTGTGAAAGCATCCGCCTCAGTCGTGCAGCATGCTGGCACAAGACTATCTCCCGCAGCTGGCTAGACAGGGATACTTCTGCAGTGTCCTGAGTCTCCTGAAGGGGCACAGTTCCATGAAGAGTTGGGAGGACTTGCACCTCTGGAAAGCATCCGACTGAGTCGTGTAGCATGCTGGCACAAGACTATCTCCCGATGCTGGCTGCACAGGGATACTTCTGCAGTGGTCTGAGTCTCCTGAAGGGGCACAGTTCCATGAAGAGTTGGGAGGACCTACATCTGTGGAAAGCATCCGCGTCGGTCGTGCAGCATGCTGGCACAAGACTATCTCCCGCAGCTGGCTGCACAGGGATACTTCTGCAGTGGCCTGAGTCTCCTGAAGGGGCACAGTTCCATGAAGAGTTGGGAGGACCTGCACCTGTGGAAAGCATCTGCCTCAGTCGTGCAGCATGCTGGCACAAGACTATCTCCCGCAGCTGGCTGCACAGGGATATTTCTGCAGTGGCCTGAGTCTCCTGAAGGGGCAGATTTCCATGAAGATTTGGGAGGACCTGCATCTATGGAAATCATCCGCCTCAGTCGTGCAGCATGCTGCACAAGACTATCTCCCGCAGCTGGCTGCACAGGGATACTTCTGCAGTGGCCTGAGTCTCCTGAAGGGGCACAGTTCCATGAAGAGTTGGGAGGACCTGCACCTGTGGAAAGCATCCGTCTCAGTCGTGCAGCATGCTTGCACAAGACTATCTCCCGCAGCTGGCTGCACAGGGATACTTCTGTAGTGGACTGAGTCTCCTGAAGGGGCACAGTTCCATGAAGAGTTGGGAAGACCTGCACCTGTGCAAAGCATCCGCCTCAGTCGTGCAGCATGCTGGCACAAGACTATCTCCCTCAGCTGGCTGCACAGGGATACTTCTGCAGTGGCCTGAGTCTCCTGAAGGGGCACAGTTCCATGAAGAGTTGAGAGGACCTGCACCTGTGGAAAGCATCCGCCTCAGTCGTGCAGCATGCTGCCACAAGACTATCTCCCGCAGCTTGCTGCACAGGGATACTTCTGCAGTGGTCCTAGTCTCCTGAAGGGGCATAGTTCCAGGAAGAGTTGGGAGGACCTGCATCTGTGAAAGCATCCGCCTCAGTCGTGCAGCATGCTTGCACAAGACTATCTCCCGCAGCTGGCTGCACAGGGATACTTCTGCAGTGGACTGAGTCTCCTGAAGGGGCACAGTTCCATGAAGAGTTGGGAGGAGCTGCACCTGTGGAAAGCATCCGCCTCAGTCGTGCAGCATGCTGGCACAAGACTATCTCCCGCAGCCGGCTGCACAGGGATACTTCTGCAGTGGCCTGAGTCTCCTGAAGGGGCACAGTTCCATGAAGAGTTGGGAGGACCTGCACCTGTGGAAAGCATCCGCCTCAGCCGTGCAGCATGCTTGCACAAGACTATCTCGCGCAGCCGGCTGCACAGGGATACTTCTGCAGTGGCCTGAGTCTCCTGAAGGTGCACAGTTCCATGAAGAGTTGGGAGGACCTGCACCTGTGCAAAGCATCCGCCTCAGTCGTGCAGCATGCTGGCACAAGACTATCTCCCTCAGCTGGCTGCACAGGGATACTTCTGCAGTGGCCTGAGTCTCCTGAAGGGGCACAGTTCCATGAAGAGTTGAGAGGACCTGCACCTGTGGAAAGCAACCACCTCAGTCGTGCAACATGCTGCCACAAGACTATCTCCCGCAGCTTGCTGCACAGGGATACTTCTGCAGTGGTCGTAGTCTCCTGAAGGGGCACAGTTCCAGGAAGAGTTGGGAGGACCTGCATCTGTGAAAGCATCCGCCTCAGTCGTGCAGCATGCTTGCACAAGACTATCTCCCGCAGCTGGCTGCACAGGGATACTTCTGCAGTGGACTGAGTCTCCTGAAGGGGCACAGTTCCATGAAGAGTTGGGAGGACCTGCACCTGTGGAAAGCATCCGCCTCAGTCGTGCAGCATGCTGGCAGAAGACTATCTCCCGCAGCTGGCTGCACAGGGATACTTCTGCAGTGGACTGAGTCTCCTGAATGGGCACAGTTCCATGAAGAGTTGGGAGGACCTGCACCTGTGGAAAGCATCCGCCTCAGTCGTGCAGCATGCTGGCACAAGACTATCTCCCGCAGCTGGCTGCACAGGGATACTTCTGCAGTGGCCTGAGTCTCCTGAAGGGGCACAGTTCCATGAAGAGTTGAGAGGACCTGCACCTGTGGAAAGCATCCACTTCAGTCGTGCAGCATGCTGGCACAAGACTATCTCCCGCAGCTGGCTGCACAGGGATACTTCTGCAGTGGTCGTAGTCTCCTGAAGGGGCACAGTTCCAGGAAGAGTTCGGAGGACCTGTACCTGTGAAAGCATCCGCCTCAGTCGTGCAGCATGCTGGCACAAGACTATCTCCCGCAGCTGACTAGACAGGGATACTTCTGCAGTGGCCTGAGTCTCCTGAAGGGGCACAGTTCCATGAAGAGTTGGGAGGACCTGCACCTGTGGAAAGCATCCGCCTCAGTCATGCAGCATGCTGGCAGAAGACTATCTCCCGCAGCTGGCTGCACAGGGATACTTCTGCAGTGGACTGAGTCTCCTGAAGGGGCACAGTTCCATGAAGAGTTGGGTGGACCTGGACCTGTGGAAAGCATCCGCCTCAGTCGTGCAGCATGCTGCCACAAGACTATCTCCCGCAGCTGGCTAGACAGGGATACTTCTGCAGTGGCCTGAGTCTCCTGAAGGGGCACAGTTCCATGAAGAGTTGGGAGGACCTGCACCTGTGGAAAGCATCCGCCTCAGTCATGCAGCATGCTGGCAGAAGACTATCTCCCGCAGCTGGCTGCACAGGGATACTTCTGCAGTGGACTGAGTCTCCTGAAGGGGCACAGTTCCATGAAGAGTTGGGAGGACCTGCACCTGTGGAAAGCATCCGCCTCAGTCGTGCAGCATGCTGGCACAAGACTATCTCCCGCGATGGCTGCACAGGGATACTTCTGCAGTGGCCTGAGTCTCCTGAAGGGGCACAGTTCCATGAAGAGTTGGGAGGACCTGCACCTGTGCAAAGCATCCACCTCAGTCGTGCAGCATGCTGACACAAGACTATCTCCCGCAGCAGGCTGCACAGGGATACTTCTGCAGTGGCCTGAGTCTCCTGAAGGGGCACAGTTCCATGAAGAGTTGAGAGAACCAGCACCTGTGGAAAGCACCCGCCTCAGTCGTCCAGCATGCTGGCACAAGACTATCTCCCGCAGCTGACTGCACAGGGATACTTCTGCAGTGGCCTGAGTCTCCTGAAGGGGCACAGTTCCATGAAGAGTTGGGTGGACCTGGACCTGTGGAAAGCATCCGCCTCAGTCGTGCAGCATGCTGGCACAAGACTATCTCCCGCAGCTGGCTGCACAGGGATACTTCTGCAGTGGCCTGAGTCTCCTGAAGGGGCACAGTTCCATGAAGAGTTGGGAGGACCTGCACCTGTGAAAGCATCCGCCTCAGTCGTGCAGCATGCTGGCACAAGACTATCTCCCACAGCTGGCTAGACAGGGAAACTTCTGCAGTGGCCTGAGTCTCCTGAAGGGACAAAGTTCCATGAGGAGTTGGGAGGACTTGCACCTCTGGAAAGCATCCGACTCAGTCGTGTAGCATGCTGGCACAAGACTATCTCCCGATGCTGGCTGCACAGGGATACTTCTGCAGTGGCCTGAGTCTCCTGAAGGGGCACAGTTCCATGAAGAGTTGGGAGGACCTACATCTGTGGAAAGCATCCGCCTCGGTCGTGCAGCATGCTGGCACAAGACTATCTCCCGCAGCTGGCTGCACAGGGATACTTCTGCAGTGGCCTGAGTCTCCTGAAGGGGCAGATTTCCATGAAGAGTTGGGAGGACCTGCATCTGTGGAAAGCATCCGCGTCAGTCGTGCAGCATGCTGCACAAGACTATCTCCCGCAGTTGGCTGCACAGGGATACTTCTGCAGTGGCCTGAGTCTCCTGAAGGGGCACAGTTCCATGAAGAGTTGGGAGGACCTACATCTGTGGAAAGCATCCGCCTCAGTCGTGCAGCATGCTGGCACAAGACTATCTCCCGCAGCTGACTGCACAGGGATACTTCTGCAGTGGCCTGAGTCTCCTGAAGGGGCACAGTTCCATGAAGAGTTGGGTGGACCTGGACCTGTGGAAAGCATCCGCCTCAGTCGTGCAGCATGCTGGCACAAGACTATCTCCCGCAGCTGGCTGCACAGGGATACTTTTGCAGTGGCCTGAGTCTCCTGAAGGGGCACAGTTCCAGGAAGAGTTAGGAGGACCTGCACCTGTGAAAGCATCCGCCTCAGTCGTGCAGCATGTTGGCACAAGACTATCTCCCGCAGCTGACTGCACAGGGATACTTCTGCAGTGGCCTGAGTCTCCTGAAGGGGCACAGTTCCATGAAGAGTTGGGAGGACCTGCACCTGTGGAAAGCATCCGCCTCAGTCATGCAGCATGCTGGCAGAAGACTATCTCCCGCAGCTGGCTGCACAGGGATACTTCTGCAGTGGACTGAGTCTCCTGAAGGGGCACAGTTCCATGAAGAGTTGGGTGGACCTGGACCTGTGGAAAGCATCCGCCTCAGTCGTGCAGCATGCTGCCACAAGACTATCTCCCGCAGCTGGCTAGACAGGGATACTTCTGCAGTGGCCTGAGTCTCCTGAAGGGGCACAGTTCCATGAAGAGTTGGGAGGACCTGCACCTGTGGAAAGCATCCGCCTCAGTCATGCAGCATGCTGGCAGAAGACTATCTCCCGCAGCTGGCTGCACAGGGATACTTCTGCAGTGGACTGAGTCTCCTGAAGGGGCACAGTTCCATGAAGAGTTGGGAGGACCTGCACCTGTGGAAAGCATCCGCCTCAGTCGTGCAGCATGCTGGCACAAGACTATCTCCCGCGATGGCTGCACAGGGATACTTCTGCAGTGGCCTGAGTCTCCTGAAGGGGCACAGTTCCATGAAGAGTTGGGAGGACCTGCACCTGTGCAAAGCATCCACCTCAGTCGTGCAGCATGCTGACACAAGACTATCTCCCGCAGCAGGCTGCACAGGGATACTTCTGCAGTGGCCTGAGTCTCCTGAAGGGGCACAGTTCCATGAAGAGTTGAGAGAACCAGCACCTGTGGAAAGCACCCGCCTCAGTCGTCCAGCATGCTGGCACAAGACTATCTCCCGCAGCTGACTGCACAGGGATACTTCTGCAGTGGCCTGAGTCTCCTGAAGGGGCACAGTTCCATGAAGAGTTGGGTGGACCTGGACCTGTGGAAAGCATCCGCCTCAGTCGTGCAGCATGCTGGCACAAGACTATCTCCCGCAGCTGGCTGCACAGGGATACTTCTGCAGTGGCCTGAGTCTCCTGAAGGGGCACAGTTCCATGAAGAGTTGGGAGGACCTGCACCTGTGAAAGCATCCGCCTCAGTCGTGCAGCATGCTGGCACAAGACTATCTCCCACAGCTGGCTAGACAGGGAAACTTCTGCAGTGGCCTGAGTCTCCTGAAGGGACAAAGTTCCATGAGGAGTTGGGAGGACTTGCACCTCTGGAAAGCATCCGACTCAGTCGTGTAGCATGCTGGCACAAGACTATCTCCCGATGCTGGCTGCACAGGGATACTTCTGCAGTGGCCTGAGTCTCCTGAAGGGGCACAGTTCCATGAAGAGTTGGGAGGACCTACATCTGTGGAAAGCATCCGCCTCGGTCGTGCAGCATGCTGGCACAAGACTATCTCCCGCAGCTGGCTGCACAGGGATACTTCTGCAGTGGCCTGAGTCTCCTGAAGGGGCACAGTTCCATGAAGAGTTGGGAGGACCTGCACCTGTGGAAGGCCTCTGCCTCAGTCGTGCAGCATGCTGGCACAAGACTATCTCCCGCAGCTGGCTGCACAGGGATACTTCTGCAGTGGCCTGAGTCTCCTGAAGGGGCAGATTTCCATGAAGAGTTGGGAGGACCTGCATCTGTGGAAAGCATCCGCGTCAGTCGTGCAGCATGCTGCACAAGACTATCTCCCGCAGTTGGCTGCACAGGGATACTTCTGCAGTGGCCTGAGTCTCCTGAAGGGGCACAGTTCCATGAAGAGTTGGGAGGACCTACATCTGTGGAAAGCATCCGCCTCAGTCGTGCAGCATGCTGGCACAAGACTATCTCCCGCAGCTGACTGCACAGGGATACTTCTGCAGTGGCCTGAGTCTCCTGAAGGGGCACAGTTCCATGAAGAGTTGGGTGGACCTGGACCTGTGGAAAGCATCCGCCTCAGTCGTGCAGCATGCTGGCACAAGACTATCTCCCGCAGCTGGCTGCACAGGGATACTTTTGCAGTGGCCTGAGTCTCCTGAAGGGGCACAGTTCCAGGAAGAGTTAGGAGGACCTGCACCTGTGAAAGCATCCGCCTCAGTCGTGCAGCATGTTGGCACAAGACTATCTCCCGCAGCTGACTGCACAGGGATACTTCTGCAGTGGCCTGAGTCTCCTGAAGGGGCACAGTTCCATGAAGAGTTGGGTGGACCTGGACCTGTGGAAATCATCCGCCTCAGTCGTGCAGCATGCTGCCACAAGACTATCTCCCGCAGCTGGCTAGACAGGGATACTTCTGCAGTGGCCTGAGTTTCCTGAAGGGGCACAGTTCCATGAAGAGTTGGGAGGACCTGCACCTTTGGAAAGCATCCGCCTCAGTCGTGCAGCATGCTGGCAGAAGACTATCTCCCGCAGCTGACTGCACAGGGATACTTCTGCAGTGGCCTGAGTCTCCTGAAGGGGCACAGTTCCATGAAGAGTTGGGTGGACCTGGACCTGTGGAAAGCATCTGCCTCAGTCGTGCAGCATGCTGGCACAAGACTATCTCCCGCAGCGGCTGCACAGGGATACTTCTGCAGTGAGTGGCCTGAGTCTCCTGAAGGGGCACAGTTCCAGGAAGAGTTGGGAGGACCTGCACCTGTGAAAGCATCCGCCTCAGTCGTGCAGCATGCTGGTACAAGACTATCTCCCGCAGCTGACTGCACAGGGATACATCTGCAGTGGCCTGAGTCTCCTGAAGTGGCACAGTTCCATGAAGAGTTGGGTGGACCTGGACCTGTGGAAAGCATCTGCCTCAGTCGTGCAGCATGCTGGCACAAGAATATCTCCCGCAGCGGCTGCACAGGGATACTTCTGCAGTGGCCTGAGTCTCCTGAAGGGGCACAGTTCCAGGAAGAGTTGGGAGGACCTGCACCTGTGAAAGCATCCGCCTCAGTCGTGCAGCATGCTGGCACAAGACTATCTCCCGCAGCTGACTGCACAGGGATACTTCTGCAGTGGCCTGAGTCTCCTGAAGGGGCACAGTTCCATGAAGAGTTGGGTGGACCTGGACCTGTGGAAAGCATCCGCCTCAGTCGTGCAGCATGCTGCCACAAGACTATCTCCCGCAGCTGTCTGCACAGTGATACTTCTGCAGTGGACTGAGTCTCCTGAAGGGGCACAGTTCCATGAAGAGTTGGGAAGACCTGCACCTGTGGAAAGCATCCGCGTCAGTCGTGCAGCATGCTGGCAGAAGACTATCTCCCGCAGCTGGCTGCACAGGGATACTTCTGCAGTGGCCTGAGTCTCCTGAAGGGGCACAGTTCCATGAAGAGTTGGGAGGACCTGCACCTGTGGAAAGCATCCGCCTCAGTCGTGCAGCATGCTTGCACAAGACTATCTCCCGCAGCTGGCTGCACAGGGATACTTCTGCAGTGGACTGAGTCTCCTGAAGGGGCACAGTTCCATGAAGAGTTGGGAGGACCTGCACCTGTGGAAAGCATCCGCCTCAGTCGTGCAGCATGCTGGCACAAGACTATCTCCCGCAGCCAGCTGCACAGGGATATATCTGCAGTGGCCTGAGTCTCCTGAAGGGGCACAGTTCCATGAAGAGTTGGGAGGACCTGCACCTGTGGAAAGCATCCGCCTCAGTCGTGCAGCATGCTTGCACAAGACTATCTCCCGCAGCTGGCTGCACAGGGATACTTCTGTAGTGGCCTGAGTCTCCTGAAAGGGGCACAGTTCCATGAAGAGTTGGGAGGACCTGCGCCTGTGGAAAGCATCCGCCTCAGTCGTGCAGCATGCTTGCACAAGACTATCTCCCGCAGCTGGCTGCACAGTGATACTTCTGCAGTGGACTGAGTTTCCTGAAGGGGCACAGTTCCATGACGAGTTGGGAGGACCTGCGCCTGTGAAAAGCATTCGCCTCAGTCGTGCAGCATGCTGGCACAAGACTATCTCCCGCAGCTGGCTGCACAGGGATACTTCTGCAGTGGCCTGAGTCTCCTGAAGGGGCACAGTTCCATGAAGAGTTGGGAGGACCTGCACCTGTGGAAAGCATCCGCCTCAGTCGTGCAGCATGCTGCCACAAGACTATCTCCCGCTGCTGGCTGCACAGGGATACTTCTGCAGTGGTCGTAGTCTCCTGAAGGGGCACACTTCCAGGAAGAGTTAGGAGGACCTGCACCTGTGAAAGCATCCGCCTCAGTCGTGCAGGATGCTGGCACAAGACTATCTCCCGCAGCGGCTGCACAGGGATACTTCTGCAGTGGCCTGAGTCTCCTGAAGGGGCACAGTTCCAGGAAGAGTTGGGAGGACCTGCACCTGTGAAAGCATCCGCCTCAGTCGTGCAGCATGCTGGCACAAGACTATCTCCCGCAGCTGACTGCACAGGGATACTTCTGCAGTGGCCTGAGTCTCCTGAAGGGGCACAGTTCCATGAAGAGTTGGGTGGACCTGGACCTGTGGAAAGCATCCGCCTCAGTCGTGCAGCATGCTGCCACAAGACTATCTCCCGCAGCTGGCTGCACAGTGATACTTCTGCAGTGGCCTGAGTCTCCTGAAGGGGCACAGTTCCAGGAAGAGTTGGGAGGACCTGCACCTGTGAAAGCATCCGCCTCAGTCGTGCAGCATGCTGGCACAAGACTATCTCCCGCAGCTGACTGCACAGGATACATCTGCAGTGCCCTGAGTCTCCTGAAGGGGCACAGTTCCATGAAGAGTTGGGTGGACCTGGACCTGTTGAAAGCATCTGCCTCAGTCGTGCAGCATGCTGGCACAAGACTATCTCCCGCAGCGGCTGCACAGGGATACTTCTGCAGTGGCCTGAGTCTCCTGAAGGGGCACAGTTCCAGGAAGAGTTGGGAGGACCTGCACCTGTGAAAGCATCCGCCTCAGTCGTGCAGCATGCTGGCACAAGACTATCTCCCGCAGCTGACTGCACAGGGATACTTCTGCAGTGGCCTGAGTCTCCTGAAGGGGCACAGTTCCATGAAGAGTTGGGTGGACCTGGACCTGTGGAAAGCATCCGCCTCAGTCGTGCAGCATGCTGCCACAAGACTATCTCCCGCAGCTGGCTGCACAGTGATACTTCTGCAGTGGACTGAGTCTCCTGAAGGGGCACAGTTCCATGACGAGTTGGGAGGACCTGCGCCTGTGCAAAGCATCCACCTCAGTCGTGCAGCATGCTGGCACAAGACTATCTCCCGCAGCTGGCTGCACAGGGATACTTCTGCAGTGGCCTGAGTCTCCTGAAGGGGCACAGTTCCATGAAGAGTTGAGAGGACCTGCACCTGTGGAAAGCATCCGCCTCAGTCGTGCAGCATGCTGGCACAAGACTATCTCCCGCAGCGGCTGCACAGGGATACTTCTGCAGTGGCCTGAGTCTCCTGAAGGGGCACAGTTCCAGGAAGAGTTGGGAGGACCTGCACCTGTGAAAGCATCCGCCTCAGTCGTGCAGCATGCTGGCACAAGACTATCTCCCGCAGCTGACTGCACAGGGATACTTCTGCAGTGGCCTGAGTCTCCTGAAGGGGCACAGTTCCATGAAGAGTTGGGTGGACCTGGACCTGTGGAAAGCATCCGCCTCAGTCGTGCAGCATGCTGCCACAAGACTATCTCCCGCAGCTGGCTGCACAGTGATACTTCTGCAGTGGACTGAGTCTCCTGAAGGGGCACAGTTCCATGACGAGTTGGGAGGACCTGCGCCTGTGCAAAGCATCCACCTCAGTCGTGCAGCATGCTGGCACAAGACTATCTCCCGCAGCTGGCTGCAAAGGGATACTTCTGCAGTGGTCGTAGTCTCCTGAAGAGGCACAGTTCCAGGAAGAGTTAGGAGGACCTGCACCTGTGGAAAGCATCCGCCTCAGTCGTGCAGCATGCTGGCACAAGACTATCTCCCGCAGCTGGCTAGACAGGGATACTTCTGCAGTGTCCTGAGTCTCCTGAAGGGGCACAGTTCCATGAAGAGTTGGGAGGACTTGCACCTCTGGAAAGCATCCAACTGAGTCGTGTAGCATGCTGGCACAAGACTATCTCCCGATGCTGGCTGCACAGGGATACTTCTGCAGTGGTCTGAGTCTCCTGAAGGGGCACAGTTCCATGAAGAGTTGGGAGGACCTACATCTGTGGAAAGCATCCGCGTCGGTCGTGCAGCATGCTGGCACAAGACTATCTCCCGCAGCTGGCTGCACAGGGATACTTCTGCAGTGGTCTGAGTCTCCTGAAGGGGCACAGTTCCATGAAGAGTTGGGAGGACCTGCACCTGTGGAAAGCATCTGCCTCAGTCGTGCAGCATGCTGGCACAAGACTATCTCCCGCAGCTGGCTGCACAGGGATATTTCTGCAGTGGCCTGAGTCTCCTGAAGGGGCAGATTTCCATGAAGATTTGGGAGGACCTGCATCTATGGAAATCATCCGCCTCAGTCGTGCAGCATGCTGCACAAGACTATCTCCCGCAGCTGGCTGCACAGGGATACTTCTGCAGTGGCCTGAGTCTCCTGAAGGGGCACAGTTCCATGAAGAGTTGGGAGGACCTGCACCTGTGGAAAGCATCCGTCTCAGTCGTGCAGCATGCTTGCACAAGACTATCTCCCGCAGCTGGCTGCACAGGGATACTTCTGTAGTGGACTGAGTCTCCTGAAGGGGCACAGTTCCATGAAGAGTTGGGAAGACCTGCACCTGTGCAAAGCATCCGCCTCAGTCGTGCAGCATGCTGGCACAAGACTATCTCCCTCAGCTGGCTGCACAGGGATACTTCTGCAGTGGCCTGAGTCTCCTGAAGGGGCACAGTTCCATGAAGAGTTGATAGGACCTGCACCTGTGGAAAGCATCCGCCTCAGTCGTGCAGCATGCTGCCACAAGACTATCTCCCGCAGCTTGCTGCACAGGGATACTTCTGCAGTGGTCGTAGTCTCCTGAAGGGGCATAGTTCAAGGAAGAGTTGGGAGGACCTGCATCTGTGAAAGCATCCGCCTCAGTCGTGCAGCATGCTTGCACAAGACTATCTCCCGCAGCTGGCTGCACAGGGATACTTCTGCAGTGGACTGAGTCTCCTGAAGGGGCACAGTTCCATGAAGAGTTGGGAGGAGCTGCACCTGTGGAAAGCATCCGCCTCAGTCGTGCAGCATGCTGGCACAAGACTATCTCCCGCAGCCGGCTGCACAGGGATACTTCTGCAGTGGCCTGAGTCTCCTGAAGGGGCACAGTTCCATGAAGAGTTGGGAGGACCTGCACCTGTGGAAAGCATCCGCCTCAGCCGTGCAGCATGCTTGCACAAGACTATCTCGCGCAGCCGGCTGCACAGGGATACTTCTGCAGTGGCCTGAGTCTCCTGAAGGTGCACAGTTCCATGAAGAGTTGGGAGGACCTGCACCTGTGCAAAGCATCCGCCTCAGTCGTGCAGCATGCTGGCACAAGACTATCTCCCTCAGCTGGCTGCACAGGGATACTTCTGCAGTGGCCTGAGTCTCCTGAAGGGGCACAGTTCCATGAAGAGTTGAGAGGACCTGCACCTGTGGAAAGCAACCACCTCAGTCGTGCAACATGCTGCCACAAGACTATCTCCCGCAGCTTGCTGCACAGGGATACTTCTGCAGTGGTCGTAGTCTCCTGAAGGGGCACAGTTCCAGGAAGAGTTGGGAGGACCTGCATCTGTGAAAGCATCCGCCTCAGTCGTGCAGCATGCTTGCACAAGACTATCTCCCGCAGCTGGCTGCACAGGGATACTTCTGCAGTGGCCTGAGTCTCCTGAAGGGGCACAGTTCCATGAAGAGTTGAGAGGACCTGCACCTGTGGAAAGCATCCACTTCAGTCGTGCAGCATGCTGGCACAAGACTATCTCCCGCAGCTGGCTGCACAGGGATACTTCTGCAGTGGTCGTAGTCTCCTGAAGGGGCACAGTTCCAGGAAGAGTTCGGAGGACCTGTACCTGTGAAAGCATCCGCCTCAGTCGTGCAGCATGCTGGCACAAGACTATCTCCCGCAGCTGACTAGACAGGGATACTTCTGCAGTGGCCTGAGTCTCCTGAAGGGGCACAGTTCCATGAAGAGTTGGGAGGACCTGCACCTGTGGAAAGCATCCGCCTCAGTCATGCAGCATGCTGGCAGAAGACTATCTCCCGCAGCTGGCTGCACAGGGATACTTCTGCAGTGGACTGAGTCTCCTGAAGGGGCACAGTTCCATGAAGAGTTGGGTGGACCTGGACCTGTGGAAAGCATCCGCCTCAGTCGTGCAGCATGCTGCCACAAGACTATCTCCCGCAGCTGGCTAGACAGGGATACTTCTGCAGTGGCCTGAGTCTCCTGAAGGGGCACAGTTCCATGAAGAGTTGGGAGGACCTGCACCTGTGGAAAGCATCCGCCTCAGTCATGCAGCATGCTGGCAGAAGACTATCTCCCGCAGCTGGCTGCACAGGGATACTTCTGCAGTGGACTGAGTCTCCTGAAGGGGCACAGTTCCATGAAGAGTTGGGAGGACCTGCACCTGTGGAAAGCATCCGCCTCAGTCGTGCAGCATGCTGGCACAAGACTATCTCCCGCAGATGGCTGCACAGGGATACTTCTGCAGTGGCCTGAGTCTCCTGAAGGGGCACAGTTCCATGAAGAGTTGGGAGGACCTGCACCTGTGCAAAGCATCCACCTCAGTCGTGCAGCATGCTGACACAAGACTATCTCCCGCAGCAGGCTGCACAGGGATACTTCTGCAGTGGCCTGAGTCTCCTGAAGGGGCACAGTTCCATGAAGAGTTGAGAGAACCAGCACCTGTGGAAAGCACCCGCCTCAGTCGTCCAGCATGCTGGCACAAGACTATCTCCCGCAGCTGACTGCACAGGGATACTTCTGCAGTGGCCTGAGTCTCCTGAAGGGGCACAGTTCCATGAAGAGTTGGGTGGACCTGGACCTGTGGAAAGCATCCGCCTCAGTCGTGCAGCATGCTGGCACAAGACTATCTCCCGCAGCTGGCTGCACAGGGATACTTCTGCAGTGGCCTGAGTCTCCTGAAGGGGCACAGTTCCATGAAGAGTTGGGAGGACCTGCACCTGTGAAAGCATCCGCCTCAGTCGTGCAGCATGCTGGCACAAGACTATCTCCCACAGCTGGCTAGACAGGGAAACTTCTGCAGTGGCCTGAGTCTCCTGAAGGGACACAGTTCCATGAGGAGTTGGGAGGACTTGCACCTCTGGAAAGCATCCGACTCAGTCGTGTAGCATGCTGGCACAAGACTATCTCCCGATGCTGGCTGCACAGGGATACTTCTGCAGTGGCCTGAGTCTCCTGAAGGGGCACAGTTCCATGAAGAGTTGGGAGGACCTACATCTGTGGAAAGCATCCGCCTCGGTCGTGCAGCATGCTGGCACAAGACTATCTCCCGCAGCTGGCTGCACAGGGATACTTCTGCAGTGGCCTGAGTCTCCTGAAGGGGCACAGTTCCATGAAGAGTTGGGAGGACCTGCACCTGTGGAAGGCATCTGCCTCAGTCGTGCAGCATGCTGGCACAAGACTATCTCCCGCAGCTGGCTGCACAGGGATACTTCTGCAGTGGCCTGAGTCTCCTGAAGGGGCACAGTTCCATGAAGAGTTGGGAGGACCTACATCTGTGGAAAGCATCCGCCTCAGTCGTGCAGCATGCTGGCACAAGACTATCTCCCGCAGCTGACTGCACAGGGATACTTCTGCAGTGGCCTGAGTCTCCTGAAGGGGCACAGTTCCATGAAGAGTTGGGTGGACCTGGACCTGTGGAAAGCATCCGCCTCAGTCGTGCAGCATGCTGGCACAAGACTATCTCCCGCAGCTGGCTGCACAGGGATACTTTTGCAGTGGCCTGAGTCTCCTGAAGGGGCACAGTTCCAGGAAGAGTTAGGAGGACCTGCACCTGTGAAAGCATCCTCCTCAGTCGTGCAGCATGTTGGCACAAGACTATCTCCCGCAGCTGACTGCACAGGGATACTTCTGCAGTGGCCTGAGTCTCCTGAAGGGGCACAGTTCCATGAAGAGTTGGGTGGACCTGGACCTGTGGAAATCATCCGCCTCAGTCGTGCAGCATGCTGCCACAAGACTATCTCCCGCAGCTGGCTAGACAGGGATACTTCTGCAGTGGCCTGAGTTTCCTGAAGGGGCACAGTTCCATGAAGAGTTGGGAGGACCTGCACCTTTGGAAAGCATCCGCCTCAGTCGTGCAGCATGCTGGCAGAAGACTATCTCCCGCATCTGGCTGCACAGGGATACTTCTGCAGTGGCCTGAGTCTCCTGAAGGGGCACAGTTCCATGAAGAGTTGGGAGGACCTGCACCTGTGGAAAGCATCCGCCTCAGTCGTGCAGCATGCTTGCACAAGACTATCTCCCGCAGCTGGCTGCACAGGGATACTTCTGCAGTGGACTGAGTCTCCTGAAGGGGCACAGTTCCATGAAGAGTTGGGAGGACCTGCACCTGTGGAAAGTATCCGCCTCAGTCGTGCAGCATGCTGGCACAAGACTATCTCCCGCAGCCGGCTGCACAGGGATACTTCTGCAGTGGCCTGAGTCTCCTGAAGGGGCACAGTTCCATGAAGAGTTGGGAGGACCTGCACCTGTGGAAAGCATCCGCCTCAGTCGTGCAGCATGCTTGCACAAGACTATCTCCCGCAGCTGGCTGCACAGTGATACTTCTGCAGTGGACTGAGTCTCTTGAAGGGGCACAGTTCCATGACGAGTTGGGAGGACCTGCGCCTGTGCAAAGCATCCACCTCAGTCGTGCAGCATGCTGGCACAAGACTATCTCCCGCAGCTGGCTGCACAGGGATACTTCTGCAGTGGCCTGAGTCTCCTGAAGGGGCACAGTTCCATGAAGAGTTGGGAGGACCTGAACCTGTGGAAAGCATCCGCCTCAGTCGTGCAGCATGCTGCCACAAGACTATCTCCCGCTGCTGGCTGCACAGGGATACATCTGCAGTGGCCTGAGTCTCCTGAAGGGGCACAGTTCCATGAAGAGTTGGGTGGACCTGGACCTGTGGAAAGCATCTGCCTCAGTCGTGCAGCATGCTGGCACAAGACTATCTCCCGCAGCGGCTGCAGAGGGATACTTCTGCAGTGGCCTGAGTCTCCTGAAGGGGCACAGTTCCAGGAAGAGTTGGGAGGACCTGCACCTGTGAAAGCATCCGCCTCAGTCGTGCAGCATGCTGGTACAAGACTATCTCCCGCAGCTGACTGCACAGGGATACATCTGCAGTGGCCTGAGTCTCCTGAAGGGGCACAGTTCCATGAAGAGTTGGGTGGACCTGGACCTGTGGAAAGCATCTGCCTCAGTCGTGCAGCATGCTGGCACAAGAATATCTCCCGCAGCGGCTGCACAGGGATACTTCTGCAGTGGCCTGAGTCTCCTGAAGGGGCACAGTTCCAGGAAGAGTTGGGAGGACCTGCACCTGTGAAAGCATCAGCCTCAGTCGTGCAGCATGCTGGCACAAGACTATCTCCCGCAGCTGACTGCACAGGGATACTTCTGCAGTGGCCTGAGTCTCCTGAAGGGGCACAGTTCCATGAAGAGTTGGGTGGACCAGGACCTGTGGAAAGCATCCGCCTCAGTCGTGCAGCATGCTGCCACAAGACTATCTCCCGCAGCTGTCTGCACAGTGATACTTCTGCAGTGGACTGAGTCTCCTGAAGGGGCACAGTTCCATGAAGAGTTGGGAAGACCTGCACCTGTGGAAAGCATCCGCGTCAGTCGTGCAGCATGCTGGCACAAGACTATCTCCCGCAGCTGGCTGCACAGGGATACTTCTGCAGTGGCTTGAGTCTCCTGAAGGGGCACAGTTCCATGAAGAGTTGGGAGGACCTGAACCTGTGGAAAGCATCGCCTCAGTCGTGCAGCATGCTTGCACAAGACTATCTCCCGCAGCTGGCTGCACAGGGATACTTCTGCAGTGGCCTGAGTCTCCTGAAGGGGCACAGTTCCATGAAGAGTTGAGAGGACCTGCACCTGTGGAAAGCATCCGCCTCAGTCGTGCAGCATGCTGCCACAAGACTATCTCCCGCTGCTGGCTGCACAGGGATACTTCTGCAGTGGTCGTAGTCTTCTGAAGGGGCACAGTTCCAGGAAGAGTTAGGAGGACCTGCACCTGTGAAAGCATCCGCCTCAGTCGTGCAGCATGCTGGCACAAGACTATCTCCCGCAGCTGACTGCACAGGGATACATCTGCAGTGGCCTGAGTCTCCTGAAGGGGCACAGTTCCATGAAGAGTTGGGTGGACCTGGACCTGTGGAAAGCATCTGCCTCAGTCGTGCAGCATGCTGGCACAAGACTATCTCCCACAGCGGCTGCACAGGGATACTTCTGCAGTGGCCTGAGTCTCCTGAAGGGGCACAGTTCCAGGAAGAGTTGGGAGGACCTGCACCTGTGAAAGCATCAGCCTCAGTCGTGCAGCATGCTGGCACAAGACTATCTCCCGCAGCTGACTGCACAGGGATACTTCTGCAGTGGCCTGAGTCTCCTGAAGGGGCACAGTTCCATGAAGAGTTGGGTGGACCTGGACCTGTGGAAAGCATCCGCCTCAGTCGTGCAGCATGCTGCCACAAGACTATCTCCCGCAGCTGGCTAGACAGGGATACTTCTGCAGTGGCCTGAGTTTCCTGAAGGGGCACAGTTCCATGAAGAGTTGGGAGGACCTGCACCTGTGGAAAGCATCCGCCTCAGTCGTGCAGCATGCTGGCAGAAGACTATCTCCCGCAGCTGGCTGCACAGGGATACTTCTGCAGTGGACTGAGTCTCCTGAAGGGGCACAGTTCCATGAAGAGTTGGGAGGACCTGCACCTGTGGAAAGCATCCGCCTCAGTCGTGCAGCATGCTGGCACAAGACTATCTCCCGCAGCCGGCTGCACAGGGATACTTCTGCAGTGGCCTGAGTCTCCTGAAGGGGCACAGTTCCATGAAGAGTTGGGAGGACCTGCACCTGTGGAAAGCATCCACCTCAGTCGTGCAGCATGCTTGCACAAGACTATCTCCCGCAGCTGGCTGCACAGTGATACTTCTGCAGTGGACTGAGTCTCCTGAAGGGGCACAGTTCCATGACGAGTTGGGAGGACCTGCGCCTGTGCAAAGCATCCACCTCAGTCGTGCAGCATGCTGGCACAAGACTATCTCCCGCAGCTGGCTGCACAGGGATACTTCTGCAGTGGCCTGAGTCTCCTGAAGGGGCACAGTTCCATGAAGAGTTGGGAGGACCTGAACCTGTGGAAAGCATCCGCCTCAGTCGTGCAGCATGCTTGCACAAGACTATCTCCCGCAGCTGGCTGCACAGGGATACTTCTGCAGTGGCCTGAGTCTCCTGAAGGGGCACAGTTCCATGAAGAGTTGAGAGGACCTGCACCTGTGGAAAGCATCCGCCTCAGTCGTGCAGCATGCTGCCACAAGACTATCTCCCGCTGCTGGCTGCACAGGGATACATCTGCAGTGGCCTGAGTCGCCTGAAGGGGCACAGTTCCATGAAGAGTTGGGTGGACCTGGACCTGTGGAAAGCATCTGCCTCAGTCGTGCAGCATGCTGGCACAAGACTATCTCCCGCAGCGGCTGCACAGGGATACTTCTGCAGTGGCCTGAGTCTCCTGAAGGGGCACAGTTCCAGGAAGAGTTGGGAGGACCTGCACCTGTGAAAGCATCCGCCTCAGTCGTGCAGCATGCTGGTACAAGACTATCTCCCGCAGCTGACTGCACAGGGATACATCTGCAGTGGCCTGAGTCTCCTGAAGGGGCACAGTTCCATGAAGAGTTGGGTGGACCTGGACCTGTGGAAAGCATCTGCCTCAGTCGTGCAGCATGCTGGCACAAGAATATCTCCCGCAGCGGCTGCACAGGGATACTTCTGCAGTGGCCTGAGTCTCCTGAAGGGGCACAGTTCCAGGAAGAGTTGGGAGGACCTGCACCTGTGAAAGCATCCGCCTCAGTCGTGCAGCATGCTGGCACAAGACTATCTCCCGCAGCTGACTGCACAGGGATACTTCTGCAGTGGCCTGAGTCTCCTGAAGGGGCACAGTTCCATGAAGAGTTGGGTGGACTTGGACCTGTGGAAAGCATCCGCCTCAGTCGTGCAGCATGCTGCCACAAGACTATCTCCCGCAGCTGTCTGCACAGTGATACTTCTGCAGTGGACTGAGTCTCCTGAAGGGGCACAGTTCCATGAAGAGTTGGGAAGACCTGCACCTGTGGAAAGCATCCGCGTCAGTCGTGCAGCATGCTGGCAGAAGACTATCTCCCGCAGCTGGCTGCACAGGGATACTTCTGCAGTGGCCTGAGTCTCCTGAAGGGGCACAGTTCCATGAAGAGTTGGGAGGACCTGCACCTGTGGAAAGCATCCGCCTCAGTCGTGCAGCATGCTTGCACAAGACTATCTCCCGCAGCTGGCTGCACAGGGATACTTCTGCAGTGGAGTGAGTCTCCTGAAGGGGCACAGTTCCATGAAGAGTTGGGAGGACCTGCACCTGTGGAAAGCATCCGCCTCAGTCGTGCAGCATGCTGGCACAAGACTATCTCCCGCAGCCGGCTGCACAGGGATACTTCTGCAGTGGCCTGAGTCTCCTGAAGGGGCACAGTTCCATGAAGAGTTGGGAGGACCTGCACCTGTGGAAAGCATCCGCCTCAGTCGTGCAGCATGCTTGCACAAGACTATCTCCCGCAGCTGGCTGCACAGTGATACTTCTGCAGTGGACTGAGTCTCTTGAAGGGGCACAGTTCCATGACGAGTTGGGAGGACCTGCGCCTGTGCAAAGCATCCACCTCAGTCGTGCAGCATGCTGGCACAAGACTATCTCCCGCAGCTGGCTGCACAGGGATACTTCTGCAGTGGCCTGAGTCTCCTGAAGGGGCACAGTTCCATGAAGAGTTGGGAGGACCTGAACCTGTGGAAAGCATCCGCCTCAGTCGTGCAGCATGCTTGCACAAGACTATCTCCCGCAGCTGGCTGCACAGGGATACTTCTGCAGTGGCCTGAGTCTCCTGAAGGGGCACAGTTCCATGAAGAGTTGAGAGGACCTGCACCTGTGGAAAGCATCCGCCTCAGTCGTGCAGCATGCTGCCACAAGACTATCTCCCGCTGCTGGCTGCACAGGGATACATCTGCAGTGGCCTGAGTCTCCTGAAGGGGCACAGTTCCATGAAGAGTTGGGTGGACCTGGACCTGTGGAAAGCATCTGCCTCAGTCGTGCAGCATGCTGGCACAAGACTATCTCCCGCAGCGGCTGCACAGGGATACTTCTGCAGTGGCCTGAGTCTCCTGAAGGGGCACAGTTCCAGGAAGAGTTGGGAGGACCTGCACCTGTGAAAGCATCCGCCTCAGTCGTGCAGCATGCTGGTACAAGACTATCTCCCGCAGCTGACTGCACAGGGATACATCTGCAGTGGCCTGAGTCTCCTGAAGGGGCACAGTTCCATGAAGAGTTGGGTGGACCTGGACCTGTGGAAAGCATCTGCCTCAGTCGTGCAGCATGCTGGCACAAGAATATCTCCCGCAGCGGCTGCACAGGGATACTTCTGCAGTGGCCTGAGTCTCCTGAAGGGGCACAGTTCCAGGAAGAGTTGGGAGGACCTGCACCTGTGAAAGCATCCGCCTCAGTCGTGCAGCATGCTGGCACAAGACTATCTCCCGCAGCTGACTGCACAGGGATACTTCTGCAGTGGCCTGAGTCTCCTGAAGGGGCACAGTTCCATGAAGAGTTGGGTGGACCAGGACCTGTGGAAAGCATCCGCCTCAGTCGTGCAGCATGCTGCCACAAGACTATCTCCCGCAGCTGTCTGCACAGTGATACTTCTGCAGTGGACTGAGTCTCCTGAAGGGGCACAGTTCCATGAAGAGTTGGGAAGACCTGCACCTGTGGAAAGCATCCGCGTCAGTCGTGCAGCATGCTGGCACAAGACTATCTCCCGCAGCTGGCTGCACAGGGATACTTCTGCAGTGGCTTGAGTCTCCTGAAGGGGCACAGTTCCATGAAGAGTTGGGAGGACCTGAACCTGTGGAAAGCATCCGCCTCAGTCGTGCAGCATGCTTGCACAAGACTATCTCCCGCAGCTGGCTGCACAGGGATACTTCTGCAGTGGCCTGAGTCTCCTGAAGGGGCACAGTTCCATGAAGAGTTGAGAGGACCTGCACCTGTGGAAAGCATCCGCCTCAGTCGTGCAGCATGCTGCCACAAGACTATCTCCCGCTGCTGGCTGCACAGGGATACTTCTGCAGTGGTCGTAGTCTTCTGAAGGGGCACAGTTCCAGGAAGAGTTAGGAGGACCTGCACCTGTGAAAGCATCCGCCTCAGTCGTGCAGCATGCTGGCACAAGACTATCTCCCGCAGCTGACTGCACAGGGATACATCTGCAGTGGCCTGAGTCTCCTGAAGGGGCACAGTTCCATGAAGAGTTGGGTGGACCTGGACCTGTGGAAAGCATCTGCCTCAGTCGTGCAGCATGCTGGCACAAGACTATCTCCCACAGCGGCTGCACAGGGATACTTCTGCAGTGGCCTGAGTCTCCTGAAGGGGCACAGTTCCAGGAAGAGTTGGGAGGACCTGCACCTGTGAAAGCATCCGCCTCAGTCGTGCAGCATGCTGGCACAAGACTATCTCCCGCAGCTGACTGCACAGGGATACTTCTGCAGTGGCCTGAGTCTCCTGAAGGGGCACAGTTCCATGAAGAGTTGGGTGGACCTGGACCTGTGGAAAGCATCCGCCTCAGTCGTGCAGCATGCTGCCACAAGACTATCTCCCGCAGCTGGCTAGACAGGGATACTTCTGCAGTGGCCTGAGTTTCCTGAAGGGGCACAGTTCCATGAAGAGTTGGGAGGACCTGCACCTGTGGAAAGCATCCGCCTCAGTCGTGCAGCATGCTGGCAGAAGACTATCTCCCGCAGCTGGCTGCACAGGGATACTTCTGCAGTGGACTGAGTCTCCTGAAGGGGCACAGTTCCATGAAGAGTTGGGAGGACCTGCACCTGTGGAAAGCATCCGCCTCAGTCGTGCAGCATGCTGGCACAAGACTATCTCCCGCAGCCGGCTGCACAGGGATACTTCTGCAGTGGCCTGAGTCTCCTGAAGGGGCACAGTTCCATGAAGAGTTGGGAGGACCTGCACCTGTGGAAAGCATCCGCCTCAGTCGTGCAGCATGCTTGCACAAGACTATCTCCCGCAGCTGGCTGCACAGTGATACTTCTGCAGTGGACTGAGTCTCCTGAAGGGGCACAGTTCCATGACGAGTTGGGAGGACCTGCGCCTGTGCAAAGCATCCACCTCAGTCGTGCAGCATGCTGGCACAAGACTATCTCCCGCAGCTGGCTGCACAGGGATACTTCTGCAGTGGCCTGAGTCTCCTGAAGGGGCACAGTTCCATGAAGAGTTGGGAGGACCTGAACCTGTGGAAAGCATCCGCCTCAGTCGTGCAGCATGCTTGCACAAGACTATCTCCCGCAGCTGGCTGCACAGGGATACTTCTGCAGTGGCCTGAGTCTCCTGAAGGGGCACAGTTCCATGAAGAGTTGAGAGGACCTGCACCTGTGGAAAGCATCCGCCTCAGTCGTGCAGCATGCTGCCACAAGACTATCTCCCGCTGCTGGCTGCACAGGGATACATCTGCAGTGGCCTGAGTCTCCTGAAGGGGCACAGTTCCATGAAGAGTTGGGTGGACCTGGACCTGTGGAAAGCATCTGCCTCAGTCGTGCAGCATGCTGGCACAAGACTATCTCCCGCAGCGGCTGCACAGGGATACTTCTGCAGTGGCCTGAGTCTCCTGAAGGGGCACAGTTCCAGGAAGAGTTGGGAGGACCTGCACCTGTGAAAGCATCCGCCTCAGTCGTGCAACATGCTGGTACAAGACTATCTCCCGCAGCTGACTGCACAGGGATACATCTGCAGTGGCCTGAGTCTCCTGAAGGGGCACAGTTCCATGAAGAGTTGGGTGGACCTGGACCTGTGGAAAGCATCTGCCTCAGTCGTGCAGCATGCTGGCACAAGAATATCTCCCGCAGCGGCTGCACAGGGATACTTCTGCAGTGGCCTGAGTCTCCTGAAGGGGCACAGTTCCAGGAAGAGTTGGGAGGACCTGCACCTGTGAAAGCATCCGCCTCAGTCGTGCAGCATGCTGGCACAAGACTATCTCCCGCAGCTGACTGCACAGGGATACTTCTGCAGTGGCCTGAGTCTCCTGAAGGGGCACAGTTCCATGAAGAGTTGGGTGGACCTGGACCTGTGGAAAGCATCCGCCTCAGTCGTGCAGCATGCTGCCACAAGACTATCTCCCGCAGCTGTCTGCACAGTGATACTTCTGCAGTGGACTGAGTCTCCTGAAGGGGCACAGTTCCATGAAGAGTTGGGAAGACCTGCACCTGTGGAAAGCATCCGCGTCAGTCGTGCAGCATGCTGGCAGAAGACTATCTCCCGCAGCTGGCTGCACAGGGATACTTCTGCAGTGGCCTGAGTCTCCTGAAGGGGCACAGTTCCATGAAGAGTTGGGAGGACCTGCACCTGTGGAAAGCATCCGCCTCAGTCGTGCAGCATGCTTGCACAAGACTATCTCCCGCAGCTGGCTGCACAGGGATACTTCTGCAGTGGACTGAGTCTCCTGAAGGGGCACAGTTCCATGAAGAGTTGGGAGGACCTGCACCTGTGGAAAGCATCCGCCTCAGTCGTGCAGCATGCTGGCACAAGACTATCTCCCGCAGCCGGCTGCACAGGGATACTTCTGCAGTGGCCTGAGTCTCCTGAAGGGGCACAGTTCCATGAAGAGTTGGGAGGACCTGCACCTGTGGAAAGCATCCGCCTCAGTCGTGCAGCATGCTTGCACAAGACTATCTCCCGCAGCTGGCTGCACAGGGATACTTCTGCAGTGGCCTGAGTCTCCTGAAGGGGCACAGTTCCATGAAGAGTTGGGAGGACCTGCGCCTGTGGAAAGCATCCGCCTCAGTCGTGCAGCATGCTTGCACAAGACTATCTCCCGCAGCTGGCTGCACAGTGATACTTCTGCAGTGGACTGAGTTTCCTGAAGGGGCACAGTTCCATGACGAGTTGGGAGGACCTGCGCCTGTGCAAAGCATCCACCTCAGTCGTGCAGCATGCTGGCACAAGACTATCTCCCGCAGCTGGCTGCACAGGGATACTTCTGCAGTGGCCTGAGTCTCCTGAAGGGGCACAGTTCCATGAAGAGTTGGGAGGACCTGCACCTGTGGAAAGCATCCGCCTCAGTCGTGCAGCATGCTGCCACAAGACTATCTCCCGCTGCTGGCTGCACAGGGATACTTCTGCAGTGGTCGTAGTCTCCTGAAGGGGCACAGTTCCAGGAAGAGTTAGGAGGACCTGCACCTGTGAAAGCATCCGCCTCAGTCGTGCAGCATGCTGGCACAAGACTATCTCCCGCAGCTGACTGCACAGGGATACATCTGCAGTGCCCTGAGTCTCCTGAAGGGGCACAGTTCCATGAAGAGTTGGGTGGACCTGGACCTGTTGAAAGCATCTGCCTCAGTCGTGCAGCATGCTGGCACAAGACTATCTCCCGCAGCGGCTGCACAGGGATACTTCTGCAGTGGCCTGAGTCTCCTGAAGGGGCACAGTTCCAGGAAGAGTTGGGAGGACCTGCACCTGTGAAAGCATCCGCCTCAGTCGTGCAGCATGCTGGCACAAGACTATCTCCCGCAGCTGACTGCACAGGGATACTTCTGCAGTGGCCTGAGTCTCCTGAAGGGGCACAGTTCCATGAAGAGTTGGGTGGACCTGGACCTGTGGAAAGCATCCGCCTCAGTCGTGCAGCATGCTGCCACAAGACTATCTCCCGCAGCTGGCTGCACAGTGATACTTCTGCAGTGGACTGAGTCTCCTGAAGGGGCACAGTTCCATGACGAGTTGGGAGGACCTGCGCCTGTGCAAAGCATCCACCTCAGTCGTGCAGCATGCTGGCACAAGACTATCTCCCGCAGCTGGCTGCACAGTGATACTTCTGCAGTAGACTGAGTCTCCTGAAGGGGCACAGTTCCATGACGAGTTGGGAGGACCTGCGCCTGTGCAAAGCATCCGCCTCAGTCGTGCAGCATGCTGGCACAAGACTATCTCCCGCAGCTGACTGCACAGGGATACTTCTGCAGTGGCCTGAGTCTCCTGAAGGGGCACAGTTCCATGAAGAGTTGGGAGGACTTGCACCTCTGGAAAGCATCTGACTGAGTCGTGTAGCATGCTGGCACAAGACTATCTCCCGATGCTGGCTGCACAGGGATACTTCTGCAGTGGTCTGAGTCTCCTGAAGGGGCACAGTTCCATGAAGAGTTGGGAGGACCTACATCTGTGGAAAGCATCCGCGTCGGTCGTGCAGCATGCTGGCACAAGACTATCTCCCGCAGCTGGCTGCACAGGGATACTTCTGCAGTGGCCTGAGTCTCCTGAAGGGGCACAGTTCCATGAAGAGTTGGGAGGACCTGCACCTGTGGAAAGCATCTGCCTCAGTCGTGCAGCATGCTGGCACAAGACTATCTCCCGCAGCTGGCTGCACAGGGATATTTCTGCAGTGGCCTGAGTCTCCTGAAGGGGCAGATTTCCATGAAGTTATGGGAGGACCTGCATCTAAGGAAATCATCCGCCTCAGTCGTGCAGCATGGTGCACAAGACTATCTCCCGCAGCTGGCTGCACAGGGATACTTCTGCAGTGGCCTGAGTCTCCTGAAGGGGCACAGTTCCATGAAGAGTTGGGAGGACCTGCACCTGTGGAAAGCATCCGTCTCAGTCGTGCAGCATGCTTGCACAAGACTATCTCCCGCAGCTGGCTGCACAGGGATACTTCTGTAGTGGACTGAGTCTCCTGAAGGGGCACAGTTCCATGAAGAGTTGGGAAGACCTGCACCTGTGCAAAGCATCCGCCTCAGTCGTGCAGCATGCTGGCACAAGACTATCTCCCTCAGCTGGCTGCACAGGGATACTTCTGCAGTGGCCTGAGTCTCCTGAAGGGGCACAGTTCCATGAAGAGTTGAGAGGACCTGCACCTGTGGAAAGCATCCGCCTCAGTCGTGCAGCATGCTGCCACAAGAATATCTCCCGCAGCTTGCTGCACAGGGATACTTCTGCAGTGGTCGTAGTCTCCTGAAGGGGCATAGTTCCAGGAAGAGTTGGGAGGACCTGCATCTGTGAAAGCATCCGCCTCAGTCGTGCAGCATGCTTGCACAAGACTATCTCCCGCAGCTGGCTGCACAGGGATACTTCTGCAGTGGACTGAGTCTCCTGAAGGGGCACAGTTCCATGAAGAGTTGGGAGGAGCTGCACCTGTGGAAAGCATCCGCCTCAGTCGTGCAGCATGCTGGCACAAGACTATCTCCCGCAGCCGGCTGCACAGGGATACTTCTGCAGTGGCCTGAGTCTCCTGAAGGGGCACAGTTCCATGAAGAGTTGGGAGGACCTGCACCTGTGGAAAGCATCCGCCTCAGCCGTGCAGCATGCTTGCACAAGACTATCTCGCGCAGCCGGCTGCACAGGGATACTTCTGCAGTGGCCTGAGTCTCCTGAAGGTGCACAGTTCCATGAAGAGTTGGGAGGACCTGCACCTGTGCAAAGCATCCGCCTCAGTCGTGCAGCATGCTGGCACAAGACTATCTCCCTCAGCTGGCTGCACAGGGATACTTCTGCAGTGGCCTGAGTCTCCTGAAGGGGCACAGTTCCATGAAGAGTTGAGAGGACCTGCACCTGTGGAAAGCAACCACCTCAGTCGTGCAACATGCTGCCACAAGACTATCTCCCGCAGCTTGCTGCACAGGGATACTTCTGCAGTGGTCGTAGTCTCCTGAAGGGGCACAGTTCCAGGAAGAGTTGGGACGACCTGCATCTGTGAAAGCATCCGCCTCAGTCGTGCAGCATGCTTGCACAAGACTATCTCCCGCAGCTGGCTGCACAGGGATACTTCTGCAGTGGACTGAGTCTCCTGAAGGGGCACAGTTCCATGAAGAGTTGGGAGGACCTGCACCTGTGGAAAGCATCCGCCTCAGTCGTGCAGCATGCTGGCACAAGACTATCTCCCGCAGCTGGCTGCACAGGGATACTTCTGCAGTGGCCTGAGTCTCCTGAAGTGGCACAGTTCCATGAAGAGTTGAGAGGACCTGCACCTGTGGAAAGCATCCACTTCAGTCGTGCAGCATGCTGGCACAAGACTATCTCCCGCAGCTGGCTGCACAGGGATACTTCTGCAGTGGTCGTAGTCTCCTGAAGGGGCACAGTTCCAGGAAGAGTTCGGAGGACCTGTACCTGTGAAAGCATCCGCCTCAGTCGTGCAGCATGCTGGCACAAGACTATCTCCCGCAGCTGGCTGCACAGGGATACTTCTGCAGTGGCCTGAGTCTCCTGAAGTGGCACAGTTCCATGAAGAGTTGAGAGGACCTGCACCTGTGGAAAGCATCCACTTCAGTCGTGCAGCATGCTGGCACAAGACTATCTCCCGCAGCTGGCTGCACAGGGATACTTCTGCAGTGGTCGTAGTCTCCTGAAGGGGCACAGTTCCAGGAAGAGTTCGGAGGACCTGTACCTGTGAAAGCATCCGCCTCAGTCGTGCAGCATGCTGGCACAAGACTATCTCCCGCAGCTGACTAGACAGGGATACTTCTGCAGTGGCCTGAGTCTCCTGAAGGGGCACAGTTCCATGAAGAGTTGGGAGGACCTGCACCTGTGGAAAGCATCCGCCTCAGTCATGCAGCATGCTGGCAGAAGACTATCTCCCGCAGCTGGCTGCACAGGGATACTTCTGCAGTGGACTGAGTCTCCTGAAGGGGCACAGTTCCATGAAGAGTTGGGTGGACCTGGACCTGTGGGAAGCATCCGCCTCAGTCGTGCAGCATGCTGCCACAAGACTATCTCCCGCAGCTGGCTAGACAGGGATACTTCTGCAGTGGCCTGAGTCTCCTGAAGGGGCACAGTTCCATGAAGAGTTGGGAGGACCTGCACCTGTGGAAAGCATCCGCCTCAGTCATGCAGCATGCTGGCAGAAGACTATCTCCCGCAGCTGGCTGCACAGGGATACTTCTGCAGTGGACTGAGTCTCCTGAAGGGGAACAGTTCCATGAAGAGTTGGGAGGACCTGCACCTGTGGAAAGCATCCGCCTCAGTCGTGCAGCATGCTGGCACAAGACTATCTCCCGCAGATGGCTGCACAGGGATACTTCTGCAGTGGCCTGAGTCTCCTGAAGGGGCACAGTTCCATGAAGAGTTGGGAGGACCTGCACCTGTGCAAAGCATCCACCTCAGTCGTGCAGCATGCTGACACAAGACTATCTCCCGCAGCAGGCTGCACAGGGATACTTCTGCAGTGGCCTGAGTCTCCTGAAGGGGCACAGTTCCATGAAGAGTTGAGAGAACCAGCACCTGTGGAAAGCACCCGCCTCAGTCGTCCAGCATGCTGGCACAAGACTATCTCCCGCAGCTGACTGCACAGGGATACTTCTGCAGTGGCCTGAGTCTCCTGAAGGGGCACAGTTCCATGAAGAGTTGGGTGGACCTGGACCTGTGGAAAGCATCCGCCTCAGTCGTGCAGCATGCTGGCACAAGACTATCTCCCGCAGCTGGCTGCACAGGGATACTTCTGCAGTGGCCTGAGTCTCCTGAAGGGGCACAGTTCCATGAAGAGTTGGGAGGACCTGCACCTGTGAAAGCATCCGCCTCAGTCGTGCAGCATGCTGGCACAAGACTATCTCCCACAGCTGGCTAGACAGGGAAACTTCTGCAGTGGCCTGAGTCTCCTGAAGGGACACAGTTCCATGAGGAGTTGGGAGGACTTGCACCTCTGGAAAGCATCCGACTCAGTCGTGTAGCATGCTGGCACAAGACTATCTCCCGATGCTGGCTGCACAGGGATACTTCTGCAGTGGCCTGAGTCTCCTGAAGGGGCACAGTTCCATGAAGAGTTGGGAGGACCTACATCTGTGGAAAGCATCCGCCTCGGTCGTGCAGCATGCTGGCACAAGACTATCTCCCGCAGCTGGCTGCACAGGGATACTTCTGCAGTGGCCTGAGTCTCCTGAAGGGGCACAGTTCCATGAAGAGTTGGGAGGACCTGCACCTGTGGAAGGCATCTGCCTCAGTCGTGCAGCATGCTGGCACAAGACTATCTCCCGCAGCTGGCTGCACAGGGATACTTCTGCAGTGGCCTGAGTCTCCTGAAGGGGCAGATTTCCATGAAGAGTTGGGAGGACCTGCATCTGTGGAAAGCATCCGCGTCAGTCGTGCAGCATGCTGCACAAGACTATCTCCCGCAGCTGGCTGCACAGGGATACTTCTGCAGTGGCCTGAGTCTCCTGAAGGGGCACAGTTTCATGAAGAGTTGGGAGGACCTACATCTGTGGAAAGCATCCGCCTCAGTCGTGCAGCATGCTGGCACAAGACTATCTCCCGCAGCTGACTGCACAGGGATACTTCTGCAGTGGCCTGAGTATCCTGAAGGGGCACAGTTCCATGAAGAGTTGGGTGGACCTGGACCTGTGGAAAGCATCCGCCTCAGTCGTGCAGCATGCTGGCACAAGACTATCTCCCGCAGCTGGCTGCACAGGGATACTTTTGCAGTGGCCTGAGTCTCCTGAAGGGGCACAGTTCCAGGAAGAGTTAGGAGGACCTGCACCTGTGAAAGCATCCTCCTCAGTCGTGCAGCATGTTGGCACAAGACTATCTCCCGCAGCTGACTGCACAGGGATACTTCTGCAGTGGCCTGAGTCTCCTGAAGGGGCACAGTTCCATGAAGAGTTGGGTGGACCTGGACCTGTGGAAAGCATCCGCCTCAGTCGTGCAGCATGCTGGCACAAGACTATCTCCCGCAGCTGGCTGCACAGGGATACTTCTGCAGTGGTCGTAGTCTCCTGAAGGGGCACAGTTCCAGGAAGAGTTAGGTGGACCTGCACCTGTGAAAGCATCCGCCTCAGTCGTGCAGCATGCTGGCACAAGACTATCTCCCGCAGCTGACTGCACAGGGATACTTCTGCAGTGGCCTGAGTCTCCTGAAGGGGCACAGTTCCATGAAGAGTTGGGAGGACCTGCACCTGTGGAAAGCATCCGCCTCAGTCGTGCAGCATGGTAGCACAAGACTATCTCCCGCAGCTGGCTGCACAGGGATACCTTTTCAGTGGCCTGAGTCTCCTGAAGGGGCACAGTTGCATGAAGAGTTGGGGGGACCTTCACCTATGGAAAGCATCTGCCTCAGTCGTGCAGCATGCTGGCACAAGACTATCTCCCGCAGCTGGCTGCACAGGGATACTTCTGCAGTGGCCTGAGTCTCCTGAAGGGACACAGTTCCATGAATAGTTGGGAGGACCTGCATCTGTGGAAATAATCCGCGTCAGTCGTGCAGCATGCTGCACAAGACTATCTCCCGCAGCTGGCTGCACAGGGATACTTCTTCAGTGGACTGAGTCTCCTGAAGGGGCACAGTTCCATGAAGAGTTGGGAGGACCTGCACCTGTGGAATGCATCCGCCTCAGTCGTGCAGCATGCTGGCACAAGACTATCTCCCGCAGCTGGCTGCACAGGGATACTTCTGCAGTGGCCTGAGTCTCCTGAAGGGGCACAGTTCCATGAAGAGTTGGGAGGACCTACATCTGTGGAAAGCATCCGCCTCAGTCGTGCAGCATGCTGGCACAAGACTATCTCCCGCAGCTGACTGCACAGGGATACTTCTGCAGTGGCCTGAGTCTCCTGAAGGGGCACAGTTCCATGAAGAGTTGGGTGGATCTGGACCTGTGGAAAGCATCCGCCTCAGTCGTGCAGCATGCTGGCACAAGACTATCTCCCGCAGCTGGCTGCACAGGGATACTTTTGCAGTGGCCTGAGTCTCCTGAAGGGGCACAGTTCCAGGAAGAGTTAGGAGGACCTGCACCTGTGAAAGCATCCGCCTCAGTCATGCAGCATGTTGGCACAAGACTATCTCCCACAGCTGACTGCACAGGGATACTTGTGCAGTGGCCTGAGTCTCCTGAAGGGGCACAGTTCCATGAAGAGTTGGGTGGACCTGGACCTGTGGAAAGCATCCGCCTCAGTCGTGCAGCATGCTGGCACAAGACTATCTCCCGCAGCTGGCTGCGCAGGGATACTTCTGCAGTGTTCGTAGTCTCCTGAAGGGGCACAGTTCCAGGATGAGTTAGGAGGACCTGCACCTGTGAAAGCATCCGCCTCAGTCGTGCAGCATGCTGGCACAAGACTATCTCCCGCAGCTGACTGCACAGGGATACTTCTGCAGTGGCCTGAGTCTCCTGAAGGGGCACAGTTCCATGAAGAGTTGGGAGGACTTGCACCTCTGGAAAGCATCCGACTCAGTCGCGCAGCATGCTGGCACAAGACTATCTCCCGATGCTGGCTGCACAGGGATACTTCTGCAGTGGCCTGAGTCTCCTGAAGGGGCACAGTTCCATGAAGAGATGGGAGGACCTACATCTGTGGAAAGCATCCGCCTCAGTCGTGCAGCATGCTGGCACAAGACTATCTCCCGCAGCTGGCTGCACAGGGATACTTCTGCAGTGGCCTGAGTCTCCTGAAGGGGCACAGTTCCATGAAGAGTTGGGAGGACCTGCACCTGTGGAAAGCATCCGCCTCAGTCGTGCAGCATGCTGGCACAAGACTATCTCCCGCAGCTGGCTGCACAGGGATACTTCTGCAGTGGCCTGAGTCTCCTGAAGGGGCACATTTCCATGAAGAGTTGGGAGGACCTGCACCTGTGGAAAGCATCCGCCTCAGTCGTGCAGCATGCTTGCACAAGACTATCTCCCGCAGTTGGCTGCACAGGGATACTTCTGCAGTGGCCTGAGTCTCCTGAAAGGGCACAGTTCCATGAAGAGTTGGGAGGACCTGCACCTGTGGAAAGCATCCGCCTCAGTCGTGCAGCATGCTGCCACAAGACTATCTCCCGCAGCTGGCTGCACAGGGATACTTCTGCAGTGGCCTGAGTCTCCTGAAGGGGCACAGTTCCATGAAGAGTTGGGAGGACCTGCACCTGTGGAAAGCATCCGCCTCAGTCGTGCAGCATGCTGCCACAAGACTATCTCCCGCAGCTGGCTGCACAGGGATACTTCTGCAGTGGCCTGAGTCTCCTGAATGGGCACAGTTCCATGAAGAGTTGGGAGGACCTGCACCTGTGGAAAGCATCCGCCTCAGTCGTGCAGCATGCTGGCACAAGACTATCTCCCGCAGCTGGCTGCACAGGGATACTTCTGCAGTGGCCTGAGTCTCCTAAAGGGGCCCAGTTCCAGGAAGAATTGGGAGGACCTGCACCTGTGAAAGCATCCGCCTCAGTCGTGCAGCATGCTGGCACAAGACTATCTCCCGCAGCTGACTGCACAGGGATACTTCTGCAGTGGCCTAAGTCTCCTGAAGGGGCACAGTTCCATGAAGAGTTGGGTGGACCTGAACCTGTGGAAAGCATCCGCTTAAGTCGTGCAGCATGCTGCCACAAGACTGTCTCCCGCAGCTGGCTGAACAGGGATACTTCTGCAGTGGCCTGAGTCTCCTGAAGGGGCACAGTTCCATGAAGAGTTGGGAGGACCTGCACCTGTGGAAAGCATCCGACTCAGTCGTGCAGCATGCTGGCAGAAGACTATCTCCCGCAGCTGGCTGCACAGGGATACTTCTGCAGTGGGCTGAGTCTCCTGAAGGGGCACAGTTCCATGAAGAGTTGGGAGGACCTGCACCTGTGGAAAGCATCCGCCTCAGTCGTGCAGCATGCTGGCACAAGACTATCTCCCGCAGCTGGCTGCACAGGGATACTTCTGCAGTGGCTTGAGTCTCCTGAAGGGGCACAGTTCCATGAAGAGTTGGGAGGACCTGAACCTGTGGAAAGCATCCGCCTCAGTCGTGCAGCATGCTTGCACAAGACTATCTCCCGCAGCTGGCTGCACAGGGATACTTCTGCAGTAGCCTGAGTCTCCTGAAGGGGCACAGTTCCATGAAGAGTTGAGAGGACCTGCACCTGTGGAAAGCATCCGCCTCAGTCGTGCAGCATGCTGCCACAAGACTATCTCCCGCTGCTGGCTGCACAGGGATACTTCTGCAGTGGTCGTAGTCTTCTGAAGGGGCACAGTTCCAGGAAGAGTTAGGAGGACCTGCACCTGTGAAAGCATCCGCCTCAGTCGTGCAGCATGCTGGCACAAGACTATCTCCCGCAGCTGACTGCACAGGGATACATCTGCAGTGGCCTGAGTCTCCTGAAGGGGCACAGTTCCATGAAGAGTTGGGTGGACCTGGACCTGTGGAAAGCATCTGCCTCAGTCGTGCAGCATGCTGGCACAAGACTATCTCCCACAGCGGCTGCACAGGGATACTTCTGCAGTGGCCTGAGTCTCCTGAAGGGGCACAGTTCCAGGAAGAGTTGGGAGGACCTGCACCTGTGAAAGCATCCGCCTCAGTCGTGCAGCATGCTGGCACAAGACTATCTCCCGCAGCTGACTGCACAGGGATACTTCTGCAGTGGCCTGAGTCTCCTGAAGGGGCACAGTTCCATGAAGAGTTGGGTGGACCTGGACCTGTGGAAATCATCCGCCTCAGTCGTGCAGCATGCTGCCACAAGACTATCTCCCGCAGCTGGCTAGACAGGGATACTTCTGCAGTGGCCTGAGTTTCCTGAAGGGGCACAGTTCCATGAAGAGTTGGGAGGACCTGCACCTGCGGAAAGCATCCGCCTCAGTCGTGCAGCATGCTGGCAGTAGACTATCTCCCGCAGCTGGCTGCACAGGGATACTTCTGCAGTGGCCTGAGTCTCCTGAAGGGGCACAGTTCCATGAAGAGTTGGGAGGACCTGCACCTGTGGAAAGCATCCGCCTCAGTCGTGCAGCATGCTTGCACAAGACTATCTCCCGCAGCTGGCTGCACAGGGATACTTCTGCAGTGGACTGAGTCTCCTGAAGGGGCACAGTTCCATGAAGAGTTGGGAGGACCTGCACCTGTGGAAAGCATCCGCCTCAGTCGTGCAGCATGCTGGCACAAGACTATCTCCCGCAGCCGGCTGCACAGGGATACTTCTGCAGTGGCCTGAGTCTCCTGAAGGGGCACAGTTCCATGAAGAGTTGGGAGGACCTGCACCTGTGGAAAGCATCCGCCTCAGTCGTGCAGCATGCTTGCACAAGACTATCTCCCGCAGCTGGCTGCACAGTGATACTTCTGCAGTGGACTGAGTCTCCTGAAGGGGCACAGTTCCATGACGAGTTGGGAGGACCTGCGCCTGTGCAAAGCATCCACCTCAGTCGTGCAGCATGCTGGCACAAGACTATCTCCCGCAGCTGGCTGCACAGGGATACTTCTGCAGTGGCCTGAGTCTCCTGAAGGGGCACAGTTCCATGAAGAGTTGGGAGGACCTGAACCTGTGGAAAGCATCCGCCTCAGTCGTGCAGCATGCTTGCACAAGACTATCTCCCGCAGCTGGCTGCACAGGGATATTTCTGCAGTGGCCTGAGTCTCCTGAAGGGGCACAGTTCCATGAAGAGTTGAGAAGACCTGCACCTGTGGAAAGCATCCGCCTCAGTCGTGCAGCATGCTGCCACAAGACTATCTCCCGCTGCTGGCTGCACAGGGATACATCTGCAGTGGCCTGAGTCTCCTGAAGGGGCACAGTTCCATGAAGAGTTGGGTGGACCTGGACCTGTGGAAAGCATCTGCCTCAGTCGTGCAGCATGCTGGCACAAGACTATCTCCCGCAGCGGCTGCACAGGGATACTTCTGCAGTGGCCTGAGTCTCCTGAAGGGGCACAGTTCCAGGAAGAGTTGGGAGGACCTGCACCTGTGAAAGCATCCGCCTCAGTCGTGCAGCATGCTGGTACAAGACTATCTCCCGCAGCTGACTGCACAGGGATACATCTGCAGTGGCCTGAGTCTCCTGAAGGGGCACAGTTCCATGAAGAGTTGGGTGGACCTGGACCTGTGGAAAGCATCTGCCTCAGTCGTGCAGCATGCTGGCACAAGAATATCTCCCGCAGCGGCTGCACAGGGATACTTCTGCAGTGGCCTGAGTCTCCTGAAGGGGCACAGTTCCAGGAAGAGTTGGGAGGACCTGCACCTGTGAAAGCATCCGCCTCAGTCGTGCAGCATGCTGGCACAAGACTATCTCCCGCAGCTGACTGCACAGGGATACTTCTGCAGTGGCCTGAGTCTCCTGAAGGGGCACAGTTCCATGAAGAGTTGGGTGGACCAGGACCTGTGGAAAGCATCCGCCTCAGTCGTGCAGCATGCTGCCACAAGACTATCTCCCGCAGCTGTCTGCACAGTGATACTTCTGCAGTGGACTGAGTCTCCTGAAGGGGCACAGTTCCATGAAGAGTTGGGAAGACCTGCACCTGTGGAAAGCATCCGCGTCAGTCGTGCAGCATGCTGGCAGAAGACTATCTCCCGCAGCTGGCTGCACAGGGATACTTCTGCAGTGGCCTGAGTCTCCTGAAGGGGCACAGTTCTATGAAGAGTTGGGAGGACCTGCACCTGTGGAAAGCATCCGCCTCAGTCGTGCAGCATGCTTGCACAAGACTATCTCCCGCAGCTGGCTGCACAGGGATACTTCTGCAGTGGACTGAGTCTCCTGAAGGGGCACAGTTGCATGAAGAGTTGGGAGGACCTGCACCTGTGGAAAGCATCCGCCTCAGTCGTGCAGCATGCTGGCACAAGACTATCTCCCGCAGCCGGCTGCACAGGGATACTTCTGCAGTGGCCTGAGTCTCCTGAAGGGGCACAGTTCCATGAAGAGTTGGGAGGACCTGCACCTGTGGAAAGCATCCTCCTCAGTCGTGCAGCATGCTTGCACAAGACTATCTCCCGCAGCTGGCTGCACAGGGATACTTCTGCAGTGGCCTGAGTCTCCTGAAGGGGCACAGTTCCATGAAGAGTGGGGAGGACCTGCGCCTGTGGAAAGCATCCGCCTCAGTCGTGCAGCATGCTTGCACAAGACTATCTCCCGCAGCTGGCTGCACAGTGATACTTCTGCAGTGGACTGAGTCTCCTGAAGGGGCACAGTTCCATGAAGAGTTGGGAGGACCTGCACCTGTGGAAAGCATCCGCCTCAGTCGTGCAGCATGCTGCCACAAGACTATCTCCCGCTGCTGGCTGCACAGGGATACTTCTGCAGTGGTCGTAGTCTCCTGAAGGGGCACAGTTCCAGGAAGAGTTAGGAGGACCTGCACCTGTGAAAGCATCCGCCTCAGTCGTGCAGCATGCTGGCACAAGACTATCTCCCGCAGCTGACTGCACAGGGATACATCTGCAGTGGTCGTAGTCTCCTGAAGGGGCACAGTTCCAGGAAGAGTTAGGAGGAACTGCACCTGTGAAAGCATCCGCCTCAGTCATGCAGCATGCTGGCACAAGACTATCTCCCGCAGCTGACTGCACAGGGATACATCTGCAGTGGCCTGAGTCTCCTGAAGGGGCACAGTTCCATGAAGAGTTGGGTGGACCTGGACCTGTTGAAAGCATCTGCCTCAGTCGTGCAGCATGCTGGCACAAGACTATCTCCCGCAGCGGCTGCACAGGGATACTTCTGCAGTGGCCTGAGTCTCCTGAAGGGGCACAGTTCCAGGAAGAGTTGGGAGGACCTGCACCTGTGAAAGCATCCGCCTCAGTCGTGCAGCATGCTGGCACAAGACTATCTCCCGCAGCTGACTGCACAGGGATACTTCTGCAGTGGCCTGAGTCTCCTGAAGGGGCACAGTTCCATGAAGAGTTGGGTGGACCTGGACCTGTGGAAAGCATCCGCCTCAGTCGTGCAGCATGCTGCCACAAGACTATCTCCCGCAGCTGGCTGCACAGTGATACTTCTGCAGTGGACTGAGTCTCCTGAAGGGGCACAGTTCCATGACGAGTTGGGAGGACCTGCGCCTGTGCAAAGCATCCACCTCAGTCGTGCAGCATGCTGGCACAAGACTATCTCCCGCAGCTGGCTGCACAGGGATACTTCTGCAGTGGCCTGAGTCTCCTGAAGGGGCACAGTTCCATGAAGAGTTGAGAGGACCTGCACCTGTGGAAAGCATCCGCCTCAGTCGTGCAGCATGCTGGCACAAGACTATCTCCCGCAGCGGCTGCACAGGGATACTTCTGCAGTGGCCTGAGTCTCCTGAAGGGGCACAGTTCCAGGAAGAGTTGGGAGGACCTGCACCTGTGAAAGCATCCGCCTCAGTCGTGCAGCATGCTGGCACAAGACTATCTCCCGCAGCTGACTGCACAGGGATACTTCTGCAGTGGCCTGAGTCTCCTGAAGGGGCACAGTTCCATGAAGAGTTGGGTGGACCTGGACCTGTGGAAAGCATCAGCCTCAGTCGTGCAGCATGCTGCCACAAGACTATCTCCCGCAGCTGGCTGCACAGTGATACTTCTGCAGTGGACTGAGTCTCCTGAAGGGGCACAGTTCCATGACGAGTTGGGAGGACCTGCGCCTGTGCAAAGCATCCACCTCAGTCGTGCAGCATGCTGGCACAAGACTATCTCCCGCAGCTGGCTGCAAAGGGATACTTCTGCAGTGGTCGTAGTCTCCTGAAGAGGCACAGTTCCAGGAAGAGTTAGGAGGACCTGCACCTGTGAAAGCATCCGCCTCAGTCGTGCAGCATGCTGGCACAAGACTATCTCCCGCAGCTGACTGCACAGGGATACTTCTGCAGTGGCCTGAGTCTCCTGAAGGGGCACAGTTCCATGAAGAGTTGGGTGGACCTGGACCTGTGGAAAGCATCCGCCTCAGTCGTGCAGCATGCTGCCACAAGCCTATCTCCCGCAGCTGGCTAGACAGGGATACTTCTGCAGTGGCCTGAGTCTCCTGAAGGGGCACAGTTCCATGAAGAGTTGGGAGGACTTGCACCTCTGGAAAGCATCCGACTGAGTCGTGTAGCATGCTGGCACAAGACTATCTCCCGATGCTGGCTGCACAGGGATACTTCTGCAGTGGTCTGAGTCTCCTGAAGGGGCACAGTTCCATGAAGAGTTGGGAGGACCTACATCTGTGGAAAGCATCCGCGTCGGTCGTGCAGCATGCTGGCACAAGACTATCTCCCGCAGCTGGCTGCACAGGGATACTTCTGCAGTGGCCTGGGTCTCCTGAAGGGGCACAGTTCCATGAAGAGTTGGGAGGACCTGCACCTGTGGAAAGCATCTGCCTCAGTCGTGCAGCATGCTGGCACAAGACTATCTCCCGCAGCTGGCTGCACAGGGATACTTCTGCAGTGGCCTGAGTCTCCTGAAGGGGCAGATTTCCATGAAGATTTGGGAGGACCTGCATCTATGGAAATCATCCGCCTCAGTCGTGCAGCATGCTGCACAAGACTATCTCCCGCAGCTGGCTGCACAGGGATACTTCTTCAGTGGACTGAGTCTCCTGAAGGGGCACAGTTCCATGAAGAGTTGGGAGGACCTGCACCTGTGGAAAGCATCCGCCTCAGTCGTGCAGCATGCTGGCACAAGACTATCTCCCGCAGCTGGCTGCACAGGGATACTTCTGCAGTGGCCTGAGTCTCCTGAAGGGGCACAGTTCCATGAAGAGTTGGGAGGACCTGCACTTGTGGAAAGCATCTGTCTCAGTCATGCAGCATGCTTGCACAAGACTATCTCCCGCAGCTGGCTGCACAGGGATACTTCTGTAGTGGACTGAGTCTCCTGAAGGGGCACAGTTCCATGAAGAGTTGGGAGGACCTGCACCTGTGCAAAGCATCCGCCTCAGTCGTGCAGCATGCTGGCACAAGACTATCTCCCTCAGCTGGCTGCACAGGGATACTTCTGCAGTGGCCTGAGTCTCCTGAAGGGGCACAGTTCCATGAAGAGTTGAGAGGACCTGCACCTGTGGAAAGCATCCGCCTCAGTCGTGCAGCATGCTGCCACAAGACTATCTCCCGCAGCTTGCTGCACAGGGATACTTCTGCAGTGGTCGTAGTCTCCTGAAGGGGCACAGTTCCAGGAAGAGTTGGGAGGACCTGCATCTGTGAAAGCATCTGCCTCAGTCGTGCAGCATGCTGGCACAAGACTATCTCCCGCAGCTGGCTGCACAGGGATACTTCTGCAGTGGCCTGAGTCTCCTGAAGGGGCAGATTTCCATGAAGATTTGGGAGGACCTGCATCTATGGAAATCATCCGCCTCAGTCGTGCAGCATGCTGGCAGAAGACTATCTCCCGCAGCTGGCTGCACAGGGATACTTCTGCAGTGGCCTGAGTCTCCTGAAGGGGCACAGTTCCATGAAGAGTTGGGAGGACCTGCGCCTGTGGAAAGCATCCACCTCATTCGTGCAGCATGCTGGCACAAGACTATCTCCCACAGCTGGCTGCACAGGGATACTTCTGCAGTGGCTTGAGTCTCCTGAAGGGGCACAGTTCCATGAAGAGTTGGGAGGACCTGAACCTGTGGAAAGCATCCGCCTCAGTCGTGCAGCATGCTTGCACAAGACTATCTCCCGCAGCTGGCTGCACAGGGATACTTCTGCAGTGGCCTGAGTCTCCTGAAGGGGCACAGTTCCATGAAGAGTTGAGAGGACCTGCACCTGTGGAAAGCATCCGCCTCAGTCGTGCAGCATGCTGCCACAAGACTATCTCCCGCTGCTGGCTGCACAGGGATACTTCTGCAGTGGTCGTAGTCTTCTGAAGGGGCACAGTTCCAGGAAGAGTTAGGAGGACCTGCACCTGTGAAAGCATCCGCCTCAGTCGTGCAGCATGCTGGCACAAGACTATCTCCCGCAGCTGACTGCACAGGGATACATCTGCAGTGGCCTGAGTCTCCTGAAGGGGCACAGTTCCATGAAGAGTTGGGTGGACCTGGACCTGTGGAAAGCATCTGCCTCAGTCGTGCAGCATGCTGGCACAAGACTATCTCCCACAGCGGCTGCACAAGGATACTTCTGCAGTGGCCTGAGTCTCCTGAAGGGGCACAGTTCCAGGAAGAGTTGGGAGGACCTGCACCTGTGAAAGCATCCGCCTCAGTCGTGCAGCATGCTGCCACAAGACTATCTCCCGCTGCTGGCTGCACAGGGATACTTCTGCAGTGGTCGTAGTCTTCTGAAGGGGCACAGTTCCAGGAAGAGTTAGGAGGACCTGCACCTGTGAAAGCATCCGCCTCAGTCGTGCAGCATGCTGGCACAAGACTATCTCCCGCAGCTGACTGCACAGGGATACTTCTGCAGTGGCCTGAGTCTCCTGAAGGGGCACAGTTCCATGAAGAGTTGGGTGGACCTGGACCTGTGGAAAGCATCTGCCTCAGTCGTGCAGCATGCTGGCACAAGAATATCTCCCGCAGCGGCTGCACAGGGATACTTCTGCAGTGGCCTGAGTCTCCTGAAGGGGCACAGTTCCAGGAAGAGTTGGGAGGACCTGCACCTGTGAAAGCATCCGCCTCAGTCGTGCAGCATGCTGGCACAAGACTATCTCCCGCAGCTGACTGCACAGGGATACTTCTGCAGTGGCCTGAGTCTCCTGAAGGGGCACAGTTCCATGAAGAGTTGGGTGGACCAGGACCTGTGGAAAGCATCCGCCTCAGTCGTGCAGCATGCTGCCACAAGACTATCTCCCGCAGCTGTCTGCACAGTGATACTTCTGCAGTGGACTGAGTCTCCTGAAGGGGCACAGTTCCATGAAGAGTTGGGAAGACCTGCACCTGTGGAAAGCATCCGCGTCAGTCGTGCAGCATGCTGGCAGAAGACTATCTCCCGCAGCTGGCTGCACAGGGATACTTCTGCAGTGGCCTGAGTCTCCTGAAGGGGCACAGTTCTATGAAGAGTTGGGAGGACCTGCACCTGTGGAAAGCATCCGCCTCAGTCGTGCAGCATGCTTGCACAAGACTATCTCCCGCAGCTGGCTGCACAGGGATACTTCTGCAGTGGACTGAGTCTCCTGAAGGGGCACAGTTGCATGAAGAGTTGGGAGGACCTGCACCTGTGGAAAGCATCCGCCTCAGTCGTGCAGCATGCTGGCACAAGACTATCTCCCGCAGCCGGCTGCACAGGGATACTTCTGCAGTGGCCTGAGTCTCCTGAAGGGGCACAGTTCCATGAAGAGTTGGGAGGACCTGCACCTGTGGAAAGCATCCTCCTCAGTCGTGCAGCATGCTTGCACAAGACTATCTCCCGCAGCTGGCTGCACAGGGATACTTCTGCAGTGGCCTGAGTCTCCTGAAGGGGCACAGTTCCATGAAGAGTTGGGAGGACCTGCGCCTGTGGAAAGCATCCGCCTCAGTCGTGCAGCATGCTTGCACAAGACTATCTCCCGCAGCTGGCTGCACAGTGATACTTCTGCAGTGGACTGAGTCTCCTGAAGGGGCACAGTTCCATGAAGAGTTGGGAGGACCTGCACCTGTGGAAAGCATCCGCCTCAGTCGTGCAGCATGCTGCCACAAGACTATCTCCCGCTGCTGGCTGCACAGGGATACTTCTGCAGTGGTCGTAGTCTCCTGAAGGGGCACAGTTCCAGGAAGAGTTAGGAGGACCTGCACCTGTGAAAGCATCCGCCTCAGTCGTGCAGCATGCTGGCACAAGACTATCTCCCGCAGCTGACTGCACAGGGATACATCTGCAGTGGTCGTAGTCTCCTGAAGGGGCACAGTTCCAGGAAGAGTTAGGAGGAACTGCACCTGTGAAAGCATCCGCCTCAGTCATGCAGCATGCTGGCACAAGACTATCTCCCGCAGCTGACTGCACAGGGATACATCTGCAGTGGCCTGAGTCTCCTGAAGGGGCACAGTTCCATGAAGAGTTGGGTGGACCTGGACCTGTTGAAAGCATCTGCCTCAGTCGTGCAGCATGCTGGCACAAGACTATCTCCCGCAGCGGCTGCACAGGGATACTTCTGCAGTGGCCTGAGTCTCCTGAAGGGGCACAGTTCCAGGAAGAGTTGGGAGGACCTGCACCTGTGAAAGCATCCGCCTCAGTCGTGCAGCATGCTGGCACAAGACTATCTCCCGCAGCTGACTGCACAGGGATACTTCTGCAGTGGCCTGAGTCTCCTGAAGGGGCACAGTTCCATGAAGAGTTGGGTGGACCTGGACCTGTGGAAAGCATCCGCCTCAGTCGTGCAGCATGCTGCCACAAGACTATCTCCCGCAGCTGGCTGCACAGTGATACTTCTGCAGTGGACTGAGTCTCCTGAAGGGGCACAGTTCCATGACGAGTTGGGAGGACCTGCGCCTGTGCAAAGCATCCACCTCAGTCGTGCAGCATGCTGGCACAAGACTATCTCCCGCAGCTGGCTGCACAGGGATACTTCTGCAGTGGCCTGAGTCTCCTGAAGGGGCACAGTTCCATGAAGAGTTGAGAGGACCTGCACCTGTGGAAAGCATCCGCCTCAGTCGTGCAGCATGCTGGCACAAGACTATCTCCCGCAGCGGCTGCACAGGGATACTTCTGCAGTGGCCTGAGTCTCCTGAAGGGGCACAGTTCCAGGAAGAGTTGGGAGGACCTGCACCTGTGAAAGCATCCGCCTCAGTCGTGCAGCATGCTGGCACAAGACTATCTCCCGCAGCTGACTGCACAGGGATACTTCTGCAGTGGCCTGAGTCTCCTGAAGGGGCACAGTTCCATGAAGAGTTGGGTGGACCTGGACCTGTGGAAAGCATCAGCCTCAGTCGTGCAGCATGCTGCCACAAGACTATCTCCCGCAGCTGGCTGCACAGTGATACTTCTGCAGTGGACTGAGTCTCCTGAAGGGGCACAGTTCCATGACGAGTTGGGAGGACCTGCGCCTGTGCAAAGCATCCACCTCAGTCGTGCAGCATGCTGGCACAAGACTATCTCCCGCAGCTGGCTGCAAAGGGATACTTCTGCAGTGGTCGTAGTCTCCTGAAGAGGCACAGTTCCAGGAAGAGTTAGGAGGACCTGCACCTGTGAAAGCATCCGCCTCAGTCGTGCAGCATGCTGGCACAAGACTATCTCCCGCAGCTGACTGCACAGGGATACTTCTGCAGTGGCCTGAGTCTCCTGAAGGGGCACAGTTCCATGAAGAGTTGGGTGGACCTGGACCTGTGGAAAGCATCCGCCTCAGTCGTGCAGCATGCTGCCACAAGCCTATCTCCCGCAGCTGGCTAGACAGGGATACTTCTGCAGTGGCCTGAGTCTCCTGAAGGGGCACAGTTCCATGAAGAGTTGGGAGGACTTGCACCTCTGGAAAGCATCCGACTGAGTCGTGTAGCATGCTGGCACAAGACTATCTCCCGATGCTGGCTGCACAGGGATACTTCTGCAGTGGTCTGAGTCTCCTGAAGGGGCACAGTTCCATGAAGAGTTGGGAGGACCTACATCTGTGGAAAGCATCCGCGTCGGTCGTGCAGCATGCTGGCACAAGACTATCTCCCGCAGCTGGCTGCACAGGGATACTTCTGCAGTGGCCTGGGTCTCCTGAAGGGGCACAGTTCCATGAAGAGTTGGGAGGACCTGCACCTGTGGAAAGCATCTGCCTCAGTCGTGCAGCATGCTGGCACAAGACTATCTCCCGCAGCTGGCTGCACAGGGATACTTCTGCAGTGGCCTGAGTCTCCTGAAGGGGCAGATTTCCATGAAGATTTGGGAGGACCTGCATCTATGGAAATCATCCGCCTCAGTCGTGCAGCATGCTGCACAAGACTATCTCCCGCAGCTGGCTGCACAGGGATACTTCTTCAGTGGACTGAGTCTCCTGAAGGGGCACAGTTCCATGAAGAGTTGGGAGGACCTGCACCTGTGGAAAGCATCCGCCTCAGTCGTGCAGCATGCTGGCACAAGACTATCTCCCGCAGCTGGCTGCACAGGGATACTTCTGCAGTGGCCTGAGTCTCCTGAAGGGGCACAGTTCCATGAAGAGTTGGGAGGACCTGCACTTGTGGAAAGCATCTGTCTCAGTCATGCAGCATGCTTGCACAAGACTATCTCCCGCAGCTGGCTGCACAGGGATACTTCTGTAGTGGACTGAGTCTCCTGAAGGGGCACAGTTCCATGAAGAGTTGGGAGGACCTGCACCTGTGCAAAGCATCCGCCTCAGTCGTGCAGCATGCTGGCACAAGACTATCTCCCTCAGCTGGCTGCACAGGGATACTTCTGCAGTGGCCTGAGTCTCCTGAAGGGGCACAGTTCCATGAAGAGTTGAGAGGACCTGCACCTGTGGAAAGCATCCGCCTCAGTCGTGCAGCATGCTGCCACAAGACTATCTCCCGCAGCTTGCTGCACAGGGATACTTCTGCAGTGGTCGTAGTCTCCTGAAGGGGCACAGTTCCAGGAAGAGTTGGGAGGACCTGCATCTGTGAAAGCATCTGCCTCAGTCGTGCAGCATGCTGGCACAAGACTATCTCCCGCAGCTGGCTGCACAGGGATACTTCTGCAGTGGCCTGAGTCTCCTGAAGGGGCAGATTTCCATGAAGATTTGGGAGGACCTGCATCTATGGAAATCATCCGCCTCAGTCGTGCAGCATGCTGGCAGAAGACTATCTCCCGCAGCTGGCTGCACAGGGATACTTCTGCAGTGGCCTGAGTCTCCTGAAGGGGCACAGTTCCATGAAGAGTTGGGAGGACCTGCGCCTGTGGAAAGCATCCACCTCATTCGTGCAGCATGCTGGCACAAGACTATCTCCCACAGCTGGCTGCACAGGGATACTTCTGCAGTGGCTTGAGTCTCCTGAAGGGGCACAGTTCCATGAAGAGTTGGGAGGACCTGAACCTGTGGAAAGCATCCGCCTCAGTCGTGCAGCATGCTTGCACAAGACTATCTCCCGCAGCTGGCTGCACAGGGATACTTCTGCAGTGGCCTGAGTCTCCTGAAGGGGCACAGTTCCATGAAGAGTTGAGAGGACCTGCACCTGTGGAAAGCATCCGCCTCAGTCGTGCAGCATGCTGCCACAAGACTATCTCCCGCTGCTGGCTGCACAGGGATACTTCTGCAGTGGTCGTAGTCTTCTGAAGGGGCACAGTTCCAGGAAGAGTTAGGAGGACCTGCACCTGTGAAAGCATCCGCCTCAGTCGTGCAGCATGCTGGCACAAGACTATCTCCCGCAGCTGACTGCACAGGGATACATCTGCAGTGGCCTGAGTCTCCTGAAGGGGCACAGTTCCATGAAGAGTTGGGTGGACCTGGACCTGTGGAAAGCATCTGCCTCAGTCGTGCAGCATGCTGGCACAAGACTATCTCCCACAGCGGCTGCACAAGGATACTTCTGCAGTGGCCTGAGTCTCCTGAAGGGGCACAGTTCCAGGAAGAGTTGGGAGGACCTGCACCTGTGAAAGCATCCGCCTCAGTCGTGCAGCATGCTGCCACAAGACTATCTCCCGCTGCTGGCTGCACAGGGATACTTCTGCAGTGGTCGTAGTCTTCTGAAGGGGCACAGTTCCAGGAAGAGTTAGGAGGACCTGCACCTGTGAAAGCATCCGCCTCAGTCGTGCAGCATGCTGGCACAAGACTATCTCCCGCAGCTGACTGCACAGGGATACTTCTGCAGTGGCCTGAGTCTCCTGAAGGGGCACAGTTCCATGAAGAGTTGGGTGGACCTGGACCTGTGGAAAGCATCCGCCTCAGTCGTGCAGCATGCTGCCACAAGACTATCTCCCGCAGCTGGCTAGACAGGGATACTTCTGCAGTGGCCTGAGTTTCCTGAAGGGGCACAGTTCCATGAAGAGTTGGGAGGACCTGCACCTGTGGAAAGCATCCGCCTCAGTCGTGCAGCATGCTGGCAGAAGACTATCTCCTGCAGCTGGCTGCACAGGGATACTTCTGCAGTGGCCTGAGTCTCCTGAAGGGGCACAGTTCCATGAAGAGTTGGGAGGACCTGCACCTGTGGAAAGCATCCGCCTCAGTCGTGCAGCATGCTTGCACAAGACTATCTCCCGCAGCTGGCTGCACAGGGATACTTCTGCAGTGGACTGAGTCTCCTGAAGGGGCACAGTTCCATGAAGAGTTGGGAGGACCTGCACCTGTGGAAAGCATCCGCCTCAGTCGTGCAGCATGCTTGCACAAGACTATCTCCCGCAGCTGGCTGCACAGGGATACTTCTGCAGTGGACTGAGTCTCCTGAAGGGGCACAGTTCCATGAAGAGTTGGGAGGACCTGAACCTGTGGAAAGCATCCGCCTCAGTCGTGCAGCATGCTTGCACAAGACTATCTCCCGCAGCTGGCTGCACAGGGATACTTCTGCAGTGGCCTGAGTCTCCTGAAGGGGCACAGTTCCATGAAGAGTTGAGAGGACCTGCACCTGTGGAAAGCATCCGCCTCAGTCGTGCAGCATGCTGCCACAAGACTATCTCCCGCAGCTGACTGCACAGGGATACATCTGCAGTGGCCTGAGTCTCCTGAAGGGGCACAGTTCCATGAAGAGTTGGGTGGACCTGGACCTGTGGAAAGCATCTGCCTCAATCGTGCAGCATGCTAGCACAAGAATATCTCCCGCAGCGGCTGCACAGGGATACTTCTGCAGTGGCCTGAGTCTCCTGAAGGGGCACAGTTCCAGGAAGAGTTGGGAGGACCTGCACCTGTGAAAGCATCCGCCTCAGTCGTGCAGCATGCTGGCACAAGACTATCTCCCGCAGCTGACTGCAGAGGGATACTTCTGCAGTGGCCTGAGTCTCCTGAAGGGGCACAGTTCCATGAAGAGTTGGGTGGACCTGCACCTGTGAAAGCATCCGCCTCAGTCGTGCAGCATGCTGGCACAAGACTATCTCCCGCAGCTGTCTGCACAGTGATACTTCTGCAGTGGACTGAGTCTCCTGAAGGGGCACAGTTCCATGAAGAGTTGGGAAGACCTGCACCTGTGGAAAGCATCCGCGTCAGTCGTGCAGCATGCTGGCAGAAGACTATCTCCCGCAGCTGGCTGCACAGGGATACTTCTGCAGTGGCCTGAGTCTCCTGAAGGGGCACAGTTCCATGAAGAGTTGGGAGGACCTGCACCTATGGAAAGCATCCGCCTCAGTCGTGCAGCATGCTTGCACAAGACTATCTCCCGCAGCTGGCTGCACAAGGATACTTCTGCAGTGGACTGAGTCTCCTGAAGGGGCACAGTTCCATGAAGAGTTGGGAGGACCTGCACCTGTGGAAAGCATCCGCCTCAGTCGTGCAGCATGCTGGCACAAGACTATCTCCCGCAGCCGGCTGCACAGGGATACTTCTGCAGTGGCCTGAGTCTCCTGAAGGGGCACAGTTCCATGAAGAGTTGGGAGGACCTGCACCTGTGGAAAGCATCCGCCTCAGTCGTGCAGCATGCTTGCACAAGACTATCTCCCGCAGCTGGCTGCACAGGGATACTTCTGCAGTGGCCTGAGTCTCCTGAAGGGGCACAGTTCCATGAAGAGTTGGGAGGACCTGCGCCTGTGGAAAGCATCCGCCTCAGTCGTGCAGCATGCTTGCACAAGACTATCTCCCGCAGCTGGCTGCACAGTGATACTTCTGCAGTGGACTGAGTCTCCTGAAGGGGCACAGTTCCATGACGAGTTGGGAGGACCTGCGCCTGTGCAAAGCATCCACCTCAGTCGTGCAGCATGCTGGCACAAGACTATCTCCCGCAGCTGGCTGCACAGGGATACTTCTGCAGTGGCCTGAGTCTCCTGAAGGGGCACAGTTCCATGAAGAGTTGGGAGGACCTGCACCTGTGGAAAGCATCCGCCTCAGTCGTGCAGCATGCTGCCACAAGACTATCTCCCGCTGCTGGCTGCACAGGGATACTTCTGCAGTGGTCATAGTCTCCTGAAGGGGCACAGTTCCAGGAAGAGTTGGGAGGACCTGCACCTGTGAAAGCATCCGCCTCAGTCGTGCAGCATGCTGGCACAAGACTATCTCCCGCAGCTGACTGCACAGGGATACTTCTGCAGTGGCCTGAGTCTCCTGAAGGGGCACAGTTCCATGAAGAGTTGGGTGGACCTGGACCTGTGGAAAGCATCCGCCTCAGTCGTGCAGCATGCTGCCACAAGACTATCTCCCGCAACTGGCTGCACAGTGATACTTCTGCAGTGGACTGAGTCTCCTGAAGGGGCACAGTTCCATGACGAATTGGGAGGACCTGCGCCTGTGCAAAGCATCCACCTCAGTCGTGCAGCATGCTGGCACAAGACTATCTCCCGCAGCTGGCTGCACAGGGATACTTCTGCAGTGGCCTGAGTCTCCTGAAGGGGCACAGTTCCATGAAGAGTTGAGAGGACCTGCACCTGTGGAAAGCATCCGCCTCAGTCGTGCAGCATGCTGGCACAAGACTATCTCCCGCAGCGGCTGCACAGGGATACTTCTGCAGTGGCCTGAGTCTCCTGAAGGGGCACAGTTCCAGGAAGAGTTGGGAGGACCTGCACCTGTGAAAGCATCCGCCTCAGTCGTGCAGCATGCTGCCACAAGACTATCTCCCGCAGCTGGCTGCACAGTGATACTTCTGCAGTGGACTGAGTCTCCTGAAGGGGCACAGTTCCATGACGAGTTGGGAGGACCTGCGCCTGTGCAAAGCATCCACCTCAGTCGTGCAGCATGCTGGCACAAGACTATCTCCCGCAACTGGCTGCAAAGGGATACTTCTGCAGTGGTCGTAGTCTCCTGAAGAGGCACAGTTCCAGGAAGAGTTAGGAGGACCTGCACCTGTGAAAGCATCCGCCTCAGTCGTGCAGCATGCTGGCACAAGACTATCTCCCGCAGCTGACTGCACAGGGATACTTCTGCAGTGGCCTGAGTCTCCTGAAGGGGCACAGTTCCATGAAGAGTTGGGTGGACCTGGACCTGTGGAAAGCATCCACCTCAGTCGTGCAGCATGCTGCCACAAGCCTATCTCCCGCAGCTGGCTAGACAGGGATACTTCTGCAGTGGCCTGAGTCTCCTGAAGGGGCACAGTTCCATGAAGAGTTGGGAGGACTTGCACCTCTGTAAAGCATCCGACTGAGTCGTGTAGCATGCTGGCACAAGACTATCTCCCGATGCTGGCTGCACAGGGATACTTCTGCAGTGGTCTGAGTCTCCTGAAGGGGCACAGTTCCATGAAGAGTTGGGAGGACCTACATCTGTGGAAAGCATCCGCGTCGGTCGTGCAACATGCTGGCACAAGACTATCTCCCGCAGCTGGCTGCACAGGGATACTTCTGCAGTGGCCTGAGTCTCCTGAAGGGGCACAGTTCCATGAAGAGTTGGGAGGACCTGCACCTGTGGAAAGCATCTGCCTCAGTCGTGCAGCATGCTGGCACAAGACTATCTCCCGCAGCTGGCTGCACAGGGATACTTCTGCAGTGGCCTGAGTCTCCTGAAGGGGCAGATTTCCATGAAGATTTGGGAGGACCTGCATCTATGGAAATCATCCGCCTCAGTCGTGCAGCATGCTGCACAAGACTATCTCCCGCAGCTGGCTGCACAGGGATACTTCTTCAGTGGACTGAGTCTCCTGAAGGGGCACAGTTCCATGAAGAGTTGGGAGGACCTGCACCTGTGCAAAGCATCCGCCTCAGTCGTGCAGCATGCTGGCACAAGACTATCTCCCTCAGCTGGCTGCACAGGGATACTTCTGCAGTGGCCTGAGTCTCCTGAAGGGGCACAGTTCCATGAAGAGTTGAGAGGACCTGCACCTGTGGAAAGCATCCGCCTCAGTCGTGCAGCATGCTGCCACAAGACTATCTCCCGCAGCTTGCTGCACAGGGATACTTCTGCAGTGGTCGTAGTCTCCTGAAGGGGCACAGTTCCAGGAAGAGTTGGGAGGACCTGCATCTGTGAAAGCATCCGCCTCAGTCGTGCAGCATGCTTGCACAAGACTATCTCCCGCAGCTGGCTGCACAGGAATACCTCTGCAGTGGACTGAGTCTCCTGAAGGGGCACAGTTCCATGAAGAGTTGGGAGGAGCTGCACCTGTGGAAAGCATCCGCCTCAGTCGTGCAGCATGCTGGCACAAGACTATCTCCCGCAGCCGGCTGCACAGGGATACTTCTGCAGTGGCCTGAGTCTCCTGAAGGGGCACAGTTCCATGAAGAGTTGGGAGGACCTGCACCTGTGGAAAGCATCCGCCTCAGCCGTGCAGCATGCTTGCACAAGACTATCTCCCGCAGCCGGCTGCACAGGGATACTTCTGCAGTGGCCTGAGTCTCCTGAAGGTGCACAGTTCCATGAAGAGTTGGGAGGACCTGCACCTGTGCAAAGCATCCGCCTCAGTCGTGCAGCATGCTGGCACAAGACGATCTCCCTCAGCTGGCTGCACAGGGATACTTCTGCAGTGGCCTGAGTCTCCTGAAGGGGCACAGTTCCATGAAGAGTTGAGAGGACCTGCACCTGTGGAAAGCAACCGCCTCAGTCATGCAGCATGCTGCCACAAGACTATCTCCCGCAGCTTGCTGCACAGGGATACTTCTGCAGTGGTCGTAGTCTCCTGAAGGGGCACAGTTCCAGGAAGAGTTGGGAGGACCTGCATCTGTGAAAACATCCGCCTCAGTCGTGCAGCATGCTTGCACAAGACTATCTCCCGCAGCTGGCTGCACAGGGATACTTCTGCAGTGGACTGAGTCTCCTGAAGGGGCACAGTTCCATGAAGAGTTGGGAGGACCTGCACCTGTGGAAAGCATCCGCCTCAGTCGTGCAGCATGCTGGCAGAAGACTATCTCCCGCAGCTGGCTGCACAGGGATACTTCTGCAGTGGCCTGAGTCTCCTGAAGGGGCACAGTTCCATGAAGAGTTGGGAGGACCTGCGCCTGTGGAAAGCATCCACCTCATTCGTGCAGCATGCTGGCACAAGACTATCTCCCACAGCTGGCTGCACAGGGATACTTCTGCAGTGGCTTGAGTCTCCTGAAGGGGCACAGTTCCATGAAGAGTTGGGAGGACCTGAACCTGTGGAAAGCATCCACCTCAGTCGTGCAGCATGCTTGCACAAGACTATCTCCCGCAGCTGGCTGCACAGGGATACTTCTGCAGTGGCCTGAGTCTCCTGAAGGGGCACAGTTCCATGAAGAGTTGAGAGGACCTGCACCTGTGGAAAGCATCCGCCTCAGTCGTGCGGCATGCTGCCACAAGACTATCTCCCGCAGCTGATTGCACAGGGATACTTCTGCAGTGGCCTGAGTCTCCTGAAGGGGCACAGTTCCATGAAGAGTTGGGTGGACCTGGACCTGTGGAAAGCATCCGCCTCAGTCGTGCAGCATGCTGCCACAAGACTATCTCCCGCAGCTGGCTAGACAGGGATACTTCTGCAGTGGCCTGAGTTTCCTGAAGGGGCACAGTTCCATGAAGAGTTGGGAGGACCTGCACCTGTGGAAAGCATCCGCCTCAGTCGTGCAGCATGCTGGCAGAAGACTATCTCCCGCAGCTGGCTGCACAGGGATACTTCTGCAGTGGCCTGAGTCTCCTGAAGGGGCACAGTTCCATGAAGAGTTGGGAGGACCTGCACCTGTGGAAAGCATCCGCCTCAGTCGTGCAGCATGCTTGCACAAGACTATCTCCCGCAGCTGGCTGCACAGGGATACTTCTGCAGTGGACTGAGTCTCCTGAAGGGGCACAGTTCCATGAAGAGTTGGGAGGACCTGCACCTGTGGAAAGCATCCGCCTCAGTCGTGCAGCATGCTGGCACAAGACTATCTCCCGCAGCCGGCTGCACAGGGATACTTCTGCAGTGGCCTGAGTCTCCTGAAGGGGCACAGTTCCATGAAGAGTTGGGAGGACCTGCACCTGTGGAAAGCATCCGCCTCAGTCGTGCAGCATGCTTGCACAAGACTATCTCCCGCAGCTGGCTGCACAGTGATACTTCTGCAGTGGACTGAGTCTCCTGAAGGGGCACAGTTCCATGACGAGTTGGGAGGACCTGCGCCTGTGCAAAGCATCCACCTCAGTCGTGCAGCATGCTGGCACAAGACTATCTCCCGCAGCTGGCTGCACAGGGATACTTCTGCAGTGGCCTGAGTCTCCTGAAGGGGCACAGTTCCATGAAGAGTTGGGAGGACCTGAACCTGTGGAAAGCATCCGCCTCAGTCGTGCAGCATGCTTGCACAAGACTATCTCCCGCAGCTGGCTGCACAGGGATACTTCTGCAGTGGCCTGAGTCTCCTGAAGGGGCACAGTTCCATGAAGAGTTGAGAGGACCTGCACCTGTGGAAAGCATCCGCCTCAGTCATGCAGCATGCTGCCACAAGACTATCTCCCGCTGCTGGCTGCACAGGGATACATCTGCAGTGGCCTGAGTCTCCTGAAGGGGCACAGTTCCATGAAGAGTTGGGTGGACCTGGACCTGTGGAAAGCATCTGCCTCAGTCGTGCAGCATGCTGGCACAAGACTATCTCCCGCAGCGGCTGCACAGGGATACTTCTGCAGTGGCCTGAGTCTCCTGAAGGGGCACAGTTCCAGGAAGAGTTGGGAGGACCTGCACCTGTGAAAGCATCCGCCTCAGTCGTGCAGCATGCTGGTACAAGACTATCTCCCGCAGCTGACTGCACAGGGATACATCTGCAGTGGCCTGAGTCTCCTGAAAGGGCACAGTTCCATGAAGAGTTGGGTGGACCTGGACCTGTGGAAAGCATCCGCCTCAGTCGTGCAGCATGCTGCCACAAGACTATCTCCCGCAGCTGTCTGCACAGTGATACTTCTGCAGTGGACTGAGTCTCCTGAAGGGGCACAGTTCCATGAAGAGTTGGGAAGACCTGCACCTGTGGAAACCATCCGCGTCAGTCGTGAAGCATGCTGGCAGAAGACTATCTCCCGCAGCTGGCTGCACAGGGATACTTCTGCAGTGGCCTGAGTCTCCTGAAGGGGCACAGTTCCATGAAGAGTTGGGAGGACCTGCACCTATGGAAAGCATCCGCCTCAGTCGTGCAGCATGCTTGCACAAGACTATCTCCCGCAGCTGGCTGCACAGGGATACTTCTGCAGTGGACTGAGTCTCCTGAAGGGGCACAGTTCCATGAAGAGTTGGGAGGACCTGCACCTGTGGAAAGCATCCGCCTCAGTCGTGCAGCATGCTGGCACAAGACTATCTCCCGCAGCCGGCTGCACAGGGATACTTCTGCAGTGGCCTGAGTCTCCTGAAGGGGCACAGTTCCATGAAGAGTTGGGAGGACCTGCACCTGTGGAAAGCATCCGCCTCAGTCGTGCAGCATGCTTGCACAAGACTATCTCCCGCAGCTGGCTGCACAGGGATACTTCTGCAGTGGCCTGAGTCTCCTGAAGGGGCACAGTTCCATGAAGAGTTGGGAGGACCTGCGCCTGTGGAAAGCATCCGCCTCAGTCGTGCAGCATGCTTGCACAAGACTATCTCCCGCAGCTGGCTGCACAGTGATACTTCTGCAGTGGACTGAGTCTCCTGAAGGGGCACAGTTCCATGACGAGTTGGGAGGACCTGCGCCTGTGCAAAGCATCCACCTCAGTCATGCAGCATGCTGGCACAAGACTATCTCCCGCTGCTGGCTGCACAGGGATACTTCTGCAGTGGTCGTAGTCTCCTGAAGGGGCACAGTTCCAGGAAGAGTTAGGAGGACCTGCACCTGTGAAAGCATCCGCCTCAGTCGTGCAGCATGCTGGCACAAGACTATCTCCCGCAGCTGACTGCACAGGGATACAACTGCAGTGGCCTGAGTCTCCTGAAGGGGCACAGTTCCATGAAGAGTTGGGTGGACCTGGACCTGTTGAAAGCATCTGCCTCAGTCGTGCAGCATGCTGGCACAAGACTATCTCCCGCAGCGGCTGCACAGGGATACTTCTGCAGTGGCCTGAGTCTCCTGAAGGGGCACAGTTCCAGGAAGAGTTGGGAGGACCTGCACCTGTGAAAGCATCCGCCTCAGTCGTGCAGCATGCTGGCACAAGACTATCTCCCGCAGCTGACTGCACAGGGATACTTCTGCAGTGGCCTGAGTCTCCTGAAGGGGCACAGTTCCATGAAGAGTTGGGTGGACCTGGACCTGTGGAAAGCATCCGCCTCAGTCGTGCAGCATGCTGCCACAAGACTATCTCCCGCAGCTGGCTGCACAGTGATACTTCTGCAGTGGACTGAGTCTCCTGAAGGGGCACAGTTCCATGACGAGTTGGGAGGACCTGCGCCTGTGCAAAGCATCCACCTCAGTCGTGCAGTATGCTGGCACAAGACTATCTCCCGCAGCTGGCTGCACAGGGATACTTCTGCAGTGGCCTGAGTCTCCTGAAGGGGCACAGTTCCATGAAGAGTTGAGAGGACCTGCACCTGTGGAAAGCATCCGCCTCAGTCGTGCAGCATGCTGGCACAAGACTATCTCCCGCAGCGGCTGCACAGGGATACTTCTGCAGTGGCCTGAGTCTCCTGAAGGGGCACAGTTCCAGGAAGAGTTGGGAGGACCTGCACCTGTGAAAGCATCCGCCTCAGTCGTGCAGCATGCTGGCACAAGACTATCTCCCGCAGCTGACTGCACAGGGATACTTCTGCAGTGGCCTGAGTCTCCTGAAGGGGCACAGTTCCATGAAGAGTTGGGTGGACCTGGACCTGTGGAAAGCATCCGCCTCAGTCGTGCAGCATCCTGCCACAAGACTATCTCCCGCAGCTGGCTGCACAGTGATACTTCTGCAGTGGACTGAGTCTCCTGAAGGGGCACAGTTCCATGACGAGTTGGGAGGACCTGCGCCTGTGCAAAGCATCCACCTCAGTCATGCAGCATGCTGGCACAAGACTATCTCCCGCAGCTGGCTGCAAAGGGATACTTCTGCAGTGGTCGTAGTCTCCTGAAGAGGCACAGTTCCAGGAAGAGTTAGGAGGACCTGCACCTGTGAAAGCATCCGCCTCAGTCGTGCAGCATGCTGGCACAAGACTATCTCCCGCAGCTGGCTGCACAGGGATACTTCTGCAGTGGCCTGAGTCTCCTGAAGGGGCACAGTTCCATGAAGAGTTAGGAGGACCTGAACCTGTGGAAAGCATCCGCCTCAGTCGTGCAGCATGCTTGCACAAGACTATCTCCCGCAGCTGGCTGCACAGGGATACTTCTGCAGTGGCCTGAGTCTCCTGAAGGGGCACAGTTCCATGAAGAGTTGAGAGGACCTGCACCTGTGGAAAGCATCCGCCTCAGTCATGCAGCATGCTGCCACAAGACTATCTCCCGCTGCTGGCTGCACAGGGATACTTCTGCAGTGGACTGAGTCTCCTGAAGGGGCACAGTTCCATGAAGAGTTGGGAGGACCTGCACCTGTGGAAAGCATCCGCCTCAGTCGTGCAGCATGCTGGCACAAGACTATCTCCCGCAGCCGGCTGCACAGGGATACTTCTGCAGTGGCCTGAGTCTCCTGAAGGGGCACAGTTCCATGAAGAGTTGGGAGGACCTGCACCTGTGGAAAGCATCCGCCTCAGTCGTGCAGCATGCTTGCACAAGACTATCTCCCGCAGCTGGCTGCACAGGGATACTTCTGCAGTGGCCTGAGTCTCCTGAAGGGGCACAGTTCCATGAAGAGTTGGGAGGACCTGCGCCTGTGGAAAGCATCCGCCTCAGTCGTGCAGCATGCTTGCACAAGACTATCTCCCGCAGCTGGCTGCACAGTGATACTTCTGCAGTGGACTGAGTCTCCTGAAGGGGCACAGTTCCATGACGAGTTGGGAGGACCTGCGCCTGTGCAAAGCATCCACCTCAGTCGTGCAGCATGCTGGCACAAGACTATCTCCCGCTGCTGGCTGCACAGGGATACTTCTGCAGTGGTCGTAGTCTCCTGAAGGGGCACAGTTCCAGGAAGAGTTAGGAGGACCTGCACCTGTGAAAGCATCCGCCTCAGTCGTGCAGCATGCTGGCACAAGACTATCTCCCGCAGCTGACTGCACAGGGATACAACTGCAGTGGCCTGAGTCTCCTGAAGGGGCACAGTTCCATGAAGAGTTGGGTGGACCTGGACCTGTTGAAAGCATCTGCCTCAGTCGTGCAGCATGCTGGCACAAGACTATCTCCCGCAGCGGCTGCACAGGGATACTTCTGCAGTGGCCTGAGTCTCCTGAAGGGGCACAGTTCCAGGAAGAGTTGGGAGGACCTGCACCTGTGAAAGCATCCGCCTCAGTCGTGCAGCATGCTGGCACAAGACTATCTCCCGCAGCTGACTGCACAGGGATACTTCTGCAGTGGCCTGAGTCTCCTGAAGGGGCACAGTTCCATGAAGAGTTGGGTGGACCTGGACCTGTGGAAAGCATCCGCCTCAGTCGTGCAGCATGCTGCCACAAGACTATCTCCCGCAGCTGGCTGCACAGTGATACTTCTGCAGTGGACTGAGTCTCCTGAAGGGGCACAGTTCCATGACGAGTTGGGAGGACCTGCGCCTGTGCAAAGCATCCACCTCAGTCGTGCAGTATGCTGGCACAAGACTATCTCCCGCAGCTGGCTGCACAGGGATACTTCTGCAGTGGCCTGAGTCTCCTGAAGGGGCACAGTTCCATGAAGAGTTGAGAGGACCTGCACCTGTGGAAAGCATCCGCCTCAGTCGTGCAGCATGCTGGCACAAGACTATCTCCCGCAGCGGCTGCACAGGGATACTTCTGCAGTGGCCTGAGTCTCCTGAAGGGGCACAGTTCCAGGAAGAGTTGGGAGGACCTGCACCTGTGAAAGCATCCGCCTCAGTCGTGCAGCATGCTGGCACAAGACTATCTCCCGCAGCTGACTGCACAGGGATACTTCTGCAGTGGCCTGAGTCTCCTGAAGGGGCACAGTTCCATGAAGAGTTGGGTGGACCTGGACCTGTGGAAAGCATCCGCCTCAGTCGTGCAGCATCCTGCCACAAGACTATCTCCCGCAGCTGGCTGCACAGTGATACTTCTGCAGTGGACTGAGTCTCCTGAAGGGGCACAGTTCCATGACGAGTTGGGAGGACCTGCGCCTGTGCAAAGCATCCACCTCAGTCATGCAGCATGCTGGCACAAGACTATCTCCCGCAGCTGGCTGCAAAGGGATACTTCTGCAGTGGTCGTAGTCTCCTGAAGAGGCACAGTTCCAGGAAGAGTTAGGAGGACCTGCACCTGTGAAAGCATCCGCCTCAGTCGTGCAGCATGCTGGCACAAGACTATCTCCCGCAGCTGGCTGCACAGGGATACTTCTGCAGTGGCCTGAGTCTCCTGAAGGGGCACAGTTCCATGAAGAGTTAGGAGGACCTGAACCTGTGGAAAGCATCCGCCTCAGTCGTGCAGCATGCTTGCACAAGACTATCTCCCGCAGCTGGCTGCACAGGGATACTTCTGCAGTGGCCTGAGTCTCCTGAAGGGGCACAGTTCCATGAAGAGTTGAGAGGACCTGCACCTGTGGAAAGCATCCGCCTCAGTCGTGCAGCATGCTGGCACAAGACTATCTCCCGCAGCGGCTGCACAGGGATACTTCTGCAGTGGCCTGAGTCTCCTGAAGGGGCACAGTTCCAGGAAGAGTTGGGAGGACCTGCACCTGTGAAAGCATCCGCCTCAGTCGTGCAGCATGCTGGCACAAGACTATCTCCCGCAGCTGACTGCACAGGGATACTTCTGCAGTGGCCTGAGTCTCCTGAAGGGGCACAGTTCCATGAAGAGTTGGGTGGACCTGGACCTGTGGAAAGCATCCGCCTCAGTCGTGCAGCATCCTGCCACAAGACTATCTCCCGCAGCTGGCTGCACAGTGATACTTCTGCAGTGGACTGAGTCTCCTGAAGGGGCACAGTTCCATGACGAGTTGGGAGGACCTGCGCCTGTGCAAAGCATCCACCTCAGTCATGCAGCATGCTGGCACAAGACTATCTCCCGCAGCTGGCTGCAAAGGGATACTTCTGCAGTGGTCGTAGTCTCCTGAAGAGGCACAGTTCCAGGAAGAGTTAGGAGGACCTGCACCTGTGAAAGCATCCGCCTCAGTCGTGCAGCATGCTGGCACAAGACTATCTCCCGCAGCTGGCTGCACAGGGATACTTCTGCAGTGGCCTGAGTCTCCTGAAGGGGCACAGTTCCATGAAGAGTTAGGAGGACCTGAACCTGTGGAAAGCATCCGCCTCAGTCGTGCAGCATGCTTGCACAAGACTATCTCCCGCAGCTGGCTGCACAGGGATACTTCTGCAGTGGCCTGAGTCTCCTGAAGGGGCACAGTTCCATGAAGAGTTGAGAGGACCTGCACCTGTGGAAAGCATCCGCCTCAGTCATGCAGCATGCTGCCACAAGACTATCTCCCGCTGCTGGCTGCACAGGGATACATCTGCAGTGGCCTGAGTCTCCTGAAGGGGCACAGTTCCATGAAGAGTTGGGTGGACCTGGACCTGTGGAAAGCATCTGCCTCAGTCGTGCAGCATGCTGGCACAAGACTATCTCCCGCAGCGGCTGCACAGGGATACTTCTGCAGTGGCCTGAGTCTCCTGAAGGGGCACAGTTCCAGGAAGAGTTGGGAGGACCTGCACCTGTGAAAGCATCCGCCTCAGTCGTGCAGCATGCTGGTACAAGACTATCTCCCGCAGCTGACTGCACAGGGATACATCTGCAGTGGCCTGAGTCTCCTGAAAGGGCACAGTTCCATGAAGAGTTGGGTGGACCTGGACCTGTGGAAAGCATCCGCCTCAGTCGTGCAGCATGCTGCCACAAGACTATCTCCCGCAGCTGTCTGCACAGTGATACTTCTGCAGTGGACTGAGTCTCCTGAAGGGGCACAGTTCCATGAAGAGTTGGGAAGACCTGCACCTGTGGAAAGCATCCGCGTCAGTCGTGAAGCATGCTGGCAGAAGACTATCTCCCGCAGCTGGCTGCACAGGGATACTTCTGCAGTGGCCTGAGTCTCCTGAAGGGGCACAGTTCCATGAAGAGTTGGGAGGACCTGCACCTATGGAAAGCATCCGCCTCAGTCGTGCAGCATGCTTGCACAAGACTATCTCCCGCAGCTGGCTGCACAGGGATACTTCTGCAGTGGACTGAGTCTCCTGAAGGGGCACAGTTCCATGAAGAGTTGGGAGGACCTGCACCTGTGGAAAGCATCCGCCTCAGTCGTGCAGCATGCTGGCAGAAGACTATCTCCCGCAGCTGGCTGCACAGGGATACTTCTGCAGTGGCCTGAGTCTCCTGAAGGGGCACAGTTCCATGAAGAGTTGGGAGGACCTGCACCTGTGGAAAGCATCCGCCTCAGTCGTGCAGCATGCTTGCACAAGACTATCTCCCGCAGCTGGCTGCACAGGGATACTTCTGCAGTGGACTGAGTCTCCTGAAGGGGCACAGTTCCATGAAGAGTTGGGAGGACCTGCACCTGTGGAAAGCATCCGCCTCAGTCGTGCAGCATGCTGGCACAAGACTATCTCCCGCAGCCGGCTGCACAGGGATACTTCTGCAGTGGCCTGAGTCTCCTGAAGGGGCACAGTTCCATGAAGAGTTGGGAGGACCTGCACCTGTGGAAAGCATCCGCCTCAGTCGTGCAGCATGCTTGCACAAGACTATCTCCCGCAGCTGGCTGCACAGTGATACTTCTGCAGTGGACTGAGTCTCCTGAAGGGGCACAGTTCCATGACGAGTTGGGAGGACCTGCGCCTGTGCAAAGCATCCACCTCAGTCGTGCAGCATGCTGGCACAAGACTATCTCCCGCAGCTGGCTGCACAGGGATACTTCTGCAGTGGCCTGAGTCTCCTGAAGGGGCACAGTTCCATGAAGAGTTGGGAGGACCTGAACCTGTGGAAAGCATCCGCCTCAGTCGTGCAGCATGCTTGCACAAGACTATCTCCCGCAGCTGGCTGCACAGGGATACTTCTGCAGTGGCCTGAGTCTCCTGAAGGGGCACAGTTCCATGAAGAGTTGAGAGGACCTGCACCTGTGGAAAGCATCCGCCTCAGTCATGCAGCATGCTGCCACAAGACTATCTCCCGCTGCTGGCTGCACAGGGATACATCTGCAGTGGCCTGAGTCTCCTGAAGGGGCACAGTTCCATGAAGAGTTGGGTGGACCTGGACCTGTGGAAAGCATCTGCCTCAGTCGTGCAGCATGCTGGCACAAGACTATCTCCCGCAGCGGCTGCACAGGGATACTTCTGCAGTGGCCTGAGTCTCCTGAAGGGGCACAGTTCCAGGAAGAGTTGGGAGGACCTGCACCTGTGAAAGCATCCGCCTCAGTCGTGCAGCATGCTGGTACAAGACTATCTCCCGCAGCTGACTGCACAGGGATACATCTGCAGTGGCCTGAGTCTCCTGAAAGGGCACAGTTCCATGAAGAGTTGGGTGGACCTGGACCTGTGGAAAGCATCCGCCTCAGTCGTGCAGCATGCTGCCACAAGACTATCTCCCGCAGCTGTCTGCACAGTGATACTTCTGCAGTGGACTGAGTCTCCTGAAGGGGCACAGTTCCATGAAGAGTTGGGAAGACCTGCACCTGTGGAAAGCATCCGCGTCAGTCGTGAAGCATGCTGGCAGAAGACTATCTCCCGCAGCTGGCTGCACAGGGATACTTCTGCAGTGGCCTGAGTCTCCTGAAGGGGCACAGTTCCATGAAGAGTTGGGAGGACCTGCACCTATGGAAAGCATCCGCCTCAGTCGTGCAGCATGCTTGCACAAGACTATCTCCCGCAGCTGGCTGCACAGGGATACTTCTGCAGTGGACTGAGTCTCCTGAAGGGGCACAGTTCCATGAAGAGTTGGGAGGACCTGCACCTGTGGAAAGCATCCGCCTCAGTCGTGCAGCATGCTGGCACAAGACTATCTCCCGCAGCCGGCTGCACAGGGATACTTCTGCAGTGGCCTGAGTCTCCTGAAGGGGCACAGTTCCATGAAGAGTTGGGAGGACCTGCACCTGTGGAAAGCATCCACCTCAGTCGTGCAGCATGCTTGCACAAGACTATCTCCCGCAGCTGGCTGCACAGTGATACTTCTGCAGTGGACTGAGTCTCCTGAAGGGGCACAGTTCCATGACGAGTTGGGAGGACCTGCGCCTGTGCAAAGCATCCACCTCAGTCGTGCAGCATGCTGGCACAAGACTATCTCCCGCAGCTGGCTGCACAGGGATACTTCTGCAGTGGCCTGAGTCTCCTGAAGGGGCACAGTTCCATGAAGAGTTGGGAGGACCTGAACCTGTGGAAAGCATCCGCCTCAGTCGTGCAGCATGCTTGCACAAGACTATCTCCCGCAGCTGGCTGCACAGGGATACTTCTGCAGTGGCCTGAGTCTCCTGAAGGGGCACAGTTCCATGAAGAGTTGAGAGGACCTGCACCTGTGGAAAGCATCCGCCTCAGTCGTGCAGCATGCTGCCACAAGACTATCTCCCGCTGCTGGCTGCACAGGGATACATCTGCAGTGGCCTGAGTCGCCTGAAGGGGCACAGTTCCATGAAGAGTTGGGTGGACCTGGACCTGTGGAAAGCATCTGCCTCAGTCGTGCAGCATGCTGGCACAAGACTATCTCCCGCAGCGGCTGCACAGGGATACTTCTGCAGTGGCCTGAGTCTCCTGAAGGGGCACAGTTCCAGGAAGAGTTGGGAGGACCTGCACCTGTGAAAGCATCCGCCTCAGTCGTGCAGCATGCTGGTACAAGACTATCTCCCGCAGCTGACTGCACAGGGATACATCTGCAGTGGCCTGAGTCTCCTGAAGGGGCACAGTTCCATGAAGAGTTGGGTGGACCTGGACCTGTGGAAAGCATCTGCCTCAGTCGTGCAGCATGCTGGCACAAGAATATCTCCCGCAGCGGCTGCACAGGGATACTTCTGCAGTGGCCTGAGTCTCCTGAAGGGGCACAGTTCCAGGAAGAGTTGGGAGGACCTGCACCTGTGAAAGCATCCGCCTCAGTCGTGCAGCATGCTGGCACAAGACTATCTCCCGCAGCTGACTGCACAGGGATACTTCTGCAGTGGCCTGAGTCTCCTGAAGGGGCACAGTTCCATGAAGAGTTGGGTGGACTTGGACCTGTGGAAAGCATCCGCCTCAGTCGTGCAGCATGCTGCCACAAGACTATCTCCCGCAGCTGACTGCACAGTGATACTTCTGCAGTGGACTGAGTCTCCTGAAGGGGCACAGTTCCATGAAGAGTTGGGAAGACCTGCACCTGTGGAAAGCATCCGCGTCAGTCGTGCAGCATGCTGGCAGAAGACTATCTCCCGCAGCTGGCTGCACAGGGATACTTCTGCAGTGGCCTGAGTCTCCTGAAGGGGCACAGTTCCATGAAGAGTTGGGAGGACCTGCACCTGTGGAAAGCATCCGCCTCAGTCGTGCAGCATGCTTGCACAAGACTATCTCCCGCAGCTGGCTGCACAGGGATACTTCTGCAGTGGAGTGAGTCTCCTGAAGGGGCACAGTTCCATGAAGAGTTGGGAGGACCTGCACCTGTGGAAAGCATCCGCCTCAGTCGTGCAGCATGCTGGCACAAGACTATCTCCCGCAGCCGGCTGCACAGGGATACTTCTGCAGTGGCCTGAGTCTCCTGAAGGGGCACAGTTCCATGAAGAGTTGGGAGGACCTGCACCTGTGGAAAGCATCCGCCTCAGTCGTGCAGCATGCTTGCACAAGACTATCTCCCGCAGCTGGCTGCACAGTGATACTTCTGCAGTGGACTGAGTCTCTTGAAGGGGCACAGTTCCATGACGAGTTGGGAGGACCTGCGCCTGTGCAAAGCATCCACCTCAGTCGTGCAGCATGCTGGCACAAGACTATCTCCCGCAGCTGGCTGCACAGGGATACTTCTGCAGTGGCCTGAGTCTCCTGAAGGGGCACAGTTCCATGAAGAGTTGGGAGGACCTGAACCTGTGGAAAGCATCCGCCTCAGTCGTGCAGCATGCTTGCACAAGACTATCTCCCGCAGCTGGCTGCACAGGGATACTTCTGCAGTGGCCTGAGTCTCCTGAAGGGGCACAGTTCCATGAAGAGTTGAGAGGACCTGCACCTGTGGAAAGCATCCGCCTCAGTCGTGCAGCATGCTGCCACAAGACTATCTCCCGCTGCTGGCTGCACAGGGATACATCTGCAGTGGCCTGAGTCTCCTGAAGGGGCACAGTTCCATGAAGAGTTGGGTGGACCTGGACCTGTGGAAAGCATCTGCCTCAGTCGTGCAGCATGCTGGCACAAGACTATCTCCCGCAGCGGCTGCACAGGGATACTTCTGCAGTGGCCTGAGTCTCCTGAAGGGGCACAGTTCCAGGAAGAGTTGGGAGGACCTGCACCTGTGAAAGCATCCGCCTCAGTCGTGCAGCATGCTGGTACAAGACTATCTCCCGCAGCTGACTGCACAGGGATACATCTGCAGTGGCCTGAGTCTCCTGAAGGGGCACAGTTCCATGAAGAGTTGGGTGGACCTGGACCTGTGGAAAGCATCTGCCTCAGTCGTGCAGCATGCTGGCACAAGAATATCTCCCGCAGCGGCTGCACAGGGATACTTCTGCAGTGGCCTGAGTCTCCTGAAGGGGCACAGTTCCAGGAAGAGTTGGGAGGACCTGCACCTGTGAAAGCATCCGCCTCAGTCGTGCAGCATGCTGGCACAAGACTATCTCCCGCAGCTGACTGCACAGGGATACTTCTGCAGTGGCCTGAGTCTCCTGAAGGGGCACAGTTCCATGAAGAGTTGGGTGGACCAGGACCTGTGGAAAGCATCCGCCTCAGTCGTGCAGCATGCTGCCACAAGACTATCTCCCGCAGCTGTCTGCACAGTGATACTTCTGCAGTGGACTGAGTCTCCTGAAGGGGCACAGTTCCATGAAGAGTTGGGAAGACCTGCACCTGTGGAAAGCATCCGCGTCAGTCGTGCAGCATGCTGGCACAAGACTATCTCCCGCAGCTGGCTGCACAGGGATACTTCTGCAGTGGCTTGAGTCTCCTGAAGGGGCACAGTTCCATGAAGAGTTGGGAGGACCTGAACCTGTGGAAAGCATCCGCCTCAGTCGTGCAGCATGCTTGCACAAGACTATCTCCCGCAGCTGGCTGCACAGGGATACTTCTGCAGTGGCCTGAGTCTCCTGAAGGGGCACAGTTCCATGAAGAGTTGAGAGGACCTGCACCTGTGGAAAGCATCCGCCTCAGTCGTGCAGCATGCTGCCACAAGACTATCTCCCGCTGCTGGCTGCACAGGGATACTTCTGCAGTGGTCGTAGTCTTCTGAAGGGGCACAGTTCCAGGAAGAGTTAGGAGGACCTGCACCTGTGAAAGCATCCGCCTCAGTCGTGCAGCATGCTGGCACAAGACTATCTCCCGCAGCTGACTGCACAGGGATACATCTGCAGTGGCCTGAGTCTCCTGAAGGGGCACAGTTCCATGAAGAGTTGGGTGGACCTGGACCTGTGGAAAGCATCTGCCTCAGTCGTGCAGCATGCTGGCACAAGACTATCTCCCACAGCGGCTGCACAGGGATACTTCTGCAGTGGCCTGAGTCTCCTGAAGGGGCACAGTTCCAGGAAGAGTTGGGAGGACCTGCACCTGTGAAAGCATCCGCCTCAGTCGTGCAGCATGCTGGCACAAGACTATCTCCCGCAGCTGACTGCACAGGGATACTTCTGCAGTGGCCTGAGTCTCCTGAAGGGGCACAGTTCCATGAAGAGTTGGGTGGACCTGGACCTGTGGAAAGCATCCGCCTCAGTCGTGCAGCATGCTGCCACAAGACTATCTCCCGCAGCTGGCTAGACAGGGATACTTCTGCAGTGGCCTGAGTTTCCTGAAGGGGCACAGTTCCATGAAGAGTTGGGAGGACCTGCACCTGTGGAAAGCATCCGCCTCAGTCGTGCAGCATGCTGGCAGAAGACTATCTCCCGCAGCTGGCTGCACAGGGATACTTCTGCAGTGGACTGAGTCTCCTGAAGGGGCACAGTTCCATGAAGAGTTGGGAGGACCTGCACCTGTGGAAAGCATCCGCCTCAGTCGTGCAGCATGCTGGCACAAGACTATCTCCCGCAGCCGGCTGCACAGGGATACTTCTGCAGTGGCCTGAGTCTCCTGAAGGGGCACAGTTCCATGAAGAGTTGGGAGGACCTGCACCTGTGGAAAGCATCCGCCTCAGTCGTGCAGCATGCTTGCACAAGACTATCTCCCGCAGCTGGCTGCACAGTGATACTTCTGCAGTGGACTGAGTCTCCTGAAGGGGCACAGTTCCATGACGAGTTGGGAGGACCTGCGCCTGTGCAAAGCATCCACCTCAGTCGTGCAGCATGCTGGCACAAGACTATCTCCCGCAGCTGGCTGCACAGGGATACTTCTGCAGTGGCCTGAGTCTCCTGAAGGGGCACAGTTCCATGAAGAGTTGGGAGGACCTGAACCTGTGGAAAGCATCCGCCTCAGTCGTGCAGCATGCTTGCACAAGACTATCTCCCGCAGCTGGCTGCACAGGGATACTTCTGCAGTGGCCTGAGTCTCCTGAAGGGGCACAGTTCCATGAAGAGTTGAGAGGACCTGCACCTGTGGAAAGCATCCGCCTCAGTCGTGCAGCATGCTGCCACAAGACTATCTCCCGCTGCTGGCTGCACAGGGATACATCTGCAGTGGCCTGAGTCTCCTGAAGGGGCACAGTTCCATGAAGAGTTGGGTGGACCTGGACCTGTGGAAAGCATCTGCCTCAGTCGTGCAGCATGCTGGCACAAGACTATCTCCCGCAGCGGCTGCACAGGGATACTTCTGCAGTGGCCTGAGTCTCCTGAAGGGGCACAGTTCCAGGAAGAGTTGGGAGGACCTGCACCTGTGAAAGCATCCGCCTCAGTCGTGCAGCATGCTGGTACAAGACTATCTCCCGCAGCTGACTGCACAGGGATACATCTGCAGTGGCCTGAGTCTCCTGAAGGGGCACAGTTCCATGAAGAGTTGGGTGGACCTGGACCTGTGGAAAGCATCTGCCTCAGTCGTGCAGCATGCTGGCACAAGAATATCTCCCGCAGCGGCTGCACAGGGATACTTCTGCAGTGGCCTGAGTCTCCTGAAGGGGCACAGTTCCAGGAAGAGTTGGGAGGACCTGCACCTGTGAAAGCATCCGCCTCAGTCGTGCAGCATGCTGGCACAAGACTATCTCCCGCAGCTGACTGCACAGGGATACTTCTGCAGTGGCCTGAGTCTCCTGAAGGGGCACAGTTCCATGAAGAGTTGGGTGGACCTGGACCTGTGGAAAGCATCCGCCTCAGTCGTGCAGCATGCTGCCACAAGACTATCTCCCGCAGCTGTCTGCACAGTGATACTTCTGCAGTGGACTGAGTCTCCTGAAGGGGCACAGTTCCATGAAGAGTTGGGAAGACCTGCACCTGTGGAAAGCATCCGCGTCAGTCGTGCAGCATGCTGGCAGAAGACTATCTCCCGCAGCTGGCTGCACAGGGATACTTCTGCAGTGGCCTGAGTCTCCTGAAGGGGCACAGTTCCATGAAGAGTTGGGAGGACCTGCACCTGTGGAAAGCATCCGCCTCAGTCGTGCAGCATGCTTGCACAAGACTATCTCCCGCAGCTGGCTGCACAGGGATACTTCTGCAGTGGACTGAGTCTCCTGAAGGGGCACAGTTCCATGAAGAGTTGGGAGGACCTGCACCTGTGGAAAGCATCCGCCTCAGTCGTGCAGCATGCTGGCACAAGACTATCTCCCGCAGCCGGCTGCACAGGGATACTTCTGCAGTGGCCTGAGTCTCCTGAAGGGGCACAGTTCCATGAAGAGTTGGGAGGACCTGCACCTGTGGAAAGCATCCGCCTCAGTCGTGCAGCATGCTTGCACAAGACTATCTCCCGCAGCTGGCTGCACAGGGATACTTCTGCAGTGGCCTGAGTCTCCTGAAGGGGCACAGTTCCATGAAGAGTTGGGAGGACCTGCGCCTGTGGAAAGCATCCGCCTCAGTCGTGCAGCATGCTTGCACAAGACTATCTCCCGCAGCTGGCTGCACAGTGATACTTCTGCAGTGGACTGAGTTTCCTGAAGGGGCACAGTTCCATGACGAGTTGGGAGGACCTGCGCCTGTGCAAAGCATCCACCTCAGTCGTGCAGCATGCTGGCACAAGACTATCTCCCGCAGCTGGCTGCACAGGGATACTTCTGCAGTGGCCTGAGTCTCCTGAAGGGGCACAGTTCCATGAAGAGTTGGGAGGACCTGCACCTGTGGAAAGCATCCGCCTCAGTCGTGCAGCATGCTGCCACAAGACTATCTCCCGCTGCTGGCTGCACAGGGATACTTCTGCAGTGGTCGTAGTCTCCTGAAGGGGCACAGTTCCAGGAAGAGTTAGGAGGACCTGCACCTGTGAAAGCATCCGCCTCAGTCGTGCAGCATGCTGGCACAAGACTATCTCCCGCAGCTGACTGCACAGGGATACATCTGCAGTGCCCTGAGTCTCCTGAAGGGGCACAGTTCCATGAAGAGTTGGGTGGACCTGGACCTGTTGAAAGCATCTGCCTCAGTCGTGCAGCATGCTGGCACAAGACTATCTCCCGCAGCGGCTGCACAGGGATACTTCTGCAGTGGCCTGAGTCTCCTGAAGGGGCACAGTTCCAGGAAGAGTTGGGAGGACCTGCACCTGTGAAAGCATCCGCCTCAGTCGTGCAGCATGCTGGCACAAGACTATCTCCCGCAGCTGACTGCACAGGGATACTTCTGCAGTGGCCTGAGTCTCCTGAAGGGGCACAGTTCCATGAAGAGTTGGGTGGACCTGGACCTGTGGAAAGCATCCGCCTCAGTCGTGCAGCATGCTGCCACAAGACTATCTCCCGCAGCTGGCTGCACAGTGATACTTCTGCAGTGGACTGAGTCTCCTGAAGGGGCACAGTTCCATGACGAGTTGGGAGGACCTGCGCCTGTGCAAAGCATCCACCTCAGTCGTGCAGCATGCTGGCACAAGACTATCTCCCGCAGCTGGCTGCACAGTGATACTTCTGCAGTGGACTGAGTCTCCTGAAGGGGCACAGTTCCATGACGAGTTGGGAGGACCTGCGCCTGTGCAAAGCATCCGCCTCAGTCGTGCAGCATGCTGGCACAAGACTATCTCCCGCAGCTGACTGCACAGGGATACTTCTGCAGTGGCCTGAGTCTCCTGAAGGGGCACAGTTCCATGAAGAGTTGGGAGGATTTGCACCTCTGGAAAGCATCTGACTGAGTCGTGTAGCATGCTGGCACAAGACTATCTCCCGATGCTGGCTGCACAGGGATACTTCTGCAGTGGTCTGAGTCTCCTGAAGGGGCACAGTTCCATGAAGAGTTGGGAGGACCTACATCTGTGGAAAGCATCCGCGTCGGTCGTGCAGCATGCTGGCACAAGACTATCTCCCGCAGCTGGCTGCACAGGGATACTTCTGCAGTGGCCTGAGTCTCCTGAAGGGGCACAGTTCCATGAAGAGTTGGGAGGACCTGCACCTGTGGAAAGCATCTGCCTCAGTCGTGCAGCATGCTGGCACAAGACTATCTCCCGCAGCTGGCTGCACAGGGATATTTCTGCAGTGGCCTGAGTCTCCTGAAGGGGCAGATTTCCATGAAGTTATGGGAGGACCTGCATCTAAGGAAATCATCCGCCTCAGTCGTGCAGCATGCTGCACAAGACTATCTCCCGCAGCTGGCTGCACAGGGATACTTCTGCAGTGGCCTGAGTCTCCTGAAGGGGCACAGTTCCATGAAGAGTTGGGAGGACCTGCACCTGTGGAAAGCATCCGTCTCAGTCGTGCAGCATGCTTGCACAAGACTATCTCCCGCAGCTGGCTGCACAGGGATACTTCTGTAGTGGACTGAGTCTCCTGAAGGGGCACAGTTCCATGAAGAGTTGGGAAGACCTGCACCTGTGCAAAGCATCCGCCTCAGTCGTGCAGCATGCTGGCACAAGACTATCTCCCTCAGCTGGCTGCACAGGGATACTTCTGCAGTGGCCTGAGTCTCCTGAAGGGGCACAGTTCCATGAAGAGTTGAGAGGACCTGCACCTGTGGAAAGCATCCGCCTCAGTCGTGCAGCATGCTGCCACAAGACTATCTCCCGCAGCTTGCTGCACAGGGATACTTCTGCAGTGGTCGTAGTCTCCTGAAGGGGCATAGTTCCAGGAAGAGTTGGGAGGACCTGCATCTGTGAAAGCATCCGCCTCAGTCGTGCAGCATGCTTGCACAAGACTATCTCCCGCAGCTGGCTGCACAGGGATACTTCTGCAGTGGACTGAGTCTCCTGAAGGGGCACAGTTCCATGAAGAGTTGGGAGGAGCTGCACCTGTGGAAAGCATCCGCCTCAGTCGTGCAGCATGCTGGCACAAGACTATCTCCCGCAGCCGGCTGCACAGGGATACTTCTGCAGTGGCCTGAGTCTCCTGAAGGGGCACAGTTCCATGAAGAGTTGGGAGGACCTGCACCTGTGGAAAGCATCCGCCTCAGCCGTGCAGCATGCTTGCACAAGACTATCTCGCGCAGCCGGCTGCACAGGGATACTTCTGCAGTGGCCTGAGTCTCCTGAAGGTGCACAGTTCCATGAAGAGTTGGGAGGACCTGCACCTGTGCAAAGCATCCGCCTCAGTCGTGCAGCATGCTGGCACAAGACTATCTCCCTCAGCTGGCTGCACAGGGATACTTCTGCAGTGGCCTGAGTCTCCTGAAGGGGCACAGTTCCATGAAGAGTTGAGAGGACCTGCACCTGTGGAAAGCAACCACCTCAGTCGTGCAACATGCTGCCACAAGACTATCTCCCGCAGCTTGCTGCACAGGGATACTTCTGCAGTGGTCGTAGTCTCCTGAAGGGGCACAGTTCCAGGAAGAGTTGGGACGACCTGCATCTGTGAAAGCATCCGCCTCAGTCGTGCAGCATGCTTGCACAAGACTATCTCCCGCAGCTGGCTGCACAGGGATACTTCTGCAGTGGACTGAGTCTCCTGAAGGGGCACAGTTCCATGAAGAGTTGGGAGGACCTGCACCTGTGGAAAGCATCCGCCTCAGTCGTGCAGCATGCTGGCACAAGACTATCTCCCGCAGCTGGCTGCACAGGGATACTTCTGCAGTGGCCTGAGTCTCCTGAAGTGGCACAGTTCCATGAAGAGTTGAGAGGACCTGCACCTGTGGAAAGCATCCACTTCAGTCGTGCAGCATGCTGGCACAAGACTATCTCCCGCAGCTGGCTGCACAGGGATACTTCTGCAGTGGTCGTAGTCTCCTGAAGGGGCACAGTTCCAGGAAGAGTTCGGAGGACCTGTACCTGTGAAAGCATCCGCCTCAGTCGTGCAGCATGCTGGCACAAGACTATCTCCCGCAGCTGACTAGACAGGGATACTTCTGCAGTGGCCTGAGTCTCCTGAAGGGGCACAGTTCCATGAAGAGTTGGGAGGACCTGCACCTGTGGAAAGCATCCGCCTCAGTCATGCAGCATGCTGGCAGAAGACTATCTCCCGCAGCTGGCTGCACAGGGATACTTCTGCAGTGGACTGAGTCTCCTGAAGGGGCACAGTTCCATGAAGAGTTGGGTGGACCTGGACCTGTGGGAAGCATCCGCCTCAGTCGTGCAGCATGCTGCCACAAGACTATCTCCCGCAGCTGGCTAGACAGGGATACTTCTGCAGTGGCCTGAGTCTCCTGAAGGGGCACAGTTCCATGAAGAGTTGGGAGGACCTGCACCTGTGGAAAGCATCCGCCTCAGTCATGCAGCATGCTGGCAGAAGACTATCTCCCGCAGCTGGCTGCACAGGGATACTTCTGCAGTGGACTGAGTCTCCTGAAGGGGCACAGTTCCATGAAGAGTTGGGAGGACCTGCACCTGTGGAAAGCATCCGCCTCAGTCGTGCAGCATGCTGGCACAAGACTATCTCCCGCAGATGGCTGCACAGGGATACTTCTGCAGTGGCCTGAGTCTCCTGAAGGGGCACAGTTCCATGAAGAGTTGGGAGGACCTGCACCTGTGCAAAGCATCCACCTCAGTCGTGCAGCATGCTGACACAAGACTATCTCCCGCAGCAGGCTGCACAGGGATACTTCTGCAGTGGCCTGAGTCTCCTGAAGGGGCACAGTTCCATGAAGAGTTGAGAGAACCAGCACCTGTGGAAAGCACCCGCCTCAGTCGTCCAGCATGCTGGCACAAGACTATCTCCCGCAGCTGACTGCACAGGGATACTTCTGCAGTGGCCTGAGTCTCCTGAAGGGGCACAGTTCCATGAAGAGTTGGGTGGACCTGGCCCTGTGGAAAGCATCCGCCTCAGTCGTGCAGCATGCTGGCACAAGACTATCTCCCGCAGCTGGCTGCACAGGGATACTTCTGCAGTGGCCTGAGTCTCCTGAAGGGGCACAGTTCCATGAAGAGTTGGGAGGACCTGCACCTGTGAAAGCATCCGCCTCAGTCGTGCAGCATGCTGGCACAAGACTATCTCCCACAGCTGGCTAGACAGGGAAACTTCTGCAGTGGCCTGAGTCTCCTGAAGGGACACAGTTCCATGAGGAGTTGGGAGGACTTGCACCTCTGGAAAGCATCCGACTCAGTCGTGTAGCATGCTGGCACAAGACTATCTCCCGATGCTGGCTGCACAGGGATACTTCTGCAGTGGCCTGAGTCTCCTGAAGGGGCACAGTTCCATGAAGAGTTGGGAGGACCTACATCTGTGGAAAGCATCCGCCTCGGTCGTGCAGCATGCTGGCACAAGACTATCTCCCGCAGCTGGCTGCACAGGGATACTTCTGCAGTGGCCTGAGTCTCCTGAAGGGGCACAGTTCCATGAAGAGTTGGGAGGACCTGCACCTGTGGAAGGCATCTGCCTCAGTCGTGCAGCATGCTGGCACAAGACTATCTCCCGCAGCTGGCTGCACAGGGATACTTCTGCAGTGGCCTGAGTCTCCTGAAGGGGCAGATTTCCATGAAGAGTTGGGAGGACCTGCATCTGTGGAAAGCATCCGCGTCAGTCGTGCAGCATGCTGCACAAGACTATCTCCCGCAGCTGGCTGCACAGGGATACTTCTGCAGTGGCCTGAGTCTCCTGAAGGGGCACAGTTCCATGAAGAGTTGGGAGGACCTACATCTGTGGAAAGCATCCGCCTCAGTCGTGCAGCATGCTGGCACAAGACTATCTCCCGCAGCTGACTGCACAGGGATACTTCTGCAGTGGCCTGAGTATCCTGAAGGGGCACAGTTCCATGAAGAGTTGGGTGGACCTGGACCTGTGGAAAGCATCCGCCTCAGTCGTGCAGCATGCTGGCACAAGACTATCTCCCGCAGCTGGCTGCACAGGGATACTTTTGCAGTGGCCTGAGTCTCCTGAAGGGGCACAGTTCCAGGAAGAGTTAGGAGGACCTGCACCTGTGAAAGCATCCTCCTCAGTCGTGCAGCATGTTGGCACAAGACTATCTCCCGCAGCTGACTGCACAGGGATACTTCTGCAGTGGCCTGAGTCTCCTGAAGGGGCACAGTTCCATGAAGAGTTGGGTGGACCTGGACCTGTGGAAAGCATCCGCCTCACTCGTGCAGCATGCTGGCACAAGACTATCTCCCGCAGCTGGCTGCACAGGGATACTTCTGCAGTGGTCGTAGTCTCCTGAAGGGGCACAGTTCCAGGAAGAGTTAGGTGGACCTGCACCTGTGAAAGCATCCGCCTCAGTCGTGCAGCATGCTGGCACAAGACTATCTCCCGCAGCTGACTGCACAGGGATACTTCTGCAGTGGCCTGAGTCTCCTGAAGGGGCACAGTTCCATGAAGAGTTGGGAGGACCTGCACCTGTGGAAAGCATCCGCCTCAGTCGTGCAGCATGGTAGCACAAGACTATCTCCCGCAGCTGGCTGCACAGGGATACCTTTTCAGTGGCCTGAGTCTCCTGAAGGGGCACAGTTGCATGAAGAGTTGGGGGGACCTTCACCTATGGAAAGCATCTGCCTCAGTCGTGCAGCATGCTGGCACAAGACTATCTCCCGCAGCTGGCTGCACAGGGATACTTCTGCAGTGGCCTGAGTCTCCTGAAGGGACACAGTTCCATGAATAGTTGGGAGGACCTGCATCTGTGGAAATAATCCGCGTCAGTCGTGCAGCATGCTGCACAAGACTATCTCCCGCAGCTGGCTGCACAGGGATACTTCTTCAGTGGACTGAGTCTCCTGAAGGGGCACAGTTCCATGAAGAGTTGGGAGGACCTGCACCTGTGGAATGCATCCGCCTCAGTCGTGCAGCATGCTGGCACAAGACTATCTCCCGCAGCTGGCTGCACAGGGATACTTCTGCAGTGGCCTGAGTCTCCTGAAGGGGCACAGTTCCATGAAGAGTTGGGAGGACCTACATCTGTGGAAAGCATCCGCCTCAGTCGTGCAGCATGCTGGCACAAGACTATCTCCCGCAGCTGACTGCACAGGGATACTTCTGCAGTGGCCTGAGTCTCCTGAAGGGGCACAGTTCCATGAAGAGTTGGGTGGATCTGGACCTGTGGAAAGCATCCGCCTCAGTCGTGCAGCATGCTGGCACAAGACTATCTCCCGCAGCTGGCTGCACAGGGATACTTTTGCAGTGGCCTGAGTCTCCTGAAGGGGCACAGTTCCAGGAAGAGTTAGGAGGACCTGCACCTGTGAAAGCATCCGCCTCAGTCGTGCAGCATGTTGGCACAAGACTATCTCCCACAGCTGACTGCACAGGGATACTTGTGCAGTGGCCTGAGTCTCCTGAAGGGGCACAGTTCCATGAAGAGTTGGGTGGACCTGGACCTGTGGAAAGCATCCGCCTCAGTCGTGCAGCATGCTGGCACAAGACTATCTCCCGCAGCTGGCTGCGCAGGGATACTTCTGCAGTGTTCGTAGTCTCCTGAAGGGGCACAGTTCCAGGAAGAGTTAGGAGGACCTGCACCTGTGAAAGCATCCGCCTCAGTCGTGCAGCATGCTGGCACAAGACTATCTCCCGCAGCTGACTGCACAGGGATACTTCTGCAGTGGCCTGAGTCTCCTGAAGGGGCACAGTTCCATGAAGAGTTGGGAGGACTTGCACCTCTGGAAAGCATCCGACTCAGTCGCGCAGCATGCTGGCACAAGACTATCTCCCGATGCTGGCTGCACAGGGATACTTCTGCAGTGGCCTGAGTCTCCTGAAGGGGCACAGTTCCATGAAGAGATGGGAGGACCTACATCTGTGGAAAGCATCCGCCTCAGTCGTGCAGCATGCTGGCACAAGACTATCTCCCGCAGCTGGCTGCACAGGGATACTTCTGCAGTGGCCTGAGTCTCCTGAAGGGGCACAGTTCCATGAAGAGTTGGGAGGACCTGCACCTGTGGAAAGCATCCGCCTCAGTCGTGCAGCATGCTGGCACAAGACTATCTCCCGCAGCTGGCTGCACAGGGATACTTCTGCAGTGGCCTGAGTCTCCTGAAGGGGCACATTTCCATGAAGAGTTGGGAGGACCTGCACCTGTGGAAAGCATCCGCCTCAGTCGTGCAGCATGCTTGCACAAGACTATCTCCCGCAGTTGGCTGCACAGGGATACTTCTGCAGTGGCCTGAGTCTCCTGAAAGGGCACAGTTCCATGAAGAGTTGGGAGGACCTGCACCTGTGGAAAGCATCCGCCTCAGTCGTGCAGCATGCTGCCACAAGACTATCTCCCGCAGCTGGCTGCACAGGGATACTTCTGCAGTGGCCTGAGTCTCCTGAAGGGGCACAGTTCCATGAAGAGTTGGGAGGACCTGCACCTGTGGAAAGCATCCGCCTCAGTCGTGCAGCATGCTGCCACAAGACTATCTCCCGCAGCTGGCTGCACAGGGATACTTCTGCAGTGGCCTGAGTCTCCTGAATGGGCACAGTTCCATGAAGAGTTGGGAGGACCTGCACCTGTGGAAAGCATCCGCCTCAGTCGTGCAGCATGCTGGCACAAGACTATCTCCCGCAGCTGGCTGCACAGGGATACTTCTGCAGTGGCCTGAGTCTCCTAAAGGGGCCCAGTTCCAGGAAGAATTGGGAGGACCTGCACCTGTGAAAGCATCCGCCTCAGTCGTGCAGCATGCTGGCACAAGACTATCTCCCGCAGCTGACTGCACAGGGATACTTCTGCAGTGGCCTAAGTCTCCTGAAGGGGCACAGTTCCATGAAGAGTTGGGTGGACCTGAACCTGTGGAAAGCATCCGCTTAAGTCATGCAGCATGCTGCCACAAGACTGTCTCCCGCAGCTGGCTGAACAGGGATACTTCTGCAGTGGCCTGAGTCTCCTGAAGGGGCACAGTTCCATGAAGAGTTGGGAGGACCTGCACCTGTGGAAAGCATCCGACTCAGTCGTGCAGCATGCTGGCAGAAGACTATCTCCCGCAGCTGGCTGCACAGGGATACTTCTGCAGTGGGCTGAGTCTCCTGAAGGGGCACAGTTCCATGAAGAGTTGGGAGGACCTGCACCTGTGGAAAGCATCCGCCTCAGTCGTGCAGCATGCTGGCACAAGACTATCTCCCGCAGCTGGCTGCACAGGGATACTTCTGCAGTGGCTTGAGTCTCCTGAAGGGGCACAGTTCCATGAAGAGTTGGGAGGACCTGAACCTGTGGAAAGCATCCGCCTCAGTCGTGCAGCATGCTTGCACAAGACTATCTCCCGCAGCTGGCTGCACAGGGATACTTCTGCAGTGGCCTGAGTCTCCTGAAGGGGCACAGTTCCATGAAGAGTTGAGAGGACCTGCACCTGTGGAAAGCATCCGCCTCAGTCGTGCAGCATGCTGCCACAAGACTATCTCCCGCTGCTGGCTGCACAGGGATACTTCTGCAGTGGTCGTAGTCTTCTGAAGGGGCACAGTTCCAGGAAGAGTTAGGAGGACCTGCACCTGTGAAAGCATCCGCCTCAGTCGTGCAGCATGCTGGCACAAGACTATCTCCCGCAGCTGACTGCACAGGGATACATCTGCAGTGGCCTGAGTCTCCTGAAGGGGCACAGTTCCATGAAGAGTTGGGTGGACCTGGACCTGTGGAAAGCATCTGCCTCAGTCGTGCAGCATGCTGGCACAAGACTATCTCCCACAGCGGCTGCACAGGGATACTTCTGCAGTGGCCTGAGTCTCCTGAAGGGGCACAGTTCCAGGAAGAGTTGGGAGGACCTGCACCTGTGAAAGCATCCGCCTCAGTCGTGCAGCATGCTGGCACAAGACTATCTCCCGCAGCTGACTGCACAGGGATACTTCTGCAGTGGCCTGAGTCTCCTGAAGGGGCACAGTTCCATGAAGAGTTGGGTGGACCTGGACCTGTGGAAATCATCCGCCTCAGTCGTGCAGCATGCTGCCACAAGACTATCTCCCGCAGCTGGCTAGACAGGGATACTTCTGCAGTGGCCTGAGTTTCCTGAAGGGGCACAGTTCCATGAAGAGTTGGGAGGACCTGCACCTGCGGAAAGCATCCGCCTCAGTCGTGCAGCATGCTGGCAGTAGACTATCTCCCGCAGCTGGCTGCACAGGGATACTTCTGCAGTGGCCTGAGTCTCCTGAAGGGGCACAGTTCCATGAAGAGTTGGGAGGACCTGCACCTGTGGAAAGCATCCGCCTCAGTCGTGCAGCATGCTTGCACAAGACTATCTCCCGCAGCTGGCTGCACAGGGATACTTCTGCAGTGGACTGAGTCTCCTGAAGGGGCACAGTTCCATGAAGAGTTGGGAGGACCTGCACCTGTGGAAAGCATCCGCCTCAGTCGTGCAGCATGCTGGCACAAGACTATCTCCCGCAGCCGGCTGCACAGGGATACTTCTGCAGTGGCCTGAGTCTCCTGAAGGGGCACAGTTCCATGAAGAGTTGGGAGGACCTGCACCTGTGGAAAGCATCCGCCTCAGTCGTGCAGCATGCTTGCACAAGACTATCTCCCGCAGCTGGCTGCACAGTGATACTTCTGCAGTGGACTGAGTCTCCTGAAGGGGCACAGTTCCATGACGAGTTGGGAGGACCTGCGCCTGTGCAAAGCATCCACCTCAGTCGTGCAGCATGCTGGCACAAGACTATCTCCCGCAGCTGGCTGCACAGGGATACTTCTGCAGTGGCCTGAGTCTCCTGAAGGGGCACAGTTCCATAAAGAGTTGGGAGGACCTGAACCTGTGGAAAGCATCCGCCTCAGTCGTGCAGCATGCTTGCACAAGACTATCTCCCGCAGCTGGCTGCACAGGGATATTTCTGCAGTGGCCTGAGTCTCCTGAAGGGGCACAGTTCCATGAAGAGTTGAGAAGACCTGCACCTGTGGAAAGCATCCGCCTCAGTCGTGCAGCATGCTGCCACAAGACTATCTCCCGCTGCTGGCTGCACAGGGATACATCTGCAGTGGCCTGAGTCTCCTGAAGGGGCACAGTTCCATGAAGAGTTGGGTGGACCTGGACCTGTGGAAAGCATCTGCCTCAGTCGTGCAGCATGCTGGCACAAGACTATCTCCCGCAGCGGCTGCACAGGGATACTTCTGCAGTGGCCTGAGTCTCCTGAAGGGGCACAGTTCCAGGAAGAGTTGGGAGGACCTGCACCTGTGAAAGCATCCGCCTCAGTCGTGCAGCATGCTGGTACAAGACTATCTCCCGCAGCTGACTGCACAGGGATACATCTGCAGTGGCCTGAGTCTCCTGAAGGGGCACAGTTCCATGAAGAGTTGGGTGGACCTGGACCTGTGGAAAGCATCTGCCTCAGTCGTGCAGCATGCTGGCACAAGAATATCTCCCGCAGCGGCTGCACAGGGATACTTCTGCAGTGGCCTGAGTCTCCTGAAGGGGCACAGTTCCAGGAAGAGTTGGGAGGACCTGCACCTGTGAAAGCATCCGCCTCAGTCGTGCAGCATGCTGGCACAAGACTATCTCCCGCAGCTGACTGCACAGGGATACTTCTGCAGTGGCCTGAGTCTCCTGAAGGGGCACAGTTCCATGAAGAGTTGGGTGGACCAGGACCTGTGGAAAGCATCCGCCTCAGTCGTGCAGCATGCTGCCACAAGACTATCTCCCGCAGCTGTCTGCACAGTGATACTTCTGCAGTGGACTGAGTCTCCTGAAGGGGCACAGTTCCATGAAGAGTTGGGAAGACCTGCACCTGTGGAAAGCATCCGCGTCAGTCGTGCAGCATGCTGGCAGAAGACTATCTCCCGCAGCTGGCTGCACAGGGATACTTCTGCAGTGGCCTGAGTCTCCTGAAGGGGCACAGTTCCATGAAGAGTTGGGAGGACCTGCACCTGTGGAAAGCATCCGCCTCAGTCGTGCAGCATGCTTGCACAAGACTATCTCCCGCAGCTGGCTGCACAGGGATACTTCTGCAGTGGACTGAGTCTCCTGAAGGGGCACAGTTGCATGAAGAGTTGGGAGGACCTGCACCTGTGGAAAGCATCCGCCTCAGTCGTGCAGCATGCTGGCACAAGACTATCTCCCGCAGCCGGCTGCACAGGGATACTTCTGCAGTGGCCTGAGTCTCCTGAAGGGGCACAGTTCCATGAAGAGTTGGGAGGACCTGCACCTGTGGAAAGCATCCTCCTCAGTCGTGCAGCATGCTTGCACAAGACTATCTCCCGCAGCTGGCTGCACAGGGATACTTCTGCAGTGGCCTGAGTCTCCTGAAGGGGCACAGTTCCATGAAGAGTTGGGAGGACCTGCGCCTGTGGAAAGCATCCGCCTCAGTCGTGCAGCATGCTTGCACAAGACTATCTCCCGCAGCTGGCTGCACAGTGATACTTCTGCAGTGGACTGAGTCTCCTGAAGGGGCACAGTTCCATGAAGAGTTGGGAGGACCTGCACCTGTGGAAAGCATCCGCCTCAGTCGTGCAGCATGCTGCCACAAGACTATCTCCCGCTGCTGGCTGCACAGGGATACTTCTGCAGTGGTCGTAGTCTCCTGAAGGGGCACAGTTCCAGGAAGAGTTAGGAGGACCTGCACCTGTGAAAGCATCCGCCTCAGTCGTGCAGCATGCTGGCACAAGACTATCTCCCGCAGCTGACTGCACAGGGATACATCTGCAGTGGTCGTAGTCTCCTGAAGGGGCACAGTTCCAGGAAGAGTTAGGAGGAACTGCACCTGTGAAAGCATCCGCCTCAGTCATGCAGCATGCTGGCACAAGACTATCTCCCGCAGCTGACTGCACAGGGATACATCTGCAGTGGCCTGAGTCTCCTGAAGGGGCACAGTTCCATGAAGAGTTGGGTGGACCTGGACCTGTTGAAAGCATCTGCCTCAGTCGTGCAGCATGCTGGCACAAGACTATCTCCCGCAGCGGCTGCACAGGGATACTTCTGCAGTGGCCTGAGTCTCCTGAAGGGGCACAGTTCCAGGAAGAGTTGGGAGGACCTGCACCTGTGAAAGCATCCGCCTCAGTCGTGCAGCATGCTGGCACAAGACTATCTCCCGCAGCTGACTGCACAGGGATACTTCTGCAGTGGCCTGAGTCTCCTGAAGGGGCACAGTTCCATGAAGAGTTGGGTGGACCTGGACCTGTGGAAAGCATCCGCCTCAGTCGTGCAGCATGCTGCCACAAGACTATCTCCCGCAGCTGGCTGCACAGTGATACTTCTGCAGTGGACTGAGTCTCCTGAAGGGGCACAGTTCCATGACGAGTTGGGAGGACCTGCGCCTGTGCAAAGCATCCACCTCAGTCGTGCAGCATGCTGGCACAAGACTATCTCCCGCAGCTGGCTGCACAGGGATACTTCTGCAGTGGCCTGAGTCTCCTGAAGGGGCACAGTTCCATGAAGAGTTGAGAGGACCTGCACCTGTGGAAAGCATCCGCCTCAGTCGTGCAGCATGCTGGCACAAGACTATCTCCCGCAGCGGCTGCACAGGGATACTTCTGCAGTGGCCTGAGTCTCCTGAAGGGGCACAGTTCCAGGAAGAGTTGGGAGGACCTGCACCTGTGAAAGCATCCGCCTCAGTCGTGCAGCATGCTGGCACAAGACTATCTCCCGCAGCTGACTGCACAGGGATACTTCTGCAGTGGCCTGAGTCTCCTGAAGGGGCACAGTTCCATGAAGAGTTGGGTGGACCTGGACCTGTGGAAAGCATCAGCCTCAGTCGTGCAGCATGCTGCCACAAGACTATCTCCCGCAGCTGGCTGCACAGTGATACTTCTGCAGTGGACTGAGTCTCCTGAAGGGGCACAGTTCCATGACGAGTTGGGAGGACCTGCGCCTGTGCAAAGCATCCACCTCAGTCGTGCAGCATGCTGGCACAAGACTATCTCCCGCAGCTGGCTGCAAAGGGATACTTCTGCAGTGGTCGTAGTCTCCTGAAGAGGCACAGTTCCAGGAAGAGTTAGGAGGACCTGCACCTGTGAAAGCATCCGCCTCAGTCGTGCAGCATGCTGGCACAAGACTATCTCCCGCAGCTGACTGCACAGGGATACTTCTGCAGTGGCCTGAGTCTCCTGAAGGGGCACAGTTCCATGAAGAGTTGGGTGGACCTGGACCTGTGGAAAGCATCCGCCTCAGTCGTGCAGCATGCTGCCACAAGCCTATCTCCCGCAGCTGGCTAGACAGGGATACTTCTGCAGTGGCCTGAGTCTCCTGAAGGGGCACAGTTCCATGAAGAGTTGGGAGGACTTGCACCTCTGGAAAGCATCCGACTGAGTCGTGTAGCATGCTGGCACAAGACTATCTCCCGATGCTGGCTGCACAGGGATACTTCTGCAGTGGTCTGAGTCTCCTGAAGGGGCACAGTTCCATGAAGAGTTGGGAGGACCTACATCTGTGGAAAGCATCCGCGTCGGTCATGCAGCATGCTGGCACAAGACTATCTCCCGCAGCTGGCTGCACAGGGATACTTCTGCAGTGGCCTGGGTCTCCTGAAGGGGCACAGTTCCATGAAGAGTTGGGAGGACCTGCACCTGTGGAAAGCATCTGCCTCAGTCGTGCAGCATGCTGGCACAAGACTATCTCCCGCAGCTGGCTGCACAGGGATACTTCTGCAGTGGCCTGAGTCTCCTGAAGGGGCAGATTTCCATGAAGATTTGGGAGGACCTGCATCTATGGAAATCATCCGCCTCAGTCGTGCAGCATGCTGCACAAGACTATCTCCCGCAGCTGGCTGCACAGGGATACTTCTTCAGTGGACTGAGTCTCCTGAAGGGGCACAGTTCCATGAAGAGTTGGGAGGACCTGCACCTGTGGAAAGCATCCGCCTCAGTCGTGCAGCATGCTGGCACAAGACTATCTCCCGCAGCTGGCTGCACAGGGATACTTCTGCAGTGGCCTGAGTCTCCTGAAGGGGCACAGTTCCATGAAGAGTTGGGAGGACCTGCACTTGTGGAAAGCATCTGTCTCAGTCGTGCAGCATGCTTGCACAAGACTATCTCCCGCAGCTGGCTGCACAGGGATACTTCTGTAGTGGACTGAGTCTCCTGAAGGGGCACAGTTCCATGAAGAGTTGGGAGGACCTGCACCTGTGCAAAGCATCCGCCTCAGTCGTGCAGCATGCTGGCACAAGACTATCTCCCTCAGCTGGCTGCACAGGGATACTTCTGCAGTGGCCTGAGTCTCCTGAAGGGGCACAGTTCCATGAAGAGTTGAGAGGACCTGCACCTGTGGAAAGCATCCGCCTCAGTCGTGCAGCATGCTGCCACAAGACTATCTCCCGCAGCTTGCTGCACAGGGATACTTCTGCAGTGGTCGTAGTCTCCTGAAGGGGCACAGTTCCAGGAAGAGTTGGGAGGACCTGCATCTGTGAAAGCATCTGCCTCAGTCGTGCAGCATGCTGGCACAAGACTATCTCCCGCAGCTGGCTGCACAGGGATACTTCTGCAGTGGCCTGAGTCTCCTGAAGGGGCAGATTTCCATGAAGATTTGGGAGGACCTGCATCTATGGAAATCATCCGCCTCAGTCGTGCAGCATGCTGCACAAGACTATCTCCCGCAGCTGGCTGCACAGGGATACTTCTTCAGTGGACTGAGTCTCCTGAAGGGGCACAGTTCCATGAAGAGTTGGGAGGACCTGCACCTGTGGAAAGCATCCGCCTCAGTCGTGCAGCATGCTGGCACAAGACTATCTCCCGCAGCTGGCTGCACAGGGATACTTCTGCAGTGGCCTGAGTCTCCTGAAGGGGCACAGTTCCATGAAGAGTTGGGAGGACCTGCACTTGTGGAAAGCATCCGTCTCAGTCGTGCAGCATGCTTGCACAAGACTATCTCCCGCAGCTGGCTGCACAGGGATACTTCTGTAGTGGACTGAGTCTCCTGAAGGGGCACAGTTCCATGAAGAGTTGGGAGGAGCTGCACCTGTGGAAAGCATCCGCCTCAGTCGTGCAGCATGCTGGCACAAGACTATCTCCCGCAGCCGGCTGCACAGGGATACTTCTGCAGTGGCCTGAGTCTCCTGAAGGGGCACAGTTCCATGAAGAGTTGGGAGGACCTGCACCTGTGGAAAGCATCCGCCTCAGCCGTGCAGCATGCTTGCACAAGACTATCTCCCGCAGCCGGCTGCACAGGGATACTTCTGCAGTGGCCTGAGTCTCCTGAAGGTGCACAGTTCCATGAAGAGTTGGGAGGACCTGCACCTGTGCAAAGCATCCGCCTCAGTCGTGCAGCATGCTGGCACAAGACTATCTCCCTCAGCTGGCTGCACAGGGATACTTCTGCAGTGGCCTGAGTCTCCTGAAGGGGCACAGTTCCATGAAGAGTTGAGAGGACCTGCACCTGTGGAAAGCAACCGCCTCAGTCGTGCAGCATGCTGCCCCAAGACTATCTCCCGCAGCTTGCTGCACAGGGATACTTCTGCAGTGGTCGTAGTCTCCTGAAGGGGCACAGTTCCAGGAAGAGTTGGGAGGACCTGCATCTGTGAAAGCATCCGCCTCAGTCGTGCAGCATGCTTGCACAAGACTATCTCCCGCAGCTGGCTGCACAGGGATACTTCTGCAGTGGACTGAGTCTCCTGAAGGGGCACAGTTCCATGAAGAGTTGGGAGGACCTGCACCTGTGGAAAGCATCCGCCTCAGTCGTGCAGCATGCTGGCAGAAGACTATCTCCCGCAGCTGGCTGCACAGGGATACTTCTGCAGTGGCCTGAGTCTCCTGAAGGGGCACAGTTCCATGAAGAGTTGGGAGGACCTGCGCCTGTGGAAAGCATCCACCTCATTCGTGCAGCATGCTGGCACAAGACTATCTCCCACAGCTGGCTGCACAGGGATACTTCTGCAGTGGCTTGAGTCTCCTGAAGGGGCACAGTTCCATGAAGAGTTGGGAGGACCTGAACCTGTGGAAAGCATCCGCCTCAGTCGTGCAGCATGCTTGCACAAGACTATCTCCCGCAGCTGGCTGCACAGGGATACTTCTGCAGTGGCCTGAGTCTCCTGAAGGGGCACAGTTCCATGAAGAGTTGAGAGGACCTGCACCTGTGGAAAGCATCCGCCTCAGTCGTGCAGCATGCTGCCACAAGACTATCTCCCGCTGCTGGCTGCACAGGGATACTTCTGCAGTGGTCGTAGTCTTCTGAAGGGGCACAGTTCCAGGAAGAGTTAGGAGGACCTGCACCTGTGAAAGCATCCGCCTCAGTCGTGCAGCATGCTGGCACAAGACTATCTCCCGCAGCTGACTGCACAGGGATACATCTGCAGTGGCCTGAGTCTCCTGAAGGGGCACAGTTCCATGAAGAGTTGGGTGGACCTGGACCTGTGGAAAGCATCTGCCTCAGTCGTGCAGCATGCTGGCACAAGACTATCTCCCACAGCGGCTGCACAAGGATACTTCTGCAGTGGCCTGAGTCTCCTGAAGGGGCACAGTTCCAGGAAGAGTTGGGAGGACCTGCACCTGTGAAAGCATCCGCCTCAGTCGTGCAGCATGCTGGCACAAGACTATCTCCCGCAGCTGACTGCACAGGGATACTTCTGCAGTGGCCTGAGTCTCCTGAAGGGGCACAGTTCCATGAAGAGTTGGGTGGACCTGGACCTGTGGAAAGCATCCGCCTCAGTCGTGCAGCATGCTGCCACAAGACTATCTCCCGCAGCTGGCTAGACAGGGATACTTCTGCAGTGGCCTGAGTTTCCTGAAGGGGCACAGTTCCATGAAGAGTTGGGAGGACCTGCACCTGTGGAAAGCATCCGCCTCAGTCGTGCAGCATGCTGGCAGAAGACTATCTCCTGCAGCTGGCTGCACAGGGATACTTCTGCAGTGGCCTGAGTCTCCTGAAGGGGCACAGTTCCATGAAGAGTTGGGAGGACCTGCACCTGTGGAAAGCATCCGCCTCAGTCGTGCAGCATGCTTGCACAAGACTATCTCCCGCAGCTGGCTGCACAGGGATACTTCTGCAGTGGACTGAGTCTCCTGAAGGGGCACAGTTCCATGAAGAGTTGGGAGGACCTGCACCTGTGGAAAGCATCCGCCTCAGTCGTGCAGCATGCTTGCACAAGACTATCTCCCGCAGCTGGCTGCACAGGGATACTTCTGCAGTGGACTGAGTCTCCTGAAGGGGCACAGTTCCATGAAGAGTTGGGAGGACCTGAACCTGTGGAAAGCATCCGCCTCAGTCGTGCAGCATGCTTGCACAAGACTATCTCCCGCAGCTGGCTGCACAGGGATACTTCTGCAGTGGCCTGAGTCTCCTGAAGGGGCACAGTTCCATGAAGAGTTGAGAGGACCTGCACCTGTGGAAAGCATCCGCCTCAGTCGTGCAGCATGCTGCCACAAGACTATCTCCCGCAGCTGACTGCACAGGGATACATCTGCAGTGGCCTGAGTCTCCTGAAGGGGCACAGTTCCATGAAGAGTTGGGTGGACCTGGACCTGTGGAAAGCATCTGCCTCAATCGTGCAGCATGCTAGCACAAGAATATCTCCCGCAGCGGCTGCACAGGGATACTTCTGCAGTGGCCTGAGTCTCCTGAAGGGGCACAGTTCCAGGAAGAGTTGGGAGGACCTGCACCTGTGAAAGCATCCGCCTCAGTCGTGCAGCATGCTGGCACAAGACTATCTCCCGCAGCTGACTGCAGAGGGATACTTCTGCAGTGGCCTGAGTCTCCTGAAGGGGCACAGTTCCATGAAGAGTTGGGTGGACCTGCACCTGTGAAAGCATCCGCCTCAGTCGTGCAGCATGCTGGCACAAGACTATCTCCCGCAGCTGTCTGCACAGTGATACTTCTGCAGTGGACTGAGTCTCCTGAAGGGGCACAGTTCCATGAAGAGTTGGGAAGACCTGCACCTGTGGAAAGCATCCGCGTCAGTCGTGCAGCATGCTGGCAGAAGACTATCTCCCGCAGCTGGCTGCACAGGGATACTTCTGCAGTGGCCTGAGTCTCCTGAAGGGGCACAGTTCCATGAAGAGTTGGGAGGACCTGCACCTATGGAAAGCATCCGCCTCAGTCGTGCAGCATGCTTGCACAAGACTATCTCCCGCAGCTGGCTGCACAAGGATACTTCTGCAGTGGACTGAGTCTCCTGAAGGGGCACAGTTCCATGAAGAGTTGGGAGGACCTGCACCTGTGGAAAGCATCCGCCTCAGTCGTGCAGCATGCTGGCACAAGACTATCTCCCGCAGCCGGCTGCACAGGGATACTTCTGCAGTGGCCTGAGTCTCCTGAAGGGGCACAGTTCCATGAAGAGTTGGGAGGACCTGCACCTGTGGAAAGCATCCGCCTCAGTCGTGCAGCATGCTTGCACAAGACTATCTCCCGCAGCTGGCTGCACAGGGATACTTCTGCAGTGGCCTGAGTCTCCTGAAGGGGCACAGTTCCATGAAGAGTTGGGAGGACCTGCGCCTGTGGAAAGCATCCGCCTCAGTCGTGCAGCATGCTTGCACAAGACTATCTCCGGCAGCTGGCTGCACAGTGATACTTCTGCAGTGGACTGAGTCTCCTGAAGGGGCACAGTTCCATGACGAGTTGGGAGGACCTGCGCCTGTGCAAAGCATCCACCTCAGTCGTGCAGCATGCTGGCACAAGACTATCTCCCGCAGCTGGCTGCACAGGGATACTTCTGCAGTGGCCTGAGTCTCCTGAAGGGGCACAGTTCCATGAAGAGTTGGGAGGACCTGCACCTGTGGAAAGCATCCGCCTCAGTCGTGCAGCATGCTGCCACAAGACTATCTCCCGCTGCTGGCTGCACAGGGATACTTCTGCAGTGGTCATAGTCTCCTGAAGGGGCACAGTTCCAGGAAGAGTTGGGAGGACCTGCACCTGTGAAAGCATCCGCCTCAGTCGTGCAGCATGCTGGCACAAGACTATCTCCCGCAGCTGACTGCACAGGGATACTTCTGCAGTGGCCTGAGTCTCCTGAAGGGGCACAGTTCCATGAAGAGTTGGGTGGACCTGGACCTGTGGAAAGCATCCGCCTCAGTCGTGCAGCATGCTGCCACAAGACTATCTCCCGCAACTGGCTGCACAGTGATACTTCTGCAGTGGACTGAGTCTCCTGAAGGGGCACAGTTCCATGACGAATTGGGAGGACCTGCGCCTGTGCAAAGCATCCACCTCAGTCGTGCAGCATGCTGGCACAAGACTATCTCCCGCAGCTGGCTGCACAGGGATACTTCTGCAGTGGCCTGAGTCTCCTGAAGGGGCACAGTTCCATGAAGAGTTGAGAGGACCTGCACCTGTGGAAAGCATCCGCCTCAGTCGTGCAGCATGCTGGCACAAGACTATCTCCCGCAGCGGCTGCACAGGGATACTTCTGCAGTGGCCTGAGTCTCCTGAAGGGGCACAGTTCCAGGAAGAGTTGGGAGGACCTGCACCTGTGAAAGCATCCGCCTCAGTCGTGCAGCATGCTGCCACAAGACTATCTCCCGCAGCTGGCTGCACAGTGATACTTCTGCAGTGGACTGAGTCTCCTGAAGGGGCACAGTTCCATGACGAGTTGGGAGGACCTGCGCCTGTGCAAAGCATCCACCTCAGTCGTGCAGCATGCTGGCACAAGACTATCTCCCGCAACTGGCTGCAAAGGGATACTTCTGCAGTGGTCGTAGTCTCCTGAAGAGGCACAGTTCCAGGAAGAGTTAGGAGGACCTGCACCTGTGAAAGCATCCGCCTCAGTCGTGCAGCATGCTGGCACAAGACTATCTCCCGCAGCTGACTGCACAGGGATACTTCTGCAGTGGCCTGAGTCTCCTGAAGGGGCACAGTTCCATGAAGAGTTGGGTGGACCTGGACCTGTGGAAAGCATCCACCTCAGTCGTGCAGCATGCTGCCACAAGCCTATCTCCCGCAGCTGGCTAGACAGGGATACTTCTGCAGTGGCCTGAGTCTCCTGAAGGGGCACAGTTCCATGAAGAGTTGGGAGGACTTGCACCTCTGTAAAGCATCCGACTGAGTCGTGTAGCATGCTGGCACAAGACTATCTCCCGATGCTGGCTGCACAGGGATACTTCTGCAGTGGTCTGAGTCTCCTGAAGGGGCACAGTTCCATGAAGAGTTCGGAGGACCTACATCTGTGGAAAGCATCCGCGTCGGTCGTGCAGCATGCTGGCACAAGACTATCTCCCGCAGCTGGCTGCACAGGGATACTTCTGCAGTGGCCTGAGTCTCCTGAAGGGGCACAGTTCCATGAAGAGTTGGGAGGACCTGCACCTGTGGAAAGCATCTGCCTCAGTCGTGCAGCATGCTGGCACAAGACTATCTCCCGCAGCTGGCTGCACAGGGATACTTCTGCAGTGGCCTGAGTCTCCTGAAGGGGCAGATTTCCATGAAGATTTGGGAGGACCTGCATCTATGGAAATCATCCGCCTCAGTCGTGCAGCATGCTGCACAAGACTATCTCCCGCAGCTGGCTGCACAGGGATACTTCTTCAGTGGACTGAGTCTCCTGAAGGGGCACAGTTCCATGAAGAGTTGGGAGGACCTGCACCTGTGCAAAGCATCCGCCTCAGTCGTGCAGCATGCTGGCACAAGACTATCTCCCTCAGCTGGCTGCACAGGGATACTTCTGCAGTGGCCTGAGTCTCCTGAAGGGGCACAGTTCCATGAAGAGTTGAGAGGACCTGCACCTGTGGAAAGCATCCGCCTCAGTCGTGCAGCATGCTGCCACAAGACTATCTCCCGCAGCTTGCTGCACAGGGATACTTCTGCAGTGGTCGTAGTCTCCTGAAGGGGCACAGTTCCAGGAAGAGTTGGGAGGACCTGCATCTGTGAAAGCATCCGCCTCAGTCGTGCAGCATGCTTGCACAAGACTATCTCCCGCAGCTGGCTGCACAGGAATACCTCTGCAGTGGACTGAGTCTCCTGAAGGGGCACAGTTCCATGAAGAGTTGGGAGGAGCTGCACCTGTGGAAAGCATCCGCCTCAGTCGTGCAGCATGCTGGCACAAGACTATCTCCCGCAGCCGGCTGCACAGGGATACTTCTGCAGTGGCCTGAGTCTCCTGAAGGGGCACAGTTCCATGAAGAGTTGGGAGGACCTGCACCTGTGGAAAGCATCCGCCTCAGCCGTGCAGCATGCTTGCACAAGACTATCTCCCGCAGCCGGCTGCACAGGGATACTTCTGCAGTGGCCTGAGTCTCCTGAAGGTGCACACTTCCATGAAGAGTTGGGAGGACCTGCACCTGTGCAAAGCATCCGCCTCAGTCGTGCAGCATGCTGGCACAAGACGATCTCCCTCAGCTGGCTGCACAGGGATACTTCTGCAGTGGCCTGAGTCTCCTGAAGGGGCACAGTTCCATGAAGAGTTGAGAGGACCTGCACCTGTGGAAAGCAACCGCCTCAGTCATGCAGCATGCTGCCACAAGACTATCTCCCGCAGCTTGCTGCACAGGGATACTTCTGCAGTGGTCGTAGTCTCCTGAAGGGGCACAGTTCCAGGAAGAGTTGGGAGGACCTGCATCTGTGAAAACATCCGCCTCAGTCGTGCAGCATGCTTGCACAAGACTATCTCCCGCAGCTGGCTGCACAGGGATACTTCTGCAGTGGACTGAGTCTCCTGAAGGGGCACAGTTCCATGAAGAGTTGGGAGGACCTGCACCTGTGGAAAGCATCCGCCTCAGTCGTGCAGCATGCTGGCAGAAGACTATCTCCCGCAGCTGGCTGCACAGGGATACTTCTGCAGTGGCCTGAGTCTCCTGAAGGGGCACAGTTCCATGAAGAGTTGGGAGGACCTGCGCCTGTGGAAAGCATCCACCTCATTCGTGCAGCATGCTGGCACAAGACTATCTCCCACAGCTGGCTGCACAGGGATACTTCTGCAGTGGCTTGAGTCTCCTGAAGGGGCACAGTTCCATGAAGAGTTGGGAGGACCTGAACCTGTGGAAAGCATCCACCTCAGTCGTGCAGCATGCTTGCACAAGACTATCTCCCGCAGCTGGCTGCACAGGGATACTTCTGCAGTGGCCTGAGTCTCCTGAAGGGGCACAGTTCCATGAAGAGTTGAGAGGACCTGCACCTGTGGAAAGCATCCGCCTCAGTCGTGCAGCATGCTGCCACAAGACTATCTCCCGCAGCTGATTGCACAGGGATACTTCTGCAGTGGCCTGAGTCTCCTGAAGGGGCACAGTTCCATGAAGAGTTGGGTGGACCTGGACCTGTGGAAAGCATCCGCCTCAGTCGTGCAGCATGCTGCCACAAGACTATCTCCCGCAGCTGGCTAGACAGGGATACTTCTGCAGTGGCCTGAGTTTCCTGAAGGGGCACAGTTCCATGAAGAGTTGGGAGGACCTGCACCTGTGGAAAGCATCCGCCTCAGTCGTGCAGCATGCTGGCAGAAGACTATCTCCCGCAGCTGGCTGCACAGGGATACTTCTGCAGTGGCCTGAGTCTCCTGAAGGGGCACAGTTCCATGAAGAGTTGGGAGGACCTGCACCTGTGGAAAGCATCCGCCTCAGTCGTGCAGCATGCTTGCACAAGACTATCTCCCGCAGCTGGCTGCACAGGGATACTTCTGCAGTGGACTGAGTCTCCTGAAGGGGCACAGTTCCATGAAGAGTTGGGAGGACCTGCACCTGTGGAAAGCATCCGCCTCAGTCGTGCAGCATGCTGGCACAAGACTATCTCCCGCAGCCGGCTGCACAGGGATACTTCTGCAGTGGCCTGAGTCTCCTGAAGGGGCACAGTTCCATGAAGAGTTGGGAGGACCTGCACCTGTGGAAAGCATCCGCCTCAGTCGTGCAGCATGCTTGCACAAGACTATCTCCCGCAGCTGGCTGCACAGTGATACTTCTGCAGTGGACTGAGTCTCCTGAAGGGGCACAGTTCCATGACGAGTTGGGAGGACCTGCGCCTGTGCAAAGCATCCACCTCAGTCGTGCAGCATGCTGGCACAAGACTATCTCCCGCAGCTGGCTGCACAGGGATACTTCTGCAGTGGCCTGAGTCTCCTGAAGGGGCACAGTTCCATGAAGAGTTGGGAGGACCTGAACCTGTGGAAAGCATCCGCCTCAGTCGTGCAGCATGCTTGCACAAGACTATCTCCCGCAGCTGGCTGCACAGGGATACTTCTGCAGTGGCCTGAGTCTCCTGAAGGGGCACAGTTCCATGAAGAGTTGAGAGGACCTGCACCTGTGGAAAGCATCCGCCTCAGTCATGCAGCATGCTGCCACAAGACTATCTCCCGCTGCTGGCTGCACAGGGATACATCTGCAGTGGCCTGAGTCTCCTGAAGGGGCACAGTTCCATGAAGAGTTGGGTGGACCTGGACCTGTGGAAAGCATCTGCCTCAGTCGTGCAGCATGCTGGCACAAGACTATCTCCCGCAGCGGCTGCACAGGGATACTTCTGCAGTGGCCTGAGTCTCCTGAAGGGGCACAGTTCCAGGAAGAGTTGGGAGGACCTGCACCTGTGAAAGCATCCGCCTCAGTCGTGCAGCATGCTGGTACAAGACTATCTCCCGCAGCTGACTGCACAGGGATACATCTGCAGTGGCCTGAGTCTCCTGAAAGGGCACAGTTCCATGAAGAGTTGGGTGGACCTGGACCTGTGGAAAGCATCCGCCTCAGTCGTGCAGCATGCTGCCACAAGACTATCTCCCGCAGCTGTCTGCACAGTGATACTTCTGCAGTGGACTGAGTCTCCTGAAGGGGCACAGTTCCATGAAGAGTTGGGAAGACCTGCACCTGTGGAAACCATCCGCGTCAGTCGTGAAGCATGCTGGCAGAAGACTATCTCCCGCAGCTGGCTGCACAGGGATACTTCTGCAGTGGCCTGAGTCTCCTGAAGGGGCACAGTTCCATGAAGAGTTGGGAGGACCTGCACCTATGGAAAGCATCCGCCTCAGTCGTGCAGCATGCTTGCACAAGACTATCTCCCGCAGCTGGCTGCACAGGGATACTTCTGCAGTGGACTGAGTCTCCTGAAGGGGCACAGTTCCATGAAGAGTTGGGAGGACCTGCACCTGTGGAAAGCATCCGCCTCAGTCGTGCAGCATGCTGGCACAAGACTATCTCCCGCAGCCGGCTGCACAGGGATACTTCTGCAGTGGCCTGAGTCTCCTGAAGGGGCACAGTTCCATGAAGAGTTGGGAGGACCTGCACCTGTGGAAAGCATCCGCCTCAGTCGTGCAGCATGCTTGCACAAGACTATCTCCCGCAGCTGGCTGCACAGGGATACTTCTGCAGTGGCCTGAGTCTCCTGAAGGGGCACAGTTCCATGAAGAGTTGGGAGGACCTGCGCCTGTGGAAAGCATCCGCCTCAGTCGTGCAGCATGCTTGCACAAGACTATCTCCCGCAGCTGGCTGCACAGTGATACTTCTGCAGTGGACTGAGTCTCCTGAAGGGGCACAGTTCCATGACGAGTTGGGAGGACCTGCGCCTGTGCAAAGCATCCACCTCAGTCGTGCAGCATGCTGGCACAAGACTATCTCCCGCTGCTGGCTGCACAGGGATACTTCTGCAGTGGTCGTAGTCTCCTGAAGGGGCACAGTTCCAGGAAGAGTTAGGAGGACCTGCACCTGTGAAAGCATCCGCCTCAGTCGTGCAGCATGCTGGCACAAGACTATCTCCCGCAGCTGACTGCACAGGGATACAACTGCAGTGGCCTGAGTCTCCTGAAGGGGCACAGTTCCATGAAGAGTTGGGTGGACCTGGACCTGTTGAAAGCATCTGCCTCAGTCGTGCAGCATGCTGGCACAAGACTATCTCCCGCAGCGGCTGCACAGGGATACTTCTGCAGTGGCCTGAGTCTCCTGAAGGGGCACAGTTCCAGGAAGAGTTGGGAGGACCTGCACCTGTGAAAGCATCCGCCTCAGTCGTGCAGCATGCTGGCACAAGACTATCTCCCGCAGCTGACTGCACAGGGATACTTCTGCAGTGGCCTGAGTCTCCTGAAGGGGCACAGTTCCATGAAGAGTTGGGTGGACCTGGACCTGTGGAAAGCATCCGCCTCAGTCGTGCAGCATGCTGCCACAAGACTATCTCCCGCAGCTGGCTGCACAGTGATACTTCTGCAGTGGACTGAGTCTCCTGAAGGGGCACAGTTCCATGACGAGTTGGGAGGACCTGCGCCTGTGCAAAGCATCCACCTCAGTCGTGCAGTATGCTGGCACAAGACTATCTCCCGCAGCTGGCTGCACAGGGATACTTCTGCAGTGGCCTGAGTCTCCTGAAGGGGCACAGTTCCATGAAGAGTTGAGAGGACCTGCACCTGTGGAAAGCATCCGCCTCAGTCGTGCAGCATGCTGGCACAAGACTATCTCCCGCAGCGGCTGCACAGGGATACTTCTGCAGTGGCCTGAGTCTCCTGAAGGGGCACAGTTCCAGGAAGAGTTGGGAGGACCTGCACCTGTGAAAGCATCCGCCTCAGTCGTGCAGCATGCTGGCACAAGACTATCTCCCGCAGCTGACTGCACAGGGATACTTCTGCAGTGGCCTGAGTCTCCTGAAGGGGCACAGTTCCATGAAGAGTTGGGTGGACCTGGACCTGTGGAAAGCATCCGCCTCAGTCGTGCAGCATCCTGCCACAAGACTATCTCCCGCAGCTGGCTGCACAGTGATACTTCTGCAGTGGACTGAGTCTCCTGAAGGGGCACAGTTCCATGACGAGTTGGGAGGACCTGCGCCTGTGCAAAGCATCCACCTCAGTCATGCAGCATGCTGGCACAAGACTATCTCCCGCAGCTGGCTGCAAAGGGATACTTCTGCAGTGGTCGTAGTCTCCTGAAGAGGCACAGTTCCAGGAAGAGTTAGGAGGACCTGCACCTGTGAAAGCATCCGCCTCAGTCGTGCAGCATGCTGGCACAAGACTATCTCCCGCAGCTGGCTGCACAGGGATACTTCTGCAGTGGCCTGAGTCTCCTGAAGGGGCACAGTTCCATGAAGAGTTAGGAGGACCTGAACCTGTGGAAAGCATCCGCCTCAGTCGTGCAGCATGCTTGCACAAGACTATCTCCCGCAGCTGGCTGCACAGGGATACTTCTGCAGTGGCCTGAGTCTCCTGAAGGGGCACAGTTCCATGAAGAGTTGAGAGGACCTGCACCTGTGGAAAGCATCCGCCTCAGTCATGCAGCATGCTGCCACAAGACTATCTCCCGCTGCTGGCTGCACAGGGATACATCTGCAGTGGCCTGAGTCTCCTGAAGGGGCACAGTTCCATGAAGAGTTGGGTGGACCTGGACCTGTGGAAAGCATCTGCCTCAGTCGTGCAGCATGCTGGCACAAGACTATCTCCCGCAGCGGCTGCACAGGGATACTTCTGCAGTGGCCTGAGTCTCCTGAAGGGGCACAGTTCCAGGAAGAGTTGGGAGGACCTGCACCTGTGAAAGCATCCGCCTCAGTCGTGCAGCATGCTGGTACAAGACTATCTCCCGCAGCTGACTGCACAGGGATACATCTGCAGTGGCCTGAGTCTCCTGAAAGGGCACAGTTCCATGAAGAGTTGGGTGGACCTGGACCTGTGGAAAGCATCCGCCTCAGTCGTGCAGCATGCTGCCACAAGACTATCTCCCGCAGCTGTCTGCACAGTGATACTTCTGCAGTGGACTGAGTCTCCTGAAGGGGCACAGTTCCATGAAGAGTTGGGAAGACCTGCACCTGTGGAAAGCATCCGCGTCAGTCGTGAAGCATGCTGGCAGAAGACTATCTCCCGCAGCTGGCTGCACAGGGATACTTCTGCAGTGGCCTGAGTCTCCTGAAGGGGCACAGTTCCATGAAGAGTTGGGAGGACCTGCACCTATGGAAAGCATCCGCCTCAGTCGTGCAGCATGCTTGCACAAGACTATCTCCCGCAGCTGGCTGCACAGGGATACTTCTGCAGTGGACTGAGTCTCCTGAAGGGGCACAGTTCCATGAAGAGTTGGGAGGACCTGCACCTGTGGAAAGCATCCGCCTCAGTCGTGCAGCATGCTGGCAGAAGACTATCTCCCGCAGCTGGCTGCACAGGGATACTTCTGCAGTGGCCTGAGTCTCCTGAAGGGGCACAGTTCCATGAAGAGTTGGGAGGACCTGCACCTGTGGAAAGCATCCGCCTCAGTCGTGCAGCATGCTTGCACAAGACTATCTCCCGCAGCTGGCTGCACAGGGATACTTCTGCAGTGGACTGAGTCTCCTGAAGGGGCACAGTTCCATGAAGAGTTGGGAGGACCTGCACCTGTGGAAAGCATCCGCCTCAGTCGTGCAGCATGCTGGCACAAGACTATCTCCCGCAGCCGGCTGCACAGGGATACTTCTCAGTGGCCTGAGTCTCCTGAAGGGGCACAGTTCCATGAAGAGTTGGGAGGACCTGCACCTGTGGAAAGCATCCGCCTCAGTCGTGCAGCATGCTTGCACAAGACTATCTCCCGCAGCTGGCTGCACAGTGATACTTCTGCAGTGGACTGAGTCTCCTGAAGGGGCACAGTTCCATGACGAGTTGGGAGGACCTGCGCCTGTGCAAAGCATCCACCTCAGTCGTGCAGCATGCTGGCACAAGACTATCTCCCGCAGCTGGCTGCACAGGGATACTTCTGCAGTGGCCTGAGTCTCCTGAAGGGGCACAGTTCCATGAAGAGTTGGGAGGACCTGAACCTGTGGAAAGCATCCGCCTCAGTCGTGCAGCATGCTTGCACAAGACTATCTCCCGCAGCTGGCTGCACAGGGATACTTCTGCAGTGGCCTGAGTCTCCTGAAGGGGCACAGTTCCATGAAGAGTTGAGAGGACCTGCACCTGTGGAAAGCATCCGCCTCAGTCATGCAGCATGCTGCCACAAGACTATCTCCCGCTGCTGGCTGCACAGGGATACATCTGCAGTGGCCTGAGTCTCCTGAAGGGGCACAGTTCCATGAAGAGTTGGGTGGACCTGGACCTGTGGAAAGCATCTGCCTCAGTCGTGCAGCATGCTGGCACAAGACTATCTCCCGCAGCGGCTGCACAGGGATACTTCTGCAGTGGCCTGAGTCTCCTGAAGGGGCACAGTTCCAGGAAGAGTTGGGAGGACCTGCACCTGTGAAAGCATCCGCCTCAGTCGTGCAGCATGCTGGTACAAGACTATCTCCCGCAGCTGACTGCACAGGGATACATCTGCAGTGGCCTGAGTCTCCTGAAAGGGCACAGTTCCATGAAGAGTTGGGTGGACCTGGACCTGTGGAAAGCATCCGCCTCAGTCGTGCAGCATGCTGCCACAAGACTATCTCCCGCAGCTGTCTGCACAGTGATACTTCTGCAGTGGACTGAGTCTCCTGAAGGGGCACAGTTCCATGAAGAGTTGGGAAGACCTGCACCTGTGGAAAGCATCCGCGTCAGTCGTGAAGCATGCTGGCAGAAGACTATCTCCCGCAGCTGGCTGCACAGGGATACTTCTGCAGTGGCCTGAGTCTCCTGAAGGGGCACAGTTCCATGAAGAGTTGGGAGGACCTGCACCTATGGAAAGCATCCGCCTCAGTCGTGCAGCATGCTTGCACAAGACTATCTCCCGCAGCTGGCTGCACAGGGATACTTCTGCAGTGGACTGAGTCTCCTGAAGGGGCACAGTTCCATGAAGAGTTGGGAGGACCTGCACCTGTGGAAAGCATCCGCCTCAGTCGTGCAGCATGCTGGCACAAGACTATCTCCCGCAGCCGGCTGCACAGGGATACTTCTGCAGTGGCCTGAGTCTCCTGAAGGGGCACAGTTCCATGAAGAGTTGGGAGGACCTGCACCTGTGGAAAGCATCCGCCTCAGTCGTGCAGCATGCTTGCACAAGACTATCTCCCGCAGCTGGCTGCACAGGGATACTTCTGCAGTGGCCTGAGTCTCCTGAAGGGGCACAGTTCCATGAAGAGTTGGGAGGACCTGCGCCTGTGGAAAGCATCCGCCTCAGTCGTGCAGCATGCTTGCACAAGACTATCTCCCGCAGCTGGCTGCACAGTGATACTTCTGCAGTGGACTGAGTCTCCTGAAGGGGCACAGTTCCATGACGAGTTGGGAGGACCTGCGCCTGTGCAAAGCATCCACCTCAGTCGTGCAGCATGCTGGCACAAGACTATCTCCCGCTGCTGGCTGCACAGGGATACTTCTGCAGTGGTCGTAGTCTCCTGAAGGGGCACAGTTCCAGGAAGAGTTAGGAGGACCTGCACCTGTGAAAGCATCCGCCTCAGTCGTGCAGCATGCTGGCACAAGACTATCTCCCGCAGCTGACTGCACAGGGATACATCTGCAGTGGCCTGAGTCTCCTGAAGGGGCACAGTTCCATGAAGAGTTGGGTGGACCTGGACCTGTTGAAAGCATCTGCCTCAGTCGTGCAGCATGCTGGCACAAGACTATCTCCCGCAGCGGCTGCACAGGGATACTTCTGCAGTGGCCTGAGTCTCCTGAAGGGGCACAGTTCCAGGAAGAGTTGGGAGGACCTGCACCTGTGAAAGCATCCGCCTCAGTCGTGCAGCATGCTGGCACAAGACTATCTCCCGCAGCTGACTGCACAGGGATACTTCTGCAGTGGCCTGAGTCTCCTGAAGGGGCACAGTTCCATGAAGAGTTGGGTGGACCTGGACCTGTGGAAAGCATCCGCCTCAGTCGTGCAGCATGCTGCCACAAGACTATCTCCCGCAGCTGGCTGCACAGTGATACTTCTGCAGTGGACTGAGTCTCCTGAAGGGGCACAGTTCCATGACGAGTTGGGAGGACCTGCGCCTGTGCAAAGCATCCACCTCAGTCGTGCAGTATGCTGGCACAAGACTATCTCCCGCAGCTGGCTGCACAGGGATACTTCTGCAGTGGCCTGAGTCTCCTGAAGGGGCACAGTTCCATGAAGAGTTGAGAGGACCTGCACCTGTGGAAAGCATCCGCCTCAGTCGTGCAGCATGCTGGCACAAGACTATCTCCCGCAGCGGCTGCACAGGGATACTTCTGCAGTGGCCTGAGTCTCCTGAAGGGGCACAGTTCCAGGAAGAGTTGGGAGGACCTGCACCTGTGAAAGCATCCGCCTCAGTCGTGCAGCATGCTGGCACAAGACTATCTCCCGCAGCTGACTGCACAGGGATACTTCTGCAGTGGCCTGAGTCTCCTGAAGGGGCACAGTTCCATGAAGAGTTGGGTGGACCTGGACCTGTGGAAAGCATCCGCCTCAGTCGTGCAGCATCCTGCCACAAGACTATCTCCCGCAGCTGGCTGCACAGTGATACTTCTGCAGTGGACTGAGTCTCCTGAAGGGGCACAGTTCCATGACGAGTTGGGAGGACCTGCGCCTGTGCAAAGCATCCACCTCAGTCATGCAGCATGCTGGCACAAGACTATCTCCCGCAGCTGGCTGCAAAGGGATACTTCTGCAGTGGTCGTAGTCTCCTGAAGAGGCACAGTTCCAGGAAGAGTTAGGAGGACCTGCACCTGTGAAAGCATCCGCCTCAGTCGTGCAGCATGCTGGCACAAGACTATCTCCCGCAGCTGACTGCACAGGGATACTTCTGCAGTGGCCTGAGTCTCCTGAAGGGGCACAGTTCCATGAAGAGTTGGGTGGACCTGGACCTGTGGAAAGCATCCGCCTCAGTCGTGCAGCATGCTGCCACAAGACTATCTCCCGCAGCTGGCTAGACAGGGATACTTCTGCAGTGGCCTGAGTCTCCTGAAGGGGCACAGTTCCATGAAGAGTTGGGAGGACTTGCACCTCTGGAAAGCATCCGACTGAGTCGTGTAGCATGCTGGCACAAGACTATCTCCCGATGCTGGCTGCACAGGGATACTTCTGCAGTGGTCTGAGTCTCCTGAAGGGACACAGTTCCATGAAGAGTTGGGAGGACCTACATCTGTGGAAAGCATCCGCGTCGGTCGTGCAGCATGCTGGCACAAGACTATCTCCCGCAGCTGGCTGCACAGGGATACTTCTGCAGTGGCCTGAGTCTCCTGAAGGGGCACAGTTCCATGAAGAGTTGGGAGGACCTGCACCTGTGGAAAGCATCTGCCTCAGTCGTGCAGCATGCTGGCACAAGACTATCTCCCGCAGCTGGCTGCACAGGGATACTTCTGCAGTGGCCTGAGTCTCCTGAAGGGGCAGATTTCCATGAAGATTTGGGAGGACCTGCATCTATGGAAATCATCCGCCTCAGTCGTGCAGCATGCTGCACAAGACTATCTCCCGCAGCTGGCTGCACAGGGATACTTCTTCAGTGGACTGAGTCTCCTGAAGGGGCACAGTTCCATGAAGAGTTGGGAGGACCTGCACCTGTGGAAAGCATCCGCCTCAGTCGTGCAGCATGCTGGCACAAGACTATCTCCCGCAGCTGGCTGCACAGGGATACTTCTGCAGTGGCCTGAGTCTCCTGAAGGGGCACAGTTCCATGAAGAGTTGGGAGGACCTGCACCTGTGGAAAGCATCCGTCTCAGTCGTGCAGCATGCTTGCACAAGACTATCTCCCGCAGCTGGCTGCACAGGGATACTTCTGTAGTGGACTGAGTCTCCTGAAGGGGCACAGTTCCATGAAGAGTTGGGAGGACCTGCACCTGTGCAAAGCATCCGCCTCAGTCGTGCAGCATGCTGGCACAAGACTATCTCCCTCAGCTGGCTGCACAGGGATACATCTGCAGTGGCCTGAGTCTCCTGAAGGGGGACAGTTCCATGAAGAGTTGGGTGGACCTGGACCTGTGGAAAGCATCTGCCTCAGTCGTGCAGCATGCTGGCACAAGAATATCTCCCGCAGCGGCTGCACAGGGATACTTCTGCAGTGGCCTGAGTCTCCTGAAGGGGCACAGTTCCAGAAAGAGTTGGGAGGACCTGCACCTGTGAAAGCATCCGCCTCAGTCGTGCAGCATGCTGGCACAAGACTATCTCCCGCAGCTGACTGCACAGGGATACTTCTGCAGTGGCCTGAGTCTCCTGAAGGGGCACAGTTCCATGAAGAGTTGGGTGGACCTGGACCTGTGGAAAGCATCCGCCTCAGTCGTGCAGCATGCTGCCACAAGACTATCTCCCGCAGCTGTCTGCACAGTGATACTTCTGCAGTGGACTGAGTCTCCTGAAGGGGCACAGTTCCATGAAGAGTTGGGAAGACCTGCACCTGTGGAAAGCATCCGCGTCAGTCGTGCAGCATGCTGGCAGAAGACTATCTCCCGCAGCTGGCTGCACAGGGATACTTCTGCAGTGGCCTGAGTCTCCTGAAGGGGCACAGTTCCATGAAGAGTTGGGAGGACCTGCACCTGTGGAAAGCATCCGCCTCAGTCGTGCAGCATGCTTGCACAAGACTATCTCCCGCAGCTGGCTGCACAGGGATACTTCTGCAGTGGACTGAGTCTCCTGAAGGGGCACAGTTCCATGAAGAGTTGGGAGGACCTGCACCTGTGGAAAGCATCCGCCTCAGTCGTGCAGCATGCTGGCACAAGACTATCTCCCGCAGCCGGCTGCACAGGGATACTTCTGCAGTGGCCTGAGTCTCCTGAAGGGGCACAGTTCCATGAAGAGTTGGGAGGACCTGCACCTGTGGAAAGCATCCGCCTCAGTCGTGCAGCATGCTTGCACAAGACTATCTCCCGCAGCTGGCTGCACAGGGATACTTCTGCAGTGGCCTGAGTCTCCTGAAGGGGCACAGTTCCATGAAGAGTTGGGAGGACCTGCGCCTGTGGAAAGCATCCGCCTCAGTCGTGCAGCATGCTTGCACAAGACTATCTCCCGCAGCTGGCTGCACAGTGATACTTCTGCAGTGGACTGATTTTCCTGAAGGGGCACAGTTCCATGACGAGTTGGGAGGACCTGTGCCTGTGCAAAGCATCCACCTCAGTCGTGCAGCATGCTGGCACAAGACTATCTCCCGCAGCTGGCTGCACAGGGATACTTCTGCAGTGGCCTGAGTCTCCTGAAGGGGCACAGTTCCATGAAGAGTTGGGAGGACCTGCACCTGTGGAAAGCATCCGCCTCAGTCGTGCAGCATGCTGCCACAAGACTATCTCCCGCTGCTGGCTGCACAGGGATACTTCTGCAGTGGTCGTAGTCTCCTGAAGGGGCACAGTTCCAGGAAGAGTTAGGAGGACCTGCACCTGTGAAAGCATCCGCCTCAGTCGTGCAGCATGCTGGCACAAGACTATCTCCCGCAGCTGACTGCACAGGGATACATCTACAGTGCCCTGAGTCTCCTGAAGGGGCACAGTTCCATGAAGAGTTGGGTGGACCTGGACCTGTTGAAAGCATCTGCCTCAGTCGTGCAGCATGCTGGCACAAGACTATCTCCCGCAGCGGCTGCACAGGGATACTTCTGCAGTGGCCTGAGTCTCCTGAAGGGGCACAGTTCCAGGAAGAGTTGGGAGGACCTGCACCTGTGAAAGCATCCGCCTCAGTCGTGCAGCATGCTGGCACAAGACTATCTCCCGCAGCTGACTGCACAGGGATACTTCTGCAGTGGCCTGAGTCTCCTGAAGGGGCACAGTTCCATGAAGAGTTGGGTGGACCTGGACCTGTGGAAAGCATCCGCCTCAGTCGTGCAGCATGCTGCCACAAGACTATCTCCCGCAGCTGGCTGCACAGTGATACTTCTGCAGTGGACTGAGTCTCCTGAAGGGGCACAGTTCCATGACGAGTTGGGAGGACCTGCGCCTGTGCAAAGCATCCACCTCAGTCGTGCAGCATGCTGGCACAAGACTATCTCCCGCAGCTGGCTGCACAGGGATACTTCTGCAGTGGCCTGAGTCTCCTGAAGGGGCACAGTTCCATGAAGAGTTGAGAGGACCTGCACCTGTGGAAAGCATCCGCCTCAGTCGTGCAGCATGCTGGCACAAGACTATCTCCCGCAGCGGCTGCACAGGGATACTTCTGCAGTGGCCTGAGTCTCCCGAAGGGGCACAGTTCCAGGAAGAGTTGGGAGGACCTGCACCTGTGAAAGCATCCGCCTCAGTCGTGCAGCATGCTGGCACAAGACTATCTCCCGCAGCTGACTGCACAGGGATACTTCTGCAGTGGCCTGAGTCTCCTGAAGGGGCACAGTTCCATGAAGAGTTGGGTGGACCTGGACCTGTGGAAAGCATCCGCCTCAGTCGTGCAGCATGCTGCCACAAGACTATCTCCCGCAGCTGTCTGCACAGTGATACTTCTGCAGTGGACTGAGTCTCCTGAAGGGGCACAGTTCCATGAAGAGTTGGGAAGACCTGCACCTGTGGAAAGCATCCGCGTCAGTCGTGCAGCATGCTGGCAGAAGACTATCTCCCGCAGCTGGCTGCACAGGGATACTTCTGCAGTGGCCTGAGTCTCCTGAAGGGGCACAGTTCCATGAAGAGTTGGGAGGACCTGCACCTGTGGAAAGCATCCGCCTCAGTCGTGCAGCATGCTTGCACAAGACTATCTCCCGCAGCTGGCTGCACAGGGATACTTCTGCAGTGGACTGAGTCTCCTGAAGGGGCACAGTTCCATGAAGAGTTGGGAGGACCTGCACCTGTGGAAAGCATCCGCCTCAGTCGTGCAGCATGCTGGCACAAGACTATCTCCCGCAGCCGGCTGCACAGGGATACTTCTGCAGTGGCCTGAGTCTCCTGAAGGGGCACAGTTCCATGAAGAGTTGGGAGGACCTGCACCTGTGGAAAGCATCCGCCTCAGTCGTGCAGCATGCTTGCACAAGACTATCTCCCGCAGCTGGCTGCACAGGGATACTTCTGCAGTGGCCTGAGTCTCCTGAAGGGGCACAGTTCCATGAAGAGTTGGGAGGACCTGCGCCTGTGGAAAGCATCCGCCTCAGTCGTGCAGCATGCTTGCACAAGACTATCTCCCGCAGCTGGCTGCACAGTGATACTTCTGCAGTGGACTGAGTTTCCTGAAGGGGCACAGTTCCATGACGAGTTGGGAGGACCTGTGCCTGTGCAAAGCATCCACCTCAGTCGTACAGCATGCTGGCACAAGACTATCTCCCGCAGCTGGCTGCACAGGGATACTTCTGCAGTGGCCTGAGTCTCCTGAAGGGGCACAGTTCCATGAAGAGTTGGGAGGACCTGCACCTGTGGAAAGCATCCGCCTCAGTCGTGCAGCATGCTGCCACAAGACTATCTCCCGCTGCTGGCTGCACAGGGATACTTCTGCAGTGGTCGTAGTCTCCTGAAGGGGCACAGTTCCAGGAAGAGTTAGGAGGACCTGCACCTGTGAAAGCATCCGCCTCAGTCGTGCAGCATGCTGGCACAAGACTATCTCCCGCAGCTGACTGCACAGGGATACATCTGCAGTGCCCTGAGTCTCCTGAAGGGGCACAGTTCCATGAAGAGTTGGGTGGACCTGGACCTGTTGAAAGCATCTGCCTCAGTCGTGCAGCATGCTGGCACAAGACTATCTCCCGCAGCGGCTGCACAGGGATACTTCTGCAGTGGCCTGAGTCTCCTGAAGGGGCACAGTTCCAGGAAGAGTTGGGAGGACCTGCACCTGTGAAAGCATCCGCCTCAGTCGTGCAGCATGCTGGCACAAGACTAACTCCCGCAGCTGACTGCACAGGGATACTTCTGCAGTGGCCTGAGTCTCCTGAAGGGGCACAGTTCCATGAAGAGTTGGGTGGACCTGGACCTGTGGAAAGCATCCGCCTCAGTCGTGCAGCATGCTGCCACAAGACTATCTCCCGCAGCTGGCTGCACAGTGATACTTCTGCAGTGGACTGAGTCTCCTGAAGGGGCACAGTTCCATGACGAGTTGGGAGGACCTGCGCCTGTGCAAAGCATCCACCTCAGTCGTGCAGCATGCTGGCACAAGACTATCTCCCGCAGCTGGCTGCACAGGGATACTTCTGCAGTGGCCTGAGTCTCCTGAAGGGGCACAGTTCCATGAAGAGTTGAGAGGACCTGCACCTGTGGAAAGCATCCGCCTCAGTCGTGCAGCATGCTGGCACAAGACTATCTCCCGCAGCGGCTGCACAGGGATACTTCTGCAGTGGCCTGAGTCTCCTGAAGGGGCACAGTTCCAGGAAGAGTTGGGAGGACCTGCACCTGTGAAAGCATCCGCCTCAGTCGTGCAGCATGCTGGCACAAGACTATCTCCCGCAGCTGACTGCACAGGGATACTTCTGCAGTGGCCTGAGTCTCCTGAAGGGGCACAGTTCCATGAAGAGTTGGGTGGACCTGGACCTGTGGAAAGCATCCGCCTCAGTCGTGCAGCATGCTGCCACAAGACTATCTCCCGCAGCTGGCTGCACAGTGATACTTCTGCAGTGGACTGAGTCTCCTGAAGGGGCACAGTTCCATGACGAGTTGGGAGGACCTGCGCCTGTGCAAAGCATCCACCTCAGTCGTGCAGCATGCTGGCACAAGACTATCTCCCGCAGCTGGCTGCAAAGGGATACTTCTGCAGTGGTCGTAGTCTCCTGAAGAGGCACAGTTCCAGGAAGAGTTAGGAGGACCTGCACCTGTGAAAGCATCCGCCTCAGTCGTGCAGCATGCTGGCACAAGACTATCTCCCGCAGCTGGCTAGACAGTGTAGGGGAGGACTGGCCGCGAGGCCCTCCTCACCTGCAGCCTTCTCCCCAGGTGAGGACCATGACTCGGTGGCCGTCCCCTCATGCCACCCGGGCCCAGGTGGAGGAGGGGTTACCCGCCGACGACATTGCCCACACATATCCGTTCCCTGCATATACCAAAATTCAGTTAGGCCTAGAAGCCATCTTGTTTAGCAAACATGGCGTGAGTTCAGCACACTGTAACGAGGCCCCCACCTTTGGAGGGCCTGTCATGCATCTCTGCCGCCGCAGTAGCCCTGGTAGATCCGCTGCGAGCGCGTTCCCATGAGAAAGTCGGATATGAGCTAACCCGAGATGCTAACACTGTAACATTTTATCGGTCACAATGTAATATTGCACCCCACATGACCTGGTCCGCGAGGCCGGGGTGACGGGAAAAAAGCTGAAGCATCACTATCTGAAGAAAGTAGAAAATAATTCAAGTATTGGTATTAACGAACTACCTCGGTTTGAACAGAGCCTGTAAACTGTGAATAAACCATAAAGATGTAACGTTACATGATACCACCCCAGGTCTGGACTAGTGCTGCTATAACCACAGAGAAAGATGTCGACCAAATGCATAGCCTTTTCTTGTATAAGTGTTCTTACAATTTTCATATATGTTTTCTTAATCACCTAAAGCAGCGAGCATCAATTTCTGTAGGCCATAACCTAGAGCTACCTCGTGTAACGTTTAATGTACATAAAATAATCACACCATGTAGTAAATATAATGTTAGGTAACGAAAAGGTACTCGGACCGACTGTATTAAAGAAATGTGTAACGAAATGAAAATATATATGTGTGTTTAAATAACATCAAAATAAGGCGGAACATTATAAAAGTTCTGCATTCAAAAGTTAGCAACGCACGAGGAAAAAACCTTTGTGAATATATGCAAGGCCATTCTCCCTCCCACCCTACCAAGCCTGCCAGATAAGGAAGCTAAGGCCTGTGCCGCGCTCTTTCACCTCCCCCAACCAAGCTGGAGCCGCTTCAGAGAGTCAGAGGCCCCGGTACCGCACCCAAGGCCACAGCCCGCCACCTGTGTTATTTACAGCACGGTAATAAACCCACGTTTTGAATCCACTGATCTACCAGCACCCTCTCGTAAAGTCCACAACCCTCCCCCTAGACCACCCCAAGAACGACCCCCATCACTGGGACAAGACACAGAGACCCATTTATATAATAACTTCTAACGCGGCAGACAGGCATGTACCATTCGGCTCAGGCCCCAGAACTCAGCCCCTCGACCTAAAATACCGGTCAATAGGACACAGGTAAATCTCACCCCAACCGACAATCACCGGACCTCTCAAGAGGTGCATTCCTCATGTGTTGCGTTTATTTTATAAGACAAACTGCCGAGCGATTTATTGATGAACTTAGATGTCGTTTCTTGAATAACTGCAGTGTGCATGGCCTAGGGCAAACGAGTCAGGAAAGGTATTCATCTTTGTCACAGGCTGCCCCAGCATACCAACACCGCTCGGATGACCTCAAGCTGGCCTGCCAGGCCCAACCCAACCCACGAGGCTGACCAGTGACGTCCTCACGCCAAGACCAACCACGCTGCAGCAACACCTATAGTTAGTCGACGCCACCCAATCCCAATTAACTTGTGCCCCCTATAGTGTGTAGGTTCTGATGACGTTTTTTTGTATTAGAAATACGCCTGTCTTTGCGATTGTCAGACAGAGCGCTCTCGGAGGTTGCAGAGTTCTTTGCATGCCCTATTCTTTGGATAAACTCCCACTTACGCTCACCCGCACTCTGTCTTGGTCTTATTCCCACTACGGGAGAGTCCCTTATTGTCTCTCATTGCGGGGAGGATCGTGCTGAAATTGGGGGCGCTTCCTTTCAGTGGTGACCCCGATAGCGTGATATCTCCAAATTATTTTTCCTAACTCCTTTCTAACGACCCCCTTGTGGCACGAGAATCTCCGGTCGAGAAGGGATACGCACGGTGAGCCGGCTCCGGGAGGCTGCCCGCCAACGGCGACCGGCACAATAAGAAGTGCGCACTCAATGAGAAAGGGTACGGGATCCCGATTGGAAAAAAATCCCCTTTGAGTGCCGCTCGCCGGAGCCAGGGGCTGACCGTTGAGTTACCGGTGACACCGCCTGGACGGACCCAGTTTCGGAGACTATCGGTTCAAGACGGGCACGTGAGTACTGAGTGCGAGCGATCGTAAAGGGGAAGGGAGGGGAAACTGTGAACAGGAGAACGGGGACAGGTAGAGGAGAAGAATAACGGGGGTCTACTAAAGACGGGTCTTGAAACTTTCTTTATCTTTTCTTTGCATATGGCCATTAGGAGTGAGAAATAAGTGAAGTGGTAGAAGTGACGGAAACCTAGCTCCGAAAGGGGGTGGAAGGCGGCGCCGCATAGTGCTATCTAAACTAGTACTGGGAATATATGAAGAAGTAAGAAATAAGTTATTGGTGTCTGGCAAAAGGAGACACCGGGAATATTTTTTAGTGATTGCTACTCTCTCTATTTCTTTTTTCCATTCCACGGGGCAGGGGAAGAAAGCGAAAAGGGTATAAGATAAATATACTTGTAGAAGAACTATAAAATAGGGAGCACATTTTGAGGAGTGGGGACTAAGTAGTGGCACGTACAGACGTGAACATAGCAACCTTAGCAGAAAAACAGGGACAGCTGGCCAGGGAGGAAAGGGAGGAAATAAGACGAGGTGTGAGTGGAAAAGCATTGTGATGGGTGCGCGCACCGTGTGAGTGTTGGAGACGACCGGTTGACCGCGAGGTGGCGCCAGAGAGTGTTGACCATAACTAGTACTTGATCAGTTGCAAGCGGAATCACATGAGAGTGTATGGGAATGGGAAGGAGATGAGCTATGGTGAGTGAGAAAGGATTTGCGCAGTGAATAAACTTGGGTGATAATATTTGAGACGTCCGCTCTTGTCTGTGCCATAAAGGTATACATACACATATCTACACCTAACTAAAAGTAAAGAAGGTGGACACGGCTGTGTTAGTGATTTAGAGGATGGGGGCCGAAACTCCCTTGTCACATATTTGTAAGAGCTTACCGGGATACGCTGAACGAATAAATAAATATCACGATCAATGGGTAACAGAATTGAAAGGGGAGGGTCTGCCCCAGATTTGGCCCGAGGGAGGGTCTTTTGACAAAAGCGTTCTTGATATGGTACGAGCATGCATTAGCCTCAAGTATAAGGGGAAACAATGGCAAAATAGGAAGGAGATATTAGACCTCTGGAGATTGTTTGAGGAAGTACCCCCACCCAAAGCTCCGGCACCAAATATTGATCTACCTTCCACCACAGATAATCCACTGATGATTCCAAGAGAGGAAAAGGAACAGCCAAGTACAGCACAACCTGCGGAGGTGATTAGTTTGTACCCGATATTACCTAAACCAGCCCCCGCAGCAGGATACAGCGACCCTACGTATGTGCCTCCCCCCACAACTGGTACACCACAAAGACCAACAGCCCCCCCGCCATACGAAAGCACCAGAGAGCGCGCCCAGGGAAGCACACAGAGGGTGGATATAGAGAAGCTAACGAGTGACTTAGAGTCGAGGCTTACTGTGGCAAGGGATGAACTCTCAAGAATAAAAGACATATGTGAGCGCACAGCGTGCGCCCCCACACAATCAGGACGCACGTCTAGAGCGTCGAGCGAAGGTAGACAAATTGAGGAAGGATGGAAAAAGGGGGAAATACTGTTCAGAATTGAGGAAGAACCGACACGAATAATAGAGGTAGGAGCAGTAGAAGGGAGCATTGGCGATGTATCACGAGAAAGAGGGATCAGAGAGGACTTGTTATGTGATGTCAGAGGAGGGTTGGATGACAGTGATAGGTTGAGTATGGCAGTGGGAGGGGAAAGCGAGGAGGTGGACGGTGCATGTTCGCTAGGGACTATAGACGACGAATGGATGGGACGACTAAGGAATAGGGTGGGGAAGATGGCGTCATTGGAGTCAGCAGCGACTAAGGAAAGGGAGGGTGCAACTGCAAAAGGGAAGTTACAACTTCCATTGATACACAGAGGAGGGGGGAGACCAAACTATATACCATGGGCTCAGATGGATAAGGCTAATTTAATGAAATTATTGCCCCAGCTGTCAGGAGGGGCGAGCAAGTGGATATATGCATTTGAGAAACATACCGCCGGCATACCGTTGGCAGTAGGCGATGTGAAAAGCCTACTAGTAACCGCAGTAGGAGATCAAGCGGACAGAGTATGGGCTAAGGCTGGTTTCCCGGCCGTGACGTTAGATTGTGATCGTCATGATGGGGCTTCCTTTAATACAGTACGAGCAAGGGTGTGGGACGCACTGCGGGAGACATTCCCAGATACCCCTGATTTACAGTCAGTAATGCAATGTACAATGAATGACGGGGAGGATGCTATGGATTACATTCTCCGGGTGCAGGAGATGTGGAGAGCGGAAACGGGCACGCCCTGGCACCAATCCACATCTCTATTTTATTTTATCATTAAGAGAGGGCTCCCAAAAGAGGTGCAGAAGGCACTCGATAAGATAGCGGGCGTTGAGGCGAAGGGGTGGCCAGAGATCCAAAGTATAATAGTGCACCATTGCAAAAGGATCAAAGAGAGAGAGAGGGAAGTAGCACAGAAAAGGTTGGCAGACGAGGCGAAGTTGGTACAATCAAAACTGGTGAAGGTTGCAGCAGCGGTAGCAGGGCTCCCACTCATGAGGGAGGGAGACGAAGGAGAGGAGGGGCAAATAGCAATACAAGGAAGAATAGCAGCAAATTGGGCAGGACAAGGACAACGACAGTGGACTGAGCAGGAGCAGAACGGAGGTCCAACGTGGCAAGAGTGGGCCCCAAGAGGGGGAAGAGGTGGGTACCGGGGCCGAAGAGGAGGACAAGGGTATGGAGGAATGGGAGGTAATGGGTGGCAGGGTCCCAGAGGTCCACAGGGGAGCTGCTGGAATTGTGGGAGATGGGGGCACTACTCAAGAGAGTGCAGGAGCAGACAAAACAACGGGTTCCAGGAGACAGAACAGTACGGTCACCCCCACCCAGGAAGCCCCTACGGCCTCCCCATGGGACAATACCAACAACCAGAAAATGTAGGACAAAGAAGTAACGCACAACTACACGGACATCAGTACAGGACACAAAACCACCCACAGAATAATGACAATATGCAATACACGCCAGGTAACACTTTCGCCACAGTAGCTAACGGAGCGCCTGCTCCCGCACCTTACAGCGGGGTGTCAGTAGTTTCGGGGAACATTTTTGATCAAGGGGGGGCAATGAGACACCCCGCATAGGACAGCCCACAGAGAGCACTTGCGTGTCCAGTACTATCTACGACCCACAATGCATCAGAGGAACCATTGATAGGAGCGCAGATAGGAGACAAGCAGTTCATATTCATGGTGGATTCGGGAGCGGAGAAATCATGCATTAGAGAGGGCCGGTTCCCGTTATCTAATAGAACGTTAGAGACGCAGGGGTTCTCTGGGGCTGTAATTGAAGTTCCTTACACAGAAGCATTGGATGTGACAGTGGGGGGTAAAACAGTGAAAGCACCCTTACTGTACTATGAACACTCTCCCATTAATTTGCTGGGGAGAGATCTCTTAAGCAAACTAAATATGACAATATCATTCACAGGGAGCGGTATCGTATGTTCGACGCCAGGCATATGCCCCCTCCGCATATTAGCAGTAATACACGGCCACACAATTATGCAAGAGATCAGAGGGTTACCAAGAAACGAGGAGATGTTTGTTGAGGGCATGAGAACATTGGCTCTCATAGTACCAGAACTAAAAAGGATGGATTGGAGGATTCCAGCCGAATTCCTCTTCCGCCCCATAGCAAGCCCCGACACTGCTCTCGGGTCAGTGATATCGTTGGATTTACACGCAGTACACGTGTCAGCAAACAGAATATGTGTGATTGGCGTTGACATGGAAGGATGTGAGTGGCGGACAGTACTGTGTACAAATGCAAATATCCCACTGAGGGAGCTCTCGGACGAGGAGCTATTTTCAGACACTGAGACAGATGGCGAAATAGTGATGGAACTAGCAATGCCGTGTGACATTGTAGTTACAGCCAGAAAAACTAAAGTTGAATTAATGGCAGTAGTAGGAGCACCACATGCATTTTTTGATGACGACATGAGGTTAGTACCCACTAACATATGGACAAATGGCCCCCATGACGTGGGGTTATTACATGGGGTTCAGCCTGTGGTAATAAAACTGAAACCGGGAGCAATTATACCCCGGGTAAAACAATATCCATTGTCACGCGAAGCAGAAGAAGGGATCAGAGAGACACTAGATGCACTGCTAGCACAAGGAATAATAGTGCCCTCAAACTCCCCATGCAACACATGCATTTACCCGATTAAAAAGGCGAAGGGAGGTTCATGGAGGATGATACAGGATTTACGCCCACTCAATGACGTGATTCAGAAGGAGTTCCCTTTAGTCCCGAACCCATCAACAATACTGTGCAACATTCCGAAAACGGCATCTCACTTCACAGTTATTGACTTAAAAAATGCATTTTTCTCGATTCCCTTAGCAGAGGAGAGCAGGTACTTAACAGCGTTTACACTAGGGGGGAGGAGGTTCGAACACTGCAGACTACCACAAGGATATTGCGAGAGCCCAAGCATATTCAACAGGGTACTACATGAAGATCTGGGGAATTTGTCTGTAGAAAGCACAGTGATTCAGTACGTTGATGATTTATTGATCTGTGCACAAACTGAGGAAGAGTGTAGAAAGGACTCAATAACACTCCTGACATTATTGGCCAATAAAGGGTACAAGGTGGACAAGGGGAAGTTACAATACTGTCTGACAGAGGTCCTATACTTGGGACAGCTAATATCAAAGGATGGCAAGCGGATCATACCAGACAGGGCACAGGCGATTAGAGCAGTTGGGGAGCCCAAAACAGTAAAAGAGATGCAGAAATTTCTGGGTATGTGCAATTATTGCCGAGCATGGATATTGGATTATGCAGCATACACGAGGCCCTTGTTACAGGCACTAAAAGAGGCACAGCAGGAAAACAAACACATAGAATGGACAGAAGAGATGAACACAGCATTTGACTCACTAAAAGAGCTGATATCAAGCGCTCCAGTACTGGCAAATCAAGATTATGGGCGCGAATTCTTCTTATTTTCACACTGCAAAGGAACACTGATGACAGCAGTATTGACACAAAAGACATCGTTAGGGCACAAACCACTGGCTTACTATAGTGGCACCCTAGACGCAGTAATGCAAGGTCATTTCGCGTGCGAGCAATCTCTAGCTGCAGCCGCGTTCGCGATTGAGAAAAGTGCCACGATAGTGATGGGCTGTCCTGTGACACTGTTTGTGGAACACTCACTCTTTGCAATATTAGAGCGATCAAAGAGCACATTGACAACACAACGCGCCACAGCATATGAAATAATACTGTCCAGCGCAAACATCCACATAGTAAGATGTAAAACAGTGAACCCAGCCACATTCATCACAGAGGCGTGCACCGTAGAGGACATGCAAAACCACAACTGCGCTACGTTCACAGGTGACGAAGGTCAGGATCAAGTGATTTTTGAGAATGCCCTGAACGAGGGAGAGGTGTATTTCGTGGACGGGTTCAGCATCAATAAATATGGAGACAGGAGAGAAACATGTGGGTATGGCAGTTGTACGATTAGAGGAAGATGAATACGAGACACTAGTGCAACACCGCCTCCCATCCCACTATTCAGCCCAAGCAGCAGAACTAATTGCGTTAATAGAAGCATTGCATGCCGCCAAGGGGTGCGCAGTGACAATATATACCGACTCAGCATACATGACAACGACAGTACACGGCGGGTTGGCACGGTGGGGGCGGAGAGGGTTCCGACGAGCAGATGGAACACCAGTTCAGCATGCAGAACTATTGAAAGAACTGATTGAGGCTCTGCAAGACCCCACGGCAGTGGCCATCGTAAAATGCCAAGCCCACACCACAAATACAGATTTTATATCTTTGGGGAACGCGGCAGCAGACGCCGCTGCCAAAGAAGCTTCGTATTTACAGAAAGGTGTAGTGGGAGGGTACATGTTGCACCACACAGCAAGCCAAGAGGTCCCCACAGGATACAACATGATGCCCACACAGGAAATAATAGAGCTGCAAGAGGGAGCTAGTGCAGAAGAAAAATTGCTGTGGACTAAAAGGGGATGCAGCAAATCGCCGACTGATTTGTTGTGGCGACAAAAAAGTTCAGGAAAAGCGGTAATGCCAGTTACATTGTTAGAAATAGCATTCCAACAACTACACTTTCCCGCACATAACGCAAAGCAACACATAATGGCAGAGATACAAGAAGATTGGTTTGCACCTTGCCTCCATGAACATGTCACAAGACTGGCTTTAGAATGCACGACATGTCAGATTTACAACTCAGGTATGACATTGCGCACACTGAGAGGAACGATACCCAAACCAAATGGCCCATTCAGAGAGCTCCACATTGATTATGTAGACATGGGAGAAAGATGTAACGGGGCTCGCTACATGATTGTGGTTGTATGTCCATTTTCGAGATGGGTGGAGGCAGGCCCCTGTGCGCGCCCTGATGCGAAGGGCGCCGCGAAGTTCCTAGTGCGGGAAGTGTTCCCGCGCTGGGGGATTTGCGAAGTTATTCGCTCAGATAACGGCACGCATTTTGTTAATGAACTATTCAAGGAAGTGACTACCCTATTGGGAATAAAGCACAAATTATGTTCGATTTATCATCCTCAAAGTAATGGCGTAGTGGAAAAGATGAACGGTCTGTTAAAAAGCAGATTGTCAAAACTGTGTTTTTCCCTTAAAAAGACCTGGATGTACTGCCTGCCTTTGGCCTTGTTCGAGTTACGAAATCAGCCAAGTAAAGACCACCATTTGTCCCCGCATGAGATCGTCACGGGAAGGAGAATGCACACAGCGCATTCACCTCTCCGTGAACGTTCTGATGCACACAGAAGTGCAGCGATATTGGGAGAGGAGTTCACAGAGTACTTGAAAAAACTGACACGGGCAGCGCGCGTAATTGCAAAGCAACTAGCCCCCCCCTCTACAAGAGAGGAGGGGAACACAACAGAAACAGAGACAATGCCTGAAAAACCATTACAACTAATGCCTGGTGACCTTATATATGTCCGAAGTTTTGTGCGAAGGTGGAATGCGCCACGTTTCCATGGCCCTTATGAGGTAGTGTTATGCACACCCACAGCAGTAAAGGTAAAGGGCCTACGATACTGGGTGCATTTGACAGACGTACGCAGAGCTTATAGCGCCGTGGAAGGTGAGGTACAGGACGAGGCACAGACAACTGCGGACAATGAAGTTGTGCAGAATGGATGATGGGAATTTTGTGTGCATTAAGTGATGAACACTGAACGCGAATGGCGCACGACATGTGTACTGAAATAAATCTGTGTATATACATATATATATATAATTTTTTACAACTTTTGAAGGTTTTTGTGGTCCTTTTTTGGGTTTTGGAGAAGTTTTCTTTTTTTCTCTCTCTCTCTCTCTCTCGACTTTCCTCTTTATGTATGAAATAATGTACGGATAGTAATGTTTGTAAAGTTACCTTGTCTGTGGACATACCCCCTCCCTCACCCACTCCCATACTTTGCCGAAAAAATTTCACAACGTTATAAATGTTTACATGCTTGTACTTAATGCACTTTTATGTCTCAAACAGGATTTACTATGGCATCGAATGGGCAGCCTGCAACTAATAGATTTGTTAGATTTAGAGAAATGTTAGTAGATAGATTGACATATTCCTACGAATGCGGTTTATCAATGTGTGTTATTGTGTTCTTCATCTCAATATTTTGCCTAATGACACATTGGGTCATAGCGTTCATCTCTACTGAGATGAACGAGGGGGGAGGGGGGAGTAACACCACCCTTGCCCCTGGCACGAATTCAATTACAAATATGAATATTAAAGAAGGTGATCTTTTGATCTGGGATGGATCGCGCCTTGTATGGGGTTACTACACTGCACCACCCACTGCTGCCCCGTCACAAGCAAAAGATAAAGATATGAAAAATGACACAATGTCCCTACCTGAAATATATAACAGCCCCACTACCCTTCCCGCCCCGATACAAAACAGCGATTTGTTGTTTATTGAGGAAAATGGAAAAGTAATTACAATGACAGAACACAAGTTCCTATATGAAGAATTGGAAAAGGGGGAAGGGAATGAGAAAGGGGGGCCTATTCTTTCACCTATCAAAACTATAAGGTATAGGAGGGGGGAGAGAAGTAGGCGAAGAAGAGAGACAAGCAGGAGGGGGTATGATGAGTATTATGGGTTAGGATTAGACAAGATGGAAGACCCACGACACCCCCACCAAGCAAATAAATGGTATGCAGATATGAGTACAACAGCTAAACAGACAACTAATGAAAGCTGCTATGTCTGTTCGCTCATCCCCCATGCATCAGGTACACCCAAAGTGTTGTTGCCAAGAGAATTGCCCATTGTGGATGCCCAATGTCTCCTTCATCTCACACTGTGTAGAATAAAGAACACCTTTCAAGCACACGATGTCTCTTTCAAAATAATACAGGACAACAAAACGTGCTATTCAAAAGCGTCTGGAGTGGTCTGTCCTAAAGAACCTTTCTTTGCAATACAAGGGACGCTGTTTTCAGAAAACAAATGGAAAGATGAAGAAGTACTGTGCAAAGCGGAAGCACTGAGAGGTGTCCAACCTGACAAGCTGCGATGGATGGAAAAAACGTGCTTACCAATATGGAAAGAACACATCTCTAAACTAACATGGGTAACAGCGATGGAGAAACCCTTCAAGCTACAAAGTGAAATACAAAACGAACTATGTTTCAAGGGAGAAGGAAAAGTGGCAATGGGAACGAACAAAAACTGTAACAAAACTCTCACCATCCCAGACATGAAAAAAGGAACAGCAGCACTAATGGACACATACTGGGTATGCGGGAATCAGGCTTACTTGCACCTTCCCCAGGCATGGAGTGGCAGCTGCTCAATGGCCACTTTGCATTCGGCCCTAATGGTGATTCCAGAAAGTCACGTCGACGAAAATAAAAGGACGCAAGGAAACATGAACAAGGACGAGACGTCTCCCACTGCAGAAGCACACCTCTATGTCCTGTCCTCCGGAGGGAAAGAAGAGGAGCTATCACGGAACAAGCGAGCATCAAACTACATATCACAAGCGTCATCCGATTTATTGGCACAGATCCCAGACAGGTATCGCCTGTTCAGCTCCGTGGAAACATTTTTTGCCTCACTGGTTTCAAGTGTCCAAGCAAGAGCAAATGCAAAATGGCTCCAGATCACACGGTGGGAACTGATTCAGCTGGCCAATGACACTGAAGAAGGGTTCAACATAATAAAGGTGGAACTACGAGCTCTGCGACTAATGACCATGCAGAACAGGTATGTTCTGGACCTGCTAACAGCAATCGATGGAGGTGTTTGCCGAAAAATAGGAAGTGCGTGCTGCACGTTCGTACCTTCTGAAGACGCAGAAAATGGGTCCCTGTCCCACGTCATTGAAGCAGTACATAACCTGGGAGAGAAGATGAAGCTGGAAGGTGGGGCTAAAGATAGCTCATGGTTCGACAATATCTTCTCCTGGGTTCCCTCATGGCTTGGAATGGCGATGAAGTTCTTGATACCAGTTGTGGTGGTCCTCCTCGTGGTGTTCTGCCTGTGCCAGGTGGGCCTCCGATGTTGTGCTAATGCAGTCCCTAACGGTGCAATGATGATGGTGACAATGGGCAACTCTGGTGGTACAATTAAGGCGACACAAGAAGTACATGTACAGACAGGACCAGATAACACTCCCAGATACCAGTTAGTGCCTATGTGCCGTGATAAGTACATAGTAGATAAACTATGGCACACCACTATCAAAGAACCCCGAGATGTGGAACTGGAATGGTATGAGGAGGTCTGGGTAGACTTGGAAGGGACTGGTGACTGTATATATTTAACATGTACCCCAGATGAGTATGCTAGAAGAGGTGAGAACTTGAGGGGGGTATGCAGAGCCTGGATGCCTAGAAAAGGAACACCTGCATGGGATGACGCAGTGATAGAGGAGCAAGAAAGTAGAAGATTAGAAGAGCTAAAGAATTCGTTACTTTAGTAACGAAAGGGGGGAAATGTAGGGGAGGACTGGCCGCGAGGCACTCCTCACCTGCAGCCTTCTCCCCAGGTGAGGACCATGACTCGGTGGCCGTCCCCTCATGCCACCCGGGCCCAGGTGGAGGAGGGGTCACCCGCCGACGACATTGCCCACACATATCCGTTCCCTGCATATACCAAAATTCAGTTAGGCCTAGAAGCCATCTTGTTTAGCAAACATGGCGTGAGTTCAGCACACTGTAACGAGGCCCCCACCTTTGGAGGGCCTGTCATGCATCTCTGCCGCCGCAGTAGCCCTGGTAGATCCGCTGCGAGCGCGTTCCCATGAGAAAGTCGGATATGAGCTAACCCGAGATGCTAACACTGTAACATTTTATCGGTCACAATGTAATATTGCACCCCACATGACCTGGTCCGCGAGGCCGGGGTGACGGGAAAAAAGCTGAAGCATCACTATCTGAAGAAAGTAGAAAATAATTCAAGTATTGGTATTAACGAACTACCTCGGTTTGAACAGAGCCTGTAAACTGTGAATAAACCATAAAGATGTAACGTTACATGATACCACCCCAGGTCTGGACTAGTGCTGCTATAACCACAGAGAAAGATGTCGACCAAATGCATAGCCTTTTCTTGTATAAGTGTTCTTACAATTTTCATATATGTTTTCTTAATCACCTAAAGCAGCGAGCATCAATTTCTGTAGGCCATAACCTAGAGCTACCTCGTGTAACGTTTAATGTACATAAAATAATCACACCATGTAGTAAATATAATGTTAGGTAACGAAAAGGTACTCGGACCGACTGTATTAAAGAAATGTGTAACGAAATGAAAATATATATGTGTGTTTAAATAACATCAAAATAAGGCGGAACATTATAAAAGTTCTGCATTCAAAAGTTAGCAACGCACGAGGAAAAAACCTTTGTGAATATATGCAAGGCCATTCTCCCTCCCACCCTACCAAGCCTGCCAGATAAGGAAGCTAAGGCCTGTGCCACGCTCTTTCACCTCCCCCAACCAAGCTGGAGCCGCTTCAGAGAGTCAGAGGCCCCGGTACCGCACCCAAGGCCACAGCCCGCCACCTGTGTTATTTACAGCACGGTAATAAACCCACGTTTTGAATCCACTGATCTACCAGCACCCTCTCGTAAAGTCCACAACCCTCCCCCTAGACCACCCCAAGAACGACCCCCATCACTGGGACAAGACACAGAGACCCATTTATATAATAACTTCTAACGCGGCAGACAGGCATGTACCATTCGGCTCAGGCCCCAGAACTCAGCCCCTCGACCTAAAATACCGGTCAATAGGACACAGGTAAATCTCACCCCAACCGACAATCACCGGACCTCTCAAGAGGTGCATTCCTCATGTGTTGCGTTTATTTTATAAGACAAACTGCCGAGCGATTTATTGATGAACTTAGATGTCGTTTCTTGAATAACTGCAGTGTGCATGGCCTAGGGCAAACGAGTCAGGAAAGGTATTCATCTTTGTCACAGGCTGCCCCAGCATACCAACACCGCTCGGATGACCTCAAGCTGGCCTGCCAGGCCCAACCCAACCCACGAGGCTGACCAGTGACGTCCTCACGCCAAGACCAACCACGCTGCAGCAACACCTATAGTTAGTCGACGCCACCCAATCCCAATTAACTTGTGCCCCCTATAGTGTGTAGGTTCTGATGACGTTTTTTTGTATTAGAAATACGCCTGTCTTTGCGATTGTCAGACAGAGCGCTCTCGGAGGTTGCAGAGTTCTTTGCATGCCCTATTCTTTGGATAAACTCCCACTTACGCTCACCCGCACTCTGTCTTGGTCTTATTCCCACTACGGGAGAGTCCCTTATTGTCTCTCATTGCGGGGAGGATCGTGCTGAAATTGGGGGCGCTTCCTTTCAACAGGGATACTTCTGCAGTGTCCTGAGTCTCCTGAACGGGCACAGTTCCATGAAGAGTTGGGAGGACTTGCACCTCTGGAAAGCATCCGACTGAGTCGTGTAGCATGCTGGCACAAGACTATCTCCCGGTGCTGGCTGCACAGGGATACTTCTGCAGTGGTCTGAGTCTCCTGAAGGGGCACAGTTCCATGAAGAGTTGGGAGGACCTACATCTGTGGAAAGCATCCGCGTCGGTCGTGCAGCATGCTGGCACAAGACTATCTCCCGCAGCTGGCTGCACAGGGATACTTCTGCAGTGGCCTGAGTCTCCTGAAGGGGCACAGTTCCATGAAGAGTTGGGAGGACCTGCACCTGTGGAAAGCATCTGCCTCAGTCGTGCAGCATGCTGGCACAAGACTATCTCCCGCAGCTGGCTGCACAGGGATATTTCTGCAGTGGCCTGAGTCTCCTGAAGGGGTAGATTTCCATGAAGATTTGGGAGGACCTGCATCTATGGAAATCATCCGCCTCAGTCGTGCAGCATGCTGCACAAGACTATCTCCCGCAGCTGGCTGCACAGGGATACTTCTGCAGTGGCCTGAGTCTCCTGAAGGGGCACAGTTCCATGAAGAGTTGGGAAGACCTGCACCTGTGCAAAGCATCCGCCTCAGTCGTGCAGCATGCTGGCACAAGACTATCTCCCTCAGCTGGCTGCACAGGGATACTTCTGCAGTGGCCTGAGTCTCCTGAAGGGGCACAGTTCCATGAAGAGTTGAGAGGACCTGCACCTGTGGAAAGCATCCGCCTCAGTCGTGCAGCATGCTGCCACAAGACTATCTCCCGCAGCTTGCTGCACAGGGATACTCCTGCAGTGGTCGTAGTCTCCTGAAGGGGCATAGTTCCAGGAAGAGTTGGGAGGACCTGCATCTGTGAAAGCATCCGCCTCAGTCGTGCAGCATGCTTGCACAAGACTATCTCCCGCAGCTGGCTGCACAGGGATACTTCTGCAGTGGACTGAGTCTCCTGAAGGGGCACAGTTCCATGAAGAGTTGGGAGGAGCTGCACCTGTGGAAAGCATCCACCTCAGTCGTGCAGCATGCTGGCACAAGACTATCTCCCGCAGCCGGCTGCACAGGGATACTTCTGCAGTGGCCTGAGTCTCCTGAAGGGGCACAGTTCCATGAAGAGATGGGAGGACCTGCACCTGTGGAAAGCATCCGCCTCAGCCGTGCAGCATGCTTGCACAAGACTATCTCGCGCAGCCGGCTGCACAGGGATACTTCTGCAGTGGCCTGAGTCTCCTGAAGGTGCACAGTTCCATGAAGAGTTGGGAGGACCTGCACCTGTGCAAAGCATCCGCCTCAGTCGTGCAGCATGCTGGCACAAGACTATCTCCCTCAGCTGGCTGCACAGGGATACTTCTGCAGTGGCCTGAGTCTCCTGAAGGGGCACAGTTCCATGAAGAGTTGAGAGGACCTGCACCTGTGGAAAGCAACCACCTCAGTCGTGCAACATGCTGCCACAAGACTATCTCCCGCAGCTTGCTGCACAGGGATACTTCTGCAGTGGTCGTAGTCTCCTGAAGGGGCACAGTTCCAGGAAGAGTTGGGAGGACCTGCATCTGTGAAAGCATCCGCCTCAGTCGTGCAGCATGCTTGCACAAGACTATCTCCCGCAGCTGGCTGCACAGGGATACTTCTGCAGTGGACTGAGTCTCCTGAAGGGGCACAGTTCCATGAAGAGTTGGGAGGACCTGCACCTGTGGAAAGCATCCGCCTCAGTCGTGCAGCATGCTGGCAGAAGACTATCTCCCGCAGCTGGCTGCACAGGGATACTTCTGCAGTGGACTGAGTCTCCTGAATGGGCACAGTTCCATGAAGAGTTGGGAGGACCTGCACCTGTGGAAAGCATCCGCCTCAGTCGTGCAGCATGCTGGCACAAGACTATCTCCCGCAGCTGGCTGCACAGGGATACTTCTGCAGTGGCCTAAGTCTCCTGAAGGGGCACAGTTCCATGAAGAGTTGAGAGGACCTGCACCTGTGGAAAGCATCCACTTCAGTCGTGCAGCATGCTGGCACAAGACTATCTCCCGCAGCTGGCTGCACAGGGATACTTCTGCAGTGGTCGTAGTCTCCTGAAGGGGCACAGTTCCAGGAAGAGTTCGGAGGACCTGTACCTGTGAAAGCATCCGCCTCAGTCGTGCAGCATGCTGGCACAAGACTATCTCCCGCAGCTGACTAGACAGGGATACTTCTGCAGTGGCCTGAGTCTCCTGAAGGGGCACAGTTCCATGAAGAGTTGGGAGGACCTGCACCTGTGGAAAGCATCCGCCTCAGTCATGCAGCATGCTGGCAGAAGACTATCTCCCGCAGCTGGCTGCACAGGGATACTTCTGCAGTGGACTGAGTCTCCTGAAGGGGCACAGTTCCATGAAGAGTTGGGTGGACCTGGACCTGTGGAAAGCATCCGCCTCAGTCGTGCAGCATGCTTGCACAAGACTATCTCCCGCAGCTGGCTGCACAGGGATACTTCTGTAGTGGACTGAGTCTCCTGAAGGGGCACAGTTCCATGAAGAGTTGGGAAGACCTGCACCTGTGCAAAGCATCCGCCTCAGTCGTGCAGCATGCTGGCACAAGACTATCTCCCTCAGCTGGCTGCACAGGGATACTTCTGCAGTGGCCTGAGTCTCCTGAAGGGGCACAGTTCCATGAAGAGTTGAGAGGACCTGCACCTGTGGAAAGCATCCGCCTCAGTCGTGCAGCATGCTGCCACAAGACTATCTCCCGCAGCTTGCTGCACAGGGATACTTCTGCAGTGGTCGTAGTCTCCTGAAGGGGCATAGTTCCAGGAAGAGTTGGGAGGACCTGCATCTGTGAAAGCATCCGCCTCAGTCGTGCAGCATGCTTGCACAAGACTATCTCCCGCAGCTGGCTGCACAGGGATACTTCTGCAGTGGACTGAGTCTCCTGAAGGGGCACAGTTCCATGAAGAGTTGGGAGGAGCTGCACCTGTGGAAAGCATCCACCTCAGTCGTGCAGCATGCTGGCACAAGACTATCTCCCGCAGCCGGCTGCACAGGGATACTTCTGCAGTGGCCTGAGTCTCCTGAAGGGGCACAGTTCCATGAAGAGATGGGAGGACCTGCACCTGTGGAAAGCATCCGCCTCAGCCGTGCAGCATGCTTGCACAAGACTATCTCGCGCAGCCGGCTGCACAGGGATACTTCTGCAGTGGCCTGAGTCTCCTGAAGGTGCACAGTTCCATGAAGAGTTGGGAGGACCTGCACCTGTGCAAAGCATCCGCCTCAGTCGTGCAGCATGCTGGCAGAAGACTATCTCCCGCAGCTGGCTGCACAGGGATACTTCTGCAGTGGACTGAGTCTCCTGAATGGGCACAGTTCCATGAAGAGTTGGGAGGACCTGCACCTGTGGAAAGCATCCGCCTCAGTCGTGCAGCATGCTGGCACAAGACTATCTCCCGCAGCTGGCTGCACAGGAATACTTCTGCAGTGGCCTAAGTCTCCTGAAGGGGCACAGTTCCATGAAGAGTTGAGAGGACCTGCACCTGTGGAAAGCATCCACTTCAGTCGTGCAGCATGCTGGCACAAGACTATCTCCCGCAGCTGGCTGCACAGGGATACTTCTGCAGTGGTCGTAGTCTCCTGAAGGGGCACAGTTCCAGGAAGAGTTCGGAGGACCTGTACCTGTGAAAGCATCCGCCTCAGTCGTGCAGCATGCTGGCACAAGACTATCTCCCGCAGCTGACTAGACAGGGATACTTCTGCAGTGGCCTGAGTCTCCTGAAGGGGCACAGTTCCATGAAGAGTTGGGAGGACCTGCACCTGTGGAAAGCATCCGCCTCAGTCATGCAGCATGCTGGCAGAAGACTATCTCCCGCAGCTGGCTGCACAGGGATACTTCTGCAGTGGACTGAGTCTCCTGAAGGGGCACAGTTCCATGAAGAGTTGGGTGGACCTGGACCTGTGGAAAGCATCCGCCTCAGTCGTGCAGCATGCTGCCACAAGACTATCTCCCGCAGCTGGCTAGACAGGGATACTTCTGCAGTGGCCTGAGTCTCCTGAAGGGGCACAGTTCCATGAAGAGTTGGGAGGACCTGCACCTGTGGAAAGCATCCGCCTCAGTCATGCAGCATGCTGGCAGAAGACTATCTCCCGCAGCTGGCTGCACAGGGATACTTCTGCAGTGGACTGAGTCTCCTGAAGGGGCACAGTTCCATGAAGAGTTGGGAGGACCTGCACCTGTGGAAAGCATCCGCCTCAGTCGTGCAGCATGCTGGCACAAGACTATCTCCCGCAGATGGCTGCACAGGGATACTTCTGCAGTGGCCTGAGTCTCCTGAAGGGGCACAGTTCCATGAAGAGTTGGGAGGACCTGCACCTGTGCAAAGCATCCACCTCAGTCGTGCAGCATGCTGACACAAGACTATCTCCCGCAGCTGGCTGCACAGGGATACTTCTGCAGTGGCCTGAGTCTCCTGAAGGGGCACAGTTCCAGGAAGAGTTGGGAGGACCTGCACCTGTGAAAGCATCCGCCTCAGTCGTGCAGCATGCTGGCACAAGACTATCTCCCACAGCTGGCTAGACAGGGAAACTTCTGCAGTGGCCTGAGTCTCCTGAAGGGACACAGTTCCATGAGGAGTTGGGAGGACTTGCACCTCTGGAAAGCATCCGACTCAGTCGTGTAGCATGCTGGCACAAGACTATCTCCCGATGCTGGCTGCACAGGGATACTTCTGCAGTGGCCTAAGTCTCCTGAAGGGGCACAGTTCCATGAAGAGTTGGGAGGACCTACATCTGTGGAAAGCATCCGCCTCGGTCGTGCAGCATGCTGGCACAAGACTATCTCCCGCAGCTGGCTGCACAGGGATACTTCTGCAGTGGCCTGAGTCTCCTGAAGGGGCACAGTTCCATGAAGAGTTGGGAGGACCTGCACCTGTGGAAGGCATCTGCCTCAGTCGTGCAGCATGCTGGCATAAGACTATCTCCCGCAGCTGTCTGCACAGGGATACTTCTGCAGTGGCCTGAGTCTCCTGAAGGGGCAGATTTCCATGAAGAGTTGGGAGGACCTGCATCTGTGGAAAGCATCCGCGTCAGTCGTGCAGCATGCTGCACAAGACGATCTCCCGCAGCTGGCTGCACAGGGATACTTCTGCAGTGGCCTGAGTCTCCTGAAGGGGCACAGTTCCATGAAGAGTTGGGAGGACCTACATCTGTGGAAAGCATCCGCCTCAGTCGTGCAGCATGCTGGCACAAGACTATCTCCCGCAGCTGACTGCACAGGGATACCTCTGCAGTGGCCTGAGTCTCCTGAAGGGGCACAGTTCCATGAAGAGTTGGGTGGACCTGGACCTGTGGAAAGCATCCGCCTCAGTCGTGCAGCATGCTGGCACAAGACTATCTCCCGCAGCTGGCTGCACAGGGATACTTTTGCAGTGGCCTGAGTCTCCTGAAGGGGCACAGTTCCAGGAAGAGTTAGGAGGACCTGCACCTGTGAAAGCATCCTCCTCAGTCGTGCAGCATGTTGGCACAAGACTATCTCCCGCAGCTGACTGCACAGGGATACTTCTGCAGTGGCCTGAGTCTCCTGAAGGGGCACAGTTCCATGAAGAGTTGGGTGGACCTGGACCTGTGGAAAGCATCCGCCTCAGTCGTGCAGCATGCTGGCACAAGACTATCTCCCGCAGCTGGCTGCACAGGGATACTTCTGCAGTGGTCGTAGTCTCCTGAAGGGGCACAGTTCCAGGAAGAGTTAGGTGGACCTGCACCTGTGAAAGCATCCGCCTCAGTCGTGCAGCATGCTGGCACAAGACTATCTCCCGCAGCTGACTGCACAGGGATACTTCTGCAGTGGCCTGAGTCTCCTGAAGGGGCACAGTTCCATGAAGAGTTGGGAGGACTTGCACCTCTGGAAAGCATCCGACTCAGTCGTGCAGCATGCTGGCACAAGACTATCTCCCGATGCTGGCTGCACAGGGATACTTCTGCAGTGGCCTGAGTCTCCTGAAGGGGCACAGTTCCATGAAGAGATGGGAGGACCGCCATCTGTGGAAAGCATCCGCCTCAGTCGTGCAGCATGCTGGCACAAGACTATCTCCCACAGCTGGCTGCACAGGGATACTTCTGCAGTGGCCTGAGTCTCCTGAAGGGGCACAGTTCCATGAAGAGTTGGGAGGACCTGCACCTGTGGAAAGCATCTGCCTCAGTCGTGCAGCATGCTGGCACAAGACTATCTCCCGCAGCTGGCTGCACAGGGATACTTCTGCAGTGGCCTGAGTCTCCTGAAGGGGCAGATTTCCATGAAGAGCTGGGAGGACCTGCATCTGTGGAAATCATCCGCCTCAGTCGTGCAGCATGCTGCACAAGACTATCTCCCGCAGCTGGCTGCACAGGGATACTTCTTCAGTGGACTGAGTCTCCTGAAGGGGCACAGTTCCATGAAGAGTTGGGAGGACCTGCACCTGTGGAATGCATCCGCCTCAGTCGTGCAGCATGCTGGCACAAGACTATCTCCCGCAGCTGGCTGCACAGGGATACTTCTGCAGTGGCCTGAGTCTCCTGAAGGGGCACAGTTCCATGAAGAGTTGGGAGGACCTACATCTGTGGAAAGCATCCGCCTCAGTCGTGCAGCATGCTGGCACAAGACTATCTCCCGCAGCTGACTGCACAGGGATACTTCTGCAGTGGCCTGAGTCTCCTGAAGGGGCACAGTTCCATGAAGAGTTGGGTGGACCTGGACCTGTGGAAAGCATCCGCCTCAGTCGTGCAGCATGCTGGCACAAGACTATCTCCCGCAGCTGGCTGCACAGGGATACTTTTGCAGTGGCCTGAGTCTCCTGAAGGGGCACAGTTCCAGGAAGAGTTAGGAGGACCTGCACCTGTGAAAGCATCCGCCTCAGTCGTGCAGCATGTTGGCACAAGACTATCTCCCACAGCTGACTGCACAGGGATACTTGTGCAGTGGCCTGAGTCTCCTGAAGGGGCACAGTTCCATGAAGAGTTGAGTGGACCTGGACCTGTGGAAAGCATCCGCCTCAGTCGTGCAGCATGCTGGCACAAGACTATCTCCCGCAGCTGGCTGCGCAGGGATACTTCTGCAGTGTTCGTAGTCTCCTGAAGGGGCACAGTTCCAGGAAGAGTTAGGAGGACCTGCACCTGTGAAAGCATCCGCCTCAGTCGTGCAGCATGCTGGCACAAGACTATCTCCCGCAGCTGACTTCACAGGGATACTTCTGCAGTGGCCTGAGTCTCCTGAAGGGGCACAGTTCCATGAAGAGTTGGGAGGACTTGCACCTCTGGAAAGCATCCGACTCAGTCGCGCAGCATGCTGGCACAAGACTATCTCCCGATGCTGGCTGCACAGGGATACTTCTGCAGTGGCCTGAGTCTCCTGAAGGGGCACAGTTCCATGAAGAGTTGGGAGGACCTGCACCTGTGGAAAGCATCCGCCTCAGTCGTGCAGCATGCTGGCACAAGACTATCTCCCGCAGCTGGCTGCACAGGGATACTTCTGCAGTGGCCTGAGTCTCCTGAAGGGGCACATTTCCATGAAGAGTTGGGAGGACCTGCACCTGTGGAAAGCATCCGCCTCAGTCGTGCAGCATGCTTGCACAAGACTATCTCCCGCAGTTGGCTGCACAGGGATACTTCTGCAGTGGCCTGAGTCTCCTGAAAGGGCACAGTTCCATGAAGAGTTGGGAGGACCTGCACCTGTGGAAAGCATCCGCCTCAGTCGTGCAGCATGCTGCCACAAGACTATCTCCCGCAGCTGGCTGCACAGGGATACTTCTGCAGTGGCCTGAGTCTCCTGAAGGGGCACAGTTCCATGAAGAGTTGGGAGGACCTGCACCTGTGGAAAGCATCCGCCTCAGTCGTGCAGCATGCTGCCACAAGACTATCTCCCGCAGCTGGCTGCACAGGGATACTTCTGCAGTGGCCTGAGTCTCCTGAATGGGCACAGTTCCATGAAGAGTTGGGAGGACCTGCACCTGTGGAAAGCATCCGCCTCAGTCGTGCAGCATGCTGCCACAAGACTGTCTCCCGCAGCTGGCTGAACAGGGATACTTCTGCAGTGGCCTGAGTCTCCTGAAGGGGCACAGTTCCATGAAGAGTTGGGAGGACCTGCACCTGTGGAAAGCATCCGACTCAGTCGTGCAGCATGCTGGCAGAAGACTATCTCCCGCAGCTGGCTGCACAGGGATACTTCTGCAGTGGGCTGAGTCTCCTGAAGGGGCACAGTTCCATGAAGAGTTGGGAGGACCTGCACCTGTGGAAAGCATCCGCCTCAGTCGTGCAGCATGCTGGCACAAGACTATCTCCCGCAGCTGGCTGCACAGGGATACTTCTGCAGTGGCTTGAGTCTCCTGAAGGGGCACAGTTCCATGAAGAGTTGGGAGGACCTGAACCTGTGGAAAGCATCCGCCTCAGTCGTGCAGCATGCTTGCACAAGACTATCTCCCGCAGCTGGCTGCACAGGGATACTTCTGCAGTGGCCTGAGTCTCCTGAAGGGGCACAGTTCCATGAAGAGTTGAGAGGACCTGCACCTGTGGAAAGCATCCGCCTCAGTCGTGCAGCATGCTGCCACAAGACTATCTCCCGCAGCTGACTGCACAGGGATACATCTGCAGTGGCCTGAGTCTCCTGAAGGGGCACAGTTCCATGAAGAGTTGGGTGGACCTGGACCTGTGGAAAGCATCTGCCTCAGTCGTGCAGCATGCTGGCACAAGACTATCTCCCACAGCGGCTGCACAGGGATACTTCTGCAGTGGCCTGAGTCTCCTGAAGGGGCACAGTTCCAGGAAGAGTTGGGAGGACCTGCACCTGTGAAAGCATCCGCCTCAGTCGTGCAGCATGCTGGCACAAGACTATCTCCCGCAGCTGACTGCACAGGGATACTTCTGCAGTGGCCTGAGTCTCCTGAAGGGGCACAGTTCCATGAAGAGTTGGGTGGACCTGGACCTGTGGAAATCATCCGCCTCAGTCGTGCAGCATGCTGCCACAAGACTATCTCCCGCAGCTGGCTAGACAGGGATACTTCTGCAGTGGCCTGAGTTTCCTGAAGGGGCACAGTTCCATGAAGAGTTGGGAGGACCTGCACCTGTGGAAAGCATCCGCCTCAGTCGTGCAGCATGCTGGCAGAAGACTATCTCCCGCAGCTGGCTGCAGAGGGATACTTCTGCAGTGGCCTGAGTCTCCTGAAGGGGCACAGTTCCATGAAGAGTTGGGAGGACCTGCACCTGTGGAAAGCATCCGCCTCAGTCGTGCAGCATGCTTGCACAAGACTATCTCCCGCAGCTGGCTGCACAGGGATACTTCTGCAGTGGACTGAGTCTCCTGAAGGGGCACAGTTCCATGAAGAGTTGGGAGGACCTGCACCTGTGGAAAGCATCCGCCTCAGTCGTGCAGCATGCTGGCACAAGACTATCTCCCGCAGCCGGCTGCACAGGGATACTTCTGCAGTGGCCTGAGTCTCCTGAAGGGGCACAGTTCCATGAAGAGTTGGGAGGACCTGCACCTGTGGAAAGCATCCGCCTCAGTCGTGCAGCATGCTTATACAAGACTATCTCCCGCAGCTGGCTGCACAGTGATACTTCTGCAGTGGACTGAGTCTCCTGAAGGGGCACAGTTCCATGACGAGTTGGGAGGACCTGCGCCTGTGCAAAGCATCCACCTCAGTCGTGCAGCATGCTGGCACAAGACTATCTCCCGCAGCTGGCTGCACAGGGATACTTCTGCAGTGGCCTGAGTCTCCTGAAGGGGCACAGTTCCATGAAGAGTTGGGAGGACCTGAACCTGTGGAAAGCATCCGCCTCAGTCGTGCAGCATGCTTGCACAAGACTATCTCCCGCAGCTGGCTGCACAGGGATATTTCTGCAGTGGCCTGAGTCTCCTGAAGGGGCACAGTTCCATGAAGAGTTGAGAGGACCTGCACCTGTGGAAAGCATCCGCCTCAGTCGTGCAGCATGCTGCCACAAGACTATCTCCCGCTGCTGGCTGCACAGGGATACATCTGCAGTGGCCTGAGTCTCCTGAAGGGGCACAGTTCCATGAAGAGTTGGGTGGACCTGGACCTGTGGAAAGCATCTGCCTCAGTCGTGCAGCATGCTGGCACAAGACTATCTCCCGCAGCGGCTGCACAGGGATACTTCTGCAGTGGCCTGAGTCTCCTGAAGGGGCACAGTTCCAGGAAGAGTTGGGAGGACCTGCACCTGTGAAAGCATCCGCCTCAGTCGTGCAGCATGCTGGTACAAGACTATCTCCCGCAGCTGACTGCACAGGGATACATCTGCAGTGGCCTGAGTCTCCTGAAGGGGCACAGTTCCATGAAGAGTTGGGTGGACCTGGACCTGTGGAAAGCATCTGCCTCAGTCGTGCAGCATGCTGGCACAAGAATATCTCCCGCAGCGGCTGCACAGGGATACTTCTGCAGTGGCCTGAGTCTCCTGAAGGGGCACAGTTCCAGGAAGAGTTGGGAGGACCTGCACCTGTGAAAGCATCCGCCTCAGTCGTGCAGCATGCTGGCACAAGACTATCTCCCGCAGCTGACTGCACAGGGATACTTCTGCAGTGGCCTGAGTCTCCTGAAGGGGCACAGTTCCATGAAGAGTTGGGTGGACCAGGACCTGTGGAAAGCATCCGCCTCAGTCGTGCAGCATGCTGCCACAAGACTATCTCCTGCAGCTGTCTGCACAGTGATACTTCTGCAGTGGACTGAGTCTCCTGAAGGGGCACAGTTCCATGAAGAGTTGGGAAGACCTGCACCTGTGGAAAGCATCCGCGTCAGTCGTGCAGCATGCTGGCAGAAGACTATCTCCCGCAGCTGGCTGCACAGGGATACTTCTGCAGTGGCCTGAGTCTCCTGAAGGGGCACAGTTCCATGAAGAGTTGGGAGGACCTGCACCTGTGGAAAGCATCCGCGTCAGTCGTGCAGCATGCTGGCAGAAGACTATCTCCCGCAGCTGGCTGCACAGGGATACTTCTGCAGTGGCCTGAGTCTCCTGAAGGGGCACAGTTCCATGAAGAGTTGGGAGGACCTGCACCTGTGGAAAGCATCCGCCTCAGTCGTGCAGCATGCTTGCACAAGACTATCTCCCGCAGCTGGCTGCACAGGGATACTTCTGCAGTGGACTGAGTCTCCTGAAGGGGCACAGTTCCATGAAGAGTTGGGAGGACCTGCACCTGTGGAAAGCATCCGCCTCAGTCGTGCAGCATGCTGGCACAAGACTATCTCCCGCAGCCGGCTGCACAGGGATACTTCTGCAGTGGCCTGAGTCTCCTGAAGGGGCACAGTTCCATGAAGAGTTGGGAGGACCTGCACCTGTGGAAAGCATCCGCCTCAGTCGTGCAGCATGCTTGCACAAGACTATCTCCCGCAGCTGGCTGCACAGGGATACTTCTGCAGTGGCCTGAGTCTCCTGAAGGGGCACAGTTCCATGAAGAGTTGGGAGGACCTGCGCCTGTGGAAAGCATCCGCCTCAGTCGTGCAGCATGCTTGCACAAGACTATCTCCCGCAGCTGGCTGCACAGTGATACTTCTGCAGTGGACTGAGTCTCCTGAAGGGGCACAGTTCCATGACGAGTTGGGAGGACCTGCGCCTGTGCAAAGCATCCACCTCAGTCGTGCAGCATGCTGGCACAAGACTATCTCCCGCAGCTGGCTGCACAGGGATACTTCTGCAGTGGCCTGAGTCTCATGAAGGGGCACAGTTCCATGAAGAGTTGGGAGGACCTGCACCTGTGGAAAGCATCCGCCTCAGTCGTGCAGCATGCTGCCACAAGACTATCTCCCGCTGCTGGCTGCACAGGGATACTTCTGCAGTGGTCGTAGTCTCCTGAAGGGGCACAGTTCCAGGAAGAGTTAGGAGGACCTGCACCTGTGAAAGCATCCGCCTCAGTCGTGCAGCATGCTGGCACAAGACTATCTCCCGCAGCTGACTGCACAGGGATACATCTGCAGTGGCCTGAGTCTCCTGAAGGGGCACAGTTCCATGAAGAGTTGGGTGGACCTGGACCTGTTGAAAGCATCTGCCTCAGTCGTGCAGCATGCTGGCACAAGACTATCTCCCGCAGCGGCTGCACAGGGATACTTCTGCAGTGGCCTGAGTCTCCTGAAGGGGCACAGTTCCAGGAAGAGTTGGGAGGACCTGCACCTGTGAAAGCATCCGCCTCAGTCGTGCAGCATGCTGGCACAAGACTATCTCCCGCAGCTGACTGCACAGGGATACTTCTGCAGTGGCCTGAGTCTCCTGAAGGGGCACAGTTCCATGAAGAGTTGGGTGGACCTGGACCTGTGGAAAGCATCCGCCTCAGTCGTGCAGCATGCTGCCACAAGACTATCTCCCGCAGCTGGCTGCACAGTGATACTTCTGCAGTGGACTGAGTCTCCTGAAGGGGCACAGTTCCATGACGAGTTGGGAGGACCTGCGCCTGTGCAAAGCATCCACCTCAGTCGTGCAGCATGCTGGCACAAGACTATCTCCCGCAGCTGGCTGCACAGGGATACTTCTGCAGTGGCCTGAGTCTCATGAAGGGGCACAGTTCCATGAAGAGTTGAGAGGACCTGCACCTGTGGAAAGCATCCGCCTCAGTCGTGCAGCATGCTGGCACAAGACTATCTCCCGCAGCGGCTGCACAGGGATACTTCTGCAGTGGCCTGAGTCTCCTGAAGGGGCACAGTTCCATGAAGAGTTGGGAGGACCTGCACCTGTGAAAGCATCCGCCTCAGTCGTGCAGCATGCTGGCACAAGACTATCTCCCGCAGCTGACTGCACAGGGATACTTCTGCAGTGGCCTGAGTCTCCTGAAGGGGCACAGTTCCATGAAGAGTTGGGTGGACCTGGACCTGTGGAAAGCATCCGCCTCAGTCGTGCAGCATGCTGCCACAAGACTATCTCCCGCAGCTGGCTGCACAGTGATACTTCTGCAGTGGACTGAGTCTCCTGAAGGGGCACAGTTCCATGACGAGTTGGGAGGACCTGCGCCTGTGCAAAGCATCCACCTCAGTCGTGCAGCATGCTGGCACAAGACTATCTCCCGCAGCTGGCTGCAAAGGGATACTTCTGCAGTGGTCGTAGTCTCCTGAAGAGGCACAGTTCCAGGAAGAGTTAGGAGGACCTGCACCTGTGAAAGCATCCGCCTCAGTCGTGCAGCATGCTGGCACAAGACTATCTCCCGCAGCTGACTGCACAGGGATACTTCTGCAGTGGCCTGAGTCTCCTGAAGGGGCACAGTTCCATGAAGAGTTGGGTGGACCTGGACCTGTGGAAAGCATCCGCCTCAGTCGTGCAGCATGCTGCCACAAGCCTATCTCCCGCAGCTGGCTAGACAGGGATACTTCTGCAGTGGCCTGAGTCTCCTGAAGGGGCACAGTTCCATGAAGAGTTGGGAGGACTTGCACCTCTGGAAAGCATCCGACTGAGTCGTGTAGCATGCTGGCACAAGACTATCTCCCGATGCTGGCTGCACAGGGATACTTCTGCAGTGGTCTGAGTCTCCTGAAGGGGCACAGTTCCATGAAGAGTTGGGAGGACCTACATCTGTGGAAAGCATCCGCGTCGGTCGTGCAGCATGCTGGCACAAGACTATCTCCCGCAGCTGGCTGCACAGGGATACTTCTGCAGTGGCCTGGGTCTCCTGAAGGGGCACAGTTCCATGAAGAGTTGGGAGGACCTGCACCTGTGGAAAGCATCTGCCTCAGTCGTGCAGCATGCTGGCACAAGACTATCTCCCGCAGCTGGCTGCACAGGGATACTTCTGCAGCGGCCTGAGTCTCCTGAAGGGGCAGATTTCCATGAAGATTTGGGAGGACCTGCATCTATGGAAATCATCCGCCTCAGTCGTGCAGCATGCTGCACAAGACTATCTCCCGCAGCTGGCTGCACAGGGATACTTCTTCAGTGAACTGAGTCTCCTGAAGGGGCACAGTTCCATGAAGAGTTGGGAGGACCTGCACCTGTGGAAAGCATCCGCCTCAGTCGTGCAGCATGCTGGCACAAGACTATCTCCCGCAGCTGGCTGCACAGGGATACTTCTGCAGTGGCCTGAGTCTCCTGAAGGGGCACAGTTCCATGAAGAGTTGGGAGGACCTGCACTTGTGGAAAGCATCTGTCTCAGTCGTGCAGCATGCTTGCACAAGACTATCTCCCGCAGCTGGCTGCACAGGGATACTTCTGTAGTGGACTGAGTCTCCTGAAGGGTCACAGTTCCATGAAGAGTTGGGAGGACCTGCACCTGTGCAAAGCATCCGCCTCAGTCGTGCAGAATGCTGGCACAAGACTATCTCCCTCAGCTGGCTGCACAGGGATACTTCTGCAGTGGCCTGAGTCTCCTGAAGGGGCACAGTTCCATGAAGAGTTGAGAGGACCTGCACCTGTGGAAAGCATCCGCCTCAGTCGTGCAGCATGCTGCCACAAGACTATCTCCCGCAGCTTGCTGCACAGGGATACTTCTGCAGTGGTCGTAGTCTCCTGAAGGGGCACAGTTCCAGGAAGAGTTGGGAGGACCTGCATCTGTGAAAGCATCTGCCTCAGTCGTGCAGCATGCTGGCACAAGACTATCTCCCGCAGCCGGCTGCACGGGGATACTTCTGCAGTGGCCTGAGTCTCCTGAAGGTGCACAGTTCCATGAAGAGTTGGGAGGACCTGCACCTGTGGAAAGCATCCGCCTCAGCCGTGCAGCATGCTTGCACAAGACTATCTCCCGCAGCCGGCTGCACAGGGATACTTCTGCAGTGGCCTGAGTCTCCTGAAGGTGCACAGTTCCATGAAGAGTTGGGAGGACCTGCACCTGTGCAAAGCATCCGCCTCAGTCGTGCAGCATGCTGGCACAAGACTATCTCCCTCAGCTGGCTGCACAGGGATACTTCTGCAGTGGCCTGAGTCTCCTGAAGGGGCACAGTTCCATGAAGAGTTGAGAGGACCTGCACCTGTGGAAAGCAACCGCCTCAGTCGTGCAGCATGCTGCCCCAAGACTATCTCCCGCAGCTTGCTGCACAGGGATACTTCTGCAGTGGTCGTAGTCTCCTGAAGGGGCACAGTTCCAGGAAGAGTTGGGAGGACCTGCATCTGTGAAAGCATCCGCCTCAGTCGTGCAGCATGCTTGCACAAGACTATCTCCCGCAGCTGGCTGCACAGGGATACTTCTGCAGTGGACTGAGTCTCCTGAAGGGGCACAGTTCCATGAAGAGTTGGGAGGACCTGCACCTGTGGAAAGCATCCGCCTCAGTCGTGCAGCATTCTGGCAGAAGACTATCTCCCGCAGCTGGCTGCACAGGGATACTTCTGCAGTGGCCTGAGTCTCCTGAAGGGGCACAGTTCCATGAAGAGTTGGGAGGACCTGCGCCTGTGGAAAGCATCCACCTCATTCGTGCAGCATGCTGGCACAAGACTATCTCCCACAGCTGGCTGCACAGGGATACTTCTGCAGTGGCTTGATTCTCCTGAAGGGGCACAGTTCCATGAAGAGTTGGGAGGACCTGAACCTGTGGAAAGCATCCGCCTCAGTCGTGCAGTATGCTTGCACAAGACTATCTCCCGCAGCTGGCTGCACAGGGATACTTCTGCAGTGGCCTGAGTCTCCTGAAGGGGCACAGTTCCATGAAGAGTTGAGAGGACCTGCACCTGTGGAAAGCATCCGCCTCAGTCGTGCAGCATGCTGCCACAAGACTATCTCCCGCTGCTGGCTGCACAGGGATACTTCTGCAGTGGTCGTAGTCTTCTGAAGGGGCACAGTTCCAGGAAGAGTTAGGAGGACCTGCACCTGTGAAAGCATCCGCCTCAGTCGTGCAGCATGCTGGCACAAGACTATCTCCCGCAGCTGACTGCACTTTGATACATCTGCAGTGGCCTGAGTCTCCTGAAGGGGCACAGTTCCATGAAGAGTTGGGTGGACCTGGACCTGTGGAAAGCATCTGCCTCAGTCGTGCAGCATGCTGGCACAAGACTATCTCCCACAGCGGCTGCACAGGGATACTTCTGCAGTGGCCTGAGTCTCCTGAAGGGGCACAGTTCCAGGAAGAGTTGGGAGGACCTGCACCTGTGAAAGCATCCGCCTCAGTCGTGCAGCATGCTGGCACAAGACTATCTCCCGCAGCTGACTGCACAGGGATACTTCTGCAGTGGCCTGAGTCTCCTGAAGGGGCACAGTTCCATGAAGAGTTGGGTGGACCTGGACCTGTGGAAAGCATCCGCCTCAGTCGTGCAGCATGCTGCCACAAGACTATCTCCCGCAGCTGGCTAGACAGGGATACTTCTGCAGTGGCCTGAGTTTCCTGAAGGGGCACAGTTCCATGAAGAGTTGGGAGGACCTGCACCTGTGGAAAGCATCCGCCTCAGTCGTGCAGCATGCTGGCAGAAGACTATCTCCCGCAGCTGGCTGCACAGGGATACTTCTGCAGTGGCCTGAGTCTCCTGAAGGGGCACAGTTCCATGAAGAGTTGGGAGGACCTGCACCTGTGGAAAGCATCCGCCTCAGTCGTGCAGCATGCTTGCACAAGACTATCTCCCGCAGCTGGCTGCACAGGGATACTTCTGCAGTGGACTGAGTCTCCTGAAGGGGCACAGTTCCATGAAGAGTTGGGAGGACCTGCACCTGTGGAAAGCATCCGCCTCAGTCGTGCAGCATGCTGGCACAAGACTATCTCCCGCAGCCGGCTGCACAGGGATACTTCTGCAGTGGCCTGAGTCTCCTGAAGGGGCACAGTTCCATGAAGAGTTGGGAGGACCTGCACCTGTGGAAAGCATCCGCCTCAGTCGTGCAGCATGCTTGCACAAGACTATCTCCCGCAGCTGGCTGCACAGTGATACTTCTGCAGTGGACTGAGTCTCCTGAAGGGGCACAGTTCCATGACGAGTTGGGAGGACCTGCGCCTGTGCAAAGCATCCACCTCAGTCGTGCAGCATGCTGGCACAAGACTATCTCCCGCAGCTGGCTGCACAGGGATACTTCTGGAGTGGCCTGAGTCTCCTGAAGGGGCACAGTTCCATGAAGAGTTGGGAGGACCTGAACCTGTGGAAAGCATCCGCCTCAGTCGTGCAGCATGCTTGCACAAGACTATCTCCCGCAGCTGGCTGCACAGGGATACTTCTGCAGTGGCCTGAGTCTCCTGAAGGGGCACAGTTCCATGAAGAGTTGAGAGGACCTGCACCTGTGGAAAGCATCCGCCTCAGTCGTGCAGCATGCTGCCACAAGACTATCTCCCGCTGCTGGCTGCACAGGGATACATCTGCAGTGGCCTGAGTCTCCTGAAGGGGCACAGTTCCATGAAGAGTTGGGTGGACCTGGACCTGTGGAAAGCATCTGCCTCAGTCGTGCAGCATGCTGGCACAAGACTATCTCCCGCAGCGGCTGCACAGGGATACATCTGCAGTGGCCTGAGTCTCCTGAAGGGGCACAGTTCCAGGAAGAGTTGGGAGGACCTGCACCTGTGAAAGCATCCGCCTCAGTCGTGCAGCATGCTGGTACAAGACTATCTCCCGCAGCTGACTGCACAGGGATACATCTGCAGTGGCCTGAGTCTCCTGAAGGGGCACAGTTCCATGAAGAGTTGGGTGGACCTGCACCTGTGGAAAGCATCTGCCTCAATCGTGCAGCATGCTAGCACAAGAATATCTCCCGCAGCGGCTGCACAGGGATACTTCTGCAGTGGCCTGAGTCTCCTGAAGGGGCACAGTTCCAGGAAGAGTTGGGAGGACCTGCACCTGTGAAAGCATCCGCCTCAGTCGTGCAGCATGCTGGCACAAGACTATCTCCCGCAGCTGACTGCAGAGGGATACTTCTGCAGTGGCCTGAGTCTCCTGAAGGGGCACAGTTCCATGAAGAGTTGGGTGGACCTGGACCTGTGGAAAGCATCCGCCTCAGTCGTGCAGCATGCTGCCACAAGACTATCTCCCGCAGCTGTCTGCACAGTGATACTTCTGCAGTGGACTGAGTCTCCTGAAGGGGCACAGTTCCATGAAGAGTTGGGAAGACCTGCACCTGTGGAAAGCATCCGCGTCAGTCGTGCAGCATGCTGGCAGAAGACTATCTCCTGCAGCTGGCTGCACAGGGATACTTCTGCAGTGGCCTGAGTCTCCTGAAGGGGCACAGTTCCATGAAGAGTTGGGAGGACCTGCACCTATGGAAAGCATCCGCCTCAGTCGTGCAGCATGCTTGCACAAGACTATCTCCCGCAGCTGGCTGCACAAGGATACTTCTGCAGTGGACTGAGTCTCCTGAAGGGGCACAGTTCCATGAAGAGTTGGGAGGACCTGCACCTGTGGAAAGCATCCGCCTCAGTCGTGCAGCATGCTGGCACAAGACTATCTCCCGCAGCCGGCTGCACAGGGATACTTCTGCAGTGGCCTGAGTCTCCTGAAGGGGCACAGTTCCATGAAGAGTTGGGAGGACCTGCACCTGTGGAAAGCATCCGCCTCAGTCGTGCAGCATGCTTGCACAAGACTATCTCCCGCAGCTGGCTGCACAGGGATATTTCTGCAGTGGCCTGAGTCTCCTGAAGGGGCACAGTTCCATGAAGAGTTGGGAGGACCTGCGCCTGTGGAAAGCATCCGCCTCAGTCGTGCAGCATGCTTGCACAAGACTATCTCCCGCAGCTGGCTGCACAGTGATACTTCTGCAGTGGACTGAGTCTCCTGAAGGGGCACAGTTCCATGACGAGTTGGGAGGACCTGCACCTGTGGAAAGCATCCGCCTCAGTCGTGCAGCATGCTTGCACAAGACTATCTCCCGCAGCTGGCTGCACAGGGATACTTCTGCAGTGGCCTGAGTCTCCTGAAGGGGCACAGTTCCATGAAGAGTTGGGAGGACCTGCGCCTGTGGAAAGCATCCGCCTCAGTCGTGCAGCATGCTTGCACAAGACTATCTCCCGCAGCTGGCTGCACAGGGATACTTCTGCAGTGGCCTGAGTCTCCTGAAGGGGCACAGTTCCATGAAGAGTTGGGAGGACCTGCACCTGTGGAAAGCATCCGCCTCAGTCGTGCAGCATGCTGCCACAAGACTATCTCCCGCTGCTGGCTGCACAGGGATACTTCTGCAGTGGTCGTAGTCTCCTGAAGGGGCACAGTTCCAGGAAGAGTTGGGAGGACCTGCACCTGTGAAAGCATCCGCCTCAGTCGTGCAGCATGCTGGCACAAGACTATCTCCCGCAGCTGACTGCAAAGGGATACTTCTGCAGTGGCCTGAGTCTCCTGAAGGGGCACAGTTCCATGAAGAGTTGGGTGGACCTGGACCTGTGGAAAGCATCCGCCTCAGTCGTGCAGCATGCTGCCACAAGACTATCTCCCGCAACTGGCTGCACAGTGATACTTCTGCAGTGGACTGAGTCTCCTGAAGGGGCACAGTTCCATGACGAATTGGGAGGACCTGCGCCTGTGCAAAGCATCCACCTCAGTCGTGCAGCATGCTGGCACAAGACTATCTCCCGCAGCTGGCTGCACAGGGATACTTCTGCAGTGGCCTGAGTCTCCTGAAGGGCCACAGTTCCATGAAGAGTTGAGAGGACCTGCACCTGTGGAAAGCATCCGCCTCAGTCGTGCAGCATGCTGGCACAAGACTATCTCCCGCAGCGGCTGCACAGGGATACTTCTGCAGTGGCCTGAGTCTCCTGAAGGGGCACAGTTCCAGGAAGAGTTGGGAGGACCTGCACCTGTGAAAGCATCCGCCTCAGTCGTGCAGCATGCTGGCACAAGACTATCTCCCGCAGCTGACTGCACAGGGATACTTCTGCAGTGGCCTGAGTCTCCTGAAGGGGCACAGTTCCATGAAGAGTTGGGTGGACCTGGACCTGTGGAAAGCATCCGCCTCAGTCGTGCAGCATGCTGCCACAAGACTATCTCCCGCAGCTGGCTGCACAGTGATACTTCTGCAGTGGACTGAGTCTCCTGAAGGGGCACAGTTCCATGACGAGTTGGGAGGACCTGCGCCTGTGCAAAGCATCCACCTCAGTCGTGCAGCATGCTGGCACAAGACTATCTCCCGCAACTGGCTGCAAAGGGATACTTCTGCAGTGGTCGTAGTCTCCTGAAGAGGCACAGTTCCAGGAAGAGTTAGGAGGACCTGCACCTGTGAAAGCATCCGCCTCAGTCGTGCAGCATGCTGGCACAAGACTATCTCCCGCAGCTGACTGCACAGGGATACTTCTGCAGTGGCCTGAGTCTCCTGAAGGGGCACAGTTCCATGAAGAGTTGGGTGGACCTGGACCTGTGGAAAGCATCCGCCTCAGTCGTGCAGCATGCTGCCACAAGCCTATCCCCCGCAGCTGGCTAGACAGGGATACTTCTGCAGTGGCCTGAGTCTCCTGAAGGGGCACAGTTCCATGAAGAGTTGGGAGGACTTGCACCTCTGGAAAGCATCCGACTGAGTCGTGTAGCATGCTGGCACAAGACTATCTCCCGATGCTGGCTGCACAGGGATACTTCTGCAGTGGTCTGAGTCTCCTGAAGGGGCACAGTTCCATGAAGAGTTGGGAGGACCTACATCTGTGGAAAGCATCCGCGTCGGTCGTGCAGCATGCTGGCACAAGACTATCTCCCGCAGCTGGCTGCACAGGGATACTTCTGCAGTGGCCTGAGTCTCCTGAAGGGGCACAGTTCCATGAAGAGTTGGGAGGACCTGCACCTGTGGAAAGCATCTGCCTCAGTCGTGCAGCATGCTGGCACAAGACTATCTCCCGCAGCTGGCTGCACAGGGATACTTCTGCAGTGGCCTGAGTCTCCTGAAGGGGCAGATTTCCATGAAGATTTGGGAGGACCTGCATCTATGGAAATCATCCGCCTCAGTCGTGCAGCATGCTGCACAAGACTATCTCCCGCAGCTGGCTGCACAGGGATACTTCTTCAGTGGACTGAGTCTCCTGAAGGGGCACAGTTCCATGAAGAGTTGGGAGGACCTGCACCTGTGGAAAGCATCCGCCTCAGTCGTGCAGCATGCTGGCACAAGACTATCTCCCGCAGCTAGCTGCACAGGGATACTTCTGCAGTGGCCTGAGTCTCCTGAAGGGGCACAGTTCCATGAAGAGTTGGGAGGACCTGCACTTGTGGAAAGCATCCGTCTCAGTCGTGCAGCATGCTTGCACAAGACTATCTCCCGCAGCTGGCTGCACAGGGATACTTCTGTAGTGGACTGAGTCTCCTGAAGGGGCACAGTTCCATGAAGAGTTGGGAGGACCTGCACCTGTGCAAAGCATCCGCCTCAGTCGTGCAGCATGCTGGCACAAGACTATCTCCCGCAGCTGGCTGCACAGGGATACTTCTGCAGTGGCCTGAGTCTCCTGAAGGGGCACAGTTCCATGAAGAGTTGGGAGGACCTGCGCCTGTGGAAAGCATCCACCTCATTCGTGCAGCATGCTGGCACAAGACTATCTCCCACAGCTGGCTGCACAGGGATACTTCTGCAGTGGCTTGAGTCTCCTGAAGGGGCACAGTTCCATGAAGAGTTGGGAGGACCTGAACCTGTGGAAAGCATCCGCCTCAGTCGTGCAGCATGCTTGCACAAGACTATCTCCCGCAGCTGGCTGCACAGGGATACTTCTGCAGTGGCCTGAGTCTCCTGAAGGGGCACAGTTCCATGAAGAGTTGAGAGGACCTGCACCTGTGGAAAGCATCCGCCTCAGTCGTGCAGCATGCTGCCACAAGACTATCTCCCGCTGCTGGCTGCACAGGGATACTTCTGCAGTGGTCGTAGTCTTCTGAAGGGGCACAGTTCCAGGAAGAGTTAGGAGGACCTGCACCTGTGAAAGCATCCGCCTCAGTCGTGCAGCATGCTGGCACAAGACTATCTCCCGCAGCTGACTGCACAGGGATACATCTGCAGTGGCCTGAGTCTCCTGAAGGGGCACAGTTCCATGAAGAGTTGGGTGGACCTGGACCTGTGGAAAGCATCTGCCTCAGTCGTGCAGCATGCTGGCACAAGACTATCTCCCACAGCGGCTGCACAGGGATACTTCTGCAGTGGCCTGAGTCTCCTGAAGGGGCACAGTTCCATGAAGAGTTGGGTGGACCTGGACCTGTGGAAAGCATCCGCCTCAGTCGTGCAGCATGCTGCCACAAGACTATCTCCCGCAGCTGGCTAGACAGGGATACTTCTGCAGTGGCCTGAGTTTCCTGAAGGGGCACAGTTCCATGAAGAGTTGGGAGGACCTGCACCTGTGGAAAGCATCCGCCTCAGTCGTGCAGCATGCTGGCAGAAGACTATCTCCCGCAGCTGGCTGCACAGGGATACTTCTGCAGTGGCCTGAGTCTCCTGAAGGGGCACAGTTCCATGAAGAGTTGAGAGGACCTGCACCTGTGGAAAGCATCCGCCTCAGTCATGCAGCATGCTGCCACAAGACTATCTCCCGCTGCTGGCTGCATAGGGATACATCTGCAGTGGCCTGAGTCTCCTGAAGGGGCACAGTTCCATGAAGAGTTGGGTGGACCTGGACCTGTGGAAAGCATCTGCCTCAGTCGTGCAGCATGCTGGCACAAGACTATCTCCCGCAGCGGCTGCACAGGGATACTTCTGCAGTGGCCTGAGTCTCCTGAAGGGGCACAGTTCCATGAAGAGTTGGGAGGACCTGCACCTGTGGAAAGCATCCGCCTCAGTCGTGCAGCATGCTTGCACAAGACTATCTCCCGCAGCTGGCTGCACAGTGATACTTCTGCAGTGGACTGAGTCTCCTGAAGGGGCACAGTTCCATGACGAGTTGGGAGGACCTGCGCCTGTGCAAAGCATCCACCTCAGTCGTGCAGCATGCTGGCACAAGACTATCTCCCGCAGCTGGCTGCACAGGGATACTTCTGCAGTGGCCTGAGTCTCCTGAAGGGGCACAGTTCCATGAAGAGTTGGGAGGACCTGCACCTGTGGAAAGCATCCGCCTCAGTCGTGCAGCATGCTTGCACAAGACTATCTCCCGCAGCTGGCTGCACAGGGATACTTCTGCAGTGGACTGAGTCTCCTGAAGGGGCACAGTTCCATGAAGAGTTGGGAGGACCTGCACCTGTGGAAAGCATCCGCCACAGTCGTGCAGCATGCTGGCACAAGACTATCTCCCGCAGCCGGCTGCACAGGGATACTTCTGCAGTGGCCTGAGTCTCCTGAAGGGGCACAGTTCCATGAAGAGTTGGGAGGACCTGCACCTGTGGAAAGCATCCGCCTCAGTCGTGCAGCATGCTTGCACAAGACTATCTCCCGCAGCTGGCTGCACAGTGATACTTCTGCAGTGGACTGAGTCTCCTGAAGGGGCACAGTTCCATGACGAGTTGGGAGGACCTGCGCCTGTGCAAAGCATCCACCTCAGTCGTGCAGCATGCTGGCACAAGACTATCTCCCGCAGCTGGCTGCACAGGGATACTTCTGCAGTGGCCTGAGTCTCCTGAAGGGGCACAGTTCCATGAAGAGTTGGGAGGACCTGAACCTGTGGAAAGCATCCGCCTCAGTCGTGCAGCATGCTTGCACAAGACTATCTCCCGCAGCTGGCTGCACAGGGATACTTCTGCAGTGGCCTGAGTCTCCTGAAGGGGCACAGTTCCATGAAGAGTTGAGAGGACCTGCACCTGTGGAAAGCATCCGCCTCAGTCATGCAGCATGCTGCCACAAGACTATCTCCCGCTGCTGGCTGCATAGGGATACATCTGCAGTGGCCTGAGTCTCCTGAAGGGGCACAGTTCCATGAAGAGTTGGGTGGACCTGGACCTGTGGAAAGCATCTGCCTCAGTCGTGCAGCATGCTGGCACAAGACTATCTCCCGCAGCGGCTGCACAGGGATACTTCTGCAGTGGCCTGAGTCTCCTGAAGGGGCACAGTTCCAGGAAGAGTTGGGAGGACCTGCACCTGTGAAAGCATCCGCCTCAGTCGTGCAGCATGCTGGTACAAGACTATCTCCCGCAGCTGACTGCACAGGGATACATCTGCAGTGGCCTGAGTCTCCTGAAAGGGCACAGTTCCATGAAGAGTTGGGTGGACCTGGACCTGTGGAAAGCATCCGCCTCAGTCGTGCAGCATGCTGCCACAAGACTATCTCCCGCAGCTGTCTGCACAGTGATACTTCTGCAGTGGACTGAGTCTCCTGAAGGGGCACAGTTCCATGAAGAGTTGGGAAGACCTGCACCTGTGGAAAGCATCCGCGTCAGTCGTGAAGCATGCTGGCAGAAGACTATCTCCCGCAGCTGGCTGCACAGGGATACTTCTGCAGTGGCCTGAGTCTCCTGAAGGGGCACAGTTCCATGAAGAGTTGGGAGGACCTGCACCTATGGAAAGCATCCGCCTCAGTCGTGCAGCATGCTTGCACAAGACTATCTCCCGCAGCTGGCTGCACAGGGATACTTCTGCAGTGGACTGAGTCTCCTGAAGGGGCACAGTTCCATGAAGAGTTGGGAGGACCTGCACCTGTGGAAAGCATCCGCCTCAGTCGTGCAGCATGCTGGCACAAGACTATCTCCCGCAGCCGGCTGCACAGGGATACTTCTGCAGTGGCCTGAGTCTCCTGAAGGGGCACAGTTCCATGAAGAGTTGGGAGGACCTGCACCTGTGGAAAGCATCCACCTCAGTCGTGCAGCATGCTGGCACAAGACTATCTCCCGCAGCTGGCTGCACAGGGATACTTCTGCAGTGGCCTGAGTCTCCTGAAGGGGCACAGTTCCATGAAGAGTTGGGAGGACCTGCACCTGTGGAAAGCATCCGCCTCAGTCGTGCAGCATGCTGCCACAAGACTATCTCCCGCTGCTGGCTGCACAGGGATACTTCTGCAGTGGTCGTAGTCTCCTGAAGGGGCACAGTTCCAGGAAGAGTTAGGAGGACCTGCACCTGTGAAAGCATCCGCCTCAGTCGTGCAGCATGCTGGCACAAGACTATCTCCCGCAGCTGACTGCACAGGGATACATCTGCAGTGGCCTGAGTCTCCTGAAGGGGCACAGTTCCATGAAGAGTTGGGTGGACCTGGACCTGTTGAAAGCATCTGCCTCAGTCGTGCAGCATGCTGGCACAAGACTATCTCCCGCAGCGGCTGCACAGGGATACTTCTGCAGTGGCCTGAGTCTCCTGAAGGGGCACAGTTCCAGGAAGAGTTGGGAGGACCTGCACCTGTGAAAGCATCCGCCTCAGTCGTGCAGCATGCTGGCACAAGACTATCTCCCGCAGCTGACTGCACAGGGATACTTCTGCAGTGGCCTGAGTCTCCTGAAGGGGCACAGTTCCATGACGAGTTGGGAGGACCTGCGCCTGTGCAAAGCATCCACCTCAGTCGTGCAGCATGCTGGCACAAGACTATCTCCCGCAGCTGGCTGCACAGGGATACTTCTGCAGTGGCCTGAGTCTCCTGAAGGGGCACAGTTCCATGAAGAGTTGAGAGGACCTGCACCTGTGGAAAGCATCCGCCTCAGTCGTGCAGCATGCTGGCACAAGACTATCTCCCGCAGCTGACTGCACAGGGATACATCTGCAGTGGCCTGAGTCTCCTGAAAGGGCACAGTTCCATGAAGAGTTGGGTGGACCTGGACCTGTGGAAAGCATCCGCCTCAGTCGTGCAGCATGCTGCCACAAGACTATCTCCCGCAGCTGTCTGCACAGTGATACTTCTGCAGTGGACTGAGTCTCCTGAAGGGGCACAGTTCCATGAAGAGTTGGGAAGACCTGCACCTGTGGAAAGCATCCGCGTCAGTCGTGAAGCATGCTGGCAGAAGACTATCTCCCGCAGCTGGCTGCACAGGGATACTTCTGCAGTGGCCTGAGTCTCCTGAAGGGGCACAGTTCCATGAAGAGTTGGGAGGACCTGCACCTATGGAAAGCATCCGCCTCAGTCGTGCAGCATGCTTGCACAAGACTATCTCCCGCAGCTGGCTGCACAGGGATACTTCTGCAGTGGACTGAGTCTCCTGAAGGGGCACAGTTCCATGAAGAGTTGGGAGGACCTGCACCTGTGGAAAGCATCCGCCTCAGTCGTGCAGCATGCTGGCACAAGACTATCTCCCGCAGCCGGCTGCACAGGGATACTTCTGCAGTGGCCTGAGTCTCCTGAGGGGGCACAGTTCCATGAAGAGTTGGGAGGACCTGCACCTGTGGAAAGCATCCACCTCAGTCGTGCAGCATGCTGGCACAAGACTATCTCCCGCAGCTGGCTGCACAGGGATACTTCTGCAGTGGCCTGAGTCTCCTGAAGGGGCACAGTTCCATGAAGAGTTGGGAGGACCTGCACCTGTGGAAAGCATCCGCCTCAGTCGTGCAGCATGCTGCCACAAGACTATCTCCCGCTGCTGGCTGCACAGGGATACTTCTGCAGTGGTCGTAGTCTCCTGAAGGGGCACAGTTCCAGGAAGAGTTAGGAGGACCTGCACCTGTGAAAGCATCCGCCTCAGTCGTGCAGCATGCTGGCACAAGACTATCTCCCGCAGCTGACTGCACAGGGATACATCTGCAGTGGCCTGAGTCTCCTGAAGGGGCACAGTTCCATGAAGAGTTGGGTGGACCTGGACCTGTTGAAAGCATCTGCCTCAGTCGTGCAGCATGCTGGCACAAGACTATCTCCCGCAGCGGCTGCACAGGGATACTTCTGCAGTGGCCTGAGTCTCCTGAAGGGGCACAGTTCCAGGAAGAGTTGGGAGGACCTGCACCTGTGAAAGCATCCGCCTCAGTCGTGCAGCATGCTGGCACAAGACTATCTCCCGCAGCTGACTGCACAGGGATACTTCTGCAGTGGCCTGAGTCTCCTGAAGGGGCACAGTTCCATGAAGAGTTGGGTGGACCTGGACCTGTGGAAAGCATCCGCCTCAGTCGTGCAGCATGCTGCCACAAGACTATCTCCCGCAGCTGGCTGCACAGTGATACTTCTGCAGTGGACTGAGTCTCCTGAAGGGGCACAGTTCCATGACGAGTTGGGAGGACCTGCGCCTGTGCAAAGCATCCACCTCAGTCGTGCAGCATGCTGGCACAAGACTATCTCCCGCAGCTGGCTGCACAGGGATACTTCTGCAGTGGCCTGAGTCTCCTGAAGGGGCACAGTTCCATGAAGAGTTGAGAGGACCTGCACCTGTGGAAAGCATCCGCCTCAGTCGTGCAGCATGCTGGCACAAGACTATCTCCCGCAGCGGCTGCACAGGGATACTTCTGCAGTGGCCTGAATCTCCTGAAGGGGCACAGTTCCAGGAAGAGTTGGAAGGACCTGCACCTGTGAAAGCATCCGCCTCAGTCGTGCAGCATGCTGGCACAAGACTATCTCCCGCAGCTGACTGCACAGGGATACTTCTGCAGTGGCCTGAGTCTCCTGAAGGGGCACAGTTCCATGAAGAGTTGGGTGGACCTGGACCTGTGGAAAGCATCCGCCTCAGTCGTGCAGCATGCTGCCACAAGACTATCTCCCGCAGCTGGCTGCACAGTGATACTTCTGCAGTGGACTGAGTCTCCTGAAGGGGCACAGTTCCATGACGAGTTGGGAGGACCTGCGCCTGTGCAAAGCATCCACCTCAGTCATGCAGCATGCTGGCACAAGACTATCTCCCGCAGCTGGCTGCAAAGGGATACTTCTGCAGTGGTCGTAGTCTCCTGAAGAGGCACAGTTCCAGGAAGAGTTAGGAGGACCTGCACCTGTGAAAGCATCCGCCTCAGTCGTGCAGCATGCTGGCACAAGACTATCTCCCGCAGCTGACTGCACAGGGATACTTCTGCAGTGGCCTGAGTCTCCTGAAGGGGCACAGTTCCATGAAGAGTTGGGTGGACCTGGACCTGTGGAAAGCATCCGCCTCAGTCGTGCAGCATGCTGCCACAAGACTATCTCCCGCAGCTGGCTAGACAGGGATACTTCTGCAGTGGCCTGAGTCTCCTGAAGGGGCACAGTTCCATGAAGAGTTGGGAGGACTTGCACCTCTGGAAAGTATCCGACTGAGTCGTGTAGCATGCTGGCACAAGACTATCTCCCGATGCTGGCTGCACAGGGATACTTCTGCAGTGGTCTGAGTCTCCTGAAGGGACACAGTTCCATGAAGAGTTGGGAGGACCTACATCTGTGGAAAGCATCCGCGTTGGTCGTGCAGCATGCTGGCACAAGACTATCTCCCGCAGCTGGCTGCACAGGGATACTTCTGCAGTGGCCTGAGTCTCCTGAAGGGGCACAGTTCCATGAAGAGTTGGGAGGACCTGCACCTGTGGAAAGCATCTGCCTCAGTCGTGCAGCATGCTGGCACAAGACTATCTCCCGCAGCTGGCTGCACAGGGATACTTCTGCAGTGGCCTGAGTCTCCTGAAGGGGCAGATTTCCATGAAGATTTGGGAGGACCTGCATCTATGGAAATCATCCGCCTCAGTCGTGCAGCATGCTGCACAAGACTATCTCCCGCAGCTGGCTGCACAGGGATACTTCTTCAGTGGACTGAGTCTCCTGAAGGGGCACAGTTCCATGAAGAGTTGGGAGGACCTGCACCTGTGGAAAGCATCCGCCTCAGTCGTGCAGCATGCTGGCACAAGACTATCTCCCGCAGCTGGCTGCACAGGGATACTTCTGCAGTGGCCTGAGTCTCCTGAAGGGGCACAGTTCCATGAAGAGTTGGGAGGACCTGCACCTGTGGAAAGCATCCGTCTCAGTCGTGCAGTATGCTTGCACAAGACTATCTCCCGCAGCTGGCTTCACAGGGATACTTCTGTAGTGGACTGAGTCTCCTGAAGGGGCACAGTTCCATGAAGAGTTGGGAGGACCTGCACCTGTGCAAAGCATCCGCCTCAGTCGTGCAGCATGCTGGCACAAGACTATCTCCCTCAGCTGGCTGCACAGGGATACTTCTGCAGTGGCCTGAGTCTCCTGAAGGGGCACAGTTCCATGAAGAGTTGAGAGGATCTGCACCTGTGGAAAGCATCCGCCTCAGTCGTGCAATATGCTGCCACAAGACTATCTCCCGCAGCTTGCTGCACAGGGATACTTCTGCAGTGGTCGTAGTCTCCTGAAGGGGCACAGTTCCAGGAAGAGTTGGGAGGACCTGCATCTGTGAAAGCATCCGCCTCAGTCGTGCAGCATGCTTGCACAAGACTATCTCCCGCAGCTGGCTGCACAGGGATACTTCTGCAGTGGACTGAGTCTCCTGAAGGGGCACAGTTCCATGAAGAGTTGGGAGGACCTGCACCTGTGGAAAGCATCCGCCTCAGTCGTGCAGCATGCTGGCACAAGACTATCTCCCGCAGCCGGCTGCACAGGGATACTTCTGCAGTGGCCTGAGTCTCCTGAAGGGGCATAGTTCCATGAAGAGTTGGGAGGACCTGCACCTGTGGAAAGCATCCGCCTCAGCCGTGCAGCATGCTTGCACAAGACTATCTCCCGCAGCCGGCTGCACAGGGATACTTCTGCAGTGGCCTGAATCTCCTGAAGGGGCACAGTTCCATGAAGAGTTGGGAGGACCTGCACCTGTGGAAAGCATCCGCCTCAGTCGTGCAGCATGCTTGCACAAGACTATCTCCCGCAGCTGGCTGCACAGCGATACTTCTGCAGTGGACTGAGTCTCCTGAAGGGGCACAGTTCTATGACGAGTTGGGAGGACCTGCGCCTGTGCAAAGCATCCACCTCACTCGTGCAGCATGCTGGCACAAGACTATCTCCCGCAGCTGGCTCCACAGGGATACTTCTGCAGTGGCCTGAGTCTCCTGAAGGGGCACAGTTCCATGAAGAGTTGAGAGGACCTGCACCTGTGGAAAGCATCCGCCTCAGTCGTGCAGCATGCTGCCACAAGACTATCTCCCGCAGCTGGCTAGACAGGGATACTTCTGCAGTGGCCTGAGTCTCCTGAAGGGGCACAGTTCCATGAAGAGTTGGGAGGACTTGCACCTCTGGAAAGCATCCGACTCAGTCGTGCAGCATGCTGGCACAAGACTATCTCCCGCCGCTGGCTGCACAGGGATACTTCTGCAGTGGCCTGAGTCTCCTAAAGGGGCACAGTTCCATGAAGTGTTGGGGGGACCTTCACCTATGGAAAACATCTGCCTCAGTCGTGCAGCATGCTGGCACAAGACAATCTCCCGCAGCTGGCTGCACAGGGATACTTCTGCAGTGGCCTGAGTCTCCTGAAGGGACACAGTTCCATGAATAGTTGGGAGGACCTGCATCTGTGGAAATCATCCGCCTCAGTCGTGCAGCATGCTGCACAAGACTATCTCCCGCAGCTGGCTGCACAGGGATACTTCTGCAGTGGCCTGAGTCTCCTGAAGGGGCACAGTTCCATGAAGAGTTGGGAGGACTTGCACCTGTGGAAAGCATCTGCCTCAGTCGTGCAGAATGCTGGCACAAGACTATCTCCCGCAGCTGGCTGCACAGGGATACTTCTGCAGTGGCCTGAGTCTCCTGAAGGGGCACAGTTCCATGAAGAGTTGGGAGGACCTGCACCTGTGGAAAGCACCCGCCTCAGTCGTGCAGCATACTGGCACAAGACTATGTCCCGCAGATGGCTGCACAGGGATACTTCTGCAGTGGCCTGAGTCTCCTGAAGGGGCACAGTTCCATGAAGAGTTGGGAGGACCTGCACCTGTGGAAAGCATCCGCCTCAGTCGTGCAGCATGGTGGCACAAGACTATCTCCCGCAGCTGGCTGCACAGGGATACCTTTGCAGTGGCCTGAGTCTCCTGAAGGGGCACAGTTGCATGAAGAGTTGGGGGGACCTTCACCTATGGAAAGCATCTGCCTCAGTCGTGCAGCATGCTGGCACAAGACTATCTCCCGCAGCTGGCTGCACAGGGATACTTCTGCAGAGGCCTGAATCTCCTGAAGGGACACAGTTCCATGAATAGTTGGGAGGACCTGCATCTGTGGAAATCATCCGCCTCAGTCGTGCAGCATGCTGCACAAGACTATCTCCCGCAGCTGGCTGCACAGGGATACTTCTGCAGTGGCCTGAGTCTCCTGAAGGGGCACAGTTCCATGAAGAGTTGGGAGGACTTGCACCTTTGGAAAGCATCTGCCTCAGTTGTGCAGAATGCTGGCACAAGACTATCTCCCGCAGCTGGCTGCACAGGGATACTTCTGCAGTGGCCTGTGTCTCCTGAAGGGGCACAGTTCCATGAAGAGTTGGGAGGACCTGCACCTGTGGAAAGCATCCGCCTCAGTCATGGCGCATGCTGGCACAAGACTATCTCCCGCAGCTGGCTGCACAGGGATACTTTTGCAGTGGCCTGAGTCTCCTGAAGGGGCAAAGTTCCATGAAGAGCTGGGAGGACCTGCACCTGTGGAAAGTATCCGCCTCAGTCGTGCAGCATGCTGGCACAAGACTATGTCCCGCAGCTGGCTGCACAGGGATACTTCTGCAGTGGCCTGAGTCTCCTGAAGGGGCACAGTTCCATGAAGAGTTGGGAGGACCTGCACCTGTGGAAAGCATCAGCCTCAGTCGTGCAGCATGCTGGCACAAGACTATCTCCCGCAGCTGGCTGCACAGGGATACCTTTGCAGTGGCCTGAGTCTCCTGAAGGGGCACAGTTGCATGAAGAGTTGGGAGGACTTGCACCTGTGGAAAGCATCTGCCTCAGTCGTGCAGCATGCTGGCACAAGACTATCTCCCGCTGTTGGCTGCACAGGGATACTTCTGCAGAGGCCTGAGTCTCCCTGAGTCTCCTGAAGGGGCACAGTTCCATGAAGAGTTGGGAGGACCTGCACCTGTGGAAAGCATCCGCCTCAGTCGTGCAGAATGCTGGCACACGACAGTCTCCCGCAGCTGGCTGCACAGGGATACTTCTGCAGTGGCCTGAGTCTCCTGAAGGGGCACAGTTCCATGAAGAGTTGGGTGGACCTGAACCTGTGGAAAGCATCCGCTTAAGTCATGCAGCATGCTGCCACAAGACTGTCTCCCGCAGCTGGCTGCACAGGGATACTTCTGCAGTGGCCTGAGTCTCCTGAAGGGGCACAGTTCCATGAAGAGTTGGGAGGACCTGCACCTGTGGAAAGCATCCGCCTCAGTCATGCAGCATGCTGCACAAGACTATCTCCCGCAGCTGGCTGCACAGGGATACTTCTGCAGTGGACTGAGTCTCCTGAAGGGGCACAGTTCCATGAAGAGTTGGGAGAACCTGCACCTGTGGAAAGCATCCGCCTCAGTCGTGCAGCATGCTGGCACAAGACTATCTCCCGCAGCTGGCTGCACAGGGATACTTCTGCAGTGGCCTGAGTCTCCTGAAGGGGCACAGTTCCATGAAGAGTTGGGAGGTCCTGCACCTGTGGAAAGCTTCCGCCTCAGTCGTGCAGCATGCTTGCACACGACTATCTCCCGCAGCTGGCTGCACAGTGATACTTCTGCAGTGGACTGAGTCTCCTGAAGGGGCACAGTTCCATGAAGAGTTGGGAGGACCTGCACCTGTGCAAAGCATCCACCTCAGTCGTGCAGCATGCTGGCACAAGACTATCTCCCGCAGCTGGCTGCACAGGGATACTTCTGCAGAGGCTGAGTCTCCTGAAGGGGCACAGTTCCATGAAGAGTTGAGAGGACCTGCACCTGTGGAAAGCATCCACTTCAGTCGTGCAGCATGCTGGCACAAGACTATCTCCCGCAGCTGGCTGCACAGGGATACTTCTGCAGTGGCCTGAGTCTCCTGAAGGGGCACAGTTCCATGAAGAGTTGAGAGAACCAGCACCTGTGGAAAGCACCCGCCTCAGTCATGCAGCATGCTGCCACAAGACTATCTCCCGCAGCTGGCTGCACAGGGATACTTCTGCAGTGGTCGTAGTCTCCTGAAGGGGCACAGTTCCAGGAAGAGTTAGGAGGACCTTCACCTGTGAAAGCATCCGCCTCAGTCATGCAGCATGCTGGCACAAGACTATCTCCCGCAGCTGACTGCACAGGGATACTTCTGCAGTGGCCTGAGTCTCCTGAAGGGGCACAGTTCCATGAAGAGTTGGGTGGACCTGGACCTGTGGAAAGCATCCGCCTCAGTCGTGCAGCATGCTGGCACAAGACTATCTCCCGCAGCTGGCTGCACAGGGATACTTCTGCAGTGGTCGTAGTCTCCTGAAGGGGCACAGTTCCAGGAAGAGTTAGGAGGACCTTCACCTGTGAAAGCATCCGCCTCAGTCATGCAGCATGCTGGCACAAGACTATCTCCCGCAGCTGACTGCACAGGGATACTTCTGCAGTGGCCTGAGTCTCCTGAAGGGGCACAGTTCCATGAAGAGTTGGGTGGACCTGGACCTGTGGAAAGCATCCGCCTCAGTCGTGCAGCATGCTGGCACAAGACTATCTCCCGCAGCTGGCTGCACAGGGATACTTCTGCAGTGGCCTGAGTCTCCTGAAGGGGCACAGTTCCAGGAAGAGTTGGGAGGACCTGCACCTGTGAAAGCATCCGCCTCAGTCGTGCAGCATGCTGGCACAAGACTATCTCCCGCAGCCGGCTGCACAGGGATACTTCTGCAGTGGCCTGAGTCTCCTGAAGGTGCACAGTTCCATGAAGAGTTGGGAGGACCTGCGCCTGTGGAAAGCATCCGCCTCAGTCGTGCAGCATGCTTGCACAAGACTATCTCCCGCAGCTGGCTGCACAGTGATACTTCTGCAGTGGACTGAGTCTCCTGAAGGGGCACAGTTCCATGAAGAGTTGGGAGGACCTGCACCTGTGGAAAGCATCCGCCTCAGTCGTGCAGCATGGTGGCACAAGACTATCTCCCGCAGCTGGCTGCACAGGGATACCTTTGCAGTGGCCTGAGTCTCCTGAAGGGGCACAGTTGCATGAAGAGTTGGGGGGACCTTCACCTATGGAAAGCATCTGCCTCAGTCGTGCAGCATGCTGGCACAAGACTATCTCCCGCAGCTGGCTGCACAGGGATACTTCTGCAGAGGCCTGAATCTCCTGAAGGGACACAGTTCCATGAATAGTTGGGAGGACCTGCATCTGTGGAAATCATCCGCCTCAGTCGTGCAGCATGCTGCACAAGACTATCTCCCGCAGCTGGCTGCACAGGGATACTTCTGCAGTGGCCTGAGTCTCCTGAAGGGGCACAGTTCCATGAAGAGTTGGGAGGACTTGCACCTGTGGAAAGCATCTGCCTCAGTTGTGCAGAATGCTGGCACAAGACTATCTCCCGCAGCTGGCTGCACAGGGATACTTCTGCAGTGGCCTGTGTCTCCTGAAGGGGCACAGTTCCATGAAGAGTTGGGAGGACCTGCACCTGTGGAAAGCATCCGCCTCAGTCATGGCGCATGCTGGCACAAGACTATCTCCCGCAGCTGGCTGCACAGGGATACTTTTGCAGTGGCCTGAGTCTCCTGAAGGGGCAAAGTTCCATGAAGAGCTGGGAGGACCTGCACCTGTGGAAAGTATCCGCCTCAGTCGTGCAGCATGCTGGCACAAGACTATGTCCCGCAGCTGGCTGCACAGGGATACTTCTGCAGTGGCCTGAGTCTCCTGAAGGGGCACAGTTCCATGAAGAGTTGGGAGGACCTGCACCTGTGGAAAGCATCAGCCTCAGTCGTGCAGCATGCTGGCACAAGACTATCTCCCGCAGCTGGCTGCACAGGGATACCTTTGCAGTGGCCTGAGTCTCCTGAAGGGGCACAGTTGCATGAAGAGTTGGGAGGACTTGCACCTGTGGAAAGCATCTGCCTCAGTCGTGCAGCATGCTGGCACAAGACTATCTCCCGCTGTTGGCTGCACAGGGATACTTCTGCAGAGGCCTGAGTCTCCCTGAGTCTCCTGAAGGGGCACAGTTCCATGAAGAGTTGGGAGGACCTGCACCTGTGGAAAGCATCCGCCTCAGTCGTGCAGAATGCTGGCACACGACAGTCTCCCGCAGCTGGCTGCACAGGGATACTTCTGCAGTGGCCTGAGTCTCCTGAAGGGGCACAGTTCCATGAAGAGTTGGGTGGACCTGAACCTGTGGAAAGCATCCGCTTAAGTCATGCAGCATGCTGCCACAAGACTGTCTCCCGCAGCTGGCTGCACAGGGATACTTCTGCAGTGGCCTGAGTCTCCTGAAGGGGCACAGTTCCATGAAGAGTTGGGAGGACCTGCACCTGTGGAAAGCATCCGCCTCAGTCATGCAGCATGCTGCACAAGACTATCTCCCGCAGCTGGCTGCACAGGGATACTTCTGCAGTGGACTGAGTCTCCTGAAGGGGCACAGTTCCATGAAGAGTTGGGAGAACCTGCACCTGTGGAAAGCATCCGCCTCAGTCGTGCAGCATGCTGGCACAAGACTATCTCCCGCAGCTGGCTGCACAGGGATACTTCTGCAGTGGCCTGAGTCTCCTGAAGGGGCACAGTTCCATGAAGAGTTGGGAGGTCCTGCACCTGTGGAAAGCTTCCGCCTCAGTCGTGCAGCATGCTTGCACACGACTATCTCCCGCAGCTGGCTGCACAGTGATACTTCTGCAGTGGACTGAGTCTCCTGAAGGGGCACAGTTCCATGAAGAGTTGGGAGGACCTGCACCTGTGCAAAGCATCCACCTCAGTCGTGCAGCATGCTGGCACAAGACTATCTCCCGCAGCTGGCTGCACAGGGATACTTCTGCAGAGGCTGAGTCTCCTGAAGGGGCACAGTTCCATGAAGAGTTGAGAGGACCTGCACCTGTGGAAAGCATCCACTTCAGTCGTGCAGCATGCTGGCACAAGACTATCTCCCGCAGCTGGCTGCACAGGGATACTTCTGCAGTGGCCTGAGTCTCCTGAAGGGGCACAGTTCCATGAAGAGTTGAGAGAACCAGCACCTGTGGAAAGCACCCGCCTCAGTCATGCAGCATGCTGCCACAAGACTATCTCCCGCAGCTGGCTGCACAGGGATACTTCTGCAGTGGTCGTAGTCTCCTGAAGGGGCACAGTTCCAGGAAGAGTTAGGAGGACCTTCACCTGTGAAAGCATCCGCCTCAGTCATGCAGCATGCTGGCACAAGACTATCTCCCGCAGCTGACTGCACAGGGATACTTCTGCAGTGGCCTGAGTCTCCTGAAGGGGCACAGTTCCATGAAGAGTTGGGTGGACCTGGACCTGTGGAAAGCATCCGCCTCAGTCGTGCAGCATGCTGGCACAAGACTATCTCCCGCAGCTGGCTGCACAGGGATACTTCTGCAGTGGTCGTAGTCTCCTGAAGGGGCACAGTTCCAGGAAGAGTTAGGAGGACCTTCACCTGTGAAAGCATCCGCCTCAGTCATGCAGCATGCTGGCACAAGACTATCTCCCGCAGCTGACTGCACAGGGATACTTCTGCAGTGGCCTGAGTCTCCTGAAGGGGCACAGTTCCATGAAGAGTTGGGTGGACCTGGACCTGTGGAAAGCATCCGCCTCAGTCGTGCAGCATGCTGGCACAAGACTATCTCCCGCAGCTGGCTGCACAGGGATACTTCTGCAGTGGCCTGAGTCTCCTGAAGGGGCACAGTTCCAGGAAGAGTTGGGAGGACCTGCACCTGTGAAAGCATCCGCCTCAGTCGTGCAGCATGCTGGCACAAGACTATCTCCCGCAGCCGGCTGCACAGGGATACTTCTGCAGTGGCCTGAGTCTCCTGAAGGTGCACAGTTCCATGAAGAGTTGGGAGGACCTGCACCTGTGCAAAGCATCCGCCTCAGTCGTGCAGCATGCTGGCACAAGACTATCTCCCTCAGCTGGCTGCACAGGGATACTTCTGCAGTGGCCTGAGTCTCCTGAAGGGGCACAGTTCCATGAAGAGTTGAGAGGACCTGCACCTGTGGAAAGCAACCGCCTCAGTCGTGCAGCATGCTGCCCCAAGACTATCTCCCGCAGCTTGCTGCACAGGGATACTTCTGCAGTGGTCGTAGTCTCCTGAAGGGGCACAGTTCCAGGAAGAGTTGGGAGGACCTGCATCTGTGAAAGCATCCGCCTCAGTCGTGCAGCATGCTTGCACAAGACTATCTCCCGCAGCTGGCTGCACAGGGATACTTCTGCAGTGGACTGAGTCTCCTGAAGGGGCACAGTTCCATGAAGAGTTGGGAGGACCTGCACCTGTGGAAAGCATCCGCCTCAGTCGTGCAGCATTCTGGCAGAAGACTATCTCCCGCAGCTGGCTGCACAGGGATACTTCTGCAGTGGCCTGAGTCTCCTGAAGGGGCACAGTTCCATGAAGAGTTGGGAGGACCTGCGCCTGTGGAAAGCATCCACCTCATTCGTGCAGCATGCTGGCACAAGACTATCTCCCACAGCTGGCTGCACAGGGATACTTCTGCAGTGGCTTGAGTCTCCTGAAGGGGCACAGTTCCATGAAGAGTTGGGAGGACCTGAACCTGTGGAAAGCATCCGCCTCAGTCGTGCAGCATGCTTGCACAAGACTATCTCCCGCAGCTGGCTGCACAGGGATACTTCTGCAGTGGCCTGAGTCTCCTGAAGGGGCACAGTTCCATGAAGAGTTGAGAGGACCTGCACCTGTGGAAAGCATCCGCCTCAGTCGTGCAGCATGCTGCCACAAGACTATCTCCCGCTGCTGGCTGCACAGGGATACTTCTGCAGTGGTCGTAGTCTTCTGAAGGGGCACAGTTCCAGGAAGAGTTAGGAGGACCTGCACCTGTGAAAGCATCCGCCTCAGTCGTGCAGCATGCTGGCACAAGACTATCTCCCGCAGCTGACTGCACAGGGATACATCTGCAGTGGCCTGAGTCTCCTGAAGGGGCACAGTTCCATGAAGAGTTGGGTGGACCTGGACCTGTGGAAAGCATCTGCCTCAGTCGTGCAGCATGCTGGCACAAGACTATCTCCCACAGCGGCTGCACAGGGATACTTCTGCAGTGGCCTGAGTCTCCTGAAGGGGCACAGTTCCAGGAAGAGTTGGGAGGACCTGCACCTGTGAAAGCATCCACCTCAGTCGTGCAGCATGCTGGCACAAGACTATCTCCCGCAGCTGACTGCACAGGGATACTTCTGCAGTGGCCTGAGTCTCCTGAAGGGGCACAGTTCCATGAAGAGTTGGGTGGACCTGGACCTGTGGAAAGCATCCGCCTCAGTCGTGCAGCATGCTGCCACAAGACTATCTCCCGCAGCTGGCTAGACAGGGATACTTCTGCAGTGGCCTGAGTTTCCTGAAGGGGCACAGTTCCATGAAGAGTTGGGAGGACCTGCACCTGTGGAAAGCATCCGCCTCAGTCGTGCAGCATGCTGGCAGAAGACTATCTCCCGCAGCTGGCTGCACAGGGATACTTCTGCAGTGGCCTGAGTCTCCTGAAGGGGCACAGTTCCATGAAGAGTTGGGAGGACCTGCACCTGTGGAAAGCATCCGCCTCAGTCGTGCAGCATGCTTGCACAAGACTATCTCCCGCAGCTGGCTGCACAGGGATACTTCTGCAGTGGACTGAGTCTCCTGAAGGGGCACAGTTCCATGAAGAGTTGGGAGGACCTGCACCTGTGGAAAGCATCCGCCTCAGTCGTGCAGCATGCTGGCACAAGACTATCTCCCGCAGCCGGCTGCACAGGGATACTTCTGCAGTGGCCTGAGTCTCCTGAAGGGGCACAGTTCCATGAAGAGTTGGGAGGACCTGCACCTGTGGAAAGCATCCGCCTCAGTCGTGCAGCATGCTTGCACAAGACTATCTCCCGCAGCTGGCTGCACAGTGATACTTCTGCAGTGGACTGAGTCTCCTGAAGGGGCACAGTTCCATGACGAGTTGGGAGGACCTGCGCCTGTGCAAAGCATCCACCTCAGTCGTGCAGCATGCTGGCACAAGACTATCTCCCGCAGCTGGCTGCACAGGGATACTTCTGGAGTGGCCTGAGTCTCCTGAAGGGGCACAGTTCCATGAAGAGTTGGGAGGACCTGAACCTGTGGAAAGCATCCGCCTCAGTCGTGCAGCATGCTTGCACAAGACTATCTCCCGCAGCTGGCTGCACAGGGATACTTCTGCAGTGGCCTGAGTCTCCTGAACGGGCACAGTTCCATGAAGAGTTGAGAGGACCTGCACCTGTGGAAAGCATCCGCCTCAGTCGTGCAGCATGCTGCCACAAGACTATCTCCCGCTGCTGGCTGCACAGGGATACATCTGCAGTGGCCTGAGTCTCCTAAAGGGGCACAGTTCCATGAAGAGTTGGGTGGACCTGGACCTGTGGAAAGCATCTGCCTCAGTCGTGCAGCATGCTGGCACAAGACTATCTCCCGCAGCGGCTGCACAGGGATACTTCTGCAGTGGCCTGAGTCTCCTGAAGGGGCACAGTTCCAGGAAGAGTTGGGAGGACCTGCACCTGTGAAAGCATCCGCCTCAGTCGTGCAGCATGCTGGTACAAGACTATCTCCCGCAGCTGACTGCACAGGGATACATCTGCAGTGGCCTGAGTCTCCTGAAGGGGCACAGTTCCATGAAGAGTTGGGTGGACCTGGACCTGTGGAAAGCATCTGCCTCAATCGTGCAGCATGCTAGCACAAGAATATCTCCCGCAGCGGCTGCACAGGGATACTTCTGCAGTGGCCTGAGTCTCCTGAAGGGGCACAGTTCCAGGAAGAGTTGGGAGGACCTGCACCTGTGAAAGCATCCGCCTCAGTCGTGCAGCATGCTGGCACAAGACTATATCCCGCAGCTGACTGCAGAGGGATACTTCTGCAGTGGCCTGAGTCTCCTGAAGGGGCACAGTTCCATGAAGAGTTGGGTGGACCTGGACCTGTGGAAAGCATCCGCCTCAGTCGTGCAGCATGCTGCCACAAGACTATCTCCCGCAGCTGTCTGCACAGTGATACTTCTGCAGTGGACTGAGTCTCCTGAAGGGGCACAGTTCCATGAAGAGTTGGGAAGACCTGCACCTGTGGAAAGCATCCGCGTCAGTCGTGCAGCATGCTGGCAGAAGACTATCTCCCGCAGCTGGCTGCACAGGGATACTTCTGCAGTGGCCTGAGTCTCCTGAAGGGGCACAGTTCCATGAAGAGTTGGGAGGACCTGCACCTATGGAAAGCATCCGCCTCAGTCGTGCAGCATGCTTGCACAAGACTATCTCCCGCAGCTGGCTGCACAAGGATACTTCTGCAGTGGACTGAGTCTCCTGAAGGGGCACAGTTCCATGAAGAGTTGGGAGGACCTGCACCTGTGGAAAGCATCCGCCTCAGTCGTGCAGCATGCTGGCACAAGACTATCTCCCGCAGCCGGCTGCACAGGGATACTTCTGCAGTGGCCTGAGTCTCCTGAAGGGGCACAGTTCCATGAAGAGTTGGGAGGACCTGCACCTGTGGAAAGCATCCGCCTCAGTCGTGCAGCATGCTTGCACAAGACTATCTCCCGCAGCTGGCTGCACAGGGATACTTCTGCAGTGGCCTGAGTCTCCTGAAGGGGCACAGTTCCATGAAGAGTTGGGAGGACCTGCGCCTGTGGAAAGCATCCGCCTCAGTCGTGCAGCATGCTTGCACAAGACTATCTCCCGCAGCTGGCTGCACAGTGATACTTCTGCAGTGGACTGAGTCTCCTGAAGGGGCACAGTTCCATGACGAGTTGGGAGGACCTGCGCCTGTGCAAAGCATCCACCTCAGTCGTGCAGCATGCTGGCACAAGACTATCTCCCGCAGCTGGCTGCACAGGGATACTTCTGCAGTGGCCTGAGTCTCCTGAAGGGGCACAGTTCCATGAAGAGTTGGGAGGACCTGCACCTGTGGAAAGCATCCGCCTCAGTCATGCAGCATGCTGCCACAAGACTATCTCCCGCTGCTGGCTGCACAGGGATACTTCTGCAGTGGTCGTAGTCTCCTGAAGGGGCACAGTTCCAGGAAGAGTTGGGAGGACCTGCACCTGTGAAAGCATCCGCCTCAGTCGTGCAGCATGCTGGCACAAGACTATCTCCCGCAGCTGACTGCACAGGGATACTTCTGCAGTGGCCTGAGTCTCCTGAAGGGGCACAGTTCCATGAAGAGTTGGGTGGACCTGGACCTGTGGAAAGCATCCGCCTCAGTCGTGCAGCATGCTGCCACAAGACTATCTCCCGCAACTGGCTGCACAGTGATACTTCTGCAGTGGACTGAGTCTCCTGAAGGGGCACAGTTCCATGACGAATTGGGAGGACCTGCGCCTGTGCAAAGCATCCACCTCAGTCGTGCAGCATGCTGGCACAAGACTATCTCCCGCAGCTGGATGCACAGGGATACTTCTGCAGTGGCCTGAGTCTCCTGAAGGGCCACAGTTCCATGAAGAGTTGAGAGGACCTGCACCTGTGGAAAGCATCCGCCTCAGTCGTGCAGCATGCTGGCACAAGACTATCTCTCGCAGCGGCTGCACAGGGATACTTCTGCAGTGGCCTGAGTCTCCTGAAGGGGCACAGTTCCAGGAAGAGTTGGGAGGACCTGCACCTGTGAAAGCATCCGCCTCAGTCGTGCAGCATGCTGGCACAAGACTATCTCCCGCAGCTGACTGCACAGGGATACTTCTGCAGTGGCCTGAGTCTCCTGAAGGGGCACAGTTCCATGAAGAGTTGGGTGGACCTGGACCTGTGGAAAGCATCCGCCTCAGTCGTGCAGCATGCTGCCACAAGACTATCTCCCGCAGCTGGCTGCACAGTGATACTTCTGCAGTGGACTGAGTCTCCTGAAGGGGCACAGTTCCATGACGAGTTGGGAGGACCTGCGCCTGTGCAAAGCATCCACCTCAGTCGTGCAGCATGCTGGCACAAGACTATCTCCCGCAACTGGCTGCAAAGGGATACTTCTGCAGTGGTCGTAGTCTCCTGAAGAGGCACAGTTCCAGGAAGAGTTAGGAGGACCCCGCACCTGTGAAAGCATCCGCCTCAGTCGTGCAGCATGCTGGCACAAGACTATCTCCCGCAGCTGACTGCACAGGGATACTTCTGCAGTGGCCTGAGTCTCCTGAAGGGGCACAGTTCCATGAAGAGTTGGGTGGACCTGGACCTGTGGAAAGCATCCGCCTCAGTCGTGCAGCATGCTGCCACAAGCCTATCTCCCGCAGCTGGCTAGACAGGGATACTTCTGCAGTGGCCTGAGTCTCCTGAAGGGGCACAGTTCCATGAAGAGTTGGGAGGACTTGCACCTCTGGAAAGCATCCGACTGAGTCGTGTAGCATGCTGGCACAAGACTATCTCCCGATGCTGGCTGCACAGGGATACTTCTGCAGTGGTCTGAGTCTCCTGAAGGGGCACAGTTCCATGAAGAGTTGGGAGGACCTACATCTGTGGAAAGCATCCGCGTCGGTCGTGCAGCATGCTGGCACAAGACTATCTCCCGCAGCTGGCTGCACAGGGATACTTCTGCAGTGGCCTGAGTCTCCTGAAGGGGCACAGTTCCATGATGAGTTGGGAGGACCTGCACCTGTGGAAAGCATCTGCCTCAGTCGTGCAGCATGCTGGCACAAGACTATCTCCCGCAGCTGGCTGCACAGGGATACTTCTGCAGTGGCCTGAGTCTCCTGAAGGGGCAGATTTCCATGAAGATTTGGGAGGACCTGCATCTATGGAAATCATCCCCCTCAGTCGTGCAGCATGCTGCACAAGACTATCTCCCGCAGCTGGCTGCACAGGGATACTTCTTCAGTGGACTGAGTCTCCTGAAGGGGCACAGTTCCATGAAGAGTTGGGAGGACCTGCACCTGTGGAAAGCATCCGCCTCAGTCGTGCAGCATGCTGGCACAAGACTATCTCCCGCAGCTAGCTGCACAGGGATACTTCTGCAGTGGCCTGAGTCTCCTGAAGGGGCACAGTTCCATGAAGAGTTGGGAGGACCTGCACTTGTGGAAAGCATCCGTCTCAGTCGTGCAGCATGCTTGCACAAGACTATCTCCCGCAGCTGGCTGCACAGGGATACTTCTGTAGTGGACTGAGTCTCCTGAAGGGGCACAGTTCCATGAAGAGTTGGGAGGACCTGCACCTGTGCAAAGCATCCGCCTCAGTCGTGCAGCATGCTGGCACAAGACTATCTCCCTCAGCTGGCTGCACAGGGATACTTCTGCAGTGGCCTGAGTCTCCTGAAGGGGCACAGTTCCATGAAGAGTTGAGAGGACCTGCACCTGTGGAAAGCATCCGCCTCAGTCGTGCAGCATGCTGCCACAAGACTATCTCCCGCAGCTTGCTGCACAGGGATACTTCTGCAGTGGTCGTAGTCTCCTGAAGGGGCACAGTTCCAGGAAGAGTTGGGAGGACCTGCATCTGTGAAAGCATCCGCCTCAGTCGTGCAGCATGCTTGCACAAGACTATCTCCCACAGCTGGCTGCACAGGGATACTTCTGCAGTGGACTGAGTCTCCTGAAGGGGCACAGTTCCATGAAGAGTTGGGAGGAGCTGCACCTGTGGAAAGCATCCGCCTCAGTCGTGCAGCATGCTGGCACAAGACTATCTCCCGCAGCCGGCTGCACAGGGATACTTCTGCAGTGGCCTGAGTCTCCTGAAGGGGCACAGTTCCATGAAGAGTTGGGAGGACCTGCACCTGTGGAAAGCATCCGCCTCAGCCGTGCAGCATGCTTGCACAAGACTATCTCCCGCAGCCGGCTGCACAGGGATACTTCTGCAGTGGCCTGAGTCTCCTGAAGGTGCACAGTTCCATGAAGAGTTGGGAGGACCTGCACCTGTGCAAAGCATCCGCCTCAGTCGTGCAGCATGCTGGCACAAGACTATCTCCCTCAGCTGGCTGCACAGGGATACTTCTGCAGTGGCCTGAGTCTCCTGAAGGGGCACAGTTCCATGAAGAGTTGAGAGGACCTGCACCTGCGGAAAGCAACCGCCTCAGTCGTGCAGCATGCTGCCACAAGTCTATCTCCCGCAGCTTGCTGCACAGGGATACTTCTGCAGTGGTCGTAGTCTCCTGAAGGGGCACAGTTCCAGGAAGAGTTGGGAGGACCTGCATCTGTGAAAACATCCGCCTCAGTCGTGCAGCATGCTTGCACAAGACTATCTCCCGCAGCTGGCTGCACATGGATACTTCTGCAGTGGACTGAGTCTCCTGAAGGGGCACAGTTCCATGAAGAGTTGGGAGGACCTGCACCTGTGGAAAGCATCCGCCTCAGTCGTGCAGCATGCTGGCAGAAGACTATCTCCCGCAGCTGGCTGCACAGGGATACTTCTGCAGTGGCCTGAGTCTCCTGAAGGGGCACAGTTCCATGAAGAGTTGGGAGGACCTGCGCCTGTGGAAAGCATCCACCTCATTCGTGCAGCATGCTGGCACAAGACTATCTCCCACAGCTGGCTGCACAGGGATACTTCTGCAGTGGCTTGAGTCTCCTGAAGGGGCACAGTTCCATGAAGAGTTGGGAGGACCTGAACCTGTGGAAAGCATCCGCCTCAGTCGTGCAGCATGCTTGCACAAGACTATCTCCCGCAGCTGGCTGCACAGGGATACTTCTGCAGTGGCCTGAGTCTCCTGAAGGGGCACAGTTCCATGAAGAGTTGAGAGGACCTGCACCTGTGGAAAGCATCCGCCTCAGTCGTGCAGCATGCTGCCACAAGACTATCTCCCGCTGCTGGCTGCACAGGGATACTTCTGCAGTGGTCGTAGTCTTCTGAAGGGGCACAGTTCCAGGAAGAGTTAGGAGGACCTGCACCTGTGAAAGCATCCGCCTCAGTCGTGCAGCATGCTGGCACAAGACTATCTCCCGCAGCTGACTGCACAGGGATACATCTGCAGTGGCCTGAGTCTCCTGAAGGGGCACAGTTCCATGAAGAGTTGGGTGGACCTGGACCTGTGGAAAGCATCTGCCTCAGTCGTGCAGCATGCTGGCACAAGACTATCTCCCACAGCGGCTGCACAGGGATACTTCTGCAGTGGCCTGAGTCTCCTGAAGGGGCACAGTTCCAGGAAGAGTTGGGAGGACCTGCACCTGTGAAAGCATCCGCCTCAGTCGTGCAGCATGCTGGCACAAGACTATCTCCTGCAGCTGACTGCACAGGGATACTTCTGCAGTGGCCTGAGTCTCCTGAAGGGGCACAGTTCCATGAAGAGTTGGGTGGACCTGGACCTGTGGAAAGCATCCGCCTCAGTCGTGCAGCATGCTGCCACAAGACTATCTCCCGCAGCTGGCTAGACAGGGATACTTCTGCAGTGGCCTGAGTTTCCTGAAGGGGCACAGTTCCATGAAGAATTGGGAGGACCTGCACCTGTGGAAAGCATCCGCCTCAGTCGTGCAGCATGCTGGCAGAAGACTATCTCCCGCAGCTGGCTGCACAGGGATACTTCTGCAGTGGCCTGAGTCTCCTGAAGGGGCACAGTTCCATGAAGAGTTGGGAGGACCTGCACCTGTGGAAAGCATCCGCCTCAGTCGTGCAGCATGCTTGCACAAGACTATCTTCCGCAGCTGGCTGCACAGGGATACTTCTGCAGTGGACTGAGTCTCCTGAAGGGGCACAGTTCCATGAAGAGTTGGGAGGACCTGCACCTGTGGAAAGCATCCGCCTCAGTCGTGCAGCATGCTGGCACAACACTATCTCCCGCAGCCGGCTGCACAGGGATACTTCTGCAGTGGCCTGAGTCTCCTGAAGGGGCACAGTTCCATGAAGAGTTGGGAGGACCTGCACCTGTGGAAAGCATCCGCCTCAGTCGTGCAGCATGCTTGCACAAGACTATCTCCCGCAGCTGGCTGCACAGTGATACTTCTGCAGTGGACTGAGTCTCCTGAAGGGGCACAGTTCCATGACGAGTTGGGAGGACCTGCGCCTGTGCAAAGCATCCACCTCAGTCGTGCAGCATGCTGGCACAAGACTATCTCCCGCAGCTGGCTGCACAGGGATACTTCTGCAGTGGCCTGAGTCTCCTGAAGGGGCACAGTTCCATGAAGAGTTGGGAGGACCTGAACCTGTGGAAAGCATCCGCCTCAGTCGTGCAGCATGCTTGCACAAGACTATCTCCCGCAGCTGGCTGCACAGGGATACTTCTGCAGTGGCCTGAGTCTCCTGAAGGGGCACAGTTCCATGAAGAGTTGAGAGGACCTGCACCTGTGGAAAGCATCCGCCTCAGTCATGCAGCATGCTGCCACAAGACTATCTCCCGCTGCTGGCTGCACAGGGATACATCTGCAGTGGCCTGAGTCTCCTGAAGGGGCACAGTTCCATGAAGAGTTGGGTGGACCTGGACCTGTGGAAAGCATCTGCCTCAGTCGTGCAGCATGCTGGCACAAGACTATCTCCCGCAGCGGCTGCACAGGGATACTTCTGCAGTGGCCTGAGTCTCCTGAAGGGGCACAGTTCCAGGAAGAGTTGGGAGGACCTGCACCTGTGAAAGCATCCGCCTCAGTCGTGCAGCATGCTGGTACAAGACTATCTCCCGCAGCTGACTGCACAGGTATACATCTGCAGTGGCCTGAGTCTCCTGAAAGGGCACAGTTCCATGAAGAGTTGGGTGGACCTGGACCTGTGGAAAGCATCCGCCTCAGTCGTGCAGCATGCTGCCACAAGACTATCTCCCGCAGCTGTCTGCACAGTGATACTTCTGCAGTGGACTGAGTCTCCTGAAGGGGCACAGTTCCATGAAGAGTTGGGAAGACCTGCACCTGTGGAAAGCATCCGCGTCAGTCGTGAAGCATGCTGGCAGAAGACTATCTCCCGCAGCTGGCTGCACAGGGATACTTCTGCAGTGGCCTGAGTCTCCTGAAGGGGCACAGTTCCATGAAGAGTTGGGAGGACCTGCACCTATGGAAAGCATCCGCCTCAGTCGTGCAGCATGCTTGCACAAGACTATCTCCCGCAGCTGGCTGCACAGGGATACTTCTGCAGTGGACTGAGTCTCCTGAAGGGGCACAGTTCCATGAAGAGTTGGGAGGACCTGCACCTGTGGAAAGCATCCGCCTCAGTCGTGCAGCATGCTGGCACAAGACTATCTCCCGCAGCCGGCTGCACAGGGATACTTCTGCAGTGGCCTGAGTCTCCTGAAGGGGCACAGTTCCATGAAGAGTTGGGAGGACCTGCACCTGTGGAAAGCATCCACCTCAGTCGTGCAGCATGCTGGCACAAGACTATCTCCCGCAGCTGGCTGCACAGGGATACTTCTGCAGTGGCCTGAGTCTCCTGAAGGGGCACAGTTCCATGAAGAGTTGGGAGGACCTGCACCTGTGGAAAGCATCCGCCTCAGTCGTGCAGCATGCTGCCACAAGACTATCTCCCGCTGCTGGCTGCACAGGGATACTTCTGCAGTGGTCGTAGTCTCCTGAAGGGGCACAGTTCCAGGAAGAGTTAGGAGGACCTGCACCTGTGAAAGCATCCGCCTCAGTCGTGCAGCATGCTGGCACAAGACTATCTCCCGCAGCTGACTGCACAGGGATACATCTGCAGTGGCCTGAGTCTCCTGAAGGGGCACAGTTCCATGAAGAGTTGGGTGGACCTGGACCTGTTGAAAGCATCTGCCTCAGTCGTGCAGCATGCTGGCACAAGACTATCTCCCGCAGCGGCTGCACAGGGATACTTCTGCAGTGGCCTTAGTCTCCTGAAGGGGCACAGTTCCAGGAAGAGTTGGGAGGACCTGCACCTGTGAAAGCATCCGCCTCAGTCGTGCAGCATGCTGGCACAAGACTATCTCCCGCAGCTGACTGCACAGGGATACTTCTGCAGTGGCCTGAGTCTCCTGAAGGGGCACAGTTCCATGAAGATTTGGGTGGACCTGGACCTGTGGAAAGCATCCGCCTCAGTCGTGCAGCATGCTGCCACAAGACTATCTCCCGCAGCTGGCTGCAAGTGATACTTCTGCAGTGGACTGAGTCTCCTGAAGGGGCACAGTTCCATGACGAGTTGGGAGGACCTGCGCCTGTGCAAAGCATCCACCTCAGTCGTGCAGCATGCTGGCACAAGACTATCTCCCGCAGCTGGCTGCACAGGGATACTTCTGCAGTGGCCTGAGTCTCCTGAAGGGGCACAGTTCCATGAAGAGTTGAGAGGACCTGCACCTGTGGAAAGCATCCGCCTCAGTCGTGCAGCATGCTGGCACAAGACTATCTCCCGCAGCGGCTGCACAGGGATACTTCTGCAGTGGCCTGAGTCTCCTGAAGGGGCACAGTTCCAGGAAGAGTTGGAAGGACCTGCACCTGTGAAAGCATCCGCCTCAGTCGTGCAGCATGCTGGCACAAGACTATCTCCCGCAGCTGACTGCACAGGGATACTTCTGCAGTGGCCTGAGTCTCCTGAAGGGGCACAGTTCCATGAAGAGTTGGGTGGACCTGGACCTGTGGAAAGCATCCGCCTCAGTCGTGCAGCATGCTGCCACAAGACTATCTCCCGCAGCTGGCTGCACAGTGATACTTCTGCAGTGGACTGAGTCTCCTGAAGGGGCACAGTTCCATGACGAGTTGGGAGGACCTGCGCCTGTGCAAAGCATCCACCTCAGTCATGCAGCATGCTGGCACAAGACTATCTCCCGCAGCTGGCTGCAAAGGGATACTTCTGCAGTGGTCGTAGTCTCCTGAAGAGGCACAGTTCCAGGAAGAGTTAGGAGGACCTGCACCTGTGAAAGCATCCGCCTCAGTCGTGCAGCATGCTGGCACAAGACTATCTCCCGCAGCTGACTGCACAGGGATACTTCTGCAGTGGCCTGAGTCTCCTGAAGGGGCACAGTTCCATGAAGAGTTGGGTGGACCTGGACCTGTGGAAAGCATCCGCCTCAGTCGTGCAGCATGCTGCCACAAGACTATCTCCCGCAGCTGGCTAGACAGGGATACTTCTGCAGTGGCCTGAGTCTCCTGAAGGGGCACAGTTCCATGAAGAGTTGGGAGGACTTGCACCTCTGGAAAGCATCCGACTGAGTCGTGTAGCATGCTGGCACAAGACTATCTCCCGATGCTGGCTGCACAGGGATACTTCTGCAGTGGTCTGAGTCTCCTGAAGGGACACAGTTCCATGAAGAGTTGGGAGGACCTACATCTGTGGAAAGCATCCGCGTTGGTCGTGCAGCATGCTGGCACAAGACTATCTCCCGCAGCTGGCTGCACAGGGATACTTCTGCTGTGGCCTGAGTCTCCTGAAGGGGCACAGTTCCATGAAGAGTTGGGAGGACCTGCACCTGTGGAAAGCATCTGCCTCAGTCGTGCAGCATGCTGGCACAAGACTATCTCCCGCAGCTGGCTGCACAGGGATACTTCTGCAGTGGCCTGAGTCTCCTGAAGGGGCAGATTTCCATGAAGATTTGGGAGGACCTGCATCTATGGAAATCATCCGCCTCAGTCGTGCAGCATGCTGCACAAGACTATCTCCCGCAGCTGGCTGCACAGGGATACTTCTTCAGTGGACTGAGTCTCCTGAAGGGGCACAGTTCCATGAAGAGTTGGGAGGACCTGCACCTGTGGAAAGCATCCGCCTCAGTCGTGCAGCATGCTGGCACAAGACTATCTCCCGCAGCTGGCTGCACAGGGATACTTCTGCAGTGGCCTGAGTCTCCTGAAGGGGCACAGTTCCATGAAGAGTTGGGAGGACCTGCACCTGTGGAAAGCATCCGTCTCAGTCGTGCAGCATGCTTGCACAAGACTATCTCCCGCAGCTGGCTGCACAGGGATACTTCTGTAGTGGACTGAGTCTCCTGAAGGGGCACAGTTCCATGAAGAGTTGGGAGGACCTGCACCTGTGCAAAGCATCCGCCTCAGTCGTGCAGCATGCTGGCACAAGACTATCTCCCGCAGCTGGCTGCACAGGGATACTTCTGCAGTGGCCTGAGTCTCCTGAAGGGGCACAGTTCCATGAAGAGTTGGGAGGACCTGCACCTGTGAAAGCATCCGCCTCAGTCGTGCAGCATGCTGGCACAAGACTATCTCCCGCAGATGGCTGCACAGGGATACTTCTGCAGTGGCCTGAGTCTCCTGAAGGGGCACAGTTCCATGAAGAGTTGAGAGGATCTGCACCTGTGGAAAGCATCCGCCTCAGTCATGCAATATGCTGCCACAAGACTATCTCCCGCAGCTTGCTGCACAGGGATACTTCTGCAGTGGTCGTAGTCTCCTGAAGGGGCACAGTTCCAGGAAGAGTTGGGAGGACCTGCATCTGTGAAAGCATCCGCCTCAGTCGTGCAGCATGCTTGCACAAGACTATCTCCCGCAGCTGACTGCACAGGGATACTTCTGCAGTGGCCTGAGTCTCCTGAAGGGGCACAGTTCCATGAAGAGTTGGGTGGACCTGGACCTGTGGAAAGCATCCGCCTCAGTCGTGCAGCATGCTGCCACAAGCCTATCTCCCGCAGCTGGCTAGACAGGGATACTTCTGCAGTGGCCTGAGTCTCCTGAAGGGGCACAGTTCCATGAAGAGTTGGGAGGACTTGCACCTCTGGAAAGCATCCGACTGAGTCGTGTAGCATGCTGGCACAAGACTATCTCCCGATGCTGGCTGCACAGGGATACTTCTGCAGTGGTCTGAGTCTCCTGAAGGGGCACAGTTCCATGAAGAGTTGGGAGGACCTACATCTGTGGAAAGCATCCGCGTCGGTCGTGCAGCATGCTGGCACAAGACTATCTCCCGCAGCTGGCTGCACAGGGATACTTCTGCAGTGGCCTGAGTCTCCTGAAGGGGCACAGTTCCATGAAGAGTTGGGAGGACCTGCACCTGTGGAAAGCATCTGCCTCAGTCGTGCAGCATGCTGGCACAAGACTATCTCCCGCAGCTGGCTGCACAGGGATACTTCTGCAGTGGCCTGAGTCTCCTGAAGGGGCAGATTTCCATGAAGATTTGGGAGGACCTGCATCTATGGAAATCATCCGCCTCAGTCGTGCAGCATGCTGCACAAGACTATCTCTCGCAGCTGGCTGCACAGGGATACTTCTTCAGTGGACTGAGTCTCCTGAAGGGGCACAGTTCCATGAAGAGTTGGGAGGACCTGCACCTGTGGAAAGCATCCGCCTCAGTCGTGCAGCATGCTGGCACAAGACTATCTCCCGCAGCTAGCTGCACAGGGATACTTCTGCAGTGGCCTGAGTCTCCTGAAGGGGCACAGTTCCATGAAGAGTTGGGAGGACCTGCACTTGTGGAAAGCATCCGTCTCAGTCGTGCAGCATGCTTGCACAAGACTATCTCCCGCAGCTGGCTGCACAGGGATACTTCTGTAGTGGACTGAGTCTCCTGAAGGGGCACAGTTCCATGAAGAGTTGGGAGGACCTGCACCTGTGCAAAGCATCCGCCTCAGTCGTGCAGCATGCTGGCACAAGACTATCTCCCTCAGCTGGCTGCACAGGGATACTTCTGCAGTGGCCTGAGTCTCCTGAAGGGGCACAGTTCCATGAAGAGTTGAGAGGACCTGCACCTGTGGAAAGCATCCGCCTCAGTCGTGCAGCATGCTGCCACAAGACTATCTCCCGCAGCTTGCTGCACAGGGATACTTCTGCAGTGGTCGTAGTCTCCTGAAGGGGCACAGTTCCAGGAAGAGTTGGGAGGACCTGCATCTGTGAAAGCATCCGCCTCAGTCGTGCAGCATGCTTGCACAAGACTATCTCCCACAGCTGGCTGCACAGGGATACTTCTGCAGTGGACTGAGTCTCCTGAAGGGGCACAGTTCCATGAAGAGTTGGGAGGAGCTGCACCTGTGGAAAGCATCCGCCTCAGTCGTGCAGCATGCTGGCACAAGACTATCTCCCGCAGCCGGCTGCACAGGGATACTTCTGCAGTGGCCTGAGTCTCCTGAAGGGGCACAGTTCCATGAAGAGTTGGGAGGACCTGCACCTGTGGAAAGCATCCGCCTCAGCCGTGCAGCATGCTTGCACAAGACTATCTCCCGCAGCCGGCTGCACAGGGATACTTCTGCAGTGGCCTGAGTCTCCTGAAGGTGCACAGTTCCATGAAGAGTTGGGAGGACCTGCACCTGTGCAAAGCATCCGCCTCAGTCGTGCAGCATGCTGGCACAAGACTATCTCCCTCAGCTGGCTGCACAGGGATACTTCTGCAGTGGCCTGAGTCTCCTGAAGGGGCACAGTTCCATGAAGAGTTGAGAGGACCTGCACCTGTGGAAAGCAACCGCCTCAGTCGTGCAGCATGCTGCCACAAGTCTATCTCCCGCAGCTTGCTGCACAGGGATACTTCTGCAGTGGTCGTAGTCTCCTGAAGGGGCACAGTTCCAGGAAGAGTTGGGAGGACCTGCATCTGTGAAAACATCCGCCTCAGTCGTGCAGCATGCTTGCACAAGACTATCTCCCGCAGCTGGCTGCACAGGGATACTTCTGCAGTGGACTGAGTCTCCTGAAGGGGCACAGTTCCATGAAGAGTTGGGAGGACCTGCACCTGTGGAAAGCATCCGCCTCAGTCGTGCAGCATGCTGGCAGAAGACTATCTCCCGCAGCTGGCTGCACAGGGATACTTCTGCAGTGGCCTGAGTCTCCTGAAGGGGCACAGTTCCATGAAGAGTTGGGAGGACCTGCGCCTGTGGAAAGCATCCACCTCATTCGTGCAGCATGCTGGCACAAGACTATCTCCCACAGCTGGCTGCACAGGGATACTTCTGCAGTGGCTTGAGTCTCCTGAAGGGGCACAGTTCCATGAAGAGTTGGGAGGACCTGAACCTGTGGAAAGCATCCGCCTCAGTCGTGCAGCATGCTTGCACAAGACTATCTCCCGCAGCTGGCTGCACAGGGATACTTCTGCAGTGGCCTGAGTCTCCTGAAGGGGCACAGTTCCATGAAGAGTTGAGAGGACCTGCACCTGTGGAAAGCATCCGCCTCAGTCGTGCAGCATGCTGCCACAAGACTATCTCCCGCTGCTGGCTGCACAGGGATACTTCTGCAGTGGTCGTAGTCTTCTGAAGGGGCACAGTTCCAGGAAGAGTTAGGAGGACCTGCACCTGTGAAAGCATCCGCCTCAGTCGTGCAGCATGCTGGCACAAGACTATCTCCCGCAGCTGACTGCACAGGGATACATCTGCAGTGGCCTGAGTCTCCTGAAGGGGCACAGTTCCATGAAGAGTTGGGTGGACCTGGACCTGTGGAAAGCATCTGCCTCAGTCGTGCAGCATGCTGGCACAAGACTATCTCCCACAGCGGCTGCACAGGGATACTTCTGCAGTGGCCTGAGTCTCCTGAAGGGGCACAGTTCCAGGAAGAGTTGGGAGGACCTGCACCTGTGAAAGCATCCGCCTCAGTCGTGCAGCATGCTGGCACAAGACTATCTCCCGCAGCTGACTGCACAGGGATACTTCTGCAGTGGCCTGAGTCTCCTGAAGGGGCACAGTTCCATGAAGAGTTGGGTGGACCTGGACCTGTGGAAAGCATCCGCCTCAGTCGTGCAGCATGCTGCCACAAGACTATCTCCCGCAGCTGGCTAGACAGGGATACTTCTGCAGTGGCCTGAGTTTCCTGAAGGGGCACAGTTCCATGAAGAGTTGGGAGGACCTGCACCTGTGGAAAGCATCCGCCTCAGTCGTGCAGCATGCTGGCAGAAGACTATCTCCCGCAGCTGGCTGCACAGGGATACTTCTGCAGTGGCCTGAGTCTCCTGAAGGGGCACAGTTCCATGAAGAGTTGGGAGGACCTGCACCTGTGGAAAGCATCCGCCTCAGTCGTGCAGCATGCTTGCACAAGACTATCTCCCGCAGCTGGCTGCACAGGGATACTTCTGCAGTGGACTGAGTCTCCTGAAGGGGCACAGTTCCATGAAGAGTTGGGAGGACCTGCACCTGTGGAAAGCATCCGCCTCAGTCGTGCAGCATGCTGGCACAAGACTATCTCCCGCAGCCGGCTGCACAGGGATACTTCTGCAGTGGCCTGAGTCTCCTGAAGGGGCACAGTTCCATGAAGAGTTGGGAGGACCTGCACCTGTGGAAAGCATCCGCCTCAGTCGTGCAGCATGCTTGCACAAGACTATCTCCCGCAGCTGGCTGCACAGTGATACTTCTGCAGTGGACTGAGTCTCCTGAAGGGGCACAGTTCCATGACGAGTTGGGAGGACCTGCGCCTGTGCAAAGCATCCACCTCAGTCGTGCAGCATGCTGGCACAAGACTATCTCCCGCAGCTGGCTGCACAGGGATACTTCTGCAGTGGCCTGAGTCTCCTGAAGGGGCACAGTTCCATGAAGAGTTGGGAGGACCTGAACCTGTGGAAAGCATCCGCCTCAGTCGTGCAGCATGCTTGCACAAGACTATCTCCCGCAGCTGGCTGCACAGGGATACTTCTGCAGTGGCCTGAGTCTCCTGAAGGGGCACAGTTCCATGAAGAGTTGAGAGGACCTGCACCTGTGGAAAGCATCCGCCTCAGTCATGCAGCATGCTGCCACAAGACTATCTCCCGCTGCTGGCTGCACAGGGATACATCTGCAGTGGCCTGAGTCTCCTGAAGGGGCACAGTTCCATGAAGAGTTGGGTGGACCTGGACCTGTGGAAAGCATCTGCCTCAGTCGTGCAGCATGCTGGCACAAGACTATCTCCCGCAGCGGCTGCACAGGGATACTTCTGCAGTGGCCTGAGTCTCCTGAAGGGGCACAGTTCCAGGAAGAGTTGGGAGGACCTGCACCTGTGAAAGCATCCGCCTCAGTCGTGCAGCATGCTGGTACAAGACTATCTCCCGCAGCTGACTGCACAGGGATACATCTGCAGTGGCCTGAGTCTCCTGAAAGGGCACAGTTCCATGAAGAGTTGGGTGGACCTGGACCTGTGGAAAGCATCCGCCTCAGTCGTGCAGCATGCTGCCACAAGACTATCTCCCGCAGCTGTCTGCACAGTGATACTTCTGCAGTGGACTGAGTCTCCTGAAGGGGCACAGTTCCATGAAGAGTTGGGAAGACCTGCACCTGTGGAAAGCATCCGCGTCAGTCGTGAAGCATGCTGGCAGAAGACTATCTCCCGCAGCTGGCTGCACAGGGATACTTCTGCAGTGGCCTGAGTCTCCTGAAGGGGCACAGTTCCATGAAGAGTTGGGAGGACCTGCACCTATGGAAAGCATCCGCCTCAGTCGTGCAGCATGCTTGCACAAGACTATCTCCCGCAGCTGGCTGCACAGGGATACTTCTGCAGTGGACTGAGTCTCCTGAAGGGGCACAGTTCCATGAAGAGTTGGGAGGACCTGCACCTGTGGAAAGCATCCGCCTCAGTCGTGCAGCATGCTGGCACAAGACTATCTCCCGCAGCCGGCTGCACAGGGATACTTCTGCAGTGGCCTGAGTCTCCTGAAGGGGCACAGTTCCATGAAGAGTTGGGAGGACCTGCACCTGTGGAAAGCATCCACCTCAGTCGTGCAGCATGCTGGCACAAGACTATCTCCCGCAGCTGGCTGCACAGGGATACTTCTGCAGTGGCCTGAGTCTCCTGAAGGGGCACAGTTCCATGAAGAGTTGGGAGGACCTGCACCTGTGGAAAGCATCCGCCTCAGTCGTGCAGCATGCTGCCACAAGACTATCTCCCGCTGCTGGCTGCACAGGGATACTTCTGCAGTGGTCGTAGTCTCCTGAAGGGGCACAGTTCCAGGAAGAGTTAGGAGGACCTGCACCTGTGAAAGCATCCGCCTCAGTCGTGCAGCATGCTGGCACAAGACGATCTCCCGCAGCTGACTGCACAGGGATACATCTGCAGTGGCCTGAGTCTCCTGAAGGGGCACAGTTCCATGAAGAGTTGGGTGGACCTGGACCTGTTGAAAGCATCTGCCTCAGTCGTGCAGCATGCTGGCACAAGACTATCTCCCGCAGCGGCTGCACAGGGATACTTCTGCAGTGGCCTGAGTCTCCTGAAGGGGCACAGTTCCATGAAGAGTTGGGAGGACCTGCACCTGTGAAAGCATCCGCCTCAGTCGTGCAGCATGCTGGCACAAGACTATCTCCCGCAGCTGACTGCACAGGGATACTTCTGCAGTGGCCTGTGTCTCCTGAAGGGGCACAGTTCCATGAAGATTTGGGTGGACCTGGACCTGTGGAAAGCATCCGCCTCAGTCGTGCAGCATGCTGCCACAAGACTATCTCCCGCAGCTGGCTGCACAGTGATACTTCTGCAGTGGACTGAGTCTCCTGAAGGGGCACAGTTCCATGACGAGTTGGGAGGACCTGCGCCTGTGCAAAGCATCCACCTCAGTCGTGCAGCATGCTGGCACAAGACTATCTCCCGCAGCTGGCTGCACAGGGATACTTCTGCAGTGGCCTGAGTCTCCTGAAGGGGCACAGTTCCATGAAGAGTTGAGAGGACCTGCACCTGTGGAAAGCATCCGCCTCAGTCGTGCAGCATGCTGGCACAAGACTATCTCCCGCAGCGGCTGCACAGGGATACTTCTGCAGTGGCCTGAGTCTCCTGAAGGGGCACAGTTCCAGGAAGAGTTGGAAGGACCTGCACCTGTGAAAGCATCCGCCTCAGTCGTGCAGCATGCTGGCACAAGACTATCTCCCGCAGCTGACTGCACAGGCATACTTCTGCAGTGGCCTGAGTCTCCTGAAGGGGCACAGTTCCATGAAGAGTTGGGTGGACCTGGACCTGTGGAAAGCATCCGCCTCAGTCGTGCAGCATGCTGCCACAAGACTATCTCCCGCAGCTGGCTGCACAGTGATACTTCTGCAGTGGACTGAGTCTCCTGAAGGGGCACAGTTCCATGACGAGTTGGGAGGACCTGCGCCTGTGCAAAGCATCCACCTCAGTCATGCAGCATGCTGGCACAAGACTATCTCCCGCAGCTGGCTGCAAAGGGATACTTCTGCAGTGGTCGTAGTCTCCTGAAGAGGCACAGTTCCAGGAAGAGTTAGGAGGACCTGCACCTGTGAAAGCATCCGCCTCAGTCGTGCAGCATGCTGGCACAAGACTATCTCCCGCAGCTGACTGCACAGGGATACTTCTGCAGTGGCCTGAGTCTCCTGAAGGGGCACAGTTCCATGAAGAGTTGGGTGGACCTGGACCTGTGGAAAGCATCCGCCTCAGTCGTGCAGCATGCTGCCACAAGACTATCTCCCGCAGCTGGCTAGACAGGGATACTTCTGCAGTGGCCTGAGTCTCCTGAAGGGGCACAGTTCCATGAAGAGTTGGGAGGACTTGCACCTCTGGAAAGCATCCGACTGAGTCGTGTAGCATGCTGGCACAAGACTATCTCCCGATGCTGGCTGCACAGGGATACTTCTGCAGTGGTCTGAGTCTCCTGAAGGGACACAGTTCCATGAAGAGTTGGGAGGACCTACATCTGTGGAAAGCATCCGCGTTGGTCGTGCAGCATGCTGGCACAAGACTATCTCCCGCAGCTGGCTGCACAGGGATACTTCTGCAGTGGCCTGAGTCTCCTGAAGGGGCACAGTTCCATGAAGAGTTGGGAGGACCTGCACCTGTGGAAAGCATCTGCCTCAGTCGTGCAGCATGCTGGCACAAGACTATCTCCCGCAGCTGGCTGCACAGGGATACTTCTGCAGTGGCCTGAGTCTCCTGAAGGGGCAGATTTCCATGAAGATTTGGGAGGACCTGCATCTATGGAAATCATCCGCCTCAGTCGTGCAGCATGCTGCACAAGACTATCTCCCGCAGCTGGCTGCACAGGGATACTTCTTCAGTGGACTGAGTCTCCTGAAGGGGCACAGTTCCATGAAGAGTTGGGAGGACCTGCACCTGTGAAAAGCATCCGCCTCAGTCGTGCAGCATGCTTGCACAAGACTATCTCCCGCAGCTGGCTGCACAGGGATACTTCTGCAGTGGCCTGAGTCTCCTGAAGGGGCACAGTTCCATGAAGAGTTGGGAGGACCTGCACCTGTGGAAAGCATCCGTCTCAGTCGTGCAGCATGCTTGCACAAGACTATCTCCCGCAGCTGGCTGCACAGGGATACTTCTGTAGTGGACTGAGTCTCCTGAAGGGGCACAGTTCCATGAAGAGTTGGGAGGACCTGCACCTGTGCAAAGCATCCGCCTCAGTCGTGCAGCATGCTGGCACAAGACTATCTCCCGCAGCTGGCTGCACAGGGATACTTCTGCAGTGGCCTGAGTCTCCTGAAGGGGCACAGTTCCATGAAGAGTTGGGAGGACCTGCACCTGTGAAAGCATCCGCCTCAGTCGTGCAGCATGCTGGCACAAGACTATCTCCCGCAGATGGCTGCACAGGGATACTTCTGCAGTGGCCTGAGTCTCCTGAAGGGGCACAGTTCCATGAAGAGTTGAGAGGATCTGCACCTGTGGAAAGCATCCGCCTCAGTCGTGCAATATGCTGCCACAAGACTATCTCCCGCAGCTTGCTGCACAGGGATACTTCTGCAGTGGTCGTAGTCTCCTGAAGGGGCACAGTTCCAGGAAGAGTTGGGAGGACCTGCATCTGTGAAAGCATCCGCCTCAGTCGTGCAGCATGCTTGCACAAGACTATCTCCCGCAGCTGGCTGCACAGGGATACTTCTGCAGTGGACTGAGTCTCCTGAAGGGGCACAGTTCCATGAAGAGTTGGGAGGACCTGCACCTGTGGAAAGCATCCGCCTCAGTCGTGCAGCATGCTGGCACAAGACTATCTCCCGCAGCCGGCTGCACAGGGATACTTCTGCAGTGGCCTGAGTCTCCTGAAGGGGCATAGTTCCATGAAGAGTTGGGAGGACCTGCACCTGTGGAAAGCATCCGCCTCAGCCGTGCAGCATGCTTGCACAAGACTATCTCCCGCAGCCGGCTGCACAGGGATACTTCTGCAGTGGCCTGAGTCTCCTGAAGGGGCACAGTTCCATGAAGAGTTGGGAGGACCTGCACCTGTGGAAAGCATCCGCCTCAGTCGTGCAGCATGCTTGCACAAGACTATCTCCCGCAGCTGGCTGCACAGCGATACTTCTGCAGTGGACTGAGTCTCCTGAAGGGGCACAGTTCTATGACGAGTTGGGAGGACCTGCGCCTGTGCAAAGCATCCACCTCACTCGTGCAGCATGCTGGCACAAGACTATCTCCCGCAGCTGGCTCCACAGGGATACTTCTGCAGTGGCCTGAGTCTCCTGAAGGGGCACAGTTCCATGAAGAGTTGAGAGGACCTGCACCTCTGGAAAGCATCCACCTCACTCGTGCAGCATGCTGGCACAAGACTATCTCCCGCAGCTGGCTCCACAGGGATACTTCTGCAGTGGCCTGAGTCTCCTGAAGGGGCACAGTTCCATGAATAGTTGGGAGGACCTGCACCTGTGGAAAGCATCCGCCTCAGTCGTGCAGCATGCTTGCACAAGACTATCTCCCGCAGCTGGCTGCACAGCGATACTTCTGCAGTGGACTGAGTCTCCTGAAGGGGCACAGTTCTATGACGAGTTGGGAGGACCTGCGCCTGTGCAAAGCATCCACCTCACTCGTGCAGCATGCTGGCACAAGACTATCTCCCGCAGCTGGCTCCACAGGGATACTTCTGCAGTGGCCTGAGTCTCCTGAAGGGGCACAGTTCCATGAAGAGTTGGGAGGACTTGCACCTCTGGAAAGCATCCGACTCAGTCGTGCAGCATGCTGGCACAAGACTATCTCCCGCCGCTGGCTGCACAGGGATACTTCTGCAGTGGCCTGAGTCTCCTAAAGGGGCACAGTTCCATGAAGTGTTGGGGGGACCTTCACCTATGGAAAACATCTGCCTCAGTCGTGCAGCATGCTGGCACAAGACAATCTCCCGCAGCTGGCTGCACAGGGATACTTCTGCAGTGGCCTGAGTCTCCTGAAGGGACACAGTTCCATGAATAGTTGGGAGGACCTGAATCTGTGGAAATCATCCGCCTCAGTCGTGCAGCATGCTGCACAAGACTATCTCCCGCAGCTGGCTGCACAGGGATACTTCTGCAGTGGCCTGAGTCTCCTGAAGGGGCACAGTTCCATGAAGAGTTGGGAGGACTTGCACCTGTGGAAAGCATCTGCCTCAGTCGTGCAGAATGCTGGCACAAGACTATCTCCCGCAGCTGGCTGCACAGGGATACTTCTGCAGTGGCCTGAGTCTCCTGAAGGGGCACAGTTCCATGAAGAGTTGGGAGGACCTGCACCTGTGGAAAGCACCCGCCTCAGTCGTGCAGCATACTGGCACAAGACTATGTCCCGCAGATGGCTGCACAGGGATACTTCTGCAGTGGCCTGAGTCTCCTGAAGGGGCACAGTTCCATGAAGAGTTGGGAGGACCTGCACCTGTGGAAAGCATCCGCCTCAGTCGTGCAGCATGGTGGCACAAGACTATCTCCCGCAGCTGGCTGCACAGGGATACCTTTGCAGTGGCCTGAGTCTCCTGAAGGGGCACAGTTGCATGAAGAGTTGGGGGGACCTTCACCTATGGAAAGCATCTGCCTCAGTCGTGCAGCATGCTGGCACAAGACTATCTCCCGCAGCTGGCTGCACAGGGATACTTCTGCAGAGGCCTGAATCTCCTGAAGGGACACAGTTCCATGAATAGTTGGGAGGACCTGCATCTGTGGAAATCATCCGCCTCAGTCGTGCAGCATGCTGCACAAGACTATCTCCCGCAGCTGGCTCCACAGGGATACTTCTGCAGTGGCCTGAGTCTCCTGAAGGGGCACAGTTCCATGAAGAGTTGGGAGGACTTGCACCTGTGGAAAGCATCTGCCTCAGTTGTGCAGAATGCTGGCACAAGACTATCTCCCGCAGCTGGCTGCACAGGGATACTTCTGCAGTGGCCTGTGTCTCCTGAAGGGGCACAGTTCCATGAAGAGTTGGGAGGACCTGCACCTGTGGAAAGCATCCGCCTCAGTCATGGCGCATGCTGGCACAAGACTATCTCCCGCAGCTGGCTGCACAGGGATACTTTTGCAGTGGCCTGAGTCTCCTGAAGGGGCAAAGTTCCATGAAGAGCTGGGAGGACCTGCACCTGTGGAAAGTATCTGCCTCAGTCGTGCAGCATGCTGGCACAAGACTATGTCCCGCAGCTGGCTGCACAGGGATACTTCTGCAGTGGCCTGAGTCTCCTGAAGGGGCACAGTTCCATGAAGAGTTGGGAGGACCTGCACCTGTGGAAAGCATCAGCCTCAGTCGTGCAGCATGCTGGCACAAGACTATCTCCCGCAGCTGGCTGCACAGGGATACCTTTGCAGTGGCCTGAGTATCCTGAAGGGGCACAGTTGCATGAAGAGTTGGGAGGACTTGCACCTGTGGAAAGCATCTGCCTCAGTCGTGCAGCATGCTGGCACAAGACTATCTCCCGCTGTTGGCTGCACAGGGATACTTCTGCAGAGGCCTGAGTCTCCCTGAGTCTCCTGAAGGGGCACAGTTCCATGAAGAGTTGGGAGGACCTGCACCTGTGGAAAGCATCCGCCTCAGTCGTGCAGAATGCTGGCACACGACAGTCTCCCGCAGCTGGCTGCACAGGGATACTTCTGCAGTGGCCTGAGTCTCCTGAAGGGGCACAGTTCCATGAAGAGTTGGGTGGACCTGAACCTGTGGAAAGCATCCGCTTAAGTCATGCAGCATGCTGCCACAAGACTGTCTCCCGCAGCTGGCTGCACAGGGATACTTCTGCAGTGGCCTGAGTCTCCTGAAGGGGCACAGTTCCATGAAGAGTTGGGAGGACCTGCACCTGTGGAAAGCATCCGCCTCAGTCATGCAGCATGCTGCACAAGACTATCTCCCGCAGCTGGCTGCACAGGGATACTTCTGCAGTGGACTGAGTCTCCTGAAGGGGCACAGTTCCATGAAGAGTTGGGAGGACCTGCACCTGTGGAAAGCATCCGCCTCAGTCGTGCAGCATGCTGGCACAAGACTATCTCCCGCAGCTGGCTGCACAGGGATACTTCTGCAGTGGCCTGAGTCTCCTGAAGGGGCACAGTTCCATGAAGAGTTGGGAGGTCCTGCACCTGTGGAAAGCTTCCGCCTCAGTCGTGCAGCATGCTTGCACACGACTATCTCCCGCAGCTGGCTGCACAGTGATACTTCTGCAGTGGACTGAGTCTCCTGAAGGGGCACAGTTCCATGAAGAGTTGGGAGGACCTGCACCTGTGCAAAGCATCCACCTCAGTCGTGCAGCATGCTGGCACAAGACTATCTCCCGCAGCTGGCTGCACAGGGATACTTCTGCAGAGGCTGAGTCTCCTGAAGGGGCACAGTTCCGTGAAGAGTTGAGAGGACCTGCACCTGTGGAAAGCATCCACTTCAGTCGTGCAGCATGCTGGCACAAGACTATCTCCCGCAGCTGGCTGCACAGGGATACTTCTGCAGTGGTCGTACTCTCCTGAAGGGGCACAGTTCCAGGAAGAGTTGGAGGACCTGTACCTGTGAAAGCATCCGCCTCAGTCGTGCAGCATGCTGGCACAAGACTATCTCCCGCAGCTGACTGCACAGGGATACTTCTGCAGTGGCCTGAGTCTCCTGAAGGGGCACAGTTCCATGAAGAGTTGGGTGGACCTGGACCTGTGGAAAGCATCCGCCTCAGTCGTGCAGCATGCTGCCACAAGACTATCTCCCGCAGCTGGCTAGACAGGGATACTTCTGCAGTGGCCTGAGTCTCCTGAAGGGGCACAGTTCCATGAAGAGTTGGGAGGACCTGCACCTGTGGAAAGCATCCGCCTCAGTCATGCAGCATGCTGGCAGAAGACTATCTCCCGCAGCTGGCTGCACAGGGATACTTCTGCAGTGGACTGAGTCTCCTGAAGGGGCACAGTTCCATGAAGAGTTGGGAGGACCTGCACCTGTGGACAGCATCCGCCTCATTCGTGCAGCATGCTGGCACAAGACTATCTCCCGCAGATGGCTGCACAGGGATACTTCTGCAGTGGCCTGAGTCTCCTGAAGGGGCACAGTTCCATGAAGAGTTGGGAGGACCTGCACCTGTGCAAAGCATCCACCTCAGTCGTGCAGCATGCTGACACAAGACTATCTCCCGCAGCAGGCTGCACAGGGATACTTCTGCAGTGGCCTGAGTCTCCTGAAGGGGCACAGTTCCATGAAGAGTTGAGAGAACCAGCACCTGTGGAAAGCACCCGCCTCAGTCATGCAGCATGCTGCCACAAGACTATCTCCCGCAGCTGGCTGCACAGGGATACTTCTGCAGTGGTCGTAGTCTCCTGAAGGGGCACAGTTCCAGGAAGAGTTAGGAGGACCTTCACCTGTGAAAGCATCCGCCTCATTCATGCAGCATGCTGGCACAAGACTATCTCCCGCAGCTGACTGCACAGGGATACTTCTGCAGTGGCCTGAGTCTCCTGAAGGGGCACAGTTCCATGAAGAGTTGGGTGGACCTGGACCTGTGGAAAGCATCCGCCTCAGTCGTGCAGCATGCTGGCACAAGACTATCTCCCGCAGCTGGCTGCACAGGGATACTTCTGCAGTGGCCTGAGTCTCCTGAAGGGGCACAGTTCCAGGAAGAGTTGGGAGGACCTGCACCTGTGAAAGCATCCGCCTCAGTCGTGCAGCATGCTGGCACAAGACTATCTCCCACAGCTGGCTAGACAGGGATACTTCTGCAGTGGCCTGAGTCTCCTGAAGGGACACAGTTCCATGAAGAGTTGGGAGGACTTGCACCTCTGGAAAGCATCCGACTCAGTCGTGTAGCATGCTGGCACAAGACTATCTCCCGATGCTGGCTGCACAGGGATACTTCTGCAGTGGCCTGAGTCTCCTGAAGGGGCACAGTTCCATGAAGAGTTGGGAGGACCTACATCTGTGGAAAGCATCCGCCTCGGTCGTGCAGCATGCTGGCACAAGACTATCTCCCGCAGCTGGCTGCACAGGGATACTTCTGCAGTGGCCTGAGTCTCCTGAAGGGGCACAGTTCCATGAAGAGTTGGGAGGACCTGCACCTGTGGAAAGCATCTGCCTCAGTCGTGCAGCATGCTGGCACAAGACTATCTCCCGCAGCTGGCTGCACAGGGATACTTCTGCAGTGGCCTGAGTCTCCTGAAGGGGCAGATTTCCATGAAGAGTTGGGAGGACCTGCATATGTGGAAATCATCTGCCTCAGTCGTGCAGCATGCTGCACAAGACTATCTCCCACAGCTGGCTGCACAGGGATACTTCTTCAGTGGACTGAGTCTCCTGAAGGGGCACAGTTCCATGAAGAGTTGGGAGGACCTGCACCTGTGGAAAGCATCTGCGTCAGTCGTGCAGCATGCTGGCACAAGACTATCTCCCGCAGCTGGCTGCACAGGGATACTTCTGCAGTGGCCTGAGTCTCCTGAAGGGGCACAGTTCCATGAAGAGTTGGGAGGACCTACATCTGTGGAAAGCATCCGCCTCAGTCGTGCAGCATGCTGGCACAAGACTATCTACCGCAGCTGACTGCACAGGGATACTTCCGCAGTGGCCTGAGTCTCCTGAAGGGGCACAGTTCCATGAAGAGTTGGGTGGACCTGGACCTGTGGAAAGCATCCGCATTCCTCAGTCGTGCAGCATGCTGGCACAAGACTATCTCCCGCAGCTGGCTGCACAGGGATACTTTTGCAGTGGCCTGAGTCTCCTGAAGGGGCACAGTTCCAGGAAGAGTTAAGAGGACCTGCACCTGTGAAAGCATCCGCCTCAGTCGTGCAGCATGTTGGCACAAGACTATCTCCCGCAGCTGACTGCACAGGGATACTTCTGCAGTGGCCTGAGTCTCCTGAAGGGGCACAGTTCCATGAAGAGTTGGGTGGACATGGACCTGTGGAAAGCATCCGCCTCAGTCGTGCAGCATGCTGGCACAAGACTATCTCCCGCAGCTGGCTGCACAGGGATACTTCTGCAGTGGTCGTAGTCTCCTGAAGGGGCACAGTTCCAGGAAGAGTTAGGCGGACCTGCACCTGTGAAAGCATCCGCCTCAGTCGTGCAGCATGCTGGCACAAGATTATCTCCCGCAGCTGACTGCACAGGGATACTTCTGCAGTGGCCTGAGTCTCCTGAAGGGGCACAGTTCCATGAAGAGTTGGGAGGACTTGCACCTCTGGAAAGCATCCGACTCAGTCATGCAGCATGCTGGCACAAGACTATCTCCCGATGCTGGCTGCACAGGGATACTTCTGCAGTGGCCTGAGTCTCCTGAAGGGGCACAGTTCCATGAAGAGATGGGAGGACCTACATCTGTGGAAAGCATCCGCCTCAGTCGTGCAGCATGCTGGCACAAGACTATCTCCCGCAGCTGGCTGCACAGGGATACTTCTGCAGTGGCCTGAGTCTCCTGAAGGGGCACAGTTCCATGAAGAGTTGGGAGGACCTGCACCTGTGGAAATCATCCGCCTCAGTCGTGCAGCATGCTGCACAAGACTATCTCCCGCAGCTGGCTGCACAGGGATACTTCTTCAGTGGACTGAGTCTCCTGAAGGGGCACAGTTCCATGAAGAGTTGGGAGGACCTGCACCTGTGGAAAGCATCCGCCTCAGTCGTGCAGCATGCTGGCACAAGACTATCTCCCGCAGCTGGCTGCACAGGGATACTTCTGCAGTGGCCTGAGTCTCCTGAAGGGGCACAGTTCCATGAAGAGGTGGGAGGACCTACATCTGTGGAAAGCATCCACCTCAGTCGTGCAGCATGCTGGCACAAGACTATCTCCCGCAGCTGACTGCACAGGGATACTTCTGCAGTGGCCTGAGTCTCCTGAAGGGGCACAGTTCCATGAAGAGTTGGGTGGACCTGGACCTGTGAAAAGCATCCGCCTCAGTCGTGCAGCATGCTGGCACAAGACTATCTCCCGCAGCTGGCTGCACATGGATACTTTTGCAGTGGCCTGAGTCTCCTGAAGGGGCACAGTTCCAGGAAGAGTTAGGAGGACCTGCACCTGTGAAAGCATCCGCCTCAGTCGTGCAGCATGTTGGCACAAGACTATCTCCCACAGCTGACTGCACAGGGATACTTGTGCAGTGGCCTGAGTCTCCTGAAGGGGCACAGTTCCATGAAGAGTTGGGTGGACCTGGACCTGTGGAAAGCATCCGCCTCAGTCGTGCAGCATGCTGGCACAAGACTATCTCAAGCAGCTGGCTGCACAGGGATACTTCTGCAGTGTTCGTAGTCTCCTGAAGGGGCACAGTTCCAGGAAGAGTTAGGAGGACCTGCACCTGTGAAAGCATCCGCCTCAGTCGTGCAGCATGCTGGCACAAGACTATCTCCCGCAGCTGACTGCACAGGGATACTTCTGCAGTGGCCTGAGTCTCCTGAAGGGGCACAGTTCCATGAAGAGTTGGGAGGACTTGCACCTCTGGAAAGCATCCGACTCAGTCGTGCAGCATGCTGGCACAAGACTATCTCCCGCAGCTGGCTGCACAGGGATACTTCTGCAGTGGCCTGAGTCTCCTGAAGGGGCACAGTTCCATGAAGAGTTGGGAGGATCTGCACCTGTGGAAAGTATCCGCCTCAGTCGTGCAGCATGCTGGCACAAAATTATCTACCGCAGCTGGCTGCAAAGGGATACTTCTGCAGTGGCCTGAGTCTCCTGAAGGGGCACAGTTCCATGAAGAGTTGGGTGGACCTGCACCTGTGGAAAGCATCCGCCTTAGTTGTGCAGCATGCTGCCACAAGACTATCTCCCGCAGCTGGCTGCACAGGGATACTTCTGCAGTGGCCTGAGTCTCCTGAAGGGGCACAGTTCCATGAAGAGTTGGGAGGACCTGCACCTGTGGAAAGCATCCGCCTCAGTCATGCAGCATGCTGGCACAAGACTGTCTCCCGCAGCTGGCTGCAGAGGGATACTTCTGCAGTGGCCTGAGTTTCCTGAAGGGGCACAGTTCCATGAAGAGTTGGGAGGACCTGCACCTGTGGAAAGCATCCACCTTAGTCGTGCAGCATGCTTGCACAAGACTATCTCCCGCAGCTGGCTGCACAGGGATACTTCTGCAGTGGACTGAGTCTCCTGAATGGGCACAGTTCCATGAAGAGTTGGGAGGACCTGCACCTGTGGAAAGCATCCGCCTCAGTCGTGCAGCATGCTGGCACAAGACTATCTCCCGCAGCTGGCTGCACAGGGATACTACTGCAGTGGCCTGAGTCTCCTAAAGGGGCACAGTTCCATGAAGTGTTGGGGGGACCTTCACCTATGGAAAACATCCGCCTCAGTCGTGCAGCATGCTGGCACAAGACAATCTCCCACAGCTGGCTGCACAGGGATACTTCTGCAGTGGCCTGAGTCTCCTGAAGGGACACAGTTCCATGAATAGTTGGGAGAACCTGCATCTGTGGAAATCATCCGCCTCAGTCGTGCAGCATGCTGCACAAGACTATCTCCCGCAGCTGGCTGCACAGGGATACTTCTGCAGTGGCCTGAGTCTCCTGAAGGGGCACAGTTCCATGAAGAGTTGGGAGGACTTGCACCTGTGGAAAGCATCTGCCTCAGTCGTGCAGAATGCTGACACAAGACTATCTCCCGCAGCTGGCTGCACAGGGATACTTCTGCAGTGGCCTGAGTCTCCTGAAGGGGCACAGTTCCATGAAGAGTTGGGAGGACCTGCACCTGTGGAAAGCATCCGCCTCAGTCGTGCAGCATACTGGCACAAGACTATGTCCCGCAGCTGGCTGCACAGGGATACTTCTGCAGTGGCCCGAGTCTCCTGAAGGGGCACAGTTCCATGAAGAGTTGGGAGGACCTGCACCTGTGGAAAGCATCCGCCTCAGTCGTGCAGCATGGTGGCACAAGACTATCTCCCGCAGCTGGCTGCACAGGGATACCTTTGCAGTGGCCTGAGTCTCCTGAAGGGGCACAGTTGCATGAAGAGTTGGGGGGACCTTCACCTATGGAAAGCATCTGCCTCAGTCGTGCAGCATGCTGGCACAAGACTATCTCCCGCAGCTGGCTGCACAGGGATACTTCTGCAGTGGCCTGAATCTCCTGAAGGGACACAGTTCCATGAATAGTTGGGAGGACCTGCATCTGTGGAAATCATCCGCCTCAGTCGTGCAGCATGCTGCACAAGACTATCTTCCGCAGCTGGCTGCACAGGGATACTTCTGCAGTGGCCTGAGTTTTCTGAAGGGGCAAAGTTCCATGAAGAGCTGGGAGGACCTGCACCTGTGGAAAGTATCCGCCTCAGTCGTGCAGCATGCTGGCACAAGACTATGTCCCGCAGCTGGCTGCACAGGGATACTTCTGCAGTGGCCTGAGTCTCCTGAAGGGGCACAGTTCCATGAAGAGTTGGGAGGACCTGCACCTGTGGAAAGCATCAGCCTCAGTCGTGCAGCATGCTGGCACAAGACTATCTCCTGCAGCTGGCTGCACAGGGATACCTTTGCAGTGGCCTGAGTCTCCTGAAGGGGCACAGTTGCATGAAGAGTTGGGAGGACTTGCACCTGTGGAAAGCATCTGCCTCAGTCGTGCAGCATGCTGGCACAAGACTATCTCCCGCTGTTGGCTGCACAGGGATACTTCTGCAGTAGACTGAGTCTCCCTGAGTCTCCTGAAGGGGCACAGTTCCATGAAGAGTTGGGAGGACCTGCACCTGTGGAAAGCATCCGCCTCAGTCGTGCAGAATGCTGGCACACGACAGTCTCCCGCAGCTGGCTGCACAGGGATACTTCTGCAGTGGCCTGAGTCTCCTGAAGGGGCACAGTTCCATGAAGAGTTGGGTGGACCTGAACCTGTGGAAAGCATCCGCTTAAGTCATGCAGCATGCTGCCACAAGACTGTCTCCCGCAGCTGGCTGCACAGGGATACTTCTGCAGTGGCCTGAGTCTCCTGAAGGGGCACAGTTCCATGAAGAGTTGGGAGGACCTGCACCTGTGGAAAGCATCCGCCTCAGTCGTGCAGCATGCTGCACAAGACTATCTCCCGCAGCTGGCTGCACAGGGATACTTCTGCAGTGGACTGAGTCTCCTGAAGGGGCACAGTTCCATGAAGAGTTGGGAGGACCTGCACCTGTGGAAAGCATCCGCCTCAGTCGTGCAGCATGCTGGCACAAGACTATCTCCCGCAGCTGGCTGCACAGGGATACTTCTGCAGTGGCCTGAGTCTCCTGAAGGGGCACAGTTCCATGAAGAGTTGGGAGGTCCTGCACCTGTGGAAAGCATCCGCCTCAGTCGTGCAGCATGCTTGCACACGACTATCTCCCGCAGCTGGCTGCACAGTGATACTTCTGCAGTGGACTGAGTCTCCTGAAGGGGCACAGTTCCATGAAGAGTTGGGAGGACCTGCACCTGTGCAAAGCATCCACCTCAGTCGTGCAGCATGCTGGCACAAGACTATCTCCCGCAGCTGGCTGCACAGGGATACTTCTGCAGAGGCCTGAGTCTCCTGAAGGGGCACAGTTCCATGAAGAGTTGAGAGGACCTGCACCTGTGGAAAGCATCCACTTCAGTCGTGCAGCATGCTGGCACAAGACTATCTCCCGCAGCTGGCTGCACAGGGATACTTCTGCAGTGGTCGTAGTCTCCTGAAGGGGCACAGTTCCAGGAAGAGTTGGAGGACCTGTACCTGTGAAAGCATCCGCCTCAGTCGTGCAGCATGCTGGCACAAGACTATCTCCCGCAGCTGACTGCACAGGGATACTTCTGCAGTGGCCTGAGTCTCCTGAAGGGGCACAGTTCCATGAAGAGTTGGGTGGACCTGGACCTGTGGAAAGCATCCGCCTCAGTCGTGCAGCATGCTGCCACAAGACTATCTCCCGCAGCTGGCTAGACAGGGATACTTCTGCAGTGGCCTGAGTCTCCTGAAGGGGCACAGTTCCATGAAGAGTTGGGAGGACCTGCACCTGTGGAAAGCATCCGCCTCAGTCATGCAGCATGCTGGCAGAAGACTATCTCCCGCAGCTGGCTGCACAGGGATACTTCTGCAGTGGACTGAGTCTCCTGAAGGGGCACAGTTCCATGAAGAGTTGGGAGGACCTGCACCTGTGGACAGCATCCGCCTCATTCGTGCAGCATGCTGGCACAAGACTATCTCCCGCAGATGGCTGCACAGGGATACTTCTGCAGTGGCCTGAGTCTCCTGAAGGGGCACAGTTCCATGAAGAGTTGGGAGGACCTGCACCTGTGCAAAGCATCCGCGTCAGTCGTGCAGCATGCTGGCACAAGACTATCTCCCGCAGCTGGCTGCACAGGGATACTTCTGCAGTGGCCTGAGTCTCCTGAAGGGGCACAGTTCCATGAAGAGTTGGGAGGACCTACATCTGTGGAAAGCATCCGCCTCAGTCGTGCAGCATGCTGGCACAAGACTATCTACCGCAGCTGACTGCACAGGGATACTTCTGCAGTGGCCTGAGTCTCCTGAAGGGGCACAGTTCCATGAAGAGTTGGGTGGACCTGGACCTGTGGAAAGCATCCGCCTCAGTCGTGCAGCATGCTGGCACAAGACTATCTCCCGCAGCTGGCTGCACAGGGATACTTTTGCAGTGGCCTGAGTCTCCTGAAGGGGCACAGTTCCAGGAAGAGTTAGGAGGACCTGCACCTGTGAAAGCATCCGCCTCAGTCGTGCAGCATGTTGGCACAAGACTATCTCCCGCAGCTGACTGCACAGGGATACTTCTGCAGTGGCCTGAGTCTCCTGAAGGGGCACAGTTCCATGAAGAGTTGGGTGGACCTGGACCTGTGGAAAGCATCCGCCTCAGTCGTGCAGCATGCTGGCACAAGACTATCTCCCGCAGCTGGCTGCACAGGGATACTTCTGCAGTGGCCTGAGTCTCCTGAAGGGGCACAGTTCCATGAAGAGTTGGGAGGACTTGCACCTCTGGAAAGCATCCGACTCAGTCATGCAGCATGCTGGCACAAGACTATCTCCCGATGCTGGCTGCACAGGGATACTTCTGCAGTGGCCTGAGTCTCCTGAAGGGGCACAGTTCCATGAAGAGATGGGAGGACCTACATCTGTGGAAAGCATCCGCCTCAGTCGTGCAGCATGCTGGCACAAGACTATCTCCCGCAGCTGGCTGCACAGGGATACTTCTGCAGTGGCCTGAGTCTCCTGAAGGGGCACAGTTCCATGAAGAGTTGGGAGGACCTGCACCTGTGGAAAGCATCCGCCTCAGTCGTGCAGCATGCTGGCACAAGACTATCTCCCGCAGCTAGCTGCACAGGGATACTTCTGCAGTGGCCTGAGTCTCCTGAAGGGGCAGATTTCCATGAAGAGTTGGGAGGACCTGCATCTGTGGAAATCATCCGCCTCAGTCGTGCAGCATGCTGCACAAGACTATCTCCCGCAGCTGGCTGCACAGGGATACTTCTTCAGTGGCCTGAGTCTCCTGAAGGGGCACAGTTCCAGGAAGAGTTAGGAGGACCTGCACCTGTGAAAGCATCCGCCTCAGTCGTGCAGCATGTTGGCACAAGACTATCTCCCGCAGCTGACTGCACAGGGATACTTCTGCAGTGGCCTGAGTCTCCTGAAGGGGCACAGTTCCATGAAGAGTTGGGTGGACCTGGACCTGTGGAAAGCATCCGCCTCAGTCGTGCAGCATGCTGGCACAAGACTATCTCCCGCAGCTGGCTGCACAGGGATACTTCTGCAGTGGCCTGAGTCTCCTGAAGGGGCACAGTTCCATGAAGAGTTGGGAGGACTTGCACCTCTGGAAAGCATCCGACTCAGTCATGCAGCATGCTGGCACAAGACTATCTCCCGATGCTGGCTGCACAGGGATACTTCTGCAGTGGCCTGAGTCTCCTGAAGGGGCACAGTTCCATGAAGAGATGGGAGGACCTACATCTGTGGAAAGCATCCGCCTCAGTCGTGCAGCATGCTGGCACAAGACTATCTCCCGCAGCTGGCTGCACAGGGATACTTCTGCAGTGGCCTGAGTCTCCTGAAGGGGAACAGTTCCATGAAGAGTTGGGAGGACCTGCACCTGTGGAAAGCATCCGCCTCAGTCGTGCAGCATGCTGGCACAAGACTATCTCCCGCAGCTGGCTGCACAGGGATACTTCTGCAGTGGCCTGAGTCTCCTGAAGGGGCAGATTTCCATGAAGAGTTGGGAGGACCTGCATCTGTGGAAATCATCCGCCTCAGTCGTGCAGCATGCTGCACAAGACTATCTCCCGCAGCTGGCTGCACAGGGATACTTCTTCAGTGGACTGAGTCTCCTGAAGGGGCACAGTTCCATGAAGAGTTGGGAGGACCTGCACCTGTGGAAAGCATCCGCCTCAGTCGTGCAGCATGCTGGCACAAGACTATCTCCCGTAGCTGGCTGCACAGGGATACTTCTGCAGTGGCCTGAGTCTCCTGAAGGGGAACAGTTCCATGAAGAGATGGGAGGACCTACATCTGTGGAAAGCATCCGCCTCAGTCGTGCAGCATGCTGGCACAAGACTATCTCCCGCAGCTGACTGCACAGGGATACTTCTGCAGTGGCCTGAGTCTCCTGAAGGGGCACAGTTCCATGAAGAGTTGGGTGGACCTGGACCTGTGGAAAGCATCCGCCTCAGTCGTGCAGCATGCTGGCACAAGACTATCTCCCGCAGCTGGCTGCACATGGATACTTTTGCAGTGGCCTGAGTCTCCTGAAGGGGCACAGTTCCAGGAAGAGTTAGGAGGACCTGCACCTGTGAAAGCATCGCCTCAGTCGTGCAGCATGTTGGCACAAGACTATCTCCCACAGCAGACTGCACAGGGATACTTGTGCAGTGGCCTGAGTCTCCTGAAGGGGCACAGTTCCATGAAGAGTTGGGAGGACTTGCACCTGTGGAAAGCATCTGCCTCAGTTGTGCAGAATGCTGGCACAAGACTATCTCCCGCAGCTGGCTGCACAGGGATACTTCTGCAGTGGCCTGTTTCTCCTGAAGGGGCACAGTTCCATGAAGAGTTGGGAGGACCTGCACCTGTGGAAAGCATCCGCCTCAGTCATGGCGCATGCTGGCACAAGACTATCTCCCGCAGCTGGCTGCACAGGGATACTTCTGCAGTGGCCTGAGTCTCCTGAAGGGGCAAAGTTCCATGAAGAGCTGGGAGGACCTGCACCTGTGGAAAGTATCCGCCTCAGTCGTGCAGCATGCTTGCACAAGACTATGTCCCGCAGCTGGCTGCACAGGGATACTTCTGCAGTGGCCTGAGTCTCCTGAAGGGGCACAGTTCCATGAAGAGTTGGGAGGACCTGCACCTGTGGAAAGCATCAGCCTCAGTCGTGCAGCATGCTGGCACAAGACTATCTCCCGCAGCTGGCTGCACAGGGATACCTTTGCAGTGGCCTGAGTCTCCTGAAGGGGCACAGTTGCATGAAGAGTTGGGAGGACTTGCACCTGTGGAAAGCATCTGCCTCAGTCGTGCAGCATGCTGGCACAAGACTATCTCCCGCTGTTGGCTGCACAGGGATACTTCTGCAGTGGCCTGAGTCTCCCTGAGTCTCCTGAAGGGGCACAGTTCCATGAAGAGTTGGGAGGACCTGCACCTGTGGAAAGCATCCGCCTCAGTCGTGCAGAATGCTGGCACACGACAGTCTCCCGCAGCTGGCTGCACGGGGATACTTCTGCAGTGGCCTGAGTCTCCTGAAGGGGCACAGTTCCATGAAGAGTTGGGTGGACCTGAACCTGTGGAAAGCATCCGCTTAAGTCATGCAGCATGCTGCCACAAGACTGTCTCCCGCAGCTGGCTGCACAGGGATACTTCTGCAGTGGCCTGAGTCTCCTGAAGGGGCACAGTTCCATGAAGAGTTGGGAGGACCTGCACCTGTGGAAAGCATCCGCCTCAGTCGTGCAGCATGCTGCACAAGACTATCTCCCGCAGCTGGCTGCACAGGGATACTTCTGCAGTGGACTGAGTCTCCTGAAGGGGCACAGTTCCATGAAGAGTTGGGAGGACCTGCACCTGTGGAAAGCATCCGCCTCAGTCGTGCAGCATGCTGGCACAAGACTATCTCCCGAAGCTGGCTGCACAGGGATACTTCTGCAGTGGCCTGAGTCTCCTGAAGGGGCACAGTTCCATGAAGAGTTGGGAGGTCCTGCACCTGTGGAAAGCATCCGCCTCAGTCGTGCAGCATGGTTGCACATGACTATCTCCCGCAGCTGGCTGCACAGTGATACTTCTGCAGTGGATTGAGTCTCCTGAAGGGGCACAGTTCCATGAAGAGTTGGGAGGACCTGCACCTGTGCAAAGCATCCACCTCAGTCGTGCAGCATGCTGGCACAAGACTATCTCCCGCAGCTGGCTGCACAGGGATACTTCTGCAGAGGCCTGAGTCTCCTGAAGGGGCACAGTTCCATGAAGAGTTGAGAGGACCTGCACCTGTGGAAAGCATCCACTTCAGTCGTGCAGCATGCTGGCACAAGACTATCTCCCGCTGCTGGCTGCACAGGGATACTTCTGCAGTGGTCGTAGTCTCCTGAAGGGGCACAGTTCCAGGAAGAGTTGGAGGACCTGTACCTGTGAAAGCATCCGCCTCAGTCGTGCAGCATGCTGGCACAAGACTATCTCCCGCAGCTGACTGCACAGGGATACTTCTGCAGTGGCCTGAGTCTCCTGAAGGGGCACAGTTCCATGAAGAGTTGGGTGGACCTGGACCTGTGGAAAGCATCCGCCTCAGTCGTGCAGCATGCTGCCACAAGACTATCTCCCGCAGCTGGCTAGACAGGGATACTTCTGCAGTGGCCTGAGTCTCCTGAAGGGGCACAGTTCCATGAAGAGTTGGGAGGACCTGCACCTGTGGAAAGCATCTGCCTCAGTCGTGCAGCATGCTGGCACAAGACTATCTCCCGCAGCTGGCTGCACAGGGATACTTCTGCAGTGGCCTGAGTCTCCTGAAGGGGCAGATTTCCATGAAGAGTTGGGAGGACCTGCATCTGTGGAAATCATCTGCCCCAGTCGTGCAGCATGCTGCACAAGACTATCTCCCGCAGCTGGCTGCACAGGGATACTTCTTCAGTGGACTGAGTCTCCTGAAGGGGCACAGTTCCATGAAGAGTTGGGAGGACCTGCACCTGTGGAAAGCATCCGCGTCAGTCGTGCAGCATGCTGGCACAAGACTATCTCCCGCAGCTGGCTGCACAGGGATACTTCTGCAGTGGCCTGAGTCTCCTGAAGGGGCACAGTTCCATGAAGAGTTGGGAGGACCTACATCTGTGGAAAGCATCCGCCTCGGTCGTGCAGCATGCTGGCACAAGACTATCTACCGCAGCTGACTGCACAGGGATACTTCTGCAGTGGCCTGAGTCTCCTGAAGGGGCACAGTTCCATGAAGAGTTGGGTGGACCTGGACCTGTGGAAAGCATCCGCCTCAGTCGTGCAGCATGCTGGCACAAGACTATCTCCCGCAGCTGGCTGCACAGGGATACTTTTGCAGTGGCCTGAGTCTCCTGAAGGGGCACAGTTCCAGGAAGAGTTAGGAGGACCTGCACCTGTGAAAGCATCCGCCTCAGTCGTGCAGCATGTTGGCACAAGACTATCTCCCGCAGCTGACTGCACAGGGATACTTCTGCAGTGGCCTGAGTCTCCTGAAGGGGCACAGTTCCATGAAGAGTTGGGTGGACCTGGACCTGTGGAAAGCATCCGCCTCAGTCGTGCAGGTTGCTGGCACAAGACTATCTCCCGCAGCTGGCTGCACAGGGATACTTCTGCAGTGGTCGTAGTCTCCTGAAGGGGCACAGTTCCAGGAAGAGTTAGCCGGACCTGCACCTGTGAAAGCATCCGCCTCAGTCGTGCAGCATGCTGGCACAAGATTATCTCCCGCAGCTGACTGCACAGGGATACTTCTGCAGTGGCCTGAGTCTCCTGAAGGGGCACAGTTCCATGAAGAGTTGGGAGGACTTGCACCTCTGGAAAGCATCCGACTCAGTCATGCATCATGCTGGCACAAGACTATCTCCCGATGCTGGCTGCACAGGGATACTTCTGCAGTGGCCTGAGTCTCCTGAAGGGGCACAGTTCCATGAAGAGATGGGAGGACCTACATCTGTGGAACGCATCCGCCTCAGTCGTGCAGCATGCTGGCACAAGACTATCTCCCGCAGCTGGCTGCACAGGGATACTTCTGCAGTGGCCTGAGTCTCCTGAAGGGGCACAGTTCCATGAAGAGATGGGAGGACCTGCATCTGTGGAAATCATCTGCCTCAGTCGTGCAGCATGCTGCACAAGACTATCTCCCGCAGCTGGCTGAAACAGGGATACTTCTTCAGTGGACTGAGTCTCCTGAAGGGGCACAGTTCCATGAAGAGTTGGGAGGACCGGCACCTGTGGAAAGCATCCGCGTCAGTCGTGCAGCATGCTGGCACAAGACTATCTCCCGCAGCTGTCTGCACAGGGATACTTCTGCAGTGGCCTGAGTCTCCTGAAGGGGCACAGTTCCATGAAGTGTTGGGAGGACCTACATCTGTGGAAAGCATCCGCCTCGGTCGTGCAGCATGCTGGCACAAGACTATCTACCGCAGCTGACTGCACAGGGATACTTCTGCAGTGGCCTGAGTCTCCGGAAGGGGCACAGTTCCATGAAGAGTTGGGTGGACCTGGACCTGTGGAAAGCATCCGCCTCAGTCGTGCAGCATGCTGGCACAAGACTATCTCCCGCAGCTGGCTGCACAGGGATACTTTTGCAGTGGCCTGAGTCTCCTGAAGGGGCACAGTTCCAGGAAGAGTTAGGAGGACCTGCACCTGTGAAAGCATCCGCCTCAGTCGTGCAGCATGTTGGCACAAGACTATCTCCCGCAGCTGACTGCACAGGGATACTTCTGCAGTGGCCTGAGTCTCCTAAAGGGGCACAGTTCCATGAAGAGTTGGGTGGACCTGGACCTGTGGAAAGCATCCGCCTCAGTCGTGCAGGTTGCTGGCACAAGACTATCTCCCGCAGCTGGCTGCACAGGGATACTTCTGCAGTGGTCGTAGTCTCCTGAAGGGGCACAGTTCCAGGAAGAGTTAGGCGGACCTGCACCGGTGAAAGCATCCGCCTCAGTCGTGCAGCATGCTGGCACAAGATTATCTCCCGCAGCTGACTGCACAGGGATACTTCTGCAGTGGCCTGAGTCTCCTGAAGGGGCACAGTTCCATGAAGAGTTGGGAGGACTTGCACCTCTGGAAAGCATCCGACTCAGTCATGCAGCATGCTGGCACAAGACTATCTCCCGATGCTGGCTGCACAGGGATACTTCTGCAGTGGCCTGAGTCTCCTGAAGGGGCACAGTTCCATGAAGAGTTGGGAGGACCTGCACCTGTGCAAAGCATCCACCTCAGTCGTGCAGCATGCTGGCACAAGACTATCTCCCGCAGCTGGCTGCACAGGGATACTTCTGCAGAGGCCTGAGTCTCCTGAAGGGGCACAGTTCCATGAAGAGTTGAGAGGACCTGCACCTGTGGAAAGCATCCACTTCAGTCGTGCAGCATGCTGGCACAAGACTATCTCCCGCAGCTGGCTGCACAGGGATACTTCTGCAGTGGTCGTAGTCTCCTGAAGGGGCACAGTTCCAGGAAGAGTTGGAGGACCTGTACCTGTGAAAGCATCCGCCTCAGTCGTGCGGCATGCTGGCACAAGACTATCTCCCGCAGCTGACTGCACAGGGATACTTCTGCAGTGGCCTGAGTCTCCTGAAGGGGCACAGTTCCATGAAGAGTTGGGTGGACCTGGACCTGTGGAAAGCATCCGCCTCAGTCGTGCAGCATGCTGCCACAAGACTATCTCCCGCAGCTGGCTAGACAGGGATACTTCTGCAGTGGCCTGAGTCTCCTGAAGGGGCACAGTTCCATGAAAAGTTGGGAGGACCTGCACCTGTGGAAAGCATCCGCCTCAGTCATGCAGCATGCTGGCAGAAGACTATCTCCCGCAGCTGGCTGCACAGGGATACTTCTGCAGTGGACTGAGTCTCCTGAAGGGGCACAGTTCCATGAAGAGTTGGGAGGACCCGCACCTGTGGACAGCATCCGCCTCATTCGTGCAGCATGCTGGCACAAGACTATCTCCCGCAGATGGCTGCACAGGGATACTTCTGCAGTGGCCTGAGTCTCCTGAAGGGGCACAGTTCCATGAAGAGTTGGGAGGACCTGCACCTGTGCAAAGCATCCACCTCAGTCGTGCAGCATGCTGACACAAGACTATCTCCCGCAGCAGGCTGCACAGGGATACTTCTGCAGTGGCCTGAGTCTCCTGAAGGGGCACAGTTCCATGAAGAGTTGAGAGAACCAGCACCTGTGGAAAGCACCCGCCTCAGTTGTGCAGCATGCTGCCACAAGACTATCTCCCGCAGCTGGCTGCACAGGGATACTTCTGCAGTGGTCGTAGTCTCCTGAAGGGGCACAGTTCCAGGAAGAGTTGGGAGGACCTGCGCCTGTGCAAAGCATCCGCCTCAGTCGTGCAGCATGCTGGCACAAGACTATCTCCCGCAGCTGACTGCACAGGGATACTTCTGCAGTGGCCTGAGTCTCCTGAAGGGGCACAGTTCCATGAAGAGTTGGGTGGACCTGGACCTGTGGAAAGCATCCGCCTCAGTCGTGCAGCATGCTGGCACAAGACTATCTCCCGCAGCTGGCTGCACAGGGATACTTCTGCAGTGGCCTGAGTCTCCTGAAGGGGCACAGTTCCAGGAAGAGTTGGGAGGACCTGCACCTGTGAAAGCATCCGCCTCAGTCGTGCAGCATGCTGGCACAAGACTATCTCCCACAGCTGGCTAGACAGGGATACTTCTGCAGTGGCCTGAGTCTCCTGAAGGGACACAGTTCCATGAAGAGTTGGGAGGACTTGCACCTCTGGAAAGCATCCGACTCAGTCGTGTAGCATGCTGGCACAAGACTATCTCCCGATGCTGGCTGCACAGGGATACTTCTGCAGTGGCCTGAGTCTCCTGAAGGGGCACAGTTCCATGAAGAGTTGGGAGGACCTACATCTGTGGAAAGCATCCGCCTCGGTCGTGCAGCATGCTGGCACAAGACTATCTCCCGCAGCTGGCTGCACAGGGATACTTCTGCAGTGGCCTGAGTCTCCTGAAGGGGCACAATTCCATGAAGAGTTGGGAGGACCTGCACCTGTGGAAAGCATCTGCCTCAGTCGTGCAGCATGCTGGCACAAGACTATCTCCCGCAGCTGGCTGCACAGGGATACTTCTGCAGTGGCCTGAGTCTCCTGAAGGGGCAGATTTCCATGAAGAGTTGGGAGGACCTGCATCTGTGGAAATCATCTGCCTCAGTCGTGCAGCATGCTGCACAAGACTATCTCCCGCAGCTGGCTGCACAGGGATACTTCTTCAGTGGACTGAGTCTCCTGAAGGGGCACAGTTCCATGAAGAGTTGGGAGGACCTGCACCTGTGGAAAGCATCCGCGTCAGTCGTGCAGCATGCTGGCACAAGACTATCTCCCGCAGCTGGCTGCACAGGGATACTTCTGCAGTGGCCTGAGTCTCCTGAAGGGGCACAGTTCCATGAAGAGTTGGGAGGACCTACATCTGTGGAAAGCATCCGCCTCGGTCGTGCAGCATGCTGGCACAAGACTATCTACCGCAGCTGACTGCACAGGGATACTTCTGCAGTGGCCTGAGTCTCCTGAAGGGGCACAGTTCCATGACGAGTTGGGTGGACCTGGACCTGTGGAAAGCATCCGCCTCAGTCGTGCAGCATGCTGGCACAAGACTATCTCCCGCAGCTGGCTGCACAGGGATACTTTTGCAGTGGCCTGAGTCTCCTGAAGGGGCACAGTTCCAGGAAGAGTTAGGAGGACCTGCACCTGTGAAAGCATCCGCCTCAGTCGTGCAGCATGTTGGCACAAGACTATCTCCCGCAGCTGACTGCACAGGGATACTTCTGCAGTGGGCTGAGTCTCCTGAAGGGGCACAGTTCCATGAAGAGTTGGGTGGACCTGGACCTGTGGAAAGCATCCGCCTCAGTCGTGCAGGTTGCTGGCACAAGACTATCTCCCGCAGCTGGCTGCACAGGGATACTTCTGCAGTGGTCGTAGTCTCCTGAAGGGGCACAGTTCCAGGAAGAGTTAGGCGGACCTGCACCTGTGAAAGCATCCGCCTCAGTCGTGCAGCATGCTGGCACAAGATTATCTCCCGCAGCTGACTGCACAGGGATACTTCTGCAGTGGCCTGAGTCTCCTGAAGGGGCACAGTTCCATGAAGAGTTGGGAGGACCTGCACCTGTGGAAAGCATCCGCCTCAGTCGTGCAGCATGGTGGCACAAGACTATCTCCCGCAGCTGGCTGCACAGGGATACCTTTGCAGTGGCCTGAGTCTCCTGAAGGGGCACAGTTGCATGAAGAGTTGGGGGGACCTTCACCTATGGAAAGCATCTGCCTCAGTCGTGCAGCATGCTGGCACAAGACTATCTCCCGCAGCTGGCTGCACAGGGATACTTCTGCAGTGGCCTGAATCTCCTGAAGGGACACAGTTCCATGAATAGTTGGGAGGACCTGCATCTGTGGAAATCATCCGCCTCAGTCGTGCAGCATGCTGCACAAGACTATCTTCCGCAGCTGGCTGCACAGGGATACTTCTGCAGTGGCCTGAGTTTTCTGAAGGGGCAAAGTTCCATGAAGAGCTGGGAGGACCTGCACCTGTGGAAAGTATCCGCCTCAGTCGTGCAGCATGCTGGCACAAGACTATGTCCCGCAGCTGGCTGCACAGGGATACTTCTGCAGTGGCCTGAGTCTCCTGAAGGGGCACAGTTCCATGAAGAGTTGGGAGGACCTGCACCTGTGGAAAGCATCAGCCTCAGTCGTGCAGCATGCTGGCACAAGACTATCTCCTGCAGCTGGCTGCACAGGGATACCTTTGCAGTGGCCTGAGTCTCCTGAAGGGGCACAGTTGCATGAAGAGTTGGGAGGACTTGCACCTGTGGAAAGCATCTGCCTCAGTCGTGCAGCATGCTGGCACAAGACTATCTCCCGCTGTTGGCTGCACAGGGATACTTCTGCAGTAGACTGAGTCTCCCTGAGTCTCCTGAAGGGGCACAGTTCCATGAAGAGTTGGGAGGACCTGCACCTGTGGAAAGCATCCGCCTCAGTCGTGCAGAATGCTGGCACACGACAGTCTCCCGCAGCTGGCTGCACAGGGATACTTCTGCAGTGGCCTGAGTCTCCTGAAGGGGCACAGTTCCATGAAGAGTTGGGTGGACCTGAACCTGTGGAAAGCATCCGCTTAAGTCATGCAGCATGCTGCCACAAGACTGTCTCCCGCAGCTGGCTGCACAGGGATACTTCTGCAGTGGCCTGAGTCTCCTGAAGGGGCACAGTTCCATGAAGAGTTGGGAGGACCTGCACCTGTGGAAAGCATCCGCCTCAGTCGTGCAGCATGCTGCACAAGACTATCTCCCGCAGCTGGCTGCACAGGGATACTTCTGCAGTGGACTGAGTCTCCTGAAGGGGCACAGTTCCATGAAGAGTTGGGAGGACCTGCACCTGTGGAAAGCATCCGCCTCAGTCGTGCAGCATGCTGGCACAAGACTATCTCCCGCAGCTGGCTGCACAGGGATACTTCTGCAGTGGCCTGAGTCTCCTGAAGGGGCACAGTTCCATGAAGAGTTGGGAGGTCCTGCACCTGTGGAAAGCATCCGCCTCAGTCGTGCAGCATGCTTGCACACGACTATCTCCCGCAGCTGGCTGCACAGTGATACTTCTGCAGTGGACTGAGTCTCCTGAAGGGGCACAGTTCCATGAAGAGTTGGGAGGACCTGCACCTGTGCAAAGCATCCACCTCAGTCGTGCAGCATGCTGGCACAAGACTATCTCCCGCAGCTGGCTGCACAGGGATACTTCTGCAGAGGCCTGAGTCTCCTGAAGGGGCACAGTTCCATGAAGAGTTGAGAGGACCTGCACCTGTGGAAAGCATCCACTTCAGTCGTGCAGCATGCTGGCACAAGACTATCTCCCGCAGCTGGCTGCACAGGGATACTTCTGCAGTGGTCGTAGTCTCCTGAAGGGGCACAGTTCCAGGAAGAGTTGGAGGACCTGTACCTGTGAAAGCATCCGCCTCAGTCGTGCAGCATGCTGGCACAAGACTATCTCCCGCAGCTGACTGCACAGGGATACTTCTGCAGTGGCCTGAGTCTCCTGAAGGGGCACAGTTCCATGAAGAGTTGGGTGGACCTGGACCTGTGGAAAGCATCCGCCTCAGTCGTGCAGCATGCTGCCACAAGACTATCTCCCGCAGCTGGCTAGACAGGGATACTTCTGCAGTGGCCTGAGTCTCCTGAAGGGGCACAGTTCCATGAAGAGTTGGGAGGACCTGCACCTGTGGAAAGCATCCGCCTCAGTCATGCAGCATGCTGGCAGAAGACTATCTCCCGCAGCTGGCTGCACAGGGATACTTCTGCAGTGGACTGAGTCTCCTGAAGGGGCACAGTTCCATGAAGAGTTGGGAGGACCTGCACCTGTGGACAGCATCCGCCTCATTCGTGCAGCATGCTGGCACAAGACTATCTCCCGCAGATGGCTGCACAGGGATACTTCTGCAGTGGCCTGAGTCTCCTGAAGGGGCACAGTTCCATGAAGAGTTGGGAGGACCTGCACCTGTGCAAAGCATCCGCGTCAGTCGTGCAGCATGCTGGCACAAGACTATCTCCCGCAGCTGGCTGCACAGGGATACTTCTGCAGTGGCCTGAGTCTCCTGAAGGGGCACAGTTCCATGAAGAGTTGGGAGGACCTACATCTGTGGAAAGCATCCGCCTCAGTCGTGCAGCATGCTGGCACAAGACTATCTACCGCAGCTGACTGCACAGGGATACTTCTGCAGTGGCCTGAGTCTCCTGAAGGGGCACAGTTCCATGAAGAGTTGGGTGGACCTGGACCTGTGGAAAGCATCCGCCTCAGTCGTGCAGCATGCTGGCACAAGACTATCTCCCGCAGCTGGCTGCACAGGGATACTTTTGCAGTGGCCTGAGTCTCCTGAAGGGGCACAGTTCCAGGAAGAGTTAGGAGGACCTGCACCTGTGAAAGCATCCGCCTCAGTCGTGCAGCATGTTGGCACAAGACTATCTCCCGCAGCTGACTGCACAGGGATACTTCTGCAGTGGCCTGAGTCTCCTGAAGGGGCACAGTTCCATGAAGAGTTGGGTGGACCTGGACCTGTGGAAAGCATCCGCCTCAGTCGTGCAGCATGCTGGCACAAGACTATCTCCCGCAGCTGGCTGCACAGGGATACTTCTGCAGTGGCCTGAGTCTCCTGAAGGGGCACAGTTCCATGAAGAGTTGGGAGGACTTGCACCTCTGGAAAGCATCCGACTCAGTCATGCAGCATGCTGGCACAAGACTATCTCCCGATGCTGGCTGCACAGGGATACTTCTGCAGTGGCCTGAGTCTCCTGAAGGGGCACAGTTCCATGAAGAGATGGGAGGACCTACATCTGTGGAAAGCATCCGCCTCAGTCGTGCAGCATGCTGGCACAAGACTATCTCCCGCAGCTGGCTGCACAGGGATACTTCTGCAGTGGCCTGAGTCTCCTGAAGGGGCACAGTTCCATGAAGAGTTGGGAGGACCTGCACCTGTGGAAAGCATCCGCCTCAGTCGTGCAGCATGCTGGCACAAGACTATCTCCCGCAGCTAGCTGCACAGGGATACTTCTGCAGTGGCCTGAGTCTCCTGAAGGGGCAGATTTCCATGAAGAGTTGGGAGGACCTGCATCTGTGGAAATCATCCGCCTCAGTCGTGCAGCATGCTGCACAAGACTATCTCCCGCAGCTGGCTGCACAGGGATACTTCTTCAGTGGCCTGAGTCTCCTGAAGGGGCACAGTTCCAGGAAGAGTTAGGAGGACCTGCACCTGTGAAAGCATCCGCCTCAGTCGTGCAGCATGTTGGCACAAGACTATCTCCCGCAGCTGACTGCACAGGGATACTTCTGCAGTGGCCTGAGTCTCCTGAAGGGGCACAGTTCCATGAAGAGTTGGGTGGACCTGGACCTGTGGAAAGCATCCGCCTCAGTCGTGCAGCATGCTGGCACAAGACTATCTCCCGCAGCTGGCTGCACAGGGATACTTCTGCAGTGGCCTGAGTCTCCTGAAGGGGCACAGTTCCATGAAGAGTTGGGAGGACTTGCACCTCTGGAAAGCATCCGACTCAGTCATGCAGCATGCTGGCACAAGACTATCTCCCGATGCTGGCTGCACAGGGATACTTCTGCAGTGGCCTGAGTCTCCTGAAGGGGCACAGTTCCATGAAGAGATGGGAGGACCTACATCTGTGGAAAGCATCCGCCTCAGTCGTGCAGCATGCTGGCACAAGACTATCTCCCGCAGCTGGCTGCACAGGGATACTTCTGCAGTGGCCTGAGTCTCCTGAAGGGGAACAGTTCCATGAAGAGTTGGGAGGACCTGCACCTGTGGAAAGCATCCGCCTCAGTCGTGCAGCATGCTGGCACAAGACTATCTCCCGCAGCTGGCTGCACAGGGATACTTCTGCAGTGGCCTGAGTCTCCTGAAGGGGCAGATTTCCATGAAGAGTTGGGAGGACCTGCATCTGTGGAAATCATCCGCCTCAGTCGTGCAGCATGCTGCACAAGACTATCTCCCGCAGCTGGCTGCACAGGGATACTTCTTCAGTGGACTGAGTCTCCTGAAGGGGCACAGTTCCATGAAGAGTTGGGAGGACCTGCACCTGTGGAAAGCATCCGCCTCAGTCGTGCAGCATGCTGGCACAAGACTATCTCCCGTAGCTGGCTGCACAGGGATACTTCTGCAGTGGCCTGAGTCTCCTGAAGGGGAACAGTTCCATGAAGAGATGGGAGGACCTACATCTGTGGAAAGCATCCGCCTCAGTCGTGCAGCATGCTGGCACAAGACTATCTCCCGCAGCTGACTGCACAGGGATACTTCTGCAGTGGCCTGAGTCTCCTGAAGGGGCACAGTTCCATGAAGAGTTGGGTGGACCTGGACCTGTGGAAAGCATCCGCCTCAGTCGTGCAGCATGCTGGCACAAGACTATCTCCCGCAGCTGGCTGCACATGGATACTTTTGCAGTGGCCTGAGTCTCCTGAAGGGGCACAGTTCCAGGAAGAGTTAGGAGGACCTGCACCTGTGAAAGCATCGCCTCAGTCGTGCAGCATGTTGGCACAAGACTATCTCCCACAGCAGACTGCACAGGGATACTTGTGCAGTGGCCTGAGTCTCCTGAAGGGGCACAGTTCCATGAAGAGTTGGGAGGACTTGCACCTGTGGAAAGCATCTGCCTCAGTTGTGCAGAATGCTGGCACAAGACTATCTCCCGCAGCTGGCTGCACAGGGATACTTCTGCAGTGGCCTGTTTCTCCTGAAGGGGCACAGTTCCATGAAGAGTTGGGAGGACCTGCACCTGTGGAAAGCATCCGCCTCAGTCATGGCGCATGCTGGCACAAGACTATCTCCCGCAGCTGGCTGCACAGGGATACTTCTGCAGTGGCCTGAGTCTCCTGAAGGGGCAAAGTTCCATGAAGAGCTGGGAGGACCTGCACCTGTGGAAAGTATCCGCCTCAGTCGTGCAGCATGCTTGCACAAGACTATGTCCCGCAGCTGGCTGCACAGGGATACTTCTGCAGTGGCCTGAGTCTCCTGAAGGGGCACAGTTCCATGAAGAGTTGGGAGGACCTGCACCTGTGGAAAGCATCAGCCTCAGTCGTGCAGCATGCTGGCACAAGACTATCTCCCGCAGCTGGCTGCACAGGGATACCTTTGCAGTGGCCTGAGTCTCCTGAAGGGGCACAGTTGCATGAAGAGTTGGGAGGACTTGCACCTGTGGAAAGCATCTGCCTCAGTCGTGCAGCATGCTGGCACAAGACTATCTCCCGCTGTTGGCTGCACAGGGATACTTCTGCAGTGGCCTGAGTCTCCCTGAGTCTCCTGAAGGGGCACAGTTCCATGAAGAGTTGGGAGGACCTGCACCTGTGGAAAGCATCCGCCTCAGTCGTGCAGAATGCTGGCACACGACAGTCTCCCGCAGCTGGCTGCACGGGGATACTTCTGCAGTGGCCTGAGTCTCCTGAAGGGGCACAGTTCCATGAAGAGTTGGGTGGACCTGAACCTGTGGAAAGCATCCGCTTAAGTCATGCAGCATGCTGCCACAAGACTGTCTCCCGCAGCTGGCTGCACAGGGATACTTCTGCAGTGGCCTGAGTCTCCTGAAGGGGCACAGTTCCATGAAGAGTTGGGAGGACCTGCACCTGTGGAAAGCATCCGCCTCAGTCGTGCAGCATGCTGCACAAGACTATCTCCCGCAGCTGGCTGCACAGGGATACTTCTGCAGTGGACTGAGTCTCCTGAAGGGGCACAGTTCCATGAAGAGTTGGGAGGACCTGCACCTGTGGAAAGCATCCGCCTCAGTCGTGCAGCATGCTGGCACAAGACTATCTCCCGAAGCTGGCTGCACAGGGATACTTCTGCAGTGGCCTGAGTCTCCTGAAGGGGCACAGTTCCATGAAGAGTTGGGAGGTCCTGCACCTGTGGAAAGCATCCGCCTCAGTCGTGCAGCATGGTTGCACATGACTATCTCCCGCAGCTGGCTGCACAGTGATACTTCTGCAGTGGATTGAGTCTCCTGAAGGGGCACAGTTCCATGAAGAGTTGGGAGGACCTGCACCTGTGCAAAGCATCCACCTCAGTCGTGCAGCATGCTGGCACAAGACTATCTCCCGCAGCTGGCTGCACAGGGATACTTCTGCAGAGGCCTGAGTCTCCTGAAGGGGCACAGTTCCATGAAGAGTTGAGAGGACCTGCACCTGTGGAAAGCATCCACTTCAGTCGTGCAGCATGCTGGCACAAGACTATCTCCCGCTGCTGGCTGCACAGGGATACTTCTGCAGTGGTCGTAGTCTCCTGAAGGGGCACAGTTCCAGGAAGAGTTGGAGGACCTGTACCTGTGAAAGCATCCGCCTCAGTCGTGCAGCATGCTGGCACAAGACTATCTCCCGCAGCTGACTGCACAGGGATACTTCTGCAGTGGCCCGAGTCTCCTGAAGGGGCACAGTTCCATGAAGAGTTGGGTGGACCTGGACCTGTGGAAAGCATCCGCCTCAGTCGTGCAGCATGCTGCCACAAGACTATCTCCCGCAGCTGGCTAGACAGGGATACTTCTGCAGTGGCCTGAGTCTCCTGAAGGGGCACAGTTCCATGAAGAGTTGGGAGGACCTGCACCTGTGGAAAGCATCTGCCTCAGTCGTGCAGCATGCTGGCACAAGACTATCTCCCGCAGCTGGCTGCACAGGGATACTTCTGCAGTGGCCTGAGTCTCCTGAAGGGGCAGATTTCCATGAAGAGTTGGGAGGACCTGCATCTGTGGAAATCATCTGCCCCAGTCGTGCAGCATGCTGCACAAGACTATCTCCCGCAGCTGGCTGCACAGGGATACTTCTTCAGTGGACTGAGTCTCCTGAAGGGGCACAGTTCCATGAAGAGTTGGGAGGACCTGCACCTGTGGAAAGCATCCGCGTCAGTCGTGCAGCATGCTGGCACAAGACTATCTCCCGCAGCTGGCTGCACAGGGATACTTCTGCAGTGGCCTGAGTCTCCTGAAGGGGCACAGTTCCATGAAGAGTTGGGAGGACCTACATCTGTGGAAAGCATCCGCCTCGGTCGTGCAGCATGCTGGCACAAGACTATCTACCGCAGCTGACTGCACAGGGATACTTCTGCAGTGGCCTGAGTCTCCTGAAGGGGCACAGTTCCATGAAGAGTTGGGTGGACCTGGACCTGTGGAAAGCATCCGCCTCAGTCGTGCAGCATGCTGGCACAAGACTATCTCCCGCAGCTGGCTGCACAGGGATACTTTTGCAGTGGCCTGAGTCTCCTGAAGGGGCACAGTTCCAGGAAGAGTTAGGAGGACCTGCACCTGTGAAAGCATCCGCCTCAGTCGTGCAGCATGTTGGCACAAGACTATCTCCCGCAGCTGACTGCACAGGGATACTTCTGCAGTGGCCTGAGTCTCCTGAAGGGGCACAGTTCCATGAAGAGTTGGGTGGACCTGGACCTGTGGAAAGCATCCGCCTCAGTCGTGCAGGTTGCTGGCACAAGACTATCTCCCGCAGCTGGCTGCACAGGGATACTTCTGCAGTGGTCGTAGTCTCCTGAAGGGGCACAGTTCCAGGAAGAGTTAGGCGGACCTGCACCTGTGAAAGCATCCGCCTCAGTCGTGCAGCATGCTGGCACAAGATTATCTCCCGCAGCTGACTGCACAGGGATACTTCTGCAGTGGCCTGAGTCTCCTGAAGGGGCACAGTTCCATGAAGAGTTGGGAGGACTTGCACCTCTGGAAAGCATCCGACTCAGTCATGCATCATGCTGGCACAAGACTATCTCCCGATGCTGGCTGCACAGGGATACTTCTGCAGTGGCCTGAGTCTCCTGAAGGGGCACAGTTCCATGAAGAGATGGGAGGACCTACATCTGTGGAACGCATCCGCCTCAGTCGTGCAGCATGCTGGCACAAGACTATCTCCCGCAGCTGGCTGCACAGGGATACTTCTGCAGTGGCCTGAGTCTCCTGAAGGGGCACAGTTCCATGAAGAGATGGGAGGACCTGCATCTGTGGAAATCATCTGCCTCAGTCGTGCAGCATGCTGCACAAGACTATCTCCCGCAGCTGGCTGAAACAGGGATACTTCTTCAGTGGACTGAGTCTCCTGAAGGGGCACAGTTCCATGAAGAGTTGGGAGGACCGGCACCTGTGGAAAGCATCCGCGTCAGTCGTGCAGCATGCTGGCACAAGACTATCTCCCGCAGCTGTCTGCACAGGGATACTTCTGCAGTGGCCTGAGTCTCCTGAAGGGGCACAGTTCCATGAAGTGTTGGGAGGACCTACATCTGTGGAAAGCATCCGCCTCGGTCGTGCAGCATGCTGGCACAAGACTATCTACCGCAGCTGACTGCACAGGGATACTTCTGCAGTGGCCTGAGTCTCCGGAAGGGGCACAGTTCCATGAAGAGTTGGGTGGACCTGGACCTGTGGAAAGCATCCGCCTCAGTCGTGCAGCATGCTGGCACAAGACTATCTCCCGCAGCTGGCTGCACAGGGATACTTTTGCAGTGGCCTGAGTCTCCTGAAGGGGCACAGTTCCAGGAAGAGTTAGGAGGACCTGCACCTGTGAAAGCATCCGCCTCAGTCGTGCAGCATGTTGGCACAAGACTATCTCCCGCAGCTGACTGCACAGGGATACTTCTGCAGTGGCCTGAGTCTCCTAAAGGGGCACAGTTCCATGAAGAGTTGGGTGGACCTGGACCTGTGGAAAGCATCCGCCTCAGTCGTGCAGGTTGCTGGCACAAGACTATCTCCCGCAGCTGGCTGCACAGGGATACTTCTGCAGTGGTCGTAGTCTCCTGAAGGGGCACAGTTCCAGGAAGAGTTAGGCGGACCTGCACCGGTGAAAGCATCCGCCTCAGTCGTGCAGCATGCTGGCACAAGATTATCTCCCGCAGCTGACTGCACAGGGATACTTCTGCAGTGGCCTGAGTCTCCTGAAGGGGCACAGTTCCATGAAGAGTTGGGAGGACTTGCACCTCTGGAAAGCATCCGACTCAGTCATGCAGCATGCTGGCACAAGACTATCTCCCGATGCTGGCTGCACAGGGATACTTCTGCAGTGGCCTGAGTCTCCTGAAGGGGCACAGTTCCATGAAGAGTTGGGAGGACCTGCACCTGTGCAAAGCATCCACCTCAGTCGTGCAGCATGCTGGCACAAGACTATCTCCCGCAGCTGGCTGCACAGGGATACTTCTGCAGAGGCCTGAGTCTCCTGAAGGGGCACAGTTCCATGAAGAGTTGAGAGGACCTGCACCTGTGGAAAGCATCCACTTCAGTCGTGCAGCATGCTGGCACAAGACTATCTCCCGCAGCTGGCTGCACAGGGATACTTCTGCAGTGGTCGTAGTCTCCTGAAGGGGCACAGTTCCAGGAAGAGTTGGAGGACCTGTACCTGTGAAAGCATCCGCCTCAGTCGTGCGGCATGCTGGCACAAGACTATCTCCCGCAGCTGACTGCACAGGGATACTTCTGCAGTGGCCTGAGTCTCCTGAAGGGGCACAGTTCCATGAAGAGTTGGGTGGACCTGGACCTGTGGAAAGCATCCGCCTCAGTCGTGCAGCATGCTGCCACAAGACTATCTCCCGCAGCTGGCTAGACAGGGATACTTCTGCAGTGGCCTGAGTCTCCTGAAGGGGCACAGTTCCATGAAAAGTTGGGAGGACCTGCACCTGTGGAAAGCATCCGCCTCAGTCATGCAGCATGCTGGCAGAAGACTATCTCCCGCAGCTGGCTGCACAGGGATACTTCTGCAGTGGACTGAGTCTCCTGAAGGGGCACAGTTCCATGAAGAGTTGGGAGGACCCGCACCTGTGGACAGCATCCGCCTCATTCGTGCAGCATGCTGGCACAAGACTATCTCCCGCAGATGGCTGCACAGGGATACTTCTGCAGTGGCCTGAGTCTCCTGAAGGGGCACAGTTCCATGAAGAGTTGGGAGGACCTGCACCTGTGCAAAGCATCCACCTCAGTCGTGCAGCATGCTGACACAAGACTATCTCCCGCAGCAGGCTGCACAGGGATACTTCTGCAGTGGCCTGAGTCTCCTGAAGGGGCACAGTTCCATGAAGAGTTGAGAGAACCAGCACCTGTGGAAAGCACCCGCCTCAGTTGTGCAGCATGCTGCCACAAGACTATCTCCCGCAGCTGGCTGCACAGGGATACTTCTGCAGTGGTCGTAGTCTCCTGAAGGGGCACAGTTCCAGGAAGAGTTGGGAGGACCTGCGCCTGTGCAAAGCATCCGCCTCAGTCGTGCAGCATGCTGGCACAAGACTATCTCCCGCAGCTGACTGCACAGGGATACTTCTGCAGTGGCCTGAGTCTCCTGAAGGGGCACAGTTCCATGAAGAGTTGGGTGGACCTGGACCTGTGGAAAGCATCCGCCTCAGTCGTGCAGCATGCTGGCACAAGACTATCTCCCGCAGCTGGCTGCACAGGGATACTTCTGCAGTGGCCTGAGTCTCCTGAAGGGGCACAGTTCCAGGAAGAGTTGGGAGGACCTGCACCTGTGAAAGCATCCGCCTCAGTCGTGCAGCATGCTGGCACAAGACTATCTCCCACAGCTGGCTAGACAGGGATACTTCTGCAGTGGCCTGAGTCTCCTGAAGGGACACAGTTCCATGAAGAGTTGGGAGGACTTGCACCTCTGGAAAGCATCCGACTCAGTCGTGTAGCATGCTGGCACAAGACTATCTCCCGATGCTGGCTGCACAGGGATACTTCTGCAGTGGCCTGAGTCTCCTGAAGGGGCACAGTTCCATGAAGAGTTGGGAGGACCTACATCTGTGGAAAGCATCCGCCTCGGTCGTGCAGCATGCTGGCACAAGACTATCTCCCGCAGCTGGCTGCACAGGGATACTTCTGCAGTGGCCTGAGTCTCCTGAAGGGGCACAATTCCATGAAGAGTTGGGAGGACCTGCACCTGTGGAAAGCATCTGCCTCAGTCGTGCAGCATGCTGGCACAAGACTATCTCCCGCAGCTGGCTGCACAGGGATACTTCTGCAGTGGCCTGAGTCTCCTGAAGGGGCAGATTTCCATGAAGAGTTGGGAGGACCTGCATCTGTGGAAATCATCTGCCTCAGTCGTGCAGCATGCTGCACAAGACTATCTCCCGCAGCTGGCTGCACAGGGATACTTCTTCAGTGGACTGAGTCTCCTGAAGGGGCACAGTTCCATGAAGAGTTGGGAGGACCTGCACCTGTGGAAAGCATCCGCGTCAGTCGTGCAGCATGCTGGCACAAGACTATCTCCCGCAGCTGGCTGCACAGGGATACTTCTGCAGTGGCCTGAGTCTCCTGAAGGGGCACAGTTCCATGAAGAGTTGGGAGGACCTACATCTGTGGAAAGCATCCGCCTCGGTCGTGCAGCATGCTGGCACAAGACTATCTACCGCAGCTGACTGCACAGGGATACTTCTGCAGTGGCCTGAGTCTCCTGAAGGGGCACAGTTCCATGACGAGTTGGGTGGACCTGGACCTGTGGAAAGCATCCGCCTCAGTCGTGCAGCATGCTGGCACAAGACTATCTCCCGCAGCTGGCTGCACAGGGATACTTTTGCAGTGGCCTGAGTCTCCTGAAGGGGCACAGTTCCAGGAAGAGTTAGGAGGACCTGCACCTGTGAAAGCATCCGCCTCAGTCGTGCAGCATGTTGGCACAAGACTATCTCCCGCAGCTGACTGCACAGGGATACTTCTGCAGTGGGCTGAGTCTCCTGAAGGGGCACAGTTCCATGAAGAGTTGGGTGGACCTGGACCTGTGGAAAGCATCCGCCTCAGTCGTGCAGGTTGCTGGCACAAGACTATCTCCCGCAGCTGGCTGCACAGGGATACTTCTGCAGTGGTCGTAGTCTCCTGAAGGGGCACAGTTCCAGGAAGAGTTAGGCGGACCTGCACCTGTGAAAGCATCCGCCTCAGTCGTGCAGTATGCTGGCACAAGATTATCTCCCGCAGCTGACTGCACAGGGATACTTCTGCAGTGGCCTGAGTCTCCTGAAGGGGCACAGTTCCATGAAGAGTTGGGAGGACTTGCACCTCTGGAAAGCATCCGACTCAGTCATGCATCATGCTGGCACAAGACTATCTCCCGATGCTGGCTGCACAGGGATACTTCTGCAGTGGCCTGAGTCTCCTGAAGGGGCACAGTTCCATGAAGAGATGGGAGGACCTACATCTGTGGAACGCATCCGCCTCAGTCGTGCAGCATGCTGGCACAAGACTATCTCCCGCAGCTGGCTGCACAGGGATACTTCTGCAGTGGCCTGAGTCTCCTGAAGGGGCACAGTTCCATGAAGAGATGGGAGGACCTGCATCTGTGGAAATCATCTGCCTCAGTCGTGCAGCATGCTGCACAAGACTATCTCCCGCAGCTGGCTGCACAGGGATACTTCTTCAGTGGACTGAGTCTCCTGAAGGGGCACAGTTCCATGAAGAGTTGGGAGGACCAGCACCTGTGGAAAGCATCCGCGTCAGTCGTGCAGCATGCTGGCACAAGACTATCTCCCGCAGCTGTCTGCACAGGGATACTTCTGCAGTGGCCTGAGTCTCCTGAAGGGGCACAGTTCCATGAAGTGTTGGGAGGACCTACATCTGTGGAAAGCATCCGCCTCGGTCGTGCAGCATGCTGGCACAAGACTATCTACCGCAGCTGACTGCACAGGGATACTTCTGCAGTGGCCTGAGTCTCCTGAAGGGGCACAGTTCCATGAAGAGTTGGGTGGACCTGGACCTGTGGAAAGCATCCGCCTCAGTCGTGCAGCATGCTGGCACAAGACTATCTCCCGCAGCTGGCTGCACAGGGATACTTTTGCAGTGGCCTGAGTCTCCTGAAGGGGCACAGTTCCAGGAAGAGTTAGGAGGACCTGCACCTGTGAAAGCATCCGCCTCAGTCGTGCAGCATGTTGGCACAAGACTATCTCCCGCAGCTGACTGCACAGGGATACTTCTGCAGTGGCCTGAGTCTCCTGAAGGGGCACAGTTCCATGAAGAGTTGGGTGGACCTGGACCTGTGGAAAGCATCCGCCTCAGTCGTGCAGGTTGCTGGCACAAGACTATCTCCCGCAGCTGGCTGCACAGGGATACTTCTGCAGTGGTCGTAGTCTCCTGAAGGAGCACAGTTCCAGGAAGAGTTAGGCGGACCTGCACCGGTGAAAGCATCCGCCTCAGTCGTGCAGCATGCTGGCACAAGACTATCTCCCGCAGCTGGCTGCACAGGGATACTTCTGCAGTGGCCTGAGTCTCCTGAAGGGGCACAGTTCCAGGAAGAGTTGGGAGGACCTGCACCTGTGAAAGCATCCGCCTCAGTCGTGCAGCATGCTGGCACAAGACTATCTCCCACAGCTGGCTAGACAGGGATACTTCTGCAGTGGCCTGAGTCTCCTGAAGGGACACAGTTCCATGAAGAGTTGGGAGGACTTGCACCTCTGGAAAGCATCCGACTCAGTCGTGTAGCATGCTGGCACAAGACTATCTCCCGATGCTGGCTGCACAGGGATACTTCTGCAGTGGCCTGAGTCTCCTGAAGGGGCACAGTTCCATGAAGAGTTGGGAGGACCTACATCTGTGGAAAGCATCCGCCTCGGTCGTGCAGCATGCTGGCACAAGACTATCTCCCGCAGCTGGCTGCACAGGGATACTTCTGCAGTGGCCTGAGTCTCCTGAAGGGGCACAATTCCATGAAGAGTTGGGAGGACCTGCACCTGTGGAAAGCATCTGCCTCAGTCGTGCAGCATGCTGGCACAAGACTATCTCCCGCAGCTGGCTGCACAGGGATACTTCTGCAGTGGCCTGAGTCTCCTGAAGGGGCAGATTTCCATGAAGAGTTGGGAGGACCTGCATCTGTGGAAATCATCTGCCTCAGTCGTGCAGCATGCTGCACAAGACTATCTCCCGCAGCTGGCTGCACAGGGATACTTCTTCAGTGGACTGAGTCTCCTGAAGGGGCACAGTTCCATGAAGAGTTGGGAGGACCTGCACCTGTGGAAAGCATCCGCGTCAGTCGTGCAGCATGCTGGCACAAGACTATCTCCCGCAGCTGGCTGCACAGGGATACTTCTGCAGTGGCCTGAGTCTCCTGAAGGGGCACAGTTCCATGAAGAGTTGGGAGGACCTACATCTGTGGAAAGCATCCGCCTCGGTCGTGCAGCATGCTGGCACAAGACTATCTACCGCAGCTGACTGCACAGGGATACTTCTGCAGTGGCCTGAGTCTCCTGAAGGGGCACAGTTCCATGACGAGTTGGGTGGACCTGGACCTGTGGAAAGCATCCGCCTCAGTCGTGCAGCATGCTGGCACAAGACTATCTCCCGCAGCTGGCTGCACAGGGATACTTTTGCAGTGGCCTGAGTCTCCTGAAGGGGCACAGTTCCAGGAAGAGTTAGGAGGACCTGCACCTGTGAAAGCATCCGCCTCAGTCGTGCAGCATGTTGGCACAAGACTATCTCCCGCAGCTGACTGCACAGGGATACTTCTGCAGTGGGCTGAGTCTCCTGAAGGGGCACAGTTCCATGAAGAGTTGGGTGGACCTGGACCTGTGGAAAGCATCCGCCTCAGTCGTGCAGGTTGCTGGCACAAGACTATCTCCCGCAGCTGGCTGCACAGGGATACTTCTGCAGTGGTCGTAGTCTCCTGAAGGGGCACAGTTCCAGGAAGAGTTAGGCGGACCTGCACCTGTGAAAGCATCCGCCTCAGTCGTGCAGTATGCTGGCACAAGATTATCTCCCGCAGCTGACTGCACAGGGATACTTCTGCAGTGGCCTGAGTCTCCTGAAGGGGCACAGTTCCATGAAGAGTTGGGAGGACTTGCACCTCTGGAAAGCATCCGACTCAGTCATGCATCATGCTGGCACAAGACTATCTCCCGATGCTGGCTGCACAGGGATACTTCTGCAGTGGCCTGAGTCTCCTGAAGGGGCACAGTTCCATGAAGAGATGGGAGGACCTACATCTGTGGAACGCATCCGCCTCAGTCGTGCAGCATGCTGGCACAAGACTATCTCCCGCAGCTGGCTGCACAGGGATACTTCTGCAGTGGCCTGAGTCTCCTGAAGGGGCACAGTTCCATGAAGAGATGGGAGGACCTGCATCTGTGGAAATCATCTGCCTCAGTCGTGCAGCATGCTGCACAAGACTATCTCCCGCAGCTGGCTGCACAGGGATACTTCTTCAGTGGACTGAGTCTCCTGAAGGGGCACAGTTCCATGAAGAGTTGGGAGGACCAGCACCTGTGGAAAGCATCCGCGTCAGTCGTGCAGCATGCTGGCACAAGACTATCTCCCGCAGCTGTCTGCACAGGGATACTTCTGCAGTGGCCTGAGTCTCCTGAAGGGGCACAGTTCCATGAAGTGTTGGGAGGACCTACATCTGTGGAAAGCATCCGCCTCGGTCGTGCAGCATGCTGGCACAAGACTATCTACCGCAGCTGACTGCACAGGGATACTTCTGCAGTGGCCTGAGTCTCCTGAAGGGGCACAGTTCCATGAAGAGTTGGGTGGACCTGGACCTGTGGAAAGCATCCGCCTCAGTCGTGCAGCATGCTGGCACAAGACTATCTCCCGCAGCTGGCTGCACAGGGATACTTTTGCAGTGGCCTGAGTCTCCTGAAGGGGCACAGTTCCAGGAAGAGTTAGGAGGACCTGCACCTGTGAAAGCATCCGCCTCAGTCGTGCAGCATGTTGGCACAAGACTATCTCCCGCAGCTGACTGCACAGGGATACTTCTGCAGTGGCCTGAGTCTCCTGAAGGGGCACAGTTCCATGAAGAGTTGGGTGGACCTGGACCTGTGGAAAGCATCCGCCTCAGTCGTGCAGGTTGCTGGCACAAGACTATCTCCCGCAGCTGGCTGCACAGGGATACTTCTGCAGTGGTCGTAGTCTCCTGAAGGAGCACAGTTCCAGGAAGAGTTAGGCGGACCTGCACCGGTGAAAGCATCCGCCTCAGTCGTGCAGCATGCTGGCACAAGATTATCTCCCGCAGCTGACTGCACAGGGATACTTCTGCAGTGGCCTGAGTCTCCTGAAGGGGCACAGTTCCATGAAGAGTTGGGAGGACTTGCACCTCTGGAAAGCATCCGACTCAGTCATGCAGCATGCTGGCACAAGACTATCTCCCGATGCTGGCTGCACAGGGATACTTCTGCAGTGGCCTGAGTCTCCTGAAGGGGCACAGTTCCATGAAGAGATGGGAGGACCTACATCTGTGGAAAGCATCCGCCTCAGTCGTGCAGCATGCTGGCACAAGACTATCTCCCGCAGCTGGCTGCACAGGGATACTTCTGCAGTGGCCTGAGTCTCCTGAAGGGGCACAGTTCCATGAAGAGATGGGAGGACCTACATCTGTGGAAAGCATCCGCCTCAGTCGTGCAGCATGCTGGCACAAGACTATCTCCCGCAGCTGGCTGCACAGGGATACTTCTGCAGTGGCCTGAGTCTCCTGAAGGGGCACAGTTCCATGAAGAGATGGGAGGACCTGCATCTGTGGAAATCATCTGCCTCAGTCGTGCAGCATGCTGCACAAGACTATCTCCCGCAGCTGGCTGCACAGGGATACTTCTTCAGTGGACTGAGTCTCCTGAAGGGGCACAGTTCCATGAAGAGTTGGGAGGACCGGCACCTGTGGAAAGCATCCGCGTCAGTCGTGCAGCATGCTGGCACAAGACTATCTACCGCAGCTGGCTGCACAGGGATACTTCTGCAGTGGCCTGAGTCTCCTGAAGGGGCACAGTTCCATGAAGAGTTGGGTGGACCTGGACCTGTGGAAAGCATCCGCCTCAGTCGTGCAGCATGCTGGCACAAGACTATCTCCCGCAGCTGGCTGCACAGGGATACTTTTGCAGTGGCCTGAGTCTCCTGAAGGGGCACAGTTCCAGGAAGAGTTAGGAGGACCTGCACCTGTGAAAGCATCCGCCTCAGTCGTGCAGCATGTTGGCACAAGACTATCTCCCGCAGCTGACTGCACAGGGATACATCTGCAGTGGCCTGAGTCTCCTGAAGGGGCACAGTTCCATGAAGAGTTGGGTGGACCTGGACCTGTGGAAAGCATCCGCCTCAGTCGTGCAGGTTTCTGGCACAAGACTATCTCCCGCAGCTGGCTGCACAGGGATACTTCTGCAGTGGTCGTAGTCTCCTGAAGGGGCACAGTTCCGGGAAGAGTTAGGCGGACCTGCACCTGTGAAAGCATCCGCCTCAGTCGTGCAGCATGCTGGCACAAGATTATCTCCCGCAGCTGACTGCACAGGGATACTTCTGCAGTGGCCTGAGTCTCCTGAAGGGGCACAGTTCCATGAAGAGTTGGGAGGACTTGCACCTCTGGAAAGCATCCGACTCAGTCATGCAGCATGCTGGCACAAGACTATCTCCCGATGCTGGCTGCACAGGGATACTTCTGCAGTGGCCTGAGTCTCCTGAAGGGGCACAGTTCCATGAAGAGATGGGAGGACCTACATCTGTGGAAAGCATCCGCCTCAGTCGTGCAGCATGCTGGCACAAGACTATCTCCCGCAGCTGGCTGCACAGGGATACTTCTGCAGTGGCCTGAGTCTCCTGAAGGGGCACAGTTCCATGAAGAGTTGGGAGGACCTGCACCTGTGGAAAGCATCTGCCTCAGTCGTGCAGCATGCTGGCACAAGACTATCTCCCGCAGCTGGCTGCACAGGGATACTTCTGCAGTGGCCTGAGTCTCCTGAAGGGGCACAGTTCCATGAAGAGTTGGGTGGACCTGGACCTGTGGAAAGCATCCGCCTCAGTCGTGCAGGTTGCTGGCACAAGACTATCTCCCCCAGCTGGCTGCACAGGGATACTTCTGCAGTGGTCGTAGTCTCCTGAAGGGGCACAGTTCCAGGAAGAGTTAGGCGGACCTGCACCTGTGAAAGCATCCGCCTCAGTCGTGCAGCATGCTGGCACAAGATTATCTCCCGCAGCTGACTGCACAGGGATACTTCTGCAGTGGCCTGAGTCTCCTGAAGGGGCACAGTTCCATGAAGAGTTGGGAGGACTTGCACCTCTGGAAAGCATCCGACTCAGTCATGCAGCATGCTGGCACAAGACTATCTCCCGATGCTGGCTGCACAGGGATACTTCTGCAGTGGCCTGAGTCTCCTGAAGGGGCACAGTTCCATGAAGAGATGGGAGGACCTACATCTGTGGAAAGCATCCGCCTCAGTCGTGCAGCATGCTGGCACAAGACTATCTCCCGCAGCTGGCTGCACAGGGATACTTCTGCAGTGGCCTGAGTCTCCTGAAGGGGCACAGTTCCATGAAGAGTTGGGAGGACCTGCACCTGTGGAAAGCATCTGCCTCAGTCGTGCAGCATGCTGGCACAAGACTATCTCCCGCAGCTGGCTGCACAGGGATACTTCTGCAGTGGCCTGAGTCTCCTGAAGGGGCAGATTTCCATGAAGAGTTGGGAGGACCTGCATCTGTGGAAATCATCCGCCTCAGTCGTGCAGCATGCTGCACAAGACTATCTCCCGCAGCTGGCTGCACAGGGATACTTCTTCAGTGGACTGAGTCTCCTGAAGGGGCACAGTTCCATGAAGAGTTGGGAGGACCTGCACCTGTGGAAAGCATCCGCCTCAGTCGTGCAGCATGCTGGCACAAGACTATCTCCCGCAGCTGGCTGCACAGGGATACTTCTGCAGTGGCCTGAGTCTCCTGAAGGAGCACAGTTCCATGAAGAGTTGGGTGGACCTGGACCTGTGGAAAGCATCCGCCTCAGTCGTGCAGCATGCTGGCACAAGATTATCTCCCGCAGCTGACTGCACAGGGATACTTCTGCAGTGGCCTGAGTCTCCTGAAGGGGCACAGTTCCATGAAGAGTTGGGAGGACTTGCACCTCTGGAAAGCATCCGACTCAGTCATGCAGCATGCTGGCACAAGACTATCTCCCGATGCTGGCTGCACAGGGATACTTCTGCAGTGGCCTGAGTCTCCTGAAGGGGCACAGTTCCATGAAGAGATGGGAGGACCTACATCTGTGGAAAGCATCCGCCTCGGTCGTGCAGCATGCTGGCACAAGACTATCTACCGCAGCTGACTGCACAGGGATACTTCTGCAGTGGCCTGAGTCTCCTGAAGGGGCACAGTTCCATGAAGAGTTGGGTGGACCTGGACCTGTGGAAAGCATCCGCCTCAGTCGTGCAGCATGCTGGCACAAGACTATCTCCCGCAGCTGGCTGCACAGGGATACTTTTGCAGTGGCCTGAGTCTCCTTAAGGGGCACAGTTCCAGGAAGAGTTAGGAGGACCTGCACCTGTGAAAGCATCCGCCTCAGTCGTGCAGCATGTTGGCACAAGACTATCTCCCGCAGCTGACTGCACAGGGATACTTCTGCAGTGGCCTGAGTCTCCTGAAGGGGCACAGTTCCATGAAGAGTTGGGTGGACCTGGACCTGTGGAAAGCATCCGCCTCAGTCGTGCAGGTTGCTGGCACAAGACTATCTCCCGCAGCTGGCTGCACAGGGATACTTCTGCAGTGGTTGTAGTCTCCTGAAGGGGCACAGTTCCAGGAAGAGTTAGGCGGACCTGCACCTGTGAAAGCATCCGCCTCAGTCGTGCAGCATGCTGGCACAAGATTATCTCCCGCAGCTGACTGCACAGGAATACTTCTGCAGTGGCCTGAGTCTCCTGAAGGGGCACAGTTCCATGAAGAGTTGGGAGGACTTGCACCTCTGGAAAGCATCCGACTCAGTCATGCAGCATGCTGGCACAAGACTATCTCCCGATGCTGGCTGCACAGGGATACTTCTGCAGTGGCCTGAGTCTCCTGAAGGGGCACAGTTCCATGAAGAGATGGGAGGACCTACATCTGTGGAAAGCATCCGCCTCAGTCGTGCAGCATGCTGGCACAAGACTATCTCCCGCAGCTGGCTGCACAGGGATACTTCTGCAGTGGCCTGAGTCTCCTGAAGGGGCACAGTTCCATGAAGAGTTGGGAGGACCTGCACCTGTGGAAAGCATCTGCCTCAGTCGTGCAGCATGCTGGCACAAGACTATCTCCCGCAGCTGGCTGCACAGGGATACTTCTGCAGTGGCCTGAGTCTCCTGAAGGGGCAGATTTCCATGAAGAGTTGGGAGGACCTGCATCTGTGGAAATCATCCGCCTCAGTCGTGCAGCATGCTGCACAAGACTATCTCCCGCAGCTGGCTGCACAGGGATACTTCTTCAGTGGACTGAGTCTCCTGAAGGGGCACAGTTCCATGAAGAGTTGGGAGGACCTGCACCTGTGGAAAGCATCCGCCTCAGTCGTGCAGCATGCTGGCACAAGACTATCTCCCGCAGCTGGCTGCACAGGGATACTTCTGCAGTGGCCTGAGTCTCCTGAAGGGGCACAGTTCCATGAAGAGGTGGGAGGACCTACATCTGTGGAAAGCATCCGCCTCAGTCGTGCAGCATGCTGGCACAAGACTATCTCCCGCAGCTGACTGCACAGGGATACTTCTGCAGTGGCCTGAGTCTCCTGAAGGGGCACAGTTCCATGAAGAGTTGGGTGGACCTGGACCTGTGGAAAGCATCCGCCTCAGTCGTGCAGCATGCTGGCACAAGACTATCTCCCGCAGCTGGCTGCACATGGATACTTTTGCAGTGGCCTGAGTCTCCTGAAGGGGCACAGTTCCAGGAAGAGTTAGGAGGACCTGCACCTGTGAAAGCATCCGCCTCAGTCGTGCAGCATGTTGGCACAAGACTATCTCCCACAGCTGACTGCCCAGGGATACTTGTGCAGTGGCCTGAGTCTCCTGAAGGGGCACAGTTCCATGAAGAGTTGGGTGGACCTGGACCTGTGGAAAGCATCCGCCTCAGTTGTGCAGCATGCTGGCACAAGACTATGTCCCGCAGCTGGCTGCACAGGGATACTTCTGCAGTGTTCGTAGTCTCCTGAAGGGGCACAGTTCCAGGAAGAGTTAGGAGGACCTGCACCTGTGAAAGCATCCGCCTCAGTCGTGCAGCATGCTGGCACAAGACTATCTCCCGCAGCTGACTGCACAGGGATACTTCTGCAGTGGCCTGAGTCTCCTGAAGGGGCACAGTTCCATGAAGAGTTGGGAGGACTTGCACCTCTGGAAAGCATCCGACTCAGTCGTGCAGCATGCTGGCACAAGACTATCTCCCGATGCTGGCTGCACAGGGATACTTCTGCAGTGGCCTGAGTCTCCTGAAGGGGCACAGTTCCATGAAGAAATGGGAGGACCTACATCTGTGGAAAGCATCCGCCTCAGTCGTGCAGCATGCTGGCACAAGACTATCTCCCGCAGCTGGCTGCACAGGGATACTTCTGCAGTGGCCTGAGTCTCCTGAAGGGGCACAGTTCCATGAAGAGTTGGGAGGACCTGCACCTGTGGAAAGCATCCGCCTCAGTCGTGCAGCATGCTGGCACAAGACTATCTCCCGCAGCTGGCTGCACAGGGATACTTCTGCAGTGGCCTGAGTCTCCTGAAGGGGCACATTTCCATGAAGAGTTGGGAGGACCTGCACCTGTGGAAAGCATCCGCCTCAGTCGTGCAGCATGCTTGCACAAGACTATCTCCCGCAGCTGGCTGCACAGGGATACTTCTGCAGTGGCCTGAGTCTCCTGAAGGGGCACAGTTCCATGAGGAGTTGGGAGGACCTGCACCTGTGGAAAGCATCCGCCTCAGTCGTGCAGCATGCTGGCACAAAATTATCTACCGCAGCTGGCTGCACAGGGATACTTCTGCAGTGGCCTGAGTCTCCCGAAGAGGCACAGTTCCATGAAGAGTTGGGTGGACCTGCACCTGTGGAAAGCATCCGCCTCAGTTGTGCAGCATGCTGCCACAAGACTATCTCCCGCAGCTGGCTGCACAGGGATACTTCTGCAGTGGCCTGAGTCTCCTGAAGGGGCACAGTTCCATGAAGAGTTGGGTGGACCTGCACCTGTGGAAAGCATCCGCCTCAGTCGTGCAGCATGCTGGCACAAGACTGTCTCCCGCAGCTGGCTGCAGAGGGATACTTCTGCAGTGGCCTGAGTTTCCTGAAGGGGCACAGTTCCATGAAGAGTTGGGAGGACCTGCACCTGTGGAAAGCATCCGCCTTAGTCGTGCAGCATGCTTGCACAAGACTATCTCCCGCAGCTGGCTGCACAGGGATACTTCTGCAGTGGACTGAGTCTCCTGAATGGGCACAGTTCCATGAAGAGTTGGGAGGACCTGCACCTGTGGAAAGCATCCGCCTCAGTCGTGCAGCATGCTGACACAAGACTATCTCCCGCAGCTGGCTGCACAGGGATACTACTGCAGTGGCCTGAGTCTCCTGAAGGGGCACAGTTCCATGAAGAGTTGGGAGGACCTGCACCTGTGGAAAGCATCCGCCTCAGTCGTGCAGCATGCTGGCACAAGACTATCTCCCGCAGCTGGCTGCACAGGGATACTTCTGCAGTGGCCTGAGTCTCCTAAAGGGGCACAGTTCCAGGAAGAATTGGGAGGACCTGCACCTGTGAAAGCATCCGCCTCAGTCGTGCAGCATGCTGGCACAAGACTATCTCCCGCAGCTGACTGCACAGGGATACTTCTGCAGTGGCCTGAGTCTCCTGAAGGGGCACAGTTCCATGAAGAGTTGGGTGGACCTGAACCTGTGGAAAGCATCCGCTTAAGTCGTGCAGCATGCTGCCACAAGACTGTCTCCCGCAGCTGGCTGCACAGGGATACTTCTGCAGTGGCCTGAGTCTCCTGAAGGGGCACAGTTCCATGAAGAGTTGGGAGGACCTGCACCTGTGGAAAGCATCCGCCTCAGTCGTGCAGCATGCTGGCAGAAGACTATCTCCCGCAGCTGGCTGCACAGGGATACTTCTGCAGTGGCCTGAGTCTCCTGAAGGGGCACAGTTCCATGAAGAGTTGGGAGGACCTGCACCTGTGGAAAGCATCCACCTCATTCGTGCAGCATGCTGGCACAAGACTATCTCCCGCAGCTGGCTGCACAGGGATACTTCTGCAGTGGCCTGAGTCTCCTGAAGGGGCACAGTTCCATGAAGAGTTGGGAGGACCTGAACCTGTGGAAAGCATCCGCCTCAGTCGTGCAGCATGCTTGCACAAGACTATCTCCCGCAGCTGGCTGCACAGGGATACTTCTGCAGTGGCCTGAGTCTCCTGAAGGGGCACAGTTCCATGAAGAGTTGAGAGGACCTGCACCTGTGGAAAGCATCCGCCTCAGTCGTGCAGCATGCTGCCACAAGACTATCTCCCGCTGCTGGCTGCACAGGGATACTTCTGCAGTGGTCGTAGTCTCCTGAAGGGGCACAGTTCCAGGAAGAGTTAGGAGGACCTGCACCTGTGAAAGCATCCGCCTCAGTCGTGCAGCATGCTGGCACAAGACTATCTCCCGCAGCTGACTGCACAGGGATACATCTGCAGTGGCCTGAGTCTCCTGAAGGGGCACAGTTCCATGAAGAGTTGGGTGGACCTGGACCTGTGGAAAGCATCTGCCTCAGTCGTGCAGCATGCTGGCACAAGACTATCTCCCGCAGCGGCTGCACAGGGATACTTCTGCAGTGGCCTGAGTCTCCTGAAGGGGCACAGTTCCAGGAAGAGTTGGGAGGACCTGCACCTGTGAAAGCATCCGCCTCAGTCGTGCAGCATGCTGGCACAAGACTATCTCCCGCAGCTGACTGCACAGGGATACTTCTGCAGTGGCCTGAGTCTCCTGAAGGGGCAAAGTTCCATGAAGAGTTGGGTGGACCTGGACCTGTGGAAAGCATCCGCCTCAGTCGTGCAGCATGCTGCCACAAGACTATCTCCCGCAGCTGGCTAGACAGGGATACTTCTGCAGTGGCCTGAGTTTCCTGAAGGGGCACAGTTCCATGAAGAGTTGGGAGGACCTGCACCTGTGGAAAGCATCCGCCTCAGTCGTGCAGCATGCTGGCAGAAGACTATCTCCCGCAGCTGGCTGCACAGGGATACTTCTGCAGTGGCCTGAGTCTCCTGAAGGGGCACAGTTCCATGAAGAGTTGGGAGGACCTGCACCTGTGGAAAGCATCCGCCTCAGTCGTGCAGCATGCTGGCAGAAGACTATCTCCCGCAGCTGGCTGCACAGGGATACTTCTGCAGTGGCCTGAGTCTCCTGAAGGGGCACAGTTCCATGAAGAGTTGGGAGGACCTGCACCTGTGGAAAGCATCCGCCTCAGTCGTGCAGCATGCTTGCACAAGACTATCTCCCGCAGCTGGCTGCACAGGGATACTTCTGAAGTGGACTGAGTCTCCTGAAGGGGCACAGTTCCATGAAGAGTTGGGAGGACCTGCACCTGTGGAAAGCATCCGCCTCAGTCGTGCAGCATGCTGGCACAAGACTATCTCCCGCAGCCGGCTGCACAGGGATACTTCTGCAGTGGCCTGAGTCTCCTGAAGGGGCACAGTTCCATGAAGAGTTGGGAGGACCTGCACCTGTGGAAAGCATCCGCCTCAGTCGTGCAGCATGCTTGCACAAGACTATCTCCCGCAGCTGGCTGCACAGGGATACTTCTGCAGTGGCCTGAGTCTCCTGAAGGGGCACAGTTCCATGAAGAGTTGGGAGGACCTGCACCTGTGGAAAGCATCCGCCTCAGTCGTGCAGCATGCTTGAACAAGACTATCTCCCGCAGCTGGCTGCACAGTGATACTTCTGCAGTGGACTGAGTCGCCTGAAGGGGCACAGTTCCATGACGAGTTGGGAGGACCTGCGCCTGTGCAAAGCATCCACCTCAGTCGTGCAGCATGCTGGCACAAGACTATCTCCCGCAGCTGGCTGCCAGGGATACTTCTGCAGTGGCCTGAGTCTCCTGAAGGGGCACAGTTCCATGAAGAGTTGGGAGGACCTGAACCTGTGGAAAGCATCCTCCTCAGTCGTGCAGCATGCTTGCACAAGACTATCTCCCGCAGCTGGCTGCACAGGGATACTTCTGCAGTGGCCTGAGTCTCCTGAAGGGGCACAGTTCCATGAAGAGTTGAGAGGACCTGCACCTGTGGAAAGCATCCGCCTCAGTCGTGCAGCATGCTGCCACAAGACTATCTCCCGCTGCTGGCTGCACAGGGATACTTCTGCAGTTGTCGTAGTCTCCTGAAGGGGCACAGTTCCAGGAAGAGTTAGGAGGACCTGCACCTGTGAAAGCATCCGCCTCAGTCGTGCAGCATGCTGGCACAAGACTATCTCCCGCAGCTGACTGCACAGGGATACATCTGCAGTGGCCTGAGTCTCCTGAAGGGGCACAGTTCCATGAAGAGTTGGGTGGACCTGGACCTGTGGAAAGCATCTGCCTCAGTCGTGCAGCATGCTGGCACAAGACTATCTCCCGCAGCGGCTGCACAGGGATACTTCTGCAGTGGCCTGAGTCTCCTGAAGGGGCACAGTTCCAGGAAGAGTTGGGAGGACCTGCACCTGTGAAAGCATCCGCCTCAGTCGTGCAGCATGCTGGCACAAGACTATCTCCCGCAGCTGACTGCACAGGGATACTTCTGCAGTGGCCTGAGTCTCCTGAAGGGGCAAAGTTCCATGAAGAGTTGGGTGGACCTGGACCTGTGGAAAGCATCCGCCTCAGTCGTGCAGCATGCTGCCACAAGACTATCTCCCGCAGCTGGCTAGACAGGGATACTTCTGCAGTGGCCTGAGTTTCCTGAAGGGGCACAGTTCCATGAAGAGTTGGGAGGACCTGCACCTGTGGAAAGCATCCGCCTCAGTCGTGCAGCATGCTGGCAGAAGACTATCTCCCGCAGCTGGCTGCACAGGGATACTTCTGCAGTGGCCTGAGTCTCCTGAAGGGGCACATTTCCATGAAGAGTTGGGAGGACCTGCACCTGTGGAAAGCATCCGCCTCAGTCGTGCAGCATGCTTGCACAAGACTATCTCCCGCAGCTGGCTGCACAGGGATACTTCTGCAGTGGACTGAGTCTCCTGAAGGGGCACAGTTCCATGAAGAGTTGGGAGGACCTGCACCTGTGGAAAGCATCCGCCTCAGTCGTGCAGCATGCTGGCACAAGACTATCTCCCGCAGCCGGCTGCACAGGGATACTTCTGCAGTGGCCTGAGTCTCCTGAAGGGGCACAGTTCCATGAAGAGTTGGGAGGACCTGCACCTGTGGAAAGCATCCGCCTCAGTCGTGCAGCATGCTTGCACAAGACTATCTCCCGCAGCTGGCTGCACAGGGATACTTCTGCAGTGGCCTGAGTCTCCTGAAGGGGCACAGTTCCATGAAGAGTTGGGAGGACCTGCACCTGTGGAAAGCATCCGCCTCAGTCGTGCAGCATGCTTGAACAAGACTATCTCCCGCAGCTGGCTGCACAGTGATACTTCTGCAGTGGACTGAGTCGCCTGAAGGGGCACAGTTCCATGACGAGTTGGGAGGACCTGCGCCTGTGCAAAGCATCCACCTCAGTCGTGCAGCATGCTGGCACAAGACTATCTCCCGCAGCTGGCTGCCAGGGATACTTCTGCAGTGGCCTGAGTCTCCTGAAGGGGCACAGTTCCATGAAGAGTTGGGAGGACCTGAACCTGTGGAAAGCATCCTCCTCAGTCGTGCAGCATGCTTGCACAAGACTATCTCCCGCAGCTGGCTGCACAGGGATACTTCTGCAGTGGCCTGAGTCTCCTGAAGGGGCACAGTTCCATGAAGAGTTGAGAGGACCTGCACCTGTGGAAAGCATCCGCCTCAGTCGTGCAGCATGCTGCCACAAGACTATCTCCCGCTGCTGGCTGCACAGGGATACTTCTGCAGTGGTCGTAGTCTCCTGAAGGGGCACAGTTCCAGGAAGAGTTAGGAGGACCTGCACCTGTGAAAGCATCCGCCTCAGTCGTGCAGCATGCTGGCACAAGACTATCTCCCGCAGCTGACTGCACAGGGATACATCTGCAGTGGCCTGAGTCTCCTGAAGGGGCACAGTTCCATGAAGAGTTGGGTGGACCTGGACCTGTGGAAAGCATCTGCCTCAGTCGTGCAGCATGCTGGCACAAGACTATCTCCCGCAGCGGCTGCACAGGGATACTTCTGCAGTGGCCTGAGTCTCCTGAAGGGGCACAGTTCCAGGAAGAGTTGGGAGGACCTGCACCTTTGAAAGCATCCGCCTCAGTGGTGCAGCATGCTGGCACAAGACTATCTCCCGCAGCTGACTGCACAGGGATACTTCTGCAGTGGCCTGAGTCTCCTGAAGGGGCAAAGTTCCATGAAGAGTTGGGTGGACCTGGACCTGTGGAAAGCATCCGCCTCAGTCGTGCAGCATGCTGCCACAAGACTATCTCCCGCAGCTGGCTAGACAGGGATACTTCTGCAGTGGCCTGAGTTTCCTGAAGGGGCACAGTTCCATGAAGAGTTGGGAGGACCTGCACCTGTGGAAAGCATCCGCCTCAGTCGTGCAGCATGCTGGCAGAAGACTATCTCCCGCAGCTGGCTGCACAGGGATACGTCTGCAGTGGCCTGAGTCTCCTGAAGGGGCACAGTTCCATGAAGAGTTGGGAGGACCTGCACCTGTGGAAAGCATCCGCCTCAGTCGTGCAGCATGCTTGCACAAGACTATCTCCCGCAGCTGGCTGCACAGGGATACTTCTGCAGTGGACTGAGTCTCCTGAAGGGGCACAGTTCCATGAAGAGTTGGGAGGACCTGCACCTGTGGAAAGCATCTGCCTCAGTCGTGCAGCATGCTGGCACAAGACTATCTCCCGCAGCCGGCTGCACAGGGATACTTCTGCAGTGGCCTGAGTCTCCTGAAGGGGCACAGTTCCATGAAGAGTTGGGAGGACCTGCACCTGTGGAAAGCATCCGCCTCAGTCGTGCAGCATGCTTGCACAAGACTATCTCCCGCAGCTGGCTGCACAGGGATACTTCTGCATTGGCCTGAGTCTCCTGAAGGGGCACAGTTCCATGAAGAGTTGGGAGGACCTGCACCTGTGGAAAGCATCCGCCTCAGTCGTGCAGCATGCTTGCACAAGACTATCTCCCGCAGCTGGCTGCACAGTGATACTTCTGCAGTGGACTGAGTCGCCTGAAGGGGCACAGTTCCATGACGAGTTGGGAGGACCTGCGCCTGTGCAAAGCATCCACCTCAGTCGTGCAGCATGCTGGCACAAGACTATCTCCCGCAGCTGGCTGCACAGGGATACTTCTGCAGTGGCCTGAGTCTCCTGAAGGGGCACAGTTCCATGAAGAGTTGAGAGGACCTGCACCTGTGGAAAGCATCCGCCTCAGTCATGCAGCATGCTGCCACAAGACTATCTCCCGCTGCTGGCTGCACAGTGATACTTCTGCAGTGGACTGAGTCTCCTGAAGGGGCACAGTTCCATGACGAGTTGGGAGGACCTGCGCCTGTGCAAAGCATCCACCTCAGTCGTGCAGCATGCTGGCACAAGACTATCTCCCGCAGCTGACTGCACAGGGATACTTCTGCAGTGGTCGTAGTCTCCTGAAGGGGCACAGTTCCAGGAAGAGTTGGGAGGACCTGCATCTGTGAAAGCATCCGCCTCAGTCGTGCAGCATGCTGGCACAAGACTATCTCCCGCAGCTGACTGCACAGGGATACTTCTGCAGTGGCCTGAGTCTCCTGAAGGGGCACAGTTCCATGAAGAGTTGGGTGGACCTGGACCTGTGGAAAGCATCCGCCTCAGTCGTGCAGCATGCTGGCACAAGACTATCTCCCGCAGCTGGCTGCACAGGGATACTTCTGCAGTGGCCTGAGTCTCCTGAAGGGGCACAGTTCCATGAAGAGTTGGGTGGACCTGGACCTGTGGAAAGCATCCGCCTCAGTCGTGCAGTGCTGCCACAAGACTATCTCCCGCAGCTGGCTAGACAGGGATACTTCTGCAGTGGCCTGAGTCTCCTGAAGGGGCACAGTTCCTTGAAGAGTTGGGAGGACTTGCACCTCTGGAAAGCATCCGACTGAGTCGTGTAGCATGCTGGCACAAGACTGTCTCCCGATGCTGGCTGCACAGGGATACTTCTGCAGTGGTCTGAGTCTCCTGAAGGGGCACAGTTCCATGAAGACTTGGGAGGACCTACATCTGTGGAAAGCATCCGCGTCGGTCGTGCAGCATGCTGGCACAAGACTATCTCCCGCAGCTGGCTGCACAGGGATACTTCTGCAGTGGCCTGAGTCTCCTGAAGGGGCACAGTTCCATGAAGAGTTGGGGGGACCTGCACCTGTGGAAAGCATCTGCCTCAGTCGTGCAGCATGCTGGCACAAGACTATCTCCCGCAGCTGGCTGCACAGGGATACTTCTGCAGTGGCCTGAGTCTCCTGAAGGGGCAGATTTCCATGAAGATTTGGGAGGACCTGCATCTGTGGAAATCATCCGCCTCAGTCATGCAGCATGCTTCACAAGACTATCTCCTGCAGCTGGCTGCACAGGGATACTTCTTCAGTGGACTGAGTCTCCTGAAGGGGCACAGTTCCATGAAGAGTTGGGAGGACCTGCACCTGTGGAAAGCATCTGCCTCAGTCGTGCAGCATGCTGGCACAAGACTATCTCCCGCAGCTGGCTGCACAGAGATACTTCTGCAGTGGCCTGAGTCTCCTGAAGGGGCAGATTTCCATGAAGATTTGGGAGGACCTGCATCTGTGGAAATCATCCGCCTCATTCGTGCAGCATGCTGCACAAGACTATCTCCCGCAGCTGGCTGCACAGGGATACTTCTTCAGTGGACTGAGTCTCCTGAAGGGGCACAGTTCCAAGAAGAGTTGGGAGGACCTGCACCTGTGGAAAGCATCCGCCTCAGTCGTGCAGCATGCTGGCACAAGACTATCTCCCGCAGCTGGCTGCACAGGGATACTTCTGCAGTGGCCTGAGTCTCCTGAAGGGGCACAGTTCCATGAAGAGTTGGGAGGACCTGCACCTGTGGAAAGCATCCGCCTCAGTCGTGCAGCATGCTTGCACAAGACTATCTCCCGCAGCTTGCTGCACAGGGATACTTCTGTAGTGGACTGAGTCTCCTGAAGGGGCACAGTTCCATGAAGAGTTGGGAGGACCTGCACCTGTGCAAAGCATCCGCCTCAGTCGTGCAGCATGCTGGCACAAGACTATCTCCCTCAGCTGGCTGCACAGGGATACTTCTGCAGTGGCCTGAGTCTCCTGAAGGGGCACAGTTCCATGAAGAGTTGAGAGGACCTGCACCTGTGGAAAGCATCCGCCTCAGTCGTGCAGCATGCTGCCACAAGACTATCTCCCGCAGCTTGCTGCACAGGGATACTTCTGCAGTGGTCGTAGTGTCCTGAAGGGGCACAGTTCCAGGAAGAGTTGGGAGGACCTGCATCTGTGAAAGCATCCGCCTCAGTCGTGCAGCATGCTGGCACAAGACTATCTCCCGCAGCTGACTGCACAGGGATACTTCTGCAGTGGTCGTAGTCTCCTGAAGGGGCACAGTTCCAGGAAGAGTTGGGAGGACCTGCATCTGTGAAAGCATCCGCCTCAGTCGTGCAGCATGCTGGCACAAGACTATCTCCCGCAGCTGACTGCACAGGAATACTTCTGCAGTGGCCTGAGTCTCCTGAAGGGGCACAGTTCCATGAAGAGTTGGGTGGACCTGGACCTGTGGAAAGCATCCGCCTCAGTCGTGCAGCATGCTGGCACAAGACTATCTCCCGCAGCTGGCTGCACAGGGATACTTCTGCAGTGGCCTGAGTCTCCTGAAGGGGCACAGTTCCATGAAGAGTTGGGTGGACCTGGACCTGTGGAAAGCATCCGCCTCAGTCGTGCAGCATGCTGCCACAAGACTATCTCCCGCAGCTGGCTAGACAGGGATACTTCTGCAGTGGCCTGAGTCTCCTGAAGGGGCACAGTTCCATGAAGAGTTGGGAGGACTTGCACCTCTGGAAAGCATCAGACTGAGTCGTGTAGCATGCTGGCACAAGACTGTCTCCCGATGCTGGCTGCACAGGGATACTTCTGCAGTGGTCTGAGTCTCCTGAAGGGGCACAGTTCCATGAAGAGTTGGGAGGACCTACATCTGTGGAAAGCATCCGCGTCGGTCGTGCAGCATGCTGGCACAAGACTATCTATCGCAGCTGGCTGCACAGAGATACTTCTGCAGTGGCCTGAGACTCCTGAAGGGGCACAGTTCCATGAAGAGTTGGGAGGACCTGCATCTGTGGAAAGCATCTGCCTCAGTCGTGCAGCATGCTGGCACAAGACTATCTCCCGCAGCTGGCTGCACAGGGATACTTCTGCAGTGGCCTGAGTCTCCTGAAGGGGCAGATTTCCATGAAGATTTGGGAGGACCTGCATCTGTGGAAATCATCCGCCTCAGTCGTGCAGCATGCTGCACAAGACTATCTCCCGCAGCTGGCTGCACAGGGATACTTCTTCAGTGGACTGAGTCTCCTGAAGGGGCACAGTTCCATGAAGAGTTGGGAGGACCTGCACCTGTGGAAAGCATCCGCCTCAGTCGTGCAGCATGCTGGCACAAGACTATCTCCCGCAGCTGGCTGCACAGGGATACTTCTGCAGTGGCCTGAGTCTCCTGAAGGGGCACAGTTCCATGAAGAGTTGGGAGGACCTGCACCTGTGGAAAGCATCCGCCTCAGTCGTGCAGGATGCTTGCACAAGACTATCTCCCGCAGCTGGCTGCACAGGGATACTTCTGTAGTGGACTGAGTCTCCTGAAGGGGCACAGTTCCATGAAGAGTTCGGAGGACCTGCACCTGTGCAAAGCATCCGCCTCAGTCGTGCAGCATGCTGGCACAAGACTATCTCCCGCAGCTGGCTGCACAGGGATACTTCTGCAGTGGCCTGAGTCTCCTGAAGGGGCAGAGTTCCATGAAGAGTTGTGAGGACCTGCACCTGTGGAAAGCATCCGCCTCAGTCGTGCAGCATGCTGCCACAAGACTATCTCCCGCAGCTTGCTGCACAGGGATACTTCTGCAGTGGTCGTAGTCTCCTGAAGGGGCACAGTTCCAGGAAGAGTTGGGAGGACCTGCATCTGTGAAAGCATCCGCCTCAGTCGTGCAGCATGCTGGCACAAGACTATCTCCCGCAGCTGACTGCACAGGGATACTTCTGCAGTGGCCTGAGTCTCCTGAAGGGGCACAGTTCCATGAAGAGTTGGGTGGACCTGGACCTGTGGAAAGCATCCGCCTCAGTCGTGCAGCATGCTGACACAAGACTATCTCCCGAAGCTGGCTGCACAGGGATACTTCTGCAGTGGCCTGAGTCTCCTGAAGGGGCACAGTTCCAGGAAGAGTTGGGAGGACCTGCACCTGTGAAAGCATCCGCCTCAGTCGTGCAGCATGATGGCACAAGACTATGTCCCGCAGCTGACTGCACAGGGATACTTCTGCAGTGGCCTGAGTCTCCTGAAGGGGCACAGTTCCATGAAGAGTTGGGTGGACCTGGACCTGTGGAAAGCATCCGCCTCAGTCGTGCAGCATGCTGCCACAAGACTATCTCCCGCAGCTGGCTAGACAGGGATACTTCTGCAGTGGCCTGAGTCTCCTGAAGGGGCACAGTTCCATGAAGAGTTGGGAGGACCTACATCTGTGGAAAGCATCCGCGTCGGTCGTGCAGCATGCTGGCACAAGACTATCTCCCGATGCTGGCTGCACAGGGATACTTCTGCAGTGGTCTGAGTCTCCTGAAGGGTCACAGTTCCATGAAGAGTTGGGAGGACCTACATCTGTGGAAAGCATCCGCGTCGGTCGTGCAGCATGCTGGCACAAGACTATCTCCCGCAGCTGGCTGCACAGGGATACTTCTGCAGTGGCCTGAGTCTCCTGAAGGGGCACAGTTCCATGAAGAGTTGGGAGGACCTGCACCTGTGGAAAGCATCTGCCTCAGTCGTGCAGCATGCTGGCACAAGACTATCTCCCGCAGGTGGCTGCACAGGGATACTTCTGCAGTGGCCTGAGTCTCCTGAAGGGGCAGATTTCCACGAAGATTTGGGAGGACCTGCATCTGTGGAAATCATCCGCCTCAGTCGTGCAGCATGCTGCACAAGACTATCTCCCGCAGCTGGCTGCACAGGGATACTTCTTCAGTGGACTGAGTCTCCTGAAGGGGCACAGTTCCATGAAGAGTTGGGAGGACCTGCACCTGTGCAAAGCATCCGCCTCAGTCGTGCAGCATGCTGGCACAAGACTATCTCCCGCAGCTGGCTGCACAGGGATACTTCTGCAGTGGCCTGAGTCTCCTGAAGGGGCACAGTTCCATGAAGAGTTGAGAGGACCTGCACCTGTGGAAAGCATCCGCCTCAGTCGTGCAGCATGCTGCCACAAGACTATCTCCCGCAGCTTGCTGCACAGGGATACTTCTGCAGTGGTCGTAGTCTCCTGAAGGGGCACAGTTCCAGGAAGAGTTGGGAGGACCTGCATTTGTGAAAGCATCCGCCTCAGTCGTGCAGCATGCTGGCACAAGACTATCTCCCGCAGCTGACTGCACAGCGATACTTCTGCAGTGGCCTGAGTCTCCTGAAGGGGCACAGTTCCATGAAGAGTTGGGTGGACCTGGACCTGTGGAAAGCATCCACCTCAGTCGTGCAGCATGCTGGCACAAGACTATCTCCCGCAGCTGGCTGCACAGGGATACTTCTGCAGTGGCCTGAGTCTCCTGAAGGGGCACAGTTCCAGGACGGGTTGGGAGGACCTGCACCTGTGAAAGCATCCGCCTCAGTTGTGCAGCATGCTGGCACAAGACTATGTCCCGCAGCTGACTGCACAGGGATAATTCTGCAGTGGCCTGAGTCTCCTGAAGGGGCACAGTTCCATTAAGAGTTGGGTGGACCTGGACCTGTGGAAAGCATCCGCCTCAGTCGTGCAGCATGCTGCCACAAGACTATCTCCCGCAGCTGGCTAGACAGGGATACTTCTGCAGTGGCCTGAGTCTCCTGAAGGGGCACAGTTCCATGAAGAGTTGGGAGGACTTGCACCTCTGGAAAGCATCCGACTGAGTCGTGTAGCATGCTGGCACAAGACTATCTCCCGATGCTGGCTGCACAGGGATACTTCTGCAGTGGTCTGAGTCTCCTGAAGGGGCACAGTTCCATGAAGAGTTGGGAGGACCTACATCTGTGGAAAGCATCCGCGTCGGTCGTGCAGCATGCTGGCACAAGACTATCTCCCGCAGCTGGCTGCACAGGGATACTTCTGCAGTGGCCTGAGTCTCCTGAAGGGGCACAGTTCCATGAAGAGTTGGGAGGACCTACATCTGTGGAAAGCATCCGCGTCGGTCGTGCAGCATGCTGGCACAAGACTATCTCCCGCAGCTGGCTGCACAGGGATACGTATGCAGTGGCCTGAGTCTCCTGAAGGGGCACAGTTCCATGAAGAGTTGGGAGGACCTGCACCTGTGGAAAGCATCTGCCTCAGTCGTGCAGCATGCTGGCACAAGACTATCTCCCGCAGCTGGCTGCACAGGGATACTTCTGCAGTGGCCTGTGTCTCCTGAAGGGGCAGATTTCCATGAAGATTTGGGAGGACCTGCATCTGTGGAAAGCATCCGCCTCAGTCGTGCAGCATGCTGCCACAAGACTATCTCCCGCAGCTTGCTGCACAGGGATACTTCTGCAGTGGTCGTAGTCTCCTGAAGGGGCACAGTTCCAGGAAGAGTTGGGAGGACCTGCATCTGTGAAAGCATCCGCCTCAGTCGTGCAGCATGCTGGCACAAGACTATCTCCCGCAGCCGGCTGCACAGGGATACTTCTGCAGTGGCCTGAGTCTCCTGAAGGGGCACAGTTCCATGAAGAGTTGGGAGGACCTGCACCTGTGGAAAGCATCCGCCTCAGTCGTGCAGCATGCTTGCACAAGACTATCTCCCGCAGCTGGCTGCACAGGGATACTTCTGCAGTGGCCTGAGTCTCCTGAAGGGGCACAGTTCCATGAAGAGTTGGGAGGACCTGCACCTGTGGAAAGCATCCGCCTCAGTCGTGCAGCATGCTTGAACAAGACTATCTCCCGCAGCTGGCTGCACAGTGATACTTCTGCAGTGGACTGAGTCGCCTGAAGGGGCACAGTTCCATGACGAGTTGGGAGGACCTGCGCCTGTGCAAAGCATCCACCTCAGTCGTGCAGCATGCTGGCACAAGACTATCTCCCGCAGCTGGCTGCCAGGGATACTTCTGCAGTGGCCTGAGTCTCCTGAAGGGGCACAGTTCCATGAAGAGTTGGGAGGACCTGAACCTGTGGAAAGCATCCTCCTCAGTCGTGCAGCATGCTTGCACAAGACTATCTCCCGCAGCTGGCTGCACAGGGATACTTCTGCAGTGCCCTGAGTCTCCTGAAGGGGCACAGTTCCATGAAGAGTTGAGAGGACCTGCACCTGTGGAAAGCATCCGCCTCAGTCGTGCAGCATGCTGCCACAAGACTATCTCCCGCTGCTGGCTGCACAGGGATACTTCTGCAGTGGTCGTAGTCTCCTGAAGGGGCACAGTTCCAGGAAGAGTTAGGAGGACCTGCACCTGTGAAAGCATCCGCCTCAGTCGTGCAGCATGCTGGCACAAGACTATCTCCCGCAGCTGACTGCACAGGGATACATCTGCAGTGGCCTGAGTCTCCTGAAGGGGCACAGTTCCATGAAGAGTTGGGTGGACCTGGACCTGTGGAAAGCATCTGCCTCAGTCGTGCAGCATGCTGGCACAAGACTATCTCCCGCAGCGGCTGCACAGGGATACTTCTGCAGTGGCCTGAGTCTCCTGAAGGGGCACAGTTCCAGGAAGAGTTGGGAGGACCTGCACCTGTGAAAGCATCCGCCTCAGTGGTGCAGCATGCTGGCACAAGACTATCTCCCGCAGCTGACTGCACAGGGATACTTCTGCAGTGGCCTGAGTCTCCTGAAGGGGCAAAGTTCCATGAAGAGTTGGGTGGACCTGGACCTGTGGAAAGCATCCGCCTCAGTCGTGCAGCATGCTGCCACAAGACTATCTCCCGCAGCTGGCTAGACAGGGATACTTCTGCAGTGGCCTGAGTTTCCTGAAGGGGCACAGTTCCATGAAGAGTTGGGAGGACCTGCACCTGTGGAAAGCATCCGCCTCAGTCGTGCAGCATGCTGGCAGAAGACTATCTCCCGCAGCTGGCTGCACAGGGATACTTCTGCAGTGGCCTGAGTCTCCTGAAGGGGCACAGTTCCATGAAGAGTTGGGAGGACCTGCACCTGTGGAAAGCATCCGCCTCAGTCGTGCAGCATGCTTGCACAAGACTATCTCCCGCAGCTGGCTGCACAGGGATACTTCTGCAGTGGACTGAGTCTCCTGAAGGGGCACAGTTCCATGAAGAGTTGGGAGGACCTGCACCTGTGGAAAGCATCCGCCTCAGTCGTGCAGCATGCTGGCACAAGACTATCTCCCGCAGCCGGCTGCACAGGGATACTTCTGCAGTGGCCTGAGTCTCCTGAAGGGGCACAGTTCCATGAAGAGTTGGGAGGACCTGCACCTGTGGAAAGCATCCGCCTCAGTCGTGCAGCATGCTTGCACAAGACTATCTCCCGCAGCTGGCTGCACAGGGATACTTCTGCAGTGGCCTGAGTCTCCTGAAGGGGCACAGTTCCATGAAGAGTTGGGAGGACCTGCACCTGTGGAAAGCATCCGCCTCAGTTGTGCAGCATGCTTGCACAAGACTATCTCCCGCAGCTGGCTGCACAGTGATACTTCTGCAGTGGACTGAGTCGCCTGAAGGGGCACAGTTCCATGACGAGTTGGGAGGACCTGCGCCTGTGCAAAGCATCCACCTCAGTCGTGCAGCATGCTGGCACAAGACTATCTCCCGCAGCTGGCTGCACAGGGATACTTCTGCAGTGGCCTGAGTCTCCTGAAGGGGCACAGTTCCATGAAGAGTTGAGAGGACCTGCACCTGTGGAAAGCATCCGCCTCAGTCATGCAGCATGCTGCCACAAGACTATCTCCCGCTGCTGGCTGCACAGTGATACTTCTGCAGTGGACTGAGTCTCCTGAAGGGGCACAGTTCCATGACGAGTTGGGAGGACCTGCGCCTGTGCAAAGCATCCACCTCAGTCGTGCAGCATGCTGGCACAAGACTATCTCCCGCAGCTGACTGCACAGGGATACTTCTGCAGTGGTCGTAGTCTCCTGAAGGGGCACAGTTCCAGGAAGAGTTGGGAGGACCTGCATCTGTGAAAGCATCCGCCTCAGTCGTGCAGCATGCTGGCACAAGACTATCTCCCGCAGCTGACTGCACAGGGATACTTCTGCAGTGGCCTGAGTCTCCTGAAGGGGCACAGTTCCATGAAGAGTTGGGTGGACCTGGACCTGTGGAAAGCATCCGCCTCAGTCGTGCAGCATGCTGGCACAAGACTATCTCCCGCAGCTGGCTGCACAGGGATACTTCTGCAGTGGCCTGAGTCTCCTGAAGGGGCACAGTTCCATGAAGAGTTGGGAGGACCTGCACCTGTGGAAAGCATCTGCCTCAGTCGTGCAGCATGCTGGCACAAGACTATCTCCCGCAGCTGGCTGCACAGGGATACTTCTGCAGTGGCCTGAGTCTCCTGAAGGGGCAGATTTCCATGAAGATTTGGGAGGACCTGCATCTGTGGAAATCATCCGCCTCAGTCATGCAGCATGCTTCACAAGACTATCTCCTGCAGCTGGCTGCACAGGGATACTTCTTCAGTGGACTGAGTCTCCTGAAGGGGCACAGTTCCATGAAGAGTTGGGAGGACCTGCACCTGTGGAAAGCATCTGCCTCAGTCGTGCAGCATGCTGGCACAAGACTATCTCCCGCAGCTGGCTGCACAGAGATACTTCTGCAGTGGCCTGAGTCTCCTGAAGGGGCAGATTTCCATGAAGATTTGGGAGGACCTGCATCTGTGGAAATCATCCGCCTCATTCGTGCAGCATGCTGCACAAGACTATCTCCGGCAGCTGGCTGCACAGGGATACTTCTTCAGTGGACTGAGTCTCCTGAAGGGGCACAGTTCCAAGAAGAGTTGGGAGGACCTGCACCTGTGGAAAGCATCCGCCTCAGTCGTGCAGCATGCTGGCACAAGACTATCTCCCGCAGCTGGCTGCACAGGGATACTTCTGCAGTGGCCTGAGTCTCCTGAAGGGGCACAGTTCCATGAAGAGTTGGGAGGACCTGCACCTGTGGAAAGCATCCGCCTCAGTCGTGCAGCATGCTTGCACAAGACTATCTCCCGCAGCTTGCTGCACAGGGATACTTCTGTAGTGGACTGAGTCTCCTGAAGGGGCACAGTTCCATGAAGAGTTGGGAGGACCTGCACCTGTGCAAAGCATCCGCCTCAGTCGTGCAGCATGCTGGCACAAGACTATCTCCCTCAGCTGGCTGCACAGGGATACTTCTGCAGTGGCCTGAGTCTCCTGAAGGGGCACAGTTCCATGAAGAGTTGAGAGGACCTGCACCTGTGGAAAGCATCCGCCTCAGTCGTGCAGCATGCTGCCACAAGACTATCTCCCGCAGCTTGCTGCACAGGGATACTTCTGCAGTGGTCGTAGTGTCCTGAAGGGGCACAGTTCCAGGAAGAGTTGGGAGGACCTGCATCTGTGAAAGCATCCGCCTCAGTCGTGCAGCATGCTGGCACAAGACTATCTCCCGCAGCTGACTGCACAGGGATACTTCTGCAGTGGTCGTAGTCTCCTGAAGGGGCACAGTTCCAGGAAGAGTTGGGAGGACCTGCATCTGTGAAAGCATCCGCCTCAGTCGTGCAGCATGCTGGCACAAGACTATCTCCCGCAGCTGACTGCACAGGAATACTTCTGCAGTGGCCTGAGTCTCCTGAAGGGGCACAGTTCCATGAAGAGTTGGGTGGACCTGGACCTGTGGAAAGCATCCGCCTCAGTCGTGCAGCATGCTGGCACAAGACTATCTCCCGCAGCTGGCTGCACAGGGATACTTCTGCAGTGGCCTGAGTCTCCTGAAGGGGCACAGTTCCATGAAGAGTTGGGTGGACCTGGACCTGTGGAAAGCATCCGCCTCAGTCGTGCAGCATGCTGCCACAAGACTATCTCCCGCAGCTGGCTAGACAGGGATACTTCTGCAGTGGCCTGAGTCTCCTGAAGGGGCACAGTTCCATGAAGAGTTGGGAGGACTTGCACCTCTGGAAAGCATCCGACTGAGTCGTGTAGCATGCTGGCACAAGACTGTCTCCCGATGCTGGCTGCACAGGGATACTTCTGCAGTGGTCTGAGTCTCCTGAAGGGGCACAGTTCCATGAAGAGTTGGGAGGACCTACATCTGTGGAAAGCATCCGCGTCGGTCGTGCAGCATGCTGGCACAAGACTATCTATCGCAGCTGGCTGCACAGAGATACTTCTGCAGTGGCCTGAGACTCCTGAAGGGGCACAGTTCCATGAAGAGTTGGGAGGACCTGCATCTGTGGAAAGCATCTGCCTCAGTCGTGCAGCATGCTGGCACAAGACTATCTCCCGCAGCTGGCTGCACAGGGATACTTCTGCAGTGGCCTGAGTCTCCTGAAGGGGCAGATTTCCATGAAGATTTGGGAGGACCTGCATCTGTGGAAATCATCCGCCTCAGTCGTGCAGCATGCTGCACAAGACTATCTCCCGCAGCTGGCTGCACAGGGATACTTCTTCAGTGGACTGAGTCTCCTGAAGGGGCACAGTTCCATGAAGAGTTGGGAGGACCTGCACCTGTGGAAAGCATCCGCCTCAGTCGTGCAGCATGCTGGCACAAGACTATCTCCCGCAGCTGGCTGCACAGGGATACTTCTGCAGTGGCCTGAGTCTCCTGAAGGGGCACAGTTCCATGAAGAGTTGGGAGGACCTGCACCTGTGGAAAGCATCCGCCTCAGTCGTGCAGGATGCTTGCACAAGACTATCTCCCGCAGCTGGCTGCACAGGGATACTTCTGTAGTGGACTGAGTCTCCTGAAGGGGCACAGTTCCATGAAGAGTTCGGAGGACCTGCACCTGTGCAAAGCATCCGCCTCAGTCGTGCAGCATGCTGGCACAAGACTATCTCCCGCAGCTGGCTGCACAGGGATACTTCTGCAGTGGCCTGAGTCTCCTGAAGGGGCAGAGTTCCATGAAGAGTTGTGAGGACCTGCACCTGTGGAAAGCATCCGCCTCAGTCGTGCAGCATGCTGCCACAAGACTATCTCCCGCAGCTTGCTGCACAGGGATACGTCTGCAGTGGTCGTAGTCTCCTGAAGGGGCACAGTTCCAGGAAGAGTTGGGAGGACCTGCATCTGTGAAAGCATCCGCCTCAGTCATGCAGCATGCTGGCACAAGACTATCTCCCGCAGCTGACTGCACAGGGATACTTCTGCAGTGGCCTGAGTCTCCTGAAGGGGCACAGTTCCATGAAGAGTTGGGTGGACCTGGACCTGTGGAAAGCATCCGCCTCAGTCGTGCAGCATGCTGACACAAGACTATCTCCCGAAGCTGGCTGCACAGGGATACTTCTGCAGTGGCCTGAGTCTCCTGAAGGGGCACAGTTCCAGGAAGAGTTGGGAGGACCTGCACCTGTGAAAGCATCCGCCTCAGTCGTGCAGCATGCTGGCACAAGACTATGTCCCGCAGCTGACTGCACAGGGATACTTCTGCAGTGGCCTGAGTCTCCTGAAGGGGCACAGTTCCATGAAGAGTTGGGTGGACCTGGACCTGTGGAAAGCATCCGCCTCAGTCGTGCAGCATGCTGCCACAAGACTATCTCCCGCAGCTGGCTAGACAGGGATACTTCTGCAGTGGCCTGAGTCTCCTGAAGGGGCACAGTTCCATGAAGAGTTGGGAGGACCTACATCTGTGGAAAGCATCCGCGTCGGTCGTGCAGCATGCTGGCACAAGACTATCTCCCGATGCTGGCTGCACAGGGATACTTCTGCAGTGGTCTGAGTCTCCTGAAGGGTCACAGTTCCATGAAGAGTTGGGAGGACCTACATCTGTGGAAAGCATCCGCGTCGGTCGTGCAGCATGCTGGCACAAGACTATCTCCCGCAGCTGGCTGCACAGGGATACTTCTGCAGTGGCCTGAGTCTCCTGAAGGGGCACAGTTCCATGAAGAGTTGGGAGGACCTGCACCTGTGGAAAGCATCTGCCTCAGTCGTGCAGCATGCTGGCACAAGACTATCTCCCGCAGGTGGCTGCACAGGGATACTTCTGCAGTGGCCTGAGTCTCCTGAAGGGGCAGATTTCCACGAAGATTTGGGAGGACCTGCATCTGTGGAAATCATCCGCCTCAGTCGTGCAGCATGCTGCACAAGACTATCTCCCGCAGCTGGCTGCACAGGGATACTTCTGCAGTGGCCTGAGTCTCCTGAAGGGGCACAGTTCCAGGAAGAGTTGGGAGGACCTGCATTTGTGAAAGCATCCGCCTCAGTCGTGCAGCATGCTGGCACAAGACTATCTCCCGCAGCTTGCTGCACAGGGATACTTCTGCAGTGGTCGTAGTCTCCTGAAGGGGCACAGTTCCAGGAAGAGTTGGGAGGACCTGCATTTGTGAAAGCATCCGCCTCAGTCGTGCAGCATGCTGGCACAAGACTATCTCCCGCAGCTGACTGCACAGCGATACTTCTGCAGTGGCCTGAGTCTCCTGAAGGGGCACAGTTCCATGAAGAGTTGGGTGGACCTGGACCTGTGGAAAGCATCCACCTCAGTCGTGCAGCATGCTGGCACAAGACTATCTCCCGCAGCTGGCTGCACAGGGATACTTCTGCAGTGGCCTGAGTCTCCTGAAGGGGCACAGTTCCAGGACGGGTTGGGAGGACCTGCACCTGTGAAAGCATCCGCCTCAGTTGTGCAGCATGCTGGCACAAGACTATGTCCCGCAGCTGACTGCACAGGGATACTTCTGCAGTGGCCTGAGTCTCCTGAAGGGGCACAGTTCCATGAAGAGTTGGGTGGACCTGGACCTGTGGAAAGCATCCGCCTCAGTCGTGCAGCATGCTGCCACAAGACTATCTCCCGCAGCTGGCTAGACAGGGATACTTCTGCAGTGGCCTGAGTCTCCTGAAGGGGCACAGTTCCATGAAGAGTTGGGAGGACTTGCACCTCTGGAAAGCATCCGACTGAGTCGTGTAGCATGCTGGCACAAGACTATCTCCCGATGCTGGCTGCACAGGGATACTTCTGCAGTGGTCTGAGTCTCCTGAAGGGGCACAGTTCCATGAAGAGTTGGGAGGACCTACATCTGTGGAAAGCATCCGCGTCGGTCGTGCAGCATGCTGGCACAAGACTATCTCCCGCAGCTGGCTGCACAGGGATACTTCTGCAGTGGCCTGAGTCTCCTGAAGGGGCACAGTTCCATGAAGAGTTGGGAGGACCTACATCTGTGGAAAGCATCCGCGTCGGTCGTGCAGCATGCTGGCACAAGACTATCTCCCGCAGCTGGCTGCACAGGGATACGTATGCAGTGGCCTGAGTCTCCTGAAGGGGCACAGTTCCATGAAGAGTTGGGAGGACCTGCACCTGTGGAAAGCATCTGCCTCAGTCGTGCAGCATGCTGGCACAAGACTATCTCCCGCAGCTGGCTGCACAGGGATACTTCTGCAGTGGCCTGTGTCTCCTGAAGGGGCAGATTTCCATGAAGATTTGGGAGGACCTGCATCTGTGGAAAGCATCCGCCTCAGTCGTGCAGCATGCTGCCACAAGACTATCTCCCGCAGCTTGCTGCACAGGGATACTTCTGCAGTGGTCGTAGTCTCCTGAAGGGGCACAGTTCCAGGAAGAGTTGGGAGGACCTGCATCTGTGAAAGCATCCGCCTCAGTCGTGCAGCATGCTGGCACAAGACTATCTCCCGCAGCTGACTGCACAGGGATACTTCTGCAGTGGCCTGAGTCTCCTGAAGGGGCACAGTTCCATGAAGAGTTGGGTGGACCTGGACCTGTGGAAAGCATCCGCCTCAGTCGTGCAGCATGCTGACACAAGACTATCTCCCGAAGCTGGCTGCACAGGGATACTTCTGCAGTGGCCTGAGTCTCCTGAAGGGGCACAGTTCCAGGAAGAGTTGGGAGGACCTGCACCTGTGAAAGCATCCGCCTCAGTCGTGCAGCATGCTGGCACAAGACTATGTCCCGCAGCTGACTGCACAGGGATACTTCTGCAGTGGCCTGAGTCTCCTGAAGGGGCACATTTCCATGAAGAGTTGGGTGGACCTGGACCTGTGGAAAGCATCCGCCTCAGTCGTGCAGCATGCTGCCACAAGACTATCTCCCGCAGCTGGCTAGACAGGGATACTTCTGCAGTGGCCTGAGTCTCCTGAAGGGGCACAGTTCCATGAAGAGTTGGGAGGACTTGCACCTCTGGAAGGCATCCGACTGAGTCGTGTAGCATGCTGGCACAAGACTATCTCCCGATGCTGGCTGCACAGGGATACTTCTGCAGTGGTCTGAGTCTCCTGAAGGGTCACAGTTCCATGAAGAGTTGGGAGGACCTACATCTGTGGAAAGCATCCGCGTCGGTCGTGCAGCATGCTGGCACAAGACTATCTCCCGCAGCTGGCTGCACAGGGATACTTCTGCAGTGGCCTGAGTCTCCTGAAGGGGCACAGTTCCATGAAGAGTTGGGAGGACCTGCACCTGTGGAAAGCATCTGCCTCAGTCGTGCAGCATGCTGGCACAAGACTATCTCCCGCAGGTGGCTGCACAGGGATACTTCTGCAGTGGCCTGAGTCTCCTGAAGGGGCAGATTTCCACGAAGATTTGGGAGGACCTGCATCTGTGGAAATCATCCGCCTCAGTCGTGCAGCATGCTGCACAAGACTATCTCCCGCAGCTGGCTGCACAGGGATACTTCTTCAGTGGACTGAGTCTCCTGAAGGGGCACAGTTCCATGAAGAGTTGGGAGGACCTGCACCTGTGCAAAGCATCCGCCTCAGTCGTGCAGCATGCTGGCACAAGACTATCTCCCGCAGCTGGCTGCACAGGGATACTTCTGCAGTGGCCTGAGTCTCCTGAAGGGGCACAGTTCCATGAAGAGTTGAGAGGACCTGCACCTGTGGAAAGCATCCGCCTCAGTCGTGCAGCATGCTGCCACAAGACTATCTCCCGCAGCTTGCTGCACAGGGATACTTCTGCAGTGGCCTGAGTCTCCTGAAGGGGCACAGTTCCATGAAGAGTTGAGAGGACCTGCACCTGTGGAAAGCATCCGCCTCAGTCGTGCAGCATGCTGGCACAAGCCTATCTCCTGCAGCTGACTGCACAGCGATACTTCTGCAGTGGCCTGAGTCTCCTGAAGGGGCACAGTTCCATGAAGAGTTGGGTGGACCTGGACCTGTGGAAAGCATCCGCCTCAGTCGTGCAGCATGCTGGCACAAGACTATCTCCCGCAGCTGGCTGCACAGGGATACTTCTGCAGTGGCCTGAGTCTCCTGAAGGGGCACAGTTCCAGGACGGGTTGGGAGGACCTGCACCTGTGGAAAGCATCCGCCTCAGTCGTGCAGCATGCTTGAACAAGACTATCTCCCGCAGCTGGCTGCACAGTGATACTTCTGCAGTGGACTGAGTCGCCTGAAGGGGCACAGTTCCATGATGAGTTGGGAGGACCTGCGCCTGTGCAAAGCATCCACCTCAGTCGTGCAGCATGCTGGCACAAGACTATCTCCCGCAGCTGGCTGCCAGGGATACTTCTGCAGTGGCCTGAGTCTCCTGAAGGGGCACAGTTCCATGAAGAGTTGGGAGGACCTGAACCTGTGGAAAGCATCCTCCTCAGTCGTGCAGCATGCTTGCACAAGACTATCTCCCGCAGCTGGCTGCACAGGGATACTTCTGCAGTGGCCTGAGTCTCCTGAAGGGGCACAGTTCCATGAAGAGTTGAGAGGACCTGCACCTGTGGAAAGCATCCGCCTCAGTCGTGCAGCATGCTGCCACAAGACTATCTCCCGCTGCTGGCTGCACAGGGATACTTCTGCAGTGGTCGTAGTCTCCTGAAGGGGCACAGTTCCAGGAAGAGTTAGGAGGACCTGCACCTGTGAAAGCATCCGCCTCAGTCGTGCAGCATGCTGGCACAAGACTATCTCCCGCAGCTGACTGCACAGGGATACATCTGCAGTGGCCTGAGTCTCCTGAAGGGGCACAGTTCCATGAAGAGTTGGGTGGACCTGGACCTGTGGAAAGCATCTGCCTCAGTCGTGCAGCATGCTGGCACAAGACTATCTCCCGCAGCGGCTGCACAGGGATACTTCTGCAGTGGCCTGAGTCTCCTGAAGGGGCACAGTTCCAGGAAGAGTTGGGAGGACCTGCACCTGTGAAAGCATCCGCCTCAGTGGTGCAGCATGCTGGCACAAGACTATCTCCCGCAGCTGACTGCACAGGGATACTTCTGCAGTGGCCTGAGTCTCCTGAAGGGGCAAAGTTCCATGAAGAGTTGGGTGGACCTGGACCTGTGGAAAGCATCCGCCTCAGTCGTGCAGCATGCTGCCACAAGACTATCTCCCGCAGCTGGCTAGACAGGGATACTTCTGCAGTGGCCTGAGTTTCCTGAAGGGGCACAGTTCCATGAAGAGTTGGGAGGACCTGCACCTGTGGAAAGCATCCGCCTCAGTCGTGCAGCATGCTGGCAGAAGACTATCTCCCGCAGCTGGCTGCACAGGGATACTTCTGCAGTGGCCTGAGTCTCCTGAAGGGGCACAGTTCCATGAAGAGTTGGGAGGACCTGCACCTGTGGAAAGCATCCGCCTCAGTCGTGCAGCATGCTTGCACAAGACTATCTCCCGCAGCTGGCTGCACAGGGATACTTCTGCAGTGGACTGAGTCTCCTGAAGGGGCACAGTTCCATGAAGAGTTGGGAGGACCTGCACCTGTGGAAAGCATCCGCCTCAGTCGTGCAGCATGCTGGCACAAGACTATCTCCCGCAGCCGGCTGCACAGGGATACTTCTGCAGTGGCCTGAGTCTCCTGAAGGGGCACAGTTCCATGAAGAGTTGGGAGGACCTGCACCTGTGGAAAGCATCCGCCTCAGTCGTGCAGCATGCTTGCACAAGACTATCTCCCGCAGCTGGCTGCACAGGGATACTTCTGCAGTGGCCTGAGTCTCCTGAAGGGGCACAGTTCCATGAAGAGTTGGGAGGACCTGCACCTGTGGAAAGCATCCGCCTCAGTTGTGCAGCATGCTTGCACAAGACTATCTCCCGCAGCTGGCTGCACAGTGATACTTCTGCAGTGGACTGAGTCGCCTGAAGGGGCACAGTTCCATGACGAGTTGGGAGGACCTGCGCCTGTGCAAAGCATCCACCTCAGTCGTGCAGCATGCTGGCACAAGACTATCTCCCGCAGCTGGCTGCACAGGGATACTTCTGCAGTGGCCTGAGTCTCCTGAAGGGGCACAGTTCCATGAAGAGTTGAGAGGACCTGCACCTGTGGAAAGCATCCGCCTCAGTCATGCAGCATGCTGCCACAAGACTATCTCCCGCTGCTGGCTGCACAGTGATACTTCTGCAGTGGACTGAGTCTCCTGAAGGGGCACAGTTCCATGACGAGTTGGGAGGACCTGCGCCTGTGCAAAGCATCCACCTCAGTCGTGCAGCATGCTGGCACAAGACTATCTCCCGCAGCTGACTGCACAGGGATACTTCTGCAGTGGTCGTAGTCTCCTGAAGGGGCACAGTTCCAGGAAGAGTTGGGAGGACCTGCATCTGTGAAAGCATCCGCCTCAGTCGTGCAGCATGCTGGCACAAGACTATCTCCCGCAGCTGACTGCACAGGGATACTTCTGCAGTGGCCTGAGTCTCCTGAAGGGGCACAGTTCCATGAAGAGTTGGGTGGACCTGGACCTGTGGAAAGCATCCGCCTCAGTCGTGCAGCATGCTGGCACAAGACTATCTCCCGCAGCTGGCTGCACAGGGATACTTCTGCAGTGGCCTGAGTCTCCTGAAGGGGCACAGTTCCATGAAGAGTTGGGTGGACCTGGACCTGTGGAAAGCATCCGCCTCAGTCGTGCAGCATGCTGCCACAAGACTACCTCCCGCAGCTGGCTAGACAGGGATACTTCTGCAGTGGCCTGAGTCTCCTGAAGGGGCACAGTTCCTTGAAGAGTTGGGAGGACTTGCACCTCTGGAAAGCATCCGACTGAGTCGTGTAGCATGCTGGCACAAGACTGTCTCCCGATGCTGGCTGCACAGGGATACTTCTGCAGTGGTCTGAGTCTCCTGAAGGGGCACAGTTCCATGAAGACTTGGGAGGACCTACATCTGTGGAAAGCATCCGCGTCGGTCGTGCAGCATGCTGGCACAAGACTATCTCCCGCAGCTGGCTGCACAGGGATACTTCTGCAGTGGCCTGAGTCTCCTGAAGGGGCACAGTTCCATGAAGAGTTGGGAGGACCTGCACCTGTGGAAAGCATCTGCCTCAGTCGTGCAGCATGCTGGCACAAGACTATCTCCCGCAGCTGGCTGCACAGGGATACTTCTGCAGTGGCCTGAGTCTCCTGAAGGGGCAGATTTCCATGAAGATTTGGGAGGACCTGCATCTGTGGAAATCATCCGCCTCAGTCATGCAGCATGCTTCACAAGACTATCTCCTGCAGCTGGCTGCACAGGGATACTTCTTCAGTGGACTGAGTCTCCTGAAGGGGCACAGTTCCATGAAGAGTTGGGAGGACCTGCACCTGTGGAAAGCATCTGCCTCAGTCGTGCAGCATGCTGGCACAAGACTATCTCCCGCAGCTGGCTGCACAGAGATACTTCTGCAGTGGCCTGAGTCTCCTGAAGGGGCAGATTTCCATGAAGATTTGGGAGGACCTGCATCTGTGGAAATCATCCGCCTAATTCGTGCAGCATGCTGCACAAGACTATCTCCCGCAGCTGGCTGCACAGGGATACTTCTTCAGTGGACTGAGTCTCCTGAAGGGGCACAGTTCCAAGAAGAGTTGGGAGGACCTGCACCTGTGGAAAGCATCCGCCTCAGTCGTGCAGCATGCTGGCACAAGACTATCTCCCGCAGCTGGCTGCACAGGGATACTTCTGCAGTGGCCTGAGTCTCCTGAAGGGGCACAGTTCCATGAAGAGTTGGGAGGACCTGCACCTGTGGAAAGCATCCGCCTCAGTCGTGCAGCATGCTTGCACAAGACTATCTCCCGCAGCTTGCTGCACAGGGATACTTCTGTAGTGGACTGAGTCTCCTGAAGGGGCACAGTTCCATGAAGAGTTGGGAGGACCTGCACCTGTGCAAAGCATCCGCCTCAGTCGTGCAGCATGCTGGCACAAGACTATCTCCCTCAGCTGGCTGCACAGGGATACTTCTGCAGTGGCCTGAGTCTCCTGAAGGGGCACAGTTCCATGAAGAGTTGAGAGGACCTGCACCTGTGGAAAGCATCCGCCTCAGTCGTGCAGCATGCTGCCACAAGACTATCTCCCGCAGCTTGCTGCACAGGGATACTTCTGCAGTGGTCGTAGTGTCCTGAAGGGGCACAGTTCCAGGAAGAGTTGGGAGGACCTGCATCTGTGAAAGCATCCGCCTCAGTCGTGCAGCATGCTGGCACAAGACTATCTCCCGCAGCTGACTGCACAGGGATACTTCTGCAGTGGTCGTAGTCTCCTGAAGGGGCACAGTTCCAGGAAGAGTTGGGAGGACCTGCATCTGTGAAAGCATCCGCCTCAGTCGTGCAGCATGCTGGCACAAGACTATCTCCCGCAGCTGACTGCACAGGAATACTTCTGCAGTGGCCTGAGTCTCCTGAAGGGGCACAGTTCCATGAAGAGTTGGGTGGACCTGGACCTGTGGAAAGCATCCGCCTCAGTCGTGCAGCATGCTGGCACAAGACTATCTCCCGCAGCTGGCTGCACAGGGATACTTCTGCAGTGGCCTGAGTCTCCTGAAGGGGCACAGTTCCATGAAGAGTTGGGTGGACCTGGACCTGTAGAAAGCATCCGCCTCAGTCGTGCAGCATGCTGCCACAAGACTATCTCCCGCAGCTGGCTAGACAGGGATACTTCTGCAGTGGCCTGAGTCTCCTGAAGGGGCACAGTTCCATGAAGAGTTGGGAGGACTTGCACCTCTGGAAAGCATCCGACTGAGTCGTGTAGCATGCTGGCACAAGACTGTCTCCCGATGCTGGCTGCACAGGGATACTTCTGCAGTGGTCTGAGTCTCCTGAAGGGGCACAGTTCCATGAAGAGTTGGGAGGACCTACATCTGTGGAAAGCATCCGCGTCGGTCGTGCAGCATGCTGGCACAAGACTATCTATCGCAGCTGGCTGCACAGAGATACTTCTGCAGTGGCCTGAGACTCCTGAAGGGGCACAGTTCCATGAAGAGTTGGGAGGACCTGCATCTGTGGAAAGCATCTGCCTCAGTCGTGCAGCATGCTGGCACAAGACTATCTCCCGCAGCTGGCTGCACAGGGATACTTCTGCAGTGGCCTGAGTCTCCTGAAGGGGCAGATTTCCATGAAGATTTGGGAGGACCTGCATCTGTGGAAATCATCCGCCTCAGTCGTGCAGCATGCTGCACAAGACTATCTCCCGCAGCTTGCTGCACAGGGATACTTCTGCAGTGGCCTGAGTCTCCTGAAGGGGCACAGTTCCATGAAGAGTTGAGAGGACCTGCACCTGTGGAAAGCATCCGCCTCAGTCGTGCAGCATGCTGCCACAAGACTATCTCCCGCAGCTTGCTGCACAGGGATACTTCTGCAGTGGCCTGAGTCTCCTGAAGGGGCACAGTTCCATGAAGAGTTGAGAGGACCTGCACCTGTGGAAAGCATCCGCCTCAGTCGTGCAGCATGCTGGCACAAGCCTATCTCCTGCAGCTGACTGCACAGCGATACTTCTGCAGTGGCCTGAGTCTCCTGAAGGGGCACAGTTCCATGAAGAGTTGGGTGGACCTGGACCTGTGGAAAGCATCCGCCTCAGTCGTGCAGCATGCTGGCACAAGACTATCTCCCGCAGCTGGCTGCACAGGGATACTTCTGCAGTGGCCTGAGTCTCCTGAAGGGGCACAGTTCCAGGACGGGTTGGGAGGACCTGCACCTGTGGAAAGCATCCGCCTCAGTCGTGCAGCATGCTTGAACAAGACTATCTCCCGCAGCTGGCTGCACAGTGATACTTCTGCAGTGGACTGAGTCGCCTGAAGGGGCACAGTTCCATGACGAGTTGGGAGGACCTGCGCCTGTGCAAAGCATCCACCTCAGTCGTGCAGCATGCTGGCACAAGACTATCTCCCGCAGCTGGCTGCCAGGGATACTTCTGCAGTGGCCTGAGTCTCCTGAAGGGGCACAGTTCCATGAAGAGTTGGGAGGACCTGAACCTGTGGAAAGCATCCTCCTCAGTCGTGCAGCATGCTTGCACAAGACTATCTCCCGCAGCTGGCTGCACAGGGATACTTCTGCAGTGGCCTGAGTCTCCTGAAGGGGCACAGTTCCATGAAGAGTTGAGAGGACCTGCACCTGTGGAAAGCATCCGCCTCAGTCGTGCAGCATGCTGCCACAAGACTATCTCCCGCTGCTGGCTGCACAGGGATACTTCTGCAGTGGTCGTAGTCTCCTGAAGGGGCACAGTTCCAGGAAGAGTTAGGAGGACCTGCACCTGTGAAAGCATCCCCCTCAGTCGTGCAGCATGCTGGCACAAGACTATCTCCCGCAGCTGACTGCACAGGGATACATCTGCAGTGGCCTGAGTCTCCTGAAGGGGCACAGTTCCATGAAGAGTTGGGTGGACCTGGACCTGTGGAAAGCATCTGCCTCAGTCGTGCAGCATGCTGGCACAAGACTATCTCCCGCAGCGGCTGCACAGGGATACTTCTGCAGTGGCCTGAGTCTCCTGAAGGGGCACAGTTCCAGGAAGAGTTGGGAGGACCTGCACCTGTGAAAGCATCCGCCTCAGTGGTGCAGCATGCTGGCACAAGACTATCTCCCGCAGCTGGCTAGACAGGGATACTTCTGCAGTGGCCTGAGTTTCCTGAAGGGGCACAGTTCCATGAAGAGTTGGGTGGACCTGGACCTGTGGAAAGCATCTGCCTCAGTCGTGCAGCATGCTGGCACAAGACTATCTCCCGCAGCGGCTGCACAGGGATACTTCTGCAGTGGCCTGAGTCTCCTGAAGGGGCACAGTTCCAGGAAGAGTTGGGAGGACCTGGACCTGTGGAAAGCATCCGCCTCAGTCGTGCAGCATGCTGCCACAAGACTATCTCCCGCAGCTGGCTAGACAGGGATACTTCTGCAGTGGCCTGAGTTTCCTGAAGGGGCACAGTTCCATGAAGAGTTGGGAGGACCTGCACCTGTGGAAAGCATCCGCCTCAGTCGTGCAGCATGCTGGCAGAAGACTATCTCCCGCAGCTGGCTGCACAGGGATACTTCTGCAGTGGCCTGAGTCTCCTGAAGGGGCACAGTTCCATGAAGAGTTGGGAGGACCTGCACCTGTGGAAAGCATCCGCCTCAGTCGTGCAGCATGCTTGCACAAGACTATCTCCCGCAGCTGGCTGCACAGGGATACTTCTGCAGTGGACTGAGTCTCCTGAAGGGGCACAGTTCCATGAAGAGTTGGGAGGACCTGCACCTGTGGAAAGCATCCGCCTCAGTCGTGCAGCATGCTGGCACAAGACTATCTCCCGCAGCCGGCTGCACAGGGATACTTCTGCAGTGGCCTGAGTCTCCTGAAGGGGCACAGTTCCATGAAGAGTTGGGAGGACCTGCACCTGTGGAAAGCATCCGCCTCAGTCGTGCAGCATGCTTGCACAAGACTATCTCCCGCAGCTGGCTGCACAGGGATACTTCTGCAGTGGCCTGAGTCTCCTGAAGGGGCACAGTTCCATGAAGAGTTGGGAGGACCTGCACCTGTGGAAAGCATCCGCCTCAGTTGTGCAGCATGCTTGCACAAGACTATCTCCCGCAGCTGGCTGCACAGTGATACTTCTGCAGTGGACTGAGTCGCCTGAAGGGGCACAGTTCCATGACGAGTTGGGAGGACCTGCGCCTGTGCAAAGCATCCACCTCAGTCGTGCAGCATGCTGGCACAAGACTATCTCCCGCAGCTGGCTGCACAGGGATACTTCTGCAGTGGCCTGAGTCTCCTGAAGGGGCACAGTTCCATGAAGAGTTGAGAGGACCTGCACCTGTGGAAAGCATCCGCCTCAGTCATGCAGCATGCTGCCACAAGACTATCTCCCGCTGCTGGCTGCACAGTGATACTTCTGCAGTGGACTGAGTCTCCTGAAGGGGCACAGTTCCATGACGAGTTGGGAGGACCTGCGCCTGTGCAAAGCATCCACCTCAGTCGTGCAGCATGCTGGCACAAGACTATCTCCCGCAGCTGACTGCACAGGGATACTTCTGCAGTGGTCGTAGTCTCCTGAAGGGGCACAGTTCCAGGAAGAGTTGGGAGGACCTGCATCTGTGAAAGCATCCGCCTCAGTCGTGCAGCATGCTGGCACAAGACTATCTCCCGCAGCTGACTGCACAGGGATACTTCTGCAGTGGCCTGAGTCTCCTGAAGGGGCACAGTTCCATGAAGAGTTGGGTGGACCTGGACCTGTGGAAAGCATCCGCCTCAGTCGTGCAGCATGCTGGCACAAGACTATCTCCCGCAGCTGGCTGCACAGGGATACTTCTGCAGTGGCCTGAGTCTCCTGAAGGGGCACAGTTCCATGAAGAGTTGGGTGGACCTGGACCTGTGGAAAGCATCCGCCTCAGTCGTGCAGCATGCTGCCACAAGACTACCTCCCGCAGCTGGCTAGACAGGGATACTTCTGCAGTGGCCTGAGTCTCCTGAAGGGGCACAGTTCCTTGAAGAGTTGGGAGGACTTGCACCTCTGGAAAGCATCCGACTGAGTCGTGTAGCATGCTGGCACAAGACTGTCTCCCGATGCTGGCTGCACAGGGATACTTCTGCAGTGGTCTGAGTCTCCTGAAGGGGCACAGTTCCATGAAGACTTGGGAGGACCTACATCTGTGGAAAGCATCCGCGTCGGTCGTGCAGCATGCTGGCACAAGACTATCTCCCGCAGCTGGCTGCACAGGGATACTTCTGCAGTGGCCTGAGTCTCCTGAAGGGGCACAGTTCCATGAAGAGTTGGGAGGACCTGCACCTGTGGAAAGCATCTGCCTCAGTCGTGCAGCATGCTGGCACAAGACTATCTCCCGCAGCTGGCTGCACAGGGATACTTCTGCAGTGGCCTGAGTCTCCTGAAGGGGCAGATTTCCATGAAGATTTGGGAGGACCTGCATCTGTGGAAATCATCCGCCTCAGTCATGCAGCATGCTTCACAAGACTATCTCCTGCAGCTGGCTGCACAGGGATACTTCTTCAGTGGACTGAGTCTCCTGAAGGGGCACAGTTCCATGAAGAGTTGGGAGGACCTGCACCTGTGGAAAGCATCTGCCTCAGTCGTGCAGCATGCTGGCACAAGACTATCTCCCGCAGCTGGCTGCACAGAGATACTTCTGCAGTGGCCTGAGTCTCCTGAAGGGGCAGATTTCCATGAAGATTTGGGAGGACCTGCATCTGTGGAAATCATCCGCCTAATTCGTGCAGCATGCTGCACAAGACTATCTCCCGCAGCTGGCTGCACAGGGATACTTCTTCAGTGGACTGAGTCTCCTGAAGGGGCACAGTTCCAAGAAGAGTTGGGAGGACCTGCACCTGTGGAAAGCATCCGCCTCAGTCGTGCAGCATGCTGGCACAAGACTATCTCCCGCAGCTGGCTGCACAGGGATACTTCTGCAGTGGCCTGAGTCTCCTGAAGGGGCACAGTTCCATGAAGAGTTGGGAGGACCTGCACCTGTGGAAAGCATCCGCCTCAGTCGTGCAGCATGCTTGCACAAGACTATCTCCCGCAGCTTGCTGCACAGGGATACTTCTGTAGTGGACTGAGTCTCCTGAAGGGGCACAGTTCCATGAAGAGTTGGGAGGACCTGCACCTGTGCAAAGCATCCGCCTCAGTCGTGCAGCATGCTGGCACAAGACTATCTCCCTCAGCTGGCTGCACAGGGATACTTCTGCAGTGGCCTGAGTCTCCTGAAGGGGCACAGTTCCATGAAGAGTTGAGAGGACCTGCACCTGTGGAAAGCATCCGCCTCAGTCGTGCAGCATGCTGCCACAAGACTATCTCCCGCAGCTTGCTGCACAGGGATACTTCTGCAGTGGTCGTAGTGTCCTGAAGGGGCACAGTTCCAGGAAGAGTTGGGAGGACCTGCATCTGTGAAAGCATCCGCCTCAGTCGTGCAGCATGCTGGCACAAGACTATCTCCCGCAGCTGACTGCACAGGGATACTTCTGCAGTGGTCGTAGTCTCCTGAAGGGGCACAGTTCCAGGAAGAGTTGGGAGGACCTGCATCTGTGAAAGCATCCGCCTCAGTCGTGCAGCATGCTGGCACAAGACTATCTCCCGCAGCTGACTGCACAGGAATACTTCTGCAGTGGCCTGAGTCTCCTGAAGGGGCACAGTTCCATGAAGAGTTGGGTGGACCTGGACCTGTGGAAAGCATCCGCCTCAGTCGTGCAGCATGCTGGCACAAGACTATCTCCCGCAGCTGGCTGCACAGGGATACTTCTGCAGTGGCCTGAGTCTCCTGAAGGGGCACAGTTCCATGAAGAGTTGGGTGGACCTGGACCTGTGGAAAGCATCCGCCTCAGTCGTGCAGCATGCTGCCACAAGACTATCTCCCGCAGCTGGCTAGACAGGGATACTTCTGCAGTGGCCTGAGTCTCCTGAAGGGGCACAGTTCCATGAAGAGTTGGGAGGACTTGCACCTCTGGAAAGCATCCGACTGAGTCGTGTAGCATGCTGGCACAAGACTGTCTCCCGATGCTGGCTGCACAGGGATACTTCTGCAGTGGTCTGAGTCTCCTGAAGGGGCACAGTTCCATGAAGAGTTGGGAGGACCTACATCTGTGGAAAGCATCCGCGTCGGTCGTGCAGCATGCTGGCACAAGACTATCTATCGCAGCTGGCTGCACAGAGATACTTCTGCAGTGGCCTGAGACTCCTGAAGGGGCACAGTTCCATGAAGAGTTGGGAGGACCTGCATCTGTGGAAAGCATCTGCCTCAGTCGTGCAGCATGCTGGCACAAGACTATCTCCCGCAGCTGGCTGCACAGGGATACTTCTGCAGTGGCCTGAGTCTCCTGAAGGGGCAGATTTCCATGAAGATTTGGGAGGACCTGCATCTGTGGAAATCATCCGCCTCAGTCGTGCAGCATGCTGCACAAGACTATCTCCCGCAGCTGGCTGCACAGGGATACTTCTTCAGTGGACTGAGTCTCCTGAAGGGGCACAGTTCCATGAAGAGTTGGGAGGACCTGCACCTGTGGAAAGCATCCGCCTCAGTCGTGCAGCATGCTGGCACAAGACTATCTCCCGCAGCTGGCTGCACAGGGATACTTCTGCAGTGGCCTGAGTCTCCTGAAGGGGCACAGTTCCATGAAGAGTTGGGAGGACCTGCACCTGTGGAAAGCATCCGCCTCAGTCGTGCAGGATGCTTGCACAAGACTATCTCCCGCAGCTGGCTGCACAGGGATACTTCTGTAGTGGACTGAGTCTCCTGAAGGGGCACAGTTCCATGAAGAGTTCGGAGGACCTGCACCTGTGCAAAGCATCCGCCTCAGTCGTGCAGCATGCTGGCACAAGACTATCTCCCGCAGCTGGCTGCACAGGGATACTTCTGCAGTGGCCTGAGTCTCCTGAAGGGGCAGAGTTCCATGAAGAGTTGTGAGGACCTGCACCTGTGGAAAGCATCCGCCTCAGTCGTGCAGCATGCTGCCACAAGACTATCTCCCGCAGCTTGCTGCACAGGGATACGTCTGCAGTGGTCGTAGTCTCCTGAAGGGGCACAGTTCCAGGAAGAGTTGGGAGGACCTGCATCTGTGAAAGCATCCGCCTCAGTCGTGCAGCATGCTGGCACAAGACTATCTCCCGCAGCTGACTGCACAGGGATACTTCTGCAGTGGCCTGAGTCTCCTGAAGGGGCACAGTTCCATGAAGAGTTGGGTGGACCTGGACCTGTGGAAAGCATCCGCCTCAGTCGTGCAGCATGCTGACACAAGACTATCTCCCGAAGCTGGCTGCACAGGGATACTTCTGCAGTGGCCTGAGTCTCCTGAAGGGGCACAGTTCCAGGAAGAGTTGGGAGGACCTGCACCTGTGAAAGCATCCGCCTCAGTCGTGCAGCATGCTGGCACAAGACTATGTCCCGCAGCTGACTGCACAGGGATACTTCTGCAGTGGCCTGAGTCTCCTGAAGGGGCACAGTTCCATGAAGAGTTGGGTGGACCTGGACCTGTGGAAAGCATCCGCCTCAGTCGTGCAGCATGCTGCCACAAGACTATCTCCCGCAGCTGGCTAGACAGGGATACTTCTGCAGTGGCCTGAGTCTCCTGAAGGGGCACAGTTCCATGAAGAGTTGGGAGGACCTACATCTGTGGAAAGCATCCGCGTCGGTCGTGCAGCATGCTGGCACAAGACTATCTCCCGATGCTGGCTGCACAGGGATACTTCTGCAGTGGTCTGAGTCTCCTGAAGGGTCACAGTTCCATGAAGAGTTGGGAGGACCTACATCTGTGGAAAGCATCCGCGTCGGTCGTGCAGCATGCTGGCACAAGACTATCTCCCGCAGCTGGCTGCACAGGGATACTTCTGCAGTGGCCTGAGTCTCCTGAAGGGGCACAGTTCCATGAAGAGTTGGGAGGACCTGCACCTGTGGAAAGCATCTGCCTCAGTCGTGCAGCATGCTGGCACAAGACTATCTCCCGCAGGTGGCTGCACAGGGATACTTCTGCAGTGGCCTGAGTCTCCTGAAGGGGCAGATTTCCACGAAGATTTGGGAGGACCTGCATCTGTGGAAATCATCCGCCTCAGTCGTGCAGCATGCTGCACAAGACTATCTCCCGCAGCTGGCTGCACAGGGATACTTCTGCAGTGGCCTGAGTCTCCTGAAGGGGCACAGTTCCATGAAGAGTTGAGAGGACCTGCACCTGTGGAAAGCATCCGCCTCAGTCGTGCAGCATGCTGCCACAAGACTATCTCCCGCAGCTTGCTGCACAGGGATACTTCAGCAGTGGTCGTAGTCTCCTGAAGGGCACAGTTCCAGGAAGAGTTGGGAGGACCTGCATTTGTGAAAGCATCCGCCTCAGTCGTGCAGCATGCTGGCACAAGACTATCTCCCGCAGCTGACTGCACAGCGATACTTCTGCAGTGGCCTGAGTCTCCTGAAGGGGCACAGTTCCATGAAGAGTTGGGTGGACCTGGACCTGTGGAAAGCATCCACCTCAGTCGTGCAGCATGCTGGCACAAGACTATCTCCCGCAGCTGGCTGCACAGGGATACTTCTGCAGTGGCCTGAGTCTCCTGAAGGGGCACAGTTCCAGGACGGGTTGGGAGGACCTGCACCTGTGAAAGCATCCGCCTCAGTTGTGCAGCATGCTGGCACAAGACTATGTCCCGCAGCTGACTGCACAGGGATACTTCTGCAGTGGCCTGAGTCTCCTGAAGGGGCACAGTTCCATGAAGAGTTGGGTGGACCTGGACCTGTGGAAAGCATCCGCCTCAGTCGTGCAGCATGCTGCCACAAGACTATCTCCCGCAGCTGGCTAGACAGGGATACTTCTGCAGTGGCCTGAGTCTCCTGAAGGGGCACAGTTCCATGAAGAGTTGGGAGGACTTGCACCTCTGGAAAGCATCCGACTGAGTCGTGTAGCATGCTGGCACAAGACTATCTCCCGATGCTGGCTGCACAGGGATACTTCTGCAGTGGTCTGAGTCTCCTGAAGGGGCACAGTTCCATGAAGAGTTGGGAGGACCTACATCTGTGGAAAGCATCCGCGTCGGTCGTGCAGCATGCTGGCACAAGACTATCTCCCGCAGCTGGCTGCACAGGGATACTTCTGCAGTGGCCTGAGTCTCCTGAAGGGGCACAGTTCCATGAAGAGTTGGGAGGACCTACATCTGTGGAAAGCATCCGCGTCGGTCGTGCAGCATGCTGGCACAAGACTATCTCCCGCAGCTGGCTGCACAGGGATACGTATGCAGTGGCCTGAGTCTCCTGAAGGGGCACAGTTCCATGAAGAGTTGGGAGGACCTGCACCTGTGGAAAGCATCTGCCTCAGTCGTGCAGCATGCTGGCACAAGACTATCTCCCGCAGCTGGCTGCACAGGGATACTTCTGCAGTGGCCTGTGTCTCCTGAAGGGGCAGATTTCCATGAAGATTTGGGAGGACCTGCATCTGTGGAAAGCATCCGCCTCAGTCGTGCAGCATGCTGCCACAAGACTATCTCCCGCAGCTTGCTGCACAGGGATACTTCTGCAGTGGTCGTAGTCTCCTGAAGGGGCACAGTTCCAGGAAGAGTTGGGAGGACCTGCATCTGTGAAAGCATCCGCCTCAGTCGTGCAGCATGCTGGCACAAGACTATCTCCCGCAGCTGACTGCACAGGGATACTTCTGCAGTGGCCTGAGTCTCCTGAAGGGGCACAGTTCCATGAAGAGTTGGGTGGACCTGGACCTGTGGAAAGCATCCGCCTCAGTCGTGCAGCATGCTGACACAAGACTATCTCCCGAAGCTGGCTGCACAGGGATACTTCTGCAGTGGCCTGAGTCTCCTGAAGGGGCACAGTTCCAGGAAGAGTTGGGAGGACCTGCACCTGTGAAAGCATCCGCCTCAGTCGTGCAGCATGCTGGCACAAGACTATGTCCCGCAGCTGACTGCACAGGGATACTTCTGCAGTGGCCTGAGTCTCCTGAAGGGGCACATTTCCATGAAGAGTTGGGTGGACCTGGACCTGTGGAAAGCATCCGCCTCAGTCGTGCAGCATGCTGCCACAAGACTATCTCCCGCAGCTGGCTAGACAGGGATACTTCTGCAGTGGCCTGAGTCTCCTGAAGGGGCACAGTTCCATGAAGAGTTGGGAGGACTTGCACCTCTGGAAGGCATCCGACTGAGTCGTGTAGCATGCTGGCACAAGACTATCTCCCGATGCTGGCTGCACAGGGATACTTCTGCAGTGGTCTGAGTCTCCTGAAGGGTCACAGTTCCATGAAGAGTTGGGAGGACCTACATCTGTGGAAAGCATCCGCGTCGGTCGTGCAGCATGCTGGCACAAGACTATCTCCCGCAGCTGGCTGCACAGGGATACTTCTGCAGTGGCCTGAGTCTCCTGAAGGGGCACAGTTCCATGAAGAGTTGGGAGGACCTGCACCTGTGGAAAGCATCTGCCTCAGTCGTGCAGCATGCTGGCACAAGACTATCTCCCGCAGGTGGCTGCACAGGGATACTTCTGCAGTGGCCTGAGTCTCCTGAAGGGGCAGATTTCCACGAAGATTTGGGAGGACCTGCATCTGTGGAAATCATCCGCCTCAGTCGTGCAGCATGCTGCACAAGACTATCTCCCGCAGCTGGCTGCACAGGGATACTTCTTCAGTGGACTGAGTCTCCTGAAGCGGCACAGTTCCATGAAGAGTTGGGAGGACCTGCACCTGTGCAAAGCATCCGCCTCAGTCGTGCAGCATGCTGGCACAAGACTATCTCCCGCAGCTGGCTGCACAGGGATACTTCTGCAGTGGCCTGAGTCTCCTGAAGGGGCACAGTTCCATGAAGAGTTGAGAGGACCTGCACCTGTGGAAAGCATCCGCCTCAGTCGTGCAGCATGCTGCCACAAGACTATCTCCCGCAGCTTGCTGCACAGGGATACTTCTGCAGTGGCCTGAGTCTCCTGAAGGGGCACAGTTCCATGAAGAGTTGAGAGGACCTGCACCTGTGGAAAGCATCCGCCTCAGTCGTGCAGCATGCTGGCACAAGCCTATCTCCTGCAGCTGACTGCACAGCGATACTTCTGCAGTGGCCTGAGTCTCCTGAAGGGGCACAGTTCCATGAAGAGTTGGGTGGACCTGGACCTGTGGAAAGCATCCGCCTCAGTCGTGCAGCATGCTGGCACAAGACTATCTCCCGCAGCTGGCTGCACAGGGATACTTCTGCAGTGGCCTGAGTCTCCTGAAGGGGCACAGTTCCAGGACGGGTTGGGAGGACCTGCACCTGTGAAAGCATCCGCCTCAGTTGTGCAGCATGCTGGCACAAGACTATGTCCCGCAGCTGACTGCACAGGGATACTTCTGCAGTGGCCTGAGTCTCCTGAAGGGGCACAGTTCCATGAAGAGTTGGGTGGACCTGGACCTGTGGAAAGCATCTGCCTCAGTCGTGCAGCATGCTGCCACAAGACTATCTCCCGCAGCTGGCTAGACAGGGATACTTCTGCAGTGGCCTGAGTCTCCTGAAGGGGCACAGTTCCATGAAGAGTTGGGAGGACTTGCACCTCTGGAAAGCATCCGACTGAGTCGTGTAGCATGCTGGCACAAGACTATCTCCCGATGCTGGCTGCACAGGGATACTTCTGCAGTGGTCTGAGTCTCCTGAAGGGGCACAGTTCCATGAAGAGTTGGGAGGACCTACATCTGTGGAAAGCATCCGCGTCGGTCGTGCAGCATGCTGGCACAAGACTATCTCCCGCAGCTGGCTGCACAGGGATACTTCTGCAGTGGCCTGAGTCTCCTGAAGGGGCACAGTTCCAGGACGGGTTGGGAGGACCTGCACCTGTGAAAGCATCCGCCTCAGTTGTGCAGCATGCTGGCACAAGACTATGTCCCGCAGCTGACTGCACAGGGATACTTCTGCAGTGGCCTGAGTCTCCTGAAGGGGCACAGTTCCATGAAGAGTTGGGTGGACCTGGACCTGTGGAAAGCATCTGCCTCAGTCGTGCAGCATGCTGCCACAAGACTATCTCCCGCAGCTGGCTAGACAGGGATACTTCTGCAGTGGCCTGAGTCTCCTGAAGGGGCACAGTTCCATGAAGAGTTGGGAGGACTTGCACCTCTGGAAAGCATCCGACTGAGTCGTGTAGCATGCTGGCACAAGACTATCTCCCGCAGCTGGCTGCACAGGGATACGTATGCAGTGGCCTGAGTCTCCTGAAGGGGCACAGTTCCATGAAGAGTTGGGAGGACCTGCACCTGTGGAAAGCATCTGCCTCAGTCGTGCAGCATGCTGGCACAAGACTATCTCCCGCAGCTGGCTGCACAGGGATACTTCTGCAGTGGCCTGTGTCTCCTGAAGGGGCAGATTTCCATGAAGATTTGGGAGGACCTGCATCTGTGGAAATCATCCGCCTCAGTCGTGCAGCATGCTGCACAAGACTATCTCCCGCAGCTGGCTGCACAGGGATACTTCTTCAGTGGACTGAGTCTCCTGAAGGGGCACAGTTCCATGAAGAGTTGGGAGGACCTGCACCTGTGGAAAGCATCCGCCTCAATCGTGCAGCATGCTGGCACAAGACTATCTCCCGCAGATGGCTGCACAGGGATACTTCTGCAGTGGCCTGAGTCTCCTGAAGGGGCACAGTTCCATGAAGAGTTGGGAGGACCTGCACCTGTGGAAAGCATCCGCCTCAGTCGTGCAGGATGCTTGCACAAGACTATCTCCCGCAGCTGGCTGCACAGGGATACTTCTGTAGTGGACTGAGTCTCCTGAAGGGGCATAGTTCCATGAAGAGTTGGGAGGACCTGCACCTGTGCAAAGCATCCGCCTCAGTCGTGCAGCAGGCTGGCACAAGACTATCTCCCGCAGCTGGCTGCACAGGGATACTTCTGCAGTGGCCTGAGTCTCCTGAAGGGGCACAGTTCCATGAAGAGTTGTGAGGACCTGCACCTGTGGAAAGCATCCGCCTCAGTCGTGCAGCATGCTGGCACAAGACTATGTCCCGCAGCTGACTGCATAGGGATACTTCTGCAGTGGCCTGAGTCTCCTGAAGGGGCACAGTTCCATGAAGAGTTGGGTGGACCTGGACCTGTGGAAAGCATCCGCCTCAGTCGTGCAGCATGCTGCCACAAGACTATCTCCCGCAGCTGGCTAGACAGGGATACTTCTGCAGTGGCCTGAGTCTCCTGAAGGGCACAGTTCCATGAAGAGTTGGGAGGACTTGCACCTCTGGAAAGCATCCGACTCAGTCGTGTAGCATGCTGGCACAAGACTATCTCCCGATGCTGGCTGCACAGGGATACTTCTGCAGTGGCCTGAGTCTCCTGAAGGGGCACAGTTCCATGAAGAGTTGAGAGGACCTACATCTGTGGAAAGCATCCGCCTCAGTCGTGCAGCATGCTGGCACAAGACTATCTCCCGCAGCTGGCTGCACAGGGATACTTCTGCAGTGGCCTGAGTCTCCTGAAGGGGCACAGTTCCATGAAGAGTTGGGAGGACCTGCACCTGTGGAAAGCATCCGCCTCAGTCGTGCAGCATGCTGGCACAAGACTATCTCCCGCAGCTGGCTGCACTGGGATACTTCTGCAGTGGCCTGAGTCTCCTGAAGGGGCACATTTCCATGAAGAGTTGGGAGGACCTGCACCTGTGGAAAGCATCCGCCTCAGTCGTGCAGCATGCTGGCACAAGAATATCTCCCACAGCTGGCTGCACAGGGATACTTCTGCAGTGGCCTGAGTCTCCTGAAAGGGCACAGTTCCATGAAGAGTTGGGAGGACCTGCACCTGTGGAAAGCATCCGCCTCAGTCGTGCAGCATGCTGGCACAACATTATCTCCCGCAGTTGGCTGCACAGGGATACTTCTGCAGTGGCGTGAGTCTCCTGAAGGGGCACAGTTCCATGAAGAGTTGGGTGGACCTGCACCTGTGGAAAGCATCTGCCTCAGTCCTGCAGCATGCTGCCACAAGACTATATCCCGCAGCTGGCTGCACAGGGATACTTCTGCAGTGGCCTGAGTCTCCTGAAGGGGCACAGTTCCATGAAGAGTTTGGTGGACCTGCACCTGTGGAAAGCATCCGCCTCAGTCGTGCAGCATGCTGCCACAAGACTATCTCCCGCAGCTGGCTGCACAGGGATACTTCTGCAGTGGCCTGAGTCTCCTGAAGCGGCACAGTTCCATGAAGAGTTGGGAGGACCTGCACCTGTGGAAAGCATCCGCCTCAGTCATGCAGCATGCTGCCACAAGACTATCTCCCGCAGCTGACTGTACAGGGATACTTCTGCAGTGACCTGAGTCTCCTGAAGGGGCACAGTTCCATGAAGAGTTGGGAGGACCTGCACCTGTGGAAAGCATCCTCCTCAGTCATGCAGCATGCTGGCACAAGACTGTCTCCCGCCGCTGGCTGCACAGGGATACTTCTGCAGTGGCCTGAGTCTCCTGAAGGGGCACAGTTCCATGAAGAGTTGGGAGGACCTTCACCTGTGGAAAGCATCCGCCTCAGTCGTGCAGCATGCTGCACAAGACTATCTCCCGCAGCTGGCTGCACAGGGATACTTCTGCAGTGGGCTGAGTCTCCTGAAGGGGCACAGTTCCATGAAGAGTTGGGAGGACCTTCACCTGTGGAAAGCATCCGCCTCAGTCGTGCAGCATGCTGGCACAAGACTATCTCCCGCAGCTAGCTGCACAGGTATACTTCTGCAGTGACCTGAGTCTCCTGAAGGGGCACTGTTCCATGAAGAGTTGGGAGGACCTGCACCTGTGGAACGCATCCGCCTCAGTCGTGCAGAATGCTGGCACAAGACAATCTCCCGCAGGTGGCTGCACAGGGATACTTCTGCAGTGGCCTGAGTCTCCTGAAAGGGCATAGTTCCATGAAGAGTTGAGTGGACCTGAACCTGTGGAAAGTATCCGCTTAAGTCGTGCAGCATGCTGCCACAAGACTGTCTCCCGCAGCTGGCTGCACAGGGATACTTCTGCAGTGGCCTGAGTCTCCTGAAGGGGCACAGTTCCATGAAGAGTTGGGAGGACCTGCACCTGTGGAAAGCATCCGCCTTAGTCGTGCAGCATGCTTGCACAAGACTATGTCCCGCAGCTGGCTGCACAGGGATACTTCTGCAGTGGCCTGAGTCTCCTGAAGGGGCACAGTTCCATGAAGAGTTGGGAGGACCTACATCTGTGGAAAGCATCCGCGTCGGTCGTGCAGCATGCTTGCACAAGACTATCTCCCGCAGTTGGCTGCACAGGGACACTTCTGCAGTGGCCTGAGTTTCCTGAAGGGGCACAGTTCCATGAAGAGTTGGGAGGACCTGCACCTGTGGAAAGCATCCGCCTTAGTCGTGCAGCATGCTTGCACAAGACTATCTCCCTCAGCTGGCTGCACAGGGATACTTCTGCAGTGGCCTGAGTCTCCTGAAGGGGCACAGTTCCATGAAGAGTTGAGAGGACCTGCACCTGTGGAAAGCATCCGCCTCAGTCGTGCAGCATGCTGCCACAAGACTATCTCCCGCAGCTTGCTGCACAGGGATACTTCTGCAGTGGTCGTAGTGTCCTGAAGGGGCACAGTTCCAGGAAGAGTTGGGAGGACCTGCATCTGTGAAAGCATCCGCCTCAGTCGTGCAGCATGCTGGCACAAGACTATCTCCCGCAGCTGACTGCACAGGGATACTTCTGCAGTGGTCGTAGTCTCCTGAAGGGGCACAGTTCCAGGAAGAGTTGGGAGGACCTGCATCTGTGAAAGCATCCGCCTCAGTCGTGCAGCATGCTGGCACAAGACTATCTCCCGCAGCTGACTGCACAGGAATACTTCTGCAGTGGCCTGAGTCTCCTGAAGGGGCACAGTTCCATGAAGAGTTGGGTGGACCTGGACCTGTGGAAAGCATCCGCCTCAGTCGTGCAGCATGCTGGCACAAGACTATCTCCCGCAGCTGGCTGCACAGGGATACTTCTGCAGTGGCCTGAGTCTCCTGAAGGGGCACAGTTCCATGAAGAGTTGGGTGGACCTGGACCTGTGGAAAGCATCCGCCTCAGTCGTGCAGCATGCTGCCACAAGACTATCTCCCGCAGCTGGCTAGACAGGGATACTTCTGCAGTGGCCTGAGTCTCCTGAAGGGGCACAGTTCCATGAAGAGTTGGGAGGACTTGCACCTCTGGAAAGCATCCGACTGAGTCGTGTAGCATGCTGGCACAAGACTGTCTCCCGATGCTGGCTGCACAGGGATACTTCTGCAGTGGTCTGAGTCTCCTGAAGGGGCACAGTTCCATGAAGAGTTGGGAGGACCTACATCTGTGGAAAGCATCCGCGTCGGTCGTGCAGCATGCTGGCACAAGACTATCTATCGCAGCTGGCTGCACAGAGATACTTCTGCAGTGGCCTGAGACTCCTGAAGGGGCACAGTTCCATGAAGAGTTGGGAGGACCTGCATCTGTGGAAAGCATCTGCCTCAGTCGTGCAGCATGCTGGCACAAGACTATCTCCCGCAGCTGGCTGCACAGGGATACTTCTGCAGTGGCCTGAGTCTCCTGAAGGGGCAGATTTCCATGAAGATTTGGGAGGACCTGCATCTGTGGAAATCATCCGCCTCAGTCGTGCAGCATGCTGCACAAGACTATCTCCCGCAGCTTGCTGCACAGGGATACTTCTGCAGTGGCCTGAGTCTCCTGAAGGGGCACAGTTCCATGAAGAGTTGAGAGGACCTGCACCTGTGGAAAGCATCCGCCTCAGTCGTGCAGCATGCTGCCACAAGACTATCTCCCGCAGCTTGCTGCACAGGGATACTTCTGCAGTGGCCTGAGTCTCCTGAAGGGGCACAGTTCCATGAAGAGTTGAGAGGACCTGCACCTGTGGAAAGCATCCGCCTCAGTCGTGCAGCATGCTGGCACAAGCCTATCTCCTGCAGCTGACTGCACAGCGATACTTCTGCAGTGGCCTGAGTCTCCTGAAGGGGCACAGTTCCATGAAGAGTTGGGTGGACCTGGACCTGTGGAAAGCATCCGCCTCAGTCGTGCAGCATGCTGGCACAAGACTATCTCCCGCAGCTGGCTGCACAGGGATACTTCTGCAGTGGCCTGAGTCTCCTGAAGGGGCACAGTTCCAGGACGGGTTGGGAGGACCTGCACCTGTGGAAAGCATCCGCCTCAGTCGTGCAGCATGCTTGAACAAGACTATCTCCCGCAGCTGGCTGCACAGTGATACTTCTGCAGTGGACTGAGTCGCCTGAAGGGGCACAGTTCCATGACGAGTTGGGAGGACCTGCGCCTGTGCAAAGCATCCACCTCAGTCGTGCAGCATGCTGGCACAAGACTATCTCCCGCAGCTGGCTGCCAGGGATACTTCTGCAGTGGCCTGAGTCTCCTGAAGGGGCACAGTTCCATGAAGAGTTGGGAGGACCTGAACCTGTGGAAAGCATCCTCCTCAGTCGTGCAGCATGCTTGCACAAGACTATCTCCCGCAGCTGGCTGCACAGGGATACTTCTGCAGTGGCCTGAGTCTCCTGAAGGGGCACAGTTCCATGAAGAGTTGAGAGGACCTGCACCTGTGGAAAGCATCCGCCTCAGTCGTGCAGCATGCTGCCACAAGACTATCTCCCGCTGCTGGCTGCACAGGGATACTTCTGCAGTGGTCGTAGTCTCCTGAAGGGGCACAGTTCCAGGAAGAGTTAGGAGGACCTGCACCTGTGAAAGCATCCGCCTCAGTCGTGCAGCATGCTGGCACAAGACTATCTCCCGCAGCTGACTGCACAGGGATACATCTGCAGTGGCCTGAGTCTCCTGAAGGGGCACAGTTCCATGAAGAGTTGGGTGGACCTGGACCTGTGGAAAGCATCTGCCTCAGTCGTGCAGCATGCTGGCACAAGACTATCTCCCGCAGCGGCTGCACAGGGATACTTCTGCAGTGGCCTGAGTCTCCTGAAGGGGCACAGTTCCAGGAAGAGTTGGGAGGACCTGCACCTGTGAAAGCATCCGCCTCAGTGGTGCAGCATGCTGGCACAAGACTATCTCCCGCAGCTGGCTAGACAGGGATACTTCTGCAGTGGCCTGAGTTTCCTGAAGGGGCACAGTTCCATGAAGAGTTGGGTGGACCTGGACCTGTGGAAAGCATCTGCCTCAGTCGTGCAGCATGCTGGCACAAGACTATCTCCCGCAGCGGCTGCACAGGGATACTTCTGCAGTGGCCTGAGTCTCCTGAAGGGGCACAGTTCCAGGAAGAGTTGGGAGGACCTGGACCTGTGGAAAGCATCCGCCTCAGTCGTGCAGCATGCTGCCACAAGACTATCTCCCGCAGCTGGCTAGACAGGGATACTTCTGCAGTGGCCTGAGTTTCCTGAAGGGGCACAGTTCCATGAAGAGTTGGGAGGACCTGCACCTGTGGAAAGCATCCGCCTCAGTCGTGCAGCATGCTGGCAGAAGACTATCTCCCGCAGCTGGCTGCACAGGGATACTTCTGCAGTGGCCTGAGTCTCCTGAAGGGGCACAGTTCCATGAAGAGTTGGGAGGACCTGCACCTGTGGAAAGCATCCGCCTCAGTCGTGCAGCATGCTTGCACAAGACTATCTCCCGCAGCTGGCTGCACAGGGATACTTCTGCAGTGGACTGAGTCTCCTGAAGGGGCACAGTTCCATGAAGAGTTGGGAGGACCTGCACCTGTGGAAAGCATCCGCCTCAGTCGTGCAGCATGCTGGCACAAGACTATCTCCCGCAGCCGGCTGCACAGGGATACTTCTGCAGTGGCCTGAGTCTCCTGAAGGGGCACAGTTCCATGAAGAGTTGGGAGGACCTGCACCTGTGGAAAGCATCCGCCTCAGTCGTGCAGCATGCTTGCACAAGACTATCTCCCGCAGCTGGCTGCACAGGGATACTTCTGCAGTGGCCTGAGTCTCCTGAAGGGGCACAGTTCCATGAAGAGTTGGGAGGACCTGCACCTGTGGAAAGCATCCGCCTCAGTTGTGCAGCATGCTTGCACAAGACTATCTCCCGCAGCTGGCTGCACAGTGATACTTCTGCAGTGGACTGAGTCGCCTGAAGGGGCACAGTTCCATGACGAGTTGGGAGGACCTGCGCCTGTGCAAAGCATCCACCTCAGTCGTGCAGCATGCTGGCACAAGACTATCTCCCGCAGCTGGCTGCACAGGGATACTTCTGCAGTGGCCTGAGTCTCCTGAAGGGGCACAGTTCCATGAAGAGTTGAGAGGACCTGCACCTGTGGAAAGCATCCGCCTCAGTCATGCAGCATGCTGCCACAAGACTATCTCCCGCTGCTGGCTGCACAGTGATACTTCTGCAGTGGACTGAGTCTCCTGAAGGGGCACAGTTCCATGACGAGTTGGGAGGACCTGCGCCTGTGCAAAGCATCCACCTCAGTCGTGCAGCATGCTGGCACAAGACTATCTCCCGCAGCTGACTGCACAGGGATACTTCTGCAGTGGTCGTAGTCTCCTGAAGGGGCACAGTTCCAGGAAGAGTTGGGAGGACCTGCATCTGTGAAAGCATCCGCCTCAGTCGTGCAGCATGCTGGCACAAGACTATCTCCCGCAGCTGACTGCACAGGGATACTTCTGCAGTGGCCTGAGTCTCCTGAAGGGGCACAGTTCCATGAAGAGTTGGGTGGACCTGGACCTGTGGAAAGCATCCGCCTCAGTCGTGCAGCATGCTGGCACAAGACTATCTCCCGCAGCTGGCTGCACAGGGATACTTCTGCAGTGGCCTGAGTCTCCTGAAGGGGCACAGTTCCATGAAGAGTTGGGTGGACCTGGACCTGTGGAAAGCATCCGCCTCAGTCGTGCAGCATGCTGCCACAAGACTACCTCCCGCAGCTGGCTAGACAGGGATACTTCTGCAGTGGCCTGAGTCTCCTGAAGGGGCACAGTTCCTTGAAGAGTTGGGAGGACTTGCACCTCTGGAAAGCATCCGACTGAGTCGTGTAGCATGCTGGCACAAGACTGTCTCCCGATGCTGGCTGCACAGGGATACTTCTGCAGTGGTCTGAGTCTCCTGAAGGGGCACAGTTCCATGAAGACTTGGGAGGACCTACATCTGTGGAAAGCATCCGCGTCGGTCGTGCAGCATGCTGGCACAAGACTATCTCCCGCAGCTGGCTGCACAGGGATACTTCTGCAGTGGCCTGAGTCTCCTGAAGGGGCACAGTTCCATGAAGAGTTGGGAGGACCTGCACCTGTGGAAAGCATCTGCCTCAGTCGTGCAGCATGCTGGCACAAGACTATCTCCCGCAGCTGGCTGCACAGGGATACTTCTGCAGTGGCCTGAGTCTCCTGAAGGGGCAGATTTCCATGAAGATTTGGGAGGACCTGCATCTGTGGAAATCATCCGCCTCAGTCATGCAGCATGCTTCACAAGACTATCTCCTGCAGCTGGCTGCACAGGGATACTTCTTCAGTGGACTGAGTCTCCTGAAGGGGCACAGTTCCATGAAGAGTTGGGAGGACCTGCACCTGTGGAAAGCATCTGCCTCAGTCGTGCAGCATGCTGGCACAAGACTATCTCCCGCAGCTGGCTGCACAGAGATACTTCTGCAGTGGCCTGAGTCTCCTGAAGGGGCAGATTTCCATGAAGATTTGGGAGGACCTGCATCTGTGGAAATCATCCGCCTAATTCGTGCAGCATGCTGCACAAGACTATCTCCCGCAGCTGGCTGCACAGGGATACTTCTTCAGTGGACTGAGTCTCCTGAAGGGGCACAGTTCCAAGAAGAGTTGGGAGGACCTGCACCTGTGGAAAGCATCCGCCTCAGTCGTGCAGCATGCTGGCACAAGACTATCTCCCGCAGCTGGCTGCACAGGGATACTTCTGCAGTGGCCTGAGTCTCCTGAAGGGGCACAGTTCCATGAAGAGTTGGGAGGACCTGCACCTGTGGAAAGCATCCGCCTCAGTCGTGCAGCATGCTTGCACAAGACTATCTCCCGCAGCTTGCTGCACAGGGATACTTCTGTAGTGGACTGAGTCTCCTGAAGGGGCACAGTTCCATGAAGAGTTGGGAGGACCTGCACCTGTGCAAAGCATCCGCCTCAGTCGTGCAGCATGCTGGCACAAGACTATCTCCCTCAGCTGGCTGCACAGGGATACTTCTGCAGTGGCCTGAGTCTCCTGAAGGGGCACAGTTCCATGAAGAGTTGAGAGGACCTGCACCTGTGGAAAGCATCCGCCTCAGTCGTGCAGCATGCTGCCACAAGACTATCTCCCGCAGCTTGCTGCACAGGGATACTTCTGCAGTGGTCGTAGTGTCCTGAAGGGGCACAGTTCCAGGAAGAGTTGGGAGGACCTGCATCTGTGAAAGCATCCGCCTCAGTCGTGCAGCATGCTGGCACAAGACTATCTCCCGCAGCTGACTGCACAGGGATACTTCTGCAGTGGTCGTAGTCTCCTGAAGGGGCACAGTTCCAGGAAGAGTTGGGAGGACCTGCATCTGTGAAAGCATCCGCCTCAGTCGTGCAGCATGCTGGCACAAGACTATCTCCCGCAGCTGACTGCACAGGAATACTTCTGCAGTGGCCTGAGTCTCCTGAAGGGGCACAGTTCCATGAAGAGTTGGGTGGACCTGGACCTGTGGAAAGCATCCGCCTCAGTCGTGCAGCATGCTGGCACAAGACTATCTCCCGCAGCTGGCTGCACAGGGATACTTCTGCAGTGGCCTGAGTCTCCTGAAGGGGCACAGTTCCATGAAGAGTTGGGTGGACCTGGACCTGTGGAAAGCATCCGCCTCAGTCGTGCAGCATGCTGCCACAAGACTATCTCCCGCAGCTGGCTAGACAGGGATACTTCTGCAGTGGCCTGAGTCTCCTGAAGGGGCACAGTTCCATGAAGAGTTGGGAGGACTTGCACCTCTGGAAAGCATCCGACTGAGTCGTGTAGCATGCTGGCACAAGACTGTCTCCCGATGCTGGCTGCACAGGGATACTTCTGCAGTGGTCTGAGTCTCCTGAAGGGGCACAGTTCCATGAAGAGTTGGGAGGACCTACATCTGTGGAAAGCATCCGCGTCGGTCGTGCAGCATGCTGGCACAAGACTATCTATCGCAGCTGGCTGCACAGAGATACTTCTGCAGTGGCCTGAGACTCCTGAAGGGGCACAGTTCCATGAAGAGTTGGGAGGACCTGCATCTGTGGAAAGCATCTGCCTCAGTCGTGCAGCATGCTGGCACAAGACTATCTCCCGCAGCTGGCTGCACAGGGATACTTCTGCAGTGGCCTGAGTCTCCTGAAGGGGCAGATTTCCATGAAGATTTGGGAGGACCTGCATCTGTGGAAATCATCCGCCTCAGTCGTGCAGCATGCTGCACAAGACTATCTCCCGCAGCTGGCTGCACAGGGATACTTCTTCAGTGGACTGAGTCTCCTGAAGGGGCACAGTTCCATGAAGAGTTGGGAGGACCTGCACCTGTGGAAAGCATCCGCCTCAGTCGTGCAGCATGCTGGCACAAGACTATCTCCCGCAGCTGGCTGCACAGGGATACTTCTGCAGTGGCCTGAGTCTCCTGAAGGGGCACAGTTCCATGAAGAGTTGGGAGGACCTGCACCTGTGGAAAGCATCCGCCTCAGTCGTGCAGGATGCTTGCACAAGACTATCTCCCGCAGCTGGCTGCACAGGGATACTTCTGTAGTGGACTGAGTCTCCTGAAGGGGCACAGTTCCATGAAGAGTTCGGAGGACCTGCACCTGTGCAAAGCATCCGCCTCAGTCGTGCAGCATGCTGGCACAAGACTATCTCCCGCAGCTGGCTGCACAGGGATACTTCTGCAGTGGCCTGAGTCTCCTGAAGGGGCAGAGTTCCATGAAGAGTTGTGAGGACCTGCACCTGTGGAAAGCATCCGCCTCAGTCGTGCAGCATGCTGCCACAAGACTATCTCCCGCAGCTTGCTGCACAGGGATACGTCTGCAGTGGTCGTAGTCTCCTGAAGGGGCACAGTTCCAGGAAGAGTTGGGAGGACCTGCATCTGTGAAAGCATCCGCCTCAGTCGTGCAGCATGCTGGCACAAGACTATCTCCCGCAGCTGACTGCACAGGGATACTTCTGCAGTGGCCTGAGTCTCCTGAAGGGGCACAGTTCCATGAAGAGTTGGGTGGACCTGGACCTGTGGAAAGCATCCGCCTCAGTCGTGCAGCATGCTGACACAAGACTATCTCCCGAAGCTGGCTGCACAGGGATACTTCTGCAGTGGCCTGAGTCTCCTGAAGGGGCACAGTTCCAGGAAGAGTTGGGAGGACCTGCACCTGTGAAAGCATCCGCCTCAGTCGTGCAGCATGCTGGCACAAGACTATGTCCCGCAGCTGACTGCACAGGGATACTTCTGCAGTGGCCTGAGTCTCCTGAAGGGGCACAGTTCCATGAAGAGTTGGGTGGACCTGGACCTGTGGAAAGCATCCGCCTCAGTCGTGCAGCATGCTGCCACAAGACTATCTCCCGCAGCTGGCTAGACAGGGATACTTCTGCAGTGGCCTGAGTCTCCTGAAGGGGCACAGTTCCATGAAGAGTTGGGAGGACCTACATCTGTGGAAAGCATCCGCGTCGGTCGTGCAGCATGCTGGCACAAGACTATCTCCCGATGCTGGCTGCACAGGGATACTTCTGCAGTGGTCTGAGTCTCCTGAAGGGTCACAGTTCCATGAAGAGTTGGGAGGACCTACATCTGTGGAAAGCATCCGCGTCGGTCGTGCAGCATGCTGGCACAAGACTATCTCCCGCAGCTGGCTGCACAGGGATACTTCTGCAGTGGCCTGAGTCTCCTGAAGGGGCACAGTTCCATGAAGAGTTGGGAGGACCTGCACCTGTGGAAAGCATCTGCCTCAGTCGTGCAGCATGCTGGCACAAGACTATCTCCCGCAGGTGGCTGCACAGGGATACTTCTGCAGTGGCCTGAGTCTCCTGAAGGGGCAGATTTCCACGAAGATTTGGGAGGACCTGCATCTGTGGAAATCATCCGCCTCAGTCGTGCAGCATGCTGCACAAGACTATCTCCCGCAGCTGGCTGCACAGGGATACTTCTGCAGTGGCCTGAGTCTCCTGAAGGGGCACAGTTCCATGAAGAGTTGAGAGGACCTGCACCTGTGGAAAGCATCCGCCTCAGTCGTGCAGCATGCTGCCACAAGACTATCTCCCGCAGCTTGCTGCACAGGGATACTTCAGCAGTGGTCGTAGTCTCCTGAAGGGCACAGTTCCAGGAAGAGTTGGGAGGACCTGCATTTGTGAAAGCATCCGCCTCAGTCGTGCAGCATGCTGGCACAAGACTATCTCCCGCAGCTGACTGCACAGCGATACTTCTGCAGTGGCCTGAGTCTCCTGAAGGGGCACAGTTCCATGAAGAGTTGGGTGGACCTGGACCTGTGGAAAGCATCCACCTCAGTCGTGCAGCATGCTGGCACAAGACTATCTCCCGCAGCTGGCTGCACAGGGATACTTCTGCAGTGGCCTGAGTCTCCTGAAGGGGCACAGTTCCAGGACGGGTTGGGAGGACCTGCACCTGTGAAAGCATCCGCCTCAGTTGTGCAGCATGCTGGCACAAGACTATGTCCCGCAGCTGACTGCACAGGGATACTTCTGCAGTGGCCTGAGTCTCCTGAAGGGGCACAGTTCCATGAAGAGTTGGGTGGACCTGGACCTGTGGAAAGCATCCGCCTCAGTCGTGCAGCATGCTGCCACAAGACTATCTCCCGCAGCTGGCTAGACAGGGATACTTCTGCAGTGGCCTGAGTCTCCTGAAGGGGCACAGTTCCATGAAGAGTTGGGAGGACTTGCACCTCTGGAAAGCATCCGACTGAGTCGTGTAGCATGCTGGCACAAGACTATCTCCCGATGCTGGCTGCACAGGGATACTTCTGCAGTGGTCTGAGTCTCCTGAAGGGGCACAGTTCCATGAAGAGTTGGGAGGACCTACATCTGTGGAAAGCATCCGCGTCGGTCGTGCAGCATGCTGGCACAAGACTATCTCCCGCAGCTGGCTGCACAGGGATACTTCTGCAGTGGCCTGAGTCTCCTGAAGGGGCACAGTTCCATGAAGAGTTGGGAGGACCTACATCTGTGGAAAGCATCCGCGTCGGTCGTGCAGCATGCTGGCACAAGACTATCTCCCGCAGCTGGCTGCACAGGGATACGTATGCAGTGGCCTGAGTCTCCTGAAGGGGCACAGTTCCATGAAGAGTTGGGAGGACCTGCACCTGTGGAAAGCATCTGCCTCAGTCGTGCAGCATGCTGGCACAAGACTATCTCCCGCAGCTGGCTGCACAGGGATACTTCTGCAGTGGCCTGTGTCTCCTGAAGGGGCAGATTTCCATGAAGATTTGGGAGGACCTGCATCTGTGGAAAGCATCCGCCTCAGTCGTGCAGCATGCTGCCACAAGACTATCTCCCGCAGCTTGCTGCACAGGGATACTTCTGCAGTGGTCGTAGTCTCCTGAAGGGGCACAGTTCCAGGAAGAGTTGGGAGGACCTGCATCTGTGAAAGCATCCGCCTCAGTCGTGCAGCATGCTGGCACAAGACTATCTCCCGCAGCTGACTGCACAGGGATACTTCTGCAGTGGCCTGAGTCTCCTGAAGGGGCACAGTTCCATGAAGAGTTGGGTGGACCTGGACCTGTGGAAAGCATCCGCCTCAGTCGTGCAGCATGCTGACACAAGACTATCTCCCGAAGCTGGCTGCACAGGGATACTTCTGCAGTGGCCTGAGTCTCCTGAAGGGGCACAGTTCCAGGAAGAGTTGGGAGGACCTGCACCTGTGAAAGCATCCGCCTCAGTCGTGCAGCATGCTGGCACAAGACTATGTCCCGCAGCTGACTGCACAGGGATACTTCTGCAGTGGCCTGAGTCTCCTGAAGGGGCACATTTCCATGAAGAGTTGGGTGGACCTGGACCTGTGGAAAGCATCCGCCTCAGTCGTGCAGCATGCTGCCACAAGACTATCTCCCGCAGCTGGCTAGACAGGGATACTTCTGCAGTGGCCTGAGTCTCCTGAAGGGGCACAGTTCCATGAAGAGTTGGGAGGACTTGCACCTCTGGAAGGCATCCGACTGAGTCGTGTAGCATGCTGGCACAAGACTATCTCCCGATGCTGGCTGCACAGGGATACTTCTGCAGTGGTCTGAGTCTCCTGAAGGGTCACAGTTCCATGAAGAGTTGGGAGGACCTACATCTGTGGAAAGCATCCGCGTCGGTCGTGCAGCATGCTGGCACAAGACTATCTCCCGCAGCTGGCTGCACAGGGATACTTCTGCAGTGGCCTGAGTCTCCTGAAGGGGCACAGTTCCATGAAGAGTTGGGAGGACCTGCACCTGTGGAAAGCATCTGCCTCAGTCGTGCAGCATGCTGGCACAAGACTATCTCCCGCAGGTGGCTGCACAGGGATACTTCTGCAGTGGCCTGAGTCTCCTGAAGGGGCAGATTTCCACGAAGATTTGGGAGGACCTGCATCTGTGGAAATCATCCGCCTCAGTCGTGCAGCATGCTGCACAAGACTATCTCCCGCAGCTGGCTGCACAGGGATACTTCTTCAGTGGACTGAGTCTCCTGAAGCGGCACAGTTCCATGAAGAGTTGGGAGGACCTGCACCTGTGCAAAGCATCCGCCTCAGTCGTGCAGCATGCTGGCACAAGACTATCTCCCGCAGCTGGCTGCACAGGGATACTTCTGCAGTGGCCTGAGTCTCCTGAAGGGGCACAGTTCCATGAAGAGTTGAGAGGACCTGCACCTGTGGAAAGCATCCGCCTCAGTCGTGCAGCATGCTGCCACAAGACTATCTCCCGCAGCTTGCTGCACAGGGATACTTCTGCAGTGGCCTGAGTCTCCTGAAGGGGCACAGTTCCATGAAGAGTTGAGAGGACCTGCACCTGTGGAAAGCATCCGCCTCAGTCGTGCAGCATGCTGGCACAAGCCTATCTCCTGCAGCTGACTGCACAGCGATACTTCTGCAGTGGCCTGAGTCTCCTGAAGGGGCACAGTTCCATGAAGAGTTGGGTGGACCTGGACCTGTGGAAAGCATCCGCCTCAGTCGTGCAGCATGCTGGCACAAGACTATCTCCCGCAGCTGGCTGCACAGGGATACTTCTGCAGTGGCCTGAGTCTCCTGAAGGGGCACAGTTCCAGGACGGGTTGGGAGGACCTGCACCTGTGAAAGCATCCGCCTCAGTTGTGCAGCATGCTGGCACAAGACTATGTCCCGCAGCTGACTGCACAGGGATACTTCTGCAGTGGCCTGAGTCTCCTGAAGGGGCACAGTTCCATGAAGAGTTGGGTGGACCTGGACCTGTGGAAAGCATCTGCCTCAGTCGTGCAGCATGCTGCCACAAGACTATCTCCCGCAGCTGGCTAGACAGGGATACTTCTGCAGTGGCCTGAGTCTCCTGAAGGGGCACAGTTCCATGAAGAGTTGGGAGGACTTGCACCTCTGGAAAGCATCCGACTGAGTCGTGTAGCATGCTGGCACAAGACTATCTCCCGATGCTGGCTGCACAGGGATACTTCTGCAGTGGTCTGAGTCTCCTGAAGGGGCACAGTTCCATGAAGAGTTGGGAGGACCTACATCTGTGGAAAGCATCCGCGTCGGTCGTGCAGCATGCTGGCACAAGACTATCTCCCGCAGCTGGCTGCACAGGGATACTTCTGCAGTGGCCTGAGTCTCCTGAAGGGGCACAGTTCCAGGACGGGTTGGGAGGACCTGCACCTGTGAAAGCATCCGCCTCAGTTGTGCAGCATGCTGGCACAAGACTATGTCCCGCAGCTGACTGCACAGGGATACTTCTGCAGTGGCCTGAGTCTCCTGAAGGGGCACAGTTCCATGAAGAGTTGGGTGGACCTGGACCTGTGGAAAGCATCTGCCTCAGTCGTGCAGCATGCTGCCACAAGACTATCTCCCGCAGCTGGCTAGACAGGGATACTTCTGCAGTGGCCTGAGTCTCCTGAAGGGGCACAGTTCCATGAAGAGTTGGGAGGACTTGCACCTCTGGAAAGCATCCGACTGAGTCGTGTAGCATGCTGGCACAAGACTATCTCCCGCAGCTGGCTGCACAGGGATACGTATGCAGTGGCCTGAGTCTCCTGAAGGGGCACAGTTCCATGAAGAGTTGGGAGGACCTGCACCTGTGGAAAGCATCTGCCTCAGTCGTGCAGCATGCTGGCACAAGACTATCTCCCGCAGCTGGCTGCACAGGGATACTTCTGCAGTGGCCTGTGTCTCCTGAAGGGGCAGATTTCCATGAAGATTTGGGAGGACCTGCATCTGTGGAAATCATCCGCCTCAGTCGTGCAGCATGCTGCACAAGACTATCTCCCGCAGCTGGCTGCACAGGGATACTTCTTCAGTGGACTGAGTCTCCTGAAGGGGCACAGTTCCATGAAGAGTTGGGAGGACCTGCACCTGTGGAAAGCATCCGCCTCAATCGTGCAGCATGCTGGCACAAGACTATCTCCCGCAGATGGCTGCACAGGGATACTTCTGCAGTGGCCTGAGTCTCCTGAAGGGGCACAGTTCCATGAAGAGTTGGGAGGACCTGCACCTGTGGAAAGCATCCGCCTCAGTCGTGCAGGATGCTTGCACAAGACTATCTCCCGCAGCTGGCTGCACAGGGATACTTCTGTAGTGGACTGAGTCTCCTGAAGGGGCATAGTTCCATGAAGAGTTGGGAGGACCTGCACCTGTGCAAAGCATCCGCCTCAGTCGTGCAGCAGGCTGGCACAAGACTATCTCCCGCAGCTGGCTGCACAGGGATACTTCTGCAGTGGCCTGAGTCTCCTGAAGGGGCACAGTTCCATGAAGAGTTGTGAGGACCTGCACCTGTGGAAAGCATCCGCCTCAGTCGTGCAGCATGCTGGCACAAGACTATGTCCCGCAGCTGACTGCATAGGGATACTTCTGCAGTGGCCTGAGTCTCCTGAAGGGGCACAGTTCCATGAAGAGTTGGGTGGACCTGGACCTGTGGAAAGCATCCGCCTCAGTCGTGCAGCATGCTGCCACAAGACTATCTCCCGCAGCTGGCTAGACAGGGATACTTCTGCAGTGGCCTGAGTCTCCTGAAGGGCACAGTTCCATGAAGAGTTGGGAGGACTTGCACCTCTGGAAAGCATCCGACTCAGTCGTGTAGCATGCTGGCACAAGACTATCTCCCGATGCTGGCTGCACAGGGATACTTCTGCAGTGGCCTGAGTCTCCTGAAGGGGCACAGTTCCATGAAGAGTTGAGAGGACCTACATCTGTGGAAAGCATCCGCCTCAGTCGTGCAGCATGCTGGCACAAGACTATCTCCCGCAGCTGGCTGCACAGGGATACTTCTGCAGTGGCCTGAGTCTCCTGAAGGGGCACAGTTCCATGAAGAGTTGGGAGGACCTGCACCTGTGGAAAGCATCCGCCTCAGTCGTGCAGCATGCTGGCACAAGACTATCTCCCGCAGCTGGCTGCACTGGGATACTTCTGCAGTGGCCTGAGTCTCCTGAAGGGGCACATTTCCATGAAGAGTTGGGAGGACCTGCACCTGTGGAAAGCATCCGCCTCAGTCGTGCAGCATGCTGGCACAAGAATATCTCCCACAGCTGGCTGCACAGGGATACTTCTGCAGTGGCCTGAGTCTCCTGAAAGGGCACAGTTCCATGAAGAGTTGGGAGGACCTGCACCTGTGGAAAGCATCCGCCTCAGTCGTGCAGCATGCTGGCACAACATTATCTCCCGCAGTTGGCTGCACAGGGATACTTCTGCAGTGGCGTGAGTCTCCTGAAGGGGCACAGTTCCATGAAGAGTTGGGTGGACCTGCACCTGTGGAAAGCATCTGCCTCAGTCCTGCAGCATGCTGCCACAAGACTATATCCCGCAGCTGGCTGCACAGGGATACTTCTGCAGTGGCCTGAGTCTCCTGAAGGGGCACAGTTCCATGAAGAGTTTGGTGGACCTGCACCTGTGGAAAGCATCCGCCTCAGTCGTGCAGCATGCTGCCACAAGACTATCTCCCGCAGCTGGCTGCACAGGGATACTTCTGCAGTGGCCTGAGTCTCCTGAAGCGGCACAGTTCCATGAAGAGTTGGGAGGACCTGCACCTGTGGAAAGCATCCGCCTCAGTCATGCAGCATGCTGCCACAAGACTATCTCCCGCAGCTGACTGTACAGGGATACTTCTGCAGTGACCTGAGTCTCCTGAAGGGGCACAGTTCCATGAAGAGTTGGGAGGACCTGCACCTGTGGAAAGCATCCTCCTCAGTCATGCAGCATGCTGGCACAAGACTGTCTCCCGCCGCTGGCTGCACAGGGATACTTCTGCAGTGGCCTGAGTCTCCTGAAGGGGCACAGTTCCATGAAGAGTTGGGAGGACCTTCACCTGTGGAAAGCATCCGCCTCAGTCGTGCAGCATGCTGCACAAGACTATCTCCCGCAGCTGGCTGCACAGGGATACTTCTGCAGTGGGCTGAGTCTCCTGAAGGGGCACAGTTCCATGAAGAGTTGGGAGGACCTTCACCTGTGGAAAGCATCCGCCTCAGTCGTGCAGCATGCTGGCACAAGACTATCTCCCGCAGCTAGCTGCACAGGTATACTTCTGCAGTGACCTGAGTCTCCTGAAGGGGCACTGTTCCATGAAGAGTTGGGAGGACCTGCACCTGTGGAACGCATCCGCCTCAGTCGTGCAGAATGCTGGCACAAGACAATCTCCCGCAGGTGGCTGCACAGGGATACTTCTGCAGTGGCCTGAGTCTCCTGAAAGGGCATAGTTCCATGAAGAGTTGAGTGGACCTGAACCTGTGGAAAGTATCCGCTTAAGTCGTGCAGCATGCTGCCACAAGACTGTCTCCCGCAGCTGGCTGCACAGGGATACTTCTGCAGTGGCCTGAGTCTCCTGAAGGGGCACAGTTCCATGAAGAGTTGGGAGGACCTGCACCTGTGGAAAGCATCCGCCTTAGTCGTGCAGCATGCTTGCACAAGACTATGTCCCGCAGCTGGCTGCACAGGGATACTTCTGCAGTGGCCTGAGTCTCCTGAAGGGGCACAGTTCCATGAAGAGTTGGGAGGACCTACATCTGTGGAAAGCATCCGCGTCGGTCGTGCAGCATGCTTGCACAAGACTATCTCCCGCAGTTGGCTGCACAGGGACACTTCTGCAGTGGCCTGAGTTTCCTGAAGGGGCACAGTTCCATGAAGAGTTGGGAGGACCTGCACCTGTGGAAAGCATCCGCCTTAGTCGTGCAGCATGCTTGCACAAGACTATCTCCCGCAGCTGGCTGCACAGGGATACTTCTGCAGTGGCCTGAGTCTCCTGAAGGGGCACAGTTCCATGAAGAGTTGGGAGGACTTGCACCTCTGGAAAGCATCCGCCTCAGTCGTGCAGCATGCTGGCAGAAGACTATCTCCCGCAGCTGGCTGCAGAGGGATACTTCTGCAGTGGCCTGAGTTTCCTGAAGGGGCACAGTTCCATGAAGAGTTGGGAGGACCTGCACCTGTGGAAAGCATCCGCCTTAGTCGTGCAGCATGCTTGCACAAGACTATGTCCCGCAGCTGGCTGCACAGGGATACTTCTGCAGTGGCCTGAGTCTCCTGAAGGGGCACAGTTCCATGAAGAGTCGGGAGGACCTACATCTGTGGAAAGCATCCACGTCGGTCGTGCAGCATGCTGGCACAAGACTATCTCCCGCAGCTGGCTGCACAGGGATACTTCTGCAGTGGCCTGAGTCTCCTGAAGGGGCACAGTTCCATGAAGAGTTGGGAGGACCTGCACCTGTGGAAACCATCTGCCTCAGTCGTGCAGCATGCTGGCACAAGACTATCTCCCGCAGCTGGCTGCACAGGGATACTTCTGCAGTGGCCTGAGTCTCCTGAAGGGGCAGATTTCCATGAAGATTTGGGAGGACCTGCATCTGTGGAAATCATCCGCCTCAGTCGTGCAGCATGCTGCACAAGACTATCTCCCGCAGCTGGCTGCACAGGGATACTTCTTCAGTGGACTGAGTCTCCTGAAGGGGCACAGTTCCATGAAGAGTTGGGAGGACCTGCACCTGTGGAAAGCATCCGCCTCAGTCGTGCAGCATGCTGGCACAAGACTATCTCCCGCAGCTGGCTGCACAGGGATACCTCTGCAGTGGCCTGAGTCTCCTGAAGGGGCACAGTTCCATGAAGAGTTGGGAGGACCTGCACCTGTGGAAAGCATCCGCCTCAGTCGTGCAGGATGATTGCACAAGACTATCTCCCGCAGCTTGCTGCACAGGGATACTTCTGCAGTGGTCGTAGTCTCCTGAAGGGGCACAGTTCCAGGAAGAGTTAGGAGGACCTGCACCTGTGAAAGCATCCGCCTCAGTCGTGCAGCATGCTGGCACAAGACTATCTCCCGCAGCTGACTGCACAGGGATACTTTTGCAGTGGCCTGAGTCTCCTGGAGGGGCACAGTTCCATGAAGAGTTGGGTGGACCTGGACCTGTGGAAAGCATCCGCCTCAGTCATGCAGCATGCTGGCACAAGACTATCTCCCGCAGCTGGCTGCACAGGGATACTTCTGCAGTGGCCTGAGTCTCCTGAAGGGGCATAGTTCAATGAAGAGTTGGGTGGACCTGGACCTGTGGAAAGCATCCGCCTCAGTCGTGCAGCATGCTGCAAAAAGACTATCTCCAGCAGCTGGCTAGACAGGGATACTTCTGCAGTGGCCTGAGTCTCCTGAAGGGGCACAGTTCCATGAAGAGTTGGGAGGACTTGCACCTCTGGAAAGCATCCGACTCAGTCGTGTAGCATGCTGGCACAAGACTATCTCCCGATGCTGGCTGCACAGGGATACTTCTGCAGTGGCCTGAGTCTCCTGAAGGGGCACAGTTCCATGAAGAGTTGGGAGGACCTACATCTGTGGAAAGCATCCGCCTCAGTCGTGCAGCATGCTGGCACAAGACTATCTCCCGCAGCTGGCTGCACTGGGATACTTCTGCATTGGCCTGAGTCTCCTGAAGGGGCACATTTCCATGAAGAGTTGGGAGGACCTGCACCTGTGGAAAGCATCCGCCTCAGTCGTGCAGCATGCTGGCACAAGACTATCTCCCACAGCTGGCTGCACAGGGATACTTCTGCAGTGGCCTGAGTCTCCTGAAAGGGCCCAGTTCCATGAAGAGTTGGGAGGACCTGCATCTGTGGAAAGCATCCGCCTCAGTCGTGCAGCATGCAGGCACAAGACTATCTCCCGCAGCTGGCTGCATAGGGATACTTCTGCAGTGGCCTGAGTCTCCTGAAGGGGCACAGTTCCATGAAGAGTTGGGAGGACCTGCACCTGTGGAAAGCATCCGCCTCAGTCGTGCAGCATGCTGGCACAAGATTATCTCCCGCAGCTGGCTGCACAGGGATACTTCTGCAGTGGCCTGAGTCTCCTGAAGGGGCACAGTTCCATGAAGAGTTGGGTGGACCTGCACCTGTGGAAAGCATCCGCCTCAGTCGTGCAGCATGCTGCCACAAGACTATCTCCCCCAGCTGGCTGCACAGGGATACTTCTGCAGTGGCCTGAGTCTCCTGAACGGCACAGTTCCATGAAGAGTTGGGAGGACCTGCACCTGTGGAAAGCATCCGCCTCAGTCATGCAGCATGCTGCCACAAGACTATCTCCCGCAGCTGGCTGCACAGGAATACTTCTGCAGTGGCCTGAGTCTCCTGAAGGGGCACAGTTCCATGAAGAGTTGGGAGGACCTGCACCTGTGGAAAGCATCCTCCTCAGTCATGCAGCATGCTGGCACAAGACTGTCTCCCGCCGCTGGCTGCACAGGGATACTTCTGCAGTGGCCTGAGTCTCCTGAAGGGGCACAGTTCCATGAAGAGTTGGGAGGACCTTCACCTGTGGAAAGCATCCGCCTCAGTCGTGCAGCATGCTGGCACAAGACTATCTCCCGCAGCTGGCTGCACAAGGATACTTCTGCAGTGTCCTGAGTCTCCTGAAGGGGCACAGTTCCATGAATAGTTGGGAGGACATGCATCTGTGGAAAGCATCCGCCTCAGTCGTGCAGCATGCTGCACAAGACTATCTCCCGCAGCTGGCTGCACAGGGATACTTCTGCAGTGGGCTGAGTCTCCTGAAGGGGCACAGTTCCATGAAGAGTTGGGAGGACCTTCACCTGTGGAAAGCATCCGCCTCAGTCGTGCAGCATGCTGCACAAGACTATCTCCCGCAGCTGGCTGCACAGGGATACTTCTGCAGTGGGCTGAGTCTCCTGTAGGGGCACAGTTCCATGAAGAGTTGGGAGGACCTGCACCTGTGGAAAGCATCCGCCTCAGTCATGCAGAATGCTGGCACAAGACAATCTCCCGCAGCAGGCTGCACAGGGATACTTCTGCAGTGGCCTGAGTCTCCTGAAGGGGCATAGTTCCATGAAGAGTTGAGTGGACCTGAACCTGTGGAAAGTATCCGCTTAAGTCGTGCAGCATGCTGCCACAAGACTGTCTCCCGCAGCTAACTGCACAGGGATACTTCTGCAGTGGCCTGAGTTTCCTGAAGGGGCACAGTTCCATGAAGAGTTGGGAGGACCTGCACCTGTGGAAAGCATCCGCCTCAGTCGTGCAGCATGCTTGCACAAGACTATCTCCCGCAGCTGGCTGCACAGGGATACTTCTGCAGTGGACTGAGTCTCCTGAAGGGGCAGAGTTCCATGAAGAGTTGGGAGGACCTGCACCTGTGGAAAGCATCTGCCTCAGTCGTGCAGCATGCTGGCACAAGGCTATCTCCCGCAGCTGGCTGCGCAGGGATACTTCTGCAGTGGCCTGAGTCTACTGAAGGGGCACAGTTCCATGAAGAGTTGGGAGGACTTGCACCTCTGGAATGCATCCGCCTCAGTCGTGCAGCGTGCTGGCAGAAGACTATCTCCCGCAGCTGGCTGCAGAGGGATACTTCTGCAGTGGCCTGAGTTTCCTGAAGGGGCACAGTTCCATGAAGAGTTGGGAGGACCTGCACCTGTGGAAAGCATCCGCCTTAGTCGTGCAGCATGCTTGCACAAGACTATGTCCCGCAGCTGGCTGCACAGGGATACTTCTGCAGTGGCCTGAGTCTCCTGAAGGGGCACAGTTCCATGAAGAGTTGGGAGGACCTACATCTGTGGAAAGCATCCGCGTCGGTCGTGCAGCATGCTGGCACAAGACTATCTCCCGCAGCTGGCTGCACAGGGATACTTCTGCAGTGGCCTGAGTCTCCTGAAGGGGCACAGTTCCATGAAGAGTTGGGAGGACATGCACCTGTGGAAACCATCTGCCTCAGTCGTGCAGCATGCTGGCACAAGACTATCTCCCGCAGCTGGCTGCACAGGGATACTTCTGCAGTGGCCTGAGTCTCCTGAAGGGGCAGATTTCCATGAAGATTTGAGAGGACCTGCATCTGTGGAAACCATCCGCCTCAGTCGTGCAGCATGCTGCACAAGACTATCTCCCGCAGCTGGCTGCACAGGGATACTTCTTCAGTGGACTGAGTCTCCTGAAGGGGCACAGTTCCATGAAGAGTTGGGAGGACCTGCACCTGTGGAAAGCATCCGCCTCAGTCATGCAGCATGCTTGCACAAGACTATCTCCCGCAGCTGGCTGCACAGGGATACTTCTGCAGTGGCCTGAGTCTCCTAAAGGGGAACAGTTCCAGGAAGAATTGGGAGGACCTGCACCTGTGAAAGCATCCGCCTCAGTCGTGCAGCATGCTGGCACAAGACTATCTCCCGCAGCTGACTGCACAGGGATACTTCTGCAGTGGCCTGAGTCTCCTGAAGGGGCACAGTTCCATGAAGAGTTGGGTGGACCTGGACCTGTGGAAAGCATCCGCCTCAGTCGTGCAGCATGCTGGCACAAGACTATCTCCCGCAGCTGGCTGCACAGGGATACTTCTGCAGTGGCCTGAGTCTCCTGAAGGGGCACAGTTCCATGAAGAGTTGGGAGGACCTGCACCTGTGGAAAGCATCCGCCTCAGTCGTGCAGCATGCTGGCACAAGACTGTCTCCCGCCGCTGGCTGCACATGGATACTTCTGAAGTGGCCTGGGTCTCCTGAAGGGGCACAGTTCCATGAAGAGTTGGGAGGACCTTCACCTATGGAAAGCATCCGCCTCAGTCGTGCAGCATGCTGGCACAAGACTATCTCCCGCAGCTGGCTGCACAAGGATACTTCTGCAGTGTCCTGAGTCTCCTGAAGGGGCACAGTTCCATGAATAATTGGGAGGACCTGCATCTGTGGAAATCATCCGCCTCAGTCGTGCAGCATGCTGCACAAGACTATCTCCCGCAGCTGGATGCACAGGGATACTTCTGCAGTGGCCTGAGTCTCCTGAAGGGGCACAGTTCCATGAAGAGTTGGGAGGACCTTCACCTGTGGAAAGCACCCGCCTCAGTAGTGCAGCATGCTGGCACAAGACTATCTCCCGCAGCTGGCTGCACAGGGATACTTCTGCAGTGGCCTGAGTCTCCTGAAGGGGCACAGTTCCATGAAGAGTTGGGAGGACCTGCACCTGTGGAAAGCATCCGCCTCAGTCGTGCAGAATGCTGGCACAAGACAATCTCCCGCAGCTGGCTGCACAGGGATACTTCTGCAGTGGCCTGAGTCTCCTGAAGGGGCACAGTTCCATGAAGAGTTGGGTGGACCTGAACCTGTGGAAAGCATCCGCTTAAGTCGTACAGCATGCTGCCACAAGACTGTCTCCCGTAGCTGGCTGCACAGGGATACTTCTGCAGTGGCCTGAGTCTCCTGAAGGGGCACAGTTCCATTAAGAGTTGGGAGGACCTGCACCTGTGGAAAGCATCTGCCTCAGTCGTGCAGCATGCTGGCAGAAGACTATCTCCCGCTGCTGGCTGCACAGGGATACTTCTGCAGTGGCCTGAGTCTCCTGAAGGGGCACAGTTCCATGAAGAGTTGGGAGGACCTGCACCTGTGGAAAGCATCCGCCTCAGTCGTGCAGCATGCTGGCACAAGACTATCTCCCGCTGCTGGCTGCACAGGGATACTTCTGCAGTGGCCTGAGTCTCCTGAAGGGGCACAGTTCCATGAAGAGTTGGGAGGACCTGCACCTGTGGAAAGCATCCGCCTCAGTTGTGTAGCATGCTTGCACAAGACTATCTCCCGCAGCTGGCTGCACAGGGATACTTCTGCAGTGGCCTGAGTCTCCTGAAGGGGCACAGTTCCATGAAGAGTTGGGAGGACCTGCACCTGTGGAAAGCATCCACCTCAGTCGTGCAGCATGCTTGCACAAGACTATCTCCCGCAGCTGGCTGCACAGTGATACTTCTGCAGTGGACTGAGTCTCCTGAAGGGGCACAGTTCCATGAAGAGTTGGGAGGACCTTCACCTGTGGAAAGCATCCGCCTCAGTCGTGCAGCATGCTGGCACAAGACTATCTCCCGCAGCTGGCTGCACAGGGATACGTCTGCAGTGGCCTGAGTCTCCTGAAGGGGCACAGTTCCATGAAGAGTTGGGAGGACCTGCACCTGTGGAAAGCATCCGCCTCAGTCGTGCAGCATGCTGGCACAAGACTATCTCCCGCTGCTGGCTGCACAGGGATACTTCTGCAGTGGCCTGAGTCTCCTGAAGGGGCACAGTTCCATGAAGAGTTGGGAGGACCTGCACCTGTGGAAAGCATCCGCCTCAGTCGTGCAGCATGCTGGCACAAGACTATCTCCCGCTGCTGGCTGCACAGGGATACTTCTGCAGTGGCCTGAGTCTCCTGAAGGGGCACAGTTCCATGAAGAGTTGGGAGGACCTGCACCTGTGGAAAGCATCCGCCTCAGTCGTGCAGCATGCTTGCACAAGACTATCTCCCGCAGCTGGCTGCACAGGGATACTTCTGCAGTGGCCTGAGTCTCCTGAAGGGGCACAGTTCCATGAAGAGTTGGGAGGACCTGCACCTGTGGAAAGCATCCGCCTCAGTCGTGCAGCATGCTTGCACAAGACTATCTCCCGCAGCTGGCTGCACAGTGATACTTCTGCAGTGGACTGAGTCTCCTGAAGGGGCACAGTTCCATGAAGAGTTGGGAGGACCTTCACCTGTGGAAAGCATCCGCCTCAGTCGTGCAGCATGCTGGCACAAGACTATCTCCCGCAGCTGGCTGCACAGGGATACTTCTGCAGTGGCCTGAGTCTCCTGAAGGGGCACAGTTCCATGAAGAGTTGGGAGGACCTGCACCTGTGGAAAGCATCCGCCTCAGTCATGCAGAATGCTGGCACAAGACAATCTACCGCAGCTGGCTGCACAGGGATACTTCTGCAGTGGCCTGAGTCTCCTGAAGGGGCACAGTTCCATGAAGAGTTGGGTGGACCTGAACCTGTGGAAAGCATCCGCTTAAGTTGTACAGCATGCTGCCACAAGACTGTCTCCCGCAGCTGGCTGCACAGGGATACTTTTGCAGTGGCCTGAGTCTCCTGAAGGGGCACAGTTCCATAAAGAGTTGGGAGGACCTCCACCTGTGGAAAGCATCCGCCTCAGTCGTGCAGCATGCTGGCACAAGACTATCTCCCGCAGCTGGCTGCACAGGGATAGTTCTGCAGTGGCCTGAGTCTTCTGAAGGGGCACAGTTCCATGAAGAGTTGGGAGGACCTGCACCTGTGGAAAGCATCCGCCTCAGTCGTGTAGCATGCTGGCACAAGACTATCTCCCGCTGCTGGCTGCACAGGGATACTTCTGCAGCGGCCTGAGTCTCCTGAAGGGGCACAGTTCCATGAAGAGTTGGGAGGACCTGCACCTGTGGAAAGCATCCGCCTCAGTCGTGCAGCATGCTGGCACAAGACTATCTCCCGCTGCTGGCTGCACAGGGATACTTCTGCAGTGGCCTGAGTCTCCTGAAGGGGCAGAGTTCCATGAAGAGTTGGGAGGACCTGCACCTGTGGAAAGCATCCGCCTCAGTCGTGCAGCATGCTGGCACAAGACTATCTCCCGCTGCTGGCTGCACAGGGATACTTCTGCAGTGGCCTGAGTCTCCTGAAGGGACACAGATCCATGAAGAGTTGGGAGGACCTGCACCTGTGGAAAGCATCCGCCTCAGTCGTGCAGCATGCTTGCACAAGACTATCTCCCGCAGCTGGCTGCACAGTGATACTTCTGCAGTGGACTGAGTCTCCTGAAGGGGCACAGTTCCATGAAGAGTTGGGAGGACCTGCACCTGTGCAAAGCATCCGCCTCAGTCGTGCAGCATGCTGGCACAAGACTATCTCCCACAGCTGGCTGCACAGGCATACTTCTGCAGTGGCCTGAGTCTCCTGAAGGGGCACAGTTATATGAAGAGTTGGGAGGACCTGCACCTGTGGAAAGCAACCGCCTCAGTCATGCAGCATGCTTGCACAAGACTGTCTCCCGCAGCTGGCTGCACAGTGATACTTCTGCAGTGGACTGAGTCTCCTGAAGGGGCACAGTTCCATGAAGAGTTGGGTGGACCTGGACCTGTGGAAAGCATCGGCCTTTGTCGTCCAGCATGCTGGCACAAGACTATCTCCCGCAGCTGGCTCCACAGGGATACTTCTGCAGTGGCCTGAGTCTCCTGAAGGGGCACAGTTCCATGAAGAGTTGGGAGGACCTGCACCTGTGGAAAGCATCCGCCTCAGTCGTGCAGCATGCTTGCACAAGACTATCTCCCGCAGCTGGCTAGACAGGGATACTTCTGCAGTGGCCTGAGTCTCCTGAAGGGGCACAGTTCCATGAATAGTTGGGAGGACCTGCCCCTGTGGAAATCATCTGCCTCAGTCGTACAGCATGCTGGCACAAGACTATCTCCCGCAGCTGGATGCACAGGGATACTTCTGCAGTGGCCTGAGTCTCCTGAAGGGGCACAGTTCCAGGAAGAGTTAGGAGGACCTGCACCTGTGGAAAGCATCCGCCTCAGTCGTGCAGCATGCTGGCACAAGACTATCTCCCGCTGCTGGCTGCACAGGGATACTTCTGCAGTGGCCTGAGTCTTCTGAAGGGGCACAGTTCCATGAAGAGTTGGGAGGACCTGCACCTATGGAAAGCATCCGCCTCAGTCGTGCAGCATGCTGGCACAAGACTATCTCCCGCTGCTGGCTGCACAGGGATACTTCTGCAGCGGCCTGAGTCTCCTGAAGGGGCACAGTTCCATGAAGAGTTGGGAGGACCTGCACCTGTGGAAAGCATCCGCCTCAGTCGTGCAGCATGCTGGCACAAGACTATCTCCCGCTGCTGGCTGCACAGGGATACTTCTGCAGTGGCCTGAGTCTCCTGAAGGGGCACAGTTCCATGAAGAGTTGGGAGGACCTGCACCTGTGGAAAGCATCCGCCTCAGTCGTGCAGCATGCTGGCACAAGACTATCTCCCACTGCTGGCTGCACAGGGATACTTCTGCAGTGGCCTGAGTCTCCTGAAGGGGCACAGTTCCATGAAGAGTTGGGAGGACCTGCACCTGTGGAAAGCATCCGCCTCAGTCGTGCAGCATGCTGGCACAAGACTATCTCCCGCAGCTGGCTGCACAGGGATACTTCTGCAGTGGCCTGAGTCTCCTGAAGGGGCACAGTTCTATGAAGAGTTGGGAGGACCTGCACCTGTGGAAAGCATCCGCCTCAGTCGTGCAGCATGCTTGCACAAGACTATCTCCCGCAGCTGGCTGCACAGTGATACTTCTGCAGTGGACTGAGTCTCCTGAAGGGGCACAGTTCCATGAAGAGTTGGGAGGACCTGCACCTGTGCAAAGCATCCGCCTCAGTCGTGCAGCATGCTGGCACAAGACTATCTCCCACAGCTGGCTGCACAGGGATAATTCTGCAGTGGCCTGAGTCTCCTGAAGGGGCACAGTTCTATGAAGAGTTGGGAGGACCTGCACCTGTGGAAAGCATCCGCCTCAGTCGTGCAGCATGCTTGCACAAGACTGTCTCCCGCAGCTGGCTGCACAGTGATACTTCTGCAGTGGACTGAGTCTCCTGAAGGGGCACAGTTCCATGAAGAGTTGGGTGGACCTGGACCTGTGGAAAGCATCCGCCTTGGTCGTGCAGCATGCTGGCACAAGCTATCTCCCGCAGCTGGCTGCACAGTGATACTTCTGCAGTGGACTGAGTCTCCTGAAGGGGCACAGGTCCATGAAGAGTTGGGTGGACCTGGACCTGTGGAAAGCATCGGCCTTTGTCGTGCAGCATGCTGGCACAAGACTATCTCCCGCAGCTGGCTCCACAGGGATACTTCTGCAGTGGCCTGAGTCTCCTGAAGGGGCACAGTTCCATGAAGAGTTGGGAGGACCTGCACCTGTGGAAAGCATCCGCCTCAGTCGTGCAGCATGCTTGCACAAGACTATCTCCTGCAGCTGGCTAGACAGGGATACTTCTGCAGTGGCCTGAGTCTCCTGAAGGGGCACAGTTCCATGAAGAGTTGGGAGGACCTGCCCCTGTGGAAAGCATCTGCCTCAGTCGTGCAGCATGCTGGCACAAGACTATCTCCCGCAGCTGGCTGCACAGGGATACTTCTGCAGTGGCCTGAGTCTCCTGAAGGGGCACAGTTCCAGGAAGAGTTAGGAGGACCTGCACCTGTGGAAAGCATCCGCCTCAGTCGTGCAGCATGCTGGCACAAGACTATCTCCCGCTGCTGGCTGCACAGGGATACTTCTGCAGTGGCCTGAGTCTTCTGAAGGGGCACAGTTCCATGAAGAGTTGGGAGGACCTGCACCTGTGGAAAGCATCCGCCTCAATCGTGCAGCATGCTGGCACAAGACTATCTCCCGCTGCTGGCTGCACAGGGATACTTCTGCAGCGGCCTGAGTCTCCTGAAGGGGCACAGTTCCATGAAGAGTTGGGAGGACCTGCACCTGTGGAAAGCATCCGCCTCAGTCGTGCAGCATGCTGGCACAAGACTATCTCCCGCTGCTGGCTGCACAGGGATACTTCTGCAGTGGCCTGAGTCTCCTGAAGGGGCACAGTTCCATGAAGAGTTGGGAGGACCTGCACCTGTGGAAAGCATCCGCCTCAGTCGTGCAGCATGCTGGCACAAGACTATCTCCCGCTGCTGGCTGCACAGGGATACTTCTGCAGTGGCCTGAGTCTCCTGAAGGGGCACAGTTCCATGAAGAGTTGGGAGGACCTGCACCTGTGGAAAGCATCCGCCTCAGTCGTGCAGCATGCTGGCACAAGACTATCTCCCGCAGCTGGCTGCACAGGGATACTTCTGCAGTGGCCTGAGTCTCCTGAAGGGGCACAGTTCCATGAAGAGTTGGGAGGACCTGCACCTGTGGAAAGCATCCGCCTCAGTCGTGCAGCATGCTTGCACAAGACTATCTCCCGCAGCTGGCTGCACAGTGATACTTCTGCAGTGGACTGAGTCTCCTGAAGGGGCACAGTTCCATGAAGAGTTGGGAGGACCTGCACCTGTGCAAAGCATCCGCCTCAGTCGTGCAGCATGCTGGCACAAGACTATCTCCCACAGCTGGCTGCACAGGGATAATTCTGCAGTGGCCTGAGTCTCCTGAAGGGGCACAGTTCTATGAAGAGTTGGGAGGACCTGCACCTGTGGAAAGCATCCGCCTCAGTCGTGCAGCATGCTTGCACAAGACTGTCTCCCGCAGCTGGCTGCACAGTGATACTTCTGCAGTGGACTGAGTCTCCTGAAGGGGCACAGTTCCATGAAGAGTTGGGTGGACCTGGACCTGTGGAAAGCATCCGCCTTGGTCGTGCAGCATGCTGGCACAAGCTATCTCCCGCAGCTGGCTCCACAGGGATACTTCTGCAGTGGCCTGAGTCTCCTGAAGGGGCACAGTTCCATGAAGAGTTGGGAGGACCTGCACCTGTGGAAAGCATCCGCCTCAGTCGTGCAGCATGCTTGCACAAGACTATCTCCCGCAGCTGGCTAGACAGGGATACTTCTGCAGTGGCCTGAGTCTCCTGAAGGGGCACAGTTCCATGAAGAGTTGGGAGGACCTGCACCTGTGGAAAGCATCTGCCTCAGTCGTGCAGCATGCTGGCACAAGACTATCTCCCGCAGCTGGCTGCACAGGGATACTTCTGCAGTGGCCTGAGTCTCCTGAAGGGGCACAGTTCCAGGAAGAGTTAGGAGGACCTGCACCTGTGAAAGCATCCGCCTCAGTCGTGCAGCATGCTGGCACAAGACTATCTCCCGCAGCTGGCTGCACAGGGATACTTCTGCAGTGGCCTGAGTCTCCTGAAGGGGCACAGTTCCAGGAAGAGTTAGGTGGACCTGCACCTGTGAAAGCATCCGCCTCAGTCGTGCAGCATGCTGGCACAAGACTATCTCCCGCAGCTGACTGCACAGGGATACCTCGGCAGTGGCCTGAGTCTCCTAAAGGGGCACAGTTCCATGAAGAGTTGGGAGGACCTGCCCCTGTGATAAGCATCCGCCTCAGTCGTGCAGCATGCTGGCACAAGACTATCTCCCGCAGCTGGCTGCACAGGGATACTTCTGCAGTGGCCTGAGTCTCCTGAAGGGACACAGTTCCATGAATAGTTGGGAGGACCTGCATCTGTGGAAATCATCCGCCTCAGTCGTGCAGCATGCTGCACAAGACTATCTCCCGCAGCTGGCTGCACAGGGATACTTCTGCAGTGGCCTGAGTCTCCTGAAGGGGCACAGTTCCATGAAGAGTTGGGAGGACCTTCACCTGTGGAAAGCATCCGCCTCAGTCGTGCAGCATGCTGCCACAAGACTATCTCCCGCAGCTGGCTGCACAGGGATACCTCTGCACTGGCCTGAGTCTCCTGAAGGGGCACAGTTCCATGACGAGTTGGGAGGACCTGCACCTTGGCCGCCTGGCATGAAGGAGTGTGGTACTGGCGGTTATTACTGTTTCTTCCAGACGCTCAGACTGCCTTCCAAGCTAGAACCGCCATTGTCTGGTGAGGCTTCATCATCTTCTGCTTTTGTTCTGGTGTCTTTTTTTTTAACTCTACCGTCATCTACTGTTGCTCTCATTACCACACATTGTACAAAACCTTCCAGGCACTCACCATGAATGGGGTGGATGTGCGGACTCTGGATCTGCAGTGCACAATAAGCCGGATTCTAACATTTGCTTGACCATCATTTTGCCATGTTGCTGAGAGTGAACGGAAGGGGGCGGTCAATTGTGAGCTGAGGTTGTCTTTTTACAGCAACTATAGCATATCCCACCCTTGACAGCAACTCCATGAACAATACACATTTTGTTAAAAGCACTGATCAGTTTAATTTTAGAATGTTAACTATAAAGATGTAAATAAGGTTATCTGTAAGCTCAAGTAGTTTCTCTAGTGATCCTTGTTTCTCACATCCAGTGAAACAAAATGTAGACACCTTGGCCCCCATTATTACTACTTGCACTAATGCCTCTTTTAAGGTAGAAAACTATTGTAAGAAAAAATACAAGCTTCGATAACACTGTTGATTACAAAATTGCTACAGTGGATCCCATTCATGGCATCAATTACAGACCTATCACAAATGTTCCTTTTCTATTGAAGATATTAGGTAAAATCGCAGCATCAGAAATCTTTATGTAGGAAAATTTCTCCTTGGGAGACCATCAATTCGGGTTCTGCCCTTTCAGAGGCATTGAAGCACCCCCTTCTTGAAGTGAAAGAACATGTGTTGCACATCATAGGTGAGGATACATCCGTTTAGGTCGTAAATAAAAAGCCGAATGCGTATTTACAACGCATTCGGCTGGGTAAAAAAAACGAGGCCCATAATGCTGAACAAGGGGAGCAGGGAATGTGGGGGTGTCCCCAGCCCCCCCCCCCAGTTTGGCATGATGGGCTGCAGGGGTTGTGGGTGTGTCCCCCGCAAACATTAAATGTAAAGCAGGGTGGAAATATAGACATCCCGAAAAGCTCGAGTTACAAAATGCGAGCAAGTCGGCAGATCAAACTTCTCAGAATGTGGTCTTTCATCGTAGATCAGATAAAACAGAGACACCATATTGAACCTTCCCACTGCCTTTGATACCCTGGGACGCCCACGTGTTCATTGTTTTAAGGAAGTGGTGGGAGCATTAGAGGAAGCAGTCTTCTGGCCGACCTCTTTTCTTGATCATAGAATTTCCAAGGTCCAAATTGGATCATATGAATCTCAACAGGGCCAACTTGCCTTTGGAGTCCTGGAGTCCCACAAGGTTCTTGTCTATCATAGCCTCTACATGAGTTGTTGGTTGACCATGGAAAAGAATTCAAGACTAAACAGATGACACACTCTTTGGTCTTAGGGTAAAACCAGATTCTAATATTGCTCACACCCAATGCATCTGCACCCGGATGGAGGGGTGGATGACGAACAACTGGTTGGGTCTACACCAAGAGAAAATTGAGCTTTTATTAGTAACCTCCCACATGTACTGCAAAATAATGCCACCCTCTACCCAGAGTACCCTCCTCTAGGGCCACCCGATTTCTGTCTCCTCCAAGATGTAAAAGATTGGGCTTATATTTGACTCAATTATTTTCTAACAAGCACAGGCTAATTGCCTAACTAAATCTGCCAACTATTAGTGAATATTTCTCGGCTAATAAGTCCGATGATTTCTTCAGACCATACTGCTTAGTGCTCCTGTAGCTTGAGCTATAACACACTCCAAGCTGGATTACTGTAATGCATTATGCCTTGCAGCCAAAAAAGAGATTCTCCACCAACCCCAGGTCAGAAAAGGCCATTAAAACACATTTTGCCCCAATGGGTACATGCATTTTGGAACATAAAAGGTTACCACTGAAACACTGAGAGAAACATTTGTAAACGTAGATCATCTAAGAAAGAGATATCAATATTTTGAGTAGCTCCGTAGCAGTACTTGGAGCATGACAGAATACCCAGGCCCTCATTATAAGCCTGCCGGTAAATATTTAGTGATTCTGTGTTGCCGGTGGCACCGTTTCCATCACCCGTAGTGCCAGAGCCACCGACAAACTATAACCTGTCGATCGCGCATTCCGACATGCTGGAAACGTTGCCACCGGCACCACGGAATCGCAGGGAAAATGGCTATAATTCGGCCACACTGTAACTCACAATGCCAGTGGAACGGTTTACGGTGCATCCATTTCCGGGGGCAACAGCACAGGAAACAGTGGCAATGGAAATAACTGTTCCGGAAACACCATGACTGGAAATAACATATTCGCTGGAACAGGAAACTCGCCTGCTGCCATTTTGCAAAACACAATCCACTTAAAATCGGCAAGTTTCAGAAGCCATCCACTCCTCCTGAATGTGCAAGTCCATCACCAGCAATGGCATCAAGGATACCGGAGAGATGCCAGCGCAAGCGCATTTTACGGAGGCCGACCTGAAAATGCTCATGGACACCATTGTCCAACATGCTGGGGAGATTTTTGCTACTGAGCAGTGCCACACACAGCAAAGAAAAAATACCATCTGGGAGGAAGTTGCTCAAAAGGTGTCTGCGCTTGGAAACACCCCAGCACAGTCTATGACTAAAAAATGCAGTGGGATGACCTCCGCCTGAGAGTGAGGAACCTCCTGTCAGCCCACCACAGGCAATGCATGGCCACAGCTGGGTGACCATCCTCACTGATATGTCTCATGCCCTGGGAGTAGAAGTGCAGCAGCGTGCTGCACATGGAGAAGATAGAAGGCGTTTGAGCTGCAGAGGCTGGAGCTGGGACACCTGTCAAAGGTGGTGAGTACATAATGTCCCATTATAATAACCACACCTGACAGCCATGCTGCCCTCAACCCCTTGCCACTGGGATTTGGGCACCCAACACACACCACAGTTCCACTGCTTGAAACCACGTTGCCACTTACACTGCACCTGCCCCTGTGGCCTCGGCGTGGAGGCACACAGGAAACAATGGGCATGTGGACACAGAAGCACTGCCGCAGTGGTGGTAGTGCCACTGTGTATACCATGCTTGCAGGCGCCGGTGCCCCAAGAAGGCCAGAGCAGCTGGGAGCAATGGACACTGCAATGGACACCGGGAGTGTGGTGGCCTGGAAAGGGCACTGCAACAATGCCACCAGCACCCTCTCACCCGGCCCAGCAGCTCTGTACTGCACCCCATGGAAATGCACAACACCACACCTAACCCATATACAAGGCCCCCTGTGTCACCGCCAGGAGCAATGTGCACTGAACAGACACCCACAGCCATGCACGCATCAAAGGCACCCTGACAGACCATGACTGTACAAGTGGGGAGGCCCAGCAGCCATACACACATGTCAAAGTGCGATGTCGCCCGATCCAGTCTACAACATCACCCGCCATCTTTGCTGGGAGACATGGACCAACTCAATTGACTGCTCAGCCCAACACAAACCTTCCCCCCTGCCCACCCTGTCATCCCCACCATACCGCAACAGCACTGATCTGCCAATTCCACATTCCCCATCTCCCAACTCCCACCCTGCACCAGCATCCCCTCCCAACCCAAACATGTCCAATCCTGTGCCAACCAAGTTACATGCCCTTTCTCCCAACCCAAACATGTCCAATCCTGTGCCAACCAAGTTACATGCCCTTTCTCCCATGCCTGCCCCAACCGCACCCACAGACCAAGCCACGTCACTGTGTCACCTGCACACTGTGACATACCTACTCCCTGTAGGCACACTCACACCCAAAACGACACCCAGCGCACAGTTGCTAGCATTCACCTAGGCCCCTGGACATGGCACTGTGCCAGAAATCCCTGATGGACACTGCACATGCACCCTGTGCTGCGAAGCCGAATTGCATGTCCCCCAGACACAGACGCAAGGTTATCTGGTACCACCTACAGCATTTGTGCCTACCATGCCTTAACATCCACAACAACACAACATTTGGCAGTCCTCAGCAGCACCTACACATGGCCAACCTCCCATGCAATGGCGATGACATGGACCCTCCAGCCCCCTGACAGACCAAGCATAAACCCAACATGCACCACCAGGACTTGCCACTATGTCACCCATCAACATGTGCCTTGCCCCTTCTGTCCCCTCACCACTGGACACTGCCCCTTCATATCTCAGCTCCCCGTTCCGGCATTGTGCCCTTCTAATGCTACGTCACTACTCCAGAACACCAACTACAGCTGTGTTGCATGTACCAACATCCACCACCTTGCTGCTGACACCCTGTGGCATATGCATGAGTGCACTATGCCATGTCCCACTACATGACCCCTCAACACTATGCCACTCGATGTCCATTTTGCATGTTGCAAGGTAATGGGATGCCACAGAGTTGTCTAACGTCATGCACTCCTTCCAACCTCAGGCACATCATCTAACAGCGATGGTGCTGGGCAAATCACTTCCAGGGGCAACAGACGTGCCAGGAGGGCAACTCCACGCAGCACCACCACACCGGACACGCCAGCACCACACACGCAGGCCAAAGGCCCAGAGAGAATGCCGCCTGCCCAAGAGCCCACTCCCGCACCAGCACAACCTGCAGTCACTGAAACTGCACCAGCTCAAACTGCGGAGGCGCGGCCTGCAGCCACTGAAACTGCACTAGCCCAAACTGCGAAGGCATGGCCTACAGCCACTGAAACTGCACCAGCCCAAACTGAGGAGCCACAGCCTGCAGCCACTGGCATGGCTCCATCTGCCACAAGGGTGCCAGCAAGAGGACAGCCATGTCCCTCCGACACCAGCCTACACCATATGTATCTGCCTCCAGTGAAGAGGAATCTGCACAGGATGCTGGGGACTCAGCTGAGGGTACCTCAGATCACACCTCATGCCGGCAGCCAAGCTTCAGCCCCTCTGACATCCACAACCCTCCACGCCCACCCTTCCCCAGTGTCAGGGAAATGGACAGCTGTCTCTGTTGAATGGAAGAACGACATCAACACATGGCAGGCCTCATGCAGCAGCAACTGGAAGAGGCCCGTCTGATGCGGGAGGAGTCTGATTTTTTCCTGCGTGCTGAGGCACAGCTCATTAGGGAGGGTGTCCAGGCCACAGGGCGCCGCAGTACTCTTGCCCTGGGATGGGCAACCTCTGCCATGGTACTCCTTGCTCAGAGGGTCCACGAGGGGAATGGGGCCATTTCGGTCATGGCCAAGTCCTTGTCTCTGTCCCTGCAGGCAGCCTTGGATCAGCGTACCATTGACACGTCCCGCACACCCTCAACCAGCACCATGTCCACATGCTCACTGCAGAGCAGCCTGAGGCGCAGGTCCCTGGCGCCTGTTGGGGGCACATCCAGGGTGCAAGGCTGCGATGAGGAAACCAAGGAAGTGATCAGGGATGGCACTGTAGCTGTCACTGACAGTGTTGGGGATCTGATGATGGTGTGTTACCCTTGCAGTTCTACTGGGGAGTGACTGGTTTGGGGGGTACTTTGAGAGGACGGGTGGGAGTTACATGGGTAGTTGGTTGTTGGGGGTTGGTGGGAGTTTGCGTGGGAAGGGTAATGGTTTGGGGTGTTTTTGGATTGTTTATGTTGGGCCACATGTTTCATTTCCATTGTCAATGTACAATACACATGGCATAGCATTCATAATCACGACTGGACATTTAATTTGTGCTCACTTATGTGTCTTTATTGGTGCACAGTATCATGTGCAGGTGCTGTGTGCTCAGAAATAACCAGAAATGAGTTCATGGTGGGCTGCACGTCCAACCGTGTCGTCCCTTTGGCGGTGTGCACGCATGTGTGCAAGAGCTCCGTCATCATTCTCGTGTCCATCATCTGCTGGGGGCATGTCCTTGTCCCAGGGCAGGGGAATGTTGCGCCTGATGCACAAGTTATGTAGCATGGCACAGGCTAAAACAATTTCCAACTTTTGCAGCACTGTACATGAAGGCACCACCAGAGTGATGCAGGCAATGGAACCGGACCTTCAACAGGCCGAAGGTATGCTCGATTGTTGTCCAGGTCCGTATGTGTGTGTGGTTGTAGGATGTGGTGTGGTGGTCCTGTGGATGCCTCACCTGGTCAACAGCCATAGCAGCAACGGATATCCAGAGTCCCCTGCATGGAAAGTGACACAGTGATGGACACATCAGTGTGGGTATGTTGGAGTGTTTCAATGGTGCATTTAGATGTATGGTTCATGCACCTGTGTCGGTGCACTTGCTGGATGTGTGACACCTTGCATGTCACAGTGACCAGCACTGCTAGTCAGGACATGCGTAGGACTGGTATACAGAGGTGGCTTTGGTGCTTGGGGTTGGGGAATGGTGCGGTCGTGCTGTGCTTTGTGCCTTGGGTGGGATACATTGTGGGTCCTGTAGTGCATTACATACCTGGCCTGTCCATTAGTGCCCAGTTTGTGCTGTTGTGTCCCTCACCACACCCAGGTGTTATGCGCCTGTCATTGTCAGTCACTCAAGCATGCAAGTGGGTCACTGGCTTTGCTTGCTGCCTGTGTGACTTACACTCCTGACAGTCTACACTAGTGAAGTAACTTTGCTGAAAATGTTGGGGGGGCATGACATCTGACGAAAAGGTGGCCCAGCCAAATGAATGGGTATAACATAGTGTGCCATGAAAGTTGGGGTGGTAACTGGAGGGATAGCCCATCACCGACAGAACACTGGGCTAGTAGAACTTGGTTAACAAGGAGGGGTTTGTTCTGCCGTATAACATTTTTAGGAGCGGGACTACTTCCTGATTCTAGTAGGCCCAAGTCATTTCTATTGTGTCCAGGGAAATACAAAAACACTGTAAATGTGAAGATGTACACAAAATAGTTCAGACAGAAATAGGTGTTATTTATACAGCTTGTAAGTTTATTTTGCTGTGGGTGCATTTAGTAAATCATGCATCCATATTGTTGAAACCGGACTGTTTTTACTGAGAGTCAACAGAAATGCAAAACTAATTTTTCCATTCAGAGATACTTGGTATGCAGGAGGTATACACCATTATACACCATTATAATGGCCAAATTAATTGGCAGAATGCAGTAAAACAAAAGAACAAAAGAACAAAGTAACCATCACCATTAGTGACATGTGATTATCGTGTGTTCAGATGCGAGACAACCCAGAACAAACACATTAAATGGGAAATTCTTTGTTGTCTGTAGCCAGGCTTGAGGGTGACCTAACACGTGGTCGACGTCTAGAATTAGATCAAAAGATTTTTTGGGACCAGGAGAGGTATGCAGATATTGGTCCTAAAGACGTTTCGGCTGGTAGCCTTCATCTTGGGCCTGGAATAGGTCTCCCTATAATAAAGATATGGGGACACTATTAATGTCTGAATCAAGGGTTAAAAACTAATGTTTTTATTAAAAAACACACAATATATTCCAAGATTATGGTACACCACAATAAAATCGAGAGCTAGGGAGAGACAGAACTGACCTTGGGGGCTGCGATGCTGCAGGATTCTGTGGATTGTTTTTTGCCACCCAAGACAATTAGGGTGCAGAGTTGGGTGGGCTTCTGGGCGTTAATGGCAGGCTGTAAAACGCTACAGGAGTCAGAGAAATATGTAGGAATCAGAAACATGAAGTACAAGGTAATACGAGCTGTGGTAGCTTGGGAGCGTGAGGTTGGGGAGCGCTCACCTTGCTGGGTGTTTTATGTGTCCAAAAAATGCTGGAAATTCCTAGGAAGTTGGGAAGTAGGCCAAAGTCAGCACAAGTCTGACTTCCACGTAAAGACGGCTGAATAAGGGCCTGGTTCGATGACAGGTCTGTATTAGTAAAAGAGAAATAAATTAAAGAAAGGGAGTGAGAGATCCCGGTATGTTGTATAAGTAAAGTATTACAGAGGAAACGGGAGGCTCTAATTACCTTTGGTCGGGTTCTAAGTGTGCTGCAGTCTGGCGAGTGACTTCTCGTGGGCAGCTTGCGAGCGGAGCGTCTCATTCGCTCGGGGAGGCTCTAGGCAATAAGTGTAAGAGAGGCCGTGCTGTGCACAGCGGTGCTTGGTGCGCATGCGTGCCGCGAGTAGTGTTCAGCGGTTGCGCATGCCCATACCTGAACTTTCGTAACGTTACTGAGTGTGTCAGGAGGTGGAGATGCTAGTCGCTGGCTCATGCGTGTTAGGGAAACTCGGTGCACATTGCTGTATGTGCACGAATGGGACTAAATTATTGTGGTATCTGTGAGTGGCAGTGAGGTATGGGGAAAAAATTGTGTACAACATATAGTAAAATGAGACAAGTTGCCACCATTCGTGGTCTCAACAGGAGAACAGGAGAGTTTGTCAGGAGTCACAGAAGGAGAGTAAGACAAAAGTTGATGTGTTTATCTGCTGAAGTGTGTGGGATCTATCTCATTAAGGCCGTTGGTGGTGCTTTTGAGTTTAAATATCCACCACGCTTCTTTGTGGTTAAGCGAGTTAGTCACATTATTTGTGTTCGGAACTGTGTCTGCTATCCACCACAGGATATCGTCCGGGCCATGATGGTTTTCGATAAAGTGTTCTACCATTGGGGCAGATGCACACTTACATCGGATACGAGATCTATGTTCGCCAATCCTTTTGTTGATTTGTCGAGTAGTTTGCCCCACGTACCGAAGCCCACAAGGACATTCGATAATGTAAACTACATTGGCTGTTTTGCAGTTTGTAAACTGTCTGAGTTGCCAGTCTTTTTCACCTATTTTAAATGAGGACATTTTCTTGGTGAAGCGGCAAACTGTGCAGGTACCACACGGGTGGTGCCCCCTTATTTCCCGCATGTTCCAGAGCGTGGATCTTTGTGACTTCTTTTCTAGTCTGGCATGTGAAAGCATGTCTTTTAGGTTCTTGGATCTTTTAAGCGCCATTCGTGGAGTTTTTTCTTCAGGCAGGCTCAATTGTACTAAAGGCCAGAATTTTTTCAGTAAACCTTTGATTTTAGTTGTGTCAGGGCCAAAAGTAGAGACGAACGTGAGGATATTCTCTTGCTCTAGATTTTTGGCTCTGGGTGTTAGCAGGCTTTCTCTTGGTGTATATTTTGCTCTTTTTATGGTCCGTTTAACAAGTTTTTTGGGGTATCCTCTTTCTTGAAGTTTACTTTCTAGCTTTGTGGCATGTTCTTGAAATTTTTCATCTCTGTGCAGTTGCGTCTTAGCCTTAAGAATTGTCCATATGGGAGGTTATCCCTTAGATTTCTTGGATGGTGGCTACTGTAGTGAAGCAGAGTATTCCTCTCAGTCTCTTTTGTAAAAAGATCACATTGTAGTTTGCCATTTTTCACTAGGATGGTGAGATCCAGAAAATCGATGGCGGTATTACTCTTTTTCATGGTGAATTTGATTTCCTGGGTCTGTGTGTTAATCCATTCAAAGAATGAGGTAAGACTGTTTTCATTCCCATTCCATATTAAGATGACATCATCGATATATCTATACCATGAGGAGATTTGATCTTGGAAAGGGTTGGAAGTGTTAATGACATATTGCTTTTCAAATTCTGCCATGAAGATTATCGCCAAACTCGGGGCAAAGGCGGCTCCCATTGCTGTCCCACTTGTTTGGAGATAGTAGTCATCATCAAAGGTGAAGAAGTTGTTGATTAGTGCAATTTCTAGCAATTCCACTATAAAGTTGGTAGGAACTCTTCTCTGGGTCATAAAGTGGGTTAAGTGGTGTCGAATGCACTCTATAGCTGCTTCTTGTGGGATATTAGTGTAGAGGCTAACTACATCCATGGTTACTAGGATTTCCTGTTCACTGTTGAATTGACGTTCTTCAAATTTCGAGATAGTCGACATAGTATCTCTTAGATACGTCGGAGTTTGTTGGCTCAGGGGCTTCAGGAAGTGGTCTATGAATTTGCAGATAGGTTCAAGGATTGAACCACAACCAGACACTATTGGCCTGCCTGGAGGATTTACGCTATCTTTGTGAAGTTTTGGAAGAGCATAAAATGCTGGTGTTCTATTTTCAGAAGTGTTGAGGAAAATTTCTTCCCTTTCTGTAATCCACTCTTGCTCTAATGCAAATCTAGTTGTTTCCTGGATTTTATGTTTTATGGCACATGAGGGATCTTTTCTTAGTCTTTTGTAATTGCCTTCTGTGTTTAACAATTGCATCACCATTCCTTTGTATTGTGTCAGATTCTGAATCACAATACCTCCCCCTTTGTCCGCTGTTTTTATGATCAAATCCTTGTTTTCTGCTAGTGTTGTTAAAGCCTTGCGTTCCCCAGTAGTCAAGTTCTGTCTCATCCGTTGGGGATTGGTTTGGAGTTTTCTGATTTCTTTTGATATACATTTTTCAAAAGTGAGCAAGGAGCTGGGCACCTCGTTTTCTGAAGGGTTGAATGTAGATTTAATTCGTAGTCCTGTGTCTTCTGGTTCTGGGCGAAGGTCTTTATCCTTGAAGTACACTTTCCTTCTGATACTTCTGAAGAGATTCGATAGTTCAGTGTCTAATTGGAACCAGTCTGTTTGTTCTGTGGGTACAAATGATAGTCCTTTGGTAAGGACGGAAGTTTCTTCTTTTGAGAGCACATATCCTGATAAGTTGAAGATTGGTATTTCAGTTAGAACCTGCGGTTGGTTCTCCTCCTCTGATTGCGTTGTCCCCACTGTGGATAGTTGAAAAACTCCATTGCCTGTGGTTGTGGAGGGGGCCCCCAGTATGCGCCTCTGGGGGCCATCTGCCCTAAAAAAGGCATCTGGTTAGGTGGTTGATATTGCCCATGTTGTCTATTTTTGTGCCTACTTTGGTTGGGGTCTCCTGGAGATGAATCCGAACTGGAGGTGTCTGAGAAGGAGACCCATTTACGTCTGTTTCGGGTTGCTGAGGTTTGGTTCGCCAGTCTTTCCTTTTCCTTTTTGTCCTTGTATTCTGCCGATAGGTATGGATACACCACTTCAATTTTGAAATTGCTAATGTCTTTTGTTAGTTTCTTATGTTTTTTCTCCAATGTGATAGAGGAAAATTGGTCAAAAGCTTTGTCAATTTCTTTCAACTTCTCCCTGGCATTAGACAAACTTGCGTCATTTAGAAATTTAGTTTCTTCTTCTTTTAGATCTTGTTGTATTTTGGTGTGAATGCGCTGTGCTGTTGTTATGGTAAGAGCCATTAGGTCCCTACTGCATTTTGTAGAGATTTTGCTGAAGCCCAGCATGTATTCCTTGTCCTCAAGGAATAATGCTGGTTCATTCCTGACCAGTAGTCCCATTGGTACTAGGTTAACTCTGAGGTACTCTCTAAGAAAATGTGCATGCACTTCCGTACGGAAGCATTTTTTCTTTAAGTTTAGTAACATGTCTCCTGAGGCTGTGGAGGCAATATGTTGCTGTGCTCCTGCCAAGTTGAAGAGAGATGGTCCCTCTATGATACTGTCTATTTCTTCTTCCGTAAACGATAACATTTGATTCATGTTGTAGATATAAAGGGGCAGAGGCCCTGGGGGGTCAGAAACCGTGTGCTCCCTATGTGGGTGTAAGTGTATGTGAGCCTAAAGAAAGAGGCACATGTACTAAGAACTTTTTTTGAAACAATTTCAAAATTCCCTATTATAGCATGGTGCTATATCAAAATACTGGTAACTGGAGGGATAGCCCATCACCGACAGAACACTGGGCTAGTAGAACTTGGTTAACAAGGAGGGGTTTGTTCTGCCGTATAACATTTTTAGGAGCGGGACTACTTCCTGATTCTAGTAGGCCCAAGTCATTTCTATTGTGTCCAGGGAAATACAAAAACACTGTAAATGTGAAGATGTACACAAAATAGTTCAGACAGAAATAGGTGTTATTTATACAGCTTGTAAGTTTATTTTGCTGTGGGTGCATTTAGTAAATCATGCATCCATATTGTTGAAACCGGACTGTTTTTACTGAGAGTCAACAGAAATGCAAAACTAATTTTTCCATTCAGAGATACTTGGTATGCAGGAGGTATACACCATTATACACCATTATAATGGCCAAATTAATTGGCAGAATGCAGTAAAACAAAAGAACAAAAGAACAAAGTAACCATCACCATTAGTGACATGTGATTATCGTGTGTTCAGATGCGAGACAACCCAGAACAAACACATTAAATGGGAAATTCTTTGTTGTCTGTAGCCAGGCTTGAGGGTGACCTAACACGTGGTCGACGTCTAGAATTAGATCAAAAGATTTTTTGGGACCAGGAGAGGTATGCAGATATTGGTCCTAAAGACGTTTCGGCTGGTAGCCTTCATCTTGGGCCTGGAATAGGTCTCCCTATAATAAAGATATGGGGACACTATTAATGTCTGAATCAAGGGTTAAAAACTAATGTTTTTATTAAAAAACACACAATATATTCCAAGATTATGGTACACCACAATAAAATCGAGAGCTAGGGAGAGACAGAACTGACCTTGGGGGCTGCGATGCTGCAGGATTCTGTGGATTGTTTTTTGCCACCCAAGACAATTAGGGTGCAGAGTTGGGTGGGCTTCTGGGCGTTAATGGCAGGCTGTAAAACGCTACAGGAGTCAGAGAAATATGTAGGAATCAGAAACATGAAGTACAAGGTAATACGAGCTGTGGTAGCTTGGGAGCGTGAGGTTGGGGAGCGCTCACCTTGCTGGGTGTTTTATGTGTCCAAAAAATGCTGGAAATTCCTAGGAAGTTGGGAAGTAGGCCAAAGTCAGCACAAGTCTGACTTCCACGTAAAGACGGCTGAATAAGGGCCTGGTTCGATGACAGGTCTGTATTAGTAAAAGAGAAATAAATTAAAGAAAGGGAGTGAGAGATCCCGGTATGTTGTATAAGTAAAGTATTACAGAGGAAACGGGAGGCTCTAATTACCTTTGGTCGGGTTCTAAGTGTGCTGCAGTCTGGCGAGTGACTTCTCGTGGGCAGCTTGCGAGCGGAGCGTCTCATTCGCTCGGGGAGGCTCTAGGCAATAAGTGTAAGAGAGGCCGTGCTGTGCACAGCGGTGCTTGGTGCGCATGCGTGCCGCGAGTAGTGTTCAGCGGTTGCGCATGCCCATACCTGAACTTTCGTAACGTTACTGAGTGTGTCAGGAGGTGGAGATGCTAGTCGCTGGCTCATGCGTGTTAGGGAAACTCGGTGCACATTGCTGTATGTGCACGAATGGGACTAAATTATTGTGGTATCTGTGAGTGGCAGTGAGGTATGGGGAAAAAATTGTGTACAACATATAGTAAAATGAGACAAGTTGCCACCATTCGTGGTCTCAACAGGAGAACAGGAGAGTTTGTCAGGAGTCACAGAAGGAGAGTAAGACAAAAGTTGATGTGTTTATCTGCTGAAGTGTGTGGGATCTATCTCATTAAGGCCGTTGGTGGTGCTTTTGAGTTTAAATATCCACCACGCTTCTTTGTGGTTAAGCGAGTTAGTCACATTATTTGTGTTCGGAACTGTGTCTGCTATCCACCACAGGATATCGTCCGGGCCATGATGGTTTTCGATAAAGTGTTCTACCATTGGGGCAGATGCACACTTACATCGGATACGAGATCTATGTTCGCCAATCCTTTTGTTGATTTGTCGAGTAGTTTGCCCCACGTACCGAAGCCCACAAGGACATTCGATAATGTAAACTACATTGGCTGTTTTGCAGTTTGTAAACTGTCTGAGTTGCCAGTCTTTTTCACCTATTTTAAATGAGGACATTTTCTTGGTGAAGCGGCAAACTGTGCAGGTACCACACGGGTGGTGCCCCCTTATTTCCCGCATGTTCCAGAGCGTGGATCTTTGTGACTTCTTTTCTAGTCTGGCATGTGAAAGCATGTCTTTTAGGTTCTTGGATCTTTTAAGCGCCATTCGTGGAGTTTTTTCTTCAGGCAGGCTCAATTGTACTAAAGGCCAGAATTTTTTCAGTAAACCTTTGATTTTAGTTGTGTCAGGGCCAAAAGTAGAGACGAACGTGAGGATATTCTCTTGCTCTAGATTTTTGGCTCTGGGTGTTAGCAGGCTTTCTCTTGGTGTATATTTTGCTCTTTTTATGGTCCGTTTAACAAGTTTTTTGGGGTATCCTCTTTCTTGAAGTTTACTTTCTAGCTTTGTGGCATGTTCTTGAAATTTTTCCATCTCTGTGCAGTTGCGTCTTAGCCTTAAGAATTGTCCATATGGGAGGTTATCCCTTAGATTTCTTGGATGGTGGCTACTGTAGTGAAGCAGAGTATTCCTCTCAGTCTCTTTTGTAAAAAGATCACATTGTAGTTTGCCATTTTTCACTAGGATGGTGAGATCCAGAAAATCGATGGCGGTATTACTCTTTTTCATGGTGAATTTGATTTCCTGGGTCTGTGTGTTAATCCATTCAAAGAATGAGGTAAGACTGTTTTCATTCCCATTCCATATTAAGATGACATCATCGATATATCTATACCATGAGGAGATTTGATCTTGGAAAGGGTTGGAAGTGTTAATGACATATTGCTTTTCAAATTCTGCCATGAAGATTATCGCCAAACTCGGGGCAAAGGCGGCTCCCATTGCTGTCCCACTTGTTTGGAGATAGTAGTCATCATCAAAGGTGAAGAAGTTGTTGATTAGTGCAATTTCTAGCAATTCCACTATAAAGTTGGTAGGAACTCTTCTCTGGGTCATAAAGTGGGTTAAGTGGTGTCGAATGCACTCTATAGCTGCTTCTTGTGGGATATTAGTGTAGAGGCTAACTACATCCATGGTTACTAGGATTTCCTGTTCACTGTTGAATTGACGTTCTTCAAATTTCGAGATAGTCGACATAGTATCTCTTAGATACGTCGGAGTTTGTTGGCTCAGGGGCTTCAGGAAGTGGTCTATGAATTTGCAGATAGGTTCAAGGATTGAACCACAACCAGACACTATTGGCCTGCCTGGAGGATTTACGCTATCTTTGTGAAGTTTTGGAAGAGCATAAAATGCTGGTGTTCTATTTTCAGAAGTGTTGAGGAAAATTTCTTCCCTTTCTGTAATCCACTCTTGCTCTAATGCAAATCTAGTTGTTTCCTGGATTTTATGTTTTATGGCACATGAGGGATCTTTTCTTAGTCTTTTGTAATTGCCTTCTGTGTTTAACAATTGCATCACCATTCCTTTGTATTGTGTCAGATTCTGAATCACAATACCTCCCCCTTTGTCCGCTGTTTTTATGATCAAATCCTTGTTTTCTGCTAGTGTTGTTAAAGCCTTGCGTTCCCCAGTAGTCAAGTTCTGTCTCATCCGTTGGGGATTGGTTTGGAGTTTTCTGATTTCTTTTGATATACATTTTTCAAAAGTGAGCAAGGAGCTGGGCACCTCGTTTTCTGAAGGGTTGAATGTAGATTTAATTCGTAGTCCTGTGTCTTCTGGTTCTGGGCGAAGGTCTTTATCCTTGAAGTACACTTTCCTTCTGATACTTCTGAAGAGATTCGATAGTTCAGTGTCTAATTGGAACCAGTCTGTTTGTTCTGTGGGTACAAATGATAGTCCTTTGGTAAGGACGGAAGTTTCTTCTTTTGAGAGCACATATCCTGATAAGTTGAAGATTGGTATTTCAGTTAGAACCTGCGGTTGGTTCTCCTCCTCTGATTGCGTTGTCCCCACTGTGGATAGTTGAAAAACTCCATTGCCTGTGGTTGTGGAGGGGGCCCCCAGTATGCGCCTCTGGGGGCCATCTGCCCTAAAAAAGGCATCTGGTTAGGTGGTTGATATTGCCCATGTTGTCTATTTTTGTGCCTACTTTGGTTGGGGTCTCCTGGAGATGAATCCGAACTGGAGGTGTCTGAGAAGGAGACCCATTTACGTCTGGACAAACACCCATGTCCCCCCTAAAATTACGCCCATAGTCTACACCCCCCCACATTCACTGAACATGCAATGTGGTGATGTTACTGTTTATACTCACGAAAGAGCCATGTCCGCTGTCAAGCATAACGCATCATGTAGCCGGGCAACGTGCTGTTATGCAGGACCTTTGAGTCATGAGTGAAGCTAGAAAACCTGGCACAGCAATATGTAATGGTCATATCTGCATTGCATGGCACCTTCACATTCAGGGAGTGGTACATTTTGCGGTTGCAGTAGGCCTCCTCTGTGGCATGCGTTGCCACTAGCTCACGTGTGTGCAATGAGGGCCCCAATCACGTTGGGCAGGCTACCAAGTGCATAGAACCAGACCTTTGTGGCATTGACCTGGGCTTGCGTCGTTGGTTGGGCAATGTGCTCTGACATATGGTGTAGGCGGTCATCGAGGACCTGACCCAGCACTTTAGAAAACGCTGGCTGTGAAATGCCCTGTAACTCTCCGACTGTGTGCTGGAATGTAGCAGTTGCCAGGAAATGCAGCATTGACAACACCTTCAGAAACTTTATCAGGGAGGATATGGCAGTGCAGATCACTATGGCACTATGGATGTCATCATGGATGTGCTGTACTAAGGTGAGGATGATGTCCCTGTTCAAGCAGTACAGGTTATGGATTTGGCTGTCCGTCAGGTTCCAGGGTGTTGCCCTTTTCTGGGGTATCGGTAGGTGCTTACGTGGCATGGCTTTCTGCCCATTTTTCCTCGCCATGTCCATTTACCTCCTCCTCCTCCTTCTATGCCATTGCCTGTCAGCCTGTTGCTAGTTATCAGCGTTGTGTAAATGTAACTTTGCTCCTGCATGGAACACCTCCAACTCCATGGCTGCAGCTATGGGTGGCAGCATGGTTGTCTTGCAGTGTGTGTGAGGTGTGGGTGTGGTCTTTTCAGCAGCCACAGTGCTCATGGTGTACAGCTGTGCTGACTGGACTCACCTGTGGGCTGTTAATGCACACCTGAGGCTGCTTACCACATGCCCCGCGCTGCCGGTGTTTCCAGCGCGATTTTCACGGTGGACCATGCATCATGATGCTGTTGTTTCTGTGTGGGCAGCAGTCGTGATGCTACGTTGCTACAGTTGTGCCGGTGTTTACGGAATGCCCTCCGCGGTTGTCACTGTTTCCATTGATGGTGCTTTCGGCGACGGTCACTGCGGCACTGTTGTTTCCGGCATCGCGGGTCATAGTTCGCTGGTCCGGAAAGCATGCGGTAATCGGTGGTACCGGCATGTTGATTCCAGACTGACAGACTGGTAATGAGGCCCCTAGAGTCTTAATGATATTGATCTTCATTAACTTCAATGAAGATGACGATGATGACTTCTGTGAGAAATGGGAAAGCAATCTAACACAAGCAACAATAACTAAGATAATATTACTAGTAACACATCCAGATAAAGTGTACAACAGAGCAGAGGAGCAGCTCTATAAATAAATACAAGAAATTCAGACAAGTAACTCACCAGAAAGCTATAAAAAAAATCCAAGCTACATTAGATTGCATACTGAAAGAATATTAAGATGAAGTACAAATAATGAAATACAAATTAATTATATAGGGATGAAAGGGATTAAAGACAAGATTGAGAATGTACATGTCAACCTAAGTACAACCATACAATGCACACAACAAGCTCAAAGGCAGGAGTCTGCAACCTTGGCTCTACAGATGGCTTGGACTAACACTCCCATCAGCCCTAGACAGCTGAACCAATGGTGGAGGATCATGGGGGTTATAGTCCAAAACAGCTTCTGAGAAAGCATGCATACAGGATCAACATTGAGCTCAGACTCAGAAAGGGTAGAAAGCAGTGAACAATTAGAAGGAACTAGCAAAACAAGCCAGCTAGAACCAAAAAAATCAAAGTTGTTTTTTAAGTTAGAATTAAAGAGGTAGAGAAGGGCAAACAGGACACAATATCAGAAAAAAGAGTAGCCTTCCAAGAAGAAGTAAACATCGATACCAAGAAACCAGACACAAGGCAGGAAAGAGAGGAGGAGGGAGTGGAAAAAGAAAAAAAACAAGAGAAATAGGTGTAACAACAAGATCATGAATGAGATCATAAAAGAAGTACAATGAGAATAAACATAGTACATTTATGTACTAGAATTATAACAGCAGATGAAACCAGGATATAAGCCAAAGTGTTGAGTTTTACACCCAGTTTGCCTTTGAACTATATGTATTGCTATGCTTGGGTCTAAAGAGCCTTTTTTCTTAGCAAAGGGGTTATCCAAGCTTGCCTAAAGGACACAGGAACAGTTGTAGCTTGAAACGATGCGTTAACAAGTTCTGCAATTGCCCGGCCAAGACATGATGCACATGATTTTATAACCTTAAAGAGACAGGGATCCCCAGGACATCTAGTATTTTTAAATATCTGCAGGATGTCCAAAACATCCAATTCTGTAAGATTCCTGAACTCAAAAAGGGGTAGTGTTGATCTAGGAACAGAATGTGAGATACTCAGTATTGTAGCCAGTACCTGCTTAGCCGCAATATACATTTTAGCATTTGAAACCTTACCAAAAATGGACTGCTGTACCCTAACACACCAATCCTGATTGTTTATAATATGTTCCTCAGGCTTAATATCAGATTTTTAGAATCAGAGCTAGCATTGGAGATACGTTCCTCAAAATACTCCTTTTTAGGTAGTACAATGGCGTTTTTGGACTGTGCTGTAACTAGTTTATAAGTGTCTTTATCTGACAGACGTGTGGATCTTTTCCATATTCTGTAGGCTTCATTGTTTTTTGCTTTAAGAGTGCATAAGTCCTGAGTGTGCCAATATTAGGCCACAGGCTCAACAACAGGGGATTTACAAATTCTGACTAGTGCTGTGCAGATACATTGATCAAAGTTTTCACGAAAGGCACAAGAATTGCAGGTGAGACCCTCCTTAAGCTATGCTTAACCACTGGGACTGTAGATAGATTCGTCTGTGGTTGAAGATCGAACACAGGGAGAGCAAAGTGGATGAAAGAGGGATCAGACCAGGGACAAACATCAACTTCAAGCTGTTCCACTGTAATCCCATCTGCACTGAGCCAGTCAAGAGTGTGATCATCCTTATGTGTGGGGACGTTAATAACTTGTACAAAACTTAGGCTGTCCATCAATTGATGAATGACTCTGGCTAAACAATCAGATGGTTAATTGAACCACAAATTGAAATCCGCAACAATGATGGTCTGTGAGGAAGGCTTAATAACCATATAGAGCAGTGAGGAGAACTGCTCAACAAATTGAGGTAGATTGTGAGGAGGACTATATAACAAGATGAAGCTATAGGAATCACACAGATTGTGAATAACTTGACAATTATCAATTCCACACCTTTGAGCTCTTCAAAATTAGAGCAAAATATAAATGCAACCCCTTCCCCTATGACATTAGATCTATTGTTACATATAATATGGTAGCATACTGGAACCACCAGTGCTAAATCTGGGCCTGACGTCGCAGAGAGCCAGGTTTCTATAAAAAAAAGGCCATATCAATGATTTCTTCTGCGATATAATCACACACACATCAACAGCAGGCTTAGGTAATGATCGAGTATTCAGATACACATAGTTGAGGTTCTCTTGTAAAGCCTTGGTAGGGGTGTCATCTAGTGAACATACATTAGGATTTTCATTAATCCAGGTTATCTGGTTGATATTATTTGTTTTACCGTGAGATAAAGAATCTAAGTTTGTCTGCTGGTCCCAATCGGAATTCATGGAATCTACGTGGTTGTTATCATTATCCAAAGGTAGTACATGATACTCAAGAGACATAAGGCAGGATGGATTTTCAAGCACAAGAACAGAGCATCCTGAGTCGTTGTCAGTAGCAAAAGCAGGCAACACAGCTGTCTCTTTGGTACTAGTAATAACACCAGGGTCAGGATAGAACCCATTTCGTGCCACACCCTGCCAGAGATGATTCTGCAACTATAACATTGGAAATAGGTTTGTTAACCATCTCTTCGTTTACAGGGCAGCCCTTGAACTGGATCGGCATGGATGTAGACGCCCCCTGGAACTCTCCAAATCTGGCAAGTAGTACATCTTGGTTACTGTCGACTTTGCGCCCCATTTCTGGAGTCCTTACCAATGTGAAGTAACACCAACAAAGCGCTCCTTAAAGTACGTATCACTTTCTTCGTGAAAGGGAAATTCCCACATAAATTCTTACCGACCAGGGGAGAAGTTTCATGTTGAAACTGATAAGTGAAATTAAAACGCTAATAAAGATCTGAATGTTATGAACATCCATCTGTCAACCCCAGACTGATGGCCTAGTGAAGTGCTTTAACAAAACCTTGAAGCACACCCTGAAGAAATTGGTTTCAGAAACTGGACGAAATTGGGATGGTCTTATTCCTTGGGCTCTGTTTGTCAAATTGAAAACACTGCTATCGTCAACCGGGGTTTCTCCTTTCGAGCTGATGTAGGGACAGAGTCCCTGAGATGTAGTGGACATTCTGAGAGAATAATGGGAGGGACGCAACACTCGGCAGACCAGTGACCAGCAACACCTGAGAATACACCGAGAAGGTCTGTCAACTGGTGATCACACATCTGCAGGAACCGCAGAGTCCACAAGAAAAAGCATACAACAGAGAAGCCAGGCTACATACTTTACAAGGGGAGGATCAAGATTTGGTCCTGTTGTCAGCCACCCAAACAAAATGCTAGCTACATGGCAAGTACCATATACCATCATCAAAGTGGTTGCTCCCCTAACATACACACAGGCTGTTTTCTGCAGTGCGAATCTATGCTGCTTACCTGCTGCCTGGATTCCATCTGCTGCCTGTGCCCCTGTTCGCTCGGGACTGAAGGTTTCATTCACAGCCATTCATCGCCGCCCTGCTCCCCTGGACAGACTGGTGTGGTCACATGAATGTCACATGACCGCTAGATAGGAAGTGGCCCAGCATCTGGTGCTCCTGATTGCGCAGGCTGTCATCTGCAGTGTGTGTCTATGCTGCTTACCTGCTGCCTGGATTCCATATGCTGCTTGTGCCACTGTTTGCCAGGGACGGAAGGTTTCCTTCACAGACATTCAGTGCCACCGCTGCAGGGTCCGTTGCTAGGCCCCCTGGCCCTGGACAGACTGGCACGCTCACATGATTGCTACATAAGAGGTGCCCCAGGACCTGGTCTCTGTGCCCCTGATTGGACATGCTGTCATCTGCAGCCTGCCTTTCTGCTGATTACCTGGATTGCATCTGCTGCCTGGGCTCCTGTTCGCCCATGGCTGAAGGTTTCCTTCACAGCCATTTACTGCTGCAGCCGAGGGGTCCTTTGCTTGGCCCGACCCCCTGGAAAGAGTGGTGCGGTCACGGGATTGTCACGTGACTGCTACATGGGAAGTGACTCTAGGGCGTCCTTCGCCCTCGGAGTCCCACACAAAGGGCAACCCTTTAAGGGCTATGTGTATCCCTGTTCACACCTGGTCCATTTTCCAGTTTTGTTTTCCTATTTACTGACGTAGCCGGTATTGTTTGCCATCAGGTTGCCCATCATGTTGTGGGTTTCACTCTGCTGCTCTATTCTTCTACCTCTTTCCATTATGGCATACCTTATTCCTGTCCACCCCTCTGTTTATCATTATTATCATTCTTGGTCCACTTCTAATCATATTTACCCCGTCTCTATTCAGCCTTCTTCCCAATTTCTATCGGCACCTGAAACACCAGATCCTTATGCAATAAATCCCATGCTACTCTTGATTCGTTCCAGCGAATAAAACTACATTTTCTTTGTCCTACCCAAACTTGGATTCCCCCCTAACATGACCACTCTGGCCTCTCTCTTTTGTTGTACTTCTAATTTCTTTAATTCCCTGCGTCTTTCTGTCCATGGTGGAGGTTTAGGTGTTCTCTCTCACCCCTCTTGGCCACACTAGACTCCATCTGTCCCTTCTGTTTCATTCCCTTCTTTGAGTATCACTTTTCTTCATTTGTCAACCCTTTCCCGATTTCTTTTTGAATTATTTACCATCCTCCTGGACCGATTCTCCCTTTCATCTCTGATCTTGATTCTGTACTTTCTGCTGTTCTCCCTTCTTCCACTTTTTCTACTTGGTTATTTTAAATTACATCTGGATTCTGTTCACTCGTCTTCGGCTTTTCTTCCTCTCTTGGAATCATATCTTTTTTCGGCTCTTGATTGTCCTCCATCTCATTCCTCAGGATCCTCTCTTGATCTTTTATTCTGTTTCATTCCTTGTAATGCTTTAATCTCCTCTTATCCTATACACTCTTCGGGTCATTTTCTTTTCGTCATTTTTTATTCTCATTTCTCCCCCCTTTCTTGACCTTCTTTTACTAAATCCTTTCTATGTCATGATCTACCCTCTTTTGACTCATCTTCCTTTATATCCTCCTTGGCCTACTCACTTCCTTCCCCTAACTCATACTCCACTCTAACTCTAATTGCTCTTGATTATCTTCAAACAGTTCTCACATATACGTTGGACTTTGTCTATATGACACATCCTTTCACTCCTTCACGCTAACCTCCACATCAATGGCCTACTCCTTCTCTTCTTACTCTCTGTTCCTCCCACCAGAAAATCGAACACCTTTAGAAAAAGACTCAATCCTATCTTGATCTTGAAGTATTATCTTTTGCTCATTCCACTTACAACCCTCTTCTCCTAGCGAGTATAACGCAATACTTTTCCTCTCTGACTTTCTCCCTCTCTCAACATCCTTGTCATCTATACCAGCTTCTTAACACTATTATCTCTCCCTTGCACCTGACCCTTCTCACTGTTCCTCTCTCTCTGCTCCTGATCTTGCTGACTATTTCACTACTAAAGTCTCCAATCTTTGAACTTCTTTTCGATCTTCCTCTTCTCCCTTTGTTCCTTCTTCTTCTTCTTCTTCTTCTTCTTCTTCTTCTTCTTCTTCTTCTTCTTCTTCCTGTAAGGAACTCATGGTGGCAACAGTAAAGAAAGACACAAGTGATCACAGTTCAAGGGTGTTTATTGAACTGTATGCAAGTTGGAAAAGTGCCTAATCTAAACCTGAATCTAAGATGGGAGCAAGCGTCGACCATCAAACAAAAAAGAAGGCAATCCTAGTGGCGTTGTGTCAAATAAAAAGGTCTTATACTAAGAAAAACATATTTCCAATCCTTACAACTAATAGAAAAGACTGTAGGATAATGTTCAGGAGAAAGAAATAAGTTTTCACAAATAATTCACCAAGAATATGTCAGGATGCAGTAGCCTGGGTCTCCCTTTCCCAGGTTTTGAGCAAGGGGTAAGGTAGGATCTTGGAGCACAGTACACTCTCGAGCTTCGCAAGCGCAAGATGACAGTTATGCTTTCAGCTATCAGGGCCATCAATGGGCAAGTCTTGTTTCCCTTTAAAGTCTCTTGCCTTCGAGGACCTGATGTACTCAGGATAAAAAAATAACAAACAAATGAAGTTCAGTTCCCAAAGCCCATTGGGTGATGGGTTCACCCCTGGGACCCCCTCTTCTGAGCGCAGACCCTTCTCGAATCTCAGCCTACCTCTGGCGGGGCACCTTATGGCTCTGGATTAGGGTGATAATGGTTCACCCTTGGGTGCCCCTCTTATGGACGCTGACCCTTATTCCCTGTGTCCTTGTGTGATAGCTTTTCCACCCCCACCCCACACCCCAGAAGTCCCCCTGGGTTTCGATCCTCAAAAACAGTTCCTTTCAGTATCATGTCCTTCAATGGCTTTGCCTCTGGGTTCCGAGGCCCTGATAGGTTTGCAAAAAAAAACATAACAAACAAATGAAAGTTCTTTTCAACAGGTACTGCAGATGGTGATTCTTCACCCTGGGCCCTCTCTTCTGGGCACAGAACCCTCTCAATTCTCAGCCTCCTCCACCAGGATCACTATGGCTTTTCTCCTTCACAAATCTTAATGTCTTTTTAAACAGTTCTCACGGACATCTCTCTACCGTGTTCACCTTTGTCAACCACACACTGTTTCTTGGGACTTTAGACTTTGCTCCCTCTTTGTCAGCATTCCTCCACCAGGTTCACTCTTGCCAACTTCTCATTCACATTCGCTTTCAATGTCTGCAGGATTTACTTACCTTGCTTTCTTATAGTTCTTAGGTCAAAGGCTTTCGACTGTACGTGGATTTTGGTAGACCTCCTGTGTAACCACTTTCACCTATTTTGACGGCTCTCCTATGGCCTTCTGGGATCCGTAGTTTCCATTCACACAGGATTGACCAGAGTTTCTCGGGTCAGCACCCACGCGGTGCCGGTTCCCCCTGCAGCTGGTCTTCCCCTTATAATTCACAGTTCTTTGAATTCTTCTAAATCTGCCACTTTGCAGGTTTCATTCAACACAGTTTGGTTTCTTATCGGCTTCCCCTTCGACTCACTGACTATGATGAACCGCTTGGCTTTCCTCATCTCTGGAGTCAAAGCCGGTACCACAGTAGCAGGAGTCACCCTCTCTCAGGCTTATCGGCAAAGGCATGCCCTGTGTACTGTTGACGTCTGCTGCAGGACTGTGTATCTATTGTCCTCGGGCTTACGTTTTCTTCCTTGAAGGGTTCGTCAGTTTGGGTCAGAAAGGGCAAGGTCGCTTCTCTGCTTGTCACTCTCTCGATTCTCACCACCTTTTTCCTTCTCTTCAACTGCCGGGGCAGATTAACTGTCTCGTCGTGCAGTCTGCTTTGCTCATACTGTGCTCTCCTGCTCCACCTTTTATCCCTGTGAGGATAGCAAAGGGCTGTCAGGTGTGTGAGATTCTGGTCAATTGCCTGACTTTGCCTGACCATTGTGTTGGGACATGTCAGGTAAACGGCTCTGGTGTTAGTCCGTTCTCTTGCTTGTTGTGCGAAAGTGTTCGTGTTGGAAAGGAGGGGGGGTGGCAGTGTTTTTGAATTCCCTGCGTGGTAGGATGAAGAAAAGGTGTTGAAAGAAGGGGGATACCGCATCTCACCCACCAGTGTCCCACTCCCACTCCCAAGGACCCCCCATCCAGGTGATCCTCCCTCACCAGTCCACCCCCAGGAACTGTATCCTATAGCGATGGCCGTGTCCTGGCCACCTGGATGACAGACCCCCAGGGTTTAGCCAGGGAGACACCTTCAGGTTTCTCACACTCTTCACCCTGTCCTTCCTTCTCTGCCTTTTCTGCTCTTACTGAGCCTGAGACTGCCAATTTTCTTACTCAGGCTCAACCCACTGCCTCTCACTCTGACCCTATTTCACCCACATTATTTCTTCTAGTCTATCCTCAGATTCTCTCATACCTTACTATTCTTATTAATCTTTCTCTTCCTTCTTCTGTTTTTCCAGACTCCTTTAAACACGCTACTATTCCTATTTTAAAATAAACATCACTGGACCCCTTCCTCCCTGCTAAGTTTAGACCTATCTCGCTGCTTCCTTTCCTTTCTAAACTTTTAGAGAGGATTGTTTATTCTCAAATCTCATTTTACCTTAATCTTAATTCTCTTCTTCCCCTGCTTCAATCTGGCTTTAGGCCTGCTTACTCCACCGGAACTGGCCTTTTGCATATTTTGTTTTTCTTTCTCTCCGCTTGACACAATAAACTTTTTTCTATTGTGATTCTGCTTGACCTTTGTGCAGCTTTTGATACTGTCGATCACCCCACCTTGATATCTACTCTTTCCTCCTTTGGTATTTCTGGTTATTCTCTTGCATAGTTTAAATCTTCCTCCCCATACTCTTCTCTATGAGGTTCCCCAAGGCTCTGTCCTTGGCCCTCTTTTATTTTTGCTATACACTGTTGATTTATCCTCTCTCATCTCTTTGTTCAATCTTTCCTGTCATTTCTATGCCAATGACTCGCAAATCGTGTTTCTTCTTTTCTGAATTCACAGACTATCTTCACTGTAAAGTCTCTGCTTATCTCTCTTCCATCTAAACTTGGATCTCCTGTCACTTCCTTAATCTAAATCCATCCAAAACAGAAGTTCTTTTCTTTCCTCAATTCTCTCTATATCCTTCCTCCCTTCTTTTCTCCCTTCTCAGCTCCTTTTCCCCTCTTCTGCCCGTAACCTAGGGGTTCTCTTTGATTCCACTCTTTCTTATTTGTCTCATATTTTTCTTACTTCTCTCAATTGTCTCTTTCTCCTTTTTAACCTCCACAGTGCTTGTCCTTTTCTTTCTTTTAAGGCTACAAAACTGCTTATCTTTGCTCTAATTTGTTTTCAAATTGATTACTATTCTTCTCTCTTGATTGCACTACCTGCTACCCACCTTGCCTCTCTCCGCTCTATCTATAACTCTGCTATCCGCTTCATTTTTGGATTTTCCCCTCAATCTTCTATTTCATCTGCTCTTTCTATGGCTGCTATTCTTTCATTTGAGTCTCATCTCTTGTTTAATGTTCTTTCTATTGTATTTAAATGTCTTCAAGGTCTTACTCCTCGTTATCTTGCCCGCTTGGTTCTTTCTATAAACCTGCCCGGGATCTTCCTTCCCAATCTACTTATTGTTTGTTTGTCCCCAAACCTCCCTGTGCCTCATCTAGTTTTCGTTCCTTTTCCCTTCTTGCCACATTCCATTGGAATTCTCTCGCTCTTTCAATTAATTCCTTCTTCACCTACTGTCTCTTTCGTACCCGCTTAAAGTCCTATCTTCTATCCTCGTCCTCTGCTTCATGATTTGCCTCTTTGATTTTCATGAATGATTGTACTGTATTGTTCTTTCAAAGTGTAATGGCGCCTGAGTATAAATACAAATAAATACAAATACGAAAACAAAATACAGCAGGCTAACCATCGCAAAACCTCCCAACTATTTCATATAAATATTCTCTGGAGATTAAGGGAAAATAGCAACCACATTTGCTTGCATTGTATGCTAACAATTTCAGGAACACACCATTACCCATTGAAGTGCAAAACACAACCATTCTGGTTGGACTAACTACCACTGAACATCAAGAGTTAGCCAAGTGGATCAAGAGCTACATGTCTTCACTCCAAAACCAAGTTGATTACAGGTAATACTGCCCAAGATACACCACCCTCCTCCTAGGTTAATTTGTTTAAAATGCTACAGAATAACCGAGGTGAGAAAGAAAATAATTCAGCAAGAGCTGAAGAAGATGCCCAATCTGGGGGTCATAGAGAGGTTGCATAGCCAATGGTCCTCCCCGATAGTGCTAGTCTTGAAATCCGACAACACATGGTATTTCTGTATCGATTATCAGCGTCTCAATGAGATATTCAAATTTGACACCTATCCAATGCCTGAGATAGATGAGCTAGTGGAAACTCTGATGTCCCTGTTTCAGTTCATGGTCCTACCTTTTAGACCCCACAGAGCTCCAGCGACCTTTCAAAGGTTGATGGATGACATCCTAGCTTCCGGCCACACTTTGCCAGGGCCTACATAGAAGATATTGTTGTCTGCAGTTCGAAATGGGAGGAACACCTACCGCATCTCAATCTGCAATCAACTGAGGAAGGCCCACCTAACTGCCAATCCAGCCAAAAGACATTTAGCCCATTCCTCTTTCAAATACTTGGGGTGTCAGGTGGGGAAGGGGCAGATGCTCCTCTGGAGAGCCAAGTTGGACATGGTCCAGCAAGTGCCCTGATCTCTCACGAAGAAGGAAATACATTCTTCTCTGGGTCTAGGTGGCTAACGTACACTTTCTCCTCTGCTACCTGAAGCCAGGTAGAAGCCAGGGAGAAGGGGAAAAGGTGGGGGAGTTAGGAGGAAGGGTGGAGGTGGGAGGTGTACCAGGGAGATATCCAGAAGCAATCCTACTCCTGAGATGGATGATGGCTGTTGAAAGGGCCCCAATTCCTGAAACCCCTTATTCTCATCTTTGTAATAGCAGTTCCCCTTTGCCTCCTGCCATATCTCGTCAGCAAGATGGTTTTCTTGTTTCTACAATTAACACCCTGCCCGAAAAGGGCGCTTGCCTCCAAGCACCTCCTTCCTAGCTCAAAGTTGGTATACAGTGAAGATTAGAGTTTTCTTAGAGGGGTTATTAAGGAAAAGATGCCTTTTCTGAATGCTGAGGGATGGGGGGTTAATACGAGCAGTAGAGACAGTGGTTGTGATTGATTTCTGCAGTTGTAGGTTGCTATCAAAGAGAACCCTCATGATTGCAAGCCTTGGGTGAGGGAGCAGGAAGGTCAGGTTTAAAGGAGGTAGGAAAGGGGAGAGTAGGTATGGCACCGGAAGCATTAAGGGAACGATAGCTCAGCATGAAGCAGCACCGAGCCATCCAGTGACAAATTGCAGTGAGAGAATTTGTAATCCATTCCAAGATGGCTGCGGTGAAGGAGGGAAATGAGAAAAATATTTCAGTGTTATTAGCAAAATGTTGATAGTGAAAGCCAGATGATTAGAAAAGTCTTCCTAGGGCAGAGGTACAGAGGGTGAAGAGCAGAGGTCCAAGGACTGATCCGTGGGAGACCCGGACAGGGAGAGCAGTGGTGACAGAGGTTAGGGAGTGCCAAGAAATGTTAAAGGCTTGACCTTCCAGCAAGAGGTGATCTAGGGAAAAGCAGATTTGCAAAGCCTAACATCATGGGGAATGAGGAGAACAGAGGAGTGTTTGGCAGTGTCGAGAGAAGAAAATAGGTTCAAACGCATGAGTATAGATCAGAGTTTGTAGTGCTGAGCATTAGAGAGAAAGTTGGAGACATGCATGAGTGCAGTCTTGGTGGAGTGTTTACTACAAAAGCCAGATTGAAGTTACTCTGCAAGGCCATTATACTCAATATTTATAGTGACCCGGTCAAGGACCTTTGAATAATAGGGAAGGAGAGAAACTTGCCAACAGTTTGCTGGGACATTTGGTTTAGCAGAGGATTAGGGCAAGTAATTGACAGTAAGTCTTTGAACATTTGGGGAGCAAAGGGGTAGATAGGACGCAAGATGGGTTGGCACTGAAAAGGATGGGTGCTAATTCAATAGCAGAGGTAGAGGAGAGGTGGTAGACAGATTGAGGGTTGAGGAGGAAAAGAGTGTCATCAATGTTAGAGAGTTTAGTGGTAATGCAGTGAGCAAAGTCATCAGCAGAAAGGTAGGAGTCTATGAATGTTGGCTTAGGAGGTGTGAACAATGCTTGGAGGGTAGATGAAAGTTAGCAAGGGTGATTGAAAAGGGAATAGATTAGGCTTGGAAGTAGGAGGATTTGACACAGTCCAACACAGAGGTTATGTCAGTAAGGACTTTTCTATATGCTTTTCTATATTTAAGGACTTTTCTATATGCTAGGAGTAGGGTAGGGGCACCACTGTTTTAGGTCACAGTGCATGTTTGTTTGAGAGTGAGAGTGTTTGTTTGAGAGTCTGAATTTCTGAGGTGATCTGTGGCTGAGGACGGGGATGGGAAGGTATGAATGTGTAAGCAGGATAGTATTGGCGAAAGGAATCATAAGTGCATAGCGAAAGTTAGAGGGGAGGCAGGCATTTTAAGAGACCCTGCACAGACATAATATTATGTTTAGACTTAGTGCACGCATGTAAACAGGCACCTTTTTGTAGCTATGGAGGAAACATAGGGCCTGCATGGAAGCGTGTTGGACACAGGCTGCAAACCTAATGAAGGAACCTGAATAGGCCCAAGTGCTGATGAGAGAGCGTTGTTAACTTCCACAGAAACCCTCCGTTGTTCTAAAACTGTTGCCATTACAGTTATCCCGAGGAAAGTATGTATCCTACAATGCATTTAGACGGCACTAGGCGCCTCGCTATACGTTTTATCACAATCCGGCCAGAGAAAAACCTAATACCCCCATCCAGCCAACTACAAGTTATAGCCCCTACAACTGTCCGAGTCCCAAGACCCCTAAATTCCAAGATACCTGCTGACCCCAGGCCGACTGACCATAAACCAGACAACCATAGAAGATCTAAAAGAATGGATCCTATATGCACTTTACAGTGGCATGATTTGTTATACAAGGTGCAGGGAGGGATGAATGATAGTCCAAAGTAAGGGTGGAAGCCTTGGGTGCGGATGGTGCAATACATAATGAGTGAATGATGTGTGGGTTAGCCTGAACTCAAGACTCCCCCAGTGACAGTCCCCGAGCCTCCAAGGTGCACGGCAGGCTGATAGAGTAGTATTGTCTCATATTGTAACTAATTGCCAACCCGACCTTGGTTCCCTGGAGTTGATGAGCCCAGCAGACCTCTTGTGATGGAAGACGGACGGCAGGGCTGGGGCCAATGGCCTGGTATTGCCTCTAGAGCAGGCTGGCCATGTTTAGGGTCTCACCAACCATCTGCGCAGGTTTTTACTGTATACTGATGATGCTGTGCCCTTTTTTAAGGTCTTGCTTGCATCCTTTTGCATCATTAAAACTCGTTTTCCTTGCAAGATTCCCTTGGCCTTTTTTCCCCTGGCGTGTTGTATTTGTTCTGGTGTGAGAATTTGGGTCTGTGCCTTCAAGAGTTTTGCCTAAATTTCCTCTTAGTCATTGAAGTGTGGAGATGAGAAGTAGAAAGTGGAGAGACGGAGTTGTAAAGAAGGAGAGGGATCAATCGAGAGGCCAGAGGAGAGTGAATTAGAGTGGAAATACAAGGTCAAGAGCGTTCCCACAAACGTGGTCATGGAGGGAGGAGAGTGGGTGGTCAGAAAGGAGAAAGTTAAGTTCAAAGTAGGTGGCTGCAAAGGGCTTGGGGAGGTTAAAGTCCCCCAGCATGACAATGGGTATGTCGGTAGGAAGTGACTAAAGAAGTAGGGTCAGATCAGGGAAGAAGGAGTTGAGAGAGAGGATCAGGGGGGTCAATAGAGAGACTGAGCAGTGAGAAGAGGAGTTGAATAGTGGCATATTCTACTGAGGAAGAATTGATGTCAGACGAGGCTATTCTAAGCAGCCCACATGTGCTTTTCCATCATTGACAGGGTTGATATGAATGAGGACACAATTATCCCGAGGCTCCAAGTGCTAAAAATGGGCTCTGCATTTCTTAGGAAGGTCACATTCATCGTTTTAGCAGGGCTTCATCCTGAGGATGAGTACTCATTCTAATCTGGCACACCAGACTGCATGTCTGGGGGTTCGGACCCTCTATACTGGGTACGGACCCCAACAAAGAGCACCCACAAATCCTTCCCTAGTCTGGGGCTGTGTTCTTTCCTCCTTTACCTGGGTCTGCTTTTCTATGTTCCATACACCATCTGGTCTGAAGGGGTGTGTCAGTCTGTCACCATTGTCAATCTGTCACCATACCAACAGGCATTCACCTCTTCCAGCAGCTTATCTATGTGGCCTGCAACCTAGTATGCTCCAACCACCCCAATTAGATACAATCTTGTAAATCCAAAATGCTGAATTTTTACTGTTGGACACACATGGTAATTTCTGTAAAGGAAATTATTCCACATGTCACCCTTTTTTATCACTAACCCACGGAACTTTACCTTACCCTCATTCTGAGTCTGTTTGCACTCGCTAGTCAGGTGCCCTATTAAGAAATGAAAGTCATCAGGGTGCACCCTGATATAGAATGCTTGCCATAAGCTCACCAGGTCAGGCCATGGATCTCAGACCAGCTCTGGTGGAACATAAGGGTCTGCACCAGGATCTAACAATGTCCTGGCGGGTGTACAGTAAAAGCCGCCTCTAACGTCTCTGCCCGTGAGTCTCTGGGCCCTGAACAGCTTTGAAAAGAAAGGTTCTATAGGCAGAAAGGTTTGGTGGTGTGAGCAATGTCCTTGACCTTGTGACCCGGTAGTTCTTAAGGCCTGCTAGCATCACGTTGGCAGCAGTTGCAATGAAGGCTGGACCCCTCTTGGTCCGATTCTAGACTCTTCTAGAACTTATGTTAAGTGCAACGTTTTATTATAGTGCAGCAATCAGCACCATAGTGGTCCGACAGTGCCGAAGCTTGTCTGGACAGTGGCGTATTGTTCCCCCACCGTGCTATCCAGATATTGGTCTGCGATTGAACAAACAAAAAAGGCAAGAGAGAGACAATTTAAAGATTTGTACAAGTAAGAAGGGAAATGAGAGGTAGGGAGGGAGTTTGTGATATTTCCCATGTCTTTACAGTCAATGTCGAATCCTCAAAACATAGGTCTGATCAGGAAAAGGCACATGCCCAATGCTGCTGTGAGCATCCATATGCCTGTGTGCCCGTTTCTAGTCTACACTAGGAAGTACGGAAATTGGTCAGGGAGTGGTTGCTTGATGGACTTGAGATGCGCTCCAGGTTACCCTTGGAAGCGTGGAGGCATGTTTGCCATTACCGTAACCCGACAGACCCCAGAGAAAGAATTCTGGAATTTTCCAGTTGACACGTCATGTGTGACAGAGCCAAGAGTGGATGTGTGCAAGGTGAATGAGCTGGACACACAGGGGACGAAAAACCAGTTGTGGGGACAGTCTCTCAGTGTGCAACACTTGCAAGGCCACTTGTCTAAGAGTGCCTTTGCTGCACAGTGAGGGTTTCTGTACAGGGTGCTGCATTTGTTGTATGCCTTTCATTAGACACGGCTGCGTCACACTTGTTGCTCACATAGCGCGCGCGGCACAGTAACCTTTTTATCCCATCTCCTCCTAAACTGGAGTTCCCATCAACTGTTGAAATAGGGAACTAGACTGAGCTTCGGTCCCACAGCTGGAGGAAGCTAAAAATGATGATAAACTGCTGAAAATCAAGGGCATGCCACGGTTCAAATGCACGTTCTAATGTAGGTTGAAGGACATTTTGTTTGCTGGATAAACAACTGTAACTGTGTGTGGTAGAATGCACGACTGAATAGGTTTTGTGGAGTGGATGTATGGGGCAGTGCCACTTGGGAGATTGCAGTGTGGCAGTTGTGTCCAATGGAGTAAAGGAACAGCTCAGGCGGAATCGCACATCCCTTTGCACATCCATCTATCCCATACCTGCAAATCAGAGATCTCCATCTTTGGTAATTGACAGTCCCAGCCACACCAGTTTGCCAGGAAGATCACTGAATATGTAAATCATTCTTACAAAGTTTTGCGGTATTGAAATGTTTGGTGTGGCTCTCATGAAAGCATGGAGGGGATTTGGCTCTCGGGAAACGAACTTGGAGATGATTGCTCCAAACATACCCCTTCCACTAAAATCCTGCTTCTCTGCAGGTTGGTCATGCAGTCAATTGTGAAGGGAAAAACAAGGTTAATGTTCAGTGCAACCCTTCCCTTCTCTGTCCTCGTCAGGTGTTTGTTAACATACAGCCTGGTGATAAGGAGCACCCATCCCATGATCTCGCCCTACCAATGTCCTGGTAGTGGCGCACTTCCTGTGGTGTCTTTGTGAGGAGAAGTCCTGGGATACCCTGGGATGGACTGGTGCTCTTTGCAGTGGATAGCATGCAGCGCTTGGGCCTAAATCACAAAGATTGGACAGCACACAGGGAGCAGGCAGCGTGGGGGTACCAAGCCAACAGTGGTGTGATATCAACCATGACATAATAGTAACATATTATAATAATACCCCCATAACACAACAATATGTAATGCAACATAGCATAGCATAAAAAATATCACGTAACATTACACAATATAGTATAGACAATGAGCTTAATATTATAAAGCATAGCAAACACAGCGTAATCTAACATATCAAAGCATAACATAGCATAGCATGACATTGAATAGAGAAGCTGAGCATAGCATAGCATAACAAATATCACATAACATCACACAATATAGTATAGACAATGAGCTTAATATTATAAAGCATAGCAAACACAACGTAATATAACATCAAAGCATGACATTGAATAGAGAAGCAGAGCATAACATAGCATAGCATAACAGATATCACGTAACATTACACAATATAGTAAAGACAATGAGCTTAATATTATAAAGCATAGCAAGCACAGCGTAATCTAACATATCAAAGCATAACATAGCATAGCATGACATTGAATAAAGAAGCTGAGCATAACGTAGCATAGCATAACAAATATCACATAACATCACACAATATAGTATAGACAATGAGCTTAATATTGTAAAGCACAGCAAACACAGCGTAGTGTAACATATCAAAGCATAACAAAGCATAGCATGGCATTGAATAAAGAAGGTGAGCATAACATAGCATAACATAAAACATAGCATCAAGTTACAGTTAAAAAAACACTAAAACCTAAAAGCACAGATTAACCGCTCTGCATACTATGTCATAACAACGTTTCATAACATAGCAGGGCAGTTTACCACATGACATCTGTTTCAACATTGAGGAAATGCATGCAAGGTGGCTACAATGAAGCCACACTAAATGTGGTTGTGTTATTGCACAAGGAGGGGTAAGCAAAAAGGTGTATGTTATAAGCACTAAAAATTGACACAACTGCGCAGTGAAAGGGACATGGGTGTTTATTGATATGTTCTGTAGAGCATTACATGTCCGCTGGCGGAAGCGCTTGTCTGAATTGCAGACACAGGGGGCACGCGGGGGCCTCATGTAGATGCCACTGCATGTATGTTGATTTATGCTACGCACCGCTGCCATTTTCATGGTTTCCAGGCGATCTATGATAGGCTGAGGCGTTATTTCATCTGGAAATTGACCAACAGCGTATTCATGAGGCCTGTTCATGAGCCCAGAATGTGGGGATTATCAGCTATAATGTTTCTTTCCTTGAAATATATTCCTGAACTTCATTGCACGTGGTTTCAAGTACCATTCAGGACATCATTTCCCAAATCTGTATCATTATTTCATCCTTCACTGTGTGTCCTTCATGCTTTTCCATGTACCGTGCCACCGAGGCAATAGAGGCTGATAACGGAAGGATTTTAAAAAAAGAAACAACATGTAAAATGGCCTATACTAAGAAAAAAGATAGCAAGATCGCCTCCTTTTTTGCCTTCAGAACTGCTCTTAAGCAAGATGAGGTTCTGAATTTAGAGCATGTGTAGCTGCACTGAGAGACTTTGAATGGGTCAATATTAGGAAACCGCTTTCTTCAAGGGCGTGCATGTTCACCACGGAGTCCATTAGCCACACCGCCAGCCCCATCACCGCAACCCAGATATTGACTGCTGAGGGCATCACCAGCATGCTACAAGAACTCTTTTGTTCCGATTGGTTACACATTCTCCTCACTAGCACCTAGGATTTGCAGGGCCCTTGGCAACAAAACATTTGTAGTGCCCCCTAATTTGCATCCGTGACAGAACATTACGTCGCAAAATGAGTTTTTAATAGTCAAGGGTATCGTGGGATTTAAAGAAGTTGGCAGGAGTTATCCAAAAGACAAAATGTGTGCTGTCCAGTGTAAGAAAGGTCACTTTTACTATTGCTTATGTGGCAATATCATGAGTGAGGCTTTTTGGAGTGGCAAATGAGTTGAATCCATTTTTGGGAGATCACATTTTGACCGATAAGCCTCAGTGTGATAAACCGATTTGCCCAGGAGCACACACTTTGGTTAGGTGGGGAAGCCAGGATTTGAGACCAGTCTGCAACTCAGGCACTTGAACACATCTTCCCAGCTGTAGTTGGCAGACATTTTGTTTGTGAGCATTCGTTTTGCAACTTTGGCATGAATACAACCTCTGTGCAAAAGGATGTGATTCTGTGTTGCTAACTGAAGTTCAGTGTTGCTTCTGCAGCAGTTTCATGACCACCTCTGTTTTATGGTGTATACGTTTGTCCACTTTATCGAAACTAGTAAAATGCTCTCACTTCGCCAGCTACTTAAGATTACTTTACCAGTCAAAAGAAATGAATATCCAAGCAATGCTTTTTATTTTTTCAAAACATGAGGTAAACTACACACCTATGACCGGAGGTTTCAAACATGTCAGGGCAGGGATTGTGTTCGGGGCAGGCAGGGCAATGGGCCTCTACTGCAGAATTGCCTTGTGCCACGATTTAAATAAAGCATATGGACTGGTTAGGTCTTGAGCCAATGAGAGCAAACAAGTTCACAGGACTTCAAATGTTCACAGAATTAGCACAGGGCCAGGACCGGACAAGAAAAAACAAGCTCTCCAGTCTGCAGTCCAGCAACTGCTTCTCTTCCAACTTCCTTGGCAAATCATCAGGGCTCACTCGTTCATCCTTTCCCCTATTCACCCCCACGTTTGCTTTTAACAATGCTGTTTTATAAAGATGTCTTAAAAAGTGCACATCATAATAAAGTACTCTTACAAACATGTACATCTGCTACAACGTCTGATGCACCCATATTCAACTTCGTGCAAGTCACTAATGACCAGGTCCCCAAAACAATAGCCTCCATCAAGCCGTCCAACTGTAAAGGTGACAGCTTTCCGGCTAAATTGGTTAAAGATTGCGCCACTACACTAGCACCTATCATTACGGATTTTGTAAATGAGTCCTTCAATTCCAATGAAATTCCAGCATCTATTAAAACAGCCTGGGTCACGGTCCTACTCAAAAAGCCCTCCCTATACCCAGCAATCCCGACTAATTACAGGCCCATCACAACAGTGCCATTTCTCCTTAAAATCATCAACAAAATAGCATACACTCAAGTACAAACCCATCTTGAACAGAACCAGCTGCTAGGGGAAAGACAATCAGGATTCCGTCCCAGGCACAGAACAAAAACTGCCCTTCTGGATTTAAAAAAACAGATGGACGCTATCAGAGACTCTGGTAAGCTATGCATCCTATTACTACTAGATCTCTCTGCGGCCTTTGATTTAGACGATCATGACAAATTGTGCCAAACCCTAACCACCAATTTCCATTTTGCTAAGAAAGCCACTACTTGGATAAAATCATTCCTTTCCGATCGCACCTCAAGAGTCACCTTAGTTGATGAGGCAGCTCACCCCATTCCAGTATCATTGGGAGTACCGCAAGGATCCTGCCTCTCCCCCATGCTCTAGAATGCATATACGAAATTACTGTTCGCCGCACTAGATGCTATGGGAGTAATTCATACAAACTTTGCCGATGACACTCAAATGTTTATACCTATTACAGGTAACCTCGAAAAAGACACGGCATGAGTTAACAAAATATACTCCCTCATCCACAACTTGATGGCGATTAACAGTCTCTGCCTTAATGGAGAAAAAACAGAGATCCTCATAGTCGGCTCCCAAGCCAAACTCAGCAAACTCCACCTGGATTATACCTCCATAGTGATAGACGGCACCCCTATCACCATATCTCATAAAGTCAAACAAAACCCTAGGAGTTTACCTTGACTCTAGCCTCACTATGAACAACCACATATCAGCGCCCTTGCTTCCTCCATGGCTTATACCGCCAAACTCATCACACTAAGCAGGCCCCTGCTTTCCGCTGCAAACTGCTAGACGCTGGCTAGAGCATTCATCCTAACAAAGTTAGACTACTGTAACATACTACTGTTAGGTACTGCAAAAAAGAATTTAAATAAACTGCAACTTCTTCAAAACAAAGCCCTCAGAGCAGCTCGGGCATTATCAAAAAAGACCATGGGCCTCATTATGAGAATCGCGCTAAAAATGCAGTCATTACCGGCATGGTGGTATTAGCGCGTCCATGCACCCTTGATGCCGCTAATAGCGGCTGATTAGGAGTGCACGAGCACGCGCAAACCCCCATGCCGGTAATGGCTGCACCACCATGCTGCAATTGGCGCCCCAAACCCCCGATAGCGGCATCACGGAACCCGCTGATACCGCCTCCACCCAGGAGCAACCCCTTAACAACGGACCCGTAAATACCATCATGCAAATACCGGGTTCGTAATGCTGGACCCGGAAACAACATCATTGCGCCGGAACGGGAAATGCTCTGGTGTCCTTCTTGATAATCACAATCCATTGCAATCCCATGGCTACAGGCACTGAAATCCAAAACCAAGATCCCAGCCTGCCAGAAAAGGACACAGTCCACCCTCAAAGGCACACCTCGTCTGCGCAAACAACGTTTCTCCGACGAGGAGCTAAACATGCTGGCTGACACCCTGGCCCAGCATGCAGATGTGGTGTTCTGCACAGACCTGCGCTGTGCAACACAAATCAAGAAGAAACAGATCTGGGAGGAGGTGGCCCAGAAGGTGTCCGCAGTGGGGACAACCACACGCAATACAAAGGAATGCCGGAAAAGGCGGGACGACCTGCGGCTGCGTGTCCGCAACATACTGACTACCAACCGTCAGCAGGCACAGGCAACAGGAAGCGAACCATCCTCGCCCATCAAGCTGGCACGGTGGGAGGAAACATGCTGCTCCCTGATACATATGGAGCCTATTGAAGGGGTCAGGCGTGCTGAGACAGGAGTAACATCATCATCGGCTGACGAAGGTGAGTGAGCGTTGGCACTACACAAAAGTGAACACACGCAACAAACCCCACTGACACCAACCACCAGAGTCCCCAATTCCAAACCCAAGTACCATCAGCATGCAGACACACACATGCAGCACTGCAGAGAAGCAGGCCCCACCACTGTCACATCCTACTGCATGGTGCAGACATCTCCACCACCAAGTGTACACCAGAGCCCTAGAGACACTTCACATGGCACGCAGATCCTGAGGCATGTACACCACACGCAATCCACGACACACCCGCAATCCACCAAGCCAACTGCATGCACAACATGGATACGCTAGAAGGACGCACAGACACTGCACCACACACCCAACACCTGTAAGCACCATGTCTGTCCCTCCAACATGCAGACAGCAATGCACAGGACCCAAAATGTACTTACATAAATATATGTTGGATGTCCCTACACCCATGACTCATGCCCTGCCTCTCCTTCTCACACAGGCACAGTATCAGACAGCGATGACAGGCCCACCGCAGAAACAAAGCCGACAGCACCATGCAGAAGCAGGGGGAAGATGATGGCACCAGGCCGTCCACGTCAAGGGCCGGGCAGATGAAAGCCAGCACCCTCATGCAACAGGGGTCCGGTAAACAGGGGCCACAGGCCGTAGGACCGAAGGAGCATCCACCCCCGACACATGGGAATGTACACTGGCCTGGGACATTGGGTGCCATCACTGCACACCTGCCACAAGGCACACCGGCCCCCAAGCCCACAGACAAAAATGACCCCTGCCCCACTGCAGCCAGCTCATGTGAACGAGGAGGGTACACCAACGGCCAGCAATGGTGAGGCTCCTCAGTCACCGACCACTAGTGAACCAGGGGAGGTGGCCCAATCCGCAACAAATAGTGCAGAGGATGATGTCCAACAGGACGAGGCTTACACGGTAGGGCAATGCATGTCGGAGGACACTGAGGGAATACCATCCATGGGGCACACGCCACAGCACTCCCTGGGACATGGGACTTGTGTTGGTAGCTCTGGGGAGGAAACGGCTGGACCCATATTCAGCCCTCAAAGCAGTCCGACTCCAGCTCCCATGCGACCACCAGCAGTCAATGACATACGTGACCTAGAGGCCCGCATCACCTGCATGGAGGAGCGTCAGCAGTCAATGGATGAGATGTTGTACCAATTCATCACATTAGGGGAAGCCACGCGGCAGGCCCACTGTGACAGCACACAGGCACTCACCCGTGCTGTGAACCGCGGTGCCAGGCGGGTGCGCTAGGGCATGCAATCAGTGACCCAGGCACTAACACATTTGGCTGCCACCATGGTACAATGTCCTGCAGCACCTGCCGAGTCACAACCCCCCCATCCATGAGCAGTACCCCTGTAAGCTCAACTCAGACAAGCCCAGTGCATAGGTCTCTACGCACCATGCACAGGGCAGGGGAGCCACAGCCTCCATGCAAAAGGGTCCGTCTGTAGCCGGACAGACATATTGTATGCCGGGACGTGGGTGTGTGGGGACTTGAGGGATGGGGGGTGTTTGGGGGGTGTGTGTGTGGGGGTAGAGGGATGAGTGGTGGAGGGTGCTGGGAGGGGATAGGGATGGTTGGGTAGACTCAGTTGCATCGTGGGTGGGCTGTTCATCTATGTAAATAGTTTCATTGACAATTACATCTCATTTGGAAACAAATACCATGACCGGACATTGCTTATTGAGTGTGTCACAATTTTATGCCAAACAGTGTACACTGCCCAGAGTCCCCCGATCCCAGTGCACAGCGAGTGGGAATTGATGCACCCTCTTCATCACAGTGCATCAAACGAAAATGTCCATCACTGATTGGCGCACAGCACGTCCGTCATGTGCATTGGCACATGGCTGATGTACTACTCTTATCCTTCATCATCCCCATTTTCACCCGGTGGTTGCTGGTCAATGTCAGGTGGCAGGGGTAAGTTCCACCGGATGCACATGTTGTGCAGTATGGCACAGACAATGGTGATCTTATCTACCTTCTCAGGCCCGTAAAGGAGTGCTCCACCAGACCTGCTGAGGCAGCGGAATCGTGCCTTCAACAGGCCAAAGGTCTGCTCGATCACAACACGGTTATGGGTATGAACCCGATTGTACTTTTCTTCGTGCCTGGTCTGCGGGATCCAAACAGGGGTGAGGAGCCACTGCTTCAAGGGATAGTCACCATCACCTGCATGGGAGCACAATGAGGTATGTGTGACTCAATTTCTGGAATTACACCTGTAGTAATCACTGTCATGGCTGCAGCTATTTGGTGTGCACATGCACATGTCCCTGGATGTATGCACACAGGTACATTTGTCGCAATGTGTGCTGGACAATGGTCTGCAGATGTGGATTGCATTGTCCAGATGATGCAGTTTGTTCACTTGCATGCTCTTGAAGATGTCCTGTGTTGTGCTTTGCTGCATTCATGTGCATTAGGCATACTCACTGCATGTTGCTGGATTGTGTTGCAGAGGGTATACTCAGTTGATGTGCAGTGGACGCGTTGAGGGATGTGGCCTGCTTGTATGTCTGGCGTATCGTCATTGGTGTGCAGCATTGGTCTTATGTAAGGCATTGTTGGGTCTCGTTCAGGTCGGAAAGTGTAGGGCCACAGTGTTATGCTGTATGTGCTGTCTCCACTCACCCCCCAATCCCACACAGGTGGAGTATTCACCCCCCCAATCCCACCCAGGTAGAGTATTCATCCCCCCATCCCACCCAGGTGGAGTATTCATCCCCCCTCCATCCCACCCAGGTGGAGTATTCATCTCCCCCCCAAACCCACCCAGGTGGAGTATTCACCCCCTGCCCCCAACTGCAGTGCCATGGGTCTGTCAGGCGACTTACCGAGCAGCCAGGCACGTCGTCCAGCATGTCCTCCATGTAGCGGGGTAGCGAGGAATTCCGCAGCACCATGGCATCATGTGTGAATCCGGGATATCGGGCACAACAATGTGTGATGATCATTCTGGAGTCACATACTATCTGCACATTGATGGAGTGGTATTGCTTACGATTGCGGTACACAACCTCTATGGCATGTGGGACCACCAATTCAACATGGGTGCAGTAGAGGGCACCAATGCAATTGGGCATGCCTGACACTGCAAGTAAGCAAACCTCACTCCTGGCCAGTCCGTGGTAGGGATATTTGGTTGTGTGCGTGCTTCAGGAAGGCATCCAGCACTTGGGTCAGCATGCGTGGATGGAGAGGTTGTGATATGCCATGCAGTTGGCCCACTGTGTGCTGGTACGTACCTGTGGCCAGGAAGTGGTGCACAGACACTACCTTCAGTAGAGGAGGGATGGCATGCGGATTTCAATCAGGCTGGTGATGTCGACGTGTATCATGTCCACTCTGGTGGCGATGGCGTCCCAGTCCAGTCGGTACAGGGTGTGGATCTGCTCAGGGGTTAGGATGAATGGACTGGCTCTGATGCGAGGGATTGGTGGCTGCGTATGTGGTGCCTCTGCCTGCATTGGTGGGACTTGCTGTGCCTGTCTCACCCTCCTTCTCCTCCTGCATCTCCTCTGTGCTGCCTGTTGTTGTTGTTGTTAATGCTGGTGTAGCAGTACAGCCATGTCCTCCAGCCCCAGGATTGCAACAGCATGTGGGATCATTTTGGTGTAGGAAGGGGTGTGGTGTGTGGGTGTGCTCCTTTTGTGCTGGGACAGGCTCAATTGCCTCCACCTGTGGTGATTGTGTGCACCTGTGGCAGTTGGCTACACTGCAGGTTGCTATTTACGGGTGCTATTTACGGGTGGTCCGCGATGCCTGTAATACCGCCATCGTGCAGGCCCTATTTACCGCCTTCAGGATGCCGGTAAGTACATGCCAGCGTGATTTGTGATGTCCTCCTGTTAGCGGCATACCAGTATTTCCGCCGTGTACGTGCGCATGCCGGTAAGGAGGGGCACAGTACGGGCGGTGGCGGTATTACCGGGTTGTCAGCTCGTAATACCATTCCGCCTTCCCTTTTTCATTACCTCCATGCTCGTAATGAGGCCCATATCTCTCAACAAAGAAGAGACGCGCACTGGCTTCCTATACAAGAGAGAATTATTTATAAGACTCTCACCATCACCCATAAATGCATTTCCGATAACGCCCCTACCTACCTTTGTCAAAGCATTGCTCGCAAAACCACTACCAGAACTCTCAGGTCCAATGCCAACACACACCTCCACATCCCTCACTTCACATCATCCAGATCAAGTAACGCCAGCTTCCCCATACCAGCCCCACCTGGTTGTTCAATAAATGCTAATAGAGTAAGCACAAGTCTCAAGCTGTCTGTAGATACGCGTAACAGTCTAATCATTGCCTGATGCGCCTGTTCTGTTCCAAAGTATATTTTTCTGAACAAGATGCCCAAGATGTTTCTGTAACCGTATGCTTAAGATGCCTACTATGTATGTAATCGAATACTTAAGACGTCTTCTATGTATGCAACCCACACCGTGATACCTAAGGGTTTGGGCGTGTAATCAAATGGAATAAATAAATAAAATAAATAAATAAAATAGAAATATGTTAACCTACAAGAGTACAAATGTAGCATTATTTTCTCGCATCTTGAATGGAAGACTACAAATTCCAGAATACAATTCAGCAGAAGGCTGAAAAGAATGGGCAGTGGGTTTTTTGGATATAGCAATCACATCTGCCCAGCAGGAGGGGGGTTTAGGGACACTAACGGCCCCCCATCTTGAGTCTGGATAGTAAATACTAGATATAACTACCTCTTCTAGTTTGATGGTGGCCGTGAGTTTGCCAGAGACCGGAGCACAAAGCTCTGGGCCAGAAGGTAAGGAGAGTGTGGGGTCATGGGGAGGCCACACAGAGTGGCTCACTGATGCCTCCCATCAATCAAGCAGGCAGCACCTTGGTAAGGACCTCAGGTTGCTGGAAAACGCAGGGGGTATTCAGCCGCCTGATTGACTGAGCACCCTTCCCCGGGTGTGAATGTACTTTCAAGATTTAGGGCCTCATTACGAGGCAGGCGCTGACAGAATGAAGGGGGCCGGTACGGGACCGGCCCCCTTCATTCCGTCAGGGCTGATTACGAGCTTCCCATTGCAGGACCCAGATTGGACGCCTGGCAAAACCAGGCGTGCTTTCCGGGTCCCGCGAGGGGAAGAAGGAGGTAACAACAGGACACTTATAATGTGCCTATTGTTACCTCCATCCCCATTTGCATTGAGCCCTATGGGGGCTCAATGGGAATGGGGAATGGTTCCTGCAAGGAGGACTTACCGGGTCCCATTCCAGCAAGGAGGACAACCATTCCCCATTCCCATTCGAGCCCCCATAGGGCTCAATGGGAATGGGGAAGGCGCTAATAACAGTACCGCAAAGTACCGTTATTAGCTCCCTGGTCCCCTCACGGGACTCGGAAAGGACATCTGGTTTTACCAGACGTCCTTTCCGGGTCCTGCGAGGGAACCTCGTAATAGGGCGGAATGGGTTTACCGGCACCGGCAACATTACCGGTGCCGGTAAACCCATTCTGCCAACCTCGTAATGAGGCCTATTGTCTGACAAAGGCATGCTTCAAACATGACGTGAGGAAAATGTGACAATCTCCCAAAAATACTGATTTTGGTGTGTCAAATGAGAACACATGAAAATCAGGGGGCAGTTTAGAATGTTTTTGCGTGACACATGTCAATGCTATTGGAATACGGCATACATTTGGTGGCTTACTGGTTCTTTTTGTGTGATTTACGAATACAAATGCTACTTTCGCATTTCTAATCACCTTACCGTTAGTAACCTTCGTCTAAAACAATGGTTCATTAAATTAACTAGTATTTATACATGGCCTCCAGTTTCAACGCGCCCCCAAAACAAAATGTGACAAGTAGTCAAGTATTTATGAGGCCCCAGTTGGGGTTATCTGTCGCCAGGTAATCACAACGGGGTGGGAGGTGCCCGGCCTCACTGGGATTGGCAGAAAGCATCAGAGCCCTTGTACAATACAATGTGAATTGTATCAAAATATAGGCGGCAGGTTGTCGTTATAGGGCTCCCATGAGCGTGGGGCCCTGAGATATGGCACATAGTGCCTACACCAGGGGGCTGGCCCTGAGTAGCATACATGAACAAAACTATGCCTTCATACAGCTGTATGAAATCACACCATTTTCCCACAACTAATTGAGGAAGGACTATCAGTAAGGCAGTTGCTTCCCGGCAGTTGGCGTTTTATATATTATTGTATATTTGCTCTTACCTTTCCCCCAAACTCCTTATCACAGCTATTAATTGTATTGTGGGGCTGATACTGGACTCACCGGGACACTTGCGAACTGTTCCGCGAGTCTTTTTCCACTTGCCACTCATTAGCGGTCACATGATCTCCCAGCACTGCCTTAAATGTGCCGGTATATCAGACAGCGCAGCGGGCGAGCGCAGCAGGGGCGTTCCTAACGTGCGCCGAAGGCAAACCCGTCTGTGCTCGTCCGTGCCTCAGATGGGCCTCGGCCTGCTGCACCACCCCATGCCCGGCTGACCTATCTTCGTACTGACTTGATAAAGTTAACTCCTCTGAATACAGTTTTTCCTCTGGGGTCTATGTCTATTATGAAAGGGGCTATGACATCCCCATTACCTTCTGGAAAGGGTTATTAGCGTCCTTTTGTTTAATGCACGTGCCCTGCCAGCTCATGCAATGGCCGTTTATGAACATTTACAGGAAGTTAAACCTGATCTTGCTTGTGTCATGGAAACTTGGCTCTGTAAATCCCCAGGCCCCTTTATTACAGAAGCGCTTCCTGCTGATTATAAGATGCTCCGTTTAGACCGCGATTTGCTCCATCCCGCAGGAGGTGTGGGGGGTGTATGTGCTTATTTATCAATCTCACATTAAGGCTTCTTTCACCCACCTCCCCCTGAGTCATAATATTAAAATCATAGCCTGTCTGGTCTTGTTCGTCTAGCCAACTCCCCTATGGACACCTGTCAGGTTTTAATTAGCCATCACTCCCCGAGATATGATGCTACTTTTTGAGATGCTTTTGTTGAAGCATTAGCAGAATTACAACTCTTATACTCTAATGTCTTTATAGTTGTTGATTTTAATTTAAAAATGAATGACACAGCTGTGATTACCCGGTTCACTACAGCAATGCTTGGTTTAGGACTCTCCCAGCTGGTGGATCAACATTAACATGCTAATACACTAGACCCAATCTTTTCATCCAGTGGTTTTATTTCAGTGTTACCAGTTTTTCTGGCTCATTGGTCTGATCACTTTATTGTGCCTTTCCACAGTAATACTTAGATGCAGTGCAGCTTGATTCCCTGTGTCGAGACTCTTAGGTGTCCTTGTGCCCCGTTTCAGACTCTACTATTAATGGGCGTATGAAAACCCAGTCTGTTGACTTCTCTTTTGTCACACAGACGCTTAAGGCCGTTGCCGACAATCTGACTCCCCTTGACGTCTCCACTCTTTGTCCTGCCCCTTCTGAGCCTTAGTTCACTGGTGATCTTACTCATATTCTGATGATACGCCGATTATTGTTCGTATTGACCTTTGCCATCTAGAGGCTGCGTCCCAGCTATCGGGTGCCTGGTGGTAGTGAGAGGGTGGGAGTAATACTTGGCTTAGGCTGAATGGGGACAAGACAGAGGTCTTGGTGGTGGGTCCCACTTCTGCTGTCTTTTGTGGACTTCAGATTTTTGGCCCATCTCTCTCTGCTCTCTTCCCCCTCCTACGTTAGTGGTGAGAGACCTTGGTGTTAAACTATCTGGCTTCACTCTCTTTGGAAGCACACGTATCTGCTGTTTACCAGCTGGACATTTCAAACTAGAAATTTGACTCAAAGCGCTTCCTTTTATCCCCTCTCATCTTCATGCTCCGGTGGTCGTTCCCCTGGTCCTGAGTGGAACTGCCTACTGTAATTCAGTCTATCTGGCTCAACCATTATATCTTCTTCAACGGATTCACATGCGCCAGAACTATTCGGCACGTGTGGTGACCGGGTTTCATTTTCCTCTCATATGTCCCCTGTCCTTCGGCAGCTGCACTGGCTCCCCATTGGAAAACGAGTGCAGTTCAAATCACTTTGCTAGTACATAGGGCTTTTTATGGATTGCGGTATGAGTACCTGCAACAGAAGTTCTGGCCTTTTGTCCCTAGCCGTGTACTTTGTTCTCAGGACCATGCAGTTATCAGAGTCCCCAGGATCCGGCTCTCCCGTGTTGGTGGTCGGACCTTCTCTGTCGTGGCTGCCAAGCGTTGGAATTCAATCCCTCTTGAGCTACAGACTACTGAGAATCATCTTGTTTTTCGGCGAGCCGTAAAGTCCTTTTAAAAAAAAAAATAGATGTCAGTTGGCTCATCTGCTCTACTGGTAGCCAAGGTGCCCTTGGCTGTATGTGCGCTCAATAAACATCAAATCAAATAGAATCCACGGGGTGTACAAAAGCAGTAGTTATGGTCCCAGAAGTCAATTTATATTCAAAGACAAAGCTTGATAAGGAGGACAAAGGAGCTATAACTTCGAGTTTGCATGCCAGCACAACCTTACCCATTATTAGCCACCCGACTTTGGGAGGGAAATTGCATTTGGCATTCAGATTTTATGTTTCCCTGTAGAACGCAAACTGCTTGGCATGCGAACATGAAAGCTGAAGAACAAACATGACCAAAAATACACCCAAAGGCAGCTGCCAGGGAAAGGACATCAGGAGAGCAGCTTGTTTCCCAATTTTAGTCACACTGAAGCAGGAAAAGGCTGCATGGACAAATGGGAGCCGAGAAGCTGGAAAAAGGTAAGTACACGCAGAGCAGATCTGTGAGATTCCCAACAGCCACCAGAATCCTTGGAATCTTCAACAGAATCAGGGATTCTATGTCATGGCACAAAGGTTTCCTATCATGTGCAAAATGCTTTAATTATTCTTTTTTTTAAAAGTTATTTTGGATTGATATTTCCAATTTCCAAAACAGAACCCTCTTCCCCTTAAACCTTCCCCTGTCCTCCCGCCCACTCCCCCTCCCCTGGTGGAATAGACATTTTATATGCACCAAGTAGATCATAATGACAGCACAATCACAACAATCCCAGCAAGGGTAATATTTGTGGGCACATGGGTTCACAAAAGTCATTATGTAGAAATGTGAGAACAAGGCCCCAACACGATCTAAATTGTATTTGGTCCCCTTGAATTGAATAGGTAACCCACTCCAAGGCTACGAAATTCCACATCTTTATGATCCAATCTTGTTCTGTTGGGGGATCTCTGCATTTCCATTTTTGCGCCACCACTAAGAGGGCAGCAATGTTTAGTATCATATACGCTTTTCATGAAGGTTTCATCGAACGGCCCTCATTTGCATCCCCCAAACCCAGCATAACATCCTTATAGTCCCTTTTAATCTGCATCCCAAAAATATCTATCATTGCAGCATTTACCACTACCCAGAAAGGTTTCAGAACATCGCACTTCCACCATATATGTGTCAAATCTCTGCACTCTCAACACCCCCTCCAGCATTCGCGGTGGACCGATGGATGATAGGTGTGTAGTTTCTTGGGTGTTTAGTGCCATTGGGCCATCACTTTGATCCACATTTCTCGGATTTGGATCGCTCTTGTAAGTTTGGTTATATTACCCCATAGTTGTGTCCATTGTTCTTCAGTTATGGAATGCCCTAAGGTGGTCTCCCATGGTTTCATATAAAGGACCATTCCGGATGAGTGATGTAATCCGAAAATATTTTATAAAGTGCGGATATTATATGATTATCCCCTGAATTCGTTGTCCCATATTTTTCAAATGGTGTTAACTCTCTGGAGGCTGCTATTCTATTTGTCGGATCTGCTAGCCAGTGCCTTAGTTGCAAGTATCTGAGTCGTTCCCCCTCCCCTAAACCAAATTGTTCTTTACATTGCTCAAATGTTTTAATTTCGTGACCCTCCAACATCTCTCACCTTGCAACAACCTGCCACTTCCCACTTTTTGAATGCCCCCTGCTTCTCATCTGGCTGAAATTGTGGGTTATGAAACAGATATGTCGCTGGTGATGGAAAAGACATTAGCCCCACCTGTTTTACTAAGGAATCCCATACTTCTTTTACTAATGCAGTTATAGCACTTAAATGCATATTCTTGGGCCGATCTGATTTTCTACTCCATTCTATTTCCACTGCGGGTTTCCCTACCACTGATCTGCCCATCCTTTGCCAGATTTTATTTAAATTCCCTGTGAACCAATCTTTAACAATCCGTATTTGGGATGCTAGGTAGTATAAGCGGAAATTCGGTAGAGCTAGACCCCCCTTTGTGAAGGGGCGCCATTAGCGTCTTTATGGCCACCCTTGGCTTTTTATTGTTCAGATAAATGAAACCCAATATTTCTGAAGGGTTTTGAAGAATTTTTGTGGCACTGCTATCGGGAGGGCATGGAAATGATACAATAGTTTGGGGAGAATCACCATTTTAATTGTGTTTATCTTTCCCAGTTGTCCCAAGAGTTTAGGAGCTGTCTCGCCTTCTCCAACAGGGGGGGGTATAATTATCTTGATACAAAGAACCTAGCGTGTTTGAGAGGTGTACCCCTAGGTAACGGATATGTTTGTCAGTCCAACTATAAGGGCATGCCTTCCGGAGATCATTAAATTGTACCTCCGACAACGATAGATTTAATAATTCTGATTTGTGGCCATTGATTTTCAGCCCTGCCTTAGACCCGAATTCTTGAAGCTCCCTAGAAATTGCATGCAACGTTGTTTCTTGAATTGTAATCATAAGCAGCATGTCATCTGCGAAAGTCAGGACCATGTGTTCCTCACCCCTGAAGTCAATACCCCTTATATTCTGCGCTGACCAAATGCGTGCGGGTAGCGGTACCAAATAAAGTGCATGTAGGATAGAAGGCAACCCTGTATAGTACCTCGGTAGACCTTTATACCTTGGCAGCGGTACCCATTGATTGCCAGCCATAATGTATGTGTCTGGTAGTTAGCTTTTACCTTCTGTAAGAATTTGGACCCAAATCACATACATTTCATTTGTGTGGAAAAGAAAACGCCTTTTCTGCATCTAATGCGAGCATTGCCGCTGGTGTCTTTTTTTATTTACTTTTTCTGTCACTTGGCATATTTATCTGGTAGTATCAAATGTTTGCCTGTATTTAATAATACCAGATTGGTCTAGGTTGATCAATTTGGGTAGTATATATTCAATTCTGGTTGCCAATATTTCAGTATTTAATTTTGCATCCATATTAATTAGAGCAATTGGGTGATAAGATCCACATTGCATTACATCCTTGTTGGGTTTGGGAAACAACACCACCTTTGCCTCCTCCATGGTTGGGGTAATTCTGCCGGGTGACCCAAAGGAATTAAATAGGGACACCAATTTTTGGGGTTAACGTTTCCTTGAAGGACATATAAAAGAGTGGAGGGAATCCGTCTGGGCCAGGAGCCTTGTTAAGTGGCAGAGATTTAATCTGCCAGGACTTCCTCAGGTGTTTTATCCATTTCTAATTCCTTCCTCTCACCTGGTGTGATCTTCTGAAAGGGGCATGTTAGTAAGTATGGGCCATGTGTTTCCAAATCGGGCGATTTGGAGGTACTTAGTGAGATGTAATATTCAGTGAACGTGTTTAGTATCTCTTGTGTGGATGTACTTTCTGTTCCCTGACCTGATTTGATTTTTTATCTCATCTTGGATGCCTCTTTTTTCCTCACTTGTCTCGCCAAAAAACAGTGAGTTTTATTGGCTTTGACTTAATATCATCGTTGTATGAGCAGAGGGGCTTTTTTAGGCCTTCTGGTGTGGAATATATCCAATTGGCATTTAATCTTCTTTTATTCTGTCCTCAAGGCATTACTCGCATCATTCTCCATTTTAGCCATTATGTTTTAAAGTTGGTCTTCTAAGTCTGATTCTAGTTGTCTTAGTTGTTTGTCCCTCTTACCTTTTTTGGCTATTAGTTCCCCCTCTGAGAGTCACTTTAAAGGTGTCCCATATGAAATGTCCTGGGTATTAGGTATCAAATTTAGGTCAAAGAATGCTCTATTTTATTGCAGATTTCCCCCCTCCTTCGCTCCCTTCTCGCCACCTGAATTTCTGAAGCTACTTGCCTGCAGCTGACCATCAGTATCCCTGCGAGATTCAAGTACTCCCGCTCTCCTAAAAGACATCCTTTCCTCTAACTGTGAAGGCAGCATCAAAAGATCTATCATTAACTCTTCCCTCACATTAAGCATATTCATGGCAGCTTTCAAGACATTTCAGATCAAACCCCTGCTAAAAGAAAACTCCCCTTACCCCCTTTTACCGGCCAATTAAAGACCTATCTCTAACAACCGTTTGATAGCCAAACTAATTGACCGAACAGCCTATGCCCAGCTTTGCCTCTTCATCGTATCCAACCTTCTCCTCGACCCTGCCAAGTCCACCTTCAGACCCCTATGAGGAATGGAATCTTCACTAGACTCCATCTGGGATGACCAAAAAATGCAGACTCGGAAAGCTGTGCTGCCCTTATTCTCCTCGACCTCTCAGCAGCCTTTGACACTACTGACCACTGCACCCTCACGGACAGACTCCACTCGATCAGGGACACAGCATTAATGTGGATATCCTCCTTCTTCACCACCTGATCGCAAATTCCCCACGTACCTCCTTGCTCCTGGACCCTAGTCCTGTTACCAACAGAGTACCACAGGGCACCTGCCTATTCCCCCGGCTCTTTAACCTCTACCTGAGCCCCCTCCCTGCTCTTATTTGCTCACATGGCCTATCCTGCTACAACTATGCAGATGACCCCCAGATCATATTCAAGATCACAAAGACCTCTTGCATCCCCCCTGACCTTGCCTCTTGCCTCAATGAAGTCGACCACTGGTTGACAGCTAACCAACTCCGCCTCAACTGCTAAAAAACACAAATCATGATCTGCAGAAGCCTGTCCTCTTCCCCCAACCTGCCCAATGACCGTCCCCTTTAGGCCCTTGTTCGACTACATCAAATTCTGTAAAAAACCTGGGATGTAAAATGGACGCAGATCGGACACTTTCACACCACATGAACTCTGTGTCTAAATCATGCTATCCACACCTTCGAATACACCGAAGCATCTCCGCCTACCTCTCCTATCCTCACAAAGTCAAAGCAATCACGACTGTCAACCTCCCTTGCCTAGACTACGCTATCTTCCTATACCTGAGCGCCCCTGCTTCTGAACTCAAAAAACTCTAAAGGGTCCAAACACTGCAGCTAGGTTCCTATTAGCTCTTGGCCCATAGAACACATAAGTGTCCTCCACTGACTCCCTGTCGGGCGATCGTCCTTTCAAAGCTATGTGCATTATCCACTGTGCTCTGTACAAGACAGGCCCAGAATATATATAACACAAGCTCATCCCTTACAAACCCAACAGAAACCTTAGATCGGGTACTGCACTCCTCCATGTCATCCCTCCATTCAAACAAATCAACCATAATAGGGGGTCCTACTTTTCTGTCCAAGCACCCACAATATGGAACACGATTCCCCTCAGCATCCACCGTTTAGAGGATCACCTTGCCTTCCGAAATGCTCTCAAGCCCTGTCTTTTCCCCCATCGTCCTGACAAACCGATTTCGCCCCTTGTGCTAATCTAACCCCCTGTCAGATAGGTTGGGGGCCATGAGTCCCTCAAAAAATTTGTTGAGCAAAGCAGAAAAAAGGACTCAAGCAGACCGCAGAACAGGAGTGGTGACACACCAACGAAATAAGAAACCAGCCGGGACACTCGGGTGCGTATCACACTCCATGTCAATGGAAGATTATCTGTCTCCGGAATTCACATACTCTCCCAACAACCTCACAGCACCCATCCACAAGCCAGCTCAACATGGCCCACTAGCAGGGACTTGGCCACCCCTACCTATCTTCATATTGGCCAAAATGCACATATGCATTCTAAGCTCTTCTGATGAATCTCCCATACCACGGACTTCCATCCCCAGAGGGTGTTCACCTACAGCGCTTTGAGGCCATATCAATGGTAATAGCCTCTATGAAATGCCATATTATATTACATTACTTTCAGATACTAATCAGGCTACTGTTTCTGACATCTTACACTTCACATACGGACACAGGCTTTACAGAGGGCTGGTGACATGGGCTAATGCTCGGAGGTTTACACTTTGTGGAATTTAATTTAAAGACATATCGGGACCCTCTGTGTTCAAGATCTGGAGTAGCACTGGAGGAGCAGACTTTCACTACGCCTGTAGAATCCCTGTGATTTAAAGAGTGGATAGAAAAAATGACCCTATGTTGTGCACGACGTCCAGTGCTGTGTATAGAAGAAGAATTGTTTGTTGGTTGCAAATTCCTGAATTACGTACCCATTAACAATGCAGGGCCCACAAGACAATACAAATATTACAGAAGATGAGGAAGCACACTAGGGCCAATAAGAACAAACCTGAGGGGAATTCTTGACATTTATGGGTTCCTCTGTGGCTCACACTATGGCAAAGCACTTTCCTCTGACCTAACTACTTTATCTAACGCTATAAATTCTACAATTGAGAGAGCATTAGACAAAAGAGATATTGCCCCCAGGGACATGACTGTTACTCCCAGGGAAGAAGGGGCTGGTGAAGACAGTGTGGGGTCTGCCCCTATGCCTGTCTAAAAAGCTGCAAGGAAAAGGAAGCATCTCAAGCACTTAGGAGTATGTTGTACCGTTCCTAGGTCCTGTGAATCCAGGACCCTGATGGTACCAAAGTCGTCATCAAGTGATGTGCTTCAAGAACTCATCAGACCCCCTCACCAGGAGGAGGATCAGAAAATGGCTTAGAAGTCCCAGATACGTGGCCTTACTTCCAGCCGCAGGGGAAGATAATGATATTACTAGTAATGAAGATGATGAGGAAGACCTCAATCACCTTTTTCAATTGATGATCCAAGGATATTTATGAGGACAATGATGTGCATATTGCCTTGCAATTCTTGAGTTCAGGGGCCTTGAATGAGGAGGATCCAGGACAATCAGCACTCCAGGAAACCAGATGAAATCCTGTGTTTGATCCATCAGCCATCTCTTACCCTTACCCCAAAAGTTTGTTGAAGGCAACAGCTACCCCTGTTTTAGGTCCTAAAATAAATACTCTTTCTCTGAATATGGTAGGGATCTATCCCGGTGGACAGGGAATGACCCGTATGTCAAAATTCTGTCCTTAATGTTTTACAACTCCTGTCACAGAGAAGGCCAAGTTTGTGGGTAAAAAGTTGAATCTTGAGGTTATTAGTAACTGGGCACAAAGAGCCCTTTGTCTTTCAGGTGATGCAAATGCATTCATCGCATATGATGGATGCCTGCTTGCACCTACATGGAAACTGTGGGGATCATCGTCATCGTCGGGGAAAAGGAGACCTACAGAGGGTCCCTAACCCCTTCACATCAACAATGTAAGCCCATCTGGGCTTCATGCAGTTAAACCATGGAGCGGAGAAAAAATTATGCAAATATCACTGATTGCATCGAAGCTGGGCTGAAATTTGGCTGATATAACAGAAATATATATGGCTTATCGTGCACCTGAAACATCGTGTTTCTCTGATGTAGAGCCTTACATCTCTCGGCAGTTCTCTACTATTCGACACTTTCCACAAATCCTCTTGAAAATGGCTGCCGGGCCACGACACGTAGTGCATTGCTGATTTCCTGGCCCCACCTCAGCCAGCGACGCTGTTGGTCCCTTCGTAATTGAAACAGACCAATAGGGAGCTGGCAGGCGAACACCGGCGTCCCACCTAAGGCCCGCACTCAAGGCCCCTTGTGTCTGTGGCTGTCCATGGTGGACGTGGCCTGTGCCTGCATGCTGTGCTGCAAACACTGTAAGTTAACGTCCTCTCCCATCGCCATATGAGGCCTCCTCAAACCCCCTTTCCAGTAACTCTTTTACCCTCTTCTGGGATCAGGTACCATTAGTACTCGGGCTCCACCCGTAATGCTGATACTCTTACCTAAAAACAGCATTAGCATACGAGTAAAAAAATAAACCTACTATTAAATATCAGCCAGACATTTTACCGTGTATCTGCCGACTGCCCCCTACTGCTTGCAAAAGATTTACTTTACCTAAACCACGTGTCCTGACCCAAATGCCCATCAACTGCCCTCACCTAGAGTCATACTACAACTGTCGACCTACATCTGGTGAACGCCACTCTCGCCTACCGTCTTACTATGAACTAATTTCCCTCCGACGCATGTTCATGCCTATGAGCCCTATTACTAACTGTAGCACCTCACCTAAGTAATTGATTCACTCAATGCCGCACCTGGCCTATTTGGTAAAACACTTGAGTACCGCACCTGACCTTAAGTGCTGGATGTTTAATGCGCACCCTGCCCAATTCATTGTATATTTGATTGCCGCACCTGGCCTATTTGTTAAGAATAGTTGACTGCTGCACTTGACCTTATATGCTAAATGTTGAATGCGCACCTTGCTTAAATCATTGTATATTTGAATGCCTTACCTGACCTATTTGTTAAGAATAGTTGATCACTGTCCCTGACCTTATATGCTGAATGCTTAATGCGCACCCTGCCTGATACATTGTATATCTCACTGCTGTACCCTGCCCAATGTAGTGAAAACTCAGATTATACTCCCTGCCCAATTTACTGCAATTACTAACAGACACAGCCTGCCTAGCGCTAAATTTAATTATGGAGGCAGACCTTCCCTGCTCATCAGGTTCTTCCATCACAGTAAGAAATGGCTGGGCACGCCTACTGTGTCCCCGACACTACCCCTTCCCATGCCCTACCCCTTTCCTCCCAAAAGCAGCCCCTTTCCCCATACCAAAACTCATATCTCAAATTTTGCCAACAGACCACAAAAGTGGAACGTCTGGCGACACCGCGTTAATCGGCTCCCACGCTACATGTCCTATATATGGACTGACAAGAAAAACTAGATTATCGTCATGGACTGGCCACCATCATACCCAAAAGTACACCACAAATCATGCGTTAACTATCAATACACTTACCTCACAAACACGTCAATCACCACAGGCTCTGGACACACCAGTCGCTTTGCCGTCAGCACCTGAGCAATCCTATAGCTCTCCATCAACTATAAAGCAGACCCCGCCCACGTTAGCCTATCAAACATCATGCACCAGTAAAAACAACTTGAAAAACCTTAAGAACCATAATACTAATAGTAGGAAACCTAACTATACCGACTATACGATGCATCTGAAAGGTGCCCTCATCAATGCTAGATCTATCACAGCACACGCATTAGACATTGCAGATCTTATCATCGTCAATGACCTAGATATATTGGCAGTCACAGAAACCTGGCTCCACTCAGCCTTAGGCCTTTCCCTCTCTCTAGCCATCCCTGAGAGATACACTATTTACAGAAAGGATAGTGCTATAACTAAAGGAGGGGGAGTAGCCCTCCTAGCTAAAAATACTCTGGACATCAGAATATCAGGTGATTCTCCCTTCACATCGGGGGAAGTAATCACCGTAACATTTGAACTCATACACAGATGTACCTGTACTATCCATATCGTCTACACACCGCAGGTACTTTATCTACCTTTGAAGACGATATCACATTTCTTCTAGCCCTAACTATGAAACCACAATCTAAAGCCATCATCCTCTGTGACTTCAATCTTGCTTCAATGACCCCCTAGACACCCATACAATTCTCCTAGCCAACTCTATGAAAGCCCAAGGATTCTCTCATCGCATCTGCTCACCTACTCACGAAAAAGGACATACCCTTCACTTGATCGTGTACACCAATTGCGTCACTGACATCTTATCCAACACTCCTACACCATGGTCTGAGCATAACACCATAAACTTTTCCACGTCCATAATAACTAGCCTCCCAAACTGCCAATACTCCTTTCCATGGCACCATCTAGAAGTTGAAAAAATATCAGTCGTGACAAAATGCTCCCTCTTTTAAAAGCAAAAACCAACCCTACCTACCCGGACGCTGAACCGTCTCTACTAGTCAACCAATTTAACAAATCACTACTAAATGCCATTAACAAAATTGTCCCATGAAGCCCAAAAAGAGAAACCATAGACACATGCGAATACCTGGTTCACATCAGACTTACAAACCATGCAAGCAACTAAAAGATCAGCCGAAAGTAACTGGTTGAAAACACAAACCCCTGTAAACAAAACTCTGTTTCAAACCATAGCTAAGAATTACAAGGAAGCTATCATAAAAGTAAAAAGTGACTCTTATAATAAGGGAATTCAGAGTGCCCAATCAAACTCTAGAGAGTTATTCACCATTCTCCACGAGCTGGAACCACCTGCTCCGACCCCTGACCATTCCATCAAAGATCAGCAATGGTGTACTAATGTGCAAAAGGCCCTTGCAGACAGAATCACCCTACTAAAAAATAAAATTGAAACAAAAAAAACAAACTCAACCTTAACACTGTCCCCCATAATACATCTTAGACCTCAGAGCCACAAGTGATGAACAAATTCATGTTCAAGCACATAACCATAGGTGAAACGTGCAACATTATCAAAGGATTCAAACCCTCATGATGTAAAGGCGACATTTGTCCTGCCTCACTTATAAAAGAATGTGCTAATTAACTTGCACTGTTTATCACCTCCATCATTAACAGCTCCTTCACCACTAGTTCAGTACCAGATAACGTAAAAGAAGCTTGGGTATTACCTTTACTAAAAAAAAACTACCCTAGACCCGAACGTCACAACTCATTTTCGACTGATTACCACTGTCCCATTTTTTATGAAAAATCCTTGACCGTGCAGCATATCTGCAAATCCAACAATTCTTGGAAACCAACAAACTTCTAGGACTGAGACGATCGAGGTTTAGACCTGGACACAGAACAGAGACATCCCAATTGGACCTAAAGATACAAATTGACCAATTGAAGGATAGAGGAGAGCTCTGCATCCTTCTATTAGACCTCTCTGCAACTTTTGATTTGGTCGATCATAAAATCTTATGAGACCACCACAAAACTGCGGTTCACCTTTTTCCTGAAGCCATCAAATGGATTGAATCCTTTCCTTCCAATCGTACGATGAGGGTCTTCTCCACCTCATCAGCAGCCACACCAGCCCCAGTAACATGCATCATACCGCAAAGCTCTTGCGTTTCACCAACATTGTATAATGCCTTTACAAAGTTGTTATTCGACAAACTAGACAAAATAGGTATTACATATACCAACTATGCAGATGATACGCAAATACTCATACCCATCACAGGTTGCTATTTCACAGACTCAGAGAACCTTAACAAAATCTATCTTACCATCCAGGCCTGGATGGCACAAAACGGATTATGCCTCAATGATGACAAGACAGAGTTAATTCTAATAGTAAAAACAAAACCAAGCTAAATAACCTCCCAAAAGAATACAATGATTTCATTAATGATGGCAATACCATCAATTTCGGCAATGAAATAAAAACCTCGGGGGTCTACATAGACTCTCTCTCACCCTGAATAGGCAGGTTAACGCCATTGTCTCATCAACAGTCTAGACCTCTAAACTAATTAGATTAAGTAAACCTTTCTTATCGACAGACAATAGCATCACCTTAGCAAGGGCACTAATCCTCTCAAGGGGAGACGACTGCAACTCCCTATTTGTTGGCACCAGTACCAGAAATATAAAAAAACTCCAAACAGTACAAAATAACGTTATCAGAGCTGTGACGACATATCCACTGGCTCTGTGTCCAAGATAGGATTAACTTCAAAATACTTACTGTTACCCACAAATGGCTTGCCAACAATGCACCAGCCTACCTAAACAATCAAATAGTCAAAATTCAGACTAGCAGACCTACTCGAGCTTCATATGCTAACCTCATTGCCACAGCTAGGTACAAAACACAGAAAACTGGGGCGTCCAGTTTTCCTGTAGTAGCAGCAAAACGGTGGAACACCCTACCCCCCTAACTCAGAAATGACCCATCCCTCTGGTCATTCCGAAAGTCCCTGAAAACCAGACTTTTCAGCCTAGATTCCCAACACTGATTAAGGAGACATAGGGCCTCATTACACGGTAGGCGGTAAGGGTTTACCGGTACCGGTATTTTACCGGTAGCGGTAAATCCTTACCGCCTTACTACGAGGTCCCTTTGCGGGTTGAGGAATTTAACGCATGCTTTTTGCAGGCGTTAAAAACCAACCCGCAAAGGGACCAGTGGAGCTAATTACGGTACCGCAATTTGCGGTACCGTAATTAGCGCCTTCCCCATTCCCATAGAGCCCTATGGGGCAAAAATGGGAATGGGGAAGGGCAATGGTGGAAGGGGGAATTACCGCTCTGCCAACCTTGGAATGGGGCGGTAATTCCCCTTTCCACCAAGGCGGTGCCGGTATTTTACCGGCATGAACCATGGCACTAATTGCGCCATGGTTCACCACCTACCGTGTAATGAGGCCCACAGACATGACTGTTCCCTGAATAAGTGACTGCTCCCTACCATCTACTACCCTTCATAACTCTGTAACCAGTAGGCCCTCCTACACATCCATCACTTTTGGCTTTAAGTCCAGTCATACCTGCCTTAACGACATTGAATATTTGCACTTATACCCTGCCCTTTAATCTGTAAGTCTGTAACATGCCTACCTGCAACTCCTATGTTTTTCCTATGTAACCATTATTTTAAGATTGTGCGCCTAGATGCCTGTGGGTTATGTGCACGATACAAATGTCAAATCAATAAATATAAATAAATAAATGAGCAATGTAAGGACGTTTTGCTAAAGATAAGCTCCAGGTTGAGTCGTTTGACAGAGGCTGATACCAAGGATATTTCAGGGACACGTTTATCAAGGATCTTCGCCGATAAATCAACACATTGGGTGTCATTACAAATTTGGCGGTCCGGAAAAAAGGGTGCCATAGCAATGTACCAGCACCGTTTCTGGACCACCAAACTGTGAGTTTGCCGGTATGGGCACAAAACTCCTGGCAGGCCTGACCTGCTGGGAGTTCAGGCCTCTACCGGCTTGCTTTTCCCTGAAGCACCGGCAAAGTTAGCAACAGTGCCGGGGCATCAGTATCCCCATTTCTACCTTTACGCCGCCGCTCAGGATATTCCGGTGGCACTTGGATATCAGGCGGCGAAAAGGGTGTTTCGGGGTCGTCAGTAGCCTGCTGCTTACCAGTGGGTTTTACTGCCGATCTCGTAATGAGGCCTATTCACATCTACTGAAAAAGCTCAGACTACCTTTATGCATATTTTGTAGCCCGCAGTTCTCTGCAATGACCAGTCTTAGTACAGGCCACTCGATGATCGATTCTTGTAGAACCACTGACCTCAGAAAAAGAGCCAGATTTACCAGGCAAAGATATCCCAAACAAAAATCCGCATTATTTCCACAGTGTGGGACAGGGTTTTGGAGCCAGAGAACCGGGGAGGAAGAGAGGAAGAAGATCTCATTAACAATGTTTGTTTTTGGTGGTTTTGTGCATCCTGAACCATTGGGGTCACTAGGGTTTTATTACAGAAATGATCAGATTCGTTCTTAAGACCTGTGGTACTGGAAACAGTAGAAGGGGTCAAGAAAGAGTTTGCTTCTTTACCTGTCCTAAAGACTCCAATTAAACTGATCTCATTCAACAAAGAGAAGAGGTTTTTGCTAGACAAGGAGGTTTCAGGAATTACTGAAAAAGGAATACATAGATTTGTCTCGGTCGTTTCTACAGTTGTTTGTCAGCAATCTTTTTCTACTTAAGAAGGACCCTGGTTGCTGGCTAGTTAGCAACCTCAGGAACCTCAACACATTTTAGAGATGCAGGCATTCCAAGATGGAGGAGATCTCGGTATTACAAGACATGTTGAGGCCAGGAGATTGGTTAGTCAGTTTCGATTGAAATATGCATATCTTACCATTCCAATTTTTCCATTATATAGAAGGTTTAGCAGTTCAAGTGGGAGGGGCAGACTGTACCTTTGTATCTCTGTATGTGTGCTTCACAAGCTTGCTAAGACCTTTGCTAAGACCTTTGCTAAGACCTTTGGTGGCTTACCCGAGGGCCAGAGGTTATTTATCTGGATGATATATTTTGTGTTATCCTAAAATCATTTAGTACTTTACCAACTGAAGCTTAAGTCTCCCTACTTCAGTATTTGAGTTCTGCATCAACTCAGAAATGAGCGATTGTTCCAGCATAGAGCAGTATTTCCAGCCCTGTTACAGGGCGCATAAAGATTAAAAATAGGAGCTCTCCAAAGAGGACTGGAGTATTGGGATTGGGCCCAGCTTTCAGACGATGCAAGGAAATTTGGTGGTGGTTGAACAATCTAGCGGCTTAGAACAGAAGAGATATTAAAGTCAGAACATCTGTCCATGGCCCATCCTTTGCGGTTTGCAGTATCACAAATGAATATTCTTCTTGGGTCATAATCCTTCTCATGGACAATCACAAAGTGATCAGATATAGCAACAAACTAGAGGTGAAAAGTTCAAATATTTGTCGGACCTTCCAAAGACATTTTGAGACTTTTGCCTAAGTTATTGGTTAAAGGTTAGAGCAGAGTTTCTCCCAGGTCCTTAGAATCTGATTGCAGGTTGGTGCTCCGGCATTGTGAAGATTTGTCAGCAGAATGCTTTTAAGGGGGATTTTCCAGATTCTGCATCAGAGGTGGTGACCCTTTTAGATTGATGTTTTTGCATCTCACCTCAACAATCGACTGTTGTAGACCAGATCCATTTGCACTGTCAATAGAGGCCTTCTTTCAGAGTGCAGCTGAGTACCCTGTTTACACTCCAAAATAGCCATGATCCATAGTTGATAACATCCTTTTGGCAAGCCAAGCCCTGATTTTCCTTAGTGATGTATTGGACACAGACTGTCCGGTGAGTCTCCCACCCATGCAGTCTCTACTGCAGAACTGCTGGGAGAGGTGGCGGGTAGCTTCATCCATTGATGCTAGTGGGTTTCCTGAGTCTTCTGCTTGGAGAATCTCAGGGGTCAGTGGTCAATCAGAAGCCTTTCCGTAGAGACTGAAGATTTCCTTTCACAGTCACGGGCAACGAGCAACATGAAATCTTAAGTCTGCACATGGAAGGCATGAGTTTGCTGGTTCAATCAGAGGAGTGTGTATCGCTTTACTTTGGGCATAATGCATGTTTGCAATTTTTTGACTCCACTTTGTGGCTCAAAGTCATATAGACGTAAAAAATGTCTATCATTCAGCTAATTCTTTATTTCACAGACTGGAAGGGGGTATACCAGTGGGCCATCATCCCTCTGTAAGAAAGGTTCCAATGGGTGGTGAGACTCTCCTCTCCATCAGAACCTAATTATTCAGCCTTGGTTCTGAATCTGTTTACGGATTGGCCAGACAACAATGACTAATCTTCACAATAACTTCCTGTAACATTTCTTATGCTCGTGTGTCTGGTATATTTTCATAAAGTGGCTGGCATTATGGTGCTACACTTTATTTATTTATTTATTTATGTATTTGTTTATTTGTAACGGCGGGAGCTCGCAGGCATCGGGGCACACATGTACACAGAGACAACTAAAGAATACAGGACAATACTTATCAGATAGATCTTTCACGCAGATGGGGTAGCGTTTCAGATATTTAGAAGGACTAAGAATGGCTTCCTAAAATGACTTTCCTGCTTTGCCCGAGGTTACATCTCTTTGTGTTTTATGGTGAGTACTAACACAGAAAAGCCACTCTACAGAGATCTGGAGACCAGTTGTTCATTTCACTTTGAAAACCTCACAACTCTGTTTCAGCTCCTGTCCTGGCAAGGTTGGTTTGGTGGGCTATGATTCATACGAATATAGACATGGCCTTATTCTGAGCCCATTACTTCAGAGGCACTGTGGTGCCCAAAGCCATTTTGGGGGGGGGGTAGGCTCTGTGATATCCTTATGGTAGTAGACTTGTCAAATGAATCTGTCTTTCACAGTTTTTACTCTAACCACATAGCTCACGTATCTTTTACAGTGATTATTTGCTTTGGACATACACAATAGGAAGCCTATCTGCCACGACATAGAATTTAGACTGTTCCTAGGAGTCTACGAGAGAGTGTTGAGCTAGCTTCTTTTACTGAGCATGGAGATTAATATTATCCCTCCTGACTCTTATTACAACCTCCAGATCGGGCATGTCTCTCAGACACAGAGGGTTCCCAATCACATCATTTATTTTGAACACATCACAAGTTCCTGTCCAGGCCTAAATAGTTCTGGGGTGTCCAGTCTTGTCTCCTGATGCTACCGAAGTTTACGGATCAACTCTAGTAGCAGAAAGAGGAAGTGGACTGGGCGGAGCTCAGGTTAGGGAGGAAGGACTTCATTATGGGGGAAGTAACATGTACTGGAAATGGGGAACATGGGGCGGGTCGTTAATATAGACACTCACTGCTTTTTAAAAATAATAAAAGAGTTTGGTACATAATGTTCGACTTGGTTCTCATGAATAGAATCTTGACCCTCCGTTGTAGTCTACTAGGAATGATAAAAAATGATTTCCTAGAAGCCAAGGATCCCCGTTGTCTGCCCGAAACTCAACGTTCCATGCTGGCTGCTGATGTACCTTATTCCACGTACCTCAGATTGTTCCACCATTTAAGTCGCTTTTTCACTTTTTATGTGCCTGACATTTAAGGTGGGCTTTTGGTTCCTTCAGTTGAAGTACCTCCCCTGGATGGAGTAAGGAAGAAAAAGAAAATCAAGCACCACAAGTATGGGTCCCAGAGCATGTCCAACCTGAAACCAATGTGCAGGAGCCTGGCGGAATCTGCTGCACGGGTAGTGAGGCCTCAGAAGAGGCTTAAGAGAATCCAGGTGTAGACCAGAAAGAACACCTGCACTGGGTAATGATCACTCCCGGCCCACTATATGTATTTAGTTACTACAGTTAATCACCAAGACATTTATTTTATTCCGGTGTACCTATATTGTCAGAGGCAAAGTTCACCTTATAAACATAGGGAATGCGTTTTCCACGGTCTAGGGCAGCCAGAGGCATAGGTTTACACCTGTTGGTGGTTTGTGCATGGCTGTGATTAGGGAGTGGTCAAGGCGGCCTCATCGGTCTCCTGCACTGTGGGCAGGCTCCAGAGTCCAGCGCGGGCTACTCTAACTACTTGCTACGGGCAAAGGACACTCTCCTGGTCCTGAGGAAGGCCTTCAATTATCCAGAGTGTGCTTGCACAAAACGAGTGACTACCACGCCCCGCCTTTGGGAAATGCCTCCTGCCCATGTGGTTAGTGACATCACAGGTGAAACAGGCACCTGGGGCCTAGCAGTCACCTGTTCGCTAGACTCATATACTTATGAGCTTGAAGCCTGGAGAAGATCAAAGTTCACACCATCTTAATATGTGTCTGCCAACATTGACGAGCTGGCGTACTACAAACACTAAGACCAAGAAACACTAAGACCAATGCCCACTTTTCCCTCAAAGAAGATGTAAAAAGGGAACTTTTAGCAAAATAACGACTTTTTCTTGTGAACGTGTCAGTGCTCTTTGTTTTAAACTGTGTTTGGTTGTGAAACGTAATCTCCCCATCCACCCTAATCCTTCACTTCTCCACACCCAGCCAGTAAATGTAATATATGCATTTATTTTTTGTTTTTCCATGTATTTTCTACAAAACGCCTCGGCTGAAAACGTTGAAATTAAAATCGAATCCATCAACCATTCCGCAGAGAGACCACGAGGAGGCCTACGCTGGAATCGTGTAGCATTAATAGCTGCGTATGCGCGTTTACTGAACACAGTTGCTGTGCGTGTACTTACTCTGACGCAAAACCTCGAAATCAATCCCGCCGCCCTGAGGGCTGCATAAACAATCCATGAGGGGGTGACAGCAACAGTGCTGGCGTGCCTGCCCCCCCCCCCCCCCCCAACGTCGCTCAGCTGCCATGGCCCTGTAAGCAGGAGCTCTGCCAGTTTATTTTGAATCCAGCAGAGAAAACACCGTTTATCTCAATTCAGCATTACTGATCACAACGATAATTGTATTTTTGGAAACGAAGCAGGCTTGTTTTTAAAGTAAACAACTCTATCAGCCAATCGGCTCGCAGACTCTGCTCCACTTACTAAGCACACACGGGGAGAGGAGAATTCCAAACAATGGGAAACGTTGCTAAAACGCAATCTGGGACGGGATCTGCCCTGCTGTTTCAATAAAATCGGAATAGAAAATGCAGCATTGTCAATTAAACGTTTTTTTTTCTCCACCGCTTTCGCCATGTTAATCTGCTTGACATGGTGGTCCTCAGACAGATCCTCAGACAATGGACTGGTCGCAGTGTGTGTGTGCACTGCAAGAGGCAGCGGGATTATGGGAGGCTGGCTTTCTGCTCCACAGAGCAGCATCTACTGGCCAAAAATTGTTTTGATCATAATTCAGAAACATTCATGAGCTTGAAAGAAGCCAGCGGTGGCTTGCATCCAAGCTGGCATTATTGTCCTGAGCTATCGAGGAATTCCGCGCCGGTTCATTGTCGACTTTTTAAAGAAATGCATTCAATCGGCATTTGTTGGATCTGGTTATTGTTGCAGTGGTCCTGTTCCCAAGGGTGGATATGTTTTACAGCCTTCTGGCAAACACAAAGTAAGCATGAGGCAACAGCAAGAGTTTGCAGGTTTCGATGAGCGCATCAGCGTCATTCAAAATAAGGACGTGCCTTTGGAAAACGTTTCGAGGGGTACCTGATAGGCCAAATACCCAGATAGACCTCAGGGGAAAATTTGGCGGGGCTGCAGAAGTCTCCAAGATGTCTGGAGGTCGGGGTAGCCAAACAGGGCTTGGGCCAGGTCAGGTTTAGTGGCCATCTCGAGTTAGACTCGAGTTTCAAGCCACTGTCGGGCCATAACGTACTCCAGGCCCTTCCTCCTCATCCCTGGATGAGTACGCAGAGTGTCGGAAGGCAAGAAGGAGCAGCGAGAGGAGAGATTTGATAGAAGAGGTGATCAGGAGATTTGGGTAAGGCCGCCTTTATTTCTCATTGTATTCACTTCACCTTCATAGTAAGGCAAACGGTGGGGTAATGCCCAACCAAGGCCTATGAGATGCTCCTGGCTGTTGGACCACTTAGCGCTACCTGAGGGGTAAAAAGGTATTTGTGTTTTATTTATTTATAAGGCAATTTCACCAGTGCCGAACATGAAATAAGGGGTACAAAAATATAGTACAGCTACCATAGGCACTAAACTGGACTACTGCAATGTCCTCCTGTTAGGGACCTCCGCTAAGAACATCAACAGACTACAGATTACACAAAATAATGCTCTCACAGCTGCTCTCAGTATACCCAGGAGAGAGAATATCTCTAAGTCCAGACAAGAGGCTCACTGGCTCCCTATCAAAGAACATATTCTGTTCAAGACACTCACAATCACGCACAGATGTCTATCCCAAACAGCACCCACATACCTGGCTGAACGGAATCTAGCTCAATCACTCAGACCCAAGTGCGACCTATACTCTCACCAACTCACAATTCCCACATACAACAGAGCCAAAGCAGGCGGCGCCAGCTTCGAAGTGCTAGCACCAAAATCATGGAACTCACTACCAGCCAGACTTAGACAAGAAACATCCCACATAGCCTTCAGAAAGGCACTGAAATCCATACTATTCAAATAATCTACATCCACTTTATTGTTCCATTGTAACCGTGGAACAGGAATACTGTCTAAGCTGTATTTGAATTTGTACTGAGAGTTGTACCTTGTTTATCTGATACTAAGTGAATTTGCTGTAACAGCGCCACGATGCCTCAGGGCAGTTGTGCGCTTTATAAATGTAAATAAATAAATAAATAAATAAATAAATAAATAGTAGGATCCAATGTATAAACCAAAAGAGGAGAAACAACGGCATCATGGAGAGTAGATTGTTTTTTTGGTGGGGGCGAAAAATAGAGTAAGAAGAGATAGATCTGATGTGCAGAGGTAAAGCATTCCAGAGTTTGGGGTCAAGAAGACAGAGAGAACGGAAGCAGGATTGGGCACAGGGAGGCTTGGGAACAGATCAAAGAAATTCAGTCTCGGTCCTAAGAAATCTAGCAGGGACATGCAAAGAGACCAAAGAGCAAAGGTGGGGTGGGGGGAAACCATGGAGACATTTAAAAGTGGCACAAAGGAAGCAGAACTGCAGGCGGAATTCAAAAGATGACTAATGAAGACAAGGGGAAAGAGATGAGTGAGGAGAGATACTGCAAAGAGTGCGAAAAGCTCAGTTAAAGATAGAATGTAATGGAGCAAGATGGGAAACAGGAAGACTGACAAGTTGATGGGAACAGTAGTCAAGATACGAGAAGACTAGCGAAGTGATGAGAAGTTTAGAAGCATGAAAAGTGAGGAAAGGGTGAGCTTTGCGAAAAAGAGATGAAAACGACAGGAATGTGCAATATTAGAGAGATAGATCACGGGCAGAATATGTAAAAGAGAGGGAGGCGGGGGAAGTTGATAGAAGGAGGGGGAATTGGAGAGGGATTACTAGAGGCAGGATACAATTGAATTTCTTTCTTAGATGTATTTGTATGTAGAAAGTGCAAATGCATCCAAGAATGAAGAAAGTCAGAAATAGTTGTATTAAGAGTATCTGAGAAAGAAGAGAATGAGATGTAGAGTTGGGAGTCATCAGCATAAAAATGTGACAAGATCCCGAATGAAAAAATTAAAGAAGACAGGGGAGAGATAAGGTCTGTTTCAGTGGAATGGAATGGCCGGAACCCAGATTGGGTTTGTGGGAGAAGAGAGTTGTGATCAATATAAGACGAGACTTCAGTATAGGCCACAATTTCAAGGATTTTAGAAAGATAGGGAAGCAAAAAGGACAGGACGGTAGTTTGAAGGTGCAGAGGTACCTAAGTAAGGTTTTTTCAGAAGAGGCAGGATCACCACACTCTTAAATTTAGCAGGAAAGTTTGGAGAGGAGAGGGAAAGATTAATAAGAGAAGTAAGATAAGGCAGCAGGAGAGGGAAGAACCTAGTTATACGACGGGATGGGCTAGGATCCAGAGGTGAAGCAGTAGGATGGGCTTGAGCAAGATAGGAAGCAGTATAAGATTCAGATATAGAGAACAAGGAAAAAGAAGGTGAAGGAGACAGTGGGACAAAGGGAAATATAGAAATAGTGGATAGAGAAGAATCATGTAGAGGCCCAACCTTAGAAATGTAGACGTTACCAAAGTTGCAAGGGGAGAGTGAAGAACAAATGGATAGGTCAGGAGAAGGGGGAGAGAGTATACGGTTAAGGAGACCAACAAAGAACCAAGGTTCATAAGTGGAGTGAATAGCATAAAGAGAGGTACAGTCAGAGGGAGAATGAGTTTTTTTTTTCCTGAGACGCTCCGCACGCCTATATACACAGTGGAGAGAGTGGAGTTTTGCAGTCAACCAAAGTTGGGGATGCTTGGCTGAGGGACGGACCACTCTGGCAATTACGTGACCTGTGCAGTGCGCCTCAGGGGCTGGGCTGCAGGCAATGCGCTCAGCAGTGGAGGAGATGAAATGTCCCCAGAGGAAGGGCAGGTGCAGCCATAGTGGTGTATGACCTCATAAACCCCAACCATGTCAATTCTTCCAAACATCTTTGAGTCATTTTTGATAACGTATCATCCTTAACACCTCAGATCCGGCAACTCACTAAGAAATTTCATTTTTAACTACATGTCCTTAAGCACATCTTGCAGCTCCTCTGTATGTCACAATATTTCAGGTCCCTTCTGCCTTGGTTTTGTCATTGCTCAACCATTCCACTAGTCTTCTTGCTGGGCTCCCAGAAAACTTCATCCATCAAGTTCTAGTGATCCAAACAAAGCAGCTAGACTTATCCTGTTCCTCAAACCTAGAGGCCAAACACCAGCTTCTCTTCTGTCCTTACATTGGCTCCCTGTCAGAGTGCATATCGACTTCAGCATCATCTGCCTGACAGGCAGAGCTTTCTGAGGCGATGATCTACTTTATCTCGGAAAGTAAAAATGCCTTGTTTGTACAAAACGAGATCAGTCGCATAAACATGCCCTTCATTCTTAATTGCACAATGTACCAGACTTTATCCCCGCCCTTTTCCTAAGCAGTTAACAAATCAAAATGTTTCCCTTAGAACTTTGAAAGATCGAATTTTCCCTTCCTTTTCCATTTAATTGTGGCACACTGCAAAACACCATTGATTGTGGTTGGCGTCTTATAAAACTCAAATAAAAAAAAAGAGATCCATGAGACGGGGTAGAATATGGAAGCGTTACATATTGGGCACTATGGTAACGCACAACCACACTCAGCATTGTCGCACAGTCATATACCAGACCCACATGGGCCTACTTAATACTCCTTTACTGTAGGTTCAAGTAGTGCTATTTATTATTTTTATTACTATTATTTTTATTATTTAATCAATCGAAAGCAGTGTATTTCGGAAATTATACCATTTCCATAAAAACATCAATACATATACAAATCGCATGTGCACATTGTGCAAACATTATTCTTATTATTATTATATTATTATTATTATTTTATTTTGCTTATCTACTTGTGCTAGGGATGTTGCCTTCAAACTTAAATTCGGGGGATTAGGGATAGAATTTTCTATATGGCCTGTTTAACTAATAGTCCTTACTCTATGTCTTGCTGGGCCGAGGTGACAAAAAAACTGGTCATTCCAAGCGCCACTCAATGGCACCCATATTCAGGAGGGCAAAACCGGTCCTGGCTGCTACGTTCAACGCCACGCAACACCATCTGCGCTCATGCTTGCAGGACAAGCAGCCACGGCCAAGACCCCTCTTAGATCCAACCTAGAAAAGACTGATATAAGCACATCTAGTGTAACCAGTGATTTTAATTCAATGGAGTTTATTTTAAAGTTATTTCAGAATGCGTATTTTCTATTGAAACAATGACAATTTTTAACTTAGTAAACCCTACTTCCCAGTCCCTAAACAAAAGAAAACAGTCTAATGACAGTCTTCCTTTTGGACTTCGCTAACTACTAAATTAGCAGCTCTTTCTCAAAACAAATATCTCTGCTAGTGTGCTTTTAAAATCTCTACTCCTTAAAGAACGCTCTGCTATGAAAAATGTAATTCCTATTTACGATCTATTATTACCAGAAGACCTATCTTTCTTCCCTCACTGATATAATGCCATGCAATGATAAGATGTCATGTCACAACCGCTCCAGGCAACAGGAGGTTGAGTGGTGGTGATCTAGAAAAGGATCCTTTTACCTGGAAAATTAGAAGCGCCCACCATGAAGAAGTGTGACATGCTCCTACTCACACTTTCCATTGCAGATGATTAAAAAAACGATAGTTGTGTTCACTTCTAAACCCTTTATTTCTAAATCTTGTCAAATTATTGGCTGGAATAATAATGACTAACTCAAATATCCTTGTGCTCGAGGACTTAAATGTCTGGTTCAATGACAAAACTGACAGGTACACTGCAGTCATTCAATTCTTTACATACATTGTGGTTCTTTAATTTGGCCCTTTTTGCTACACACCATGCTGGCCAAACTTTAGACAAAATGTTCACGACTGGCTCACGTAGTGTGTGAGCAAAATCATGGAAGTTACCTTCAGCTTGACCCCATTAAAGGTAGGCTTATGCCATGCTGATTCAGACAAGATGGCAACCCTGGGTACTCAACATTTAATAAACATAGCTGATATCATCCCGCCACAAAACATGACAAAAATGTCTGTGTTATGTTAAGTTAATGGGCAGTTGTATGGCACCTTTTACCATTGGTATGGACTCAACACGCTGTAAGTTGAACGCCCTCGTGGACCAGAGTCCAGGAAAGAGGAGATAGTCAGAGCATTATGTAGTGCTTGTGTGCACTCTTTATGTGTGCAGCTAGACTGCATTTTCACGGTGGATAGCTGTATTGTAGTGCTGGAAGTAGTGTGGAAGGTATGTGATACAGATATGTTATGGGGGTAGCCGCATTCTAGCAGAGGTGGTGCTGGTATGTGAGATTATGTGAAAACCGCAGATGTGTTCACCATGCACTCCTCTTTAAAATATTTGTAAATTTGAGTAGATCTTAAATAGCACAATGATGCTTTTAGAACATTTAAGGTGCAGGGGGGATAACAGTCAACCCTGGCATATGGGTTGTGAAATATACAAAAACAAAGTAAGTTCCTAATGGAGGAACTCCCATCCCCTGCACACTTACACAAGCTCAAGATGAGCCAAACTGTTAATATAACTTGAATACACCCAGAGAGTGTATAAATTCATCTCTTCTTCAGGGGCATATTCAACAAAATGTATCACATCTAAAGGGAAATTAAAAAAAAAACATATAATTACCCATATGGGAACTTGTTCTCCAAGGCATTCATGGTTAAATATATACTGTTCACATATATTCTCTGATAGAATTCCATCAGTGTATACAGTACTTAGATATATTTCATCAACAAAGAAAATATTCACTCAGCTATTCAAAATCATAGTTGTTCGGTCTATTTTTCAACGGATAATCAAGTGTGTCCAAAACAAGGTCAACTAATAAAGATTTCAAGTGGTCAGTGTTGCATATACTGCTGCGAATAAATCAAAAACAGTACCCTGTATAATGCTCATGTTTTCATTTAGATCATTCTAACATATATGTTGTGAACAGTATATATTTAACCATGAATGCCTTGGAGAACAAGTTACCATATGGGTAATTATATGTTTTTTGAAATTTCCCTTTAGATGTGATACATTTTGTTGAATATGCCCCTGAAGAAGAGATTAATTTCTCGAAACGCGTTGGGCCATCTATGAATTATTGAAAATTAAAGAAACTGAAAATATCTTCAATTGATGTGTTGAGGTTCTTCATTGAATACAAAACAAAGTTCTTGTGTTATATACAAATTAATAAGTACTGTAAAATTTCTATACACTCTCTGGGTGTATTCAAGTTATATTAACAGTTTGGCTCATCCTGAGCTTGTGAAAGTGTGCAGGGGACGGGAGTTTCTCCATTAGGAACTTACTTTATGTGAGATTATGTGTGCAGCTAGGCTGAATTTATAGTGGGGGATAGCTGCATTCTGCAAGCTCGTGTCTCTGCGGCATCTAACAACTCGGCCGAACTCTTTAAAATCTGCAAGGAGCTGGCCAACCCTGCTATAGTCTCTACCCCTCCTGTTGCCTCCCATGCTCTTTGCAATGCCCTTGCCTCTCACTTCATTTAAAAAACCCAGGACATCCTGTCCACCCTCTCCACCCACACCCCTCCTCTTCCCTCTCCATCTGTGCTTGCTGACCCTCCTTTAGCCACCCTCCCACCATCCTTCTCGTCCTTTCCTCTTTTCACCCCTGACGAGGTTGCTAGACAAGTCCTATATATGAAAGCCTCTTCAAAACAGGTTCATCCATGTTCCTCTAAAGCCATCTAGGACCACATTGACACCCTCGCTCCGGCCCTTGCTGATTTTTGCAACCACTCCTTTTCCTCTGGATCCTTCCCCTCCCCTCTAAAGCACTCCTTTGTGCATCCTCTTCTCAAGAAACCCACAGCTGATCCTTCTTGTCCAGCTAACTATCGCCCAATTTCCATTATTCCCTTTCTTGGCAAACACCTGGAAAAGTTGGCCATCTCTCAGCTTAACCTTCATTCCAATTCTGTTGGCTGTCTCCATGACCACCAGTCTGGCTTCAGAGCTGCCAGAAGCATGGAAACTACTCTCCTGAACATCCGTGAAGATCTGCTCTCCAACCTTGACTCTAACATTCCCTCTGTCCTCTTCCTCCTCGATCTCTCTTCTGCCTTCAACACGGTCAACCATACCATCCTGCTCAACCGTCTCTGTGAAAACCTGGGTATCACTGATCAGGCTCTGGCCTGGCTAACCTCTTTCCTCTCAGATCGACCCTCCCAGGTCCAACTTGGGTCCTTCCTTTCATCTATCTTCCTCTCTACCTGTGGGGTTCCCCAGGGGTCTAACCTCTTGCCCTGGCTTTTCAACCAATACCTGGCAACTCTCGCCCACTGCATTGCCATTTTGTGCTCAAATTTCCAGTGCTACGCTGACGACACTCAACTCATTTTCAGGCTGCCCTCTGCCACCTCCTCTCCCTCTTTCATCTCTGATTGCCTAACTGCCATTCAAGATTGGTGTGCCGCCAATGATCTTTGTCTGAATGCCAGCAAGACGGAGATCCTCCTCATCGGCACACCTTCACCATCCTTTCCTCTCTGGCCAGCCTCCCTTGGCCCTCCTCCTACCCCCACCTGCGAAGCTAAGAACCTCGGGTCATCTTTGACTCCACCCTTTCCTTCTCCGCCCACATCTCTGAGGTCTCTAAAAAGTCACATTTCTGACTGCACCGCCTCAGAGGTACTCTGCCTTTCCTCTCCTTCCCCCAGAAGCTCATGGTATCTCAAGCTCTGGGTCTCTCTAGCTTGGACTATTGTAACAGCCTCTTTCTAAGTCTACCTGCCGCTACTCTCCGCCCTCTGCAACTAATCCAGAACAGGACTGCGAGACTTGTCCTTGGCCTCAAGCCCTGGGATCGTATCTCTCCAGCTCTGAAATCTCTCTACTGGCTCCCAGTGGATGCAAGGGTTAATTTCAAAACCCTCTGCATTGTTCACAAGGCTTTCTGGGGCCTGGGTCCAAAATACCTTCAGCTATCCCTCTGCAAATACCTCCCCTCTGGAGCTCTTTGCTCCTCTACCTCTAACTCACTCAGGGTCAGTCGTTTTTCTAAGAAACAAGCTAGGGGTAGATCTCTGTCTTCGTCTGGGGCCTCCCTCTGGAATAGCCTCCCTGCCACTCTAAAACATGAGGAGAACCATCTCTGTTTCCTGAAGCACCTAAAGACCTTCCTCTTTTCTTCTGCCTTCGCTCCCCCTCTCCCCTGCTGATCTGTTCTCTCTTGGCACCGTGCACCTGGCCACCCTCTGTCCTTTGGGCCCAGGTACCTGCTCATCCTGCCACCCTCCCGCACTGCCTCGCGGCCACCCCTTGCACTGGGGTGTGTATCTGTACCCATACAGCCCCCCCTTTTCCTTCCTGCACTTATCAGACCTACCCTGTCTGCTGCCTTAAACCTAGCGCTTGCAAATTGCTGGCTGCATTACCACTGTTTGTTGCCTTTATTATTTATTTATTGTTATTTATCTGTTTCTCCTCTGCTTCGCACTTTCCACCTCTCCCCCTTCCATGCACTTTTCCCCTCCTCCCTCTCCCTACTAAGATCACTGTTTTGTTCTCCCCTGTTCCCCTTCCTTGCCTTGTCGCGCTCTGAAACACGAGTGTACGAGCACGATAGAAATAAAATATCAATCAATCAATCAATTCTGAAGGTTGTTGAGGTGAGCAAGGTGGTATATAATTATGTGGCAGCTAATATCTTGCATTTAGGATGATAAAAACATGAAATACATGACATAGTCCACAGCATGGCCATACTCCATCTGTTAACCCCTCACTTCCTTTTGAATCCCTTCCTCCTAAACTCTTTCAACTTGCTGCCCCACTTTTTAGGATGGACATTCCTGATTTATTTAATGCTTCTTTTCTAAGTTGAACATTTACAACATTTTGGAAGAAGCCATGATGAAACCCCTGATACAAAAAGCTGACTCGGAAACTATGCAGATGGCACTCAAATGGCCTCATTCTGAGGTGGGTACAAAGGGACACCGGGCACCGGTAATGACACTGGTGCCGGTAATCCCTTTGCGCCCTATTCCGAGGTCCCTTAGCGGGGGACCCGTTAAGGGACACCGGGGCCAATAACGGTACCGCAATTTGCGGTACCGTTATTGACGCCTTCCCATTGAGCCCTATGGGGGCTCAAATGGGAATGGGGAATGGCTTTTACAATGGGGATTTACCAGTCCCACCAAGGTCGGACTGGACCGGTAAGTCCCCATTGAACGAGGGCGGACACGGTCCCGTTATTTGTGCTAGTCATGGCACTAATAGCGCGATGACTAGCACCAACCTCGTAATGAGGCCCAAAGTTTTGTGAGTCGTGTGGTAGACCAATCTTTAGTTTCCTCTAAACTAAAGTAAAGAGCTGACTAATGTCAATAGAAATCTGGATGTCTGACAGCTTCCTGAAAATGAAACCTGGCAAAACAGAGAGGTTCTGGCAGTTAAACACAGATTGAATTAATGAGCCCCAACATTATGGCCTGAACTGTTCGGTCCCTGCCTACAAGCTTCTGTCATAGCGCGTAATCTGGGCTTCGTGATGAGCAATGAGTTGACCCTTTCTCCACAGATGTCTACGGTGATCCGTACATATTTCCTTCAGTTGAAATGATTCAGACGCCTAATTCCATTGTTGTCATTTCTTCAGAAAGTGCTGGCAGTTGATGCATTCATTTAATCGAGACTTGATTTGCTAATAGTGCACATCTCACAGACAGTCTCCTCTCCAAATTACAACATGTGCAGGATTAGGTGGCCAGGCTGTTACTACACCCAAATACAGGATCGTGGTTCCCCAGCCCTGCTTATTCTGCACTGGATACCCCTAAACGCATTGAATTCAAAATTCTTGCCTTACTACACAAATAAGTGTTACATCTTGCCTCTCTACTCATTTAGATTATTTTGCACTCTCGGGAAATTAGTTCTTTCAGTGTCCCCAACTACAAATAAGAGCGATTAGGGTTATTATGAAGGAAACGTCTACCTGCACTGGCTGCAAAAAGATGGAATGCATTACTAGTTATACTATGAAGTGAATCCATGTATACAACACCCAGAATTAGTAAACCTACTTCTTTGCAACATCTTAGTTCAATGTGCCCATCATGGCCCCACTATAGGTACATTTCACACTGCCAAGAAACTGCTCTGAGTTATGTTGTTATTTTAGTCGTATGTGTAGTACACAAGTTCACCTATAAAGACATCATGGCGCGAGGATGCAACATAGCAAGGTAAACAACCACCAGAACTAAAATAAAGTCGTTTTAAGGAGGCAACGGAATTGAAGCTGGTCGCAAATGCGGTTTAAGCTCACAGGAAGGGCGTTCCAGAGTTTACCCGCTGCTACAAAGAAGGCCCGACCACCAATCCTGCTCAGACGAAATTTGGGAACTGTAACCAAACAGTAATTACCATATCGGAGGGCCCTACCAGGAACATATGGCACAAACCTGTCCTGGAAAAAACAGCCCTGATCTTGTAGTACGCCCGGTGGACAAGACAAAGGGCCTCATCACGAGTTTGGCTGTAACCCTTAAATCTGGCAGTAGTGCTGTTACCGCTGGATTTAAGGGTCTGCCAAATCAGGGCTTTGGCGGATTGCTCCCCAGCTCTGAGCAGGCGGGAAATCTGCCGGCGGTATGAACGCGAAATTTCCCCATTGAGCCCAATGGGGAATGGGGCATTCCCGAATGGGCTCAATGGGGAATGGGGACTTCCAAATCCGCCAAATCCGTGATCCGGCGCTAATAGTGCCGGTGGGTTTGGCGGTAGGGCAGATAGCGCCCAACTCGTGATGAGGCCCAAAGAGATTTAAACAGTATTCTCCTTTCCACAGTGAGCCAATTAAGTGATTTCAGAACCGGACGGATATGAGTACCATATGGGGTAGCCGTGGCCACCCTAGCTGCCAGGTTTTGAAGTAGTTGTAAACCAGGCCAGCATGGTACCCGAGAGGCCGGCGGAGACCAGGCAGTTAAGGAGGATGGAGTGGTCCACATTGTCAAAGGCTGCGGACGGGTCTAACAATATTAGAGCCCCGACAACACCTTTGTCCACCAGCCTGGCTAGATCATCCACCACTGAAACCAGTACACTGTTGGTACCCCTACCTGGCCGAAAACCTGACTGGAAGGGATCAAAAAAAGGAAGACTCAAAAAAAAGAGGAAAGAAGAGGAGAGACCAAACCTTCGAGGAGTTCCATAAAGAAAGGAAGTAAGAAAATAGGACGGACATTAGACAGATCAGTTAGATCCAGTGATGTTTTTTTTAATCAAAGTGATCACAATGGCCTGTTTGAGTGTCTCAGGAATACAGTCAGATTTGCAAGAAAAGTCGACAGCCTGAGTCACCAAAAGTATCAGCTCTGGTGAACACATGCGTTCTGTACTTGGCTACAAAAACATAAACAGAGTGCAGATGAGGTATCATCAGTACCTCGCTGGGTATTCTGGGCTTACAGTGCCGCAACCTTTTGTGAGGCACCATTGTAAGGGCACAGATTCCCTTGTGCAAGTACATTCAGTCGAAGGGCACTACAAACGAACAGGACTGTCTTAGCTTTCTGGTCTGCCCGCCACGTCTGTGTATTCTGGCACTCAGGCATATGTTGCCTGACTTCCAAGTCGGAGTTCAGACGGTGGAGGTACAGGACAGATACGTTCGGGATTCTGGAGAATCACCTGCATGACCACTATCTGATTTGTCTGCAGGTTAGACAAAGGGGAAAGGGGCAGCTAGTTGGAGTGGCTGACCTCTGCGGGAGGGGTAACTAATCTTTTGAGGAAGTGACTCTCCTGCAGTAGAGACATATAATTATTCTGGAGCAATTGCCCTGAGAGGTATAGCATTCTTTCAGTAGGTGGCTCTACCATGTAGGAGAACCATACACATGTCTGAGTGGAAATCTGTTCTGCTGGAGAGCCAGAAAGGAGTTGCACTGTGTGGCTTTGTCCTGTGTGAGAGCTATTAGGGGAGCGTTGTTCTGTGTTTGTGCCTGGGGTTCTACTGTTAGCCTCAAGAAAACTACTCGCAGTACTAGTAATGTTATCATGAGTGTCATTCAGCTTTCATGCTTTATTGCCAGTCAGTCACTGCCACCAATGCTAGCAATACCATTGCCATTACCACCACTCAACAACCCCAGTCTGATTATCTGTATCAGTTTTGTACCTGGTAAAATGCCATCTTCCGCTGTGCTGTTTTTGCAGCCAGTGCACTGTTTTCACGTTTGATGCATAAGAATGTGTGAAATAGTACTTTCACCGACACGTGTACCTTACAGTTTTTCATGTGCTAGACATTTAATAAAATTCTTCTTCTACTATTTAATCTGCTTTATACATGACACAATTCCTTTAAGAGTGTGTGTGTTCCAATGTATTCCATCCTAGCAATATTCCTTTAGCACGTGTTAAAGAGCATCACGGATGCAACAACATATGCCTTAAGAATTAGGCATCATCAAGGCACATTGCATCAAAAGGCATCATCATCACTATTATTATTATCATTATTATTATTATTATTATTTATATATCAATTTCGGAATACTTCAATGTTTAACTCTCTTTTTGCTCCTACAAGAACATTTCTTTGTGATGGAGACGTGCTTTGTTTACTTATGACGCCACCCGCGATTTCGCGTGATGACGTCACTGTGACTATTATTATTATAGCGTTCCAAAATGGTAGCGCACCGACCATGCAGAACGCCAGTTCTTACGCTAAACTGATTTTAAGGTATTTATCCCTCATAGAGTATGTATTATAATGATCATTATAGACTGCTTTTGCTGGGAATGGACCAGACTTATTGTTGAAGATTAGTAATAGTTGTTCTATTCTTTTTAGAAATTTGGATCAGCCTTTATTATCATTAATAATGGGAACTTGAGGAGTGCACAAGTAGATTCAAGGAATTTGAGGTCCCAGTGAATACTATTGGTACAATGCGTGTAACTTGATTTCGGAATGATAGTGGTTTAATTAAGCACAACAGTGACTAGATGTCGCAAAAACTGTTTTGTTGAATTATTTATATGCATCAGGTGGATCTCACTTATACGGATACATGATATTATTATTTTCATTTTTTTACATTTTTTTATTGGTTCATTAAAAACTTTTAAAAAAGAAAGAAAAACAGAATCCCCAGAGAGGCGAAAAAAAGGAAGATTACAGTTCAAAACAAGGGGGCACCAGAATTAAATCCGTTCTTAACTGTTCATCATTCTTTCTTATCTTAATACTTATTAGTTGGGTCCTTTGTCGATTGTACAACATCAGACTTCAGTGCCTTTATCGTAGAGTTTTTTAGCCAATTTTCTCAAATATGTAGTCAAGGCAAACAATAGTTGTCTGTTCCTTCGTGCATTAAAATCCACACGTTATCCGTGTTTTGGCATGTCTTTATAATGTTCACTTTTTCCAGGTGAGTTGTTTGTAGCTGCTGTAAATTTGAGCAATTCAGGACCAGATGTTTTAATGTTTCTTCAATTTTTTACACAAAAACGACACAACTTATCATGTCCATCTGTGTTCTTCCAAAAGTTTAGAACTTCTTAAGTGCGAAACAGATTTAGGCGGAACATAATGTAACTTCTCCTTCTAGTAGGGCAGGGAAAGCGCTCCAGATATTTCGGGAGCGTATTAAGCACCCTGGCCTCCGGCGGAGCATCTTTCATACGCCTGTAGCTCACTCTCTGATCTGAAGTTTCACACCAATCTAGTTCCCATAATTTCTTCTTTACTTTGTTTGGATTTTGCAGGAGGGTCTCAGCATCTGTTTCAAGTTGTCTAAGCAGATTTTCACAGTTTACCTTCCACTGCGTGAAGATAGAGCCTGTTGATGTTTGATTTGCAGTGTTTAGAATTTTGAATTGGGGTAACTCGTCAACCCCCAAAATGTTCCTGAACAGGGTTAGGGTGTTCCACTGTACCCTGGCATTAATTGACAGAAGGCCCAATTCGTAGCGCAAACAAACGACTGGAGCTCCTCTAGGGAGTTGAAGCATCTTAGACCAGAAGGAGTTCTCACACCAGGTCCAATGAATGAGCAACCTAGCATTGTTTCTACGCCAAATATCAGTGCTGGGATTGCCTTAGCTCTGTAAAAATTCTATTACTGGTTTTAGACTGAATTTTCCATTCTTTCGATTTATTGCTAGTGCTTGGGCTCCCAGCATCTTACGTTTCCTCTTTATTTTCAGTACCATCGTTTCATCGGTTTTGTTCGCATTTAATGTTGCGCCTAGATTTTGCACTTGGTTTACACACGCAATGCGGGCACCTCCAATTGTCCATGTGTACTTTTGTGCTTCTGTGGCAATTATTTTTTTTGTCAGCCCCCTGAGATTTTGTAACACCAAAATCTCAGTTTTGTTGGAATTTATCACCAAGCTGTTTCTATCGGTGTAACCTGTCAGCGCAGTCAATTTTCTTTGTAACCCGATTGGTGTTTGATATAATATTACCATATCATCAGCATATGTCATGTGTCCCAGTCTTTTGCCATTTATCTTCGGAGGAAAGGATATGACTCCATTTAGATCGTTGGCATCAGCTGTAAATAGGTGTATTAAGGTTGGTCCTAACCCTGCTTTACTCCTCTTTCCTTTTTTATTGGAGCAGATAGGGTACCCACGGCTTTCAGCCTGATTTTGATGATTTTGATGGTCATTTCAGAGTATAGTTCTTGCATTGCCCTCAACAAGTGGGGCGGTCAATTCATTTGAGTCATCCTAGCCCAGACCATCTGACGATCTACACTGTCAAAGGCGTATGCCAAGTCTACGAATGCCACGTACACTTTTGTCCTGTTCTTTATAGCTTCCATCTTTAGCAGATTGAGCATTAGTAAATTTAAAGAGCATCCTACTCCCTTAACAAAGCCCGTTTGTCTGATGTCGAACTGGTCAGTTTTCTTAATCCATGAAGCCCGGCCGCGTAAAGGGCGACTGCAGAGACTCCTGCTGTTTGGCTGTGCTGCGCTGCAGAAGCGCAACCTCCTGCTACTTTCTTCAATATTGTATCTCCAACCTACCTTCAACAGCGTGTTTCCCCTCGTGTCCCTTGCATTCTGTGAGGTTGACTGCGTGTGAGCGAGCGAACCGCTGCAACGCGACGAAGCGGGTGGAAAGTCCCGCCTATCTTCTGACTCCGCCCATTCCAGGAAGCGAGGCCACAAAACAGGAGCCCAGCAACCCTTGCGGCGTGAAGTCCGGCCGCGTAAAGGGCGACTGCAGAGACTCCTGCTGTTTGGCTGTTTGCTGCTTTACTGCTGTCTGCCCATCACGGCATTCTATCAAAACGTCGCATAACAGGAACAGCAGCCAGACGGAGCGCAAGGTAGCAGTCCTTGTGCACAATTTAAATTTTTGGCCGTATTGTCTGCGTCCTTTTCTGCTGTGGAAACACAAACTATGACCTTATCAGCTGACGGCCCTCAAACTGGGAAAAGAGCTTTACAGCAACGGCGCATGACCAATCCTTGGGCAAGGATGAAAGCCGCTGCCGGATCAAAGGTAAGCAAAACTGCCGGCCGTGCACTTATAGCTGAAAGTAACTCACCAGATCCAATATGCCTTGTGACAATCGGAAATATGAACTCTTTAACATCTCCACTTCTAACAACCTTTGATAAACGTTCCGTTCCAGATGATGTCTTAAAGGCTTCGGCGCAACAAATTGTTCCATCGGATGCTTTCGCATCCAACTCAATTACTCAATGCTCGACAGCTATGTGTATCCCCAATACCGAAAGCAACTCAGCTTCCAATGGCGAATCTCTTGCAAACGTATCTCCTATCGCATCTGATGTTCTGGCATCCCAAGCAGCCATTGTGGATAGGCAAAATTCACTTAATGCTCTGATGCTAACATCGGCGCCCTTTTCTGACATGAGAACGTCAGACACACCACATATGACGAATTCAGTCTTGTCGGCTCGTATGCCTTCTAAAAACAGAACTTCCCAGAATGACGTCAACTTCCAGAAAGATAAAAGCATCCTACAACAAACAGTGACTGATGAAGAACTATTAAAAATCTCGAATTCAGAAATGGAAAACTTTCAGATGAACAACCCGAAATCTAAGCAAGCTTTGAATGTCAAACGATCAATCACGTCCCCTCAGGCGGAAATTTCTCACTGTATTGGTAAAAATACTTTTTTACAGCAGAAAACATCGAGTAGTGCCTTGGCCAAGTCCTGCGGTTCTCAAATCAGTTTGGTCAATTCAAAAATTGTATCGAGGCTCCCTGTAAACATTTTACGTCCTCCACATGTGACCAACTCACTTGGCCCTCAAATTGATCTTATGCCACTAAAATCTGTAGGCCAAGTGACTTTGGGAACCTCTCTTGAAGGAACTGAGTTTGAGAATGATAGTGCTTTAGCTTGCCAAGCACCCGAGGTTAGGTGGTTTTCCACATCAAGCACAAATGAACCGTTTACTGAGTCTAACTTTGCAAGCACTCCACATGTCCCTGCACTAAAAGTTTCCACACATCTTGATCGGAGTGCGATCGCTCGCGCTAGCCATCTCCAAAGAGTAGCTGAGCTTAAGGCAAAACGTATTTCCACTAAGCATTCTCTGCATGAAAATCCAATGCTGAATTTTAGCACACCTCACCCCATGCAGTCTCAATCAGGAGACAAAGATAATTCAATGAATGGTGTAAAAAAATGGCTCTTCATTCAATCCACAATACAATTTGGACAACTCGACTTGCTCTTCGGCATTCCAGGACTTTCAACCACAATCGCTTGGAATGTCACCTAAAGCACTCCTGCAGATTCATAACAACGTGTTGGCTGTGTCAGCTGTTTCTCTAGCACCATTTACAAAAATCTTAGAGTCACTGATGGGAAAAATAACTGATCAAGGCGCTGCCTTATTCAATCTAACGACTAAAATCGACAAGTTGGAACACTTTTCAAGCTTCTTGCAAGATCAAATGACAAGCAATGCGAAATCGCAATGAGATGGCAGGATAGGCTGAGCGACTTAGCCGCATGGCACCACTGCCAAAATGATGCCTTAATGGAAGGTCTCTTAGACTCGGTGAAATGGATGCGCAAAAACACAATCAGCATTACAGGTGGCGCTTCGCAGACATGAAATGGAGTGTCTGGATCACCTCAACCTCCAATGACAACTGCCTTTGCGTCAATGTCTAACGAACCCTCACAGTCTGGGTTACCATCGAGCTTGTCAGCTCCAATTCAAGATGTTCAAGATTTGAACCAGACTACATATGGTTTGGGCTCTAATGCAAAGTCTCTCGTCCCGAATGCGATTCCATCACAGTCTGGGTTACCACCGAGCTTGTCAGCTCCAATTCAAGATGTTCAAGATTTGAACCAGACTACATATGGTTTAGGTTCTAATGCAAAGTCTCTCGTCCCGAATGTGATTCCATCCAAAGAAACCGCAATAACCCAAACCTCCAAGGTAGTAAACTCATTTAATATTTATAAAGGTTCAGCAAAAACAATTCTTACAGCAACTGAAAAAAGCTCGAAAATATTTTCTGAGAAACAAACTCAGCAACACAAAATAAAAAAAGATATTACAGTGAAAGAATCACAGAAAAGGTTAAAAAGTTCATAAGGAATATTACAACTCCAAAGAAGACAAGCCTGTTTACTCGACCAGTTCATATAACCAACGCCAAGAGCACCATTGATAATGGTCCAAGAAGTTCGACAGATGCTAACGTGAGCATACCGAAGATTTCGGCAAAACGCCGGCGAGTTGCCTCAAATGCATCTTCTTCTAACCATGGGGCTTCAGACTCCTCAATAGATCTGTGTAATTTATCAACCTATTTAGCTGATCCAGAAAATTCAATCTTAGCTTCTTCAGAGGATCAAGCAACTAGATCAACTAGGCTTCCTTGGAGGAAAACCCAAGAGGCAACTAAATCACTGAAGTCCTCGCAAGTAAAATCCATTGACGGTCAATTTGCTTCTGTGGCCAAAAGAATCCCTCAGCAAGCGCTAAGCTCGAGGTTAAATCCTAAACAAACATCGAACCAGCTAACCTCTCGCTTGCTTTTAGCACGGCAAAATTCTGGTCCCGGAAGCTCTGAGAATCAAACATGCAAGTGGAAACTTCGGCTTCAAAATATTCATTCTGATGATAATGAAGTCAACTTAAACAGAGGAAACATCTTAAAATTGTTTGCCTGTATTCCATCATTACGAGCGATCTCATCGGATGATATCAAAATCGTGGAATACGTTTCTGAAAGGTCCTCTGATGAGGTTCTCCTACATATTTCCTTGGTGGCTGTAAAAAATGTGCTACTTCATGCAAATGAAGAACTTTTGGTCTATGGCTTTAATCTTACTATTGAGTCAACTGCCTTAAGATCTTTATCTTCCAAAACAAATCTTGAGCATGAGGCAAGTCCTAGAACCGTTAATCGTTCTGCCCTGCGTCAGTCTTTAGCCTCATCTCCTGACATCTTAGACGCTGCCATGCACCAGTCATTCGAAAGAAGAGCCATCAATGCGAAAAGACTTACCAATGGACTACGCAAATAACAATGACTACAATCAAAACAGCAAGAGTTAACCCTGCTGTCATGGAACACAAGAGGATTCACACATTTATTAAACACATTTCCTGTATCATTGGAGAATGTTTTCATCATATGCTTACAAGAAAAATGGCTACGAGATCCTCCTACATGCGATGGCTTTTTCGATTCAGATAAATCCAGCTGGGAAAAATCCTAAGGGCCGGCCTTTTTCAGGTTTAATAACTTTATTGAAAATTTGGAATTGGTGGACGTTGGTGACTTCTACGAACCCAAATCCATTTGTGCAAAGCACTCTGATCAGACTGTCACTGAGAGATATGGTTCTCAATCTCCTGATTATAAATGGATGTTGGAATCTGGCTATGATTTCATCTGAATCTTTTATCCAGTCAGTAATGAACAAAATTGACCTCGCCTTCTTAAAGCACAAAAATGTTTCTGTTCTCATTTGTGGAGACTTAAACTGTAGCTGGTTTAAATTTGATCCATTCATCAAATCAAATGTTCGATTGTCGGAGTCTGAAGTTATCTTGAGAGGCCAACGCTGGGGAAAAGATCTTTTGGAGCGTAATTGCCACATGTTAAATTGATCTATCCAAGGTGACTCTCCTGCAAATCCAATGTGGCACAACATGACTCGGACAAACACACTTGATTATATCTGGGCTTCGTCTGATTTTCTTGAAAAATCTATCTCCTTAAATGTGCAACCAATGACAGCCAGTGATCACGATATGCTGCAACTAGTTTGGCGTGAGGAGCTGTGTTACATACAAGACAAATACTTGTACTCATTACAAACAAACGCAGCAGGAAATCGACTGAGAATAAATGATTCTTCTATCGCCAATTTAAGACTTAATTTGAATGAACTTCAGACGGTTGAGTATTTGCCGCTGCTAACAGATCACACTCAGACAACGCTTAATTCCAAAGTGTATGGGACAATACCAAAGCACTTATATAGCTCTGAAATAGCAGAGGCAAAAAAACTATTAAGGAGAGATCTCAAACGAATAAAGAGAGTTTTTTTTATCTAACTTGCAGGGCTTGAGAAGCGAAGAAGCAACGGCAAGTATATCGAAATTGGCTGAGATCGCATCAAATTATAATTGATCAAGGACGAGCAGAAACAATGTTAAAACTTCTAGTACAGAAAAATACACGAGAAATTTGGGCCATCTTAAACAAAAGCCGCACGAAAGCAACCTCATCGATCTCAAATGAAATTTCAAGTGAGAAATGGCGCGAATATTTCACTTCAATTTACGAAAAACCAGTGACTGAAATTTCGCTGCAGCCTATAATGTCAAAATCAATTTGGAACATCACACCCTCGTGTGAAGAGATTGAATCTGCAATTGTAAAGTTAAAAAACTCACGAGCTGCTGGCCCTGACCAAATATCAAACCTTATGCTTAAAAAGCACAGGAAACATTGGGCCAAATTCATCCACAAGCTGTTTTCCCAAATTGCAATCAGCAAGAGGCTTCCTTCTTCATGGGCTAGGGCAATTGTGGTTCCCATATACAAGAAGGGCTGTCGGGCAGATCCTGTAAATTATCGCCCGATCACCCTTCTTGACACCATTGGCAAGATTTTTACGACAACAGCTGGTAAACTGGGCCATTTCATCAGGATCCTTTGATATTCGACAATCAGGATTCACAAAGGATGTGGGAACTGATGCGAACCTTACTCTTTTGTCATTTTTAAAATTATCAGCACTGATGACAAAAAAAATAATATTTGTTGCATTTGTTGACCTTCGACAAGCCTTTGATACCATTAATTGGTCCAAATTATGGGCAAAATTATGGTCATGGGAGTGCCCAGATTATTTGCTAGAACCTATCATTGCCCTGCACTCCAATACTTCGATTCAAATGAGAGTCAACTCACAAGGTGATCTTACAGACCCAATAAGAACATTCAAGGGAGTCAAACAAGGCTAACCTCTTGCAGCGGATCTTTTTAAGATCTTTATAGCGGATTTACCAGAATGGCTGAAGTCTGTCCATTGTTTTCCTCCCAAGCTTAATGGTCATACCGTAAAACACCTAGTCTATGCTGACGACATAGTATTGGTCGATCAGACTCAGATCGGCCTTCAACATCTTCTTTTTCGCCTACAAGAATTTCTATCTGCCAATGAGCTGTGTCTGAACACAGAGAAAACAAAAATCATGTGCATTGGACGATCTATGTCAAGGAAAGATAAACCTTTCAGATGGCAAATTGAGGAAAAAACACTACAAGTAGTTAAATCAATCCGCTATCTAGGCGTACTGGTTAACGATTCTGTACTTGAAGCCACCTGGACCGACGACCTACTGTCTAAAATAAAGATCCTAAGTCTGCAAGCGGCTAAAATCAACATTGACTATGGGAAATTTTCTATAACGCCTGTCATATTGTTCTACCTCCAAAATGTAATTCCAACAATTACCTTCGGAGGTGAAGCTGCTTTGAACATTAACAATAACGTTTGGAGTCGTTTGGAAGGAAAATTTTGGTGACGTGTTTTGAACCTCCCAAACTATATTTCAGTATCAGCAGTGAGATATGAGCTGGCGCTGAGTTCTATCTACATGACAATAGTTTGGAAATCATTAGCTACCCTGCGTAAGATCCATCTAGGGACTTCTACTACGGCCTATAACATTTTTAAGCCAAATAAAGAATCAAAGGAAAATGCCTTGATCGAAGTCTGGAAATCTAAATTAAATCTGATCATGGTTGAAGCGGGTATATCAAACGAAGAACTAATCCAACGTCCACAATTGGCTAAAAAGAAGCTTGCAAAATGGGACTGGATTACAACCTATAATTGTCGCGCAGCCCTTAAATCCACTCTGCCTTTATCTGGTAATATGATTAAATTACATCATCAACCAAAATTCCTAACGGATTGTCCTTCGCGTGATCATAGGGCACAATTTTTAAGGTTGCGACTGAATGCCTTAAATACTAACGAGATGCTCTGGATGCGAAAGAACAAAGACACAGGCCCTCATTACGACCCTGGCGGAAAGTGACTGACCTGACCGCCATAGCGTAAATAGCGTTTCCGCCATTGCACAACGGAGCAAAGTGCGTCTAATTCCGACCCATCGGGCACGAGCACTACGCCATGGCGGAAGTGCAAAGTCCGCGATGGCGGAAATGTCCCCAAAACGGCCCTCACCGCCGCCGTACGCCGCCCTAGGTGCAATTCCGCCACCCATCTTAGCGGTCACCGCAATGAGCGGCAATCGGAAAGTACGGTGAACGTAAATATACGGAAACGGAAGTAAAAACATGGTCCCGGAACGGGAAACAGCACGCCGTACACCTATAAAATCACAATTTCCACACAACCATTAAAAATACTACCCTGAGACTCATCCCAACCCGTCATCCACCCTAGCGAAAGCATTAAAAATAGGAAAAGTAGCGAAAAAAGCGTGCGACCGCAAGCGGCAGGTCCACTTCTCCCGTGAGGAACTCACCGTGCTCACAGAGACCCTCCAGGAGAATGCTGCCGTCGTCTTCTCGACGCAAATGACCAGGACGGCACTTGCGGACAAGAAGGCCATATGGGCCCTGGTGGCACAGCGGGTAAGTGCGGTAAGTGCGGTGGGGACCGCACCCCGCAACCCACAGCAATGCAGAAAGCGATGGGACGACTTGCGGATACGCGTACGGAGCATACTATCCGCCAACCGTAACATTGCCACAGCTACCGGGGGAGGATCGGAATCACCCATCAAGTTGACCCCCTGGGAAGAAATCTGTGCCTCCACCATTGGAATGGAGAGTATAGAGGGAGTCGGAGGGATGGAGAAAGGAGTGCAGACATCCGAAGAATCAGGTAGGTGGGCCAAATAAAACAATGCCAAATCCACAATGTCCAATCATGTGAAGTACCATGTGTCCACATAGTGCAACAGAAACACATGTCCAGGAGAACGTCCACATACATTGGCCTGATAGCGCACTTTTAAAAGTCACATTAAATACATAAATAATTAAAAATCCTAAAAACACCCTCTACACGTGCAGCAGGCACACCCTAACTGCAGGCTGCAAAACAACTGCATCCTCAATCCACACAAAAATGAAACCACCTCCAAGGCCCCGACCCAAATCACCCTCAGGTACCACCCCAATGCATGTGATACATTGCCATTCCAATTTCCACAGACCCATTAATAACGCTCGCCCTCCTTTACTCCACCACAGGGTCCGATTCAAACGACGAGCTCCAGGACACCCCTACCAGCACACCTGCAAAGAGGGCCAAGACCAACGGCCAAAGACCCTCCACCTCAGCTGCACGGATCAAGACACGGCAGCAGCACAAATCAAGTGGCAGCACACAGGAGGGAACTTCAACAGGCACCCCAGCAGCCAGCATGCCCACAACAGCACCGCCACAGGTCCCCCCAATGGATGCCACAGAAGGCACTGCTTCTGGTGGCAGCAGCACCATAGGTGACACTGCATTAATGGCCGCATGCTCCGACACAGAAAACGGGGATGTCGAAGTAAGATCCATCCATGACCTGTCTCAATCCCCCTGTTTGCTCCATCCCATACACCATGAGGATACCACGCAGGGGCACCCACAAGACGACGACTGGCCATCCCCCACAAGCCCTGTGGCAAGGCAACATGAGGTGACCAGCCCCTCTGTGACACACCGCAAATGGCCATGGCACAGCAGAGGCAACAGTCCCTCGACCAGGTGATCGTGCAACAGCAGCAACTGGCCACGCTCCTCAAGGACCATGCTGATGAATGTGGGGGTACTAAGGCAGCCATAGAAACATCAACTGAGACACTTAGGGCAGAAATGGAGAGAAGTACAGAGACACTAAGGGCACAAATGGAGACAAGCACCGAGAGCCTGAGGGGGGAACTGCATGCGACGTCCAAAGACGTATGTGCTGAACTTGCCGCTGTGCGCCGTGTGCTCACTGAGCTCTCACAAACCCTTAGGGACATGCATGGACGTGAGCAGGCAGAGACATCATCCGTTGCAAGTTCTGTCCAGGGCAGCCCCCAACGTAGATCTGGGAGGAACCTGCGCTCCACAGGCAGGGGTGCCCCTGATACCCGGAGAGGGGGCTTGCAATAGCGTCTGCCCACTGACAATGAGCATCTTCGGACACTGGTGTTCGGGGGGGAGGTAGGAGGGTGGAGGGGGTGTGTTGGGCTCACTTGGGTGGCGGGTCGATGGGGTGTGTAACATAATTTCACATATGCTATAAACAATGCACGATCATCCAATGAGATGTGTGGACATTGATCTTTGTGTACGAGGCCTTTATAGGCGTACAGTCCATATTGTGCATGTTCCAGACACACACAGTGCCACAAGTCCCGTGTCCATGTATCAGCCACCAGGCGTGAGTGCTAGAAGCATGAATCTATGAGAATCTGACGAATGTCACGGCCCTCCTGTGCCTCGCGGACTCCTTGAGGTGCTGCCACATCCCCACCCTCATCATGACCATCTTCAGGTGCTTGCAGTTCTGCGTCAGGGGGCATGGGCACATTTCTACGTACGCACATGTTGTGTAGCATGACACATGCCATGACCATCTTTGCAACCTTCTCATGGCGGTACAGGAGTGCCCCGCCAGACCTGCTGAGGCAGCGGAAACGAGTCTTCAGTAGGCCGAATGCCTGTTCTATGACTACACGGGTAGGTGAGTGGGCATGGTTGGAGTCCTCCTCATGCTGGTTCTGTGGGTTCCGGAGTGGTGTAAGGAGCCATCTCTTCAGTGGATACCCGGCATCACCTGTATGTGGACAATAAAGGATGTTTGTGGAATGACATTGCTACGTACGCACCCCCCCCCCTTCCTGCCAGGTCATTGCCGCATCACATACCCCACATTATCATGCATGAAATGAGACTCACCGAGTAGCCAGGATCTGTTCCCTGCGTGTCGCTCCATGTAGCGTGGTATTGTAGAGTTCCTCAAGACCATAGAATCATGGGTTGATCCAGGAAATCGGGCACAACAATGTGTAATGATCCTGTTGGAGTCACACACCATTTGTACATTAAGAGAATGAAATTGTTTTCGGTTGCGGTACTGGGCCTCCATGGCATGTGGGACGACCAATTCCACATGGGTGCAGTCGATGGCACCAATGCAACCCGGTATGCCGCCAAGTGCATGGAATCCCACTTTTGTGTTCGTAATTTCCTGCTCCAAGCGTGGTAGAGAGATGTAGTCGTCTGCGTGCTTCAGGAGGGCATCGAGCACTTGCAATAGTGTCCGTGAGAACACTGGCTGTGAAATGCCATGCAACTGTCCGACTGTGTGCTGGTAGGTGCCTGTGGCCAGGAAGTGGAGTACAGACATTACCTTCAGTAGGGGTGGGATGGCGGTTGGGCTATCATGCTGACAAGGTCAGCCTGTGTCATGTCCACAATGGAGGTTATGGTGTCCCGGTCCAAACGGTAGAGAGTGTGGATCTGCTCAGCAGTGAAGTTGAACGGATGTGCTCGGAGGCGTGGGATTGCGGGCTGCCTGCGTGGTGGTAGTGGCTGTGCTGGCGGCCCTTGCTGGCCCTGCCTTGCCCTCCTCCTCCTCCTGCGTCTCCTCTGTGCGGCCGGTTGTTGTAGTAGTTGGTGTTCGTCTTCTTCTTGAAGTTGGAGTACTTGCAGTGCTATCAGGTCCCCCAGGGCCAACATCGCTAGTCCTGCCGGTAGCATTTTGGAGTGGGTGTGGTTGTGGGAGGGGGTTGGGTGTGCAATTTATGTGTTTTCAGGCTGTATAGCCTCCACCTGTGGTGATTCATTCCACCTGTGCAAGCTGCAATCCCCTTTGGGCGAGCACGTCCCGCACACAACGCTGCAATTCGACGAATGGCATCTTGCTATTACAATCATGTATTTGTTCCTGATGGCAGTGAAATATTGGTTCATATGTTCATTCTGCTATGGTCCCATTGTTTCACATACTATCTTTGCAGTCGCGAACAAACTTGTGAAGGGTCAGTGGAATGTAGTACTCGATTAACGGTGGACCCTCATGCAGCACTGTACCGAGGTTCACCGACGGGCGGGGCGTCCCATTTGTCAGTGAAGCCAGTTGCCATTTTCACACACTGCCGCACTACATGGATGAATTTGTGATTTCAAGCGGTCACAGATGCCTTTTCGACGTGATGTTGCAAATGAGGAATTCGAAGGACGGCGCTTTCGGTTTTCAGCTAGCGGCGAGGAGATGCCCACAGGTCTGACTGCAAATATAACGTTCTATTGTTCAATGTCCTTGGGACAGGGGCCATGGCGAGAATGCAATGATTGATATGAATAGTATGGGATGCGCAATAGCGTAGTGGACGATGAGGCCGGAATTTCCCAAATACATGTTACTTCACAACACTGGAATTACGGGCTGGAGCACAGTGGATTTTGCAGACTGCATAACGCACAGACTCAATGGAAATTTCACATGTTATGTGAGTATAAAATCAGGCGTTTTCATACCGGGATGAGGGAATGATGTATGGATGCATGGACAGATGATTTAATGGAGAGTTTGCCATGTACAGGGCTTTTTGGAATCTATCCACCTCCCCTGCACTATGTGATGCAGAGCTGCCATAGTGGGACCATCGTCTATCTGCCCTTGTTGAACCCTCCCTGTCTCGACGCGCCTTCAAACACTTGTGTCTATGCACGTTACTAATCCCATCTAATGGATTCTGTTTTAACAGACGCATGCACACAAACACTCGTTTGTAATAGTGTTTTCACCTTGATTTATATAGTTATGATTCGCAAGTGGTTTTTGGGTGGGAATAATCCTTTGGAGTGGGCTAGCATGCATATGGCTGTAGATTTAGTGTGATCATTGAAGTGAGTAATACAAATGAAGTTCTGATGCCCATACTATTCTTTTTCATTTCATTTGGGTGACAGGTATCCCCTCCCCTTTTGCCGCTGCCATCTGTATGCCACTCCTGCAGATGGCTTTTACTCCCGACACCTGCTGCTTCGTGTTAATCAGTGGAGCACCATTACGATCTTATGGGACGATCGCCAATGGGCCACATGCCCTTACGCAGTACTAGTGGCTAGGAGCAACATATCGACCTTTCAGCTGGACTAGTGCCTACCTAATGGGACGGCCCTGCGGTTCTAGGCGCTTCCATGTTGCCTTTTTGAACGTGAATGTAGCCCCTGTGTACCATGAAGGAACAGGGCGTCACACAAGAAGAGGCTGGTCATTTATTGCGGATGCAGCCCACAATAATGAAATATATTTTGGAGTTCATGACCTAATAGCTGTATGGGCTTGGTGATTTTGTTGTGCATTAAATTTTGAATATGATATTGACCGTGTAGCGTTCTTCTTTGCAAGTAATGTAGCATATTCCTATTTGTGGAGTGATGTATTGTGAGAAGATCTGCATTGGGTTCCGGCTTCTGAGTATAGTTGCGTGGTACTGTACTGGGCGCGTTTGCCTACGAAGCCCAGTAAGGTCAGGGATAGGGGCTGCCATTATGACTGTTTTAATGATGTCATGCTCAGGGGCGGGGGATTAGCTTTTGTGTAACAGATGCCGGTCGGCCAGGTGGATTGGTGGAATGATGTGATTATCAGAATATGGCTGGTCACAGGTGCCTGTGTTTGCGTGCGTTTCTTGGAGGGAGACTGAGGTCATGTCCATTGGAATAGCTTCTGTATTCGTGCCATCTGTGCCCTGCAGCTCCCATTGGCCCCTCTTGAGATGAGCCTGGCTGCTCAGTCACTCTGCCAACTTGTGTGGTACATGCTTATGCTGATGGTTGGTTTGTTTACTGGCAGGAGTACAGGGCTGGTGCAGTCTCACTCAGGATACTGCTTTGAATGTTGCCTTACACTGGTGTCAGTCGATGGGGGGGCCTGTTTTTGTTTGTCTCATTTTTCTGTTCATGTTGCTGGACTTGAACCTTCACATGCCTGTGCTGCATCAGTGCGGCAATGGTGCCATGGCAAATATGGATGGCCACTCACAAGGCACTTGGAGCCCCTAGATTCATTTGTTCGTTGGCATGCATGGGTGACTTGTACATTTCACTGGTTGCATTGTGTGACTTCATTGCACCTACGAGGAGTTGTGCAATGTGGCCAGGGAGTGGTGTACAGGCACTCAGTAGGGCCGTTTACGGTTGGTTCACGATGCCGTACTTCTCACCATGGCGGAATGGTACTTTCCGCCATGCTTGATGGCGTTAGGTACATGTCCGCTAGGGTCAGAATTCGCGTACCGTTGCGCCATGGTGGTAATTACGGTTTGGCATGGCGCGCGTGCGCGTACTTGGTGCAGTTAGCGTTGGCGTTCACTACGGTGTCGCTAATGGCATCGTACTTTACGGTGACGGGTCATAATCGCACCGAGCGCTATTCGATGGCGGTATTGCATTTCCGCCATCGTTTTTCGATTTCCGCCAGGGTCGTAATGAGGGCCACAGTTGACAATAAATGCAGGTTTTGTAAAACAGCAGCTGTCGAATCTCTAAAACATCTGGCAGCAGAATGCCCTATGTTGACTACATTTCGCGAAATGCACTTGAAGGAATTCAAACCAATATCTAGTGATTCAGAAAATTGGTGGAACTACGCCGTGGCGGGGCATAATATCAAGCTGTCTTTTAAAGGATAGTTCCGGGACTTTTTTTTTATTGTCCCTACGGGTCGGCCATGTGTTTGTAAGCATAAATCGGTAGATCGTAGGAAACTTTCCTATGGACCTTACCCGACTTTTCGCCCATTATCGCACTCGAAATCAGCCTCCATTTTGTGATAATCCTATCATTCCGCCGCATCGACCTGGCTCACCTGCCTTTGCGGCACTAAATCAAATCCCCCGCCCCTGAGCCTGACATCAGCAGACGCGTACTGCCCATTTCAAGCACGTCTCGTGTCAACAATCGCTGCGCCTCAGCTATTGACGTGTTGCCATGGAAATGGCAGGACGCCTCTTTCCCCAATAAGTATAAACAGACCGTTTCACCACACACAGCAGCAGATTTTCGATTCCATTCCTCTCTCTGTGTTACTTTGAGTATTCTGTGACTCGTTTCAGTGCTCTGGTCAGCTACCTTCGCCGCTTGTAGCCCGTGTGAACACCTGTACCATCTCTGTAAATTATTTTACTATCTTTACCGCACAATGGCCACAATAATGCCGTATATGTACGAGCCCGAGTACACCGAGGAGGAACTACTGGAAAGGCAAGCACGCGAAAACGATGGGGATTCTGACGGCAGTTGGGAGGACCAGTCAACGGATGAAGAGCCTGGACCATGTCGCATGGACGGCGTCTCCACCTGGTGCACGTGCAATCGGTGCGAGCTAATGCCAACTGAGGAGGAGAACTGCTGCTGCCGTGAAAATTCCGGGTGCTTGGCCTACATTTCGGAAAGCGAGCAAAGTCTGCAGGAAGGCGAGCAAAGTCCGCAATGCATCACCGAGCTGCCAGAGTTCAGGGAAGCCTGCCTCTCACGGACAGTGTTGAGGATGATGATGGTGCTTATGCACGAACTTCGTGGCACTGTTCGTCCGCGTAATCCGAGTAACGAGTAAGTATACTCTGTTTGTGATGTCAGTGATGCCACCACTATTTCATGGTCGTCTCCCACATATAAAATTACATTTACATATCATTCGAACGCATGTAAATTGGTTCCATATAGTGCATTTTCTAGATATAATTTTTTTCTAAGAAAAATGACATGTGTTACCTGAATCGACATTGATAAGAAAGTTTGGTCAGTTTAATACAGTTTGCATCTTTTTTTTCACAGGTGGTACAGGCTGGTGGCCTATCGTTGCTTCACTTGGTGGCTTCACGGGAGGCTCGGACACCGCGTTCGGAGAGTAATACCTGCCTGTGCGGTACTTGCCATTAGACAACATTTCCCCAGTGACAGTGGACAATACCGCGGATTTTCCCTCGATGTGCTGCAACCTCAACTTTACAATGTGTAATGTTTATTATTTATGTTTAATTAAAATCTAAAATAAAGCCCAACATATATTTTAACAATGGTTGTTTTGATTTTTTAAATGAATCTAGTGTATATTCTCCTGGGAGGGTGAGGTATTTATAAACTCACCCCCCTGCATTCCATGTAGTAGATCCTGCAGCCATCCTCTTACATTCAGTTAGATGGCCTCTCCTTGGTGAGGCCCTGCGGCAAACGGGTCTTGTCTGCACGACCACCGCCCCGATCCACCCCCCGCCCTATCAAATGCAGTTCGCACCGGGGGACTTGTGCTGGCAAGTGGAGCTGTCAGGGAGCGATAAAGGCCAAGAGGTGCCAAAGACCATGTACACTTCAAAGTGGTCTATAGAGCATGGGTTGTTGTTCCCATGTCTACCTCCAGACCCCGTGTCTCCTGCCAAGCATCCCCCCTCACGCTGGACGGCCCCCTGCAATCCACATAAGTGTGTCTCCATTCACGAGTCTTCCTGTGTCTTGTCTGCACGACCACCGCCCCGATCCACCCCCCGCCCTATCAAAGGCAGTTCGCACCGGGGTACTTGTGCTGGCAAGTGGAGCTGTCAGGGAGCGATAAAGGCCAAGAGGTGCCAAAGACCATGTACACTTCAAAGTGGTCTATAGAGCATGGGTTGTTGTTCCCATGTCTACCTCCAGACCCCGTGTCTCCTGCCAAGCATCCCCCCTCACGCTGGACGGCCCCCTGCAATCCACATAAGTGTGTCTCCATTCACGAGTCTTCCTGTGTCTTGTCTGCACGACCACCGCCCCGATCCACCCCCCGCCCTATCAAAGGCAGTTCGCACCGGGGTACTTGTGCTGGCAAGTGGAGCTGTCAGGGAGCGATAAAGGCCAAGAGGTGCCAAAGACCATGTACACTTCAAAGTGGTCTATAGAGCATGGGTTGTTGTTCCCATGTCTACCTCCAGACCCCGTGTCTCCTGCCAAGCATCCCCCCTCACGCTGGACGGCCCCCTGCAGACCGCATAATGCCACGACATATACACGTCATTCATTCACAAACACACCCCTGTTTCGAATTCTTTATAACCCACTTCATATTTCTAATGAGAACTTCTTTGCGCTTTGCTAGTCAACCCGTGAAGGTGCTGGTTATCTGCTCTTCGTCTCTGTGAACTTCCGTGACCACTTTGAGCAAACTCGTCAGTTTGCAACCTGTGAACAGCTCCCTGTTCTACGACAAGAAACTACTCTGATCCCTGCATCTAACTGTTTGTTCGTCAAGGTAAGTCCATGTACCATAATCATTTTGCGTCCAATTTTTTAATTTATATCTATTTGCTAGTAGTCATCAAATTGCATCCATGTTTTCTTTTCGTTCACGACAGTACATGCAAGGAACTAGTCACATGTTCTGAGTTTAGTCAAATTACTTTTTCTATTTTTTGAAAGTTATTGAAATACTTATCCGCATGTGAATAACATGTATAGTTCCAAGAACCAAAACGGACCTTGCATTGAACCTTTTATGTGTCATTTAATGTTTTAACACATTGGTATTCATAGAGAATTGTTGATCTTTACTTTTCAGAACTTTCCATAATGCCTGCCTGTTCCATTGGCGGTTGCCCTTCGAAGACCCATAACAAATCTGAAGGTACTATAATGCATGTTTTCCCTAAGACAATAGATCAGATAAGAGAATGGGTCCGATATTGCGGATATCCAGCCTCTGAGATAGAAAGTAGAGTCCTAGAAGTCTTTGCGGACAAGAGGGGTGATCGATACCGCATCTGCAGCAGGCACTTTAGCCCAGACATGTACTCCACATCATTGCTAATAAGGACGAAAACACCGCGAGCGAGGCGAAAATTGCTCTCAACCGCTATTCCCACTCTATTCGTCCACATCCCTCCACTGGTGAGTCAAGTTTACGTATTTATCTCTCGGCATTGCGGTAGTGTGTAGCATTAGCTAACAATAATTTCCCCATTTATGTATCCACTCAATATGAAGGCTGAAGATTCTCCATCCGTGTCGTTATTGCAGTCATCAGCCACTTCAAGCGCCTATCGGGTAATCTTACTTAGCTATTCTGACACTGACTTGTTTTAGGCATGTAAATCAATAGTTTTAATTGATCGTGTAATTATTTTACCTAATGGTACACCACAGTACTCGTCCTCTAGTCTTTGTTTTCAGTTATAATTATTGTTATCCAAAATAATGCAAGTACTGTCTTTCAGGGAGATGCTGAGGAGTCCAACGCATTGACGACAACCGTAGATGTCACTCAGATGCTCGAGGTACGTTTCCGGACAGTTCCATCGATGGAGATCATCAGATCTTGCATTCTTGTAGCGTGATTGTTACACACAATGTTTCTTTCGTTTTTAGCCATTGGTATGTCCTTCTGTCGTCGCCCTCCTATGTGTCTTCTTTTTTCAATATTGTGTTCATTACTAATGAAAGTCCTATGTTTCAGGGAGTCGATGGAGCATTAGTCCAAGAGGAAGGGGGAGCATGCAGTTACGGGTCGGCGCAACAGCTTGCAGAAGTGTGCACCGCAGTTACAGCGTCCCTTGATGTTCTTATGCATTTCGAGGTATGGATACTGACAGATCAATCATGCGAGATCAAATGACGTGATTACATCCGCTATACTTCCTTCTTTATTAACGCAAGTACTATGTTTCAGGGAGCTGACGGAGCTTCTTCAACAAGAACATCACCCCTAATAGTTGATGCAGATCTCTGGGTGGTGACACTTCCAACGATGGAGCAAATCGAATCATATTTAGATATCCATTATTTATTTTAGACAACTGATCATTTGTGCAGGTCTATTTAGATGAGCCGTTGACGCCTGCAGAAAGTTTATGTTCTTTTAAACAAAATACAAAACCATACTAATGCAATTACTGTGTTTCAGGGAGTTGCTGAAGCCTCATCTTCAATAATATCATCAATGGAAGTCTATGCGGAGCCCGAGGTATGGATCTTGACAGTTCAATCTAACTAGATCAACAATGCGTGAACTATTGTCGTTTGAATGTTCTACACAATGCGTTCATTCGTGTTTTGCTATTGAGATGTACGTATGGGTATTGGTCCCCAAGTACATTTTGTGTTTTCAATATTATTATACATACTAATGAAAGTTCTATGTTTCAGCGAGTCGATGGAGCCTCAGTGAGTGATGGATGTGCTTATCATGAAAGTATAGTCGTTGCAGCGCGAGAGGAAGTGGAGACATGCACACACGAGTCGGAGCAACAGCGTCCTGATGTTGAAGTTCGAGGAAAGAAAGTTTCAAAGAAAAGAAAGCAAAAGAAGGTTAGTGTCCTGTTCACTATATTATGTTGTCTTTCACTGTCAATAGTTCAATACTGTAAGTTGTGTTTAAACTGAACATCCCTTTTCTAATCTGTCCTCTAGTTGCGAGTGGGTGTAAGAACTAGATCTACACAGACAGTGAAGCGAACGAGAGATGTTGCTTGTCAAACCTTTTGGCAGGGACTTGAGACTGGAGATGCATCGTGCCAATGGGAAGAATATGAAGTGATTGACAACGGAGCTATACCACCACCAGCCATTGATAGTGAATGTCCTCCTGGTAGTTTGGATGCAGTCGTAGATCAATTCACAGAATCCACACCCGCAAAAAATAAGAGCACGCGAAAGTTGAAGACATTGTTTTTTTCTCCCATCTCCGGACAAGGAACAGATGTTGCAATGGAAGAGAATGAAGTGGACGACAATGAAACACCATCAATATCACTCAGCATAGCGGAAGACGATATCAGAGATTGTACCTTTCATGCGAGTGACATGTCCTCAACGTTACAGGCCGAACCAGCTGGGATGCAGAGTGACAGTATAAGGAAAGAGGCCAAATTCATTGTATTCGATAGCTGTTTGATGGATATTATTATGATGATGAAATGTGGGCATTGGGTTGGTGGGGAAGTATGTGGGGAGCCATTGATTAATGTGACTCGTGCAATTCGAGGCACTAACCTTAAAATACATGCCACCTGTACACAATATCATCCGTTCGCATGGTCTGCACAACCCATGCTGGGGCAACTGCCAGCAGGCAATCTACTTTGTGCAGCGGCCGCGCTTTTTAGTGGTTCAAGTTTTAAAAAGTTACAGTATTTCTTTCAGTTTGTGGGAATCCATTTCATTGCGAAAAGTCAGTTCTACAAATACCAAACCGATTATCTATTTCCAGCCATCAGCGAAGCTTGGAGAATGGAAAAAATGTCAATGGAAAGTACATTCGCGGGCAAACGCTTCAGGCTAGCCGGTGATGGACAATGCGACAGTCCAGGATTTTCAGCCAAGTACTGCACCTACCACTTTCAGGACATGGAAAGTAAGAAAATTGTGAGTTCGGTGGTCGTGCAGGTGTCACAAAGTACATCCTCAGTGGCCATGGAGAAATTTGGCTTTGTAGCATCATTGCAAGAACTACAATCGCGGGGAATGGTGATCGACCTGATAGCCACGGACAGACACGTTTCAATTGCCAAGACAATGAGAGAACAGTACAAAAATATAAATCACCAATTTGACGTTTGGCATCTTGCAAAATCAATCAATAAAAAATTGTCGGCTGCAGGAAAAAAAAAAGATATGCAAGGTATTTCACAGTGTTCCAAGTCAATCAGCAACCATCTTTGGTGGAGCTCAAAAACATGTGAAGGGTCGTTGGAAATTCTACTGGAAAAATGGCGGTCAGTAATGTTGCACTGTAGCAACGTACATCGATGGTCGACAAATGAGCATTTCCACAAATGTGAACATGGCCATTTGTCCACAGAGGAGGCACGGAAGAAGAAGTGGTTGATTCCTTCATCACCCACTCACAAGGCCATTGAAAAGATTGTATTTGATAAAACTATAACAAAAGCTTTGAGGGGACTCACGGAATTCTGCCACACAGGAGATTTGGAGGTGTTCCACAATATGTGCCTCAAGTACAGGCCCAAAAGATTGCATTTTGGCATGGAAGGCATGATAAATCGGACTCTTCTAGCGGTCTTGGCACATAACCATAATGTTGGCCGTCAACAAAGTAGGACGACCGGAACTTTAGGGACGCTTCGCTACAATAAGGCCTTCACTAAAAGAAGTAAACAATGGGTGATCAAACCAGTGTTTGAGGATATGCAATATGAGTTTATTGAGAGACTTATCGTAGATGTCCTCGATAGGCACATACATGGAGTGGTGAACGAACCTATGCAGGGGACAACTGCATTGCCACCCAACATTGCCTCTGTTCCATGTCCACCTAAAGCAGAGCTCATTGAGAAATACACATCACGGTTTAAATGATTGTAATTCGATTGTCTGTTCTCTCGAGTCTCCTCATGTTGCAGGCCCATTGCAATTAAACCAAACAGTAATATAAATCATTTTTACAAAAATTATAGAATGTTTCCGTATTACAAACACATGGCCGACCCATAGGGACAATAAAAAAAAAGGCACGCAGACAAGATGCCCTTACACTAACTGGAGCTAACTAGAAATGTGTGCTCGCTCAAAGTGAAGGTCAGCTGCTTTGATGTTTTGCTCGGGTGGCGGAACGGCCCACGACCCAATATAAGGTTCTATTGTGATTTGACCTTGACAGGCCGGGACCATCCTGAAAGACTAAGAAAAGATAATGAATAAAATTTCAGAAACGAAACGATGAGCCACGTTCATTAGAAGAAGTAACGTCGGCAAAGAAGGAGTGGTGTTTCGGGTCTGCCCTACACAGAGACACAATGGAAAATGCAAATATAATGTAAGTAACTTTTGATGAGTTTATACCGCAATTTCATTACTATACAGTGGCTTTAAAGACGGGTTCAGTTGTACTTGTTCGTTCTATGTGGCATAGTGTTTTCTACCGCGCACTATCTGGAGGAGAAACATCTGCTTTTACTGAAGCACCTCAAAACCTTCCTCTTTGCTTCTGCTTTCTCTCTCCCTCTCCCCTGCTACAACTGGTCCACTGTCTGCGACCTCGGTCCTGGGCCCTTCCACTCTCCACCTGCACTGCCTCCCTGTCAACCCCTGCACTGGGGGACTGTCTCAGTATCCTACAGCCCCCCCTTCCCAGCACTTGTTCTGCACTTACCTTGCACTTGCCACCAGCTGGCCCTATTTATTTATTATTTTATGCTACTTACCTTGTACTCCACTCCCCCCCCCTCCATGCCTCGCCACGCCTTTAAACACTTGTGTACACCCAGTAGCGCTGTCCTCGCTATGAAATGAATAATTTTAATAAGGATCTGATGGTGAGACTAATTTCATTTTTTATGTTTTTAGGTACATCATTCACTACTGTCTGTGTCACGAGTACCAGACACCGGCGGACGGCTTCTACAGCCGCCAGTTGCTTCTCCGCGTGAACAACGTTACCACCCTGACCATTTTATGGGACGATCGCCAAGTACAAGTATGCCCTTACGCGGTACTAACGGTTAGATGCAACATACCTACCGTTGTGGTGGCCTAGTGCCTCGTTGTTGGAACAGCCATGCGATTATCAGTGCGACAGAAGAGCTTATTTTTATCGTAAACCAACACCCTGTGTACTGCACACGAACATCGCTTGCCTCAAGACGAACTAATTTGGATCGAGAGCAAAGAAAAATGCAAATCGCTGAATATTCTCTAAACATTTGATGTCCAATAAACGTACTTTGCCAAATGTACAATCTTGCCGTTTGCTTTTAAACCACGGTTTCACATTCCGAATTGTGGTGCTGTATTGTGAGATGCTCTAAGACCCTGTGTACAGCAAAGGACCATCGCGTTCCTCAATACGAACTTTTTGGAACATGAGCAAATAAAAATGCAAATCGCTGAATATTCTCTAAACATTTGATGTCAAATAAATGTACTTTACCACATTTACAATCTTGCGGTTTGATTTCAAAGTACAGTTTCATATTCCGAATTGTGGTGCGCTGTATTGTGAGCTGATCTGTGTTGATTTCCGGGGTCTGTGTGGAGTCGCGTAGAAGACGCCTGGGCGCGTTTGCCTACGCAGCTCAGTCACGTCACGGATAGAGGCGGGGAATATGAATGTTTTGATAAAGTCTGTTTCAGGGGCGGGGGATTTGATTTAGTGCCGCAAAGGCAGGTGAGCCAGGTCGATGCGGCGGAATGATAGGATTATCACAAAATGGAGGCTGATTTCGAGTGCGATAATGGGCGAAAAGTCGGGTAAGGTCCATAGGAAAGTTTCCTACGATCTACCGATTTATGCTTACAAACACATGGCCGACCCGTAGGGACAATAAAAAAAAAGTCCCGGAACTATCCTTTAACTTAATTAACTTCTTTGATGAAGTGTTAAAGACAGTCTCTATCTGACTGGCGCACTTATCAACTGAAGGCTATGTAATTATGTTCGACGGTGCCTTTAAAGTCTCTTCTTTTCTCTTTTAATTTAGATAATTTTAGGGAAGAGATTGATTGGATGAAATGTAACAAAAACATGATATGATATATCATTGTTGAAGTTTTACAATAAAAAAAAAAAAATCCATATTCCAAGTTGTTTGAGTAGTTGGGTAGCAAATACCTTTCAAATGACATCGAGTAGTACGATGGATCTAAACATTTTTGGTTATGCTCGATCTCCTTTTTTAAACACTGGCACAACCACTGCCGTCTTTCAGGACTTTGCCACTCTCATCTCCGATTCAATATTCGTGAAAAGATTGTAGCAAAAGTCCACCCAAGCTTCTTGGTGCTGTTTTAGTAGTGTATTTGTAAGGCTGTCCGGGCTGGGGGCTCTTGAGGAGCTCAGATTTTTAAGGTTTCTCAGAATGTCCTCCTTGGTGATATTAAGGGGCCACTCAACCAGTCATCTACTTTCTCTTCCGGTGTTAGTTTCTGTTTTTTAAAAATTCAGTGAAATGATCTATCCACTTTCAGTCGGTAACAGAACTCGTAAGGCGTGCTCTTTGGGGTGCTTCCATGTTGTTTATTATGGTCCAAAATCTACTCACTTCTCTTGAAGCTATCAAGTTTAGCATTTGTTTGCCATCTTATTGCCAGATTTCATATTTATAAGAGGCTTGCCAAGCTGTGTAGGTTTTCTTGCTTTTTTAAATTTTGACCCAAACATCGACTTCTTTATTTTTCTTTAAAGCTCTGATCTTTTCACGTAGCTCACATTTTATTTGCACTATTTTCACATCATAGGTGTGCTGATGTTTGAATGTCGGTTTTTGGTTTGCGCTTTGGTGTTCAGTATGCTTATCAAGCAAGGCGTCATAATCAATCTGCTCATCAGTCGCGCAATTTCGTGCATATACGAGTGAGTTTGTCATATTATTGATTTTTCGCTTGTCTGGCTGGACCCTGTTTCTCCATGGGCTGATTTTTATTGGGGTTTTCCATGCGTCCAGGTTCTCCATTTGGGCCATCAATAGGGTCAATGTAACTAATTTATGGTCACTTTGCGTCATTGGTGTTACTTTTAGTGTAGTCACTGTACTCAGTATGTTCACTGAGGCATAGAGGTAGTCCAAGATCGATCTACTTTTGCCTCTCTCTCAAGTATAGTTTACTGGGATATCTTCAGACACGTTACCATTCAATAACATCATGTTCCGTGTTTCAATCTCCTCTGACCAGGCGGTGTTAATTTAATAGTGATTGTTTTTTAGCTTTGCTGTTTTGTTTATGGCCCTTAGGTCTTTTGGAACGCAGTCCATGTTCAAATCTCCACATAGGATGATTGCAGCATTTTCCTCGTCCTCGTTGATTTGGTCAATTATCTCACATATCAAGTCAAGGAAATCAGATTCGTCCGAGGCTTTGTGCTGCCAATAGATATTAATTATGTGTAGGCTGCTTGGTGTTTTCTCTCCATTGAGTTTTATAGTTATCTGTGACATCTGAACATAGGGGGAGGGGTTTACCGAAAGAAATTAGCTTTATATTTCTCCCTGTTTTTTATTAATGTTAATAGTCCTGCATCTAGTCTTCCTTTGAGTTGTTTTATTGCTGGATTGTGGGCTAGGTCATATTTTCCCGCACTGGGTAGGGTGTGCACCCATGTCTCTTGTAGACAAATTATGTCCAGATCTTGGAGTTCCTTCGGTTGTGTATTATATAAATGAAAGAATCCTCGAATGTTCTATGATGCCAGTGTTAGAACTTCATTCCTTAGTCTGTTCTGGCATTAACTTCTTGCATTACAATGTATAGTTTCAGCTAACCAGTTCCACCTTGCCAGTTCCGCCTTGACATGTTCGTCAGTATAGCTCACAGTCGCCTCTTCTCCTGGTTTCTCTGATTGGATAATTGTTATTTTAATATCCTCTTTTCTGGCACTTTCAGTTGTATTTTGTTCAAGTACTTGATCACTTGTATTGTTTGTTCTTATATCAGGTGTCTCTCTCGTTCTTCTTGTCTCTGTCCATTCCTCGTTTAAAGTGTAATCTTGTTCTTTTCTTGTAGGCAATTCTTTTAGACTTTGGAGCTGTTTCTTCTCCATTTCACTTGGCAGTGACTTATTGTCAGGTGTTTCCCAGACATCGAAACCTAGTGAGTTTAGGTCAGATTTGTTGTTCAAGACCAAATCTCTCACTATCCTTGATTTTATATGATCTCACACGATCCATTATACCTTCTTTTAAAAACTCAACTGTTTTGATGTCTTCCGTGTCAATTGAGCAAAGTCGTGGCATGTGTTTAAACAGCTGGAAGACATTACACCTGTTTAATATCAGTGTATCTTTTCCACAAAGGACCCTTTCTAACGTCAAGCAATAGTATGCGTTTGTGTTCGTTCTTTTTTTTCTCCCTACGACCTCTATTGGTTAGGGTCTAGTTTTGGATCATTTGAGCCTTCTGCTCTGTTGTCTTGTCTACATTCTCTCTTTGTCAGATCTGTGTCGCCCTTGTTTGTTCTAGGTTTCGTGTCCACATTTGAGATTGGCAGTTGTGTTGTTTTTTCCAACTGAGCCCAGCGTTCGCCTAGCGTTGCAAATCGTCTCAGCGGTAACTCCGGTGGCTCAGCCAAGGGCACCTCAGGGGAGGTCTTTTTTTCCTGCTGAATTATCTTAGAAGTACGTCTAGCTGACACTCCAAACTGGATTTGAGCCTTTTCATCTATTACTAGTTGGATTGTAATTTTTGGTTGTACTTCCTCAACTTCTTCTTCCTCTGGGATGTCGGGTTCGGTGCCGTCTTCATGCACCATGTCATCATCGTGTGTGGATAAATTCGCCAGCAGTTCAATCATGACTGTATCTTCCTTTTCTTGCTCGTCAAGGGTCGCCCCTTCTTTTCCCTTCTTCTTTGGCAACTCACCTTCCAGCTTGTCAACCACACTCATTTTGTCTTGTGTGTTACATCTCACTTCTTTATCTATGTTTGACTGTAGGAGGGCATTTAGATTCTTGACATTTCTCTGAAATTTGCAGGAACTCCTTGTCTGGTTATTTTTTTGTTTTGGCATGTTTTTAGTCTTCCGTGTTTGTTTTTTTGGCTTGTTCTTCACGTCTGTAGTTTCCTTTGAAGTTATTTCATCACTGGTTTTGTTGAAAATTGGAAAGTTCCCGCTTGGTACTTATTTCGGGCATTGATCCGGGATCATCTCAGTGGTGGCCATTGCCACCCGACCATCTGCATTGGCTGAGGTTGAAGGTTTACTATCAAAGTCGTCAGCATGTTCCGCGGATATGACTGTAGGCTCTCGACACAAAAGATCTATGTTCTTGTTTCCATGTGTTTTTTCGGCCTCGAGGTCTATAATATCTGGTGGGAGGTTTTTTCCTTGCGGTTTCATTCTGTTGCATTTCTTTGTTTGAGGTGCTCTTTTGAAGCTCTCGTCAGGTTCTTGATGGTCTAAGGGTAGACTGCTTCTTTCTGATTGGTTGCACTCAGTGTGATTCGTTATCTCCTCTTTATCCGCCTCTACCAGTACTTGTTTCATTGTTCATTGTGTCTGGTTTCGCAGCATTTGGACTGCTTCTTTTGCTACCTCAGCCAAGAGCCTTTTGTCCTCGGCATTTGTTTTCATTTGTTCCTTCAGCAACATGGACATTAGTTTGTATGATTTAACATTGTTTTTTGCGTGTTGCTTCATATCATGTATTTCCATTTCCAAGTCCACCGTTTTTGAGTTAATCAGTGCTATGAGCGTATTTTGCTCTTTGCTTGTTTCATGTAATTGTTCATATAATTTGATCAACGGAGCCACCATAATGGTCAGAGCAGACGTTAGATTGGGGCGCAACTCATTGGTTATTTGTTCTATTAGGTTCGTGCACCACTTTCGTTCATCTTCGTGGTTGGGTGATTTCATATTTTTGATACGCCTACCAGGCTCTCTGCGTATCTTTGGGTAGTGCCTTTCCATGATTGAAGAGTCTGTTGATGTCTCTGTCTGAAGAGTCATCTAATTCTACAGTCATTTGGGGTCTTTGCTGGTTCGTTGTGAGCTCTGTTTGTTGAATTGTTTGTTTTGATTTTCTTCGTGTTGGGTTATGATTTCTTTTTGAGAGCATGCAAATGCCATTGTGGTGTTTAAATCATTTTTTCTTTTCTTTAATGGTTGTACCTGAGTTCTTTGTGACTTCGCATAGAGAGGGACTTGGTATGTTATTCCGCCACTCCTTTGTGTGTTTAGGACTTTCGTTGTGTTCCGTTGATCATGGCAGGTTAGTTGTTGATTTTTAGATAACTGACTTATTGAGAGGGTTTGGTTAATCTCCATCAGATCTTTCAGGAGTTTGTCTGCCATCGCGATAGTCTCATTTTTGAGCTGGCAAATTTTGCTTGCAATTAGGATCAGATGAGTTGTTGCTGTCGTCGCCCGTCTTATTTAATAGCATTAGTTTATCAGCATGGTCCGATGTACACGCATCGTCGTTATTGATATTTGGTTTGTGTGCTTGGATTGGAAGTGGTAAATCTTGTGTACAGGGAAAAGAGTGGATGTAGTTTCCACCACAAGGTAATGAGTCAGAGTTGCTTAAATAAAATTGCACAATCGTACTGAGCCGGGGTACAGACATCCCATTTTCCTGGTCACGGTCCAGCAGTGCAATCCTCGTGGGCGAAGATGTTTCATAATTGTCCTGGTCAAATACTCGTTCCTCAGGCACCCTCTCGGCACTACCTCTGCTCCTCTCCTTTTCCTTTTCCGAGTCGCCATTTACCTCAAGGCCAGAGCCGCAGTCACTTGTTGCTGACTTTTTTAATCAGTTTTAGATAGGCAGCTGCGCCCGAGATGAACAACTGGGGAGTATACATTTGCGGTTGTTCTTTCGGTTACAGGGAGCAGGTCACATCTCTGATCACACGCTTGCTTAGGGGGGTTGCAACTTTGAGAGATGTCTCTGGTGGACAGAGTGCCTAGCGTACATGGAATGTCAGGGTAACTCTTTAACCTGACATTGAGTAGGTCTCTAGATCGCGCATGCATCTTGTTTCGCCTAGGCATTTCGCTCCCACACCTTTTTACAAACTCATCATCATCTTTGTAACACTTGTGTCACTTACTTTAGATATCCTGTTTCCTGCTGCAACGTGAACCACCTCTGGCTCTGATTGCCGTCGTCTCAGTGTACTGGGGCGTAGTAAAATCATTTCCTTGATGGTCGATTCTGTTGTCATACGGCAATGTTTTCAACCCAGATCAGATTGGTGCATCGCAGCAAAGCAACAAACGGCAGTCTTAACACAACAGAAATCGCCCTTTGCGCACACGGGTTTAGCATGATATCATTGCTCATTTCGATGATTTCATTTTGATTGAGAAGATTTCAAGCAGCCAGTAATTTGTCAGGGATCTTTAACTGATTCGCTATGATGTTGGAAATACATGCTAAAAATGACTCACTCACTTGAGCGCCTGGAGACTGTCCTGGGGTGGTAGCAGCGTGCGATTTAAATTAACATAACATATTCTTTGGTGCCAACCATATTACGGGCTGTTTCTTTTTCTTTCCCTTTCTTCCATGTGATTTGTTTATATTGTTCTCCCATTTTCCCACCTTACCTGTGCAATCATTATTTGGACAACAGTCATATCAACAGTGATTACATTTCATTGGTTACTATCGCCCGGACAAAGCCCCAAAGGGCGAAACACATGGCCATGTAGTCGGCATAAGAATGCCATATACAATATTAGTGCATTTATGATATTGCATGTTTGGCATAGCAATGGCATATATAATATCAGTGTATTTATGATATTGCATGTTTGGCATAGCAATGGCATATATAATATCAGTGTATTTATGATATTGCATGTTTGGCATAGCAATGGCATATATAATATCAGTGTATATATGATATTGCATGTTTGGCATAGCAATGGCATATCTAATATCAGTGTATTTATGATATTGCATGTTTGGCATAGCAATGGCATATATAATATCAGTGTATTTATGATATTGCATGTTTGGCATAGCAATGGCATATATAATATCAGTGTATATATGATATTGCATGTTTGGCATAGCAATGGCATATATAATATCAGTGTATTTATGATATTGCATGTTTGGCATAGCAATGGCATATATAATATCAGTGTATATATGATATTGCATGTTTGGCATAGCAATGGCATATCTAATATCAGTGTATTTATGATATTGCATGTTTGGCATAGCAATGGCATATATAATATCAGTGTATTTATGATATTGCATGTTTGGCATAGCAATGGCATATATAATATCAGTGTATGTATGATATTGCATGTTTGGCATAGCAATGGCATATATAATATCAGTGTATGTATGATATTGCATGTTTGGCATAGCAATGGCATATATAATATCAGTGTATTTATGATATTGCATGTTTGGCATAGCAATGGCATATACAATATCAGTGTATGTATGATATTGCATGTTTGGCATAGCAATGGCATATATAATATCAGTGTATGTATGATATTGCATGTTTGGCATAGCAATGGCATATACAATATCAGTGTATATATGATATTGTACTTTATGTGCCACTTCACTAACACACATGGATACTTAATATGAGAAATTGCATTGCAGTTGTACAGATTCTAACATAGGATTAAACACTGTTTTCAGAATGGTGATGTTTTTTTTTCCAATGTCGAATCATTTGGTTTGAAGAGCGAGCACTTGCATTGGAGCGATGCTTTAATTTTTGGTTATTATAATTATTGGATTTATTGAGTGTGAACCTATCTTCGAGAAGCAACAGAGCGCTTTAAAAATCATCGGGATGAAGGGCACGGGGAGGGAAGCAGAGCTACAAGGAAGTGGGAGCTAACAACAGGGGAGGGGTAGGGAGGGCAATTTGGCAGCAAGGGATCTACACGCCACCACGAGAGGAAACAGGGGGGAAGCAGTCTCATGGAAGGGAGGGCCTTAGGTGTTAGGGCATCACATTAAGCCATTTGGATTGAAAGTGAGTCTTCAGATGTAATATTTATTTAAAGAATTAACAATCATACAAATGTCAATCATTGTTAGTTCTTTAGGGGGGTGTGGTGGTGGTGTTCTTGGGCAAAGTTCTATTTTACATGCTTTTTCTTGCCGAAACCAACCTGGTGATAACGTCTGCAGCAGTGCAAAAATAAACAGTTAAATGCTCCCTTATTTGATATATCTTTTAGTTCCCACTCATGGTTTTGGTTCAATTACGACTGGTATTAATCTTGACAACACTCCAAACCATTGTTTTTCAGTCTGATGAAACATTACACAAGGGGAAAACAATGTGCAAAGCAGCTTGTCCCATGTCAAAAGGGGTAGACACGCACACTTTGCGAGGTCACATCTCTTCTGAACAAGACCATATGCAACCCAAGGAATGAGTGTTTCATCTTGAGACACAGAGATGTGTCTCCTTTGACTATACAGAAGAGCACCAAAAACTCCAAAGTCGCTTTCAGATTGTGCACTATCAGGATGACAAATAACCACTCAAGAAAGTGCTTTTGGCCAGAGAGGATTTTTAATGAATGACTACTGTAGTGGATCATAAACCCCCCCCCCCCCAGCTGCTATGAATCAAGTACATTTGACTCTTCCATCTATGCAGTCATAGGACTGCTTATGTTGTAAACCCAGACACATTCAGGAATGCTAACTTAGGGAGGAGTGTGTCCCACAGACGTGTCTTTCGGTCTATAGTGCACGCAGCAGTGTTTCCTGAACCTGATTCGCTCATAGACAAGAACATGTATGTAGTGTCTAACCACAACGTGCATCTGCACGGCTCTATGTGCCTCAGCAGTGCATCCTTTCAAATGCATGCCTTTCCCCAATACTGGGTCCTTCAAGTCCTTACCGACACACTGTCATTTACATCTAGAAGTGTGGTTCTGTAAGTGTGCATTCCTACGCCAGTTTGGGAGTAATTATCTCACATGCCATTTAACACCTACTTTGCGAGCCAAGTCATGTTCCCTCACCACATAGCATGGGTACATTCCCAGAAAGTATATTGGTGGCAGCGCTTCACTAATTGACACAGAGTTAAGACCAACATGTTGGATTGCCTCCACCACTGATGGTTGCACAGAATTTATACCAGACAGCAGCTGCCACTGACATGATGTGAAAAGTGTTCATTTACCTGCTTCGTTGAGACTGTTGCAATAATCACTTATCACAATGAGGTAATCCAGCATGTGCAATGTGGCCTTTCAGTGGTCTGAAACTTCTGTCTTCAGCTTGTGATGTGGCAACATTTTGGCACCCCCGCAATTGGCAGAGCACATTTTTGACACCATAAACCCAACTGATATATGAACGGACAGCAATGATTTTGTCTACAGACTGGCAAGGACTGGTGCAATATGGTAGTACAACTTGGATTACGTAGGCGATGCAAATTATATGCATGACCTGACACAGCTGCAGAGCAGCAAAGACTTTAGAGAAATTGTCAGCAGCCAAAAAGCCCAATTCTAACTGTCAGGGGCTTAGAAACTTGGCACCACTTCTGGCACCTTCTCCAAGAGGTCAACACATTGTGGATTTTATCTCGAATGTGGCTTGTGACACTTTTGGTGCATTCAAATGTCTCTTTGACATTGGCCTGGCATACAAAGGGAAGGGATGCTCCTAGTAGCAAGGTCATAGGAGTAGGGACCAGCAATATGTCTTTTAAGTGATGTTGTAGGGTTCTGGTTGTCTGATGTTTGACAGATGGCTAGTGGGGGGCTGCAGTTGAGATCCTGTGCATTATTCCTCATCTTCAAGATGCCTGTTCATAGTGCACTGCATAGATGTGGTACCCAAATGGAACTAGCATCCCCTTCACATACAGCTTGCTTTCATGGGTACATGTGGCATTCTGTGCAAAGAAACTATACACATTTGATTTGCATGGTGAGCTAAGACACATACCAGTGTCTTTGGTACTGGGCAAGTGTTGTCTTGGGGTTGATGTGTGGCAACTGCATGCTGATATCTCATTACTGCAGATTTGAGAGGTGTTTTCCAAGCAGATGCTATACAAGTGGATGACTGTCTAGCTATTTATTTGCCGCCTGAACACTGTACTTTCATCAGCCTCTTGCATTGCTTCCTCCATTCCCATCCTTACCCCTGTCCACAGATTTGCCATCCTTGGTTTTGTCGTATCCACAAAGATGCATTGCAGTTGTTTCCTAGACTGGAGTCTAGTATAGTGTCGATGATGGTCATCATTAGCCGTCTAACTCCCACTGGAAGTGTGAGTAGACCAGATATTGCTGGCACTCGACACTGCACTGGGTTTTGTTTGTCCTGGTCCTTGCTTACATGGGAGGTTCACTTTTCCCACTCCTCCCCCAAAGAAACTAGACTGAAGCTCTTTTTCCACTGTCAATTGATCTGGCTGCTCTGCCTGTGCATGTTTGACTTCCTCTTACAAACCAGAGTGATGTGTGAAACATGCTACACAGAACGTGTGGTTGATGTCTGTCGTGTTCCAGGCACAATTCCAAAATGTAGTGGGAATGGAACAGCTGTACTGGCTGGTGCAAAACTCCCTCCAGATGTACACTACCTCTCACCTTTTGCTTGCGTTGCACTCTGGAGATGTTGGGGCTTGAACTCTCATCATTTGGTCTCCATCAGACTTGCATGTCTTTCAGTTGTGTAGGATTTTCTCATCCCTCAACAAAAGCCATACACTGTTCACATGCATGTAATCCTTGGCCTAAATCAGTCAATGGGATTTTGTACTTACTCAGAAAAAAAATACATATGTACATCTCACACAATTTGGTCTATTAAACATTTTGACTCAGAGGAAGCTGTTCCGTTCCCTCACTGTGTCCGTATTTGGATTTTATCTAACACAAACCTACCCAGGAAGCAATGGAGTTCTGTACATGCCTTGGGGGTAACATATCAGATAAGGAGGGAGGAGTTTCAATGTGTGGCATGGGATGTTCTGGCCATGGGTCTGGGGTTTGATGCAACAATACAGAAAGCCTACCTGGCACTTAGGTGTTGACTAAAGAGTAAAGTCTTGAGTTCCTTACTGAATTGCAAGTGCGTTGGCACATACATATTTCCACTGCAACGGTGAACCTGTACGCAGGGATATAGCAAGGGAAGGCATGTTTCTATCTTTTGCCCTTGAATGCCAGTTTCATCTTGAGCCTAGGAATGGCCTCGCACCACAAGAAGTGTGAGACACCGGTGCTATGGAGTTGTGCAACCAGTTAGTCAGGTGTGGGAGTGGTGGCTGCCTTATTGTTAATGCAAGCAGTCTTAACGAGTATTCAGGCTGAGCTTGGAGGCAGTGCAGCTCCTTTAGGATGGCCGAAATGTGCTTGAATATCTTGGTTTCCACTGTGGGTCATGCTGTGAGCACTGGGTGACCCTAAGTGGGGCCAGGTGCGTCACCAGAACTCAGAGAAGGGCATTTCCCCCATCGATAAGGCAGTTTATGTGGGCATGGAATATGGTTCTGAAATCTTCGTGTGGAAGGAAGGGTCCTATTTTTCGGAGGTGGGTCAGTTGGTACCAGGTTGTTTGGGCCGTTTTGTTTATATGTTATTGAAAGAAGAGAGTGCTGTCTAGAATGAACCCAAGTGATTTGGCAGTTGGGAGTCACGTGTAAAGCAGTCAAGGAAATGTCTTTTTGCCATCCTTAAATTGTACTCTGTTCAGAGGGATAGGTCTCCAAGAAGGATACATTTCATCTTTGTGGGATTGAGCTTCAGGTATGTGCCAATCATCCAGGCGTGAATGGAGGCGAGGCAATTCCTGAGGCGTGAGATGACTTTTAACTAGGTACAATTGGTTATCATAAGCGTATTGGCGGAGTGAGATGTCAGGGTCATCCAGAAGTTATTCTAACAACTACATTTATAGATTAAAGATCACTGGGGCTACAATAAAGTCATGTCAGACTCTGCAGGTGATCGGGATACAGTCTTACCTGAAGATGTCCATCTGGATGGCTTGGTGCCTGTCTGAGAGGTGGAGTATGAACCAGTTAAGAACTGTGTCTGCCAAAGGCTGGTCAGTGTGAGGTGGTCTACCATGTCAAATGCGTCAGAGTGATCGAGGAGGATCAGGAGTCATGAGACTTCAGTATAGCCTATTATCTTTGCTCTGCATTTGTTGACTACAGCCACCATTCACCCCTCTACTGGTTCTAGGTGCCTCTTCACACCCTCCCAAACGACCCTTCGGCTGTTCTGGGTTCCTCTCCCCCAACCCATCATTTACTCCCATCAGTTCTCCCACATTGTAAAACACCCACTAATGGGATTGCTACCATCATACTTATGTCCTGGGTTTGCTATCAAAACATGTTCTGCTGGCACCAATAAAATACACAGGGAAATACAAAATGAAATATTTGCATTGGACAACGTAGTAGCTGTGTGACAGTTGAGACATGTAGATTTCCCACATTTCTTAGGGGTGTATGAGAAATCCTTCATTCAGTATCCATTGGCAATGAAGCCCTTCTTTAAGGCGTGATTTGTCTCCATCAGGACCCTGGAGCAGAAAGGATGAATGAGACTCCATACCCTTGTATCTGACTTGTAGGTAATGACATGACAAGTGATCATGACACCTTCCCTCCGGAATATGAGCAGCACATCCAAAACATTTCAACGCACTGGGAAAACTCAAAGACACACAACTGAAACAACACATACAGGTCAAGAAGAAGCCATTCATGCAACACCCAAAGAATGTGGGAATCTATCCGTGCAAAGCAGCAGAGGATGATTTGTCATCCCCCCTTAAAAATGACATGCTCTAAAGTTCCACAATCCCGACACTATGGATTTCACTGCTAGTAGTATTTCCAAAGTCAGAAGGACATGTCAGGCTATGTGTAGACATGAGTTTTCCTTACATGGCCTTCAAGAGGGAACACCGGCCAGGACCTTCTACAGAAGATGAAAATGTATTTTTGATTTGAGCAAAAATGTTCTCAAAAATGTATTTAATGAACTATACATCAACATTAATTACACCCCAATTCAGGGTACAACACCTAAAGACTCACATTTTTAATTTCGTCACCCACAGACATTTTTCAAGAAACCAGACGACTTCTCCTCCATTTCACAACACACTAAGCTGCAGTGAGGACGCCCTCATTTTTGTAGGATGAAAGGAGATATTTGACAGAACACTTCAGAAAGTTTGCAGAACTCTGCTACATGTAGGCTTAACATGTTATAACCACAAATAAGAATTCCACACAGACAATCCAAATTTCGACCGGCATATCTTTTCCTCAGAAAGAATGGAACTGGATCCCAAAAAAATGAAAAACTGTCGGAGCTAGAAACCACCAAAAGAAGTGACAAGAGGGCCTTCTTAGCGGTGGCAGGATACTGTGCCAAGGTCCTGCACAACTATGCCACCACTACTACACCACAACGAGAATTGGCAAGCAAGGGCGCACATTCAAAAGTGGACAAACTGTGTAAAAGCAGTGACCACTATAAAAGTGCAGTTGGCAACTGTATGACAAATATCATACTTTGACCCGTGGAAAGACATGGAGGTCACAAGGGATGCCAGCCTGGTGGAATTAGGAGCGATCAGCGCACAGCATGGTGAAGAGGACAAAGCATCAAGGAATATCATATCATAAGCTAGTAGAGTTCTGTCGAACATCAAGGTAGCCTACTCTGATCTAGAGAAGAGAAGCCTGGTGTTCTTCTGGGCTTGGTTAAAACGTTCATCTTGTTCTCTGCAGGAACATATTTACACTATTTATGAACCATCAAGCACTCATGGTGAGACATCCCATTGGAAAACCAGTCACATCAGACAGGAAAGAAGCCGATGGAATTTGTAATACATCAGGCAATAACAACATCACTGTCATCAAGGACATATGTGAGGCCACAGAAGAAGATCCCACATTGCATAGTGCAAAGAAGCTGATTCAAGGAAATACATGCAAGTGCCAATCCAATATTCAAGCAGGAGATCATTGTCAAACCAAGAGAATGCAATACACTGACAGAAAGTTTAACAAGGCCTGGATGCTTGTGATCCATAGAAAAGGGATAACAATCATTCAGAAAGAATGGTATATGTTGTCATGAGAAACATGAAGTACTTCAAAAGGGTCCTGAGAGCAGGAGAAGAACTACTGGTGATATGAGGAGAGGACCACCCGCTGGAACATGATCAGTTAGAAGCAGAAAGAAAGCAAGAGCCTGGACCATCAGTTAGAGAGACAGCGCACACGTGTCATGAAAAAGGCACATGGTCAAGAAGAGAAATAAACAAAAACGGTTAGCAGCACACTCCAATTTAGAGTTATTAAACACATGGTTTTAGTCCGATATACTTTGCAAACTTAACTAATTATGTATGAAACTTCAGGTGCAGTGGAGAATAACCGGTCCTGGCACATGGACAGTACAGATATGCAAGACAGAACAAAGTTCCCAATGTAAGGGCAAAAAGATCACACTAAGTCATTTTGCATCCTGTGACACAAGCAACATAGTCTATGCTCTCAAATGCCTATGTGGCAAATACTATGTCGGACAGGCAATCAGGCGGGCTAAAGATCGCTTGACTGAACTTAAGTCCAGCATAAGGACAGCCATCATTAAATAAATCACCTGTATATAGACACTTTAAAGAGGAAAGGCGCTCAGTGGCACAAATGAGATGTGTGATACTTGAGGTAATCCATCCCTTACCAACGGGAGGTGACTTACAGAAAAAACGGTCACAAAGAGAGCTATTTTGGATCTATCACCTGGATGCCATTAGTCCACTGGGATGAACGAGGAGTTCCACCTGGGGCCGTATCTCTAAATGTATAAAACATGATCAAATGGATCACTATATCCATATTACAAGACCAACACTCATTTGGAAGCTAGGCTAATAAACATTCTGATATCATTGTTGTTTACTGTATGTACTGTACTGTTGATGGGATAAGAATAATTTTCAGTCTCTTTGAAATATATAGAGGAACCTTAGGAATCTTATGTAACAGTCTAGTCATACATTGTTTGGAGACAAACTGTCCATGATAAATTGATTGAATATACATTTTAACTAGGAATTGTATCTCCTACATAATGCAATACCCTTAGCTGGCTGCGTTACTCGATGGTCTCTTAGGGACTACTAGACAATATGTTACTGACAAACTATAGCAATCCACTGTGTAAATATCATGCACGATATGAGAGCTAACTGTATCTACTATATGCTGTGAGAGCCTATGCATGCTCAATTACCTTATGGAATATCAGATCATAAGCCTTTGCCCACTGTTATGATATTTTGCACAGTATGAGGACTACACAACACGTGTTTCCATTGGGACGTTAAAAAGGTAACGCACTTGCATTTATCCTCATCAGTTGCCCGTCTTATCCAGCACTGATGAAATTTGGTTCTCCTTTTTCCCTAATCATCATTTTTTGCACATATAACTTTTAGCTACAGGATTGTGTTTTCACATATAGATTCCTCATCACTGTGTACCCCTTTAGTCTCCAGAAATTAGGACTTTCTCTCCCTAATAATATGATAATCTTGCGGTTTCCCATGACATCACAAAATATTAGAGATACCATTTAGGGCATTGGTATACATCAATGGCGAATTGTGGCAACGTGTGCAATGATGTAATTGCGTCTCGCACACGTATATATTTATACAGCGGCCTTGTTGTGTGTTTTTTTGCCGCAAGTCACTCCAAGGCTGCTTTGTGCACACAAACTGCTTCTAGGCAGGTAAGAGACACTGGACTCTCCCCTTAGGGCTATTCTGAATAATATAAGAACATTAGCCCTAGCTAATATCATCTCTAACTTTTAGGTTGAGTAATAGAGACCATTCCCAGCACACAACAGCAATTCTTTCTCTCACTGCAAGATATCCAGGTGAGAGCTTTTTTGTCTTAAGCCTTCACGGACAGGCTGTCAGAATTAATACTTCTGGTTATCCAACATTGCTTTTATGGCATATCCATGAACAAAATCATTTATCTTTTCCTTTAGACATAATATTTGTGGTTATTAAGGATCTCTACACACTGATGGATTGAGAAGAGTTACCTATTATCTGATAGACCAAAGATGGTCTCTACACATCAATACACGATCTACTAGGTTAAGATGTATTACGTATAGTGTATCTTTACTACCATTTTTTGTATCTAGGTTTCTACATTGGTTTTCTACTTAAGATTTAGAGCGTACTATTTTTCATTTCAGAACTCTACCCAACAGGAATTACGTCTTGTGTTTGACAGAGTCACACAGCCCTCCTATCTTGAACACTACAAGTATAGTGGTAAGACATACATAATTTACTTACCATTACTGATTATCTCCTTTACATTGGTTTCTTCCAGATCATTGACAATATCAGATGGAATTGATTTGGACATTGTCCATATATCAGAAACACGACCAGAGAATTTCAGGAGTTTTTACCGAAATGATGATTAATCAAGCTTGAGGTGATCTTGACCTAATCATAAAATTTGAGTTCTAAGAATTATGTATTCAAGAATTGGCATTTATGTTTCTCTTTTGTTACATTTCAGCAAACTTCACAGTAGAATAATACCCCTGATGAAGATTATTATGCTCGAAACTCATTGGGTTCCCCATTAAAGTAACTACTGAGAACAAAAAAGGATCACTTTGTAATTTACTTTCTTAAGGATTGTCTGTTTGAACACTCAACTCACCTAAATAACTTTGAAATTGTTTTATTGAACACAGCTAATACTACATCTAGCAATTTCTTGGCTGTTATTCGGCCCTTGAAAGTGTGCAGGGGACGGGAGTTCCCAAACATTGGGAACTTTATTACGCCTTCCAAGAAGAGAAATAAGACATGTGTTGGCTCATCTAATAACTGCACACCAAATTAAACTAAACAAGGTAGGGCAATATGCAATGTCCCTTGCAAGGAAAGTAGCCGAAGCAGAGACGTGTCCCGGCAAACACCAGAGTAAAGTGTGTGAAAGACGCAGAGTAATTAGAGGGAGTAGGTCAGGGGAAGTCTTTCACTTTCTATTGGCTGGAGGGACAGAGTGTGGGGCAGACTCCACTCTATTGTGCATCAAAGAATGGAATACATTGTTTGAATACAAAGGGTTTTCTGTGCACCTCTTTGCAAATAGCCAACATACATGTGAGGCATGCAGCTTTGCCATAGTGTCCATTTAGGTGTCAGTGGAGAGAGGGATGTCTTCCACTACCACCTCTCATGCAGGGAATGCAGGGGATAGAAGGAGTATATCCAAAAAAGTGATGAGTGGAAGGTTTTGAATAAATTTGAACCACTGTAAACACTCTGGAAAAACCTCCACACCACTGTTTTCTAGTCCATCTGCGCCTTTGCAAAATGGGACCAGCCATGAAAAGAAAACAATGTTAGCTAGACTAAGCACCTTATTTGTTTTCTGGATTCAGTATTCCAGACAGCGTTCCGCTCCATGCTCGATCCAAGATATGCAAATCAGTCAAGTACTGCCACCAATGGGAGCAGCAAGCCGGAACTGATAGGCCAGGTCCCCGCTGCACGGAAGCACAAGCAACCCCAGACATGCTTCAGCCTTGTTGGGCCACATCAGGGGGGTGCAGCTTGGTTCCCTTTGGTGCAGCTAGCAAGGGACCCACGTCTGGGCATACTCTCTCTCACGCAGTGATAGTGTGTATTCAAAACCTTCCACCTATCACTTTTTTGGTTATGGGGATAGATGGATTCCACTACTGTTTCATATGCAGGGAGGGGTGGAGTCGTGTCCCCTAGTCTCCACCAGAAAGAGACTTGGGAACTTTCATTGCTCTTTCTTAGGCATGGACATGTAGGGTAGATGTCAATACTCTCTTCGTGGCAGGGGATGATGGAGTGACTTCTCCTTCCCTATCTCCTGTATCTGAGACTGTGGTGTGGCCTCCAATACTGTCTCCTCTGCAAAGGAGAGTGGAATGACTTCTACTATCATCACCTCATAAGAGAGTGCCTTGCTCAGGTCTCTTGAAAATGAGGATATTGGGATGGCTTTCACTGCTGTCTTTTAGCCAGTGGTCACTGAGATGGTTCCAGCTACTCTCTCCCCAGGAGAAATTACTGTGATAGAATCCACAATCTCTTTCCATTGCAGCAGAGGATACTCGCTCCAGGGATGGGGGAATGCAAATGGCGGCCACTATTCTACCAGACAACAGAGAGTGTGGTGGCTTTTGTAGCCCTCTCCTAGGCAGGGAAGAGTAGGATATGGTTCAGTTTTCTCTCCTAGGCAGGCGAGAGTGGCGTGGCCTGCACTAGTCATCTTTGGCAGGGAAAGTTGGGTTGCCTTCACTACTCTCTCCTTAGCTGGCTTCCGTTACACTGTCCTGCTCAGAGGAGACTGGGTGCCTACAGCTATTCTCTTGAAGGTAGAAATGTGGGGTGGTGTTTGCTACTGATTGGTTTGGAATCCACTACCTTCTCCTACACAGTTCCCTCGGTGGCATGAAGCATCAGAAGAGAGAACATTCGACAATGGCTGCATGGCCAAGGAGTAATGGAGATTCCAACAGCCACAGCCATTTTGATGATGAGCCCTGCCACCTAGTCTGTGATATATGATAGGCATACACGGTAAGACTTCCCCTATCTATGCTTGTTAAGGGTCAGCAGCACGGCGATACAGGAAGTTGGGGATAGCGCTTTAAGGAAAAGGACTAGGTACAACAAATAAAATCAAATTCCTGAATTGATGGCCCAGTCGTGGCACATTCTAGAATCACTGACCTTAATCCGGAGCAGATAAAGGCGCAATGGCCGGAAGGGTTTAGCTCCTCAGTCCTATGTGTGGGAATGTCAGGTTTGACCGGCTGAACCAAGACTCGTCCCTGCATGCCGTTTACATATTTGATATAAATAGGATTAATAAGCATTCCCGGCCCTAATTAAGCTCGAGGAGCCACAGTGTCCTAATTGGACGCCTCTATCAAACCGTAATTGGAAGTCTTTTCAGAATTGCCGTCTGTGCGGAAATTCTGCAAAAAACACCCTGCTGTAAAGAGTGAACATAAATGTTTTTTTTTTCCATATACAACAGTCTCCCCATTGTCTTACTGATAAAAAAACAACTGAGGATAATGCATCCATTGCGATATGCTTGTGGAAGTGTGCAATTTAGTAAACTTGATTTATTTGTCATTACAATAGTTACGTTTTTTCATATTTAAAAATACAAAACAAGTTAAATAAATTAATATTTCCGTTTCTATAATAAAACAAACGCAAATGCTGTAAATTAATTTATATGAATATGTACACACCGGTATAACACACTACCGTGTAATCATGTTACCCATGAAAGCCAGCTCGCCTTCCATAAACTGAACATTCTGGCCTTGCAGTAAACAGCACATTGCTTCCTTAACAGGATAGTCTTTCTTCACTCTTGGGTCTCATAAAATCAACAGTTCTCTCTAAGCACAGACATTGCTACAGTCAAATATAACATGCGGAAGCAAGTGCTTAATCTACCCCTATGCAGCACTCGAGGCCGTGTCCACTTGCAGGCGGCTTGATAGGTTTGCCTGACCCCAGCTGACCCCATAAGATTCCTTATCTTTCTAAGCAGGGATAATGTCTGCAGGTTCTGTAAGTAATTTGCAGAATCAGTTTATTAGAAGGGCTTCTGCATGTTGACTGCTAATTAGCATCACAAAAATTGCGATAATTCACATTCATGCCAAATATTGACACTGTCCCTAAACAGGAGGTGGCCATAGGAGCAGAGCACAGTAGGTTGTGGGGGAAAGAATGGGAGGGGAAGAGAGAGAAGTGTGGGGAACACGCCCACTAAAATAAAAATAAAAAAAGGCAAACAGGATTCTCCAGGTCGTGATTCTGCAGTTCGATGAACCCGAATAGATCCATTACAGATACCAAGTTATTTCATGCCATCACAATCATCCTTACTGCTGTGGAAAGTCATACTTTCCCCGTCCGACATTGCATGTACTTCACAATGACAACCTTTTCTATTACAGTGCACCCGGATCCTAAGAGTACATGCGATTTGCAGTGAGTCGAGCAATGTTTATTCTTTGAAACCAACATTTCTTGATTAACAACTTTAATCGGGGCATATCCACTTAATCCCTAAATCGTGCACCCGTAAAACAGAATAAGTTCAAGAGTCTGGAACTTCACGTTCATCTGAAAAAGACCCTGGCTACTCATGGCCACCGTAGTGCGCTTTGCTCGCCAATAACATCATTCAAATGAGGGTGCGAGTTTTGCAGGAGCCTCTGTGACCAGTAATGTGGTTTATATGGAACATTCAGAGCTATCTATTTGATACACATATTACATGCGTCAGCCACTAGGATGATGAAAGCTCTTCATGGTTAGGTAGAGGATTTGGTAACGGGATGCCCTCAGGTACCCATCATCATCACTATTCTATACTACTCCCAAACTACCTTGGAATCCCAGTGCATATAGAGCACCTCTTTCTGGAAGATAATCCATCTGTAAATGTCGAACACGGAGCCATACTAATACAAGCCTTTGGCCCGCCTAACTGTCTCCCTGTGTCTGCAGCGTCGGGCAATGATTCTGTGCTTTGAAGCTACTACGGTGGTGATTTGGTGCAGTACAGAAGCAGAGTAACATAACATAACATACGTCATACCACAGTCCTTAATAGCACACCAGCTGCTTTCCAACAGATCACTTTAAAGGAGAAGAAAAGGGCTGTTATTACCTGGATAAACTCGATTACTGAATATTGCAATCTGAACCTATACAAAAGTCACTCTGATAGGCTGCATTGGAGTGATATTAAAGGACAGCACCAGACAATGCCCAGTGACCCTAGGGTTGTATATGTGGTCCTGGCATCACTACAGAGTGAGGGGTAAACATTCAGGCATGCGTGGGCTGAGTTATCAGGCCACAGGTGGTGCTTATGTGGTGCTCATGATCTGGAGTGGGCATCACCAGTCGGGTGGGCGTTCTAATGCCAGTTGCCTGCCCACTTGAATGGTCCCCTCCACATACATGGGTGGACACTCGAGTTTCATTTCTCACAAAATCCAAGACAGATGAATAATTTGTTTCTATCACAGATATTTGCAAAGAACCCATCACGAAATGTGGGACAGACGCTTCAATTTTGGTTAAACTACTCAGAAGGCGAAACTATAGGATGTTATTATGCCAATTAAGTGCCGCCTGATTGGCATGTTCTGGGTGAAGCGTCTCATTGGTCATTAGCATCAAGTAGGTGTTCGCATGCATGATGCCGATGGAATGGGTAACGGTATCAAGCAAACAGTTCTGCTAAACTCAGGAAATTAGAAGTTCTAGATCAGCTCTGCTTTTGGGATGGATAGGTCAGCTCGTTCAGCACTGGCGCAAGTTCGAATCCCGGCATGGCTGGCTCAGTCCTTCATCCTTCCGAGGTAAAACAAAGGAGTACCATTACATTTAATAATAGCAACAACTTTTATTACAGCACTTACGGCATGAAGTGATGTTTCCCGTGGACCCACACCGAGTTCAGGGGTCAAAGGGTAAGTCTTGAAATATTTGTGAGAGTGCCATATTGATATTGTTCAATTCAGGAGGCACAACGTTCACAGTTGTCAAATGGCGACAGCTCGAAAACGAAAAACTGGAATTAATCATACATTTTACAAATGAACACAGTGCTTCTGAACAAGGAGGATAATATTGTGCATCATTATGCTAGTTTCCATATATCAAGTCCTGTATATTATGCACAATGTATTTGGTACGCAGGTTAGCCACATACCATCTCATTATCAAACATAGGCATAAACATGTAAGCACATGGGCTATGCTGCAAAACCGGACACAATTCTAAGCAAAGAGGCAACATACTAAGCTGCGTCCCTCTGGTTGATTAAAATATACATACTTGTAATGAAAGTATTTTTTTATTATTTAAAAAAAATATATATTTTACTTTCCAATAATTACAATCGAAACATAACCCAAAGGAAAAACAATATACAACATCTACATTTACAATAATTGAAACTATATACATTTCCACCCGCCCCCAAGAAGTCATATCCACATCCAATCTTAATACAATAAGAGAAATTTACCCCAGATCTTGTCAAATAAAGCAATTTTCGTATCTCTCCCATATAACACTCTTTCCATCCCCGCCAATATATGCATTTCTGCAATCCACATCTCAATAGTAACCGGGTCAGATGATTTCCAATGTCTTAAAATCAGTTTCTTCCCACCCATTGCACCCCGAAAGATCCACTTTTTTTGAGATATAGTCAAATCTCCCAACATGTCGTCACTACCATGCACAATGGTCTTGAAATCCATAAAAATCTTTTCATCTAGAATAATTTCACAAATCTTGTCGAATTCAATCCACAAACATCTCACTCTCAAACAATACCACAGCATGTGCTCAAATGTGCCAACATCATGTACACATGCCCAGCAGTCAGAGCTGTCACTTAATCCCCTTTTCATTAGTCTCTCGGGCGTCCAATATACTCTATATATAATATTAATTTGACAGGATCTTTCAGTCAGCACCAGTGAACACAATTTGACATTCTCACAAATACGTGACCAATGATCTTCCGTAATGTCAGTCCCAATCCTCTGACTCCAATCCAATCCCAGTGAATCATTTCCCTTATAATTAAACACAATTAGTCTATAAACATAACTGAGTAGACCACAATCACTCACTCCTCGTTTCCATCCAAGCATATCCTTGTTAATCCCAACATCCATGTTCACCTCGTCCACTGCCTTCTTGATCTTCTGATAGTCTGCCATGCAGAAATTAGAAATATCAAACGTTGTCTGTATTTCTTTAGCAGTCATCCGTTTCCCATTATGGAAAAGATCCGCAATCCATTGCACACCAGATAGAAACGATTCATGCCAGAACAAAACTTTCCCCTCATGCTTAATTCTCGGATTCATCCAGACTGAAGCACTAGGATCTCTTAGTGCATCAAAACCCAAATAGTCATTCAAAAGTATCCAAGAATTTCTCAAACTCCTAGTCAATGGTTCCTCCATCCCCGATCTGCTTGGTTTAGTTGTCAACAAAGCCCTAGGTGACAATGGACCCATATGACTAGATTCTGCACACATCCAGTCATCATGCTCTGTATTAAGGAAGGTGAATAGATTTTGTGCCATAAAAGCCACATGATAGGCTCTGAATTTTGGGACTCCCAGTCCACCCTTAGACAATGTCAATTGTAACGTATTTAATTTTAGACGTGGTGGTTTCCGATCCCATAAGAAATCTTGAATGAATCTGTCCAATTCACACCAATATTTCTTCGCAATATCTAACGGGATCATACTTGGTACAAAATGTATTCTCTGAGTCAACACCATTTTCAAAGCATTCACCTTCCCCCAAAGGGAAAGATGCAACAAGTTCCACCTCTCCAGATCCAATTTGAAAGTATTACATACCATATTCAAATTCTCTCTTACAAAATCAATAACATTTGGCAAAATCCACCCCCCAAATATAATATTTTTCAGCACCCCATCTGAAACCCAACTGCGTGATGAAATGTGTGTCACATATTGGCACCAAGGGTAGGACTTCCGATTTAGCCCAGTTTATTTTGTATCCAGAAGCCTTGATTAAAGGCTTCCAAAATGTCCATAAGCACGGGCACTGACTTACCAAGATTCTTGAGAACCAATACCAAATCATCAGCATATAGCCACATTTTTTGTTGCAAGCCCCAACAACTGATGCCTTGCACATCCTCTTCAGCTCTCAGTGTTATAGCCAATGGTTCAATTCCGATTACAAACAACAAAGGGGACAGCGGGCATCCTTGTCTCGTACCTCGCTCCAATTCAAATGAATCTGACCTCTGCCCATTTGTATTAACATCAGCCGTTGGTTTGGTGTATAGCAGGCTAATCCAAGATCTGAACTGGACGCCAAAACCCATTTTTTCTACGACCGTAAACATAAATTGCCAATTTACTCTGTCAAAGGCTTTTTCGGCATCTAATGAAAGGCCCGCTGAATCTTCTGGCAGCTCTGATGCCATTGTAATGGTGCGCAATAATTTCCTCATATTGCTGGAAGTCATTCTTCCTTTAACAACTCCAGACTGATTGTGATCTATCAACTTTGGTAAAAGATTCTACAGCCTTTGTGCCAATAGCTTTGCCAGAATCTTATTATCCAGTTGATTAAGCTAATCGGTCTGTAACTAGACACCAGAGTTTCATCTTTGTCCTTTTTAAAGAATACAGAAATCATTGCATGTCTAGTCATCTCCGGGAGCACTCCCCTAGACTTGGAAGTCTTGAACATTTCCATCAACAGGATCAACACTGAATTTGGTAGCCATCTATAGAATTCAACTTGTAGAACATCCGGCCCTGGTGTCTTACCAACATTCAATTTCGCTATTGCTCGTTTAAATTCATCCACCGTTAGAGTTTCTTCTAGCAATTCTGGATTCTGCTTACAAGATTTTTGGAAATTGAATTCGCTCAAGGAAGTCTTCCCTAGTTGTATCAATGTGTGGTTCATTTTGATATAATTTTTTATAGAACTTTCTGAACACCTCATTTATTTCTGTTGGCTTGAATGTGAATTGACCATCGGAGTCTCTAATTGATGTGATTGAGCGTTCTAACTCTCTCTCTTCCTCAATCTGAAAGCCAGCCATCGATCACACTTCTCTCCTCGTTCAAAATAAGTGTATCTTTGTTGAAAATAACTTTTATCCACTCAATTTGAAATTAATGTTTTCAACTCTTTCTTTATTTTGTTCAATTCGGGAATCAAGTTCACTTTCGTAGGATCAGCCATCAGATCACATGACATGACTTTAATTTTCGATTCCAATTCCATATTTTTTGTGTCAAACTTTTTCTTTAATCCACTCGCCAGACTTATAAGCATACCACGGACAGTACATTTAAATGCTTCCCAAACTATGTCAGGTCTGACCTCTCTATTCTGGAGTATGTTGCATGTGCCCCGGAGTAAAAGCTATATTCCCTCATGAAAGGATTTTCAATTCACCATCCGTCTTTCAAATTGTGTTCCTCCATCAGATCTTTCAGTGCCCGTGACTGCATGTCAATCCTTCTACAATACCTTGTACAGTTCCTATCCAAGGCTGAGTCAATGACTGTGTTGAAGTCTCCAACCAAAATTATGTTATTTGACTTTAGATCTTGAATCATTTGTGCCACCTTTCTGAAAAATGTTCCATCATCGTTGATGGCGCATAAATATTGCAAAAAACAACCTCTTTATTTTGGATATATGCCAAAATTGCGACCATTCTACCTTCTCTGTCGCATATTTCTTTAATAAACTTGATCGGGGTACGTTTCCTTATCAGTATGGCTACCCCCCTAGACCTTGACTCAAATGAAGATCCATATACTCTCCCAACCCAACCTTTTTGCAGACAATCCAGATCTGTCTTTAGGAGATGCGTCTCCTGAATAAAACATATATCACCTTTTAGATCATTCAAATATGACATAACTTTTCTTCTTTTTTGTACATTGTTCAAACCATTTACATTCCACGAGATTACTCGTAGCTGATCACTCATTTCCCAATACAAATTGTCCACCACCACCAATCCCAAGAAATGCTTGTCTAATAGATCCTGATTACAATTTATGATCCCCAATGCAAACCCCACCTCACCCCCTCTGAAGCAGATGCAAAACACAAAGAACAGCATAAAAGATAAGCTTTTAAAACACATTCGAGGTAGTCCAGCGCCCTGGACACCTGTCCTAAATAACTTGAACTCCTACAAAATGAAAATCCTACCTTAAATAACAAATAATATAACCAGAACTCCCAAAATTAAGTATTGAAACCAATGTCAACCCATCCAAAACATGAACCCTACCACCCATACCTAAGCTATTTACCCCACTTAAAATAATCCTATATTCACTGTCTTAATCCAGACCCCAGACTACGATATTAAAGCCCTAACATCACAATTTATTAGTCACAGCTCAGATTTTACCAATTCTGTCCCCCCCTATTTGATCACCCCACAAACCAGTAAATCCATTTTATAAATATAGTAATAATACCTCACATTGCCTCTTTATTCCACTAACTATTCCCCATCCTGCATTTTAACTTATTAACCATTCCATTTGTGTCTGACCAAAACAAATAATGAAACTGATCAAATGTATACATAAAACATCCTTACAAGCATCTATCAAAAGAGTTACATTCCTCACTGGTAACATTCATTGACTTGAGTAGAACAATAATATTGCTCATAACAACCTGGAAAGGTAAACCATCTGTTCATACAAACCTAATTTTGGAGCACTCAGTAAGTGGCATATTATGTTTGGACAATTTGCATATGATTGTGAAAAGCGAGACCCACCCATGCCTGAGGCAATATACCATATGAATCATGAATGTTCAAATAATAACATATGGGAGGAGTTATGGACGAAGCTTCCACTCCAGAAGACCGTGCCACCTCAGTACAACACCTTCCAACATAGCACTCTTGTCCTGATCTTGATGGTCGTGCAGATTTATTGCACCTCCGTCCCCAAGTACCGCACAGGCAAGAACAACATACTGCCTGTGCAGTCTTTGAGGCCACAGGTATTGTAGCCGTCAGTCAGGAATCGGGAACACCGGAAGAACCCCAGACCACTGTAAGGCAAAAGCAATGTATAAGCAAACAGAGGGCAGTAGAAATGTAAACTAAATAGTTGGAATAAGGCTTACCCCGATAGGTGACAGGAAAAACCCTCAGAATGATGAAGGAGTAGTGAATCGGGAGGCCAGGTGAATAGGGTTCAATCTGACTTGCAGGAAGGCAACACCCGGGATCAGGATGGTGAAGATCCAAAGGTACAAGGTGCAAAATACAGGAGCAACAGGTCCAAAGTTCGAAGGATGCCAAGTTAAGGGAAAGCTTCAAACGAGTCCAAGAGAGCAGTCCAAGGCCGTGCCTAATAGTACTTAGTATTCCAAGAAAGCCAAAAACCAAATCCGTTGAGCAGTCCGAGGTCAAGTTATCCGAGGTCTTGAAGAGCTGTACCAGAATCCGAGGAGAGAGCAAAAAGCAGGTCTGTGAAACAGTTCGGAGTCGAAACAAGGATGAAGTCAACAGGAGCAACAAGAAACGCCAAAACCTCACGTGAAACAGCTGAAAGGCACTGCTTCCGTGTTTTCGAGTGCTTATGACTCATTCAGGGTTGTCACGTGAGGAAAAACACTGGAACGTGCGGCGTGAGGAATGTCACGTGATTTGGGTCACGTGACACGTGATGCAGTCCATCAGGGTTGTTGTGGGGCTCTCACCGTACGGTGCCAGGATGAAAGCCGGGGACGATGTCGGCCACGAAAAAGTCTCCATGGCAACTGCCAAAAAGCGGAGGGGCGAAAGACACCCGAACTGCCGGGCAGCGTTTTCATCCGCCGACGCGGCTTCACTGACTTAGTTGCCTCTGCAGGGGAGTGAGCGGAAGAGACCCTTGGGATGGGAAACCTAGGAGACGTGACAACTGTTCTCCACGCAGCATCCATTGCAATATTAATGTACCTTTTAACATTAGATTGGGAGACTCTTCGGACATCATGGGATTCCATCCTCACTGCAGACACTGCACTCGGAACAGGCAGACAAAAAAGGCGCGTAACCAGAAACGACACAGCATTGTAATTAATATATTACTAATGTCATTAACGGCATTGGACATGCAATGACCAGAGTGCAATTATTAATATTATTGCTATGCACCCTACGACACGTTCTTTCAACCGCGACTATTCCGTACTAGGATTTCACCTGATTCCACGTCTCTTTATGTGAATCGCATAAGGTCCTTTCCTTTTCAGTGCTTACTCCTTCAATGAAATACACGTCACAGTTCCGGATCAGCTGATCAGATGTACACATTAAAGATGTATCAGGTCCCTTGTTCTAATCATCCACCAGACTTAGTACCGAAGCTCAAACAAGATGGTGAGATTACTTTTAAAAATAAAATGTTTAACAGAATTTTCAATGAGCGCCATTTTCTTCTGCAAATAATGTTCAAATTATATAACAATCAATCACAAATCATACCTTCTGGGCTAATTGACCAAATGAAGATGACATTAAACAGGACTTTCTAATTAGTCATTGTATTAGATTGATTTTCCATAGCCTTAAGCCATTTCAGAGCCTCATTAGGATCAGTGGTGGTTTTCTCACCATCAGGAAGCACCAAAGTAAGCCAGTTGGCCCTATTAAAGAAGGCCTTCACCCCTAGTTATCTTGCCAGTTCCTTTGGTTCCTTGAATGACTTCCTGATTTCCAAAACTTCTTTTGGGTAGTCCGGATATATGAAGATCCTACTATTTTTGTAATACACAATTTCTTTACTTCTCGCTGCCCTCAAGACATCTTCCTTTGTCCAGGTGTTCATAAAGGAGATCAGAATCTGTCTTGCCTTGGGACCTTTTTTCCTGCCTATTCTGTAGATATTATCAATGTCCACTGGGGCAACCTGTTCACACTTGATAGAGGATTTCAATATATCCAACGCCATTTGAACCAAGTCTTCATTCTCCTTTTCTTCCAGGCCCACATTCCGTAAGTTTTTTCTCCTGCTTTTCATATCAATCTCCATAGTTTTGGCTCTCCATTTGTGGAAATTATCTTTCAGATGTTTGTAAGCTCTGAAGCTTCCAGAAATTTCTGATGACATGGAAACAGTGCCATTTTCCAAGACTGAGACTCTACTATCTATTTGAGCCACCTTCAGTGTCAAGTCTTCCATGGATGATTTAACATCCCCCACATCCTGGGCCACTTTTCCCAAGTCTTGTGCCACTTTCAAAAGAAGGGAGTAGATATCCTGTGGACTTCGAATCTCTGCCATGTCAGTATCTGATTTGGTTTTCTTAGGTACTGGATTATCTGCAATTTCAATCTTCTTTTTTGAGTTCAAATTTCCAATTATCCATGTAAAGGAGAGGGACAGGAGCTGCAGGATTATGCTGATGCCTCTGTTGCCTGCATTCTGGAATCCCCGTAATGAAAGTATTTAACCTAAGATATAACCTACTATAATATAAATTGTTTTGCAGAGGGCACCTCTGCCAGTTTGGCAGCCTGGTTGCAAGTGCATCTGCAAAAAGTGGGGGTGCACTCGTCGGTGTTGTGAGGGACTGAAAGTAAACGTGCCCTTTAAGGACACGTAATGTAAGAGGAAGGAGAGGAGTCCAGGTAGGAAGCCTGTTATTTTTTCTTTCAGTTTCAGTTTTCGTTTGAGGAAGATGAATAAAGGTTGCACTATACTCACGTCTCTGTGTCCTTCTTGAAAGGGTGGCCTTACTTCCCCCCTAACAACTGGTGACGAGGAGAAACGAGCCAGTCTCCACAGGCAGATTGTTCGCTGCGGTTCCTGCAATATCTGTGCTGCCTGTCCTCTGTTTCGTGTCAGCCGACACGTCCCGCGTCTGTCGGACGCGTCCTTTATGATTAGCGTCTGGTGTCATGTCCTGCACCATTGAGGACGATGCGTGAAGTAAGGAGAAGTGGCCTGACATGTTGCCCGCCCCACAGGATACACAGAGGCCGGTGGAAAGAGAGAGTGCACCATTGTGCGCACATTGGAGTTTGAGAGAGAGAAAATGCGCACCGTCGCCTGCGCGTCAGAGGCCTGGAGGCCTCTGTTGTTCATCTCGGTGCTTGCCGCAAATCCTTGAGTCCCCCCCATGCAACGGCAGCTCTAGGCAGAGAGGCCACGCTGCATAGGCTAGTTAGCGGCATGTAAAGTTAAGAGGATAGAACTAAAAAAAAAGTAAATGAGATGAAGTAACAACAGTGACTAGAACGGGTTGCCTGCTGTGTTATCAGTTAATACCCAAGTGGACAGTGAGCTGCAATCACCTGACCAACGGGGGTCCAAAAGGAGGGCCATCCCAATGTCATCAGACCCACACATTACTGGCCCACACTGCCGGATGCCTAGAGCTTGCAAGACTCATACAACTGGTGACCCAGTTGCCCAGCTGCTTGCTGGCCCACCCCAGCAGTCGCACCCTGGTGAGGGTTGACAGGTGCCTCCTAGGAGGCTGCAGACAGCACTAGCCCATGGAATTGAAAGGTGGATGTTCATCGGGTGACCTGAGTGACCTGTGCAACGACATCATGGTGGATCAGGGAGCAGACCCAGGTTTGGGGCAGCAAGGTCTGGTGAAAGTAGCATTTCTGAGGAAACCGTGCCCATTCACCCTCTTACCGCAGCAGGACAAGGGGCCATGGTGGACTGAATGGGTTGAGGAATTTGACGACTTTATCAGGGCTGCAGTGGAAGAGAAGTCACTGGTCCTGAAAGACATCTTCATAAACCTTGCTGGGAAGGAAATAAAGGGCATCATCAAAACGATCCCGGCTGGAGAAAGGACCATTTATGACAGACTGATAGCAGTATTGAACAAGAAGTTGGAGATAAAACCCAACAGGGACTATGAATGCTACGTATTTCATAAATGCCAACAGTCCACCCATGAGACTGTAGAGGAGTTCATCACCCAGCTTTGGCAGAAATTGACAAAATGCCAATTTTCGGATTTCTCTGATGATGAGGCAATCTGACTACGCATCATAGAGGGATGTGCATCGTCCGTCTTACGGAAGCAACTTCTGATGAAGCCTCTGACCATCAACGAGGTCATAGATGAGGGTCCACGAGAGAGTTGAGATTCAGGCGAATGCCATGGAGATGCCCAAGAAGAGAACTGAAATAGAGGAGTTGGTGGCATCATTCTCTGCTGCGAGGGACACAGAATGAACACCAGGCCACAACCCGATTAGAGTCCCGGAGAGGGATGGTTACCAGCAGGGATGGATGGGCCCCTGCCCTCAGAGACTGTGTTACCGATATAGCCAGGCATTCCCACACTCAGGGATGTACCCAGCCCTCAGCCAACAATGTTTGAAGTGTGGCTGTTAGGACCCCTTCCATACTGTCTGTCAAGAAGGGAGACCATTCCCAGCTGGACGAAGCGATGCCCACGGGGTGGTACCCGCTACGCAGTCCAACCCAACAACAAGAATGGAGGCCAGCACCATTAAACCTGCAGCTACCAAGAAGGGTGATCAGGGAGAAGGACCAGAGTCAGGACTATGGGGAGCCCCAGAACGAGGACCAGATGGTGCAAGCGCGGTTCTGACTGGATCAGTATGACTATCCATGGGCCTTCTAAAATGAATATGACGATTACCCACAGGAACCATACCCTGAGTACACTGACGAGTTTGTTAACCTGATGCATGGTGAGCAAGAAGGGACGGAAGCCCCGAAAGTAATGGTTAGGACGGGGGAGGCAACCCACTGTTTTCGAATTGACACGGGAGCCACTGTCAATGAAAAGAAGTGTGTACCTTTACTGTTTTATAGTAACCACAAAATATCAAGAGAAATAGGTCAATACAACTACTTGGCCTATCCTCTTGAGATGTTTAGAAAAAGCAAAACATGTGTTGCCTAATTTTAGCAATCACTAAATGAATCAACCACTAGGTATATATTACCACAAACTCAAACAAAGCATTTAGACAATTTGTAGAGAAATGAAAAAATGCAAGCAATACATAAAATATGTTTACTGCTGTATAAAGTGAACAGCTAGAACATGTAAGTACAAAAAATGCAAAATATAAAGCTTTTGTGAATGGTTATTTACATTTAAAAAAAGGGACAGTCTACACATTGTGAAACAAGTTGAAAACAATTAACATGTGCAGTCAACATCTTGTGAAATGATCAAGTCCGATATCTCTAAAGAAATGATGCTTCAGATTTGATACGAAGTTGGGAAACAAATTATAGATGCATGTGTAGTTTTGCTAGTAAATTCTTTGCATCATGCGTTCCCGTATTTTGTGCTAAAAGAGTTATTTAGCTGAAAGTTATTTCATTAGAAAGTCAATGAATGATGCAGGGTCTTTTGACGCAAGATATCCGATCGTTAGCCAATGTGATCAAGAGCTGGTTGGAGGCAGAGGTTCCAACTGGCTAGTATACAGGTATATCACTGTTCCCTGTAGTTGTCACGTTTCGGCGGTGGTAAGTGGATGTAAAGTCCGTCTTCATCAGGGCTGAGAATTAGGGACCCTGTAAGGGGTGACATAGGTATGTTGTGAGTGGGTATAATACTATGGGAATCCCAATCAATGGGACAAGTGTTAGGGCTGAGTTTGTTCTCATAGCGACCGGTTTGTGAACTTACTTGCCGGTGCTCATTAGCTCAAGCGTGTTGGTGTGGCCACGCTTTTTGGAAAAGAGGAGACCGTCTTGTGCCGGGACCACTAATGCAGGTACCAGGTCAGGATTGGCGGGCTTCCCAATAAATGCAGAAGGTTCACGCTTTAGTCTTGAGGCTGTGTGGAATGGACAAATCATACGGTTAGACCGTTTTGAATTTAGGGAGCCAGTAGTTTAGTTACTGCTCCAGAGGTCACTAGGTAAATAGAGCACAGAGACCGCTATCAAAGTTAGCTGTAGGCGGTAAACTAAAGTTTAAATTAATTAAATTAAAAATGATATTATTTATTTCCAAGCTGGGTGCACAAAGCATGCCAGTGTGTTTAGGTGCAACTTGCAAATTATGAGCAAATGGAGACTGTGTGACCCTCGGAAGAAGCCTAAACATGGTGTTTGAAGATTGGTGCTGTTAGCACTAGCCGCAATGGTTAAAATAAAATTATGCAGCAGCAAAGGAGAAGAACGAAGCATCCTGTGTTCCAGTGCTAGTTGGAGAGATAGACATGTTAGTGTCTAAAGAGTAGTGCCCGCATGCTGGTTTAGTGCAGGTATATTCGAGGTTAAATGCAGGGCTAAGGAATTAGTGCAGTGTGCGGGAAATTGCCCTTGGTTCGGCGCGCACACCTATCGTTAGCCAGGGGCCAGACAGATACGTGAACGCTTGCAAGCCAGCGGCCCCGGGCTCACCTTGTGGTTCAGACGCTGAGTCATGCTGCGCCGCTTCTGGAGTCAGCGAGGTCTCTGCCGCGGGTGAGTCGGCGAGACGTGTGTTCCCAAGAATGCAGAAGGAGAGGTCCATCCGTAGCGCAGGGCGAGCGAGCTGTTCATTGCTAGGTACGCCAACGCATGCGCACTGGAGATTTTGTCATTATTGACAAAACAAATGTTACACGGGTGCGCATGCCCCCTCATTTACTGAAGTAGTACTCAGGAATTCCAGTCCGTTGGGAATACTGGTCATCACTTGCAATTACTAAAACACTGTGGCGGTAAGTCGAGACAATGTACTACATCAGTGCATATTAGCAATTGTGATTGATTGATAGGAATAGAGGCTGAGTCAAGATCAGGAAAGTTAACGGGCACAGCTCAATGCATCGGTGCTTGTTTGATTCCATGCTTAGATGACTAGTGCGTATATGTGGCATCTCGCAAATTGTTTAATATGTCTAGTTAGGGAGCTGATTTTATCACTGCCGTGCGACCCGGGAGGAGGGGCCACGGTCACGTTACTCAAGACATGTTGCGATGATGCATATATATAGGGTTGAGAGAGTATTTGGCCAGCATTAAGAGTCGTTATGTAATGGGTTGAAAAATCTCATTTAGGCTATGATGGTATGTGTCCAGCCTGTGAATCCATCGTGCTTCCTTTTTCATGAGGCTGTGGTGGATGTCAGGTCCTCCTTTGACTTTTTCAATCACCCACCACAGGATGTTGTTAGGAGTATGGTTCAATGCCAGAAAATGTTCAACCAGGGACGCAGTTATGTTTTTACATCGGATTTTTAACCTGTGTTCCGATATTCTGGTGTTGATAGCTCGTGTTGTTTGGCCAATATATCTAAGGCCACATGGGCTCTCTATGCAGTAGACTACATTATTGCTTTTGCAGTTTGTCAGGTCTCTGAGTGTCCAGTTACGTATACCAAATTGGAAGGAGCTCATTTTTTTGGTGAATTTGCAGGCAACACAGTTTCCACATGGATGGTGTCCTTGCAGGGGTCGACGGGTATGGGTGGTGTTTGAGACCGGTTGGAACAGCGAATGGATGAGATGTTCTTTTAGATTTTTTCCTCGTTTATATGCAAATCTGGGAGCAGGGTCCTCAGGCATATTAAGGCGAGCGATATGCCAGTACTTGTTGATGATCTGTTTAATTTTCGAAGTGTGGGCTCCAAAGGTGACTACACATGTAAGCTGTTTATCCGATAGGTCTGCATTTTCTCGTTGTAGTTGGAGAAGAGTTTCACGGTTGCAATTACAAGCTCTCTTATTGGCTTGATCTAGATGTTTCTTAGGGTAACCTCTTGCTTTGAGGCGTGTGGTCAAGCTCTGAGCATGGTGCTTGTAGTCATCTGGGGAAGAACAATTCCGGTGTATTCTTAAGTATTGTCCATATGGTAAATTGTTTTTGGTATGTTCCGGGTGGTTGCTGGTGTAATGAAGTAGAGTGTTGCGGGCAGTTGTTTTTCGATACAAATCACACATTAGTTTTCCATTTTTGGAGCGGATTGATAGGTCCAGAAATTTTATTTCATAGTTACTTTGTTCAATCGTGAACTGGATATGTGAATTGCAGGTGTTTAGCCAATTCCAAAAGTTGGTAAGTTCCAATGGGCTAACGGTCCAGATGAAAATGACGTCATCGATGTAGCAGTGCCAGTGGCTGATGTTGGCTTGCCAGTTGTTATGGTTGGAGAATACGAAGTCTTTCTCAAATTTGGCCATGAACAGGATAGCTAGGCTGGGCGCGAAGGCTGCACCCATGGCAGTTCCCTTCGTTTGCAGGTATATGGTGTTGTCAAAAGTGAAGAAATTTCGACGAAGTGCAATCATCATGATTTCGACAATGAAGTTCACTGGGGTCCTGGTCTAGGGAGGATTCAAGGTGAGCAATTCCCTGATGCGTTCAATTGCGTCATCTTGAGGAATACTGGTATATAGTGATTTAATGTCCATAGTAACCAGCAGTTGTTCCAATGGATTAAATTCTAGGTCTTCAAAGATGGTTATTGTATGAGTGGTGTCCCGGAGGGAGGTTGGAGTTTGAATGCTGATCGGTTGCAGAAAAGTGTCTACAAATTTGCATAGTGGTTCAATGATTGAGCCGCATCCTGAAACTATCGGTCGTCCTGGTGGGTTTGTGGAGTCTTTGTGTATTTTGGGCAAAGAATAGAAGCACAGGGTCCTGCCAGCTGGTTTTACTAGGTATTCCGCTTCTTTTTGCGAGATCCACTCGCATTGTAATGCAAAATTTACAGATTCCGATATTTCTTGTGATATTTCCCGATTAGGGTCTTTGCGAAGTAATGAGTAGCTTTCTCGGTCGTCAAGTAGTGCTAGAGCCATGTTTTTGTATTGGTCTATGGTCATGATCACTAGACCTCCCCCTTTGTCCGATGGTTTGATAATGATGTTTTTGTTGGTTTGTAGCAATGTTAGTGCCTGTTTCTCAGCTAGAGACATATTATGTTTAATTTTGCTGGGTTTCTTTTGTAGGCGATCAAAATCTTCCAGCACGCATCTTTCAAATGTTAAGAGCTCGATAGGTATTTGGCCATCAGATGGGGTGAATGACGATGGATTATGTAGTCCAGTGTCTTCATCTGTTTCCTCTGGTTCCAAATTGTGGTCATGGAAGAAAGTTCTTAGTCTGACTTTTCTTAAGAAAGTCCGTATCTCCATTTCGGAGTCATACCAGTCAGTCTGTGCTGTTGGCACAAAGGATAGGCCCTTGGTGAGCAGTGAGGTTTCTGCATCTGACAGCGAAATGTTAGCCAGATTGAAAATTGCAATTTTTTCAAGGTCTTCGGGTGGATCTAGTATCTCTGTCTGCGGCGTCTGGGACGTTGGTTTGTTCTTCCTCCGCGTGGTTGGAACCCCCATTGTGGCGGGCCCCATTGGGGGTTGCCAAACCCCCCACCCCCTAAAAAAGGAGAAAATGGGGATGGAGCAGGATATCAAAAGTTCGCTGGTGGTGGGCCTTGTGACCGAGGTTGTTGTCGAGATTGGTCATCCGAAGACGATCCACTGCTGGAGCCCGAGAAAGTTACGCCTCTTCTGCGATTCCTTCGGTTACCTTGTGGTGTGCCCTGATTTAGGTTGTTTAGGTAATTGTCGGAGATGTAAGGGTAAATTACTTCCAAGTTAAACTGTTTAGTGTCTTTCTGAAGTTTTGGGATTTTTCGGTTCAGGGTAGCGGTCTTGAAATCCTCAAATTGCTTGTTGATGTCTGTTAGTAGGTTCTTGGCATTGGTGATTACTGCGTTAGTAGAGAAGGTAGTTTCCTCAAGGTCAAGGTCTTTCTGAATATTTGAAGCGATTTGTGTTGCGGTATTGATGGTTAATACCATGAGGTCACGGCTACACTTGGTAGCCACGTAGCTAAAATTTGTCACGTATTCCTTGTCGTCTAAAAAGAGACATGGAGTGTTTCGAACGACCAGGCCACTAGGGAGCCACTGTCAACATCATGGGGGAACAGAAGTTTCTGAAGACGGGAGACATGAGAGACCTAACGCCGTTCAAGGTACGTATATTCCAGTGGGGAGTCAGCACATCATTGCCCCCACTTGGTCAGTTCTAGAGGTCCTTCTCGCACAATGGCAAGACAACTGACACCACCATCCATGTGCTGAGCCCAGTCAGCGGGAAATGTCTGCTCAGCTACCGGACAGTGAAGGCACTCGGCCTGATAGACATTCACTTCCAGGACAATGATGTAGTCTGGTGCAGTGCAGTAAAGAACCGGTGGGGGGTAAGATTATTGCCCACATGTCTGGGGTGCCAATGGGGAAAGAAATGGTCAAACAAGCACTCTCTGAGCTGTTTCAAGGAGTGGGAAAGCTGAAGGACACTGTGGTGTGGCCACACATCAACGGAAATATCAGTCCTGTCCCACAGCACCCCAGGAGAATAGGTTTCTCCCTACAGGAGGCTTTGTCCCGGGAACTGCAAGAGCTGATGGACACCAACAATGTTGAAAGGGCAACTGGTCCCACACTGTGGATCTCACCTTTGGTCATAGTGCCAAAAGAGGGAAACAAAATAAGACTGTGCATTGACATGCGAGTGGCCAACACCGCAATAGAGAGAGAGAGAGAGAGAGAGAGAGAGAGAGACATCCCAGGCCCAAAATAGAGGACATGCTGAACTGTGCCACCACATTTTCAAACTGGACCTCAACTAGGGGTACCACCAGCTGGAACAACATCCAGAGTCCAGGCTGTTCACAACGTTTGCCACCCACAACATTTATTCTTGTTACAAGCACCTGAATTTTAGAAAAGTGTCGGCCGCAGAAATTGTTCAGGAGGCCATCAGACAGCTACTAATCCCAGTGAAGTCGGCATTCAACTACTCTGATGACATCCTAGTTTCTGGGACATCCCAAGAAGAACATGATCAGGCACTCATGGCTGTGTGTGGCATCCTGAGCAAAGCCGGGCTCACACTGAACTATGAAAAATTCAACATCAGCAAGGACAAAATAAGTTTTTACGGCCACATATTCTCCAGCCAGGGGATATGATATGATATGGCATTTATAGCGCGCGTTTCAAGGCGCGAATGCAACCAGACCCCGAGAAGGTGCAAACCAACAGAGAGCTCCCGTGCCAACACAAGTAGCTGACGTCAGGTAATTCTTGGGAATGCAGGGTACTGCAGGTGTTACCTTCCAAGATATGCCATCACCACCGAACTGCTACAGAGACTACTGCAGAATAAATAACCATTTCAGGGTCTCAGGAATGTCAAAGAGCATTCAACACCATCAAGTGAGAGCTGGAAAATGTGATGCATCTAGCCTACTTCAACCTGGCATGCTGCACAGAGATTGTGGTTGATGCCAGCCCCGTGGGGGTGGGGGCCATCTTTGCCCAGCGGCAGGCACCTGAAGCACTGGCGAGCTTTAGTGTGGCTTGTACCAGCCGGGCACCCCATACTGAAAGTGCGTACTCGCAGGCGGAGAAGGAGAGTTTTCCCGCAGACTGGGCTTGCGAGTGCTTCCACCACTTTTTGATTGGGAAGAGGTTCATGCTTGTGACCGACCATCAAGCCCTCCTGTCACTGTTTGGCAACCAGAGGACAAAGATGCCACCTCGGATAGAGAGGTGGTGCATCCGCCTCAGAAGGTACAACTACATAATCCACAGACTAGGAGGGGACAACAATCCAGCCCACTACATCTCATGGCACCTGAGCCCGAAGCTACAGGCACCGAGAGAGTGAGATGCAGAGTATCTCTGCTATGTTGCTGAACGGGCCATGCTGCCGGCACTAACAATGGAAGAACTGATGTGGGCATCAAAAGCTGATCCATCCACCATCCTGGCCAGAGAACTGACAGGAAATAGAGCAAATGCCGAAAGTATACATGGAGCTAGCTGTGTACCAACAGGGGATACTGCTGAGAGGGTGTTGCCTTGTTATACCGTCCTCTCTATGGAGGGGCCTGGTACTATCAGCCCATGAAGGACAATGGGCAGTCGAAGCGACCAAGAAGATGCCCAGACAGACTATTTTGGTTCCCATTCATGGATGCCATGGATGCCACGGCAAAAGGGGTAGTGAGATAGTGTTTCCCATGCCAATGCACGGCCAAGAGTGATGCACCACTCCTGCTGCAAATAACAGTGATTCCTGAGAAAGTGTGGCACAGGGTCGCAATGGACTTTTACGGACCATTTGAAACTGGTGAATAACTGTGGGTGATCATGGATGAGTATTTGAGGTTTCCACTGGTGAAGAGGACAGCCTCCACAGTATTGACTCAGGTGGTGGGGGCCATAGAATGGGGCATTCCCCACACTGTTAAAACAGACAACGGGCCACCATTTAACAGCCAGGAGTTCCACAAACTAGCAAGACACCTAGGATTTGTGCACCATAAGATAACTATTTTATGGCCCCAGGCCAATGGCGTGGCGGAATGATTCATGTCGTCCTTAAAGAAGACAATACAGAAGGCCGTAATTGAAGGGTTACCAGTGCAACAAGCACTGTGTTGAAAGTTGCAACACTATAGGAACACGCCACATACCGTGACGGAGTGCAGCTAGGGACCTGATGAGGGTTTACCGTGCAATGACCCGACTACCTCAAGCTGAACGTATGGATCGGGCCCATGCATGAGAAACATAAACAAAGGAAGAAGATGTGCGTGAGAGAAAGAAGTGCACAGGGAACTAACAGACTGGGCGAGGAAGGCAAAAATGAAATTTTTTGGCAAAGGAGACAAGGTGCTAGTCAAGCAAAGGCTACAGAGGAAGACGGATTAGAGGTATGAGTGCATGCCTTTTCGGGTGATCATGGTAAAAGGGACAATGGTAACTGCCACCAACGGGAAGAAGGAAATTACCAGGAATGCGTAATTTTTTAAAGCACCTTATATCTGGGGATGAGAGGGTGGAGAACCAAGGTTATGGAGCGAGATGCAGACCACACGAGAGATGGGTCAAGAGGAAGGGGGAGCAGCTCAGCAGCAGAGTCCAGTGGCCCAGGAAAGTGAGACCAAGGAGGACGACTGGCCGTAACAAACCATCAAGAGACCCAGCAGACTGATTGAAGAAATATGAGATGGACGCAAAGAGATAAATGCGGGGGAGGTGTTGTGAAGGACTGAAAGTAAACGTACCCTTTAAGGGCATGTCATGTAAGGAGGAAGAGGAGTCGCCCAGAGTGGAAGCCTGGGGGGTTTTCAGTTTCAGTTTTCATTTTAGGAAAATGAATAGAGGTTGCACTATACCCACGTCTCTGTGACCTTCTTGAAACGGGGGGCTTTAGTCCCCCCTAACAGTCAGTGGTACAGAGGAAGAGGCAGATATAAACCTTGAGGTGTTGATGCATGCAGGCAGGTAGTACTCACAACCCGTAAGATCCTAATTGGTTTGTGGCTGTGTCATTTGAGTGTGCATGTTTTTCAGAGAGTAGAACGCAAGTTGAATCAAATGCATACCGGATCTTTAAAGCTGGTTTAGTCACCGGTGTGGGATGTGTGATAGAACAGAGATGTGAGCGGTGGCATTCTTTGGTTAATGTGGTACTTTGAAGGGAGATGGCTCCCATGCGTGAGGGTTAGCTGTGCAAGGAGTGTAAACTGGCAAGATATAGAGCCATGGGTCAGCTAGTGTGGCCAAAGAGAGAATAGGTTAGCCTGGATTTCCATCCTAGGATTTTATGGATTTTTATACCTAAGCACCAGCCAGCGAAACCTTAATATGTTACAAGTATTGCAAAACAATGCCCTCAGAACGGTTCCAAACATTCCTCGTTCCAACCACATCTCACAAGCTAGACGTAACACCAACAGGCTCCCAATACATGACAGGATCACATTCAGAACCTTATTGATCACCCACAAATGCCTGCCAAACTTTGCCCCTAAGTTTCTGGTGGACACATTCTCCAGAAAGCAATCCTGTCGACCTACCAGAACCAACTACCTACACTGCCTCAACATAACCAATATTAAATCGAATAAAGCTGGAGGATCCAGCTTCCCAGTGCTGGCAGCCAAGACTTGGAATTCTATGCCCTCTGCTCTAAGAGTCAAACCATCCTTTCAGTCATTCAGAAACAAGGTAAAATCTTGGCTCTTCTCCCAGCTTAATTAATGACGCCACTACACCCCTGTTTCCATACTGATGTCTATACTCTGTGCCCCATAAGGACCTTAGCCTAGATATGTCATTATAGGCATCTGCCCTCGGAGGTCTCACTCTAGAACTCCATCTACATCTGTTTAGAACATTGTATATATATATGTATATTACTTTGCTGTCAAGACGTTTTATGCGACTTGATCTGTAACACAAGTCAACGCTCTCCCAAGTTTCGCACTGCACTTCTCTGTCAATGTATGTATTCATCTGTCCTGGTAATACTATTACCAGATTGGAACAATTGTTTTACTGCAATTACTTTTTAATTATAGTTTGTTGTTCAACTGGTTTGTTATTTTGTTTATCTGTTGTCCATCGGGATGAATAATTCCTGTTGTCCCAGTTCCATTTAATCACAGCACAGAGAGACCAACCCGCCTAAGTTAGATCTCCCGCATCCATTGACTGGGGCGCTGTACACGGGCATGTGGCATGTTGGTGAAAGTACACACATAGGGTCCCATGGCTGTATCGTCCTGTTTTGCAGGTTGGCTCATTTGGTCACACCAAGCTATCTTTGGGCCCATGCATGCAGTGTTTATTAATAATGTAAAAAGGTCTGAGTCATACGGCATTAAGGTTGCACGTCCACACCGCTGGTTAACGTATCAGAGATGGGGACGTCCATTGGTTGAGGTTGGTCAAGGGTGCTGAGGTTTGATCTGGTCGTTTTGGGTGTCATGCTGATGTGTGATTTCAAGTGCAAGCTGTTAAGAGCTTTTTTTTTAAGTTAATTGGTTTGCCTCTGAGTGCAGACGTCTGGGCATTGAGATCCAGAGCTTGGTTGAGAGAAAAAAAGAGAAGGATGACCCTCAGATGCATTTTCAATTGAAAACTGGCATGGTTACCACAGTTGTTTTCCTGGATGGCAGTGGCTTGTAGAGGATGTGTTTCCTTGTGGAGGATTCCAGGCTCCTGCCGTGGAGGATGTGGTGGAATAAGCAAAGGGCTGTGAAGCGCATCCTTTATTTGATTGGGATCCAGTGGAACATTCAACTGGAGTGAAGTGTTCATAGCTCTTAAGCCTCTGAAGGAGGCTAACGGACGCATTTTGGACTCTTTGCAGCCTATTCGGTAAACAAGCAGGGAGATCTAAGGAAAGGGCTCAGCGCACAGCCTAGCCTGGAGAGTACACGTGCAGTGACAGCCAAGCTTATGCGCTTGAAGGCCAGATGAAGCATGGTGCCCTGATGGTTCTGAGTTTAAATAAGCAACTTCTTTCAATGACTTTTACCTGTGGTTCGAGTGTGAGGGGGCTGTCTGGGGTTTTTATCCATCGCTATCAGCTGTGGGCAGGATCCCATTTGTTCAGGCCAAAAGATTGTTGCAGGTTCCAAGGTGGTGGTGTTGCAAGTATCAGTTCGGTTTTTCTTCGATTACGTTTCAGTCTATTTGTTGTCGTCCATGAGTCGACATGCGCAGGGCACATGCTAAGATCTGGTGTAAGTGATGGAGTGTTACGTTTGTAGAGTATCTGGCTATTATATGCATAGTTGAAAAATGTGAGGCCTGAGGTTTTGTTGAGCCCCAAAAGCGGGGTCTTGTAGATATTGAAGAAAAGGGGACTAAGGGCCTCATTACACGGATGGCGGTAAGGGTTTACCGGTACCGGTATTTTACCGGTACCGGTAAATCCTTACCACCTTACTACGAGGTCCCTTTGCGGGTTGGGGAATTTAACGCCTGCTTTTTGCAGGCGTTAAAAACCAACCTGCAAAGGGACCCTGGGAGCTAATTACGGTACCGCAATTAGCGCCTTCCCCATTCCCATTGTGCCCTATGGGGCAAAAATGGGAATGGGGAAGGGCAATGGTGGAAGGAGGAATTACCGCCCCGCCAACCTTGGAATGGGGTGGTAATTCCCCTTTCCACCAAGGTGGTGCCGGTATTTTACCGACATGAACCATGGCGTTAATAGCGCCATGGTTCTCCGCCATCCGTGTAATGAGGCCCTAAGTCTGGCTCTTTGGAAGCACAACAGGTAAGGATGTGGATAAGTGACTTGAAAGGGGTTACTTGTGTGTTTTCTGTCCAGTGAGAGTGTAGGATGTGACCGAGCAAAATATGGTTTCTTTCAATCTGATGTCCTCCAATCTTTTCAGCAAAATGTCATGGCTGATACTGTTGAATGCACTCTGATATAATTAACAAACACAATAGAAAACAGCAAAGTAAACTGTGAAACAAAAGGCTTCTGCAATCCCACAGTCTCCTTTCTCAGGTTCTGTCTGTGTACAGTGTGAAGGTCTGGACACCCAAATGGTAGGATTCCAAGGTTGGGTTCGGGTCTGAGGTCTTACATAACAAAAGGAGGGCACTTCTCTTAATCAAAAATGGATCACGATGGATCAAACAGCACAGTTTATCTCCTCTAGAAGGAGTGCCCCAGTCCTGATTTCAAAGGTCCAAGTCCTGTTCTATAAAACAGGGTTCTTGAGGGTCCCCCACAGGAGAGTGTTTACCAAAGTCAATCACATTTCCAGGGCACTTCTTTAGCTGTGGTGGGGCAGGGCCCACCAAGAGCCTGCCCATAGCTCCAAGCACTGTACATTGGCTGCATGACCACCTGGGATGGGTAAAGACCTCAGGTGGCCATTGGACCACTCATGTCATCAGGGTCAAGCTATGAGCAGATGCATTGTCCCCCCTCCTGCAATATGGGTCTCTTTTAGCTGTCCCACCAGGAACAGCTCTGATAATCATTTCTCCCTACCTGGATTGGTACAGGCAGAATTTTCCCTGACTCTACCTGGATACTAATGTTATGGCCCCACGGTAGAGCTGATGGCTTACTCGGTGTCACCCTAGTCTGAACCCCACCCTTTCTTTGTACTTTTGCTGGTCAAGGGGATACAGCGCCTCTGCTTTGCTCAACAAACAAATGCAATATAAAGCCACCAACTCGCTCAATAAGCTTAAGGTGACTCGCTTCAGCAACCTTTCTAGTACTCTGCGACTGGTCCCTGACAGCTGCTTTGTCCAGGCACTCAGCAGGCATTCTAACTTGGCCTGAATTCTCCCCATGGCACTAGATCACAATAACCCTGCTGGTCTGTAGATCTACCCTCAGGAAACTCTCTGGTCTTTACACTCCAGTGTCTGCCTTCTTCTACCTTCTCCTCCAGTTATTGCACCTCCAGCACCTCTCCTGCATCAGCTGTTACTCCCCTAGCTTCTCCTTCGTCAGTTCCAACTTCTCCTCCTCCTTCTGTTCTTACTCTGCCTCCTCCTTACTCTCTGCTCCTCCTGCTCTTCTGTTCCTATGTCCTCCTCCGAGGATTCTCTTTCTTTTCTCTTGCTGGCTCGTCCTCCTTCTCCAATCAATTTCCAGCTCTCCTCTTTATAACACAAGCTGTCAGGAACTCTGTCTTCTCCCTCGCAAAGTTAGAGGAGCGTGTCTACTTTTCATACTTTGGGGAATAGGGTGCTTGACGCAATAATAGATCTGATTGGTTGCCCTGTTCCATCCTGATTTTCCCTGGCACTGATTGGCCCTAGCACCTTGTGCCCACCATCTCCGCTTGTGTGCAACCCCGACCCCCTAATTCAGGGTGAGGGGAATTGCCTACTGCTAGGCTGCTGACCTAGTGATCTGCCTGGGAAGTTGAAGATGAACCATATCTCCATTCTCTGATCATATGTTTTGAACTGGACTCTGCAGTTTGCTATTGCACATCCAGAGGAATGCCTGATCTATGTCCCTGATGTATAGTTTGCTTTATAGTTCAGTCAGCAAAGCATGGCAGACTTTTTTCTTCAGGCAAAGGTAATTTTGGGACTCCCACTCACAGTATGGCAAACCTTAAGCGGCATGTTTATGTATGTGTGTATGTAAGCATTCTAAATTGACACTGGATTCTCCGACTACCCTCTGTAGGAGGCACCTGTGTTTTTTTGTCTCTCTAGCCAACATTGGGAGGTCTGGGGGAGCTCCACTAGATTCCCCTCTTACTACCTCCAGGGGTTGCATCATGGACCAGAGGATTCCCCTATACCTAGAGTTTCCCCAAATGCCTTGGCTGGTTTGGCCACAATGAATTCAACAGAATAGATAAACATCTCAAGGCTTTTGCAGTGCCTTTCGGGTTGGCTATGGGTTTTTGAGAAGAGGGTTGACAAAAGGTGTTTTGAAGGCACACCGGATAATGTCTTGCTCTATGTATGAGTTGAGGAGGGAGTAGAATTAGGGGGGAGTTCAGGCTGCGGTGCTCTCTCTTTGTAGATGCCGGTGAGGGTAGGTGGATGCCGGCGAACCTACTCGATTACAGCCGTTCACTGTGGTTAAGAAATCATGTGTAGACAAGCTACAGAAGGCGCTCTCTGACGGTAATGGTGCACTGCTTGCTTCTATTTCCAGTCCTGAGATTAGCAGTGTTGGTCTTTCCTTGTCTAAGTGGTCCTGGTTTGGTCAGAATTTGGTGCTGATCTGTACTGAGATGGATTTGCAAAGATCTTGGATGGTGTTAGTGCTGTATAACAGAATGAAGGATTCTTGAATTTGTGGATAATTTTGAACATTTCCTTCTGGCCATTTAGTGATGACTCTTTCTGACTCTAACATTCTTAATATAGGAGTACAGCAAGAGATCCAGGCCTCCCCTCCAACCTGGAAGTTGATGTGGCTGTACACAATAAACCAGGACAAGGAAGCCCTATTTAATTTCCTTGTTATGATGTGTAATAAATGTAGGCTTATGTGAAGAAAGCTACACCTCGCTGATGCCCAATGAGTCTGAAACATGCCTGGGTTTGTTTGTGGTCTTGTGCAGATGGGGGGTTGCCAGGAGCAATGGCAGTGGATATGATTCACTCAAAACCTTCCAGCCATCATTCTTCAGTTTTAAAAAAAGTTATCCTGATCAAGACAAGAATGCACAGATGTGGTTTCAGAGCCCCCTTGGAGAGTATTGGCTGGACTGGTGGTCATGTCTGCTTCAGCCTGGAATGTCTGGCTTGATTGGGCACTGTGGCTGGGCTGGCAGGGAGTGTTTGGAGAAAAGACGATCACCTGACAGTCTTTGAGTAGCCACATAGTACAAGACAATACATATTATGTGGTCAACACATGCTGGCTGCTCAATATAACTCCCCAATCACCTGCACATTGCCTGTCAACAGAACACACATTCGCAGATGGAGGCAGCCCCGTGATGTTGGGTCTGTCACCTGATGTTGGTGCAGCCATGTCAGGTCCACTGATGCCCTGCATCAGAACTATCTTCAGCTTGCAGGCTACTTACTCCTCCATTGGTGTGAGGGTGGTATCGCTCAATGGGTCTCCCTCTGTGACATTGGCCTGGCCCGGAGGTCTGCATCTTCTCTTTGATACGTCTCTTCATATCTCCCCAACATTTCTTTTCTTTGGTGGTCTGCACTGCTATTGCAAGGGCATTCACATTTTAGAGGAACTCTTCCTAGCAAGGCTGGCTCTCTGACTTTGTTGATTGCCCTGTCTCTCTTTGCAGTCTGCCATGATATTCGCAATCCGATCTAGCCCATTCTGGGTTTTTGGCATGATGGTCCTTTTCACTGTCTTCCCCGTCATCATTGCTATGGTTGCTGTCTCCAGGCTGTGCAAGGTCCTGGATGTGTGTGCAAGCCTTCCCAATGCTCTTCTGGTGGATGTTGCTTTTTAGGACACTGCTTTCCGGTCTTTCTGTACTTTTTGCACATGTTTGGTGCCTCTGACATTCTGGACACTTTTTGACACAGCGCCATGCGCCTTTATGCATTAGCACTTTTTTGAGCGCATCTGTTAGATGCACCAGTAATATATGTATTAAGTTACTATGTTATATGTTCACAACCTTTGCGCTTTTCTCGGATTGCTGCATGTGAGGCATTATTTGGTGATTTTTTTACTGATATGTGCAGGTGCATCTTTGCGCCATTTTTGCATCTCCTTGAGAGGCCCATTTTTTGATAATCTGGCCAAGTGTTTGGTTAAGCCCATTTCTCCAATTGCATCAACTAAGCGACCAGACTAGGCATGCTCAATTTCCCCACAAGTGGCCAATACATTTTTGAGAATGACTCCCTTTCTAAATTCAGTGACCCCCAAATAGGTGTGAGTCATTCAAGGGTGCAAACATTTTGTGGATACTCCACTCCCGGGAAAGGTAACTGGTAATCCTCACGAACATGACATTGGACTTCAACTACAGCTAGACCCCACTCATAATGATCATTCCTATGTCAGCCTGCGTGTCCTTCCCCCTCACACTCTAGTCCTCATCTTTCTATCCACTGCCCTTCATTCATCTGCTCTTTGTGCTGACCACTTTCCCTTGCACCACTAACATATCCACCTCACCACCCTAGTTCCCTTCTTCTGTTCTCCCCCTTCATCGATTACCAGAAGGAATTCAGAACAGCCCTCCCTTGAAGCCCTTTCACCTTCACATGTCCACCCTACTGTGCTCACCTTCACAAATGTAATGACACACTTGCTATCTCCCTTGACTGTCACTGCACTGCTTGTTTCTTCATCTCCTGCTCATGCCTTAATACCTGGTTCTTCTCAGTCATCCATCAGTTGAGGACAACCGTGCACCTCCACCTATGCTGCAGACTCAAAAATCACACCCTTGCTATTCTCACCTTGCCGAATGTACAGCCCTTGTCTCTGAAAAAGCCTCCTTCTGCACTCATCTTGTAACTGCTCTCTGCTCACACCCCCATAAACTACCCATAATCATCCAGGCCATGCTTTCCCCTCCTATAATGCTCATTATCCTCCTTCTATGCTGACAACTTTGCCTCTTCTCCCCAAAGATCACTTAAATCCGTGACACCCTGTGCACCCTCTCTCTCCCAACCCATCCCTCCAACTCTCCACCTCCTGACTTCCTCACCCTATCCTCATTATTCTACTTCCCTCCTGCCACACTGACCCATCCTCTGCTCAGCCATCCTATCCTGTACTCCCATTCACCCCTTTGCACAACGCATTATTATAGCGCTTGCACCTGTTACCTTCTTCTACTTTCCCCTCGCTCTTCAACCCATCTCTCTCAACAGACATTTTCACTCCCACCACTCAATAGCAACTGTCAATTTTGAAAACAGCTGGTTACACAATTCCTTTTATTCTCCTGAAAAAACTAGAAATAGTTATTACCTCTCTCTCTCGATATAAAAAAGGGAAACGTCTGGATATGTGTGTGTGTCTGTTCGAAATGTTCAGCATACTTCATAACATGCTACAAACCTGAAATGTGGCATGTGGGTAGGTTCCATGGTGTAGACAATGTAACAAGTATAAAATATACCTTTTTCTGATTTCTTTATTTTTAAGCGGTCTGCAATGCTTACCCCTGCCATATGGCTCTTCGCGCTGTAGTTCTGCTGTAGTTCTACGTTCATTGGCTTAGTACATTAAATAAACTTCAAACTAGGACTGGAGTAGGAATTACTGTGCAAAGCATGTGCACACCCGCTAGTTTAGAATAAGTCTCTCTTTCTATTTCACAAATAACAGCTCCCACTATTCTGGTCTCAGAAACACTTTTAATTAGAGTGCTCTAATAATCTGGTGAGTCAGTTAACAAGTTATTCATTTTTGACTTCGCTAACGAATTGGTGGCTGGAGTAGAAGACATTTGTTATCTAATTCACACTATGAAGTCATATGTTGAGTTTTGAACCTAAGAAATATGAAAGTGAATAAAGAGGAATATTTGTACATGGATTTTAACAGGAGTAGAAGGGTTAACCCCAGCATTTGTGTGGGTGAAATTAACATGAATAGGGTGCATGTCTTTGACTATCTGGTCATGAGATTTTCCAATAAAAACTACTGGTCAGCCCACAGCGCAAAAATAACAGCTATGTTAAATCAGTCAGATTCTGGGCTTTCACACTTCTCTTTCTGTGCGATTGGGGAGCAGTCTCTCCCACAATAACGTCTCGGGAGATTGCTCAGGCCCTCATTACAAGTTTGCCAGTGTCCGGCCGGTAATTCTGGCGTGATTCCGGCAAACTGACCTACTGTTTACTGCTGCCAAATATCCTAGAATTTCTGGGATATTACAGGTGGCGGAAAGGACGGTGAAATGCCATTTCATGGAGCCTCATAGGACTGCATGGAGGGGATTGCCAGTATGTTCGGCACCGGTAATACCAATGATGGAAATAAAGACTGTTTTTTGACAGTGGTGGCCTGTTTTACCTCCATCCCAAGTCCTGGAAAATTGGCAGTCATGGAATTGTCAGCAATTTTCCCAGACCGGCAAACCTATAATGACAACCAATGTCTTGATTGCCCCTATAAATAAAATCCTTGGCTAATAAAAAAGGGCTTAACCAAGGTTGCCTTCAGCCATTCGATTTAAAGGCAATGGGCCTCATTCCGAGGTTGGAGGTAAGTACCGGTCGTTTCCGGCATGACGTAAAGTACGACTCCGCCAAGGTTACAGACCGCTAATTGCGTCCCATTCCGACCTCGCGGACACGCTCTTTTCGCCATGCCGGAAAAGTACCTAGCGGCATGCCGCAAAACCCCCCGAAAAACCCCTACCGGCCTGCTGCGACAAGTACATTACAACACCGCCATGGAAGCAGCAGCGACAGTAAATAACGGGGACCGTAATTTACGGATCCCGTAAATTACGGTCACCGCTAAACAACGGAACCGGAAATTACGTCATCGCACAGGAACGGGAAGGAGCGCGGCGGCCATCTATAAAAACACAATCCATAGCCATCCTCATCAGGCAGCACCCTCGGGAGCAATCCGAAGTTGGGGAAAGCATCAGGAACCCAGGAACTATGCCTAAAGCACCTAAGAAGTCTGCGGACCGGTTCCGCAAGAAGCGATTCTGCCCTGATGAGCTTCAGGTCATGGTGGACCACCTGGCAGAACACGCTGACGTGGTGTTCAGCCCAGACATGCGGAGGGACTCCACTATCCGCAAAAAGAACATCTGGGCAGAAACCGCCCAAAGGGTGAGCGCTGTAGGCTCCACCCATCGCACCCCCAAGGACTGCCGCAAGCGGTGGGATGACTTGCGGGTGCGGGTGCGGGGACTCCTCACTGCCAACAGGAGTCAGGCCATGCAGACTGGAGGGGGCCCAAATTCCCTGTGCAACTTGAGGCATGGGAGGAGACATGCGCCGCAATGATTGGCACGGAATGCATAGAGGGCATCAGTGAAATGGACTGCGGGGCAACGTCGTCTGCCGATGGAGGTGAGTGTCCAAAGTCAACACTGCCAATGGCAATTGCATGATGTAGACTCCCCCAAAGGCACCTTGTCATGTAGCCACCCCCCCCATCCAACTAATGCAGAGTCAACTGCAACGCAATCAAGGGCCAACTGCAAGTACATAACACACATCAGCCATAGTGCAGTAACTTGCACATTCCATCATGCACATTGTGCATCAGGTTCGGCAGTGTGTGTGCCAGACTGCACATTACTATGGCAGGATGAGTCACTCCGACACATGCGTACACATGCGTACATTCAATTCACATTAATATGTACTAGTACTGTTGCAACGCCCATAGGGCCACAAACCCCAAATTACAGAAATGTTAATGCAGCGATCTATGCAATTAGCGCATCATACAATCACTCATGTTGTCCCTCTCCTCTACCCCCACAGGCACCGATCATGACAGCGGGGATACCCAGACGACCCGTCCATCCACCTCCACGTGCAGAGGCCGGTCCCGGAGCATTCCCGCACGGAATAAGAAAACCACCCAGGCACCACAAACGCCAGTGGAGGATACACCACCACAATCCCTCCCTGCCTCGGCACCTGCCACATTAGACACCCCAAGGTCGGCAGAATCAAGCATTGCTGGGGAGTTGGCAGCTACGGCCACCCAGGAGAATGTGGACAGCCCCTTATCGATCTGTGGTGCCACTGAGGAGGACTTTTACCCCACAGTCCACACCCCGGAGCCCACCAATGTCCCCCTGCCATCAAGCAGTGACTCTGTGGAGCAGGAAACACCTGGACGTAGTGCTCCGGCAGATCCTCGACCTATTCCACAAGTTGAGGCCATGCCAGGGCAGGTAGGCCCAAGACCCGCCAGGAATGTACCTACATACATTGATGAACCACGTGCACATCAGCTGACGGACCTCATCAATGCCTTCATGGAGGAAACCCGCCAGGGCAGGGTGGAGTGGGTGGATGAGCTAAGGCAGATGCGTCAGGCGGTCACTGACAGCAGCAATAGGTTGTGTGCGGTCCTGGGACGCATCGCGGATGCCCTGGAGGCTGCACCTCCCACACGACAGCCCCAGCGGGAGGACACACCGTCACAGTGCTCCTCCACCCAGACCAGCCCGCTCCGACGCTCAATGCGTACATTGCGCCGGCCCAACATGGATCCCCCTGGCTCTGGGGGCACGCCTTGAACATGCTGGCACACACATGTGGCCTATGTTGGCCTCATGGCACTATTCTGGGGTTGTTGTGGGTGAGGGGGAGGGGAGTGAGGGTGTGTTTGGGAGTTGGGGGGAGGGGCGGGTGGTGGAGGTTTTGTTGTACACGTTTCATGTCAATTATTCAATACACTGGTTGTTCATAATGTAAAACGGAGTGGACATTGATCATTGCGCAGGTGTCATTTGATGTCTCACGGTGCATGGAAGGCAACATTTGCTTCCTGGGGAATCCGTGGTAGGTATATGTAGTCCCTTGTGTGCTTGAGGAGGGCATCCAGCTCTTGGTTCAGTATCCGGGTAAATAAGGGTTGTGATATACCATGCATGTGCCCCACTGTGTGCTGGTAGGTGCCTGTGGCAAGGAAGTGGAGCACAGTCACTACCTTCAGTGGAGGGGGGATGGCAGAGCTTTATTCAATGAAACTCACTATGTCGTCATGTATCAGGTCCACTATGGTGGTGATGGTGTCATGGTCAAGCCGGTACAGGGTGTGGATCTGATGTGGTGTTAGGTTGAAGGAGGTGGCTCAGATGCGAGGGATTGGGGGCTGCCGGCGTGGTAACGGTGGATGCACTGGTGGTGCATGCTGGGCCTGTCTCACCCTCCGTCTCCTCCTGTGTGTCCTCTGTGGTTGGGGCTGTGGTTGTTGTTGTTACTGCCTTGCAAGCAAGGCCTCCTGCTCCAGTTGTGCCACTACTATTGGTATCATCTTGGTGTGGGAGAGGGTGTGGTGTGTGGGTATGCTAATTTTGTGCTGTGCCAGACTCCATTGGCTACACCTGTGCTGATTGTGTGCACCTGTGGCTGTGGAAACCACTGCTCTGTGTTCTTAACTCCTTCTCTGAGATGCCTGTATGTACTCCATGCCGGTAAGGTACTTTACGGCCTTAAGGAGACCGTTATTTACGTGTGCTCCTTATGGTGTGCGCGCGCGACCCAAGACCGTAAATTACGGCATTGTTGTTTACGGTGCAGTAATTTACGGTCTGAAGGGTCGGAATGGCATGGAGCGGAAATCCATGCCGGTAAATCATTACCGGCATGGTTTGTACCTTACCTCCAACCTCGGAATGAGGCCCAATGTGTGTCTCTTCAAATCTGTTCCTTGCACTAAAAACAAGCATTGGCAAAGACAAAAATGTTTCTTGCATTTGGGCATTAGAAAGGCATTTTACAGTTACTGACATGAAATGCGCAGGTACTGACGCAATTTTGCAGCTTTTGCCATCTTATAGCCAGGTAGTACCATTGTGGCAGTGCTTTGCAAATGCCTATCCTGTGCATACACACAATCTGAAACTGTTGAATGCGCCAATGGTTGTTATTTTAAATAGAATTGATTGAAATAGACATTTGTTTTATTTAGATACTGTCTTGATAGTTCACCTGTCTTATAGCTCAGCAGAAGATGTGACGAAGGAATGTAATTAACAGAGACGCATGTTATAGGAGTCTAACCCAGGTGCATGGTGAGCGCTCTCTCCGGTTTTATAGAATGCCCTCATCCGGTGGCTCAGACTAGATCCTGTGATCAACTCTAATCCTGGTGAGGCTATGAGTCTGGTCTTCTGTCCTGCTGTCTTTGTTGCAGTGTCTCGCACCTGCTGAAATGGTTGAGTTGAGATTGCGGTGTATCGTGGGGGTTGGTGACACATTTGGTGTTACAAGACGAATCTGGATTCATCGAATATGACTTTGCGAGCCTGACATGCCTCCAGGCATTTACTCAGTTCCCCAGTTGGATGGTAAAGGGGGCTAGTAAAATAAAAGTCTGAAAGGCATTTTAAGTGTTGGCTCCACCTACTCCCCGTCTCGTCCTACTTCATCCCACTCGTCTGACTCATATTGCATTTCCATCTAGTTCTTGATTGAGTGCCCTATTAACAACATTTGGAACATACCATTTTTGTTGTTGCCAATTGAAGAAAGTGGGTGAAGCAAGTTTTGGGGACTGGGGCCCCAAGAACTAGAACATAATCCCTCTTCATCTCAAACAGTCCACCACACTGCAACAATTCGGAAAACATCTTAAAACCTTTCTTTTTGATGTCTAATCTCTACTTGATGCCCTGAGATCATTGGCTACCCCTCAGGACGTGTTAGTCGTCATGGTGGCTACTTTCTTCCCTCCTTCTAGTTTATGTTTTATGTCTGTATATGTTCATGTAAGCGTCCTGAGACCTTCGGGTGAGTGATTGCGCCATATAAGAAACTCCTTAGTTAGTTAGTTAGGCTTCCCGCCAGGGATGAAATCTGGTCTAAGACATGCCCTGATCATGCTTATGTAAATTAAGGGCAAGGAAGCTCATCATTAAATTAATGTTCAATCAGTTGCCATTTGCAGGAAACAGAAACCAGTGGAATAATGCCAAGGACATAACATGCTCTTATGACAACATCTCTTTTAGAAACTAGCATGCATGTTTTGTTTTTTGCCCTTGGTATAAACTACCCCAGCAAAGATACCTGATACCCCTTTTAAAGATTTAAGGTTTTTGGCAGTGCAGAGTGGCCTGTTGCTACCTAAGGCTAGCTAGTGACTATCAAGTATGTTGGAGTTTAGAGCATTCTTTATCCAATATTATTAAGGATCAGGGATATGAAACTGTCCTTGCACGATCAAAGCACCATCTGACGAGTTGAGGAAATCAGAGCAAAGGGCTGTGTGTAATATGCACCACTTTATATAATGCATTTGCAATATCTGTTTTTTAGAATTTATTGAAACTATGTATATTGAACTGTGCTCTGAGGATCTGAGTGTTTTTTGTAATGTTAATCGTAATAAGTTATGCAATGTTGGAATGTGTTTTGTGCTGATACTTTTAAGGAGTTTATTTTCTGAATAAAGATTAATATTAATTGATTGATTATCTTCACAGCGTATAGTTTTAGGAGATGTAAACCATTGGCTTGAGTGTTCCGATGATAAGAAACTGAGCCTTCAAATTCTCTTGATGATTTAGGATTAAAAGACTTTACAAATGTCCCTTCCCATGAAGCTGGTCGTACCTTGAATCAGTTCTCGACTGCATCTGAACGTTCTCTGTCTAGAATCTGGTCAGAACAGCCTGGCTATTATATTTGAGCTCTTGCATAATTCTACATGTCAATCAACAAGTACCAAACCTTGAGTGATAGAAGAACGACCATGGAGGTTAGTCACAAGGGAAGCAGTCCAAGATAAACTCCCTAAACTCCCAATAGAAGACTGGATCTACTCCTGTCGTAATAACAGTACCATGGGAAATACAAATAATGATTCTCTTAGCACTTTTGCACAATGTTCGATAAGCTTGCAGCATTGAAGAAACAGGCATTAACACGAAGAGCATTTAGCTCACAGGAGCTTAACCAGGTATGCAGGAAAGTTAGACATTTGGAGATAAATTGGCATAGGACCCATGACTCAGGCTTTGAAATCCAATATAAAAACAACTTTGTTTTTTATTTTAAAAAAAAATTCATTCTTCAAATTAAACCTTCTTTTCTGTAATTTAATGTGATGTATAATGTAATCTAATGAGCATTTGTATAACGCCTTTCACCAATGATATCGTTTCAATGCGCTGCAGGTTGAACGCCCCTGGGGGTCCGAAGTCCGAAGTATGGGAAATTCGCCAGTGAGTTATATAATGCGTGTGTGCATTTTAACCGAAATGAAGGTTGGTAGGGCTGGCGAAGTCCCTGCTAGTTACCCATGCTGGGCAGGCATGTGGGTGGGTGCATAGAGGTAGTCAGGAGAGAATATGAGAGAAACAATATGTTGACACCTAAACCGAATTTTGTCATGGGGGATAGCTGTGGTCTAATGGCAGAGGTGCTATGCAGAGTATGTGAGGCAGGAGAGGTATTACGTGTACAGCTAGACCGGATTTTGTCATGGGGGATAGCTGCATTATGGTGGCAGTGCTGTGCAGAGTATGTGAAGCGGGCGACATTATGTGTACAGCTAGACCAGATTTAATCATCATGGTATCTCCATTCAAATGGCAGAGGTGCTGTGAGGACTATGTGAAGCAGGGGGCGACAATATGTTTACAGGTAGACCAGATATTGTCATGGGGGATAGCTGCATTCTAATGGCAGAGGAGCTGTGCAGAGTATGTGCAGGAGGACAGACATTATGGGCCCGATTCATGAAATGTGGCACAGAAATGGCGCAAGTGCCACGCGGTGGAGAAAGAACCTGTGCGAGCCACGGCGCAGAAAAAACATTGCATGCCACGCATATTCACGGATTCCAAGACGCATTACTAGTCATCGCACAAGTCACAACAAACTGCTCGAGGAATGCCCACAACATGCCCCCACACACACCAAAAAGCAAGCCAAAGGACTAACATGGTGCAAGCCTCCGCACCACCCCTGGCCCAGCATCCAGTACCTCAGCATCCAGTCCCCCAGCAAAATCGTGCGTCTCACCTCGCAATCCAAGGCCGCACCACAGAGAAAATATGTGCCCTCCCTCGCAAGCCCAGGCTGCACCCCGCCAAAATAGCGTGCCTCCCCTTATAATCCCAGGCGGCACCCCAGAGAAAACACGTGCCCTCCCTCGAAAGCACAGGTTGCACCCCAGCGATAAGGTGCACCCCCTCGTAAGTGGAGGCTACACCCCCAGCACCCATCCTGTCTACATACCCCCTACTGCACATGAACCACTGTAGTCCACACACCACCCCCAAGCCCCCTCACCTGTGACACCAACCACAGTTATCCCCCTCCAGACTGGACACTACCCTCCAGGTCCCCCTCACCTGTGACACCACCCACAGGCAGCCCCCTCCAGACTGGACACGACCCACAGGCAGCCACCTCCAGACTGGAACCCACCCCCAGTCCCCCTCACCTGTGACACCACCCACAGGCAGCCCCCTCCAGACTGGACACCACCCCCAGGCCCCCTAAGATGTGACACCACCCACAGGCAGCCTCCTCCAGACTGGACCCCCCCACAGGCAGCCCCCCTCACCTGTGACACCACCCACAGGCAGCACCCTCCATAATGGACACCACCCCAGCCCCCCCCACCTGTGACACCACCCACAGGCAGCCCCCTCCAGATGGGACACACACACAGGCAGCCCCCTCCAGACTGGACACCCCCACAAGAAGCCCAATCCAGACTGGACACCCCCACAGGCAACCCCCTCCAGATGGGACCCCCCCCACAGGCAGCCCCCTCCAGACTGGACACCGCCCCGAACCCCCCACACCTTTGTCAACACCCACAGACAGCCCCTTCCAGACTGGATACTGCCCCCGCCATCTGTGACACCACCCACAGGCAACCCCCTCCAGACTGGACACCCCCCACAGGCAGCCCCCTCATCTGTGAGACCACCCACAGGCAGCCCCCTCCAGACTGGACATCACCCCTAGCCCCCCTCACCTGTGACACCACCCACAGGCAGCCCCCTCCAGACGGGAGAACCACCTCGTGCAGCCCCATCCAGACTGGACACCGCCCACAGGCAGCCCCCTCGAGACTGGACACCACCCCTCCGAACCCTTTCACCTGTGACACCACCCATAGGCAGCCCCCTCCAGACTGGACACCACCCCCCAAGGGCGGCCCCTCTCACCTGTGACACCACTCACAGGCAGCTTCCTCCAGATGGGACACCCCCCACAGGCAGCCCCCTCCAGACTGGACGCCACCCCGAGCCCACCTCACCTGTGACACCAACCATAGGCAGCACCTACCAGTGATGGCCAGTCACACATTCCCCTCTTTGGCACATACACATGAACATCATGCATGCACATGACGCTGGTAACACTACCTCAACTGTCACACTTGTCACACTGGCATGTCTCAGACACAAGTAACAAAACATGTGCACTGTCTGAAAGGCAGCACTACAACACACAATGCAAGTGATATCTGATTCAAAATACATATCGTCTGAATGCACACATGGAGAGCAATGTCTGGGGCATGCACGCAGACATCTGTCTCAGAGGCATACTTGCTGCAAGCCTAAGGGCCTCACTGCCAACATGCAGCAACATGCACATGCACCATAGAGCACTGCACCACACCGATACTCACCAGTGGACTCCAGTCCTTCACGTAAGTCACAGACCTTGGTGTGCAGTGCCAGGTAAAACTTCTCCAGGACCCGCATGTTGGTATTTGACATCCGGCACCTGCGCTCACTGTGCACCTCAGCGGTGGCACCGGTCTGGATGTAGCACAAGGCCTTGCTTTGGGTCCTGGATTTCAGGTCCTCCCAGCGGTTGTGCACTATCTTGAAGGTGGCCGATGCCACCCCCTCCACTTGGATGGCATCCGTTATCTCGTCCCAGATCTGCTGACGTCCTTCCTTGCTGCGTTGCATCAGTGGGTTGAAGAGGGCATCATAATGCTCCAGGACCTTCTCCACCAGGATGTTAACTTCCCTGGCAGTGGAGTTGACAGCCCTCTGCCTTGCTGTCATGGGGTTGCCGCTCGAGTCTGAAGAAGATGGTGCAGACATGGCAACCACGGAGGAAGGTTTGGGTGGGCAAGGTGGTCCTGGAGCTGGTCTGTGGAGCGGAGCTTGTGGTATGGCACGGTGGGAGTCCGATGAAGCAGCTGAGGTGGTCACATGGCCATGGACAGGAGCACTGGCAATGGCTGGGCAGCAGGCACTCTAAAAGCAGTGCAGATGAGCAGCAGGCACACACACTGGACAGGCAGCAGCATATGGCTATGTAGGAGGCAGCACAGGGCAGTAGGAGGCAGGTAAATAGGCACAGAGGCAGGAGCATGGGTCTTCCGTGTATTATTTGGATGGCAGCCGGAAACAGATTGATGGGACTTTTCGTGTAAAAAATGAGCGTGGACACATGAAATCCGTGGAAAAGCCTGCAGCTTTTAACTTACGTGATACGCTCTGTGTGCTGGCGTTGAGCATGTCATAATCGGGGCAACATAAGTACATGTAGAAGAAACTCTGACCATGCATGCGAAGGTGAGGAGACGGACGAGTGGAGTACTCCGAATTTTGGGGTGGCATGCAATCCGTTCACTTCAGGGACCATAGGTACTTCTTATTTTCGTGGGGGATTTGCCTGAATGTGCATACAGGCGCCTACTTTAGGCTTTTTTGATGCTAACAGTGAATTGCCTATGCATTTTAGGTACTCTGGGTGCCCCTGTGTATTGCTTACCTCTATTCTTACCTTTAGTGTAGCTTGCTAGGGTTTGCATATGCATTTTTTGTGTTGCTGGGGTCCACTGCATATCACGTACTGCTTTTTCTTTTTCTGGAAGCTATCCTGGTATTGCATACGCATTTAAAAAAAATGTTGGTGTGCCTGTGCATTACGCATCCCATACTTTTGACACCTGGGGTACTTTTGAGCCTTGCAGGACCACAGAAGTATGTCTCCCATCACGTACACTACCCCCTCACTCTAATTTCCCAGGACAATTCCTTGTTGTTCCTTCCATTGTTCACTTACACCTGGAACATGAGTGGTAAGGCCCCAAGAGGGAAAGCAGGAAGAGGTGGCCAGGGTCATGGATGTCCTGCAGAATCAGCTGTCCCAGCCCAAAGGGTCCAGGGACGTGCAGCTGAAGCAGCTGTCCAAGCCCAAAGGGTCCAGGGACGTGCAGCTGAAGCAGCTATCCCAGCCATGAAGGGTAAGGGACTTGCAGCTGGAATAGCTGCCCCAGCCCCGAAGGGTAAGGGACATGCAGCTGGAGCAGCTGTCCCAGCCCCGAAGGGCAAGGCATGTGCATCTGGTGCAGTTGTCCCAGCCCCAAAGGGTAAGGGACCTGCAGCTGATGCAGCTGTCCCAGCCCCACGGGGTAATGCCATGCCCCAGGTCACTATAGGTTCAGCATCTGGAGCAACAACAACACAACGTGGGAAGAAGGCAAAGCCTGCACAGCAGGAAGAGGCTCAAACTCACGGCACGGCACAGGCCACTGGCACGTTGAGGAAGAGGAACTTCAATGATGAAGAACTCCAGATCCTCATGGACTACGTGATCATGTACCACCATGGCATGCACATGCAAGCAGGGAGCACACATAAACCTGCTCAGTGTATGGTGCATTTGCAGCATGTCACAGATTAGATAAACACCTTAGGGTTTGAGAAGCGCACTGATGCTCAGTTAGTGAAGCGCTGGAATGACCTTGCCCGTCGCACCAAGTCTGGGTGCCAATCTCGCCTATGCTGTGGAGGGGGGTCACCAGAGGAGGAGGAGCTCACACAGAATGATGACGCTATGAGCCAATTCATTCTACTGGAGCAGGTGCAAGGCCTGGGGGGCCTCCCAAATTACGAGAAGGCATGTCTGGTCCATCACCAAGATTGTGCATTCTCAGTACTTGTGGTGAAGCATCAGCAATAGGTATGATTGTGTTGCACATCTGGCTGCATTTGAATGACTGTCCTGGGTGAACCATGTCGTGGTGCACTGACTCCTGTCCAGTGTACTCAAGAGTGGATACAACCCATGTGTTGTACATTATCGTGATCGTATCCAAAGACCAAGAGAACGAAACCACCATCCCGTGGCCTATGGAAATGGGAAACACACCAACACCATCGAAGGTAGTAAAAAATCTGGGAGTCCTAATGGACAACACCCTAACCCTGGAACAACAAATAAATGCAACAGTGAAGAAATGCTTTTTGCTCCTCCACACGGCAAGAAGAATTCTACCTTTCCTCTCCTTCACGCACAAAACACTCACTATCGTTGCCCTAATCATGTCAGAAATCGACTATGCAAACAGTCTTTACCTCGGAATACCAGAATACCTCCTGAATAAACTGCAACGGATCCAAAATGCAGCAGCAAGACTACTCCTCAAACTATCCAGAAGAGACCACATCACTCCAGCCCTAAAAACACTACACTGGCTCCCAGTAAAACATCGCATCACCTTCAAAACAATGTGCATAACGCACAGGGCAATCAGCCGACAAGGAGCAGAATTCCTACAAAAGAAAATAACAGTCTACAAACCAACAAGACCCCTCTGATCAAGCAACAAAATCCACCTGAAACTCAAACCATACCTTAAGAAATAACTTGGAGGCACCTCCTTCTACCACTTAGCCGCAAAAACCTGGAACAACATCCCAAAAGAAATAAGAAACACTCAAGATCACCTAAAATTCAGGAAATCACTAAAAACCTGGCTCTTCAACACCACAGACTAAATCTGGAAACCAATACCAGAAAGGGATGACTAAACTGGAAAGGACACAGACATCCCCGACCCGGAAGGGTAGCTCCCACAGCACCTGGACGGGTGACACCAGATGGACTGGAACACAGGCGGCATGCAGAGAGACTGAGTCAACTACCCCAGACTATCCCACCAACACTTTCGCCCGCCCCTTAGTTATCGCCATGTACCACAGTGGTGTGGAATTGTTGAGATACTGGCAATCACCACACTACCTGAGAGGTTGACATTGGCAGGTGCACAAGCCACAGGAGTATGAAGGGAGGATAAGGGGAGATATGAGAGAGCATGTTAGAGGTGGGGGCCAGAGGAGTAAGGAACCTTGCATGCCAGTTGGACCCAGATCAGGACAGAGCCGCATCAGGGAAGACTACGCAAGCCGAGCGCCTCAACTAGGATAGAGACGCAAACTAACCAACCCTACTAACAATTTCCCTTTCTACATACACCTCTCAAACTCCAAACCAAACACAATCAAAACCTACAGCACAACAAACCACACAAACTTCACTACATTGCAGCAACAAAACAAAAACACACATAGTCTTACAACAGTACACAACGACTACTGGCCGCAAACACCCCAGGCCCAGCCAACAGACCCACCGGGATGAGGCTGCCAACAGCACATCACTGCTCTCTTGCACTTTTCCTGCTTCATCCCACTAACTCAACCTCCCCTCCTCTTTCAGAGCTGCCAGAGCGCAAGGGGACCACTCTGGTGGTGATAGTGTGCGGTACAAATGTCCTTTAACATTAACATTAACATTAGTTGAACACAGCCGTGTGACAGTACTAATCCCCCACTAGCATACAAACCCAACATCTGCAACATGATACCACAACATGCCTTCTTGTTAGTCACATCCTTGATGTCAGTGACTCTGCTCTGCTAGACATGTGCTTACGTCCCGAAAACGAGTTACACTTCATGCACTGCAGGGTATAGATTCTCTATTCACACATGTACGTTGGTGCTTGCATGCTACACAGAACATCCAAGATGACAACCAACATGCCTTACTGCGTGCCCTGAATGAGTGTGCATATGTCTAGACTGTGCACATCCCTGCTGCCGCTATGGCAATGAATCCTGAGTCAAATTGTTGCAAGGCCTGACCCCTGTTACCATCCCACACTCAGCCCACACTCCATGTGTTCATGCCCCTGATCCTCTTGTGGGTCACTGTACCTTGTTCCTATCTCCAACTCCATTTTCTTACTCTCTCCACTTCATAGACCTTGGCTAGGTGAGTCATCCTTCAAGTGGGACTGTTTCCTTTTATCCACACTTACAGCATGTTCCCATTGTGTGAAGTCCCTGTGCCAGGTCAACACTGGTGTGGCATGTGATGGATGCAGACTTGGATGTGAATATGTGTGTCTGCCTGTTAACATGTCATGTAATTGCACGTCACAGAGCCACATGACCATGTCCATTTCACTGGTATTAATCAACAGTTTGCTGTGCCATAATGTGCTTGCTAACCACCCTGTTTGTTGGAAATGTGTCCACTGATAGCATGACCCTGAGCAGGGAATGTTGTTGCCAGTCTGCATATGCCATGATCAGATGACTTCTTGTACATAGTGTGTGGACGCTGTTTCTCTCATGATGACATGCCCTGCATGTTGTTGCATGACAGCAATGTGATACACATATTTACTGTAGAAACATTGCCCATGACTCCTCATGTCTTTTTCTGTCCATATGCAGGTGAGGTGGGACGAGGTGCAGAGGAGGAGGAAGAGTCTGTGGTAGTTCAGACCACCAGTGGAGGACGTGGCATAGCAGGCCGTGAGAATCTACTGGTGCTACAGACCATCCTGGACATTGCTGCATACAATTCTGACTCTTTGGACTCCAGTAGGTCTGATGCTGAACTGGATGTGCAGTTCTCAACGCTGGCAGAGGTGAGTGCACCAATTGTTGGAGCAGTTGGGGCCTGTAAGTCTGCAGGGGGTCAGGTGCTTTCACAAGGCCAGTCAGTTGTGTCAGGGCCATCTGTGTTGGTTACAGATGCAAGGCCACACTCCCATGTATTGGTTTCTGGTCCTGGGGCAGATGTCCAAGGGAGGGTTGCAGTCCTGCAGCCAGAGATACTGGCCTCACAGCAAGGGCCATGCTCCCTTGGGTCAGGCAGGCGTAGGCCCCACACACATGGGGGACATGTGCATCCTGGGCAGACTGAGTGGGATCAGCAGATGTTGCATTCCGCACACTGACAGGGTGCTGTCTATGAGAGTTTGGCTGAGGGCATGAATAGGGTGGCCAGTTGCATGATCCCACCAGCAATAAAGGTTTGTGCAACAGCTGCAGGTAGTGTGGTCCACATGCCGCTCCCACAGGCTGTTCAGGGAGGCCAACATCATGATCCGACGAGCAGATCTGAGGTCTCTGCAGGTATCCCTGCTTGCAAAGGGTCGGGCACACAGGGAAGCCCTGAGGCAAGAGTTGGTGGCCCACAAAGCTGAAATCTGTGAGGAAGAGGCAGCCACCAGGAGGCTGTTCCAACAGGAGATGCTAACAATTAGGCAGAATATCTCAGAGGATCTCTGTTCATACCGTGAGGTTGCGCATGGTGACCTCAAAGCCCTGAGTGTGCTGGTCTATTTATCAGTGTCACGCATGGCCACTGCCACTGAGAACCAGGTCAGGGCATTGCATGGTCAGCCTCAAGCACCACTGCCACCTTCTGATTCAACCCAGGATGTTGGTGCCAGCAGAGACATGCCTCCCGGTCCACCATAGTCATGCTGTCCATGAGCCCATGAGCCCATGGAGGTTTTTTCTTTTTTCTTTTTTTTTTTTTTACATCCACCCATGTGGAAGTTGACATGTACCCTGCCCCTACACCCTCCTGGGTGGACACCCCACCCCCTGGCCCATGATGGACATTTAAAAAAAAATGTATTTTATTGATACTTTTGTTCACCTCAGGGCCGGATGTTGACATTTTAATTTTTGAGTTGCCCTTTCCGGTTTTATTTTTAATTATTTTACTTATTTTTTCCTTGAGGTGTGCTGTTTACATCTCAAGGCTTTGATGTTTGTGGTGGCGTACATGCAGGCATGCGTGTTTGCATGATATGATATGATATGATAGTTTATTTATATAGCGCCTATATACAATGTGTTTACTGGTGCACAGGATGGCATGTGCAGGTAACTGTGGGTTCTGTGTTCCCTCCCGCATGTGTGCTGTGTGAATGATACTTCACTTTGCCTGTTGTAATGTTTTCTCCCATGTTGTTTCAGTAATCCGTGATTTGGCAGTGACTGCTGTACAGGGGGAGACACCCTGCACCCTTTGGCGTCCATGCTCCCCATACCCTCCACCAGACACTGTCCCTCCTGTACCTAATTTGGAGCCACAGTTCCGGGTGCAGGTGATGCGGGATTAACACCATGCCGACACATTCAGCGGGTAAGCATGAGCACTGTCTTGCATGTTGAGCATTCGTGATTGGTCACCATGTTTGCTGCATATGTAATTTAACGTATATGTGCTTTGCATGCTAACATGCCGGTATGGTTATTTAAGTGGTACTCATGTCACTGTGTTACCTAAAATGGTCAATTCATCTATGGCGGCACCTACTGTGGTGTGGAGCATGTCATTGTCTATATCCAATCCAGGCAGTGTACTGCTTGATGTGGCATTTGCTTGGTCTTCCCCCTCAGTGCCACTCGCTCTCCCTCTCTCTGTTGTGGTACGCTGCACTCCTGGGCAGATCACAATCTATGTCCTGTCGCCCTCTTGCACCCTGTGGTGCTCCTGCAGTTGGTGTTCTCTGCATATTTTCTGTATCAAATTATGTGTTGTCATGGATGTGCATGTTGTTTCTGTTGTTACTATGCATGTGATTGCATTTAGGGGAAGCGTCTCCCGATGGTGTGCATCGTATGCAAGGCAGGTGGGTACCCTGTACAGGTAAGTGAAGGGCATTAGCAGACGCTTGTGTGGTGTTTGCATGGGAGTCTTTCACTTTGTGTGAGCACTTGGGAGTGACTTGTCTTGTGGGGCACCAGTACTTCTACATGGGTGGATGTTTCACAGTTTGTGCTTCTGGTGATGGGTCTGGGTATGGTGCTGTTTCGATGGATTGGTGGGGCCACTAGTTTCATATTCTAAATTGTGGGCGTTTAAACTGTGTGGGCCTTTCATGGGTGTTTGGGAGTGGGTTGCATGGTCGGCTGTTTGTGACCTGTGACAGGTGTTGATGGTTGTGCTGGTGTGTGTCTCATAGTCCTTCGAGCATGTGTAATGAGTGACACTTCACATCCCTTTAAATGTTTGAGGGGTTATGGATCAATGGCACATTTGGGCTGTCTTGATTATGGATCAACCATTACGGTGTGCAGCACCATTTAAAATCCAAACACATGTGAAGATGTAGGCACCTTTTTGGGATGCTATGTTGTGTACTAGCACATTAGGGTTAATGGTGTTGGTGCTTTCTCATGCATGTACCATGCATGCTGTACCATGGTGTTTGCAGCTTCAAATTGACCACAGCTGGGTGCATGGTACTGCTGCATTATTTGACCAATTGTATGCTGTGACAATGAAGTCTGCATTGACCATGCACTTTTTGTTTGCATCCTACATTTAGCATGCATTTATCCTTGCTTGCTGTATTACATGGCTTTGTGTTGTCTGCTTATGTCTTCCACAGCCGTTGCCTCGGTGGCCAGCCTTTCGTTGTGATATAGGCGTCTATGAATTTATGCGTCAAGCACGATACTGCCAGGAGGTGAGTATTTGTGTACTTGCATACTTGTGGTTTGCAACACGGCTGCACTCTACAAAATGTGCAGCCAGCTTGCCAACCAATCAACAGTATCTTCTGCCCCTACTCCTTCACAATCCCTTTGTAATGCACTCGCATCTCACTTATTTTCAAAAAGCCGGGACATACTGAAAATCCTTGTGACATGCTCTTCCAACACAACCCTCCCCCTCTGCCCCCCATACCACTCACCCTCATCCTTCCTCCTTCTCCTTCTTCGCTTCTGTCACCCCTGAAGAGTTACCAGAGTTGTCAACTCCATGAAGGTCTCTTCCAAACAGGTGGGCCCATGCTCATCCGGAACCATCAAGGAAAACATCTCCTCTCTGGCCCCTGCTCTTGCTGATCTCTGCAACAACTCCTTTGCTGCTGTTTCTTTTCCATCCTCCCTCAAGCACTCCATTGTGTGCCCCATCCTTACAGTACCATCTGCAGACCCTGCCTGCCCAGACAACTACCACCCCATTTCAACCACCCCCTTTTTGGGGAAACTGCTTGAGAAGTTGTCCCTCCCCCCCAATCAACACCCATAACGTTCTTGTTGGCGGTCTACATGTACACCAGTGTGGATTCAAAGCTCCCTGAGCCACGGACACTGCTCTCCTGAACACCTGTGAAGAACTGCTTGCATCCCTCAATTCCTAATCCTCTGCTGTCCTCATCCTCCTTGATATCTCATCTGCATTTGACACAGTGTATCATTCCATTCTCATTAAAATACACTTATCTCGGAGTGGGCAGTGGACTGGCTTAGCACATTCCTAACCAACCATTCCACTAAAACCATTCTGGGCGCTTTCCCCTCCCCTATTTCCTCCTCCACCTGTGGCATCCCCCAGGTCTCCATTCTTTTCCCATGCGTCTTTAACTTATACATTTCCCTGCTGCAGCACTTCATTGCCTCATTCTCCCAGAAATACTAGTGCTATGCTGACCACACATAACTCTTCAGCAAAGTTCCTACTGACACACTTGCACCTTCCTTCATTCCTGACTGCCTTTCCGCCATCCTGGCCTGGGGCACTGCAAATTACATAGGCTTGTACGCCATCAATAACAAGAGTATCCGTATTGGATCCCCTGCAGCCTACTTCTTCCCTTCACTCTGGCCTTCCTCCATGGGGTCACCCCTTTCCTCCTTCTCCGAAGGGGGGAAAGGGGTCTTGGAATCTTGGAGTCATCTTCGACACCACCCTTGCCTTCATTCCTCATGTTCTAGACATTGTCAAGAAGTCCCATGTTGAGCTCTTCCTTCTAAAAGTAACTGTCCCTTTCCACGCCTTCCCCCAGAGACTGAATGTTACCAGTGCTCTCTACAGGCTGCACTACTACAACAGCCTCCTCCTTATTGTTTCTTGGTCAACCGTGTGACCCCTCCAGCTTACCCAGATTAGGGCAGCAAGATTTATCATTGACCTCAGTCCCAGGGACCCCATCTCTCCTGCACTACAAAGCCTTCTGTGGCTCACAGTCTCAGCACGGATTGCATTGTAATCCCTGTGTATCATCCACAGGGCTATCTGAGACTGGGTACCACTCTATCTTCAACACTTGCTGATTAAATACTCCCCTTCTAGACTCTCGCATTCCTCTGGTGACAACTCCCTGCGTGTGTAGCACTTTGGTATAGAAAGGGCTGATGGTCGATCTATTTCCTCTGTGTGCTGCCTTCTGTGTAATGGCCTCACTCTCCGTCTTGAGAAGGATCTCCTTAAATTCCTGATAATCCTCAAGTCCTTCTTCTTCTCCTCTTCCTTCTCCCCCTCTCTTCTGTGCTAATCATACAGTAGCGTGCCTGATGTGCAGGGCCCTTATGTGTCCTTGCAGCCCTCACCCCTCCACATGTATCATTGAATCAACTGTGTACATACTGCACTTGCTCATGCTCAGCCTTACCACAGGAGCTTGCACTTAGGTTTATCTTTGATATTTTTAGCACTTCACCCCGAACTGTTCTCCATGAACAAATCAGAAACGTTTTCCTTACCACCCTCGCCTGTACACTTGCACATTGGGAACACTCACAAGGCATAGTGGGTTTGTCTCCCCTCCCAGTTATTGTCATGGTTTGTTTGAAATATTGATTCTATTATTTATCTCTCTTGTAATTCATTGTCTACCTTCCCCTGTCCCCACCTTGTTGCCCTGTGTGCACTTTGAAACAGTTTGGGTAATTGTATAAATGTGTAACAAGTGACCATACGGTTATGAAAAGCTTGCTCCCATGACTGTGTTCAGTGCACTGTCCCAATACTACGCAGGAAATAGCATGCCTTATCATGTCATTGGTAGTCTTCTAGGGGTGTACCTACTTTTTTGTGGGATTAATTATCTGCATATGTGATGTCTTCTCATTTTCATGCAGCATTTTGACTGATGCGTGCATTGTATATGTGCCATTGTCTAGTGAATGAGGATATGTGACATGCACATTTGCTGCATGTCGTTGAGGAGGACATGCAGTCTGTGGGATGTTGTTGGTTGTCAGTGTGTGTGTTTTGTGTGTTTGATTTGCATGCAGTGTGCAGGTGATTCGGCATGGTTGCTGGGACACATGTCCATGGTTGTCTTGTGAGTTGTTGTTTGCATGTGTGTATGTCACTGAAGTGTGCCCGTGGGTCTTGAATTTATTGGTGCATGTATGTGTTAGCTCACTATGTTTCATTTTGTTCATTGTCTGCAGATCCTTCCATCAGGGAATGATGGTGATTTCATAGCATGAAATATGACTGTCAACTGCATGCCAAGGGGACAGGTAAGATGTTCATTTATATTGATCGTTATTGAATGTTGAGGAACTTGTGGGTCAATACTGCACTGCACTGCTTTTCTACACCCCACAATAGGGACCTGTATGTGCAGATATTTGCTAGTGTGCTTGATGAATTTTGTGTCCATGTCAATAGTTGTGGACATGTATGGCTTGCAGCTCAGACATGATGTTTCTGGATTTATCGATGCTTGCACATTTGACCGGTATGTTAGTTGCTCAGCTCCACCAGAGCAGAAGGGGACAACTACAGTGGGGATAGTGCACAGTATAAATATCCTTTAACATTACATATGGGATGGTTTTGGTGACACAGAGTTGATTTAATTGAATAGTTGGCACAGTGGTAGTGGCGTTCTCCTTCTTCAACGTGTTTCTTTTGGAAGCACAAGATGAAATGTCTTTTAGTTCTAAGGGATCACACAATTTAGCACTTCCAAGGGCACCTACTCAGGGTGGTTTAGGGGCACAGTGGATTGGCCAATTGTCATCATTGAATGGCACCTGGGAAGTAGTGGGATTGTGTGCACTCCACAAGGGAGGGATTTTAGGTGAAATACGATTGCACAAGCTGGGTACGTTCAGCCTCTCCATGTGCCCTTTGCTCAGCCATGTGCAAGTGGTGGACCTGTGGGTGTGGATGTGGTGCCACCACCATGTTCACCGAAACGCCACCCTGTGTTGCAACATTGTGCAGGACACATGCTGCCACAATGATCCTGCAAACTACTGGTTGTGCACATAGCAACACACCACCAGAGGGTTCAAGGGAGCATAAACGTGACTTGAGCACTCCGAATGCGCGCTCCACTATGCCTCCAGTTGCAATATGGGCAGTGTTGTATCTTACCTCGGCAGGTGTGTTGGGGTTGCGTTTGATCGCCATCATGTATGTGCTCAGAGGGTAGGCACTGTCCCCTGTAGAGGTGAGAATGGTTGTCATTGTGATTTGTTGACAATGTCTAATGGTCTGTGTGCAACATGCATGCATGTGCATGGCCATTCATACTCACCAATTAGCCATTTATTGCTATACTTCCCAGCTTCCAGGGCCTGGTCTAGAGGGGACATCCTAGAGGTGTAACTATCATGGGTGCTGCCAGGATAGTTGGCATACACTTCAATAATGATGCCCTTGGCATCACACACAACCTGAACATTGATGGAGTGCCAGTGTTTCTGGTTGTGGTAGATGTGCTCTGTTGCTCGAGGTGGATGCAGAGCAAAATGTTTGCAATCAATGGCACCTATCACTTTTGGGAAGTGCGCCACCCCATAAAAATCCCGGACCACTGCTTGCCTTTCTACAGGTGTTCTGGGCATATAGATATGCCAGCAGACAGAAGGACGTGCAGTTATTATTGCCAACACCTGATGTAGGCAGCATGATTGCATGATTGCGTGGCCTGTGAGATGCCACCGTCTATGGTGGTGGTTTGCTGGAATGAGCCAGTGACCAAGAAATGCAGTACAGTGAGCACCTTTTGCAAGGCCATCTTTCCACTCCGTGACCAGGTCTAGGATGATATTGGTGGGAACCTATACCTGCCCTACAACTGCTCATCAGGCTTCCGAAAAAGGCTGGCCCTTGTGTAGAAGATCCAGGCCCTGGCCATCCTCCTGCTCCTGTGTTGGCCTAGGATGACTGCTCCAACAAATGGTGCATTCATTGTGGATGTATACGTGCTTTTTTTGACCATGCATGCTTTTTATGCATTTGTTTGTATGAGTGTTGACGTTTATGCCTGCTATCACGTGGCGTAAGTGTTTTCAGGATTTGTGCATGGTTTTTCGCACGCTGGCGTTCCCTGTTCCATTCCATGAATACAGTTGTTTTGTGCATGTATGGTTGGTGTGATTGTTTGATGGTGGAACGTCCCTCGTAACGCCCACATTTTCGCTTGTTCTTCCTCATTCCATGTGTTCCGCCTCTTTTTGGGTGGCTGCGCTGGCCCGGTCGGCTTTTCCCTTGGTGTCTTGCGCAAGGCGTTCATCGGCTCGCAGTGACGTGTTCGACCAGTGCGGATTCCTCGCATATCCTGGGTAAGCCTTGCGCATTGTGTTCCATGAATCGACGAACTGGGACATGAATAGGGCCCTATGTGTACAGCTAGACTGAATTTTATTGTGGGGGATAGCTGCATTGTAAAGGCAAAGGAGCTATGCAGAATGTGTGAAGCAGCAGAGGCATTACGTGTACAGATAGACTGACTTTTGTTATGGGGGTTAGTTTAATTCTTATGGTAGAGGCATTGTGCCTTTGCAGAGTGTGTGAAACAGTAGAAACATTATGTGTACAGCTAGACCGAATTTTGGCATGGAGGATAGCTGTGTTCTAATGGCAGAGGAGCTGCGCAGAGTATGTGAAGCAGGAGCGACATTATGTGTACAGCTCAACCAAATTTTATCGTGGGGGTAGCTGCATTCTAATAGTAGAGGCGCTGTGCAGAGTATGAATAACAGGAGTTATTGAGCACTGTCTTTGAGTGGTGCATGTAGTGGATGTGAGCAGAGCGTCAGTCTGGGGAGTGGGAGAAACATCGTGTGCACAGCCAGACCGACATTTATCAGGGGGGATATTTGCATTACAATGGCATGGGTGTTGTCCTAGAGTAGTGTGTGTAGTGGCAGGGTGCTGAGAGGTGGTCTGGGGAGTGTGTAGGAGCGGTCGATACATCATTTACCATCACAATTCATCTAGATGCAATACTTGACCCATCCCCGAAATTCATCTGAATGCAAACCACCAGCCAACCATACAGTTCATCCCAAAATTCCACCCTGACCACCTCCACAGATCATCCAAGTGCTATTGCTCACAAACAAACTTAAACAATGTCACAAAATAACTTTTTATCAACAAAATATGCAACCCCATGGCCATACCTACTACCCTAATTCCGACTCAGTCATTAGTTGACGAACGTGCATGTTGTTATGATGATAAAAAAGAAATCATCCTAGCACATATACCAAGAGATGGCAGAAACCATCAAGAACAATAGTGAGATTTTCAGCCTGAACAAGTGTTATCGTTTAACTGGAAATTAGGTTGAGCATCTGCTGCATCCAGCTATATTTTCTGGCTCCCTATCGGATGACCTTCCCTCAAAGTTAGCAAAAGCATTCTCCATTTTTCATCACAGAGTTGACACAATGTCATAACCTATCTCTGTCCAATGACCTGCTTCCAAAATAGTAGAAAGTGACAGTTGGCCACCCTCTACTAAAAAACATCTGAACTGAGCAATTATCATCCAATATAGCTCAACCTCCTTTCCATGGCATCTCCATTGTGGATAAACTCTTATCATCTTTTGGCTTCCCATATCACCTATTTGCTGAAGACACAGTCAGGCCCTTTTCCCCTTTCTTTCTTTGGCCTTGGTGATTTAGGAACACATTAATAGCTTTCTCATAGATATCCAACACTGGTTGGCTCTTTGATGCTTGTGGCGGAACTTCTTAAAGATACAATACATCTTTCTCTCTGCCTCCAATGGCAACCCTATTCTCCCTTCTACCGTCTCCTACCCTGACTCTGTTATCCAGCACTTGCAAGCATAGGGTCCACTTTGTCAGTGACCTAAGACTCCCAACAGTTCTTTATGACCATGGCCACCACTCCTTTCAATATCAGCCTCTCAACATAAGGAAGATATGCCCCAACCACCCATCGCTCGCCTAAACTCTGATTTCTACCCTCATTTTCAGCAAACTCAACTGTTATTCAAGCCTCTTACTTTGTCTTCTCCTCTACTACCCTAAAGAAAGTTCTCACCTTTGTCACACTGGCCCTTTATAACCTTCCCAGACCTTCTCCACCCCTACTGGCCAACATAGCACTGCATGGCTCTCCTTTCAAGATCGCCCCATCTTCAAGCCCCTATTTTTGGTCTTCAGCTCCATCAATGGCCTCACCCCCCACCGTACACCTTGCTGATTGCATCTCGCTTTACTCTCGCTCTCTGCACTCCACAAGCTTTCTGTCCCCCACCGCTTCTTTTAAGCCTTCTCTCGCCTCTGCTCCTTCTGTCTACTTGCACCTTCCAATTGAATGCCCTCTCCAGCCATCAAAGCGAGCCCATCAGCAGAACTTTTCACCACCCGTCTCAAGCTCCACTTGCCAACCAGTGAGTAGGCATATTTTAACCCCCCCCCACCCAACTGTCCCAAACTATCCCGAACCGCCCTCTCCCGATTATGCCACTAATGATGGCAATATGGACAAATGTACATATTTCCTATGAAGGATATGACACCAAGCTTTTAATATTATACGATTTATGTCTGTTCCTTGACACTATCCCTTATCTGTATTTCATTGAACTCCCCTTGCATCACCTGGAGTACACTCGGTCCATAATCATTGTATATTTGTCCGATGTGAACATTTCCCTTGTAAGACCTTTCTATTCGAATTGGGATCCTTATTTGGTCAGTAAATACAAATACAACCGCAGCACTGCTGAATGTTAAAAAGTGCACACACATTTCAAAACATGATGTTATTGCACTACTTCCGCCATATTGATGAATATTCGTCAATGTTTTGCGTTGAAATATCACTAAACTAGCAACACTAGCACACATCTTCTATTGTGGCTGGGCAATAGGGCTACTCCTGGAAAGCACAGTGTGGTTTTCACAGCTCTGGGAAGTGTGGGCAGAGAGCTCAAAGGAATCTTTGGCATTTTTGCAGCCAAAGGGATTGCAGGATATTGTGCGTGCATAGCTTTCTATTACTTGCCCGATGACCAGAACCGAGTGATTTTAAGCCTTAAGTGGCCCGTAAAAACATCTGCCTTTCATCAAGGGGACCACAGTTAAGTGGTTCGAATGCTGCCTGAAATCCCTGCTGAACAGCGCGCTTCTCTTCCTGCCTTTCTGCGGGGAGCAGCAGAGCCTTGCCAAAGCCACAGTGCATTGGGCACCACTGGACAGAGAGCTCGGGGCGGAGGCCGAGGTAGCCAGACAGCCCGGGGACCGAATTCACCGCGTGTCTGAGAGGGGCCGTCTGAGTTTCTGCTCCTTTGAGGCGGCTGCCAGGCATTGGCCTCGGAAATGTGGCTGGCTTCTACCTCTGCACAAGCAGGCACCCTAGGTTGAAATGCAATACTTTTGACCAATTCGGAAATGTATCGAAGAAAGCCTAACCCCTCAGTGGACTGTTCTCCCTTTTGCAGTCCCTACCGATTTTGCAGTATATTCATACAATTGATATGTGTTTTTCTGTTAAAAACATTGATTGTCTTAGGTATACACCGTCACGCAACTCCAATGTAAATGGAAGTGCCACGATCTTCCCTTTTCTGTATTCTACAAATTGTGTTATTTTTCTGGCTGAGAAAAAATTATTCCTGGAAAGAAAGCTATGGTTTTGTGAAATGCAAACATTTTGAAGCCTACAATGCCGAAATTCGAGACCCCCAATTTACCACATGTATGTGTGTTGGTGTGGGTTAAGTGAAAACAAAAGGTGGAGTGGTATTGCGGTGGCCGTGGCGGGGTCTCACCCCACATATATATGTGGTAAAGTGGGATTTTAAAAAAAAATCGGAATTTTCGGCTTCACATCCCCCCACCCCCACAGTATTCACATAGATCCTAATATGAGCATTTCCCTTAACAAGTACTGAGTCATGTCAGGCGCATTGCCAACAATAACGTGCAGCCGAGGCGTAGCCAGGATTGTGTAACACGTGGGGCCTGGAGCTAGTGTAGTAGGGGCCCATCCGAAGGTGAGCCTGAAGAGGGACGTGCATTTGTTCTAAATGCGCAGGCGCGACAAAGCATAGATAGGGAGCACAAACCATTCAAGGGGGATTCATTTCAAGAGCCAAGTAACCAACAACGCACAGAAGAAGTTTCCAATGCATTTTCATAGTGTAGTACCTTCCCCTAAACCAACCACTCCTTCAAATAATTACACTCCATTTGGCTTTGTTGCACCCACAAATGCAAGTTAAATATGCCATGTCCCTGTTAGAAATTGTTCCTGGTCCAATGACCCTCCCTGGGCCCCGTACTCTCATACACAGACACACACACACACACACAAATACACACACAGACAGAAACACACACACACATACATATAAAGACACACACAAACTCATGCACTTTTATACACATTCATCCACCAATCACATACCCTTACAGTTTCTCTGTCATTCACATAAGCACCCAGAACATTCATAGTGCATTCTCAATCACACCTGTTCTTGCACCAATGTACACCATTCACACTGCATTCATTCATATGAATGCACTTACAGACACCCCCTTGCATACATGCATATGTACATACACACACACACATGTGCACTTGCACACACCCTCACAAGCATGCACACAGTCATGCATACCTACATACAATCCTTGCACACACGCAAAAACACAAAAACACTTTTTCTTCCATGACCTGTTTCCCTCCAGACTCGCCACGCCGCTGCCTCCTCAACTGCTCCGTAGGCCTCCTGCTCCTGCACAGACAGAAACCAGGAAGCAGAGGGCGCTTCCTGGTTCCTGACTTGCACGCAGCAGGGTCCGTTTTCCGGCTCATCTGCTCAATACACAGATTTCCCACAGAGCGAACCCTGCTACTCAGGCTGCAGAGTGGCAGTTGTAAATGGCCACTCAGCAATGCTGAGTGGGCATTTACAGATTTTCGGTGGGCCTTGCCCCTCAGGCCCTGCCCTGTCCACGCCTCTGACTTGCAGCAAAGACCATTTAGACAAAGAAAGTCACCCATTCCTGTATAATCATTGTCTGTTTTATACCACGATAGGCCCAGCAGTATATTCAAATCTAGTCTAGTAAATTGTAGAAACCTTGAAATCTTTTGGGCTAAATAATGTATACAGGAGTCATTACAAGTTTGGCGGTATTACCAGATGGCATAACTGTTACTGCCATGGGTCGAGTGGAATGGGTGCCACATTATGAGCCCATGATCATAGGCCAATTCTGACTGGGGGAAGTACTGCAGAAGAACACTAACCGCATGCTTAATGCGTCTTTCTATGGTGGTAGGACCATTACCCCCAGCTGTACTTGGAGGAATTAACAAATAGTAATTCCTCCAAGAAATTGTGGAATTACCACTATCTGGAAATAAAGTCCTATCAGAAACAGGAAGAAGCTGTGCCGAGTCCATTTAGAAAAACTCGATCCATTCGAAAACTCCCTCTTCCTGGTGCCATCTGAGGGTGAAGGAAGGTCACATCACGTCTGCTGAAACATCAAAAGCCAAGGTGCCAGAAATGGGCTGCAAAAGCCTAAATTCATGGCGGCAGTGCCCACTGTGCTGGTTAATGAGGTAGTGTCACACATGGGGGAGCTTTTTCGAGCCCAAAATAAAACAATCTCTGCCCAGAGGATGAGAGCCATGTGGGTAGGCATAATGGACAAGGTGGTTGCCGTGGGAATGATGCCTCATGACTACAAGGACCTCAAGAAACAATTGTATTACCTCAAGGCCAGGGTCTGCACTCTCACAGTCTGCAACCTAAGGAGAGCACTGGCACCAGGTACGAGGCAGTTGAGCTCCTGAAACGGGTACCATGGGAGGAGACGATGACCATCATTCTGCAGATGGCAGCAGACCTTGGAGCAGGCAGCCAGGAGGATACCAGTGAACAGACCTCTGGTCCTTAGCCAATGCCAACATCTGAATTTCATGGCAAGCCACGCATTTGCAGTCATTCTGCAGAGTCCGGGGCAGGCGATGCATGTGCTTAATGAACACAACCAATACATTGGGATGAGTAATGATGTGCCAAGGCAGGTGACTCCATGACAAGAGGCCTTGCTGTGAGAAATAGCATGTTGTCAATGCAGCAATCCTGTACAGGACTTGATCATTTATCCTGGAGTTTATATGTGGTTCCCAGCCTATCGCCAACCACCATACCCATGGAATGCCAATGCATGCTGGTCAATGTGCCCTGAGAATCCAATTTGCCAAACACGTTTATGTTGGACAAATATTTTCTGCCCATGTGCCATTCACTTGGCCATCACACAGACAGAATGCAGGTGCTAAATATCTGTTGCAAAATACCCTGTGTACAATGTGATCCGCATTCATAAGGGGCTACTCTAGGAAGGGTACAGGCACACCTCACAGGTGACAAAATCACCTCAAAGCACCAACGACTTGCCCATTGACCATCTGCAGATTTCTAACTGTGAACATGGTAGAACCGAAATGCCTCAACACCACAGAGCATTAAACAAACAAATCGTCAAGGCAAACCATTTCAAATGAACGTCAAACACATCACCTTGTGCATTTAAACCTGTATGACAATTTAATATGTGGCATGTGTCGTGCCCAACCCCTTCTCTTTATCTCCAAAATGTATAACTGTGATGCAAATGCAGAATGTCACATCTCTCCCAACAGGGCGCATGCCAGCATGTAAGAGGAGGAAGGTGGCACCATGTTAGGCACCTCAGCCGCAGCAAGATCCGATGCAGCCCCAGACACTGCTTGATCCTACAGGGATGGGGCACCCAGAACGCCCAGTACCTGTTCCCAAAAAAAGAAAGGCACCATCTGGACCATTAATGTCTGTTGCCTAGGTGTGAACCACTGCCCAATTTCTGCCTATATCCTGGCCACCACATCTGCACCTCCAGCACAATTGTCACCACAAGCATCACCGGCTCAGCGGAGCCTGTTGCTTTACCATTCATTGGGACACCCCTAATCTCTGGCTCCTGTGACTCAGAGGCCCCATGTCCTCCAGCTCAGGAGTGCTTGTTGCCCAGGCTGTTCTAGTGGATGCTACTTCCTCAAATCCATGCCCGCATGCGCCTGTGCCAGGCACCATATCACACACGCCAGCAGATGGACTCTTCTCCCCTGCCTACCCTATCTCCTCTGCTGCCACTCCTTCCCCCTTATGCACAACAGTGGCTCCTTCTACAGGACACTGATTGGATACCTGCAGAGGATCATGCTGCAGCTGTACTGGCAAATGGATCAGGGGGAATGCAACCCTGTGACCTGTGACCCTGCCCCACAGCCGGATAATGCTAAAATAGGATTTTTGTTGATATTCAGCTTGTATTCAGCCACATGTCCAAACAGCGTGGCTGCACTATTTCCTAATGGTATTGTAAGTGATTTCAATCCGGCACGTACCCAAGTCAAACCCCAGCATGTAGTGCACAACTGAAACCCTTATTTATTTTTGTCTATAAGTTCAATATTCTGAACGATATACCACTCATATCACACCCTTCTCCTGGAACCCCTCGGTCAGACTGAACCAGGAATCAGGGTAGTTTGCAAAGGTAAATATTTATTTATATATTCAAAATTTAATCACAATATATTTTAATGGATAAACAACAATCACCAATGGGGTGACAGAACACTGAAGAATATCTTTAATACACTAGGAATAAGTAAAGAGCACCAAAAACATATGCAGCACAGCAAAGAATACTATTGTGTTGGTTCAGATCAGATAGCACTATGGTTAGAGGTTCCCCCTGCAACACCCCTCAACCCCCAATAGACAATGTAAAGAGATGGGAGGATAGAGCAGGTATTCACTGATAGCACAAATCAAACAGAATATCAGCCCCACCTTCCCCCCATAAAACAGAAGAGAAAAACGGAATTGACTTTTTCAGCTGTCAGGATGGCTTTTACAATTGTCTTTAGAATTGCCTGGGCAAAAACACCAAATGTGGTCAAAAATACTTACTTTGTTATACATTCTTATGGGAGCCACTTTGAACAATCACAAGCGTTGATTTAGTCCAAAGAAATCATTTGAAATCTTAACGTCCAAGTCAGAAGCAGTTTAGAGCTATTTCACATGTGTAAACCTTTCAGATTTTTAAAATTGCTGCAAACTTTTCTGTGCGCGATATTCGCGATAATGGCAGAATCTCACTGTTTTGGGTTCAATGGATAGCTATTGATATTAGGTACAAATAGGAGTTGAAATTTCGTTTCTATCACAAAAACTGGGGGAGGTATCGAGGTTTTAGTAAAGGTTGTTTTTGTAAAATAGGTGCGAAAATGGAAAACCAGAAATGCACCTTTGAAAATGACAAATGGGTTTGCTTACACTAGGGGATGACTATGAAGAAGCGAATACCACACAGGGATCTTACAGTCACGGGATCAGTGTGACCCACCTGCTAAGGAAACTCGACTTCTTCAGATGAGAAAAGGGTCAGCGCAAAGATAGTTCTAACAATACTGGTTCTGAAGGAAAGATAGGATGGGTTAGAGATAGGGATAAGGCAATGCAAATATACTAAGGGCCACAGTTCTTCCTATTAATACTCACAGGATCAGTTATTAAATTGGACCGTCAGCTCTGGTCATTGGATTGGGTCTGGTCTAGGAAAGACAGCACATCAGGCACGGTCACTGGATCAGCGAGGCCGGTCGCCGGATTTGCACAGGATCTGCCCTCCTAGTCTGTGGGTATTTGAATCAGCTGGATAGCGCGCTCCTCACGCAACCCTAGTGGTGGCAAGCCAGAGAATTTCAGGATACTGGTTTAAAAGACCTTCTGACACCACACAACGCTTTACTGGGTGGAGAGAATAAATTTGAGGATTTGGGCCTTGGTGGAAATCAATAGTTCTCTATTGCTGGCAAGAGATTTGGCATCTGGATCTGGAAGAATATTAAAGCTGGATGTAGAATGCTGGATCAGAGTGCTTTGCCAGAATCTGGAAAGTGACTGGATCAGTGAGTCCCTATGTGTTGTCGGCTGTCTCTATTTATGCTACAGAATGACATCACAAAGGGGGTGTAGGGGCCGGCTTAGCCAAGCTTGCCCCTGTGAGCTGGGATAGGACCACACTTCATCTCCGCCTTGCAATTTGAGTGATTGGATCAAGGCCGGATGATTTCACATTTTATGATTTGCTTTACAGTCCTCAGAGATCTCCCTTTAGCCACTGGTCTCAAAATCAGATTTGATACTAAATGTACATTTCTACATTGGTCACCTTTATACAAATCACACACAAATATGCCATATTTTACGTAGCAGCTATTCCTCAGAACCCCGCAGCAGTGGGATCTTGTCTCAACTTTCTACAGAATTTTGCCCTTTTCGCTATGAACACAATTTCCAAATGTTATGCAAATTTCCACAAATGTGCGTGTTTAACATAGGGATATGCGTGTACATTTTCACAATTCTAACAGTAATACATTTTGCATAAAACCACATATATTGCCATTCCTGTTCAGAACATGTCACACAGTTCCACCACCTCTTCACATGTGCAGCCACAGATTAAATTAACAACTCTGCCCTTTTTATATTTTTCCCCACTTTGAATAACAAGTTATGAGTCTTTTAATAATTGTTCATTGTTCATTCGTAACAGCAGATGGTCACTTGGCTCCACCCCTTTGTCTCTCCTGGGAGTCCAGTGCACCCCCCGCCCCTTGGGGGAAGTTCCTTCCAGGAGAGTTTACGACCACCTTCACACCTTCAGTTTCCTGGGCTGAAGCTTGTCATTGTTCCTTCCCTTTCTGTAGACAAGAGTCTGTTCTAACCCTCAATTAAAATCTCCCAGTGAGTTTCTGCTGAGAGGAAGGCCCTCCTCCTAGGAGAAAAACCTGCTTTTCCAGTTCTTGCAGCTTCAGCCAGGCTAATTAACCTCTTAAATCCAGCCAAAACCACATGTGTTGCATCAAACATAAATACATTTCTTTCTTAGCCTTAACATCTGTGGGATCAAAACCACAACTAAAATCTGTATTCCTTTTTGGCAACAATACTTTCTATGTTTTGCTAATCCAGTAGACTTTTAGTTTTAGCTCACTTTAAAGTTTCACCAGTAACTACTCTGACAGCTGTCATTCACGTGCACCCAGATTTTGGCATGTGCGGTCAGTTTTCAAGCAATCCAGTTTGTCTGAAGAATGTTTTTCTCTTCACATTGGGACTTTGTATGTTCACAATACTTCATTAGATACATGAATTTTAGCACCAGGCAAGATTTTGAATGTTGAGAAGTGTTGTGTTATGGGAATTCTTGAGTTTTTGGCAACAAAGCAAATGTCATTTCTAGGCACATTTTGGGGTTTCACTTGCAAAGTGCTGCTTTTCTCTCTGCACTCTGTTTGCTGGTCATTGAGTCCACTGGCACATTTCTGCAGGATGTGCTCTATTCCACCGCACATGTACCATGGGTGGCAGGTTGTGCATCCCTTTTTTTGTGTGCTGAAACACAAGGTTTTTGTAGGTTTTTGGCACGCACAAGGGTTTTGCCGCCATTGTTGCTGTTTCTTTCCCCATAACTCTCAGGGTGATGCCGCATAGCATAGCGGAGTGGGTCAATACATCCCACAGTATACCTTTACTTTGTCCCTGTGTAAAATATAGCAACATAATCAGCTCAGACTGGAAGTTGGATGGTTGCATAAGAATCAGGTTCCATCTCTGGTGCACTGCAAAGCTCTTTTTATGAGTGGCAATGAAAGGTACAAGGGTAGAAATGGAAAAGGACAGTGAGGGTAGACTCCCCTGAAGAATGCCACTGCTAATAGAAAAAGGTGGGCTCAGGGTTCAGGGTCTGAGTAAGGCATATAGCTGCAGAGGGGCTCTAGCCTTGAAGCCATTGATATATGTATGTGGCAATCCACCACAGCTCTGCATAACTGCCCAGAGGAGATAAAATCTCTCTCTAACAAATGGCTTCACCTTGTTGTGAAAGACAGCTGCTGATGGGTAAAATGCTTGTGTGTCTGATACAGATGAATCAGAACCATATATAAGTGTACTTGGACTATTTACCTGAGTATACACAAACCACGGGTATTGGTCTTTACAATCAGGCGGCCTTGTTTTTTACCAAAGTCGACAGGATCTGGAGTTGATCCACCTAGAGTCTCCTGCCAGGCCCTACAATAGCAACACAATCACGCAGGTGGAAACAGATCGTTCTGAGGTCCAAAGATTAAAAGGTCAAAAGAACTTAACCCAGTTCAAATGTAAAACAAGAACTCAGAAGAGGATGAGAATGTTTGATAATTAATGTATTTATACTATAAAATAGAACGAATAATAAGTAAGAAGTTACAAGACATTTAAAAAGACGAGTTAACCGTTTCACTCAGTGTAGCCATAGCAAGAAGAAAATGGACTTGCTGCTTCGGCAAAATGTAATTAGGCGGCAAACATGTCCTGGAAAGTGATGTGGTTCCTAGCAAGCTAATCCTGAGGCATGTTTCCAGTACCACAGGACTCAGTGGCACTCTGGCTCATTCTGAGCATGGCTGTAGCAATAAACAAAATGGCAGTAACAAAGTTATGACGGTTTTAACTGCCTAACCATATTGCAAGTTTAGAGGACGATTGGAAGAAATATCTCCAGCGCCTCCTTGGTGATATTTCATCCAGAAAAAAATGGAAGAAGTATGACTCCTCTGATCTCCTGTAGAGTATCTTGGGCCTAAATAATAGGGAATAATGTAGAAAATGTGCCTCATTCTACAGCGGGGTAACAGTAAGCACATTTCACCCAACTCTTAATGAGGCCCTGCATGCTTACTAGACTGAGCACCTTACCTAAGCCAGCTGCCGCTGCCAGCCATGCTACCTTGGGAGAATATCTTCCTGCCTCAAGTGTTTTTAATTGGCACGCACTGCCTTGGCACTTTCCAAATGTACTAAATATTCCATCTCATTCCCGGTAAGTGCAAGCGCGCATCAGTGTTGTAATTGGCCAAATTCCCAATGCAAAGAACAAATAATGGGCACTTATGTGTCAACAATGAAAATCCCCTTGCAGGCTGGCGAACCCTGGCATGTTGGCAAAGATACAAGATGTGACATGTTGTTCAATGTTTAACTTGCCCCACCTAACCAGTTTTTTCTGCCACTGTGCCTACTTTGATTTTATCCTTTCTCTTATTCAGCTTTCCCCCACTCTTTAGAGGGTCTTAGCATGCAATGAAGACACCTAACAGCAGCATTTTGACCCTACACCAAACAGTGAGAGCGTCCCTTCCAATTTGCCGGTTTGTAAAATGCATGCATTAAAAGCATGCGTAGATCCTAACTTACAAATGCGTCACTTCCATCCCCTTTCCAATAGAAATCGGAATGCATATCCGTGAGCATCTGATTTTGATGCTGGCGTAAATGCACTTGATTCCTACGCGATCTACCATATCTTTGCACCTGTTCCAAGCTGGAAGACTACATATGAACCCATGTAAATGCCTCCCATCAGGCACGCGCATGGTGGGAGGCATTTACAATTCATTTTGATATTACAGAAACACAAGTCCACCCAGATTTCGATGCTGCCTTTAGATCCTCTACCAAAAATAACCAAATTGCTTGTAAGGGACTGCATGCATAGAAGTGAATGCACATACAGTTGCCTCCGTTCAATTTACAGGGAGCTTAAAAATTAGCCCCTGAATTTGAAGTAGTAATCATGTTCAGCATCCTCACAGACTTAGTCCTTCTCCTAGAGGAACAATTACCTACCCTGAGAGAAATGGGGTATGGGGGGCGCACCTGAGAATTCGACAAGGTGGGACATATTCCCCTCATGGAATGCATCTCAGTCAGGCCTAATGAAAAGCTCTGCAAGACCACTTATAAATAGGTGTCAGCTTTAGTTCGCAGGTACGTCATGCACTCAACCTCTATGGAACATAGCTGTATTCCTCCTTGGGCTCTGCCCACCCACCTCCATACATCCACAATGAACACTACTCAACTTCACCCATGCATATACACATCACCACATCCAATAGAATACAGCTGAGTCCCATGAAAAGAATTCGATCCAGCTGTTCACATAATCAGTATCCTTGACTCTCCTACTCCCCTGACAATCTGTCATGGTGCCCATCATCTCGTCTGTTATCTATGGTCTGCTATTGTGGACCTAGCCACTCCCTACCTACCGTCTTGCTTGCTAAAAATGCAGACACGTATTTTAGAAATTCTTCCTTCACATCTCGCATCTCGAACTATGTTCCTGCGAAGGGCGTTCATCTCCACAGGGCTTCAAGGCCATACCAAGGGCACTAGGTGCTAGACAAATGCCACATAACATAACATATCCATTTGAGAATTTTTATTAATTTAAAGAATTGCTCATGAGTGCATTGCCAACAACTGATTTTGGAATGTATACACATTTGTAGGATTATTTTGGTAGGACATATACTTTTCATGTTCAATGTTTATTGTACACGGGATGAGCAGGATGTCTTTAGCTTGGAGTGCATCATTGCAAACCACCAGGGATACGACATGTACGTATCCCTGGTACATCTATCTAGATGTACAACACACTGTATTCTTAGGTCTGTTTCCATTCTTCAATGTTTTAGGTCATAATTGTGTGTTGCCAGATGTAAACTTACTATGTGATATGATTTGTTGTTGTAATAGATATGTAATATGGTCTTGTCCATCTTCAACAGATGTAACAAGGATGAACCATTACGTCAGCTGTGTTGTCAATTTCATCAGGTATGGGCCATGGTGAGCAGATGCACATTATAAGGTATATGGGTTTTATTGTACTTGTTTTCTGACATCCTTGGTTATTTAACCAATATATGTCTTGCATTCCCATTGGGTAGGCTGTAGGTTATCAACAAGCTCTTTACTATATATTAAGTAGAAACAACCTTGCTTTTTCCTTTGTCCAAAAAGGAGGAAACTGTGGGGCTACACTTACGACAGTACCACATGACACTACGAAGGTATAACAGGTATTTGATAATCCATTTTATTTGTTTTCATTCTGAATGTTTTAAAAATCGAGATGAGTAATCAACAATGTCAGTACTATGTGTACATGTTCTATCCTAGAATGCACAGCATCGTGCAATTCTACATATTTGTGTTCCTTTATCTATTCACTCATTGTACTGAAGGAGGATACTGTAATGGGCAGCCATCCTTACCTATGGCACGACTGCACACAAGGAGAACGGCTATATTGCCAGTGCTTACTATGCTCTTATCCATGGCTAGGTTATATATTTATCTTAAAAGCAATGATATCACAAGTTAAAGATATTGCTACCCGTATAACGTCCAAATTGCAATGCATAATGAACTGCCAATTATAAGTATGCATATTATATTTTTTTACTACTCTTATCTTTTGTTGTTCCAAAGCAGTTAACTCTGATGACTGCACAATATGACCAAAACCAAGTAGAACAGGTACAACAGATGTATTGAATTAGTGTTTTAATAGTGGTCCATTTATAAAATGACAGACTTTAACATTATAGTCATGTGTGTATGAAAATGTTTATGGATATTGCCAGGCCTTTTACTTGTGTCATTATTCTTCATGCATTTTAAAATGAAATGTGCATTCCTTTCACAGCAGGATAACAATGTGATGGCAACTATTGATTCTGGATCACATGACCCGACACATAACAGTTTAACAGCAATTAAAAATGTGTATCAATTTATAAGTTACAGTTGCTAATGAAAAGATGTAGTACACATTAGTGAATAGTTACACACATAATTACATTTGGAATTTACTGTCATTTATGCATGCACAAAGTACAATGCTTAACAAATGTTGCATTATTGTCATGGTTCTATTGCAGCATGAAATTGACAGAGACACTGGGTCATGCACGGTTTTCCAGTGCATAAAAAACGTTGTGAACAGAGGATCCATCACAACATGCAAATGTATATCACTGTCTCTTTTTTACAAGGACTTTAAAGATGTCTTCCTAAAAAACATTTCAATTGCTGTCTTTTGTATGTTTGCAGCTGGCACACACAAACCCATCTTAATTTGTTTGCAATTGAATCGAGGCCTAGAAGAAAGAAGAACAGGAAAACTCAAACCACACCACAAACTCGGGATGCTGGAAGTCAAACTATGGTGGTCTTGGGAGTAATGTTTTGTTGGTTTCAGATTCTTGACCAAACATTGTGCCTCATTACGAGTTTGGCAGTGTCTCAAAAAATGGTGGTAATGCAGTGGTAATGCATTGCCACGCCACCAAACTACTGGGTTGGAGGTAAAGTGGAGGAAAAAGGTAATTCCTCCGCTTTACAGTCAAGAAAGGTCAAATCCGCGGAATGACCTGCTAGCGCAATTACTGCCGGTGGTAATCCCACCAAAACAGCAATGGAGTAAATGGGGACTAACAATGACTACCAGCAATTGTAATATGGCCGTAATTCTGCTGGACCAAGTGATGATAATGGTAAATCCATTTGGTGGTATCTCAGCAGATTTACCACCAAGATATTACCAAACTTGTACTCAGGCCCATTAATATTGTGTTGAAGCATGGTCATGTGCAGTGGCCAGTTGAACAACACCACTGAGGTGTGGAAAATAAGGATAGAGTCAATACGAATCTACATAATGTCCTTTTCAATTGCCACTATCCACACACGAGGCAATGACATTCCTTGTGGTTCCAGTCACTCAATCAACACCATCAAAAGGCTTGGGTCAACATTTTGTGGTCGTTTTCCCTGTTTCACTTATTGAATCACAGCCACCCCATTTTTCACAGTTGGAAGCCAGAAAGGCAATCTCAGAATTAATTGGACAGAGACCCTGACTACAGCAAGTCAAATGTGGAGGAAATAACCATCACCCTTGAAGCTGAAGATGCTCAATCACCTTTTGATTTGATACTAAAATGCAACACATTGCCAGTGGTTAAAAGTTGAGAAAAGGCACTGATATATTTCAAAAGACAAGAAGTGGGAAGAAACCTGAATATTGGAGGAAGCTATGAGGACATACACTGCAGCTTTATTGGTCCACACAACCAATGCTAGGGAAAGTTTCAGTCGGAAATGTATAACATTCCTGTGAACTGTTATTTCGTGGCTCCATATTTTAAAACAATCTCAAGCTATTGTACATTTTTCAGACTAGATTTCCTTGCAAAAACCGCATATTATATATAACCTATTCCCTGCAATACACGATGTGTAGAATCCTGAGCAGGTAGGATTGGACAAGGCTTTCACTGGCAAAAGCCTTGGCTTGCAGGGGATGGACAGTGCAACAGTCCTGAATTTTCAGTGTATTACTGCTCTTTTCACCTTCAGAACTTGGACACTAAAAAAAGAATAGTAAGGTCTGTGGCAGTCCAGGTTACCGAGTGTACATCATCGTGCCATGAAGAAGCATGCTTTTGTAAAATACATTGAAAATCTTCACTCCAGAGTATTACAAGTTGAACTAATGGCCACAGAGAGACGTGTGGTCATTGCCAAAGCCATGCGAGAGAGGTTCCCATAGAACAGGCATTATTTTGACGTAAGGCATTTGTTGAAGTCTTTTGCAAAGAAAATCAATGAAATAGGTAAACAAAAAGGTCTGCAAAAATCCACTGAACTGTTTCAGTCCATAAGTAAGGATCTCCAGTATATATGCTGGTGGGGAAGTGGCAATCACTTATCCACCATGCTGATAAAGAACATTCATAGGTTGCAAACAAATGCTATCTTGCGTGCAAACATCTGCCTTTGCTAGAAGAAGAGGAGAAGAGGAAAAAGTGTCTGGAGCCATGGTTGCCTCCCTATACAGCCCTTGTAAAGATAGTGTGTAAGTAAGGAGCCTCATATGATGAATCCGATGATGTCATCACTCCTTTCCCGGTTGTGACCTCTCCCTATGTGGCCAGTGGACGGCAGCCGCTACCTGATCCTTACCCTGGGGATGGCTATATGAGGGAGGATTACATGGGGGAGACAACCTACGAGGGAGTAGCAGGGCACCATCGGACAAGGCATGGTATTTCCTTTCCTCTCTTGAGGATACCCCATTCACATCTGATGTCGTAATGGCATATTGTTACACCGCCCCCATCAACCCAGGAAGGACATTGAAGACCATCTAACAAGATCCGTATGTAAGCCATTAAAATCTGACTTACCCTCTAAGACTTGTGAAAACATCTTCTCAGACTCTACTCATACGTCATCCAGAGCTGAATGGACCTTAAAGAACAATTGCCCAGACTTTACATGTAAAACATCAAGAATAGACTAACATTCCCACAGCCACAAACATATTGGGATTAGGAAGATGATCCAAGTAATGCAGAGCAGAAAAGACCAAGAGTACAGGCTGCACTCTAGTCGTTGTGAACACATACCTATCGCTGGGAGATTTAAACAGCAGCAATAGCTGTCTGGGGTGCACTGCTGGAGGGAAGAAGCTGCTTCGCTCAGTTTGGACCAATACACTGTGGGGCTGCAGAGAGTGTGTGCAGCCATCTGGCTCTCGGAGGCAGACTGACTGAGAGGGGGAATGCCAGGGCCAGCGCAGGGCTCCTGGGCATTTGCAGGTGTTCTGCGGCAGTGTTTTCCTATTGCAGCCTAACACAAAGCAGAAGAGCCCCGCAGGAACCACGAGAGGCAGAGAAGCCAACGAACAAAGGCAGCGAGACGGGAAAAGGTGTTGAGCGACCGCCACCGGCCTGCTACGGGAAGAGTAAAGCATGCCAGCGAGAGCCGGTGAGTCCCCGAAAGGGAAACAGGGACACTGGGGCGTATTGGCAACCAGGCCACATGTGAGGAACCATCGAAGAAGCAAATAAAGTGCTTGAAAGAGAATAAGCCAATGGGCATTTTGTTTAAAAGGAAAACAGAAGTAAAGAAAGTCCTGGCAGAAGAGTATACCAGGCAGTTGAAAATGTGTTTAAGAGAGTACTGGCAGGAGAGTATACCAGGCAAGTGCAAGTGTGTTCACAAGAGAAAGCCCTGGTAAGGAAACACGCAGGGCAAGGACGAATTGTGCAGTGCATAACAATTCCACAACAATTGTCTGAAATACAGTCCCAAAAGGTTGCATTTTATCTTGGACAGTATGAAGGCCTGTACACACCTTGTGGTACTGTGTCATAATGAGAATATGGGTAGACAACAGGATAGAACATCTGGTTCTGCAGGCAAATTACGTTACAGGTTGGCCTTCACAAAATTAACAAAAAGAACTGGGTTGCCATGTGTCTCCAAACTGCTGGAATTTGAGTTCATAAGAGATCTCACTTTGACCGTCTTGGTGATAGGAGCACATGGTCTCAGAACAGGTTTTGTCACCTGAGCAGACTCCATGTCCAGGAGGAATATTGCTCCAGTGGATTGACCTGCCAAATGTGCCATTCTAGCCAAACTAACCATCAGATTTAAATATAACTGTTGTGTGATCTTTGAAATTTGTTTTGCACTGTAAGCATGACCTGTTTCAAAAATGCATTGCCATTGCAGAGAAATCTAAAAAATATAATGCGTCTTGTACAATTGATCATGAAATGTGGTGTGTTCGTTTGTAATGTCTAAAATAAGTACCAGGACAAGGAAGAGGGATGTGATGGCAATTAACAACATGAAGATCACCTGTAATTAGAAAGATTAGGTTATTTTATCGTTTTACGAGTGTACTTGTATCTAATATTTTCACTAATTCGAATTAGTTGGAAGACACAGAAAAATATTTATTTTCATTCTTTGTATTTATTAAATTGTCGGTTGCTAGAATAGGCGATGATATTCCTATGATCGGTAGCATAGCAATAACATGTTGCATGAACAATTACATAAATGGATACATGGTAAATGACAAGCTGAGAAAAAGTATCAATGAAACATAGAACTTGTAAACGCCCATGTGTAAAACGTAAGCTTGAGCGAAAATATCTTTCATATAAGTTCATATGCTTACACTGCTGACCTTAATGTTTCTCTTCAAAAGGATTTTCTACAAGATGTGACCACGAACATATAAGGGAGTGTGGCATTTTGGTACATAACATGTTGCAAGATATCTATTCTGAATGAGGGTATTTCTGTTTTAAATAGACAATATTCCATGCAGCAGGAATGAACTTTCGCTCTCATTGGAGAACAGATGACAGAATACAGCATCGATGGAACAAGCTACTGTGATGTGAGTACTCGATTTGTTTTTAATTACAGTTATGAAATAGTACATACTTTTTTAAACATGAATTCATGAGGGCAGAATGTTCAAGTTTTACTTATCGACCAACATGGATACCCGCTTAATCTGTCCTTGCCATGGAACTTATTTTCCAGTGGACAGAATATACAGCCAACGTATTGATGTGGTTCTCCCTAAAGGTCGCAATATGAAAATCATTTGGGAACACAGAGGAAGCCTGGCTTGCCTTTCAGCTGTCAACATAATCATAAGCAATGCTCTGATGCAAGCTTGGTGGAAGTAGATTTGGCATCCATCTCAACTCACCTGCTTCGGTCAGTGCTACCCACCATGTAATCGGCTCACTTACCCATCATGCGCTATACAATAACTCACCTTCGCCTGCTGTGTGGACGCAAAACCTGTAACATAGGGATTTCACCATCAGTCTATTGAGCATGGTGATTGGCAATCAACTATTTAAAAAGGTTCCTATCAGGGTAAAGTAAAATAGTTACATTGGCATATTGGATTGAGACTTGACATAACAACAGGAAATTCCAGATCACTTTTGGAGTAAGTGATTGTACATGAAAAACTGAAAAATATTAACCTCAAGTGTAAACATACTTTCTTGGTGCTGTATTGATATCAACTTTAAAAAGAAACATTGATTCAGAGATATTGTTTTTAGTTTGGGCTATTAGGTGTCGCTTGCAACACCTATACGCTTTAAACGATTGCATTAAAGTACAAATAGGGAGAAATGGCATGTTGGGAGGGACACACAGCCTGTGGGTGTTGCTTGGTTATGTGACACCCATTAACTGCCCATGACCATGCTAATCCCTATAACCATTCCCACCCCGTTCTTGCCCCTCCCCACCCAAAACATCTCCTCCTGGGAAATCTTTGCACTTGCTTTAATCAAGCCTTATCACCAAACTTTGCACTCAAAGTGCCTGTGAATGTTTTTTCAAAGCAGTCTTCTGAGAGTTAATGACTTGGGGGCTGATTCATGGAATTATTTGCGCCGTAAAAATTGGGATTTGTGCGTCATTCTGCCCGCAAATCCCCATTTGTTAAACAGGGATTTGCAGGCAGAATGGCTCACAAATCCCCGTTTTTTGGCGCAAATAATTCCACGAATCAGCCCCTTAATTGGAGTTGTAATCCCGCTACTGGTGAAATCAAAATTTCTTACCCGCTCTGCCTTCAGCCAATTAATTTATAAGCACTCTGCTTGTTCTGTCATGTTAAAAACAAGCCTTTGCAAACCCAACCATTTTGAAAAGTGTGTATGTATTAGGCATTTGCCAGGCACTGCTATCAGATGCCCCGGTACCCACTCCATTTTGCACCTACTTCCATCAATGGCCACTTAATACCATTACGGCTGTAACTGGCAAGTGCCTTTTCCATGCCCACACAAAAGCCCAACTGTTGGCATTGCCAATGCTTGTTTGTATCTTGATGACAATAAACTGTTAGAATGCCTCCCATTCATGTAAGCATAGGGCCCTTTGGGTATCGTGCATGCAATGTATAGGTTTGCAGAATAACTCTGACACCAAATAATCGAACCAACTCAGGAAGATGACAAAGCTTACTTTTTTATAAACAAGTATCTAAAACATGGAGTTACAACGTACATCAATGGACGTTCGCTCGAGCTCTCTCAAACTCACTCAAAGCATTTCATAAAAAACATAGGGCCTCATTACGAGGTATTACCGCATTCCGTGCCCGGATTCCCGAAATAGGGACTTACCGGGTCATTCCAACATTGGAGGACCCGGTAAGTCCCCATTCCGGGAACCATTCCCCATTCGAGCCCCCATAGGGCTCAATGGGAATGGGAATGGAGCTAATAACGCTACCGCAATTTGCAGTACCGTTAGTAGCTCTGAAGTCCCTTAACGAGTCCCTTCCGTAACGCCTGGTAAAACCAGGAGTTACGGAAGTGACCCGCTAAGGGAACTCGGAATAGGGTGGTAAAGGATTACCAGCACTGGTGTCCTTACTGGTGCCAGTAATCCCTTACCACCTACCTCATAATGAGGCCCATAGACTTTATACTCAAAATACGTCAGAGGTGACTACTTGGCAAATAAGAAAAACCCACGAGGGATTGTGATACGTTCAAAGGGAACATCTAAGTATGCTTTCTATAAGGGGTGGGGATTGTGATTGGTTGTCTACTATCAGGTGGGCAATTTATGCCTACCTCTACAACATGTCATCTTCAACACTATTAAGTACACAGTATATCATTGGCTCTCAAACTATAAGGCCCTCCATTATATGCCCCCCTACAATTGGTTGGCACGCTCGTGCTCTTCTGCAACATTCAGCTCACTAAGCAGCACATAAGCTCAGACCCAGGTGCCAGGAGGTGGACCTGACTTTACCTCTCCACCCAATTAACCCAAAATCTCTCCTCACTGATGCCTGATGACATGAAGATTGTCTTTGATCTTGGCCTTCCAAAGTATCTTTGTCTTTGGGAGTAGATAGGAGTGCAAGCACGCACTATCGTTATTCTAGAACTCCACGCTCAGCTATATTTCCATCCTTGCCTCACGTGACAGGAGACCACGATTTGATAATTCTCGCAGCATTTAAATGTCTTAAATGAATAAAACCTGGCACGCATGGTGTTGTTTCTTTGCCCCTTAACAAGGGATGATTCAGCATCTCGCGATCACCGCCTTCAAGAATAGATAACCAGCCTCGGCTGATTCAGCTTTGACACCAGGCCAGACAGCCCTTCCAGACTCTTCCAGGATATCAGCTTAATTTGTGCTGCAACACAACTCTCAGCCTTCCTCTCCATGGGTCCTGGCTTACTAAATTCATGACACCGATGTCCAGCTCCTATATAATGACGGCTTCGCCTGCAGTCCATTCACTACTTATAGCCAGCATCTAGGATTACTTAATCTACTTATGTTACAGCATCTGTACAGTTATTGAACGGCTTGCATTTCTTGCAGCTCTTCTCACATCATTAGTTTCTGTGAGAGCCATACATTTTCTTCAGCCAGTATTCTCCAGGCGTCACGCTCGTCTTCTGTGACGTCACCAGCTCTGTTTTCTCTCTTTTCATATTCCTTTGGGGAGTTCCTCCCTCAGATTGTTGTCGCTTCGGATATACATCTGGTAGGGTTTTCTCAGTGGATAACTTCTTTCGAATATACGTCGCAGAATTGGCACAACTGTTGGGTTTGAGCATGGCACGATCTCAAGCTTGCAACATATAGACAGTAGGGGGGGCGGGACTTGCTGCAGAGGCATCTAGCTCCTCCTCTACACATGTTTTTCACAATTTACATTTAAATACAAACCATACAGATATATTGATGCATTGACTCCTCTAATTCAATCCACATACAATACAATAATTTTGAAGTGTGAAGTGAAGTGTTATTCTGTGAGAAGGGACTAAACAAAATAAAACAGTGGGTATGCATTGATTGAGTTAGTGTCTGCGTTTGTCAATGTCACATACAGGGGCATATGCTGTGATTTATTGCTGCGGGGGCACTTGACCTCACATCGATCGGGCTGCAGATTACATTATCACAAGATGGCGGATAGGGATTTGTGGGGTTCACAGTTATACATGTTTTTAAATGTACGTGGTGTACTGCGAAAACACAACATATATTACATTGATTTATGATATCATGTGGATGCATTTTGATTGGCACACTTTATCAGGTGAGTGAACCCTTCCTTTAAGACCTTTCTCTTCCATCTCTGATAATTTCTCTTTCCTTTTATTGACCCCTCAGCATGTGCCATAATACCTGCCGGCGAATACACACTATATAAATGTACCCATTACCCATATACAAAGGTTTGAATCATTATAGAACAGCACAGTGCTTGCAAGTACTTAACAATAAATATGGTGCGCATTTGGGTACATCGTATACTCTTTCGGTACGGTGGCAGATTTGTTGATATTGGTCCCTATCTATACTTTTTAAACATAAAGGGTTTTTTTTGTGGTGTACTTTGTTTTGAAAAATGTTCTTTTATATTTCCATGACTTTCATTTTAGACAGTTTTCTGAACGACTGAACTCATTTAGTTCTATGTGATATAATCACTGGAAATAACATGAAGGGTGACTCGATATTTTTCTTAAAGGCACTAAACACCCTTCCCAACATATTTTAGGACTGGTGCAATTGTATAAACAAACTCCAATTGTAGAATATTTGGGTAAAGTGTTGGATAGTGCCTTTAAAAAAATCGTGTCACCCTTGATGTTACTTCCAGCGATTAAATCACTGGATACCACACATTTCTATCTTGATGGAATTCTTTATCATGTTTTCTTCTTGTTTCCTCTTGTTGTCTGTCCTGTGTGTCTATTGTCTTAATGTCTGTTATTGTGCCAATTAATTAACTTTGTAAAGCACTTTAGCATAAAGGGATCTAAGCGCATTATAAACAAACAAAAAGCAAGCCTTAAATCCTAATGTTCAAAGGTGTCTGTAAGGTGGTACGTCCATGATGTATAAAACATCTAACCACACAGATGTAATTTAATAAAAGGATACCATCCTAAGATAAAGGTAAAGAGACTCTAGCAAATGACACTTTTTGGCAAGCAAGATTGCATTCTGCTGGGGAGATTTGTACACAAAGCTCTGATGAGGGAAGTGTGAGTATCTATCCTCAGGGTGCCCAGTGTTCCGACCAAGAGATATACTAGACTCTCTACATTGGTGGCCGTGGCGCAGTTGTCAGGCTTTACTGAATGCACGTAAGACGCCTGGTGGATAAGTACAATTAGGTTCCCAAAAGACATTCAAAGAGTGTGCACTACACACATATATACTGATACAACAAAGTATTACACATACAAGTCAAATAGGTATTTGAGTTGTAGTACGGTAGACAAGTAAAGGGGGCCCGCCTAGACACACCTGTCCCACTCTGCAGCTAAAAGTATGACCTATGGCTGCAGGGAAACTCAGTACATTTCCTCTGGACATAATCAGCACACCTTAATGAGCCATATTCTGTAACCAAATATGCCACGCATGGATATTCACGATAGTCACACTTGTTTCCTCTAATGTCTAGTAGGTTGTAAAATCACTCTCATACATGTAAACCATATACAAAACATAAGGCTTAGAGGGAGAGAAGGGGGGATATCAGCTCTCAATAGCAAACCCAAAAACACCCACAAATTAGAAAAGACCTTGACGGTCAGCATACTCCTGGAAACATTTAAGATGCAAAGGGCTTCATTAGGGGTTGGGCGGACTGGTAAAAAGGCAACAGTATGATATTACCGCTGCATTACCGCTCCGCCCAATCCTGCGTTTGGGCGGAAAGTGGGAGGTTTAAACCTCCCCTTTCTGCTCATTTTCGGCGGTATTAGCGCAATGCTAATTATGCCAGCTCCAATAGCGACATTATTGCTCCATAGACTCCTATGGGCTCTCCAATAAATGGGGAGCAACAGCCTTACCGCAACCCTGGATCCGGTGACTGAGATGCAGTAACGCTATTTGCATTGTCGGTATCCCGGCACAATTACTGCCATGATACTGCCAAGGCCGTGATGAGGTCCAAAGTAACCACAGTTATTCAAAGTATCGTTGTACATTTCAGCAGGCAGGATGGTAATGTATGGGTTAAAAGCCAATAGAAAATCAGGAATACCAGCCAGAGGCGTTGCTAGGGGGGAGCTACGGGGGCTATAGCCCCTGGTCTTTTGGTTGTAGCCCTGGATAGAATCTCAGGAGCTACAACCAAAAGGCTAGCTAGCCCCGAGTCCCGACAGTTCTGACATTAGCGTAGCCCCGGGTCTTTTCCGGACCTAGCAACACCCCAGCTATAATTCTAGTTCTTGTTAGTGAACTCTAGGGTCCCAAGAGGGATTGAGGAACAATGCCTCGGTTCTGGTGAATACTTTTAAGAGCCCTAATACTGCAGCAGCAGCTTTGTGCCATAATCCTCCAGTGGTTAATTGAACCTCGAGAATCCCAGCAGAAATTAGCAGAATTTCCAGTATAATTGAGGAACTGTCAGGGTCTCCACGCAATATACCCATTTACACATGGTCTGGCTTATGCCAGCCCTCCAATTACACACAGGGCACCTAAAGAAATGTTCTTGCATCTAGCCAAACAGGTCGGCCACTAAACCTGCCATACATGCGGGTCTACTCACACAGGGTGTGTATTGGCCTGTCTAGGTCAAGGGATCCGTCTAAACTAGCCCAGAGCTCTCCTGAGGATACAGGACTGGGCTCAGGGTGAGTCCATGTTCACACCCCTCTTAGGCCTGCCTCATGTTTTCGCTAAACAAAGGAAAGGCCCAAAAAAGACGCAAAATAGCTGAATGTGAGACTTAAAAAGTACTTGGCTACCATATTGGCACATTGGCCAGCTAATGGGATAAAACTGACTACATCACTGGTGAAGCCAAAACACAATTATAGCTGCCACCACCCTACTCCACAACATTACTGTAGGATGACATAATCAGCTTAGGATCAAATGCTGGTGCTTAAAAACCAGCTCTATCCTACAAACCCTATGGGTTACCATGGGATACAGATTACAACACCTTTACAGAGACAGGGGGCTTCCGTGGACACATCTCCAATCACAAATGTAAGGTCGAACACCAACAGGAGAAATGAAAAAGTCTAGGGATCCCATACAATGGAACAGCAGAACCCCAAAAAAGAAACCTGCCCTAAGATTGAGCACAAGCATGTTTTATTTTTAACATCGACCAAAGGTATCCTAGACAATTTATGCAAAACCTATCCAAGCACATGCGGCTTTTGCTTTGCTTATGGCACACAGAAAATGCTGAGGAAAATCATTAAAGTACTAAACACTAAACAGGCACGCACTTTAAACAAAAAAGGATAGCAATAAAAATACAAATATAAAATAAATGCAAAACAAATATTGTTCTTTCAAACCTTAGACATCTGGCACTCTTTCAAGTAATCTGATGGCAGTGGCGTACTTTGCTATTGTCACCCCACGTGGGACGGGTATGCCCAGGTGTGGGTCCTGTGCCTGCTGGGCCTAGAGTCACAAGCTACTCCTCACAGATGACGCCCAACAAGGCTGAAACATGTCTGGGGATGCAGAGGGATGTGACCTAGCAGTTTGGGCTGGACTACCCCTTTTGGGGTGGGACAAAGCCTGATTTGCATATGGTCTTTCCCCTTTTGTAATGGCTTGGCAGGTAAAGAACGATGGTCTGGAGGGTGACCCAGACCAATGCCAAAGGTTAAGATTTATTCTAAACCTTCCACCCATCGCCTCTTTTGTTTTGCTATTGGCAACCAACTGGACCTAAAGCACAGACTGAAAATTCACATTTGAGCCATTCACAATTATAAAAACATGGCAAACGAGGAAATAAAGACAGATTGCAAAGGCTGAGGTGTATTCATTCATATCTGCCATCTACTACTATCCATACCAGTAGTTGTTGCTTATCTTACATTCAGCTAAAGTTTGGAACTCAGTAGGATTTGCTATGAGTGGAAGAAAGAGGCGAGGGCCACTTTAGAATGGTGCATGGGCCGGGGAGGGAGTTCCCCTCTGTAGAAATGCAGATGAGATAACAGGCCCACAACTAGAACATTCCACATCAGGAAATGGCTTGCTGCAACCCTAAAAATGAGTCTAAGCGCGCGCGCACCTGCGGGCGTGCTCGCGCGCGTGGTCTAGCCAACACGACATATTGATCTGTCCCTATCTTTATTTTACTGTGAATTTTCTTGTGTTATGCATTTTGTACAGAGCATAAATAAATGGCGTTCTGCCCCTTTTTTGTTATACATATCACGTCAAGTGCCAAGAGCTGAAATCTCCTTTCTTTAGACAAGCATTTTCTCCATGTGCGTACCTGTTTCTGCTGGCCATTGCCTAATGCTTACTGCAAAATGTCAATTGTGATAGTTTTTCTCACCAGAAAGGAGCACAAGGAGCCGATTGTTGCTTGCAACACCAAGGCATCTGTCTGCTGCCAGTTTTGAATGATGATTTCAATAAAAAAATGGCTGCTTGCGAGACAAATTTTCTGCGACATTTGCCTATGCATGTCCCAAACCTAGGTGAATATCTGTGCATCATTTTACACGCTTCCCCTTCATTAGTGCTCCAGGCACAGACTTACCGAAAAATATCTGAATACATGTTTGCACTGCCGTAAAAATCTGTACTGTCTGGGTACAGCAATATAATGAGCATGCAAGCATGTCTCCAGAAAAGGCTTGTCATCCTTATATATCAACACAAGCCGAATGCGTGCAGCATTTCCTTTATTTCCTCAGATTTCTAGGCGGCAGATGATCCTTGTTATGTTATGATAATTATTGTTAGGTAATGTTACTTGGGTTTATATCATGGTCTGCTGCCGTTGTCATTGTCGCAGGTTCTGTGGCAGATCTGAAAAAGGGTGTGTGGCTTAGGCTAGTGGGGAAAGAAGGATAATTGCAGATCACCGTGCTGTTGTGTGGATGCATGAAGACCGGAAGTAACCTGAGCTCTGTGTCAGGGTTGTTTGTAGGTGTTCTGTGTTCAGAGCACTTGCGTTACCTGTGTCCAGTGGGGAGCCTCATGCACCAGTGATTTAAGAATGCATTGGTCGGCACTGTGATATTGAAGTTGGTTGGAAAGGTGTGGCATTCCCATGTGTGATGTCTAATGGAAGGGAGGGGAGTACGATTGCTTTGTTAACTTCCGAATTGTGTGTTGGAACATAGAATTTGAGAAGGTTAATGCTTGGAACACTCGACGGGCTCCATCAGGGATGTCATTTTGGGTTTACCGGGGGTAGCTGGCGCGACCCCTGTGCTCCCCCTTGCCAACCCTATATTAAAAAAAGAAAGAAAACAAAGAATGTTTTTCTAAATGGAAGCTCCTCGGCCCTGGAGTAGCGGGGCACCCCGCCACAGCAGGTCTGGGGTGGGCCGGCCCAGTCCTCACCCATCTGAGTAAAGGCTGGGCCGGGACTTGCAGCGTGAGAAGGAAGCAATCAGTAGGGCTAACTGATCATGACATGTGTCACGTGTCACATGCCACATTCAGCTCCATCCCCTTCTCCTCCGGCTTCCTCACAGTTTATATACAGGAACCAGGAAGGTCTACCAGCTTCCGTGTTCCTGTTTGTGAGCAGCACAGAGGAGCCGAGGGTGGCCTGGAGTGACAGACTGGATCTTAAATAACAGGTAAAAGGGCTTTTTTTATGTGATGTGTATTTTGCATGTGTGAAGTATGTGCTATGAGTCAGTGAGTGGTGAATGAATGAAAAGAAATGTGATAGTGTGTGTGCTTGAATGTTCTGGGTGGGTGTGTGCCTGTGTGGAGAATGCAGTGAAAGTGGATGTAAGAGAAGGTGTATGAGTGAATGACTGATGGGTGAATTAGTAGGAAAGTGATAGCGTGTGTCTGAATGTTCTGGGTGGAGACATTGGTGTTTAGATGCATATGAAGGTCGTGTGCCATCACTTCCCATGATGTCAGTTGGGGTGGGGTCAAATGACATCACTTCCTGCGATGTCATCAGAGGTCAAGGGGCATGTGATGTCACTTCCGCTACGCCCGGCATTTTGGTGAAATGACATCCCAACAATCCAGTGTTGTCTCTTCAATATGCTGGTAGTGAAGTACCTCTGGGAGGGCGATTGTGATCATTCCTGAGGGGCCCTGGAAGGGGCTGCTGTACCTTGCAGCAGTGTGAAACGCTTGCTCCTAAATCACACTGGGGGAAGACATACAGGTATCGTGTCAACAGCAGAGTGTAATTGCGTCAGGGAAAAATCCCTGTAGTAAAACATAACAAACAGAATTAAAGTGGAACAGCGGGGAGAAAAGACAAGGCCGGGCCACATATGAGTATAATCATAGAGGGTCAAAATAACAGTCAGGCACCCAGGCGCAAAGTCACAGTGGGGCAAAATTACAGTGGGGCACACAGGAGCAAAATTACAGTTGGAAGCATAGCAAAACGCCATGGGTGGTATCTCATCATGGCCAAGAAAAGAGTCTTTGAACACATTCACTGCCACAAGCGGAAAGCCACTGTCACGTGTTGACTTCCCCTTGCATCTGATGGGGCTTCTAGGGGGGCAAGACCCTCCCTTAAAACCGCAAGAGTTTCTTGCTTCTTCCCCATAAAGTAATAATGAGGGATATTATGAAAGATCTTGCAGCTTGAAAAATGACTCAAGTTTTTCGGCTGAGCTGTCAGATGGCAGCAACCCACACGCTCCTAGGGGTGTTGCCCTTTGCGCAATCGTGTATCCGCACGTCAGCAGTGTGGCTGTTCTCACACATGGAAAGCTGACCTTGTTTGAATGGATTTTATGACTGACAGCATGTTAGTTCAAGACTTTCGGAGTAGATTCATTTCGTAAAACATAAACACTCGCAACCTGCGCCTACCAACAAAGTTAGCCAAGTTCAGAATGTAAGCCAGCCTCCAGTGAGGTGAATGAAGCTCAGTCACATGAGCTGTGCCTTGCTCTTGCCAGCGGCCATCTTGTTGGATGCATAAGTGAAAACCATGCCAAAACGGTGAGCCAGGTTGTTGGTAGGGCCTTTCCTTGAACGTTATTATTTTGGAAAAGGCAACGTTTCAGGGAAGTAGAATAACGTCTTCAGTTATCTGATAAAAGAAGCCTTTATGCACAACTGGCACAGTACATTAGAAACGGATTCATAGCATGCTTAAATGGCTGTGCTTGTCTAGTGAAAACAATGACGGGAAAAGTCCCACTTCTGTAAGTGTACCCAATGACGGAAGCCAGTCAATAAGTAAGCCTGGGCGACATGTTCATGTAAAAACTCAAATCAACTGAATTTATGGGATGATATGTCATTTTGAAGCACCTGCAATGTGGTGTTTAAGTAGTTTGGCTGTTTTTGGTTCGGGGGTATTTTCTTAGACTTGTAAGGCCCTAACTTGTAGGGAAGTTCTTGTGTAAAGAGCATATTTTTTTAAAATTGTATTTGTAGCACTGTGGGGCATACCAGGCCCTACAAGTCAGCACAGAATTACTTTTTTTTACATATAAATGTTATTGTTAATGTTAATGATAATTTTAAAGGTATTTGTATCGAGCACCATCACCACCAGAGTGGTCCACAGGTTCTCTGGCAGATCTGAAAAGGAGGGTGTGAAAAAAGAGGAGGGGTGGGGGGTTAGTAGGGTGTAGTGGGAATAGGAAAGTGAGAGTTGTGATTTACTGTTTGCAGCTTCAGTACGGTTTGCACCGTTCACTGAGCTTAAGTGAGGTTTTGGGTCGGTCGACTTTCCTTGTGCTGTTATGTGTTGTTAGTCTGTTGTTACAGTGTGGTGAAGTATGTACATATTGCTGTGCAGAGATGTGGTTTCTGTATGGGAAGTGTATGCAGAAAGTGGAGGTTTTAGAGTTGGGTTTGCAGTTTTCCTTACCTCTTTGTCTTGTGATTAACATGTATGATTCTCCTGTATGTTTGGTATTGTAGTTTGAACGATTAGTTGGCGTGCATGTTGAGGAATGGCAATTCTTCCCCTGTGTTACTCTAGTGGTAATGTTGATGTTGGGTGGCTGATGTTGGCGTCTCCCCCACCCTGGGTTGCTGATTGGGATAGAGGGTTCTGGTCACTCCCTATCCGTCCCTTGGGGGATTCTTTCCTACCCAAGGATCCTATGTGGACATGCGTTGGTGGGGTGTCATCCCCCGCCCTCTGGTTAGGGAAGATTAAGTTGGGGTCATAGGTTACTGCTTACGGTTCTTTTTTCCTGTTGGGTGTGTGCTTCCTAATCTTTTCCTTCTGGTTCTGGAGCAAAGAGCCATGTTTTAAGGAGTTTCCTGAATTGATTTCCAAATGATCCCGTGTGTTGTGTATGTTTTTTGGTACGTCATTCCAGGTTGTTGCTGCCAGGTGAAAGAAAGATGATCCTCCGAATTTTTATTTATTGTATGGTTTTGGTTTTAGGCAAATGTCATTGCTTGATCTGAGTGGTATTTCGGACGGTAGACAGTTATTTTGCTCATTAAGGAGCCCTGCTCCTTGGCCATGGATTGTTCTGTGCGTCGTGCACATTGTTTTGAACTTTATTTGCTGTTTTATTCGTAACCCGTGTAGCATTTTCAGTGCTGGGGTATGTGTTCTCTTCGTGGTATTTTGATCAGGAGTCTGGCCGCAGCGTTTTGGATTAGTTGAAGTTTCTTCAGTAGTCATTCTGGCATTCCTAAATATAGGCTCTTGGCATAGTTTACTCTGGACAAGATGAGTGTGCATGTTTTGTGGGTGAACGAAAGGAATGGTAGAATCCTTATTACTGCGCGAAGGACCAAGAACCATTTCTTGATTATGGCGTTTACTTGTTGCTCAAGTGGCAGTTCGTTGTCCATCAAGACTTCCAGGTTGTTTTACTATCGTTGATGGAGTCGGTGCTATTTCAAGTTCTGTCGACCATGGAATGTAGTGATTGTTTTCCCCATTTTAAGATATTATCATCATTTCTGTTTTGCCCGGGTTGAGTTTGATGCTGCTGGTGTTTTTCCAGCCGTAGAATTCTTGTAGGAATTCTTCCATCATTGTGTTTCCTTCCTGTGTATCTTTTATTTTGCAGATGATCTCTGTGTCGGCGTAGTTGTAGCATGTGTGGCTGTGTTTTTTAATGAGCTTGGTTAGTGGCCCATTGAATATATGTTGAAAAACAATGGGGAATACAAGGATCCTTGTGGTACTCTGCAGGTGGATTATCCTGGGGTTGATTAGAAAGGTTTGATCCATACAGTTTCTGTTCTGTTTGCAAGGAAGTATTTTATCTATAGTAGGGCTGGCTCAGTGATTCCTATTTCTTCCAACCTCCTGATTAGGATGTCATGGTTGACTGTGTCAAATGCTGCAGAGAGATACAGATGTATTAGATCTGTGCTTTTGTCTGAGTCTGCATTATCCTTTAGATCATCCCAGATTGAAAGCAGTGCCATTTCCATTCCTCTCATCAGTCTGAAGCCTACTTGTGCCTGATCCAGCAGTAGGTGTTGTTCGATGAATTCCTCAGTTATTCTGTAGATATATGTTTCGAGTAGTTTTGCTGGGTACGGGATGTTGGAGATGGGTCTGTAGTTGAAGATGTCCTCCACGTTGCCTGCTGTGTCCTTGATGAGTAGCTTGATGTATGCCGATTTTAATTATCTTGGTACATTCCCTGTTGAAAGTGATTAGTTGACAAGGTTTCTGTAGTACTCCATGGGTGTTCCTTATGTGAGGATTGATTTGTGTATGTCTGGGGGGCATGATCCATGGAGGAGCCATCTTTGTTGCTATTGCTTACCAACTGGACGAATGTCTCCACTGATATTTGTTCTGTTGATCCTCAAATGGCTGGGTAGGTTGTCGGTTGTAGCTGCTTGGTCTGCTTTCTGTGATTTGTTGGATGGTGCTGATTTTGTTTTTGAAGTGGTCTGCAAGGTTGTTGCATCATTTCAATGAAGGTGTTGGTGTGTTGCTTCAGCCAGGGGCTTTTCTCATTTCGTTTATGATTTTAAACAGTTTGTTTTGGGTGTTGGTGGCTTTGGTGATTCTGTTGTCGTATTATTCCTTTATGTCCTTATGGATTTCCTTTTTGTATGAGTGGGTATGTCTTTGGAATTGTAATTGCTTCATCAGGTGTTTTTTTTTTCTTTCTCCCCCCCCCAGTCCCCCTCATTCTAGTTCAGGCAGGCAAAAGTGAAGTCAATCAAGAGGTGGGATGAATACAATTATTTGTGAGCATAATACTAATAATAATCTGGTCCTTATAAAGTGTTTTATATGAAAGCAGTGTAACAGCATGTACTATTATTAAGCCCTGTGTAGGGTGCAAAGGGCATGTGACCAACAGTGCCCTTAATTAATCAGGAATAGATTCACTCAATACAAACCTACCCGTCGCTCGGATCCGATAGTCTTAGGCAGAGCCGGCCTTAGAGGCCGCAAGGCCCTAGCCAGCAAAACAAAAATGTGGCCCCCCTGCGTACCACTGGCCATGGGGGGGCACCACATTTTTCAGAAGGAATTGCAGCCCCCTATTGTTATTAAATGTGCTCTGATCCTGAGAGCCAGGGCACATTTAACTTCAATAGGGCGCCTGCTGCGCCTTCTCCCACCACGCCAGCTCGGGGGAGACCATGAAAGACTCCCCCTTATCTGGCCTGGTGGGAGTCTAATGACGCCTCAGGTGGTCGCCCGGGTGGCCCTGCCCTAAGGCCAGCCTGGGTCATGGGCTCCTGGTGGTCCCTAGGTGCAGGTCAGCCCTCAAGGGGGTCGAGGGGTTGGTGCTTTGCCTTTCAGGCTGCAAGACTGTGGAGCGATCATATGACCAGGGAGCCACAAAAGAAGACCACCTTGTCTGTGGAAAAAAAACTTTAAAGTAAATGTTTAATCTTTTAAAGGAATGTAGGCCAGCAGAATGTGTGGCTCTCGCTTGATGCTGGAATGCTACCCAGCTACCCATCAGTTTCGAGGGCTGCAGTTTGCAGGGCTAGGCTCACATAACATCTGCAATGCCAACCCATTCCACCGAGCTCTGCTACCCCTTCTGTACAGCGCTATATAAATCCCATGCATACTGAGCATACTGCCCATGCCTATGGTACTCATTTTATCACTTTGGAATGTCGAGAAGGTGAGTGGACACCAAGATTTCCTGCATGTAACAAAAGGCAGTTCATATTGAAGCAAAATCTACTGAAATGTTTTTAACCTTTAACTTTCTCTGCTGCAAAAAAATGAAAATCTGTGGGAAAATAGTAGAAATGTGCATCAACCATAATTTAGCAATGTAATGGAAAAACAACAAAAAACGGTCTAAAACTGTACTTTCTGTGTTTAAATGTTACAGTTACATTTCTGAATATGTAGAACAAAAGTGATTTGTGACCTCCGTCCAACTCGCATGCATTGCTCCATATTATTCCTTTCGTGGACGCCATTTGGAGAGAGCCGGGGGTAGCAGATGCTACCCCAGGCAATTCCTCTGCTACCCCTGCTAAGAGACGCTCTATGAGTGGCCTTTAAACGGGTAATTCTCTGTTCAATGTAAACAGCATGATCTATCATTTGTTCTACTGTAGAATGGCTGTTTTGTTTAAAATCTGGGCAATTTTCAGGGAAATTCATTTTCCGGATCTTTGGACCAGTTTTGATCTACAGGGCTGATTTTTTTGCCAGATCATTGTTTGATTTAACATAATGGTGAGGCAATCTTCATTTACGAGCTTCAAGCTATTCAGACCTGACATGTGACAACTTGAGATGTCAAATTCTTTCCATTGAGAAATAACTTAGAAAGTGTGTATGTTCTCGAAAATAAATATTATTTATGATAGCGCATAACACACATTTAATAATAATCCTTAAACTTCAAGAACTAGGCTGCTTTTAAACCAGTGATTGCCTGAAAGATATGTGCACAGCCTGTAGCCATCTGATGGATCTTTATACCTTCCTTATTCAAAGGATGATACATTGAAAATCATGAAATTGGGTAACAATTACACCTATTATTGTAGTGTTTAGATGTGGTAGTTTACCATTAAGCAGCACTATGCAAAATGTTCCAGTGTACTTAGTAAAATAGAAAGTCTGTGGCACAGTGGTTGGCAGAGGAACTCTATGCGGGAATGGTTTGATAGATAGATAAAGCATTGGCCTTTTATATGTGGTCAGCCAGCACTTTGCATGTTCGAATCCTGTGGAAGGGCTGATGTAGACTTTCATCCTTGTGAGGTTGATAAATAGAAAACTGTTTTAAAAAATGAGGTAATAATACCTGTTATAACAGTGTTTAGGAGAGGGGGGGACTGTCATGAAGTGCTGAATGAGGACAAATTATTAACCTATCATAGATAGGAGGTTCTTGAGGTTCAGGTATGGTTGTTCCTGTGTAAAATGAGCCTGCTTGCCAAATGGTAGCAGTGCCTAGGCATGGAAGGCTGTATTCTGCTATCAAAACTATACAACTACCAATAGCAACGCTGCAACTGGCATACGATCACCGGCTATAGCTAGCACAAGGTGTCAGTACCTACTTTTATGAGGCTGTACTGGCATATGGAAGCAGTGCGCCTCCACTTTGATGGTTCTGCTTGGTATTTTGTTGGCATATAATGACTGCACCCTGGATTATTCAGGCAGTTTCATAGTTAATATATGGTTAGAAGCCAAAATAAACGTGTGTCTTTTTTTAGAAACGATTGTATTAATGTATGCTTATTGTAGTTTTGTTTTACATCAGTGATACAACTTACTATGATAGCATCAAGGTCAAAGCCTAGGTGACAACACTTCCTCTGATACGTATGAGGTCTAGATTCAAGTGATGTCATTGCCTGTCATGTCATTGGGTGAGTGATGTCACTTCCTCTGCCCATGACATTTTGGTGAAATGACATTCTTGCCCCCTTCGTGTGTGTGATTCGGTTCACGCACCTACCTGCCACATACAATCGATTGAATGCCAGGAAGAGCAGGGCACTCATCCTCTGTAGCACAGAGAAGGGAACCTTGCAGTGAGGTGGAGGGGCCAGACTGCAATTCTCTGCAAAGACTCAATGTGCAGGTGGCGACTGCTCAGCTCAGCTTCCATTCAATAAATGAATAGGTCAGTCAGTACCAGCAGCATTGCCATCCTGTATTCACAGCAGCTTTGCAGTCCAATGCTGCCTGCCACAATGGCTCCTGTTTATCTAATTTCCTTTTGGGGTATCTCCCCACTTACAGGGAAATTGAGAAATTCCACAGGCGCAGAGATTCAAAATGGAGGTTGCTTCTGCAATCTCCATGAATTGAGAAATCTGTAATTTCCACAGAATGAAATGTACTGCAGGTGTTGACTGGCCTTACGTAGACTGCCCATAACATATGTTGTTAATGCATTAGTCCTTTGAACGTGTTCACCATAATAACGCCAAGTGGAGCCTACAAATGATTAGTGCAAATGGACAAAAGCTAAAAGGAGAATGAAAGGATTGAAAGACAAGGCACAAAAAAGATTATCCAAAATAAGAGAAGGCCATGAGTAGTAAGACTGTTGTTGGAAGTAGCGGTTAGTTGGTAAAGTAGACTGTAGCATACCAATGAGATTTGTGACAACGAGGGGTATCTGATAGGCTTTGAACTCAGGTGGATGTGCAGTGAAGCTTTTTTTCCTGGGCAGAGGCCACGTTTGTGGTCTGAATATGATATGTTATTTATAACGCGCTTAATACCCAGAGGTTTTCTAAGCACAAACCCGGGGATCGAACCTGTGTTGCTTCATGTTGTCTTGCTTCCAAGGAGAGCATGATGCCCCTGAGCTATCCTCCTGAGACTAATATCTTCATTAGACATTACCAGGCAATCTTTGAATTCCTAACCTGGAACACAGAGACACGGTTGCTGTTCAATGGGTGTGTGCTCTGCATTGCTTCTCAAAGCCATGCCTCAGAGAAGATTCCAGAAGTATTCACTGTTTACTCAGTCTCATCCACTTCTTCATTATCTGAAACTCCGCCTTGGGCCAGCTCATGGTGCCAAGCAAAGAGGAATCCCCAGCCAGCATTCCCGCACCAAAGCTGAGCAGCCGCTGCAGCCTCTAGTCTTCTAGTAAAGAATGGGATGAGAAAGGAATGTAAGACTTGTGGCCCTCAATACTCTTATCTAATGTGCTGAATTATCCTGCTGATAAGGAAATGCCCACTTCCGTCAAAAATATTTCCCCGATAGACCTCCTTTCCTGAGGGACGGCTTGTCGGGATTAGTGCATGCATGAGGTCGTGACTGCGTGGAGGCAGTGGGGCGACCTGGAGCTGGGAAGCGAGTAAGTCAGGGGGTGGGGGAAATTATGACTGAAGGGGCTCTGAGTAAGGGGGCATAACATAGAGGGGGCAGAGACACATGAACTACCAGGAGTCGGTTGGGTTGGAGACCGGGGGTTAAAATAGTGTCCCCCTCATAAGAAAAGGGATTTGGGGGGGTAAGGATGTCAAGGGAGGGGGCCTGCTGGGATATCTGCTGGGCGTGGCACCTCTGACAGTTGTTTGATGTCTCCCGCATCAGATAAGGGGCAGAGAGGGTTAAGCATTGTGACTCCCCACAGTGCCAAAGCCATACCTGGAAAACTGGGCTTGGGACAAAATGGCCTGTCAGGAAATCAGATGTATCTACCAGAAAGGCAACCATTAGTGGAAATGTTAACCATCAATTATGTATGAATTGCTGAATAGAATGTATATCTAGTAGTCACCATCTTTGTCATGGTTATTGAGCTTGTCCATCACTGAGTGAATTCAAATGAACCACGACCACTTGAGTTGGATACTACGTTAGACCGCAACATTTGGGATAAATTGAAAGGAAGAAAGTGCACAAGGAGGTTCATCAATAGAAAGAGGGGGGTGGTAAACAAGAAGGGTGAAATGGAGAGTCAAAATTAGAATTTTACTGTCAAAAAGGGTATACAGGTCTGTGATTATTTAATAATAGTAGGTTGAACGAAAGAAATTTGTGCCTCAAATATAGAAGCTGTGAAAAGACAAGGTAAGAGATGGGTCAAAAAGAACACCAAGGTACTGAGAAGAGAGGGAAATACATACGCTTTGGATTAAGGCACTATATTAATAACACATCATTATCATTATCATTATCATAATAATGTCATGTATTTACCCCTCCTCATGGTCTGAATGTTCCCTTGGCACTGATAAGTGTTATTAATATGGAGCTCTACAGCACTCATGTTATCAGCCTTAGAAGGATTCAGGGCACAGTCGACCCCACTGAGATGTAATCCAGTGACTGTAGGTTGCACACATGTATCTGAGGCAAGCACTTAACTTGCTGAGCTATCCAATCAGCCAGAAAGGGAGAAAGCAATGAACAAGAAAAGAGTCAGAAGAAGACTGCACAGAAGGTAGGTACTGGATTACTGTTATGGAAGTATGGCGGAGAAGTGCAGGGCTGAAGAGCTGAAGCGTAGTTAGAAGAACGATTGTGCACAGTCAGTGTTGTGGAGAAAAAGATTTGGGGACTAGGGAGAAAGTTCTATATGGAAACGAGACAAGAAAAGCAGCTGTTTTATGTAGGAAAACTGTAATTAGAAGGAGAGGTGGTGATTTGCGAAAGGACGGTTCCATAACACCCAGTTCAGTGACAGTAACAAGAAAGTGGCGAGTTTTTTATTTGTATTTATGGATGGAAATAGAACTTTTGTCAAAGCGCTTCACATAGTCAAGCAGTACAATATGAGTAATTGGGAAAATAAATTACTGATAACGAGAAAGAAGATACGATTTAAGCAAAGAACAAAATAAAGAATGAGTTGGAAAAGACTGATTCGCACCTGGGGAAGGACGCTCAGTCAATCAGGTGACTGGAACAGCAGTGGCGCTTTTGCTTTCTTGTTCTTTTTTTTCTAACGTGGGGAGGCTAGAGCATGCTTCGCTCGGGCCTACCAAAGCTCGGGCTGGCGGCCATTAAACCCTATGTCCGCCACCGTGCGTTTTTCATTGGGGTGCACCCAGTGCCTTAAGTGGCACTACAAATCGAGCCGGGGCTCATCGAGGGGGCGTGGCCTAACAGCGGGGGTCTTGATGGCCCATTAGACCACGCCCCCTTGACAAGCCCCAGATCAATGGGCTACTGGCACCCATGCCAGGCAGCCTTTTGCAGAGATTAGCACCCTCTCTCCTATAGGGGAGAGGGTGCTAATCTCTGCATTTATTTTCTATAGACTAGCCTGGCAGGGGACAGCGCCTCGCCTATTCAGCCTTAATGGTGGTGCTGCCCCTCGCCAGCTGGGGTGGGACAGCATCACCATTGAGGCTGAAAGGGTGAGGCCACTGGAAGCAGAGGCCTTTTTCCTAAAGACTGAAACTCCCGCGAATCCCCGGGAGCTTCAGTATTAAGAAAGCAAGGCCTCTGCTTCCAGCGGACTCCCGTTTTCTCCATAATGGTGGCGCCGGCCCACGTGCATCCCTTGATTAAAGGGATGCCTCGCAGGTGCGGCGCCACCATTACGGCTGAAAGGCATTTTTTTCTGAAGCCTGAAGCTCTCTCACACGAGTGAGAGCTTCAGGCTGTAGAAAAAAAATGCCTTTTCGGGTAGTGGCCGGGGCTGCCAGGGGAGATTTGTGGGCCCCGCCAGGGCCCCGCCTCAAAACGAAATTTCGGAGCCTGCCGGGGCCCAGCCCCGGCAGGCCCCGGCCCACTTAAAGCCCTGGGTGCACCTATTGAAAAACTCTTTGTGAACCAGGCCCTGATCCTTTTACAGGATACTGAAAAGGTTCAGATCACATGATTGAGCATGTTCGGGGTAATTTATCACCCGCGTCAGTAATTCTGCACCAACCGACTGGTCCAAAATGACATTTGTACTCACGAACCACTGCAAAATGACATTTTGCCCTGGTATGTAATTAAAAATGAGAGTGTTCAATTTACTGTAACAGGGGCAAACTTGCCTAGTGTCAGTTATGTGAACTGGCATGCAATGTTGCTTTGATAAATGAAATCTAGTGGGGGAATTCAGATGGGCCATCCCTTATAATGAAAAGTGAAGGCCAGCTAGAGAGAGATGTTGGCGTCCTAAGGTGGGAAGCATGTTGTGCCGGATGCAATGAATAGAAGATGAACACAGGTGTGGAGGAAGCAACGGTCCAAAGAAGATCAGGCGGGTCAGAAGAGATTCTCGGGTTATGACAGTGAGCTGTGGATCTCTTGTTCCACAGGTGGCGGACAGTCTTAAAACTGCTGAACCCAGCCAAGCAACAGCTACAACTGTGATAGTCTTTATACAAAAGGGAAATTAGAATGTTTAATAAACGTGCTTTTAATCCACTTAAAGAACTCCCTGCCCCGCTGATCACTCTCTGGACTAGGAAGTGGCATCTAGTGAGAAATAGGGACTGCACTCAGAATGTGGGCAACAGACAGAGTAGCAAAGTAGCGCAAGAACCCTTCACCCAGAGGTGACTTTACTGATAGAACTCTAAAGGGCACACGGAAAGAGAGAGAAGATACAACTAATAAACCTGAAAAGATGAAGAAAATCAGCCATGGCCACGAACAACCCAAACTGTTATTAACAATCAACCCTCTGCATACACCTCTCACATATTGCACTAAAACAAACAGAACTCCTCAGCACAGCAAACCACACACACTTCACAACACCGCAACAAGACATAGCACGCACAACACCACATGACGTCCGCCTCCTGAATCTCACACACAGGTTCAGTGAACAGTACATCCAAACTGAAGCTGCCAACAGCACATCACAACTCCCTTGCTCTTTGTCTTGCTACTCCCACTAACCTACCCCCTCACAGAACCACCAGAGCACTGAGAGACCACGCAAGTGGCACCTGTGCGTGGTATAAAAACCTTTATACATTAATACATTTGTCTGCCTTTCTACAGCTGCTGGACTTGGTGAATTCTGCAGTTTTGTCCTCATGTCATCAAGACATGGGGACACCGCGCTGGTTCCTAGCTCAGATTGGGGCATTCCGTTTCCAACGACTTGCGTCTATATCAAGTGCCCCTGCCAGCTGTGATGAATGTGCCTCTTCAGTGTTCTCCATTTAGTAAATAAATCATTGTCTATGATTCAGCCTACATCCCTACGATAATTCCAATCTTATTGGAGAATTGTAGATTCTCACCATGCAGAGGAGGGCAAAGGCTTGTAAATGGAATTTGTATCAAGACCGGAAGCACATATAATTTCATGAATGGTTTACGGTGCCAGCAGCAGTAGGTGCCATCATAAGAACAAAAACCCTTGCGACCAGAATTGAATCTTCATCTCCAACTGTCCTGGCATGCCACCCATCAGAAATCAAAGTGAGTCAAGCCAGCAGCAAAGCGGCAGAGGCTCCAAGCAAATTATCTCTGATTCAGCTTGTCCTTTTAAAGGGGAGCATGCCAACTTTGCCACCACTCTCTCCAACCCTTTCTGTTCTCAGCAGTAAAGTAGAGCAACCATGCCAGAGAATTTCAATTTTTCACAGGTGTAGTGAGGATAAGTATAAAGAGAGCATTCTCAAACACATTTAAGGCAGGTATCATACGACCCCTTGTAAAATATATCTTGCTTGACCGAGAGGACCTAGCCAACTACAGGCCTATCATGAGCCTCCATTCATCAGGATGTTTATTGTGAAAGTAGTGTTGGGATGTATATCCAACTCTGCTGTCCCCCCAAACGATTCAGGTTGAGGTAAATATATAAGGAACGTGAAGAAACAAAGAGGCACGGCTGTAGGGAGAACGGAGGGAAGGAATGGGCGACATAAGGGTAGTGTGTGGGGAAGGGGTTTATATCTTTTGAGAAGGCCCAAGGGTGGGGGTGTATATGTGGAGTTAGATAATAGAGTAATAAAGTGATAAGGATGATCAATGCAATAGCCAGCCCTGTCTATATAGCCTCAGTGGGGGATAAAGAACACCTGTGTCTCTTCCATAAATCCTGCTCTTCCTGTGGAGTTCGACCTTGCAGCTCAATTAACTGTACAATGGATAACATATTGAATCCTTCCTGCATATCATGCAACGCTCTGACCCTTGCTTAACATCCTCTAATTCAAAACCAGAAATATTTGGAAAATATGCTGCTCTTTTGGCCTCTCCATCTGTGCCTTCATTACTGCGAGAAATGATGTCTGCCCCTTTAGTATGTGCTGGGCATTTCACCACAACGATAGCTAATGGAAGCTTTAGTATTTTTATGAGCTTGCCCAATAGCCCATGTTCCACTGGAGTGCTGTCTGCACGGAGGAATCCCCCCTTTTCAAATGTGATAGTCCTGCGTGTACGGTTGTCATCAAGTAGGCAGAGTCAGAATACAGCGTCACTTCCTCATCTTCAAATCTCTGAAGTGCAGCGATGAGAGCCACTATTTCTGCAGCCTGCGCTGAACAATGTGAAGGCAATCTTGCACCCGTCACTACTTCAAATTAACCATTCTTTTTTAACTTCACTACTGCCATCCCAGTACGCCTTTTGCCAGTTGTTTGATACATTTTCAAAGAACCACCAATAAAGAGAACTCCCCCATCCCCCAACAGCATTTTCTCTAACATGGAGAATATCATCATAAAATTTGGTGCAGTCATGTACATTGTCTTCCTTTTCTACTGGTTCTGCTATAAATGTTGCTGGATTCACTATTCTACATCTGACAATTTTGATTGCTGGATTAAAAATAATCACTTTGTATCCAGACGCTCTTTGTGTCATCAATGTACATTTGGGTTTCTCCAAATGGCAAATAGGGAGTGCTTGACAAATAAGGTTATTGAGCATCCCATTGTGATACTGGTAGCTTTTTCAATTTCAAAAGCAGCAGCTGCTAATGTTTGTTCGCAAACATAATGTCCTTTCATTACTGGGTGTTGAATCCGGCTATAATAGGCTAGTGGTTATGATATGATATGATATGATAGTTTATTTATAAAGCGCCTATACACAACGTGTTTCAAAGCGCTTCAAGGAGGGAGGGGACAAAGGAAAAATACAGTTACATTCAGCAAGTCCTTGAAACAATACAGAATGTGAAAAAAAAACTATCATAATAGGCCTGTCGACATTTCTGATAGTGCAAGTGCATAGAACAAGTAAGGCAGGAGGTAATGGAAAGGAAGGAAAACAGAGCAAGCAGTAACATTACTAAGTCTGACGACAATTTACGCAGTGCAGGTGGTAACAAGAGGTGGGGTGGGAGGGGGGGGCAAGTGGACGGAGGGGGGAAGGAGAACAAGACACGCTACTGAGCAAAAGTCAATGACAAATTGAAAAGTAGAGGAGGGGGGATGGGGAGAACAAAGGGGGGGGACAGACAAGCTGCTATCAAGAGTCACGGAACAGATGATAGGAGTAAGTGCTAGGAGGCGGAGGTCTAAGAGGGGGGGAGTAGGAGGGGAGTAGAAGAGGATGGAAATGAGGAGGGGGGGGTGGAGCGCAATGCAAGAAGGGGGGGCAAGCAGGGTGAGGGCACAGATCCTCACGGGGGGCAGGGGGGGGCACACAGATACTCAGGGGGGGCAGGGGGGGGACACAGATACTCACGGGGGGCAGGGGGGCACGCAGATACTCACGGGGGCAGGGGGGGCACACAGATACTCATGGGGGCAGGAGGGGGCACGCAGACACTCACGGGGGGCAGGGGGGCACACAGATACTCAGGGGGGGCAGGGGGGGACACAGATACTCACGGGGGGCAGGAGGGGGCACGCAGATACTCACGGGGGGCAGGGGGGGACACAGATACTCACGGGGGGCAGGAGGGGGCACGCAGATACTCACGGGGGGCAGGGGGGGACACAGATACTCACGGGGGCAGGAGGGGGCACGCAGATACTCACGGGGGGCAGGGGGGGCACACAGATACTCACGGGGGGCAGGGGGGGCACACAGATACTCAGGGGGGGCAGGGGGGGCACGCAGATACTCACGGGGGGGCAGGGGGGGCACACAGATACTCACGGGGGGCAGGGGGGACACAGATACTCACGGGGGGCAGGAGGGGGCACGCAGATACTCACGGGGGGCAGGGGGGGACACAGATACTCACGGGGGGCAGGAGGGGGCACGCAGATACTCACGGGGGCAGGGGGGGCACACAGATACTCACGAGGGGCAGGGGGGGACACAGATACTCAGGGGGGGCAGGGGGGGCAAGCAGATACTCACGGGGGGCAGGAGGGGGCACGCAGATACTCACGGGGGGCAGGGGGGGCACGCAGATACTCACGGGGGGCAGGGGGGGACACACAGATACTCAGGGGGGGCAGGGGGGGACACAGATACTCAGGGGGGGCACGCAGATACTCAGGGGGGGGCAGAAGGGGCATACAGATACTCACGGGGGGCAGGGGGGGCACACAGAAACTCACAGGGGGCAGGGGGGGCACACAGATACTCAGGGGGAGCAGGGGGGACACAGATACTCACGGGGGGCAGGAGGGGGCACGCAGATACTCACGGGGGGCAGGGGGGGCACGCATATACTCACGGGGGGCAGGAGCGGGCACGAAGAAACTCACGGGGGGCAGGGGGGGCACGCAGAAACTCACGGGGGGCAGGGGGGACACAGATACTCACGGGGGGCAGGAGGGGGCACGCAGAAACTCACGGGGGGCAGGAGGGGGCACGCAGAAACTCACGGGGGGCAGGGGGGGCACGCAGATACTCACGGGGGCAGGAGGGGGCACACAGATACTCACGGGGGGCAGGGGGGGCACACAGACACTCTCGCACGGAGGGGGCGGCGATCCGGCGTACCGCGGTGGACAGCGGTAGACAGGGCCCCGTTGTAGGCCTTAGGTGGTGTGGCCGGCTCCCGCCTCCCGGCTTCAGCCACTGGCTAAAGGGGCCATGGCTGCCAATGGGAGGGGGGCAGGGGCTGGCCCACAACAGGACAACAGAATGCAGGCAGGCAAGAAAAACGACGGCCATCTTTGAGGGCCTCAAAGCATGGAGGCAGCATAACCACACAGAGCAATTCGAAATGTACCCAAGTGGGTTTCACGCTAATCGTGCCATGCAGGGCACGCCAGACCCAGAGGAGGCAAGCACAATGATCCGGTGCAATTTAGAGGCAGATTGTACATTTTTTCCGAGATCGAAAATAAGTCTGCATTAAAGTCAATCCTTACCCCCAGCAGTGCGCGATTCGATGGGGAGTCCAGCGCGATGGTATCCGGTGCTGGGAGGCAGAGGGAAAGGGGCTCCATCAGGGTTGAAGGGAAGGCAGAAGGACGAGAGGAAATGGAGGCGGGCCCCGTTGTAGGCCTTAGGTGGTGTGGCCGGCTCCCGCCTCCCGGCTTCAGCCACTGGCTAAAGGGGCCATGGCAGCCAATGGGAGGGGGGCAGGGGCTGGCCCACAACAGGACAACAGAATGCAGGCAGGCAAGAAAAACGACGGCCATCTTTGAGGGCCTCAAAGCATGGAGGCAGCATAACCACACAGAGCAATTCGAAATGTACCCAAGTGGGTTTCACGCTAATCGCGCCATGCAGGGCACGCCAGACCCAGAGGAGGCAAGCACAATGATCCGGTGCAATTTAGAGGCAGATTGTACATTTTTGCCGAGATCGAAAATAAGTCTGCATTAAAGTCAATCCTTACCCCCAGCAGTGCGCGATTCGATGGGGAGTCCAGCGCGATGGTATCCGGTGCTGGGAGGCAGAGGGAAAGGGGCTCCATCAGGGTTGAAGGGAAGGCAGAAGGACGAGAGGAAATGGAGGCGGGCCCCGTTGTAGGCCTTAGGTGGTGTGGCCGGCTCCCGCCTCCCGGCTTCAGCCACTGGCTAAAGGGGCCATGGCAGCCAATGGGAGGGGGGCAGGAGCTGGCCCACAACAGGACAACAGAATGCAGGCAGGCAAGAAAAACGACAGCCATCTTTGAGGGCCTCAAAGCATGGAGGCAGCATAACCACACAGAGCAATTCGAAATGTACCCAAGTGGGTTTCACGCTAATCGCGCCATGCAGGGCACGCCAGACCCAGAGGAGGCAAGCACAATGATCCGGTGCAATTTAGAGGCAGATTGTACATTTTTGCCGAGATCGAAAATAAGTCTGCATTAAAGTCAATCCTTACCCCCAGCAGTGCGCGATTCGATGGGGAGTCCAGCGCGATGGTATCCGGTGCTGGGAGGCAGAGGGAAAGGGGCTCCATCAGGGTTGAAGGGAAGGCAGAAGGACGAGAGGAAATGGAGGCGGGCCCCGTTGTAGGCCTTAGGTGGTGTGGCCGGCTCCCGCCTCCCGGCTTCAGCCACTGGCTAAAGGGGCCATGGCAGCCAATGGGAGGGGGGCAGGGGCTGGCCCACAACAGGACAACAGAATGCAGGCAGGCAAGAAAAACGACGGCCATCTTTGAGGGCCTCAAAGCATGGAGGCAGCATAACCACACAGAGCAATTCGAAATGTACCCAAGTGGGTTTCACGCTAATCGCGCCATGCAGGGCACGCCAGACCCAGAGGAGGCAAGCACAATGATCCGGTGCAATTTAGAGGCAGATTGTACATTTTTGCCGAGATCGAAAATAAGTCTGCATTAAAGTCAATCCTTACCCCCAGCAGTGCGCGATTCGATGGGGAGTCCAGCGCGATGGTATCCAGTGCTGGGAGGCAGAGGGAAAGGGGCTCCATCAGGGTTGAAGGGAAGGCAGAAGGACGAGAGGAAATGGAGGCGGGCCCCGTTGTAGGCCTTAGGTGGTGTGGCCGGCTCCCGCCTCCCGGCTTCAGCCACTGGCTAAAGGGGCCATGGCAGCCAATGGGAGGGGGGCAGGGGCTGGCCCACAACAGGACAACAGAATGCAGGCAGGCAAGAAAAACGACGGCCATCTTTGAGGGCCTCAAAGCATGGAGGCAGCATAACCACACAGAGCAATTCGAAATGTACCCAAGTGGGTTTCACGCTAATCGCGCCATGCAGGGCACGCCAGACCCAGAAAAGGCAAGCACAATGATCCGGTGCAATTTAGAGGCAGATTGTACATTTTTGCCGAGATCGAAAATAAGTCTGCATTAAAGTCAATCCTTACCCCAGCAGTGCACGATTCGATGGGGAGTCCAGCGCGATGGTATCCGGTGCTGGGAGGCAGAGGGAAAGGGGCTCCATCAGGGTTGAAGGGAAGGCAGAAGGACGAGAGGAAATGGAGGCGGGCCCCGTTGTAGGCCTTAGGTGGTGTGGCCGGCTCCCGCCTCCCGGCTTCAGCCACTGGCTAAAGGGGCCATGGCAGCCAATGGGAGGGGGGCAGGGGCTGGCCCACAACAGGACAACAGAATGCAGGCAGGCAAGAAAAACGACGGCCATCTTTGAGGGCCTCAAAGCATGGAGGCAGCATAACCACACAGAGCAATTCGAAATGTACCCAAGTGGGTTTCACGCTAATCGCGCCATGCAGGGCACGCCAGACCCAGAGGAGGCAAGCACAATGATCCGGTGCAATTTAGAGGCAGATTGTACATTTTTGCCGAGATCGAAAATAAGTCTGCATTAAAGTCAATCCTTACCCCCAGCAGTGCGCGATTCGATGGGGAGTCCAGCGCGATGGTATCCGGTGCTGGGAGGCAGAGGGAAAGGGGCTCCATCAGGGTTGAAGGGAAGGCAGAAGGACGAGAGTGTCCATGTCCTAATGTTGTGTTCTGCTGTCATCCCTTCTCCATTTGAATGTGAGAATAAGTAAATCTCCTAATTATAGTCTGGTATTCCTAACACACGGGCTGTGCAAATCACCCTTTTTAATTACTCAAATCCTTCAATCATGTCAGCTGCCCATGTTATCTTGCTTTTGCTTAGCTGTGCTCCCTTAAGTCCTTTTAAATGTGTTCAGATATATGTACTGTAAGCAAAAATCCAGGCCATACAATAATTACATAGGGCTAAGAACTTTTGCATTTCCCTTACTGTCTCAGGTTTTGACGTTTTCATAATTACTTCTGCTCTCACAGGTGTCACTTTTCTCCCCTCTTGAGAGATGAACTGTCCTATGTACAGGACCACTTCCTGACAATATTGTAACTTTTCTTTGTTTACTTTGTATCCTTTTTCTGTGAATATTTTTATAAGTCGAACTGAGTCTTCTCTGCATCTTTCCTCTGTTTCACTGCACATTAATATATCATCCAGGTACTGAATGTTCATGCTTTCGAGCTGTACATTACCTAAAACCATCTGAAGGACTCTTTTAAAGATTCATGGGGACTCACAGTACCCCTGAGGCAGCCTCATATGTTTTATTCTCTGATTTCTAGACGAAAAGAACATCCAATCCTGTGAGTCTTCATGAATCGGATACAGTGAAATATTTGGCTTTAGTTGGGATGTTACATAATATTGTAGCTGGGTTCGGAACCAAAGGAAACTATGCTTCAACAATATTGTTTAGGGGTCGGAGATCCTGAATAAATCTTCACGACCCCCCAGTTGATTTCTTCACTGGGTACACAGCCGTGTTACATGGGAACTCTGATGGCATTAATATTCCCTGCTTTATTAAAGCGGATATGGTCTCAAATATGCCTTCATCTGCTTCTCTAGACATAGGATGCTGTTTTGTTCGTGGTAGAATTGCTCCTGGTTTGAGCTTAATTTTAACTGCTCCTGCTCCACTCAATAGACCCATGTCATATGGACTGTTGGTCCATAAGATGCCTGACACCTTTTCTAAATCTTCCTGAAAAAATTACCTTTTCTTTTTTACCAATGCCATTCTCTGTGGTATCTCTCTCTTCTCAATTTTCATTCAATAAGTGAGACTTATGAAAAATTTGAATTTGTCGTCCGAATATTGATCTCTGAACAAGTCTTTGGGCCTCATTACATGGAAGGCAGTAAGGGTTAACGGTCACCTGTAATGGTATCGGTGACCGTTAACCCTTACCGCCTTACTACGAGGTCCCTTTGCGGGTAGGTACTTTAACGCCTGCTGTTTAGCAGGCGTTAAAAACCAACCCGCCAAGGGACCAGGGTGCTAATTACGGTACCGCAATTTGCGGCACCGTAATTAGCGCCTTCCCCATTCCCATAGAGCCCTATGGGGCAAAAATGGGAATGGGGAAGGGCAATGGGGGAAGGGGGAATTACCGCCCCGCCAACCTTGGAATAGGGTGGTAATTCCCCTTTCCACCAAGGCGGTGCCGGTATTTTACCGGCATGGACCAAGGTGCTAATAGCACCTTGGTCCTCCACCTACCATGTAATGAGGCCCTTTGTCTGTCAAATCTGTCATTCTGTCAGTCTGTATCCTTCCTTAAGGGCTATTACTGTTTTCCATGCTCTTCCCTCATCATTTGTCCCATGAACAACTACCCGTTCTAGATTTACTGCTGCAGCCTCTAATTCTGTGGGAATGAACTGTCCCTCTTCATCATCCATAGGTATTTCTGGTCTAAACAAAATTAATCAGGTGTTCTTAATATTTTGCATGTCAGTCCAGGAAGCCATGTCAACAATATATTTACTCCATACAAAAATATTTCTAGATCTAAAGGGACTCCTTGTAGTGGTTTTTGGTTTGTAAAATCTAGTGTACATTCTCTCACATTCATATAATGAATTCCTGGAGTTGAACACACTATCCCTTTGTCAGTAAAACATATCGTCTTGTTTAATTTTGTCATCAAGTCACGTCCTAATATGTTTACTGGTGGCTGCCTTTTTCCTTCAGTGGAGATCCTGCAATGCTCCCCATAGCAATGTAACCACAGTTTTATCTCATTTATCTGTATAGATTCCCAATCCTTTTCCATATGCCTTCTGCCTCATGTTTGTCAGCCCTTGCAGCTCTGTGCGGGGCTGTTGTGATCCTCTCTCTTTTTCCCCATCATTCTCGTGCTTCAACGGGTATCATACTTTGATTAACAATAATCTATTTTATCATCTCTTTGTCCCCTACTCTTACTAATTTCTTTTTCCCTTCTTCTCATCTCCCTTTTTCCTTCTTCCTCTCTCCTTCTATGCAACCTATATTCTTTCAATATTTGCACTTCTATTTCTTCATGTTTCTTCTGTTCTATTCTCTTTTTTCTGTTCTTCATACCTTCTCCGTTCTACCTTTCATTTTGTTTCCTTTTCCTTTTCTTCCCTGTATGCCCTTTCTTGTTCCTTCTTCTTCTTTTCTCTTTCCTTGCTTTCTTCTCTCTCTTTAACATCGTCAATGCCCGTTCTGTCTAATTTAAGTAGTATCTGTACTCTTTACTCTCATTCCACTTGCTTTGTCTTTCTCTCTCTTTTGTCTCCTGACTTCCTCTTCTTTTTCTCTCCGTTTGTCCTTTCTCTCATCACGCTCTTTATGTTCATCGCGCATAGACATATATTTACGTACTTTATTCATACTTTCTTCCATGCTGTCTTCGCTTTTATTCCTTTAAAGGATGGATTCCCTGTTTGTCTTCTGTTGTGTTGTCATTTTTAGAAGGAGAAAGAGGAGCTGAGGGAGTTATGTCCTCCTCTTTATGCTGATTAAGCATCCACTCCTTCTCAGGTGGGCCTTCTCTCTCGCTCTAATACATCTTCCACAATTCTAAAAAAGTTAACCTTTTCTGTAGCTTCATCCATGTGTATGTAGCATGCAAGTATGTTGTCATGTGTCGCAGCACTGCTTTTGGTAATGAACCTTGAGGCCATGGCATGAGTGTTTTATTAGTTGTGCCTTTTACCCACTCAATGTGGTACTTTCTAATCTTTGGTGAGTATCTTGGTAATGTTCTGCATAGATGTGCAAGGGGAGTGTCCCCCATAATGATAAGTCATTTTGAACTGTCAATACTTACTGGATTTATTTGTTTATTATTTATTTAATCACACTACAACAATCACTTTAGGCCAGCACCATCAATCACTGCCCGTTTCCAAAAAACAATTTCTTCAAATAATTTCCATACCTATACAACAATATCCATTTTATCTCTTCATTTATATTTTTTTATCAATATCAATTGATACTATCCTGTTATTATTTTTGATAATTTTTAGAAGCTTATTGTATTCTATTTTTCCTCCAATACTCCTGTGTTTGATTGGCACCAATTGCTTGCTTTTCTAGGGTCTTATAACTTTGTCAAATTGTATTGCTATCGTTTTATAGTTTTTAAGCTTGCAACCTACTTTATCACTGCTAATACAAAATATGTCAACTTATTTTTTACACTGATATTTTTCCCAAAAAAAACAAACACCTGTGCACACTTTTTCTACGATTGTCTTGTCCTATTCTCGTGATAGACTTATCTCATTTCTATTTTACTCCATTTTGGAGTGCGTCACGCACCCTTCTTTGCTGCTTTGGCTGTAGCCGCAGGAATCCCTTGAATAATACTCTGTTCCAGAGTTTGGTGCAGTCCCTTCTCCTTCTCCCTCCTTGAGGACAGGTATCGAGGTAACTTATTTTCCCTAATAAATCCTTTTACAATCCCCGACTATACATATATATATATATATATATATATATATATATATATATATATATATATATATATATATATAAATACATATATATATATATATATATATATATATATATATATATATATATATATATGCATGCAATACGGCCCCTCCCCTTTTATTGGCCACTTTCAAAGCTTCTACTTAGATCTATTATTCCATTCAAGCCCTTTGGTATTCCGGCTAATGGTGGAAGACGTCAAGCATCCGAGGGTCTGCATCTGAACCATCCGCACAGCTACCAAATGTGCAGTAGCACTGTTGAGCATTCTTATGCGTAGGATGGGATTACCATAATAAAAACTCTTGGCCCCAAATGATTGGACAGACTCAAATAATATGGCAAAATACTACTTTATTATCAGTTCAATAAAGTAGGGAAACCTGGCGAACAACAAATCATAATTCACACACTTTTAATTACATTTCAGGAACAAAAAGGCTTTATACCTCAATGTGTGTCAGCTATGACATCATCCTACCTGGAAATTAATAAAACCTATCGGACAAAGGGATTGGTTAGGGGAACATATCTACTTATAGGTGCTATAAGTGTTAGTAACATCATTGACTGCCCCTCATCTGGCAGGCATACACTGAACATCCCTCTGACTACGTATAATACAGATAATAGCAGCATAACAGCAGAAGATTGGCCCCTGCAACATTGTATGCTCACCATTGCATAAGCCCTTATGAAAGGTTGGCCTGCTCTCCCAACCTTGGACACTCGGCTCACTAGCAGCACATAAATAAAACGAAATCCAGGTGCAGAGAACTACTGCCCACTTGCGCAATTAGTCTACCATCTCTCATCAGCCAAGCCTTCAGCCAAGGCTTCTCCTTTGTACTTGACCTTGCTGGATGTTCTCTACTCTGGAATTTAAGGGGAGTTAGGGTAGATTGTTATCCTCGCCTGACACTTATCAATATGCCTTGTTTTCTGGTCTTGCATCATATGTGAAGACCATGATTTTGTCCATTTTGCCTTCTATTTGTGCTATTTAATTCAATTATATCAGGTGTCATTACCCTCTTCGGCCTCTGGAGACTTGGTTGCTCTGTCTCACATATGCTTTTCTGCATCTTTAATTGTCAAAACTTGGCTTTCACAAATATTTGCTCATTTACTTAATTGAAGAGAAATATGTTCTACGTAGATTGCTTATCCTTGTTGACTCCCTTTGTTCCCCGACAATTGCTTCTTACTGTGGCATCATTGATCTGTGGCCAACAGCTATTCTTTGTTCATGCACACATTTATATTTCCAGCGTCTGTCAGCTTTGCAGCCCTGATCTCCCTCCTTCGAGCTTTTCGCTTACTATTATTCAGAGCCGATGTCCATCTTTTCAACATGGCTGCTTTACCTGTGTAATATTTTCTACTGCAGGAAGCTTCTATGTTACTCCTCTACCTTGCCCTTCTGCGCATATACTCTACAACACCCTCGTCATGCGGGTCTGTATCCAATCTGTGTTTGTGAGGGCGCAGCCTAAATGCCTATGCTTTGGAGCTGCCCCAGGCTTCTGCACTTCTGGAAGCACGTCTATATTATATTGGCTGAAGTAGTTGAGAAGCACCTACAGAGATCACCAAAAGGTGTACTATTTGGAAAATGGGATGGTGTTCCATAAAAGTGGTTGAGGGCAATCCTATATTTGGGGTGTAGGCTGGCCAAAAGGTGTATTTTGGTAACATGGAAAGATCAACAAACCCATGTGAGCAGGAACGTCTCAAAGAATTGACATGCGTTAATAACCGCAGGGAACTGTATATATTTCTGCGGCCAGCGACGTTGCAGCCTAGAGACACATGGGGTGAATTTAGAACACTTCTAGGCAAGAACAAGCCCATGTGGCGAATGGGGGTGATAACACTGCAATTGTAATGCTGTTATTATTGGTATGCCCTTACTGTCAGTTGATTTTGTGAATGACGGATGCAGTGTTATATACTATGTGTCTGCCAAGCCTAAATAACGTTATTAAAAAAATGAAAATAAAATGGTTGGAGTCTGAAACCAAAGACATGCAAGCAGTCCTTCTCCGACCTCACCCTGTCCATCTGGAACTCAATCCTGCCAGAGGCTCCCAATGCCCCTAGCATGCTCCAGTTCCAGAACTCAACCACTTTGGTACTCAGCTGTACAATACATAATTACATTCCCAAAGAAAGACATGCATTTCAACAACAAGAAGTAATTTTTATTTATGCACGAAACCCAAAGGTGCCGAGTCATTTGGGAAATTATTGTGAAATGTGTACAAGTATTTAAGTTAATTTATAAAGTAATTAGCCCATCTACCGGTGTTGCTTGGGATTGCAATTTCTTATAGGTACTATTTGTTAAGATGAATACATCTTCTCCTTTTCCCTTCCCGGTCAACACTGTTGCTTCAAATATGTTGTGCAGCAATTTATTTACGCACAGCCTTGTGCTTATAAAAAACACTACTAAAAATGCAACAGAGTGAATCACTAAGCACTACTACAATACACTCCACACTGTGTTCAACAGAGGCTGTAATAACACATTAGACCTATTCGTAAGAGTAACAGAAATGCCTGTTGCAGCTCTTTATACAGCAACAATTTGGAAACTGCCTTCACCTTCGCCTCTCAGGTCCATTCGCCTCCCATATGCCTCACCTTCTCTTCCCACACACACCTTTGCTTCCCTTATGCCAACGCTTTGCCAAGCCACAAACCCACAAACAAACGATTTTTGAATTTTATATATAAAGATAGATACCCAGTACTGTATGTTTTATAGGTTACAACTCCTCCCCATTACCCTCCCTTTCCTGCACACTGCTATAAATCTTACTCATGTTTTCAGGACTACACTGCTGCCCTTATTGCTTTTTCACAGCTTATTCCAATCCTCTTCCTATGCCATCTGGTAGAACTGTTATAACCTCCTAAAAGTCCTCCCATCAAAAATACACATTACTCAAAACTTCCCAAATAAACATATTGGATTATCTGTATCCTCAACCTTATTAATCTGTAATTTTGGTCTGTTTGACAACCCTAAAATATGTCTTTTCTGTTCTCAGCAACTTCCTCCAGATGACTTACTTCTTCCGTGCTCAGTCTCTTCCACCCTCTATGGCATCCTTCCCCCAGAAGCTCACTGTCTTCAGAGCTCTGGTTCTCTCTAGGCTGGACTATGCAACAGCCTTTTCTAAATCTGCCTGCTTCTACGCTCCGCCCTCTGCAATTCATCCAGAACAGGACTGCGAGACTTGTCCTTGGCCTCAAGCCCATGGATCGTATCTCTCCAGGACTGAAATCTCTTCATTGGCTCCCAGTGGCTGTGAGGATTAAGTTCAAAACCATCTGCATTGAACACAAGGCCTTCTGGGGCCTGGGGCCTCAATGCCTTCAACTCTCTCTTTTAAATATCTTCCTTCTCGAGCTCTTCACTCATCCGCCTCCAACTCCCTCAGGGTCAGTTGCTTCTCCAAGCAATGAGTTGGTGGTAGATCTTTTTCTTCGACTGGGACCTCCCTCTGGAACAGCCTCCCTGCCTCCCTGAAACTTGAGGAGAACCATCTCCTGTTCCGTAAGCACCTCAAAACCTTCATCTTTGTTTCTGCTTTCTCTCCTCCTCTCCCCTGCTGAATTCTTGGCTGAAACGGTACTAGTTACCTGGCCACCCTTTGGTCTCGGGCAAAGGTCCCCTCCCCACCAGTTACACACCTGCACTGCCTCCCTGGAAACCCCTGCACTTGGGGACTATTTTCTGTATCCATACAGTCCCCCACCAGCATTTGACACCTGATGTCTGCACTTACCCTGGCACTTGCCACCAGCTGGCCCTACATCTCTTATTGTTTTGATTTATTCAATTATCCCATTAACTGCACTGTCCCCACCCCCTCCCACTCAGCACTGTTCCTCTTCCCCCTTCCCCTGCACTTGCACGATCTGAATGACACTTGGTCCGGTAGGATCGATGTCTCTGTCTTCCCTCTGTTCCCCCTCGCTTGCTGCGTCAGACCTTCAAAAACTTGTGTAAAGGCGCGTTATAAATGCCATATCATATAATTTGTTCTTGCAGTGCACATATCACAACTCTACTCTCCCTTCCAGATCACAACATTCCATTTCCTCCAGATAACAGTCACTCTTTCACCCTTTCCACCACAACTTTCACATTTCTTGCAGGCTGCTGTCTTCTGCCATGCGTCAGAAGGCCTCCTTCATGCTGACTGCAGCTACCCACTACTCTGACTGTATCCAGGTAAATTACGATTCCCTTTCCATGCTTGAGCCTCACGTGAGTTGTATAGGCACCAAAAAGTGATGACTGGAAAGCTTTAAATTAATCTTAACCACTGGCAATTCCTTTGGGCAGCTACCATTCCATTGTGTTCACCTTCCGTAATGGCACATAAGATTGAAAAACAATTGAATGAAAGACTGCCCAGAGCAATTGCCAATGGGTTATATTTAACTCATAGCTTTCTTTCCATCACTTCTTAGTTTTGCAAAGTCTTGCTGACTGTCAAGGTCATTGACAGACCCATGTCCCTCGCTTGCTGTGAATACGGTCCAAGCTACACCTCAGTGATGATGCCAAATGAGGCAGAAATAAGTATCTGCTTGTAATGTAATGGAAAGTTGTCTTGCGTAACGCCCTACTGCCATTTTGGTGGCCTTGCTGTGAGCGGCCCTATAAAGAAAGAATGGTATAAAAAAAAGAACGGTGTGGCCGTTCGATAGTGGGAATAAGACAGAGGAAGACACACAATCTAGGGGCATGATCAATGCAAGCCAAAAATAACTGAATCCTAAGTGCTGGTATGTTTCTATGCGTATAGCGCTGACACTTGGGTATGTGTATATCTTGATAGGAAAGCCCAAGATCTGATCAATTACAAATCTTGGTTAGTGATTATGTGTGATAGATCTAAAGAGGTAAGCTTTGTCATAGCTAGATGAGCAATGATGTGGTTACTGATAGATATGAGGTTGCTGTATGCAGGATATCTGTGTGTGTTTCTGTGTGTAATGAAAGGTGGTAGGAGATTTTAGGGTGAGTCGGTTGATCAGGGAAGAGATGGGTTGTACCTATACGTGAGGCACGTGTAGTGGGGAACATAAATAAAAACATTGAGCACCATCTGGAATACTGATCCGAGACACTGTTGTCTGGTACATGTTTGAAGCAGTATTAGTTTGATTGCTTATAAATTTCTTGCAGCCTGACTCAAATGTGTCCAGTCTCCGATAGTACATTGCTGACAAGTTGCAAATGAGTTTGGTTTCCAATTGTCCTTTGTGTGTATGTTCGCCTGACTTTGGTAGGGAGACTCACCTGGGTCAAAATTATTGTTAGTGGCTTTCTGTTGGTTGATGTGTTTGTGCTGGTATAATGCTGGTGTTAGTTGAATAGCCAGGTTGTTAGATGTTTTCTGATGTTCAGATGGTCCTCTTCTGTAAAGATGTTTGGGCGGAGAGTTCTATAATTTGTTGAAGAGGAAGGAGAACGAAAATCCTCTGTGGCATTTCCAGTTGACGCTTGAGGCCATTATTAGGGCATTGTTGCTGGATTGAAGCACTCACTTTGGCTGGTACCAGATGACGGATTCTGTGCCACAACTATGGAAGGCATGGTGGGCAGAGCACAGAGTTTTGGAAGTAAATACATTTGATTGGGAGCCAGTGAAGCTCTCAGATGCTGGGTGATGTGATCACATCTTTTAAGGTGAAGAAGTAGATTTTACTCTTTGTAGCCAGTTGTGCATGTATTCCGGTAGTCCAAGGGGAAGGCTGTTGGAGTAATCTAGTCTTTAGGGTACTAGTGCGATGGCTGCCATTTCTTTATTTCTTTATTTACAACCTGCCAGGAACCCACGGACATCAGGGTGAACAATAACACACAAAGGGCCTCATTCCGAGCATGGCGGTAAGGGATAGTGGCCACCGCTAACGAGAGCGGTGGCGGTAATCCCTTACCGCCATACTCCGAGTTCCCTTTGCGCCATGGTGGTTTTAACACCTGGTTTTAGCAGGTGTTAAAAACCATGGCGCTAAGGGACCTTGATGTAAATTACGCCACCGTAATTTACGGTGGCGTAATTGACGCCTTCCCCACTCCCATTATGCCCTATGGGGCAAGAATGGGAATGGGGAAGGGTAAATGGGGATTGGGGAATTACCGCCCCGCCAACCTTGGAATGGGGCGGTAATTCCGCCATCCACCAAGGCGCTGCCGGTCCGGGTACGGCGTCAACCAAGGCGTTAATAGCGCCATTGGTTAGCGCCGTACTCGGAATGAGGCCCAAAGACATACATTTAGTTTGACAAGACAAGGAGAGCCATGATATGAAGCTATTGGTAATGCTAAGTGGGTGTTTAGCTGAAGAGTAGTGTTTTTAGTGCAGACCAGAAAGAGTCCCGATTGCTTTAATTCGTAAAGCTGGAGCCAGGGGTTCCACTGCTGGGCAGCCAGGGCTGGAAAAGCCATTCCTAGTGTAGGAAAGCCCACTAGACGCTCACACCAGAACAAATACAACCCCCTAGGGAAAAAGGCCCAATACACTTCTTGCAAGGATAACCATTTTTATTTCCATAGAAAAGAAAAAAGCGCCAAAAAATAACTATGCTGCCACGGAATGTTCTGCGGAAATCAGCATGAGCAGCACATTAAGAAGGTACATAGTATCATCAGTGACATCACCACATACAGTAGAAACCTGCGCTGCTGGTTAGTGAGACCCTACACATAGGTTACCTGCTCCATAGGGGATGTCAGGCCATTCATCCCAGCCCTGTCTGTCCATTTTCCTCCATGTGGGTGAAGTTGCAGTCTTCATTGGTCAGCAGGTAGCCAAACAACAATTATATTACTAAGAAAACACATCCATCTCTATGTAACAGTGCACTTGGCACAAATAGACAGGGGCTAACGTGGGAAGGCCGAGGTCATACTAACTCACACACTTCACTCACTCCCAGACAGATCAGTTTTTCTCCAAGGTCTTCCACCCTCGTTATGGGCTATAAATTCCTCCCTCCTTGCATCTCGCAACACACATCAGTGACCTAGAAGTGAAGGCAGGAAGGCCCTGATTTTTGATATTTGATCGATTGGGGGACCAGCAGGCTTTGTGGCGAGTGGCCTGGGGCTCTCTGGTACACTGGAATTCAGGGGACCCAAAGCCGAGACTTAAGGGTGCTATAATTTAGGATTGGGACTGGTGGGGGTTGGAGGTCCTTGACTTACTTCTCATGGGATCGCACTGTTCACACGCACTCAGCCCTCCTCCTGTAGCCTTGCAGGGCTCATTCTTCCCAGGACGGGGAGGTTGACAACGTTCTAGGATAATTAAGGGTTTTATGGATTTGTGTAGATCTGGGCTTTCTCTTCAGTGTGTGGGATACAACCTATTCCTTTGCTCATGTTCGCGGCCTAGGCCTGGGGCGCTGGCTGCCGCGCTACGTTTAAGCTTTGTGCCACAATATGGATACTAGTATCTAAGATGGCTGCTATTCTTGAACGTACACTACACCTACAAAATGTACTCTAATATGATTGTGTCGATGCCTGTAAGGGCACTCCCTGCCCGCCGGTCTCTTACATTACCAATGACGGCCTTTGCCTTATTCTAAAGCGCCTGGGGTGTGGGAAGATTGTGTGCCCTTCCCAACACTAGCCCGTTTGCATGTCTCAGTTTGGGTCTATTTACAAGTGCCATGTTTGCAGAGTGTCAGGCCCGATTAGGCTCGTAAGCGTAACAAGTTCCTTCAAGTAGATCCGAGTCTTTCCATAAAGACATTTGTGCATGATGGTAGCTGATTTCAAAAGGATTCTGGCCTGTATTGGAAGTCAGTTTAGAGACTATCTGTGCAAGGATATATGCTGTTGACGTGAGATTCCTTTGCAGATGCAGCCAGGATAATTCTGAAGAACCTGAAGCTTATGGATACATATTTTATCTGCCCCTATCAGTAGTGAATTGCAATAATCTAGGCAGGAGAGAATGATTGCACAGGCAATTGAAGAGCAGTTTACCTCCAAAATGACTGGTTTAATGTTTATTCGAAGGCGTAGATAGTAATGACAATTGCTGGTGATGTAATTGACTTGAGATTTAGCACTAAGTGAGGAATCTAGGAGTACCCCCAGCATCTGAACTTTTTCTGAAATTGGTATGGTGCAGTCCTTGATGCAGAAACCGGAGCATTCCTTCCCCAATTAAGCTCGGGCAGTTGTTCCAAACATCAGCAGTTTGATTTTCCCCTCATTTAGGCAAAGCCAGTTTTCAGTCATCCATGGATTGATCATACCAAAAATGTAGTTATGTTTGGTGTTGTCAGCATCATAGTCTCCACTGATTTCCATGGTTAGCTGTGTATCATCAGCATATGATAATCTGTGCTAAAGAAAGGAATGAGTCCATTTTAAAGCCTCTGGGCCATGGTTCGTAGCCCGTGTCAACAGATACCAGTACCACCGCTATAAATGATTTTAGTTTGTTTAACACACAATGGCTACAATAATGCCCTACATGTACGAGCCCGAGTATACCGAGGAGGAACTACTGGAAAGGGAAACACGCGAAAACGATGGGTCTTCGGACGGCAGTTGGGAGGACAATTCAACAGCTGAAGAGCCTGGACCTAGTCGCATGGACGGTGTTTCCACCTGGTGCACATGCAATCGGTGCGAGCTAATGCCAACCGAGGACGAGAACTGCTGCTGCTGTGAAAACTCGGGATGTGTGGCCTACATCTCGGAAGGCAAGCCACGACCACAATGCATCACCGAGCTGCCAGACTTCAGGGCAGCCTGCCTCACACGGTCCGTGTTGAGGATAATGATGGTGCTTATGCACGAACTTCGCGCAACTGTTCGTCCTCGTAATCTGAGTAACGAGTAAGTGTACTCTGCTTGTCATGCCACTCCTATTTCATGGTCTTCTACTATATCCAAAATTACATATACATATCATTGTAACGCATGAAAGTCGTTCAATAGTGTGCAGTGTCTAGATAGCATTTGTCCGAGCAGAATGCCATTAGTTACAAGAATTGTCATTGACAACAAACGTTTATTAAACTTATCTTGGTCATTTAAAAACAGTTTGTTTCATTCCCTTTCACAGGTGGTACAGGCTGGTGGCCTATCGTTCCTTTACATGGTGGCTTCACGGAAGGCTTGGACACCGCGTTCGAAGAGTAATACCCGCCTGTGCCGTTCGTGCCGTAAGAGAAACGTTCCCGAGTCACAGCGGTCAGTACAGGGGATTTTCTCTCACTGTGCTGCAACCTGACCTGTACCTGTACAATGTGTTAAGTCTTGTATTTTTGTGTCATCAAAATAAGATACAAAATAAAACACCACATATATTTTAACAACGGTTGTTTCGATTTTTTAAATGAATCAAGTGTGTCTCCATTCAAGGATGGACGTCAGACATCTGTGCTCCGAATGGGTGAAGGTCAGGTCGCTGTGAATCAGCAGGGTGGTCACTATCTAAGCTAACATAATATATTCTCAACAATGCATGCACTAAATAACACTTGTTCAAAGTCTTTCAGTCGGTTATGTCTCTATAAAAGTCACACATATATCTATGCTATCAATCAACATTGGATTATACAGGCCTTAGGTTAAGGGTCTTGACCACTATGATACACTGTTTGAAGTGTGGGTCTGTGCTCACAAGAATCTCCGGTATGTGGCATTTGTTATTGATAGGCAACGATATACTGCAGTAGGGGTCTAATGTTAGTTGGGGATCTGCTAGGTGGGCATCATGGCGTGGTCAGTGGTCTGGCACATGAAGAGAATACCTTGCAGGGACACATGGTCAGAATGGCAGTAAGTTTCCTCTCACGAGGGTGCGTGGACAAGGACACGTTTGTGGAGATGAACGAGCTATGTGCTTAGTTCAGGCTGGTTCACATGCAGGACAGTGATCTCAGAGGAAGAGTGATGTGTAACATTTATTAGCTGTTGCAAATACCTCTGTAGTTTTCCAGTCAGAGTGGGAACGAGGGTGGGGGCCATGTGCTCTGCGCAGTGAGGCCTGGTCACCAAGATGGATTGGAAAGGGGGTACAAAAATGGATGCCCCGTGTCCTGCTCAGTGTTCCCATCTACGCGAATGTCATCCAAAGTTAAAATCACATAAGGGCAAGGGGCGAACCCACTACTGGAGGCACTTGGTCCGAGTTTCTACTGAGAAGTAAAGGATGAGAGTGGCCTGATGGCCCCTCGCTCCCACACACTTGCCTGCATGCCCACCGGCCCATCCATCCCACCCCCTCTATCAAAGGCGGTTCGCACCCGGGGATGAGCACTGGCATGGGGGGCTGTCACGGGCGCAAACGGCCAAGGTGCCAAACAGCATGTACACTTCAAAAGGTATCCCACGCCCAGGGGCCATCGCTCACATGGCCTCCTCAGACCCCGTGTCTCCAGGCAGGCCTCCCCTGAGGCAGGCCGCCCCCCTGCAATCCACATAAGTCTGTCTCCATTCAGCAGTCTTCCTGTGCCTTATCTGCATGCCCCAGGCCCATCCATCCCACCCCCCTCTATCAAAGGCGGTTCGCACCTGGGGATGAGCGCTGGCATGGGGGGCTGTCACGGGCGCAAACGGCCAAGGTGCCAAACAGCATGTACACTTCAAAAGGTATCCCACGCCCAGGGGCCATCGCTCACCTGGCCTCCTCAGACCCGTGTCTCCAGGCAGGTCTCCCCTGAGGCAGGCCGCCCCCCTGCAATCCACATAAGAGTGTCTCCATTCAGCAGTCTTCCTGTGCCTTATCTGCACGCCCCAGGCCCATCCATCCCACCCCCTCTATCAAAGGCGGTTCGTACCCGGGGATGAGCGCTGGCATGGGGAGCTGTCACGGGCGCAAACGGCCAAGGTGCCAAACAGCATGTACACTTCAAAAGGTATTCGACGCCCAGGGGCCATCGCTCACATGGCCTCTTCAGACCCCGTGTCTCCAGGCAGGCCTCCCCTGAGGCAGGCCGCCCCCCTGCAAACCACATAATACCACGACATACACACGTCATTCATTCACAAACACACCCCTGTTTCTAATACTTTATAAACCACTTGATATGTCTCATGAGAACATCTTTGTGCTTTGCAAGTTAACTCCTGAACCTTCTACCTGAGAAGCACTGAGATCAATGCTAATCTGCTCATCGTCGTGCTATCTGTGACCGCTTCGAGCAAACTCCTCAGTGTGCTACCTGTGGCCATCTACCTGTTCTCCTGCAACATACTGCTCGGCCTGCTGAATCCAACTGTTTGTTGGTCAAGGTATCCTAGTCATATTTCGGTCATTTTTACATTTCTATCTATTTCCGATTACAGTACCCAATAGAGCTATGGGCATTGGTCTCATTGCTATTGACTTGAGTTTCAATTGTTATGCTATCAATAGATCTATTTATTTTCATCTGTGTCAATTGTCATCGAATTGCATCCTTCGGGGGTCCAGTCTATAATGTAAAAATGTTTCCTTTTCGTGCAAGACAGAACATCCATGGGACGAGTCACATGTTCAGAGTTTAGTCACATCATTTAAAACATTTCTTTAACTTATGCAAATACTAAGCCGCACATGATGAACTGGTATAGTTCCGGCGACCAAAACAAACCTTGCATTGAACATGGTATGGTTCATTTACTTTTTTATGACATTTTTATTCATCAAGGCTTTATAATAATCTTGATATTTATCTTTATCTTTATCTTTATTAATAATATGTATATAACAGTTTAGTTTTACATATTTTGCGTCAAAACATCACATAAGATCACATTATTGAAATCTACATATCACAAATTCTATACACGATTAATAATATAAAATGTCCTGCGACAGTTCTTTTAAAATTGCTAAAATCCTCACATAAAATGTCATTAAATAGAACATCAGATTTACGTTGTGACCTTCCATTAGCATCACCCATATGTTATTCATATTGCACATAATCATCGAATTATCGTATTTCATTAAAAATTGGGTACGTATTGTTTGTAGACTTTCACACTCACATATAATATGGTATGCTGATTCAATAACGTTCACACCACAGAATCGGCAGAATCTAGAATTGCGCAGTATTCCCAGTCGCGCGCCGAGGATTTCTAAGACCTCACATGAATTGAATTTAAACAACAAATACCATCGAATGGTGGATCAATTAGGGTAGGATATCTGATATTTTGGTTTGACCATCCTCATTCTGATAGATTCTATGAAAATTTCACTGTTCGACTTAGTTGCCAAATTTACTATTTTTTGTTCTCTATCTATTTCACAGATCAGTTTTTTCAATTTATTTTTAATCTGAGCTACAGAATATAGTAACCAACAGTGAGTCTCATTTTTGATCAGTTTAAGGTAATTTAGTCTCCATCTATCTATTGTTATGAAATCCAATTTACGATCTAGTCTCTTGTATTGCTCCATCATTCGTACCATAAAGGTATCATTTGTAAGTCGCGTGAGTTTCACATACAAAATCGCTGAGGACAATTGTATTTTGCTTCTTATACTCAGTATATCACATTCGAGTAACATGTATTCGTATGGCAATGATTTCGGCATTCGCAGTAGTATTCTTAGCATCTTGGCTTCAAATTTATCAATATTATTGCCATAATTACTGCTCCAGATTTCCGCACTATAAGTCAGACATGAAACAATTTTAGCTGCATATAGTTTCATGACTGTTGCAATAGAATAAGTACCCTGGTTACCTATAAAATTGCTCAGTGCCATAATTGCAGTTATACATTTCTTTTTAGTTTCTATCCAATGTGTCTTCCATGTAAGCTTGTCGTCTATGACCACTCCTAAGTATTTGTATGCATGTACTACTTCGATCTGTTGTTTATTTAATTTCCAACCTGTTGTATAGCTCTTCTTCTTAGCTGGTTGTGTTTCAAACTTCATGATTTTAGTCTTGCTAATATTCACAACAAGATTATTAATATTTGCGTATTTTTCGAGCTCGTTTAGTTTAGCTTGTAGTCCTTTGGGTGTATAATCGAGCAAAATCAGATCGTCAGCATAACCCAGCCATCTTAGCATAAGTTTGCCTAGCTTGATGTCATTCATGTTAGTGCTTGTCACATTTTGGAGGAAATCGGCAAGATATAAATTAAACAGAGTGGCTGCTAAAGTGCACCCTTGCTTTACGCCACGTAAAGTCTGAATGTTTTCTGAGAGTTGTCCTTCCGCGTCTAGCCGTATTCTGACGGTAGTATCTTTATATAGTTGTTGGATCATATAAAGAAGGCCTCTTGGTATCTTCCATTGTTCTAATTTGGCCCATAGTTTGCTGCGTGCTATGGTATCAAAGGCAGCAGAGAAATCTATGTATGCAACATACACAGGCAGCTTTCGATTTTTCCAAGAATATTCAACTGCGTTTACTAGGATGGCTATATTGTGAGCTGTGGAGGACCCACATCTGAATCCTGATTGGTATTCAGGCAAGATTTTACACCTTGTTATCCACTGGTTTAATTCTTCTAGTAAGACTTTACCAAATATTTTTCCAGGAATGTCAAGCATCGCTAGCATCCTGTAATTACAGGGTTCTTTACGATCTCCTTTTTTGTGTATCGTAAGTATGATACTTTTCTTCCATGAATTGGGGATCATCCCATGTATTCCAATCCATTGATAAACAATGTATAGGACCTTTGCCCATTTTTCAGGTGATTTCTGTAGTAAAGCATTACAGGTGTTATCTGGGCCGGCTGCTCTGGATTTGGGTAATTTTTTAATTATTTTGGTTAACGATTCAACAGTAAAGTTGCCTTTCCATTCAGTTTTTACAGATTTATAGTCAGTTTCCTCTTGTGCTAGTCTACCAATTGTATTTGTGACATAGGTGAGCCACTTGTTTTCAGATACACAATTAATCGGGATGCTCCTATCTTTTTTCTCATTAATGATATCCCACATCTTTTTACTGTTCTTTAGGTTAGCTGCATCAGCAAGCGAGCGCCACGTCTCTACTTTTTTTTCTTTGTTATGAAATTTCAGCCATCTTCTATATTCAGTCTTAAGGTGACGTATCTTGTTTGTTGCTTGTTCATCTTTCTCTGCAATACATCTTCGTATGTCTTTTCGTAAGTTTTTCCTTTTTAGTTGGATTATTTTATCAAATTTCTTCTTATGATCTAGATTCCATCTTTCATTGTTTGTCTTATATGTTCGTTTATCGCCAATGGCTGCTCTGACCGTTTCTGTTATTTGATCAAAACATATTTAATATGTTTTTGTTGTTATTTTGATGTACTTCACTTGTACCAGCTATTTCAACAAATAGGTCTAACAGGGGTTCAGCTATTTCATTACCCTTCTCGATATTTTTGGGATTCCATTTTATTCTGTTACCTGCTGTATTAAGGCCAATCTGCCCATTATGTTGATATTTTTCACTCTGTGGTGTTTTACTAGTTAATAAGAGGTACAGTGGGAGATGGTCACTTTCTTCTCTGCATCCGACTGCCATGTCTTTAACCCATGTCTGTGCCCTTTTGTTTACTATCATATAGTCTATAGTGCTCATACTCAATCCCGTTATTCGTGTCGCATTCATCTCCCAGTCTCCGGGCGTGTTGCCATTTAGTACAGTCAGTGCAAATTTGTTTAGCAACTTTATCCAATCTTTTGCATTTTTATCGAAGTTCTGGGTAATGGGTTCTGACATCATTTCTTCCATGTCTACCTCAGTTTTATAATTTATTTTTACATTAAGATCACCTACAATAATCAACGGTAGGGTGTTACCTACTTCAGTGAGAATTTTGGAAAGTGTAGCAATATTTTCCTTACTATATTTGGCTTCAGGAGGATTGTAGATATTTATAAGGACAAAGGTATCAATTACAAGTGTCTTACATGATACCAATAGTGCTAATACCATCTTAGTAGATTCAGGGTGCTTGACGCCTTCCCATGGTTGCTTGATAGAGAATAAAAGCCCTCCTTTAGGTCTGCCACGCATCCCTTGGGTGGCGGGGCTTACATAGTTGTTACGGCCATCTATTTCGCAATCAGAGGTCAGCCATGTCTCTTGAAGAGCTATGATTCTAAACATTTTTATATTCTCTAGCAATCCTTCGTCGCTATTGTAGTGTGAATTTCCCCGGGTATTCCAAGACATAATGATGTCAGGAGCATCAGGAACTTTTATCAAAGTGAGCTTTGAACGCTGTAGGGAGCCACTGCCAGTATCCATCGACAGTCTCTTGACGAGTGGGTTTCTCTGGTTTGTCATTTTTATTTATTTCCTTCAGATTTGGTTGATCTTTAATTTTAGTTTGTTCCCTCATATTTATGCCTGGTCTTTTCTCTGTATTATTTTCATATTTTACTTTCGGTATATATATCTCTTTGCATGTATATCCGATAAGTTCAAGTTGGCGTTTATGGCTAAATATGTAGTCGTGGATTATGTCATCCCGACACCATAGGTTGCTTATGATTTTAGTAGCACTTACTACTTGATCTACAACTTTAAAGTCTTCAGAGACTATCATCCTTAAGGGTACTATTGATGCACAAATTTTTAGCACATGCTTACGATTTAGGACTAACTTCTTATTTATGTCTATTTTTTCGATTTGCAGTGCCTTAATAGTATCTCTCTCGTTAGGGATTTCTGTGTCGATGGTTTCGCCCTCATTTGGATGTTTTGCTTTTACTTGATTACATAATATTTCATGTTGTGTGTTGTTTTCCTCTTCAATGGTTACACCTTCATAGAGTGTTCGCACATCTTCAATGATATCATCAACATGATTCACTGTTTTTTTATTCTTTTTGGCTTGTGTCTTTTTCAGCTTCTTAGATGGTATCATAAAATCTCTTATGTCAGTGTCTGGCAGCTTAGCTTGCTTTTCGTTTTTTAGACAATTTCCTTTTTTACTAAGTGGTTCATGTATATCAACATCGTGTGTGCCAACATAGTTGGCTTCCTTATACATTGATATACTTTTAGAATCTCTACTTTTTACTTGCTGTTTATATTCTATTTCAGTGGGGCCAATTTTTTTCAATTCGATCAGTCTATTACTGTCAACTATACACCCGTTTTTTGGTGCTTTATCTTTGTTCGTAGTGTACATGACTGCTTGGCTGATTTTCTTTTTCCTGTTGGACATTTTCTGCTTTTTTTGGGTTTGTATTTACCATTTGTTTCTATATTCAAATCTTTATTGTTATTTTCTGTTATATTGTATTCAATGTTAGTATTCACTAGATTGCTTCCTATCTTCTGACTTTGGTCATTTTTAAGTTGATGCTTATCTTGCTCTATGGGCATTTTCATGTCTGTGTTCGTGCTACTATCACACAATTTTAGATTATTTCTTTTACCTAGATCATACAATGATAACGAATGGATAGCTAGTTTGCTATCTATTGCTTCACATTTTTCAACCAAGGAGACTAGCGCATTTTCTAGGGCCTGAAATAATTCTTCTGTGTTCATGCTTACAAAGCTAGTATCTTGTGAGATATCATGTATATGGGTACTAGCTTTGTTAGCTGTGATAGGGATTATCGGTTCGATTTTTGCATTGTTGTCAATAGCTAAATGTACTTTCCCTATTACAATCAGACCAGATATAGGGTCAATTTCAAACCTTTCACCAGGATTAAGTGGTTCATATTTATCTATGGCTACTACATGTGGTACTGTAATAGCCTCCCCATTGGTATGTTCAGACAATATTTCGTCTTGGCTAGTTGATAGCTTACTAATTCTAGTTTGTTCATTTTGAGAATCATTACTATAACTATTTCTCGGATGTGTTAGACTTTGGGGCTTGGTCTTATGGTGGTCATATTCTTCGCTGCCGCTTATACAGGCTGATTCAGGTATGGTGGGCATCAGCATTTGTGAAAATAATTTGCTATTTATACACGGAAATGCCTCTACCAGATCTTACATAATTTCAGTCACAGAATTATCAACATCAGTTGCAGTCATTCTATATTTGGGAGAAATTAGTGATGAAGAATGCATATTTTCAACCTGATCAAAGAAGGAAGTCATTTTAGCTAGCTTACCTTCGGATAGTAAGCCGGGCTGTGTGATGGTCTTTCTTTTACATGCCCGGCTAATTTTTACAGGTTCCTGCTGCTTAGCTGACTTAAATTTATCTCCATTGGTGTCATGCACTAACTGGGCCGATTTAGATGACCTTAAATCCATGGCTGATAGCACAAGAAATAAAGGTACTAATAAGGATTAGGGCCTCAGAATACGGGAGATCTAATAACGGGCAGCGCACCACACGCCGCAACCAGCGAACAGCAAACAGTCACTTTCTGTTCACTTCCTGGTGCGCGCGCTGGTGCGCTAGTGCTCGAGTATTTGGGAGCACTTCCTGGTGGAGTGGGGGCGTGTTTCCAACGCCGAAGCCAATGGGAGAGCTGAGCTAGGCGGGAGAAAGAAAGAGAAGAGGACCTAAGTTACAAGCGCCGCTATAGGAGGCGGGAGTTAACGCTAGCACAGCAGCTGAGGGGGGGGCAGTGGGGGTAAGGTGACGGGGGGGAGTGCACAGGGAATGAGGGTGTGTGCGGGAGAGGCGGGGAGGAAAATTACTTCAGGGGAGGGTCCAAGACACCGTGTGTGTCACGATAAAGTCCTTCCTCCAGGGCAAAAAACGAACGGAGTCCACACGGGCAGAGTGACTAACAGCAAACAGTCACTTTCTGTTCACTTCCTGGTGCGCGCGCTGGTGCGCTAGTGCTCGAGTATTTGGGAGCACTTCCTGGTGGAGTGGGGGCGTGTTTCCAACGCCGAAGCCAATGGGAGAGCTGAGTTCAGGGGAGGGTCCAAGACACCGTGTGTGTCACGATAAAGTCCTTCCTCCAGGGCAAAAAACGAACGGAGTCCACACGGGCAGAGTGACTAACAGCAAACAGTCACTTTCTGTTCACTTCCTGGTATTTACTTTTCAGAATTTTCAACAATGCCTGCCTGTTCGATTAGCGGTTGCCCTTCGAAGACCCATGCTAAATCTGAAGGCACTACAATGCATGCATTCCTGAAAACTGTTGATCGAACAAGAGAATGGGTCAGACATTGCGGATATCCTCTGGATGAGCTGGAAAGTAGAGTCCAACAAGTCTTAGAGGACAAGAGGGGTGATCGATACCGCATCTGCAGCTGGCACTTTTCCTCGAACATGTACGCCACATCTTGGGTAACAAAGAAGAATAAATGGCGAACGACACGAAAATTGCTCGCAAACGCTATTCCAAATCTATTCATCCACATTCCGCCACTGGTGAGTCAAGTGTCTGGATTTAGCTTTAGGCCTTGTGGTAGTGTGTAGGTAGCCGAATGGATTAATTGATATTTTAGGTGTTGTGTCCCTTGTAATACTCCCTTGTAATACTTTTGATATTGATATGAGTGTATAGCTTTTTGAATAAAGACATTTATCAATAAATTATTTTTTCGATTTTATAACCCCCAAAGGAAATCTATTTATGGGCACAGGGAACTGTACTATATTGCACATTTTCAATAGCATTATTCTCAAGTATTCTGTCGGTTTACATGTCAATTTTTTAATATTTGCATTTCATTATCAAAAAATAATTTACCTTTTAATTTACCTTTACAATTGCTTGACTATCCACTGAATCTGAAGCAAGAACATTCTACATCCGTGACGTGCCCGCAGTTATCAACCACTTCTAGCGCGTATCAGGTAATCATACTTGGCTATTCCGCTACAGACGTGTTATATGCATGTCAAGTAATAGTTTTTATGTATCGTGTGATTATTTTACCAATTGTTTGGTTAGTGCTTTCCAATTGATATACACCTTAGTTGACGTCCCCTGGTGTTTGTTTTCAGTTATAATTAATGTTATCCATACTAATGCAAGTACTGTCTTTCAGGGAGATGCTGAAGCGTCCACCACATTGACAACAGCCCTAGATGTTCTTCAGCAGCACAGGGTATGGATACTGACAGCTCCATCAACCGTGATCATCAGGACTGGAACACTTGTCGTTTGATTGTTCTAGACCATGTTTCATTTGTGGTTAGCCATTGATATGTACCTGTGCGGTCGATCCCAAGTGTGTGTTGTGTTTTGAATATTGTAATCCTTACTAATGCAAATACTATGTTTCAGGCAGTTGTTGAAGCGCCAACCCACGCACTTGATGCAGAGCCTGACATTCAAGTAATTCCAGGGGAAGTGGAAGCGGGACCATGCGGATACGAATCGGCGCAACAGCTTTCGGAAGTGCGCACCACATTTACAATATCCATAGATATTCTTCAGCAGCACGAGGTATGGATACTGACAGCTCCATCGAGCGTGATCATATAACGTGATTCCATTTGCTATACTTTCTTCCCTATTAACGCAAGTACTGTGTTTCAGGGAGACGACGTAGCTTCCTCTACAATTACAACATCCCTTGTCGGTGATGCAGATGTAAAGAAATCGGAGAAATAAGTTGATGAAATCTGATCATATTTAGATATTCCTTGTTTCTTTTAGACAATGCATCATTTGTGGTTATCTCTTTAGATGTACCAGTGCCGTCGACCGCAAGTGTGTGTATGTTTACAATATTGAAAACCATACTGTGTTTCAGGGAGTTGCTGATGCGTCCTCTTCAATACAATCATTCGTGGCAGTCCATGCAGCGCAAGAGGTATGGATACTGACAGCTCCATCGAACTAGGTCATCGGAGCTCGAATACTTGTCGTTTGATTGTACCACACAATGTTTAAATCATGTTTGGCTATTGAGATGTACCTGTGTGTTCGTACTCACGTGTGTTTTATGCTAACAATATTTTGATACATAGTAATGAAAGTACTATGTTTCAGGGAGTCGATGGAGCCTCATTCTTTGCGGATACAGTAAATATAGTCGTTGCAGCGGAACAGGAAGGGAAGAAATGCGGAAACAAATTGGACCTACAGCGTGCAGATGTTGAAGGTCGAGTCAAAAAAGTTGCAAAGAAAAGAAACAAAAATATGGTTAGTGGTTGGTATGGTTTACATACAGTTCATAACTTTAGAAATATTTTTGTGCTGGGGACTATTTTATGTTTTTTTCCAGTCAATTGTTCTATACTTTATCTTGTGTTTAAACTGAACATCCCTTTTCCAATCTATCCTCTAGTTACTCGTGGGTGTCCGAACTATACATACACAGACAGTGAAGCGAATGAGAGATGTTGCTTGCCAGACCATTTACACTATGGAGGAACTATTAATTCAGACGCGGCGTGTTGAGACTCGAGATGCCCATGTCCAATGGCCAGAACATGAAATGAATGTGTCCGGAGAATCCAGCAAATTTGTATAGGACCATTGCTACAGTGCGACCGCACCACCACAACAACAGGATACTGGATGTATTGAAGATAGCTCTGAAGTAGTCGCAGATCAATTCACACAATCTACACCTGCCAAAAAATTGCCACCAAAAAAGCTGTCAAAATTGTTGTGTTCTCCCATCAATGTTGAAGTAGCAGATGTTGAAATGACAGAGAATGAACCAGCAGCAGCATTCACCGACGCATCAGAACTTGATAGCAGCGATATTTCTTTCAAATGTGGTGATATGTCCTCAACGTTACAGGCCGAAACAACTTTGACGCCTGATGACAGTCTAATAAAAGAGGGCAAATACATAGTATTCGACAGTTGTTTGATGAGTATTATAAGTATGCTGAAATGTGGGCATTCCGTTAGAGGGAAAGTATGTGGGAAACCATTGATTCATGTCACTCGTCAAAAAAAAGGCAGTAACGTCAAAATAAATGCCGCCTGTAGATTAAATCATACGTTCTCATGGTCTGCACAACCGATGCTGGAGAAACTGCCAGCAGGCAATCTACTGTGTGCAGCTGCATCACTTTTTAGTGGGTCCAGTTTTAGAAAGTTAGAGTCTTTCTTTCAGTTTGTGGGACTCCATTTCATTTAAAAAATGCAGTACTACAAATACGAACATGATTATCTGTTTCCGGCTATTAGTGATGCTTGGAAAATTGAACAATTGTCTCTAGCAAGTACATTCGAAGGCAAACGATTCAGGCTAGCCGGCGATGGACAGTGCGACAGCCCTGGATTTTCTGCCAAGTACTGCACCTACCACTTTCAGGACATGGATAGTAAGAAAATTGTGAGTTCGGGGGGTCGTGCAGGTAACACAATGTACATCCTCAGTGGCCATGGAGAAACTAGGATTTATAAAATCAGTGGAATATCTACAATCGAGGGGAATGCACATCGACCTCATAGCCACGGACAGACACGTTTCAATTGCCAAGACAATGAGAGAGCAGTTCCCACATATTAAACATCAATTTGACGTATGGCATCTTGCTAAATCAATCAATAAGAAAATCTCGGCTGTAGGGAAAAAAAAGGTTTGGAAAGTATTTCAGAGTGGTCCCAGTCTATCAGCAACCATCTTTGGTGGAGCTCCAAAACTTGTGATGGGTCAGTGGAAATACTACTTGAAAAATGGCAGTCACTGATGCACCACTGTACCAACGTGCACCGCTGGTCAGAAAACCTACATTTCCACCAATGTGAACATGGCCCTTTGTCCCCAGTGGGGGCACGGAAGAAGAAGTGGTTGATTCCATCTTCACCGACACACAAAGCCATTGAGAAGATTGTTTTCGATAAAACTCTATGAAGAGATTTGAGGGGACTGACAGAATTCTGTCACACAGGAAAGTACAGGCCAAAGCGCTTGCATTTCAGCATACAGGGCATGAGACATAACGAGAATCTCGGCCGTGAACAATCTAGGACTACGGGTAATGTAAGGATGCCTCGCTACACTAAGGCCTTTTTAAAAAGAAGTATGCAATGGGTGATCAAACCAGTCTATGAGTAAATGGAGTTCGACTTTGTCAAAAGCCTTATTGTTGCTGTATTATAGAAGCACAGATATGGAATTTTGAACATTTCTGTGCAGAGCACTGATCCATTGCCAACAAACATTGCCACTGTGCCATGTCCACCCAAAGGAGAGCTGGTTGTGAAGTACAAATCCCGGTTTAAATAATTGTAATACGATTGTCTTTTTGTAAATAAATGTTATTGTACAGTGTGCATACAAAGTACGCTAACCCTAACCCCTACCTTCACCATCCTGAGTGCCGAACAACCTGGGTGTTATCTTTGAATTCTCTCTCTATTCACCTCATATTGCTGACCTTGTCTATATGTGTATGTATATATTTTTGTTAATGTAACTAATTTTCGCAATCTCATGTAAATGCTGCGCACTGTTAACCGAGGGGAGGCTTGCATATTGCAAATAATAAAACAAACAAACAATAAATCTCACTTTCAACTCAACTCCTCAGGTACTTTATACTTTCCCTGACCTTCCCCAAAAAATTAAAAGTCTCAATAGTTATGGTTCTTTGGGGCTGCAAAGCTCGCAGACAACGAGGACAAAATTGGGGGCCTTGAACGCACCAAGCGAGCCGTTGCAGATGGGAGAGAAGCCAGTTCGCATTTGCACATTGAGGCGCAGTACATAGATGGATTCGAAACTTCAGGTTCTCACAGATGGCTTTACTACGGGATGTTGCAAAGAAAGAATGTATGCTCATTTCTAGTGAAGGTCAGCGGCTTTGATTTTCACCTCGCGGCCTGAAGAGGCCCACAACTCGCGCTGGCAGTATAAGGTTCTATTGTTTTTTGACCTTGAGAGACAGGGACCATGCCGAAAAAACTTCATTTGAAGGGGGGGTGCAATAACGTAAGAGACGATAAGGCAGAAAATTCTGAAACTAGACCGAGTTTCATGTTAGTTCAGTATACGAAAAATCGTTGTCAAGAGCACAGTGGGATTTACGGACTGCATTATGCAGAGACACAATGGAAATTGCAAATATAATGTAAGTAACTCTTTAGAGGCTTTTATACCGGAATGAAGAATTAATGAATGGATGCATGAATAAATGAATGAATGAAGAGCTAGGAAAATGTTTGTGGGATCGTCCTTGTAGTGGGCACATGGGCATGCAGGTCCACATTCCACACGCATTTAGACAAACAGTCGTTTCTCATTGTGTGGTAACCTAGATTTATTTCGTTACTTTTCGCATTGATTTTAGAGCCGAACATACTCCATTGCACTATCCTTGAAAGCAAATAGTTTCAGCTCGGCCGTAATAAATAAAATGAATAATATTAATAAAGATCGGCTGGCGAGACTAATTATAATTTTTATGTTTTCAAAACAGGTATATCCTTCCCTACTGCGACTGCCACCAGTTTCAGACCCCGGCAGACGGCTTCTTCAACTGCCAGCTGCAGCTTCTTGTCAACAACTGCACCACTTTGACGATCTTATGGGACGATCGCCAAGGGCCCATATGCCCGTACGCGGTACTAGCGGCTAGAAGCAACATATCAACCTTTACGCTGGCCTAGTGCCTACTTGATGGAACAGCCTTGCGGTTCACCGTGCGACCAAAGTGCTTCTTTTAACGAAAACCAACACCCTGTGTACCATAAAGGAACAGCGCGTGACTCACGATAAAACGGAACAGTTTTTGCGGATAGAGATAAATGAAAATAAATGGCATTCCGAGTTAAACTCATTAAAGGGAAGTTCAGAACGGGAGTCCTTCCTCCGAGAAACTTTTAGAAAAACTTGGGTCCAAATAGTGTGATTTATTATACAATTTCACACAAACAATGCATAAAAAGCATTATTTTTTAGGTCCTAATGATGGTAACATATTTTGACCTGTCCTTGTAGAATGGTGCATTTTAAACAAGTTGTATTGAGTATAACTTTATAGTATGAGCAAAGAATTATTATTATTATTATTATTATTATTATTATTATTATTATTATTATTATTATTATTAGGGTATTTATTGAGTACAGGCTAAGCTTTGGGAAGCAACGGGGCACTTTACAATCATAAGGGGAAAAACACAGTGAGGGAAGCAGAGAAAAATTGAGCAATGAGGTAATCCTGAGTCAAGCGGTTCCGTTCAATCCAATGTCCTCTATTTTTTATGATTTATGGGCCTCATTACACGGACGGCGGTAAGGGTTAACGGTCACCATTAATGGTACCGGTGACCGTTAACCCTTACCGCCTTACTACGAGGTCCCTTTGCGGGTTGGAGACTTTAACGCCTGCTTTTTGCAGGTGTTAAAAACCAATCCGCAAAGGGACCAGGGAGATAATTACGGTACCGCAATTTGCGGTGCCATAATTAGCACCTTCCCCATTCCCATTATGCCCTATGGGGCAAAAATGGGAATGGGGAAGGGCAATGGGGGAAGGGGGAATTACCGCCCCACCAACCTTGGAATAGGGCGGTAATTCCCCTTTCCTCCAAGGCGGTGCGGTATTTTACCGGCATGGACCAAGGTGCTAATAGCACCTTGGTCCACCGCCATCCGTTTAATGAGGCCCATAGTCTTGCAGCTGATAGTGGTGATTTTGAAAAGTGGTGGGGCGTAAATGTTGGAGCCTGAATTTGTGAATGTAGCGAGTTTGCCTAAACTCGTTAAAGGGAGGTTCCGAACAGGAGTCCTTCCTCCGAGAAACTTTTAGAAAAACTTGGGTCCAAATAGTGTGATTTATTATACAATTTCACACAAACACTGCATAAAAAGCATTATTTTTTAGGTCCTAATGATGGGAACTTATTTTGACCTGTCCTTATAGAATGGTGCATTTTAAACAAGTTGTATTGAGAATAACTTTATAGTATGAGCAAAGAATTATTATTATTATTATTATTATTATTAGGGTACTAATTGAGTACAGATTAAGCTTTGGGAAGCAACGGTGCACTTTACAATCATGAGGGGAAAAACACAGTGAGGGAAGCAGAGAAAAATTGAGCAGGGAACTAGCAGGGTAGGTTGCGGGTGGGCAACCAAGGGAGGAGGCAGTGAGGAGTAGATCACTGAGTCTCAGGAAGGGTGGACAGTGCAGAGTCTGTGGACCTAGGTGTGAAGGAGGAGCCATTCCTTGTAGAAGCAATGGGACAAGTCTGAGGTTGATGAGGAGGGGCTTCCAGAGTCTTGGAGCATAGACAGAGAAAGCCTCTCTTGGTTTTTAATTCCTGCCGCGTTGGAGTTCAAGTCTGCACTTTTTCTTACTTCTGGTGGCCGACGGAGATACCGAGTTTCTCAGTGAGGTAGCTTGGGCACTTCAGGCGGACAGCCTTGTAGATGATGCAACAGGATTTGAAGATGATACAGGATTGCAGCCGGAGGCAGTGCAGTTCAATGAGGGTCTGGGTGATGTGGTTGATTTTGCAGAGTTATTTAATGAGTCCATGCTGCAGCATACAGGACACATTTCAGGAGTGCCAGGGTAGTTGTGGAACGCCTTTCAAATGGGCATTGCACCATCAAGGTGGGAGAGGACCAAGGCTTGGACAGCGGATCTGAGTTGTTTTCTGCAATGAAGGGCTTGATTTTCCATAGGAGAGAAAGTTGCTAGCAGGTTGTTTGTGTCTTCCTTGCTATGTGCAGTTTGAACGTGAGGCGTCTGTCAATGTTGAACCGAAGGGACTTAGCACCCATGGCCATCTGGAGTGTGAAGCCCTCGGGGTACATAGCAGAGACCCAGGTCTGGATGTCAGGGTGCTCAGTGTTGTTGGTCAGCAGTAGTAATACAGTCTTGGAGGGACTGAGCTTCAGGTAAGCACTGTACATCCAGGACTGGATCAATGAGAGGCAGGCCTTGAGCCTGGGGATGTCTTCGTGAGAGGATACCTTGAGGTAGATCTGCATGTCATCTGCATATTCGTGAATGTGAAAAGCAATGCAAAATGGCATACACTCAAAACACCAGGGCAACCAAAGAGAACGGGGGCATTTTAAATTAAATGCAACGTGCTTGCCAGGGACAGCCAATGTTAGCACTTATCTGATGTTGGGTCCCGTGCATGCACTTGTTTAACTTTTGTAAGACAGAGTGCAAAGGTGGAGAGTAAAAGCAGGCAAAATTGATGTTATTCTTTTCTTTTACAAAGGAACGGACTGCATATTAGGCTTTTATTAACAAACTCCTATGGAATCCGCCTGCTCTTTAGCAAGGGCTTATTCGAGGCAGATTCCTTAGGAATCCATACACCTGATTGAAAACCTCATGCAAGTGTAAAAGGCAGTTGCCTTCCAAGTAGGATGAGGAAAGCTTTGTGCAGATGCAAATTCCGCTTTGTGTCTCTCCTACACCTTGGAAGTGAACGCAAATGGACTGGAGTGCAAAATGAACGTTTACATTTTCATTTTGCACTGCAGCCCATTTTAAAATGAACAAAAATAGTGCATAGGCGCCCATCTGCGAGAACGAACACGCCCCTTTGCCTGCTCTTTGGGAAGGTAGCCACTGAGAGTCCGCAGCCACACTTCTGAGAGCGCTGATTCGGCATCTTGCTGGCTGGCTTCAGAGAGAGGAACCAAGGCTCCTTGTTTCCTGGCGTTTTGATTGGTAGATAATCATCTTTGACTTCTGGCTGCACATTTCTAGGTCTTTTCAAGTTATCAAGTTAGAGCGTAGCGTGAAAGTGCCAGTCAATCAGAAAGGCAAATAGTCTCTCTCATCCACTAACGATTCCACTTCAGTCTCATTCCTGTTTCGTTGGCCGATTCTATCAAAAACAAAATTGTTCATTGATATTTTCATGCCAGGGGCCTTTTGGTCTTCAAATAATGTTGGAAAGGAAAAGGATTAATATTGGCCTTTTCTTTTACAATGTGAATGTATTTTCTGTTTCGTTTTCGCCACCTAAGCCGATTAGGAAAATGTTGCTGGCTGCATTAAATTCATCCAAAGAACCCTGGCAGTGATCAATTACCCCGTGTTCGAAAAGCAACCTTTCATGTGTGGGTGATGACCGCTCCTGGCCATGGCATTGAATTTACTCTGCCAGCTTCTGATCATGTAATCATTGCTAGCTTTCTTTTCTAATTTGCTGGGAGATTATTTCACCTTTCCTCCCTCTCGCAAAATGCAGCGATGCCTTTTGCTATTCTTTTATTATTCAGAATTGAATTTTGCAGGGCTCGTTATTGCCTTTCTTTCTTCAATTTGCTTTGCAAGAAAATAGATGCTTGCTACAAATGCAGCAATCATTTGCAAGTTGTTCAGTCACTAGATTCGCCACATGCATTGTTCTGTTTGACTTACAAAATGCAACATCCTCTGTGAATTAGATAGGCCTTGTCAGAGGATGTGTTCTGTGAAGACTGGCAGGGTCCCTTTGGGAATGCAGGGAAGCCTATGTGTGTATGTGTGCAGGGAAGCGTGTGCGCGTGTGTGAGAGGATGTGTGCTGGGGAGACTGGCAGAGTCGCTTTGGGCAATGCACAGGAGTGTGTGTGTGTGTGTGTGTGTGTGTGTGTGTGTGTGTGTGTGTGTGTGTGTGGCGTGCTAGGCAGACTGGCAGATTCCCTTTGGGAATGCAGAGAAGCCTGTGTGTGGGTGTGTGTGTGAGGCATGCTGGGGAGACTGGCCGAGTCCCTTTGGGCATGCACGGAAGCATTTCTCTTTGAGGGGTGCTGGGGAAACTGGCAGGGTCCCTTTGGGCACTGCGCAGGAGCGTGAGTTTGTGTGTGTGTGTGTGTGTGTGTGTGTCTGTGTTTGTGAAACGTGCTGGGCAGCCTGGCAGAGTCCCTTTGGGGATGCAAGGGACTGTGTGTTTGTGTGTGTGTGTGTGTGTGTGTGTGAGGCATGCTGGGGAGACCGGTAGAATCCCTTTGGGCATGCAGGGGAGAGAGTGTGTGTGTGTGTGTGTGTGTGAGGCATGCTGGGGAGACCGGTAGAATCCCTTTGGGCATGCAGGGGAGAGAGTGTGTGTGTGGGTGTGTGTGTGAGGCATGCTGGGGAGACTGGCCGAGTCCCTTTGGGCATGCACGGAAGCATTTCTCTTTGAGGGGTGCTGGGGAAACTGGCAGGGTCCCTTTGGGCACTGCGCAGGAGCGTGAGTTTGTGTGTGTGTGTGTGTGTGTGTGTGTCTGTGTTTGTGAAACGTGCTGGGCAGCCTGGCAGAGTCCCTTTGGGCATGCAAGGGACTGTGTGTTTGTGTGTGTGTGTGTGTGTGTGTGTGAGGCATGCTGGGGAGACCGGTAGAATCCCTTTGGGCATGCAGGGGAGAGAGTGTGTGTGTGGGTGGCTGTGTGAGGCTTGCTGGGGAGACTGGCAGAGTCCATTTGGGCATGCAGGGGTGTGTGTATGTGTGTGTGTGAGAGGCTTGCTGGGGAGACTGGCAGAGTCTCTTTGGGCATGCAGGGGAAGTGTGAATACGGCCTATGCACCCAACTGATGCTCATTTCAAACTCAATATAAATACACGCCAAGGGCCACACATGTAAACATATGCTTGCCTCAATGCAGTCTCCCCTGTCAGGCTGCTCCCTAATGTAGGCGCGCGAGGGTCGCTGCAGATACGTTAAGCATGCAACATCCTCTTGTTATCTTATCCTGGCTCCAAATGAGCGAACTGGTTACGTGGAACCGTGCCTGCGGACTAGCCACGCATGCGCTGAACAGCCTGCGGATGGCAAACACCCGCACCCTTGACCTCCCGCAGGCTTCCCCCTCGCGGGAGATGGGGGTGCTTTTGAAGAGCTGGATGGCAGGTGAGCAGGCCCAATAAACCACGAGCAGCAGACCACACTCTGCGGGTGGCAAACGCCCGCACCCTTGACCTCCCGCTGGCTTTGTGTTGAGCGTCAGATTTGTGTGGTGGGAGTGAGGCCCTTATGCTGCAACCTTTGCAAGTGTTCTGGGGACTGGGACCAAACGTCCATGCTGCGCAGTTATCAGAAGGACCAACGTCAAGGTGGCCTGGCCTTCCTGTGGGTCCTTCACCCGCATGAAGTGAACTACCCCTTGGGGGTGCTCACAGGCCGTTGCAAGTGTCACCAGCTGTCAAGGTGCAGTGGGTGCCATCATGTAAGACAATAAGAGGAATGGAACTTACCAAGGGAAAGGCAGCACACAGAAGAAGACTTCAATAAGGAGGCCACGCGCACTTCCGGGTTGGACTCTGACATGAGGCTTTGTTATTAGATGGGGTGGTGCTGACAGAGGTATGCTACTGTCACTGGCAATGCCCTGTGGAATGTATGAGGCTTTCTAGGCAGATGAATGGCTTCCCAAGGAGGATGAAAACCAAACTCGTGTGGGCTGTGTATTGGGACTATGCAGGGTGTGGGGTAGGGGATGGATGGGTACGCTTCCCTGACTGCAGCAGGCGCACCTCTGCCCATCGCAGCCACTGCAGCAACATTGTGTCTTGACGCTTTCACAAAAGGTATTACCCAACCAGCAGCACTCCTCTTATCGTCCAAAAGAGGATGCAAGGCTGCACGCCGCTTGTGACGTCCACCTGACCAGCCCGGCCTCCGTCTTTCAATTGTGCTGTTTGTTCATTGTTTATTCTTCCCTACTGCGTTGCATACATTGAGTATTATTTGGCAGCTACATTCAATGACATGTGCTTAAAAGGCTTGCAATCGGTTTGCAATATTTTACAGAAAATTCAACTCTTTGACCCAAATAATGAGGTTCCTACCTCTCTTGCAAATCAACAAGAATAAAAGACAGATACTGCGCTGGCACAAGCGATGGCATTCTCTCAAGTTGTCGAGGTCAGAGGTTATATGTACAAAGTATTTTTCTTCTTAGTTTCATATGTCCTTTGTTTTTGACACATTCTGACTGATAATTCAGACCCAGGTATTAAGGCTGGCATGTATACAACCACTGGTTTCCTGCAAGACCGCAAGAGGGTAGGCCAGGAGATAAGAAAGGGTTAAACAATCTGCCACCGAAATAATGCCAGGTACCAGGCCACAATGGAACACATGGCTCTACTTAACGCTGGTTATTGGGTGGCATTGAGGTGAACAATTGGAGAGCTAGCCTTTCTTGAAGTGAACTTACCTCTCTTTCTCCTGCTGGTGGCGCACAGGTGGTGCAGTCAGCTGGGCGCCTCAGGCAAGAGCCACTGGCTTAGACCAATCGCTCTCAGGCTGCTCTGCACTCCACTCACAGGCGAAGCCACTAAATGCACGTATCAAATGTCATTGGCTGTTAAACAGCCATTGTATTTTGATGATATGTGTGGCAGTCATAGCTAAAGAAATTCATTGGCTAACTGTGCTGTTTGTGCAACAGAATATAATAGCAGGACCACACCTCTGGTGCCCCATTGGCCTCCTAACTCATACACCGTACGCTCTGGCTTCACTGCTGAGTGGATGCCTGTCTGCACTGCCTCTGGCCGTCTCAAGCAGAACCTGTGCCCAGTTGATGGGGGAGGGGAGGCAATGCCCCCTCACCCTAAGCAACCAGTGTCCACTGCTGATAGTGTAGGATGATATGATGATATGATATGGCATTTGTAACGCGCCTATATACAAGTGTTTCAAGGCGCGACGAGGCAGGGAGGGGGAACAAGGGGAAGACAGACAGCGATCCTACTAGGCCAGGTGTCATTTAGATCGCGCAAGTGCAGGGATAGGGGGGAGGGAAAAGTGCAAGGGGAAGGGGAGGGGGAAGTGCATTACATGGTAAGTATAATAAAAAATAAATAATAGGGCCAGCTGGTGGCAAGTGCAAGGTAAGTGCAGACAAGTGCTGGGGAGGGGGGGGTGTAAGGATACAGAGACAGTCCCGCAGCGCAGGGGTTGCCAGGGAGGCAGTGCAAGTGGAGAGTGGCTGGGCCAAGGACCGAGGTCGGAGAGAGTGGCCCAGTTGCAGATTCAGTGCAGTTTCAGTGAAGAATTTAGCAGGGGAGAGGGAGAGAGAAAGCAGAAGCAAAGAGGAAGGTTTTGAGATGCTTCCGGAACCGGAGATGGTTCTCCTCAAGTTTCAGGGAGGCAGGATGGCTGTTCCAGAGGGAGGACCCTGCCGCAGAGAGAGATCTACCCCCAGCCCGTTGCTTCGAGTAGCGGCTGACCCTGAGGGAGTTGGAGACGGATAAGCGAAGGGCTTGGGAAGGAAGATATTTAGGAAGAGAGAGTTGAAGGTATTTAGGCCCCAGGCCCCAGAAGGCCTTGTGGACAATGCAGAGTGTTTTGAACTTAATCCTTGCATGCCGCAGAAACGTGGAGGATGAGTGCACTAGCCGCGAGTAGGTCTCCTTTGTGTTTTTAGCATGCCCCTTATTGAGCAAAGTATGAATTCTGTTTCTCTCGTTGGTGTAAATCCATTGTCTGACTCGTGGAGGATGCTGTTGTTTTCAGCATGATCCCAGAGATGGTATTAGAACATGTTTTCAAGGAGTGTGGCAGTGAACAGTGTGTTGGAAATGTATCACTAGTTTTTCAGATCGTTGGGTTAGCCATGTTTTTTTTTTAGCCGAGGGTTGACCTAAGTTGCTTGCAGTTGAGGTGCAACTAAAAACAGTAGTGGGTGATCAAAGACTACTCTTGTTAAATACATACAACCCACCTGGGGGAAGTAACAGCGATGAAACCCTCATTTGTGTCATGAAAAGGATTATGTCCTGGTGTGCGCTGATGAAAGTGACTGCATAGTCCTGGTGGGAAATGTAAACCCGTACTGTAAAGATGCGTGTGAGATAGACGCCAGTGAGTGGGTGAACTCCAAAACCAAGCTATTGCATACCCGTACAAGTATGGCCGGTAAAAGATGGTCTACTTTTCTGAGGTAATTCCACATGCTAATGTTGAATGGAAGAACTTCCTGTGATATACCTCGAACGTACAAGTGACAGTGTAGAACAAAGAGTGACACTTTAAATTATACATATTGCACTAACAATTGTATTCCATATGTCAGGGGTCTGAGCATCCTGCCGAACACTAGTAGCGACCATCTGCCACTGATACTCCAAACAATCACACCCATAGAAAATAAGCAAATAATGTTAAAAGGCGGTGGAATGTTGAATACGAGGGGAAATAACATCAGTTGTAGCAAACAGAACTTATGTAGAATGAGTAACTACATGGTCAATAGAATGAATGCTGAGAAAATAATCTTAGACAATATAACAGCCGATGCAATTGAAGGTTGCCTAGTGAAATTAACTGGGAAGTTTGATATGACTACCTCATGACTGGCTTTTCAGGCTGGTGGGACTGACACTAATAATAATATATGGTAAAGAGGTCATGTTGGCAAAACGAACATTGAGATCTGATATTAGAAATATTAGTTGAGACAATGAGGACACTGTTGTGATAAATGCACTTACTACGAAAGTTAAGAACAGATATAGGGACTGATTTAGGAGGCATAAACGTTCCCCGAGGAGTAATCAGTGGCAAAACATATTACATATTCTTGGAAGAGGAAAGATGAAACGAGCGTAGGAAGCACCAAATGTTCACTGTAGCAGTACCCAAAAACATATGTTTAATCCAATTCCGACACACACTTCGATGACATACATCAGTAAAATATTCTACGGTGTTGGGGAAGACGATGAACCAAGATGGCCAAATATGCCATCGAATTCAAATTTGATTTGAATTATGTAATTGGCCTGATATCCAGATTAAAACAGTCAAATTCGCTAGAACCTAATTGCCTGACAAATATTGTACTAAAGTAAAACTCTGAACAGTGGGCCATGATTATAATGGTATTATTTAGTAATGTATGTCAATGTGGAACAATCCCAAGCTCTTGGAGGCGCTCCATCCTGGTCCGGTTTTTAATAAGGGATGCAGAAGGCTACCAAATTACGATTGTTTATTATCATTAATGGACATTACTGGTAAACCTTTTTCAGCTCTTTTGTTGAGTTAACTACAGAAATGGGTCCAGTAGAAACAACTGTTGGGAATGTTCGAAACGGGATTTAGGAGAGGGTCATCAACCTCCCTCAATCTACAATTATTGGATTTGCTTGTGAGGAAAGCTTTGTTTAAGGGGCAGGGGTCAAAGTGGGGGGAACTAAAGGGTACGACATACCATTACTTCTCGGGGCAACCTGTCATCGTTCCCTTACTTTATGTGACCCACAATACCATTCCAGGACGGCAACATTTAAAGGAATACTTTTTATTTCATCCCCATTGGGGACTCGAACTTGAGCCCTGCTGATATCAAGCCAGTGCAACATTGCACTGCACTTTCTGGCAGGTGCTGGAAGATAATTGAAGATAAGACTGCATGAAGGCGCATGCTAAGTGGGACAATGACACACTAATGAATGTCATTTCAATGCCTTTTCTTTCATTGTTTTTTCTTCAGTTTTACTAGAACTGTTGTAAAACACAATGTTGCAGGGTGGAGTGGAGGCAAGGAAGGACCCATGTATGGGGTTTGAATGGGGGAGGGGTGACAGTGAGTATGGGAGGAGTGGGAAGAAAATTGGGCGTGGCTGAGGGAACATAGTCCCACTACTTTTATTTTTACACTTCGACCACTGGTAAGGGGGCTCCACCCCTGTACATATTATATGTTGACATAAGAGCCGCCTTTGATACTGTTGACCATCGAATTTTGTGGTTAAAATTGGAGAGGTTAGGTATATCCCCTTGACTATTGTAGGCAATTAAACAGATGCACGAGGCAACACGTGCACATGTGAGATTGGACAGCAGGGGTGCAAGTACAGAGGATAGACCCATTAATATGGGGTGAAGAAGGGTTAAACACTGGCCCCCCTGCTGTACAACCTCTACATGGATGATCTGGCTGTCCTACGCAGATGACGTTGGAATATTCGATCATATGTTTGTGGGTCTGCGTAGGGCCGCAGACAAACTTTATAAATGTGCTGCAGCAAATAACTTGTCTACTAATGCCATGTTATGGTATAGGCTGTAGTAATTCACTACTGATGATTGGAGGAGGTCTTATATAAAAGGTAACCTTATATAGGTACCTTGATCTGGAATATGTTCGGAAGCATTTACACAGAAACTAAGACCAGTGGGTGTCAGACAGTACGTATTAAAAAATTCCCAACTAATACAGCTGGATACAGCTATGGTGGCATTACCATGCTGCACAAACAGAGTGTTTGCCCTGCTATAGTGTACGGTCTAGAGTCATTGAACATGAATAACCTTAAATTGCTAAAAACAATGTAAGGGCAGTTTGGGAGATCAGTACGGGGCTTCGCAAGGTCTGTTCTGATTTAACTTATATGGTTGGAGTTTGGACTAATGTCCCGTACCTCACTATTGTTAAAGAAGAGAGGAATATTGTATATCAAGGCACAGATAAAAATGAAGAGTATGCTACTAAATGAGATAGGTAACGCTCTGATGAAAATTGAAAAGAGAGGTGGACTATGTGCATTGGCTAGTCTCCCTATAGAGCTATTTGCGAGAATTGATTGGACAACAGACTGGTCCCAGGATTTCTACAAGTTAAAAGATGAATTTGTGAGAAAACTGAAAGACTGGGACTGGGTTACCAATTATACACATATAGAAACTCGATACCCTGAGCACAGTTTGATGCCATATAAATATTTGGACTCTCAACCCTATTTAAAGAAATACCCAGGAATAAGTGTGCATAGAGTTTACTTGCTATTGAGGATTAACAACATCAGGGCCTGGAAGGTGTATTCATCGTGCCTTGCGGAATTGAAGAATATGTCAAGAACCATGGTATTAGAAAGTGCACAGCATATACTAACAGGGTGCAGAAAGTTATCGGGCGTACATCTGCGACTGTAGGGACGGTTAGTACAGAATCAGATGGCTCTTAAAGAATCCCATTTTGGGAATATATTGTTTTAATTCAGGTAACATCAGCTTAATGCTTGCTCTACATAATGTATGGAAGGTTGCATGGGAAATATTAGAGAAATTATAATGGTATGAAATATGAATTTGAATTTTGATGCATGTAAATAGGTATCGAATTATCAAATTGTACAAATGGTGTCTTACATTTTATTAAGATGTATTTTATAGATGTAGATGAAATTGTGTTCATTTATTTTGACGGAGATGCGAAATTGATCTTCTGAAATAAAGCACATTATATATTAAATTAAAATAGGTTGCTTTGAAGGAATGTGGGACAGCCCTTTGTTGAATGCAGGCATTGAAGAGGGCTAACAAAGGCAGGAGATAGTTGAAGTTGCTTAGCAATTTAATTGCAGCTATCCCGCTGGAGTGTTAGTACTGAATGTGGCAAGGATGTCCCAAATAGAGAACAGATGACAAGTTGTCAGAGTTAGATTATGTATTTTCCTCAGTGCTGTTTCCCTTGTTGCAAATGGTGAAGAGCTCCTATGAATTCTACTTTCTGTACGTTTTCCCAGGTTGTTCCTTCCCTGGTGTTGAGGGGGGCTTGGGCTTTCAAATACTCTGGGTTGTTCTTATCGACTTAAAAAGAAAAAGGCTGAGAGGTTTCCTTTTTAGGTTCGGTTTGTACGCTTTTATCCAGTGAAGATAAATTGAAGCGTGCTGTATCGTGATGAAAAGTGTAATCGGTGTTGACTCCTGATGTCAGATGCTTCTGGTTGTGTGCATGTTTCAGTGATCAAGGACGATGGTACTTGATGGCCTGTGCTACTGTGCAGAAGGGATGTGGCCTAGCAACTTGACACGTACTTCTCCCAGTTTGGGGTGCATCCACTACTTGTTTGTGCATGCCTTTCCTCCACAAAAACCTGACTCACTAGAGCATGGGTCTGTTTAAGCCACTGCGTCTATCCATTTGTTTTTAGTGCTGCAGCGTTGCAAGGACAACCACCACCTTTTTACACGCCGCCTCACTTTTTCTCCTGCCATATCATGACCTGGCCGCTGTCACGCCTCATCCACTGCCATACGTTAGCCACGCCACATCTTGATGACTGTGACATCTTGGTTGCTCCATGCTCCTTCCACTACAGCAGAGATTAATCTTGGATTGGACAGCAAATCCTGTGCTGCATACCCTCTATCGCCTCTGGCTGCCACCATCAGGCGAACTTACAAGATATTCAGAAGAGTGAAAGGGGTGGAAGATGGGAGCTGGATCAATCTGCAGAAAAGGTCACCACTCCTTTATTGAGATGTTTTCTGATATTGGGAGCCTGTGTTAGATTCATTGGTGTTGCGTTGTGGAGCTGGCCAGGTGACATCGCACCAGCTCCACCGTTGGATGCTATGGGACACCAGCATCAGGAGGCTCTTGGCCCGGAAGTTGCAAGGGTGGGGGCTGGCCATGGACATCGCACCAGCCGCCCCTTACAGTGCTATGGGACACCATCACTGGGGAGGCTTCACAGCCACAGTGATCGGCACAGCTGGCCTGCAGGCCACAATAAAAGACACACACACCAGTTAGTTGGTCATGGTGCCTACGGCCGTTCTGCCCGCACGTGCCTTCAGGCTCCCTTTTATTATCTTGGGACATGACGTAGTCATGGCACCTCTTAAAAGGGTAACACCGTACCAAGGTATACACACCCACTTAAAGGGGAAATACTTATTAGAGGTCCACTACGTAACAATTGGCATAGGTGAATCTGACTACCTTACGCCATAATGAATTGAATACACATTTGTGTGGTTTAAGGCACAAATTAATCTAATGACCTGTGTTTATCATTTTTACTCCTTTTGCCATAACAAAAATGCATTCAGAAAAAAGAGTGTTCTTATAGCAATGTCCTTGTAAGTAATGGTTCTGTTTTCATACCGTAAAGCTACTGATGCATGAGAACACATGATATTATCATAAACTGGGTGTCATTGATCTGTCTATATATTGATTTTATTGATTATTTAAATACTCCGGCAAGCTGATTTTAACATCTTCTTTCGTTGTCGTAAAGTGATCAAAGTGTAACTGTGGAAACTGGCGTATGTTGTGTGTCTCAAGTGTTCATCATTTTAATATTTAGCCCTAAGAGAAAAAGTCAACATTTTTAATTGTCAAATACATTTGTTGCCATTGACTGCTGAAAACAAATACAATCTTGGCACTATTCAGGAACATATTAAACATATTAGTACGAGACTAATTGCAACCAGTTTGGGTTAGTAATGCACGAGTTATGGTCTGGCCAAGATCTGCAAACTAATGTCAGGTACAGCCTAGACTTTAGAAGTGTGGTTATGAAGGGCTCTGGCTGCCAGCCACCCCTTCATGAAATGACAGCACCTGCAGGCACTCTTTCACAGCTGCAAGGAGCAAAAACATGGAACGTCCCCGCAGCCTTCAATGATGTCATGTCTAGAAGGTGATGGTATTGCCAAGTCTAAACCAAGAGACGAAGGGGTGCAGCCTGACTTCCACGGTCTAATCCGACCATCCAGGTTATAGACATTCTGGGCTCGCACCAAAAGAATACAAAATGTGTCCTTTGAAAGTTGCTGCAAAATATGAAATGCCACTGAAAGGGTGGCCAATTTAGTATTTTACCTGTCAGTGTGGGGTGCCTGTTGCCCACAGGCCAAGTGTCCCCAAGATATATACGCCCCTTTAAGAAGCTGGTACCCCTGTGAGAGTTTGCTTCCGGGAGAGAAAGCTCAATAAGGACAGCGGCCATGGAATTCTGGGAGTTTGGTAGCTAACTCGCTATTTTAAGTAGCCTTGAATGCCACAAAAAATAAAGGTTTCTTTCTTCCACACAGCTTACCTTTTCTTTCTGGAAAATGTATTCAATGCCCCTGCATCCAGGTGGGTGAAGGGGTGGGAGGTGCTCGCTAGAGAAGCAGTGTCAACTGCTGTCTTGTTATCTGCAGTGTGGCTTCATACAATCATTGAGTTGTGTTGCACAAAGTACCTGCAGTTTTTGTGTAATTCTAGGTACATATCCAGGCCCGTGCCGCATCATTTTGCGGTATTGAATATTTGTTTCATCTATGCTGAAATTGTTTCTTAATTTTGGACAAAGAGAAGAATTTGTATTTCCTTTTAAAGAGCCAGAAACATCTCTTTGGATAAAAGTTACTATTTCGTTGAAATAAAGATTTACTGTTTATGAGATAAAGAGCAGTTTTCTGATAGGTTTGTTTATTATTGCTAGCCGAAACACTAAAATGTAGTTTTTGAAAACATGTAATGAAGAGTCCCAGCGCTTGTTATTAGTCAAAAGATGTCTGATTGGGATGAGGGGTTAATGAGGCTAACAGTGAGTTTATGAGTTCCTTGGTGTCACGGCATCTTGCTCAAAAAAGGGTTGCATGTATATAAGTGAGGGTCCCCAAGGATCTCCTTAGGTTGATTCAGAAAAACGTCGTGAGGCGATTTTTAGAACACTAAAATCCTGGTCAAACATTGCACTTCTCTTGCTAGCAGAGTAAATTCACCACAGTGGGCCTCCTCCTTAGGTTTCCTTGTGTGTTTCCTACTCTTATGCAATAATCTGGCTCACTTCTAGGATAAACTGCAGGGTCCTCTCTTAAGGGATTCTTTCAGAGTCCACGAAGGGTAGCTCAGAGCAGCAGGAGAAAGTAGCCTGCTCGCAAAAGGCTGGGGACCCACTCTTACAGGTTTAGGGATCCTTGAGGGGTACTACCTTTAATAGCATGCATTTCACCCTCAACGGGCGAACTAGCAATATGCAACTTTACAACCATTTTAAGACTCAGTCCATCCCGCTGGGCGTATTTTGAAAAGCAAATCCACAGCCGCTGGAAAGAGGTTGTCCTCCTGCGAGCCCATCCTCTGCAGATGCTACCAAGATTAACCCGGGTTAATACACATTTAAACTCATTTACCCATCTTGCTCTCCAGACTCAGCCAAAGGGCATGATTTCCATAGCTCCCTAATTGTAAGTCTGCCCCCTCCCTCGGGCTCCTAAGTTTGTGTTCGAGCCTTGCACCTGCATGAAGGTATATTTATTGGACGCAATTAAGGGGAGTCTTGGCAAGCACTTAAAACCTAATGCATAAAATGTGTTACAGTTCCTTTGGAATACCACATCTACAGGCAGACAAGTAAGAAATACCTAGTTCTGCACTGGTGTAATGTGCTGCTATGTTCCCAGGTACCATTGCATTTTTCTGGTGGGGTTGGGCTACCACCGCCTCTCCACGCAAAAGATACAGAAGACAGACACACATCTTCCCCCACACAATGGCCCTAACATGTGCCGTTGATAACTTACCCTAGGCCACAATAAATCTACGACACATGCATATCACTCTGATACCTAATCATGTTATCGTGCCATGGCCTTCACCCTTTCTTCACGCTGAGTAGTCACTATACCACATTCTCGACATCACCATCATCTTGACGTTGAACGTTCCCCTGCTGCGCTTGAGTACACATTCCTCCATCGCTGCTATCCCTGTTGACCTCTGCTAACTCATCCTGTCGGTCTCCAGTAGTTAGGCCAGATACATTCTATGAGTCTGCTCTGGCCAAACTTGGTCTTTTTCTACTCACACCTTCCTTCGCACATAACGCCCACATCTGTCCATCGTGCACCTCTACCAGTGTTCCACCATCTGCCAATGTTAATTTTTACTGAGTTGCTGCACACCTTTGCATATTCCTGTAACTGCTGCGCCCTGATACCCCTGGGTCTGGAGCGCATTACAAATGATTAAACAAACAAACCTTTTTCTATTCTGTGCCTTGGGACTTACCTGGACTCTCCTCGTACAGTCTATCCTGGCAAGTGTACATGCCCACCATCTCCCTTGAATTGTGTCAAGTACGCTTTTGAATCCTTAAAGGTTTCGCTGAGCATCTGTGCCTTCATAAGAGTCATCTCCACATGTATGCTGTCGAAGCTGCTGCTCTCTCAACTTTCCCTCCACGTCACCCACAATGGGCAAAGCAGTGGCCAGACAGAATCTGAAATGGAGCCATATCTGTAACGTTATGCTGGGTTGTATGCTACAAAAGCAACATTGCCTGCACCCCTTCCCCAATCCTTCAGCCATTAGATATTGACGACTGCACACATTCCCTGGCCATGAGAACTGTGCATCTGGCCAGTACACTGCATGGTTTTACAAGAACCCATGCATAGAAGCATTGCTAAGGGAGGGCTGGGGGGCTGCAGCCCAGGGTCTTTTCGTTGTATCCCCGGATAGAAGCTCAGGGGCTACAACCAAAAGGCTAGCTAGCCCTGAGTCCCGAAGTCCCAACATTAGCGTAGCTCCAGATCTTTTCCAGACCTAGCAACACCATTTTGTCTCACACAATTTGTACTCCATTATCACTCTGTAGGATCGATGGAAATTCCTCCCGGTTGAAAACTTTGGTTCCATGTAATAATGTCCCCGCAAAAATGTCGCCTGACAAAAATGTTGCTGTTTTTTGTGGAGACATTGTTACATTGAACATGCGGGGACAACCCTGCAACCCCTGTTTTTTTTAAAAAAATGATGGGAGCAGTGCACATCCCCGCAACCTGTTCCCATACACCCATACATTATGTCACCATATATAACGTCGCCAATGGCTTTTCCTGGTGACATTATGTATGGGGACATTATTACCTGATACCAAAAACTTGTGCTAAAACTGAACTACGGCTGCTGTAGCGGCTGTTCCACTAAAGAATTCAATGAAAATTACAACCTAACACTGAGCATCAGACAGAACATATCCTTCATAGTTTTTATCCAAGTGTACCACTGGAAAAGGCATTGATAGCATTATACCAAATGCTTGTCGGTCAGATAGCACACACGTTGGACACGTTGCCCAAACTGGGAGTTCATAGTTGGCCCCCAAAACATTTCTGACAACTTCCTTTTGGTGCCAGTCTTGCCCAGATGACCTTCACGTGAAATTTAAACCAACGTATACCCCCCCCCCATGGCTTACGGCACTAACTGGCAATTTCCGGTGTCACAAGTCATGATCAGCGGATAACTCAGGTGCTCGGTTAACATAGACCTGTAGCTTCCTCGGACACCTTTGCCATCCAAGATGGCAAACTGCATTGTTTGTTTCAGCAGCTCATCCCCTTGAAATTCCTGTATCCACTTTCCAGACAACACAACATCATCAACACTGTCAACAAAACATACAATAGAAGCCATAAAGGTCTTCCTCATTACATACAGCCTTTTCTCGTTCAATGACAAGCCAACGTATGGCAGGCAGTCTGGCCTACAGTCGCTACTTCACAGGATGTGTGCACAACTTCAAAATGATGCCTGCTGGACTTAGGTGTCGACATTGCTAATCTAACTGGATCTTTGCTACTACCACTCCCATTCTATCAACAAAGGAGAGACTAGTATGCTTTCTTGCCCAGGCTCAGGTCTTGGGAGGATAGCTCAGCAGCAACGTGCACGCCTTGGAAGCAAGACAATACCGGGTCCGTGCTTAGAAACCTCTGGGTATTAAGCGCGATATAAATAAACTATCATATCATATCATATCATGCAGATGCACGGGTTTCCCACTCGACAGACTAATAGCACTCCGAGTTAGTTAGTATTCTGGACGCAAAGGGAACAAGCATGTTCTATTTCCACCTTTAATTATTTCTGGTTACGCACCGCCCTAAATCCATGCACTTACATCTACTGTGATGTTATGACTGTCAAAATGCCCAAAAGCCTGATGTGCTGCTACTCGCTCTATGATTTGCTCGATTTCTGCAAAGCACTGGCCTTGTGTCTCTCGCTCTGCAAATGGCACCTCTATTTTTTACAACAGGACCTTGAGTGGTTCCGTCATCAGTGCATGCACTTGCATGAACCTCAAGTAGTATTCGCAGAGTCCAAAGAATATGCAAATTGTTCCTTCTCTGTAAGCGCTGATGTGTCTAGACTTGCAGCAACTGTAGACGGTTTCGGCTTCTCCCCACCCTTCCAAATGACACGCTCAAATACTCTTCGTTTAGTGTCAATCCTTTCCTCTGTACAATGTCTACCCACCATGTACGGCCTGAAGTTGTGATCAAGCTCTGGGTTGCACCGATCTAGAATGCTGTCCCAGGAGGTCATACGCCCGGCCACTCCATGAAGCAGGTGGTGCGTGATTCTTTGGGATGCGTGCGAATGCAGGAACCGGAATGATCCTTTCAGTGTCACATATGAGATCATTGGTCTGGTTTTTCATGCAACTTATTTTGGTTGTAAGTAGCTTACATCCAATGGGCTAAAATTGGTGCTGTGGTAAAAATTGGTGGCACTGTGTAAGAACTTGCGTCTTGTAAGCTAGTTTGGGACATGGCATTTCAGCAATATGTTCCTGTTAAGGCTGTGTAAGTCTACACATAACTTTAGTACGCCACTTAGTTCATGTAAGACTTTTTGTTTGTTTTCAAACTGGTGTTTATATATTTTGGTTTCAACATACAAGTACAACCAGTGACCTTGCAGTAATACATGTTTCTTACGGTTTAAAGTGACATTTTCGAATTTAATAATTTCGAATGCATTAATTTCGAATCAAAAATGTTGAAAAATAAATGCCATAATTTTTTGTAATAATTTTATTTTTTAATGGGGGGTTCCCCCCAAACCCCCCTTTTTATCAATAACCCTTTTTTTACTAGCCAAACCCCCAAAAAATCATATAAAATAAAAAATAATATTCAGAAAAAAATGTCAACATTTCTTTTTCCGAAATTAATGCATTCGAAATTATTCATTCGACATTTTAACTGGACACCGTTTCTTACAGTCAAAATAATTAGTGTGATACTCCAAAGGCCTTCAAAACAATAAAACAAAAACAAAGAAAACTAACAGTAACTCCTGTGTGTACAGTTCTAGTCCTGCCTCCCCCTGATCCTTGAAAGGTGGCATGCCTCTATGTCCCAGGCTGACTCGTAGGTATAAAGTAAATATCCAAGATCATACAACGTCCGACATTAGTCACCTATGGGGGCATGTCGTCTGAAGGGGCAAATATTGCCTGCGTCAAGGCATTCCATGCGTCCACATCGTCACTCACCTCTCTCGTTCCTCTATACATGCCTCTGCCAGGCAGAGGTTTCGACAATCGCCCAGAACCTTCGGCGATACTGTGAAGTGGTCAGTACTTTTACAAATGTTTACTGATTACTGATGGAATTTTGGGATGTATTAGCTGATCACTGATCCACTACTTTGTACAATTTTCAAATTCAGAGTCGAGGCTGGTACCTTGCAGGCAGATAAAGACTAATCTATTGATTTATTCTGGTGCTGCAGTCTTCCATGTATACTTTGCTAAACCGGATTGATCCAGTGCAGGGATGGCCCTTTCTGTTCAGGGTGTGCAGGGAGCAGTGAACTGATTGGCTTGAAAGCTCTGACACACGTGTCACAGTAACCAGCCACGCCTAGATCTTATGGCATGCATACAGTTGATGTGTGTAAGTGTCAGAGTGTTGTCTAGTGCTGTCACTTTCTTCGGATCAGGTGGCCTACTCTTGTCTGAGAAGATGTGTCCTTGGAATTTAAGCTTTGATTTCTCCCGGTTGAGGGTGAGATTTGCATCTTGTAGTGCATGTCAGACATGGTGCAGATGTTTGTATTGTTCTTCGTATTATGTGCCTAAGAGAAGGATGTTGTCACTGTGGTTACACACGTTGACTACTGTCTTAGTGGCATGTGCAATTGATTACTGATGGATATCCGCAGTGGAAGAAAGCTGAAAACCCATTCTCATACATATGACAGTCCAAGATGTGTGGTAAAAGTGGTTATGTAACAGGTATGCTTGACTAGCTCCCACTGATTTTATCTTTTTATGTATTGGACATTTGTATGGCGCCTATACACAGGTGTTTCTAGGTGCCAAAAGACAGGAAGGGGGTTCGGGCATGTGAATCAAAAGGTAGAACAACAGAAAATGGTTATACTGACCTTGTGACAATCCTACTGTGCAAGTGCATGACAAGTTCATAAGTGCAAGGGGAAGGGGAGAGAGGGAGAAGCGCCAGAATGGGGGACCCCTATGGGTGGGAAAGGGCAAATGCTGGGTGGGCCAAGGCAGCAAGTGCCAGTGGAGGCGGGTAGGGGTGAGTGCGGTGGACAGGGAGGACCAAATTGGGCTAGTCCAGGAAGCCAAGGGCAAGTGCTAGCACTTGGATGCTGTGGGGACTGGTAGGGGTGGTCTGGCTCCTGTGTGACTCTGAATTGGCCAGGCTGCCGTTGCAGAGGCAGGTGGGGAGTTTAGCACAGGAGGGAGAGGGGGAAGGAAGAGGAGAAAAGGAAAGTCTTGAGAAATTTTCCAGAACTTAAAAAGATCTGGCTCAAGTCTGAGGGGAGAGGGAGGCTGTTCCTGAGCAAGGAACCAGTCGAGGAAAGGGATCTACTTCCATCTCTGCTTGGAGAAACGTTTGACCTACAGAGAGGTGGAGCGAGAAGGCCGAAGGACTCTGGCCGGGAGGTATTTTGGGAGGGAAAGTGGATGTAAAGAGGTTCCCCAAACAGCCTTGTGGATGATGCAAAGGGTCTTGAATCTGATCCTTGCAGTCACCAGGAGCCAGTGGAGAGATTTTAGGGCTGGAGAGATGCAGTGCCTGGGCTTGAGGCCAAGGATAAATCTTGCAGTCCTATTCAGGATTAGTTGAAGGGGGGCAAAGGGAGGAAAGAGGCAGGCTGAGGAAGAGGCTATTGCAATAGTCAAGCCTAGAGAGAAGCAGGGCTCTGGAGACATTGATCTCTGGGGGAAGGTGAGGAAAGGTAGAATGCCCCTGAGGAGATGAAGATGAAAATTGGATTTCTTGGCAAGGTGCTTGATGTGTGGAGTGAAAGAGAGAGAGGAGTCAAAGATGATCCCAAGTGGGTGAGGGGAGAGGACCCAAGGATTCTGGCCAGAGAGTGGGGGGGACAAGGAGTAGGTACCCCAATGGGAATTGTGTCTGTCTTATTGCCATTCAGGCAGAGATCATTGGCAGAGCACCATGCCTGAATAGCAGCCAGGAGGAGGAGGTAGGGGAAGGTAGTTTGAAAGAGAGCTGTGTGTCATCTGCGTAACAATGGAAATGAGGGGAGACAGTGGAGATCAGGTGAGCCAGAGTTGACAGGTAGATGTTGAAGAGCCCTGAGGGACGCCACAGGTAGAGAGTGAAGTGGAGGAGGAAAAAGGACCCATTTGCACTTGGGAAGGTCTGTATGAGAAGAAGGAGTTCAGCCACACCAGTGCCCTGTCCATGATGCCTAGGGCCTCCTGGAGACGTGTCAAAAGTAGAAGAAAGATCAAGGAGGATCAGGACAGATGGGGTATTAGAGTCCAGGTTAGAGAGTAGGTGATAATGGCTTTTTAACATTTTGGGAAGTTTTGCGATAATGTCTGCACCTTTGAGGTAATTATACTATCTATGTTTGGCCATTGTATCTTTCTCCTCCAATTGTGAGATTTGACTCATGTCCATATATATATGCAAACCATTTTTCTTTCTTTGGGGAATTTCTCTGGTGCCACCATGTTGGGGGGCACTGTTGGTGTAGGGCACATGGACTATTCAATATCATCCTTGGCCAATAGCTTCTGTAGTGCCTCATCAACTGATGTCTGCAGATGAAACGCTACCTTTTTGTGTTTTGGGGGCACTCCTTTCACTGATACAGTGACCAGCAGGTTAACACGCGAATGAACAATTGGTTGATAGAGCCTCATCTACATTACAGGTGTAAGCTCTGATATATTGTCCTTTTTAAAAATACCTCTTTAAAGACCACCAAACTACTTTGTGGGTGTGTCTCCCTTCGACATGAGCTTGTGCACATCCGTGTGTCCTGGAGATGGTGTGTCCTGCCTCGTGCCCTAATCAGTTATGCACATGGGTTCAGAGATATCCCACTGCAAGTGTGCACCATGCTGGGTAGTTTACCACCACCCTCAGGTTCACTTATTGACACTTCCTTGCATTTTTAGGCAACCTAATGATTTCCTTGCAGGGGACCCTTAAAGAAGCAAGAGGAGTGCACAATGCAAGGCGGGTGGAATTTGATAGCTCATAGTTGTTGAACTGTCCTGATTCTGAACTTTATTATTTATTTCAGTTGTTGGCATTTTGCTTGCATTTATACTGGAAATGATTCTGCTGAGCACAGCCATGTCACATGTATCCAATTTCCAGGCACTTAGGGTAGGTATTGCCAGGACAGTAAAATTCATACTGCTGACCCATTTGCATTACTTCTCCTGTCATTTGTGAATCACTCATTTGATAAAGTGTCCTAATCTTTAGTTCTTTAGTAAAAATAGCCTACAGTGCATATATTTCAACATATTTATTTATTTATTTATATTTACATTTGTAAAGCGCCTAAACCCTGAGCACCATGGTGCAGTTGCGGACCAGTTACATGTACAAATGTACAAAAAGCTTCAACAGAGGAATGACAATATATCCCTGACACACCCACGTGGTAAATAGTACAGATTGGAGCGGTAGTCAGTGGTTGTATTCGAGTGGCACTATGGAAATAGCCAGGTTTTCAGGGCCTTGCGCAAGGCCCAGTAGGAGTCTTCTGCTCTTAGTTCTGGGGGGATGGCTTTCCATTGGTTTGCGATCAGAGATGGGAAGCTCACTCCACTTTCTTTGGCCCTTTTCACTTTAGCAAGGACCAGCCGATAAGCATGGAGGTGTCTTACCGGTCTGCTGAATTTTGATTGTTCGATTTTCTTGCCCAGATATTGTGGGGCAGTGTTGCTTAGGTATTTGTATAATATATTAATCTCAAAATACTGTATATACATCTCAGCATATACAATATATGTACCTCAGTGTACAGTGCATATGCATACATACTTCAATATATCATATATGAATTTCTCTATACAGTATATACCTCTCATTATACAATGAATGTATCTCAGCATGTAGTGCATCTATTTCATTAGCACCCTTGTGGGAGGAGCCAACCAATCAGGTGGCTAGGAATGTGGGCTTCAACCCCCGATGCAAACCTGTGTTCCATGCCACCTGATGGCTGGGTCCCCCTGCCGCCATCTTCCCCCACCCTCCGTTTGCTTCTTTTTTTTACATTGTGCCCTTTTCCCACCATCACTTACCTGTTTGTTGTGGCAGTGCAGGCTGCCGCAGCTGCTTCTCTGCTTTTACGGCTGCCAGGGAAATGGAAGAGGGACTCCGAAGAGCCCTGCTGTCCCTTTCCATGGCGGCCATCTTGGAAAAGGATTTCGTTCATTGAACGGGATGCATTGCGCCCCGTTCAATTAATGAAATCCTTTTTTTTTTAGCAACTTGCTTCGCTCGGGCTTTTAACTTGGGCCGCCAGACCGTAAACACCTGTTCCAGCCCCTGGATTGTGTGCTTAACGCCACAATATACAATGCACGTATCTCAATTTATACTATATACCTCTCAGTAAAGAACATATATATCTCAGTGTACAGTGTGTATATTTCAGTACTTAATGTATGCATCTCAATATATGATATATACATCTCAGTATGTAATGTATACATTTCAGTGGTCAGTATGAAACTTGAATTATGTCCCAAACGGCCCACAAATGGCCCCCCATATACAAGCTTCATTCCTCTCTTCTTTGGCTTTCCAACTTAGTTCTGACTTTGGATGTGTTTCTGCTCGATTGCGAATATTGGCCTCATCGAGAAAATGATTTAAATGCTTGCTCATCCACAGCAGTAGCAAAACACAGTGATTTGGACAGGGGTGCTTTCATAATTCAGGTTTAATTAGCTTCTACATCTGAGATTTTGCCAAAAGCTGTACATTACAAAGAGTAACAAATGCATCCATTGTCTCCCCTTTTTCTGGTGATTTTAGATTCAACCTCTCTTTTACACAGTTCCCATTTTCTACAGTAAAAGGTAAGGACTGACGACCTATGATCATGCCTGGCAAATACATCTTATTTCTGCTGGCCTTTATCTACTGAGATTTCTAAAAGTAGGAGGCATTTGTGTTACAACCTCCTTTCCTTTCACTTTTAAGAAATCACCTTCTGTATATAAAGATTTCTGGCAGTCAATTCTCTGAGGTCCTAGGCTGTGTTTTATAGTGATCATCAAAGGCTCGGTCACACACAGCCAAGCTATCTGTCCATATCACTGACATTTCCTTACAAACTGCCTTTACATCATTTGACATTCACTTGTTGAGTTGTTGATGAGAGCATTGTGGCCATTTGAAAATAGAGGTACCTTTGCTTAGCAGATGGTAATTGGTGCCCTGTGTCACCACTCTTGCTTTGAAGAAGACCGATCAGGTCAATACAGTACCACATAAAAAGGGCAACAGTCTTGAAGAAAACACCATGCACAGATGGCCACCAACCTCAAAACACTATTTAAAGATGACTACTTACTAGAAAAAACACCATTCAAAGATGGGGGCTCCCTGTTTTCAATCTGCAGTTCAACCCGAAGCAGTTGAACATGTCCTTGCTCTGAAGAATTTCACTCCTGGGTGTAGAATAGAGTCTGAACAGCCATAACTCAAGAGATCACCCACATTTTTCTCTGAGTGTTTTCCAATGCATTGGGGAAGCTTGTTGCTTTCCAACAGTGCATAAGCATAAGGAAGGGTGCCCAGCCTGTATGACATGCAATACGGAAACCACCCATATGCCATCAGAACACTCTGCCTGCCCTGTTAGAGCTAGTGTAGAATGTATGTGTCACAGCACCAAAATGTGCTACAGCACCAACTGGGTGTCAAACAGACAAAGGACATATGCTGACTTCTGTGAGGAAGTGGGATATTTGGGACATTCCATCAGAGCTGGGAAGGGTTAAGCCAAAGTTCAGTTGACTCGAGACAGTGTGACTGGCCCACTCCCCCATGAACCAGGAGAAGCTACTCTTGTTTTCTGTATTCTGCAAGTAATCCTATAAAGTCATTAGAGATTGTTTAAGTCCTATTCAGACCCTGGAGAGAGGCACAAAGTCTATGTGGTTGGGGGAACAACAGATCACATTTAAAAGAGCAAGAATGACCATCCTGCATGCCCCTACCATGATAGCCTTTGGTACAGAGAGACACACATGAGTGTCTCTAGATGCCAGCAGCAGAGTGCTGGACACAGCTATATCTCAATATGAGGTCTGACAGAACAAATAAGGGGTTCAGCTCAAAGGCATTGAGGGTGTGAGGCTGTAATTGCTTAGTGGGAATGGGGGAGGCTCTGGCATGATTTTGAGGTGTTTAACATTTAAGGCAATTCCCGTGGGGGACCCTTAGAGCTCACAGCAGGAGAGAAAAGCCTAGCTTGGCATAGGCATGCTCCCCATTACAAGAATATGTGGATAAATGAAATACAGTCCAGGCACACCCTGTATCCAGGCTTCCCACCGCGAAGCCGCCACACTCACACTGTGCACTTTACAGACAGAGGAGATTCTGTGTAATGTTGGCACGGACACTGTCACAAAAGAGCAAGGTTAGAGCAGGATGGTCACGATACCCTGTTATGAAAAAATGAATATATACGTGGGGCTGGACCCCTTCATGTAACATCCCAGAGGAAATCAAGTCTTTCTTCAGAGCGGGAGCTGAACTAAACGTATTGGAATTGCCTCTCATTTGAGTGGTACATTTACACCCCCCCGAAAGGTGTCATGTGAAGATCTGAGAGCCAAAACTCTGTTAGGATATGTGGGAATCCTTAACCATGAAAAGAACTCTGGGGGGGAGCAGTTTTAGTAGAACGCAGACAAATAGGTGAAAGTTAGAGTGAGAGCATGCGTGCAATGAAAGAGCACTAGGAAGATCCTCAGGCCTTACACAGCTCCTATGTCTCTGGTAGCACCTCCCAAAGGGCCTTGGATTAAAGTAGGTCTGGGCAGAGTGGTCTGAGGTCAAGTTTGTAAATTGAGTGACCACAATGTAGGCTATTAAGTTTGTGATAGGTTTTGTTAGGCAGAGCACTCCAGAGATTCTGCTCTAAGATAACAATCTAGTTAACCTCAACAGAACAGTTATTTGGTTGTGTTCTTTTCAGAAAAGATACTGATAAAAATAGTATTTTTTGGCATTAAAAATGTTTCATTTTTAAATTCTCAATTTTTATTTTAAAGCACTAATGTCTTTATCATGTTTAGATCTAACAAATCTGTGCGCAGCATGACCTACAGTACGTTTTTCTTCTTTCAAAATGAGTGAATACCAGGGTTGATTAGATTTAAATCGGTCAAACACCAGCTGCATAGCCCTACCGGAATATTTCCAATGTTGGATGAGTGTTTAGATCTTTAAAGATGGCACTGTAGACCACTTTCTAGTAAGAAATATGTTTATTTTTTGTTTGATTGGATCCATTCTGGCCAAATTTGAAAAACGGTGGCATCTAGCGTATGCCAGTGAGTGGAAAAATCGACCACTTCTACCCAAGCCAGAGAGAGTAGCCCGGGGCATTTCCATTAAAGGCAATTATTTAAGTCGCATCCAATAACTGCCATTGCCATTTGCACAGTGGTAATTAGTAATGTAGTAATTATTAATTAGTAATATAGTCTGTTCTCGTCTAATATCAGACCTTCAGGAACAGTGGGATCATAACTGGGGGGTATGTCTAAAGTAATAATGACAATATGACCATTAATAAAGCTTCACATTTAAGCCAATATGTCTGAAGCAGATCAAAATCTTTGATGCATGGTATATCAATGCTTTTCAATTGCAGGGGTTCTTTAAATATAAATGCAGCCCCACTGCCGGCTCTAGTGTGGCGGTTCTTAAAAAGGACTTTATAGTTGGAAGTCAAAATATCATTGAGCACCATGTGATCATCATTAATTCATGGCTCTGTAGCACAAAATATGTGGGCTGAAGTACCCCCGCCATCGTTATAATGGCATGCAATGCAAATAATACCAGTTCCTTATCAATTAAGGGCTGTAGAGTGTCACAAAAAGCTACATTTAAAAAGAAAGGAATCTGGAAAGCTTGTCATTGCATTCATTATTGCTACAGTGATAGCTCGAATTCTGCTCTTTGCTGGCCCAGGTCTCATCACGAGTCTGGCGGTAACCCTTAAATGCGGCAGTAGCGCTATTACCGTCGCATTTAAGGGTCCACCAGATCATGGCCTTGGCGGATTTCCCCCCAGCTCTGAGCTGGGGTGAAATCTGCAGCAAAATTGCCGATTTTAGGCGCTAATACCGCCGGCGGGAAATCCGCCGGCGGTAATAGCGCAAATTTTCCCCATTGGGCCCAATGGGGAATGAGGAATTCCCGAATGGGCCCAATGGGGAATGGGCACTAACCGCTCTGCGGTAATAGCGCCAGCGTTACCCTAACTCCCATTGTGTCGCTACCATTAAAGCGTAAGGACTGATTGCAAAGAATTAGTGATGTCATTTTCTTTTTACAGGTCAGTAGTGATATCACAAATAGCCTCTAATAAAAACATTATGTAGAGGATTTTGTATGCAGGTTTTACATGATACTATGTATTAAATCCAGATTACGGTCAATGATAAGATCTCTAAGAAAAAATGTGGTCTTTGGAACAGTAATGGCATTAAAGAGATTTTGAGATGTGAAATATCCAGAGATTCCTTGCAGGGTTGTCCAACTCCAGGTCTCAAGGGATGGATCCATGTTCAGTTTTCAGGATGCCCTTCAGTAATATTCAGGAGAAACACTGGCATACAATGATTCTAAACGAATGCACATTTTTCCTTATGAACAGTAATGAGGGATATCCCGAAAACCCACCAGGGTCCCGGCGCTCGAAGCCTGGCGTTGGAAAACCCTCTAGTGATACTATGTGGAACTAGCAGGGATTATTGTTACAATGACTGGCAATTCCAGGTGAAAAAGGGTCCTGAGCATAATACCAAAGCTCATCATTTTCAGTGGATGGCTGCACAGCCTCAATAGCTGCACCCTGATTGCAGTTAGGGCATTTGACTCGGTCCAATGGGCATGGTTGTTGGCGGCTTTAAAGAGATTCGGGATGGGACCTGGGTATTTGCGATGGGTGAAGATGCTTTATAGCTCCCCCACAGCCAGAGTAAGAATGGGGAAGATCATATCGGAGAGTTGGCAATTAAGTAGAGGCAGGAGGCAGGGCTGTCCATGGTCACCAATGCTGTATATACTAGCACTCGAACCCCTGGCTATCTACCTCAGACAACAGTACATCGAGCTAGGGGTGCACACCAAAGGGGGACCGCACCTAATATCGCTATATGCAGATGATATGCTTATATACTTGCGCTACCAGGAGGAGAACCTGCAATACATCTTAGAAGAGATGGAACGCTATGCGGCCTTCTCCGGGATAATGGTCAACCCCAATAAATCTACCTTGTTTCCCTTAGGCAGATACAAAGGCATTCCCCAGACAAAACTGCCCACTCTGCAGATAGCTTGGCAGACTGAAACGTTTAGATACCTGGGGATTGACATCTATCACACGGCAGCGGCTGAGCACAAACACAACACAGAGAAAGCCGTGGAAGGCGTTAAAAATAGCATGGAATTCTGGGTCAAACTACCCCTGGCTATGGTAGGGAGGGCGGCCCTGCTGAAGATGGGTGTCCTCCCCAGGCTACTGCACTTCTTTACAAGCATCCCATACATGGTGCCTAGGCGCTTCTTTACTAAACTGCTGTCACGACCCGTGACCCAAAACCCCACTGGCATGGTCACATGCCAGGTGGGGTTAAGGCTCAAGGTTCACTTGGGGCCCCAAGAGCCTTGCACTATCCTCATGGACTCTCCTGGAGTCAGTCCTGGTGCCTTTGGCGCCAGGCTCATGTTCAGATTGGGACACCGTCTTGAAGGGACTATTTTTTCATTGGAGGCCTGCAGCCAACATGGAGGCATCCACACAGCCTAGTTCCTAAAACCAAACTGTGCGGTGCAGTGTTTTGGGTGTGGTAGCCCGGACTACTTTACCTGGACTACTTTACTAGAGCGCTATATAAACCACACCCAAGTTACAGAACGTACTTCGTGTTATTCTGAAGCCAGCAGCGTGATGCTCATCGTGTCCAGAGACCAGAACGCAGCGATCCTTGAACAGCGGACATGCAGAGGAGACAAAAGAAAATCATTAGCAGTCTCTGCTTACCTGCAACTTTCCATCTGTCGATTATCCGTCTTCCTACTGCTCGCGGTCTTCCATCCAGTTGGCAGCATCATCGGGACACCACGCACGCACCGGAACGAAGCACCTGGAGAGAGAGAGAAAGAAGGACAACGTTAAAACAGGCTACTCACAGCATTTACGGCAGTAATCACGAGAACCTCACCTTGTTGGGCATTTCTTGGCCGGTTCAGCTCCGGAAATCTTCACACGCCCAAAAGACCATTGCGACCTGAAAAGGAATAAAGAATACAGGTTAGCAAAAGAAGACATTACCGCGCCGCACTTCACGCTTAACCTACCATCCATCATACGCTCCTGCGTCCATCATCCTGGTAGGAGCCCGCTCCAAGCAGCGCATTCACCGAACCTCCGTGCACCTAAGGGAGAATAAATAAAGAAAAGACATTAATCGCAAGAAAGGAAAGCAAGGACATTTTAAGACTGCTATAATCAGACTTAGCTCCTTAAAGACACTTGAATGGGTTAGCACCAGTGAAGTTAACTCGGTCGCTCAAACCCGCAGAAAACTATGCGGCAGGACGGAGAGCATGCCAGACATCACAACAAGATGAGGAGTGGGCCATCAGATCAAGTCCAGGGGGCAGGTGGGAGGAAACCAAATCTGTTCCTAAGTCCAGTCCTCCTGTGTTCTCAGGCCCGAACTCCATAGAAGGCACCATACGGAATCGGGAAGGGTCCAGGGTGAATCTGACAACCAGGGCATAAGGGCGTCCCCGTGGATACCAGGTGAGCGTAACAACTGCACAGCCTGTGCAGGGGCTTCCTGTGGCATAACACAAGAAACAGAGTGGCCCTGTGAAAACTTCAGAACGCATATGATAGGGGGGGGATTAGGTTACCAAACTTTGAGATATACCACTTAGCGGCGCAACTACAATATGTTGCCAGGTGGCTGGCGGAAGACGAGACGGCAGAATCCAGCCTACTGAAGGAGGAGAGCGCCCCTTACTTTTTACGAGAAGTAATATGGCTACCCAAATCAGAGTTGAGGGGAGACCGAGATTGCTGACACTGGGCTGGGAGGTCTGGCACAAAGCGTGCTCCCCGCAGGTGCACCTTGTGGCGCAATGCGGAGAAGATGTCCAACTCAGGAGAATGATCCAGAAATATTGGGAGCCAGTGGGCCTATCCACTCTGGGGGACATCTGGCAGGAAGGGGAGGCCATAGATTTCCAAACAATAGTAGACGGAACCGGGGTACAGCTAGGACAGCACATCACATTTAACAGAATAGTCAAAAAAAGTGAAAGAAACATAGTCTGAAATTGTGCTGTCGGAGCTACCGGATATGGCTATCAAAACAATGTATGACATCTCGGAGGGGGGGCATGAACTATCCAGGATATATGAACTAGCTATGTCAAGAGTGGGAAAAGAACTGCCCGAACTAAGGCGGGATTGGGGAGAGGAGGCAGGAGAAGCCATGCAAGACGGGCAATGGGAGAGGGCCCAGAGATACCACAAGAAGGTGTCTAGAAATGCCAGGTTACAACAAATCCAACTATATGTTACTCATAGAGCATATATGACCCCCCATATGATAGCGAAATTTGGAAATGCAGAGGTACAAAAATGCCCTAAGTGTGGAGAGGAGAGAGCCGGGATGATCCACATGTTCTGGGCATGCCCGCAGGTCGGGAAGTTTTGGGGGGAAATTAAACTCAAGCTGTCCGAGAAGGGGATTCAATTAGACGTAGAATCCATATGGGCATGCATGCTAGGGGGATTCATCAGGCCACGTAACTTGAAACATGTATGTAAACTCAAAGACTTAGCATACATCCTGGGCAAGAGGAGAATCGCCATGAGCTGGAAAGCCGCGTACAGGCCTAGAGTGGAGAGGTGGTGGGAGGACCTCCTTAAATGGGCAGATGCGGAGACAATGGTATGTTATGAGGCAGCTAGCAAAGGGGAGGGAGAAGAAGTGGGACCACTGATGGAATGGAGACAAATGATAGCCTCGCTACACGGGTGCACCCAAAGTGACCCCAGTGACGAGGACCTGCTCGAGATTCATGAGAAGGACTGAGCCTGAGCTACAGAAACCGGAAGTACAGGGGGGAGTGCTTGAGTTTATGGGGGAAAGAGGGGGGAAGACATTAGAGACAAACATGTAATGCATACTGTGATACACTTGTAACTGTAAATGTCGGGAGTGTAAGTTATATGTTGTTTGTGGAAATTAATAAAATCTTTAATATATATATATATCTCCACCCTGATAACCCCCATGGACATAGATAGATAGAGATGGTCCAGATTCAGGCACAACTCTAGTTCATGACCGACATGCTCACTGCACTCGAATTCTGCACTGTTCAGTGTGATGCGGACACATTTCAAGAAAGATAGGTTTGTTGTCCGAATCATGGAACACAAATGAACACAAATGAGCCAATTGGTGCCATTCGAAGAAATGAAAAAGCAAAGCAACACTGGAGGCCCTCTCTACGACCACAAGGAGGCTCCACAAGGAAATAAATTGATAAAAGGGACCAGGCAACACCTGGCCCGGTGTGCAGTACAAGAAAAGTAACATCAAACTAATGAAACAAACTAAAATAATAATTTATCAAAATATTGAGTAAAAGCACAATAGCAATACACCAACATGTAGAGGATATTCCGTCCTCTGCAACGAAACAGGAGTGCTGAAAGGCTCCTTTGGAAATAGCTAGAACCAGCAAGGACACCACATCATGGGATCCAACTAGACCGACAGCTCTTTGTGACAACTAAAAGGTTCAGTATGGAATTGAAGTGATAAAAGGGGGCCATGTACCCCCTGAAAGAGTGTGCAGCCTCTGCAGTCTGCAAGGTGATAAAGGAGGCCCGAGGTAAGCAGAGAGCCAATGTGGTGGGTTGTGTCATTTCACACAAGAGCCCCCATCCATAGCCCTACTCAGTTTTGGAGTAAGATTTTTGTCATTGTTGCTTTCTACGTTTTGTTCCCTTCACCTATCAGTGCTCTGTAGTTACCTTCTTTGTTGGATTCGATACCTGCCCAGGATTATCTCCCTCCAGTTTCTGAGAAATGTGTTGGCAGCTTGTTGGATATGTTGAGTAAGATTTGTCTCAAGCCTTTATGGTCAACATGAAGGCGAAGATGGTCAAGTTATTTTTACAGGCTGTTTCCCCTTAGTCGTGTGTGCTTACCACAGTTAATGTTTACTTTAATGGAGATCTAACCGTAGCCATTTCACCCTCTTGGAATGCACAGCAGGGTGTGAAAGCGTGCCAGGGAATACAGTTGAAACTGCGGCATGAAGCGACATGTTCCTGTTCCCTTTGGCTAATAAAGGAACTCATCTGTCAACAAGAAGTCTGTCTCCTTTGTGCAGTGGGACGGTGACACTGTGGCTGCTAACTCTGCGTCTTTCTCGGTTCTTCACGGTCATAGTTGAGATTGGCTTAATTGTCCATTGAATCCCATTGTGGTACAGCTCTCTGCTCCGCACAGATCTGGTTGGATCCTGGTATTAGTACTCACATGATCTTAGAATAGTCATGGAGCACCTTTTGTATCTTTGTCTTCTCGTATGACATTTCCCTCCCATTGTTAGACTTGCACTCTCCCTGTTTATTCAGTTTCACAGAGTCAGTATGCCTGCCCCCCAACATTTCCCAGATGCCCTCCTGGTCAGCATTGTATTGGTCACAGGGTTGTGAGGGGGTAGACACGGCATTTTAAGGACTGTCTCCTAGGTCTCTGTATCCTGTGAGCAAGAGATCAGGCTCATGAAACTATTTGTATATTACAGTTTCCATTATGTTGTTTGCCCTTTATGGAGTAACCACATAAAGTGCTACGAATATCCCGTTATAAAAGGATTGTCTGTGGTACCTTATATGACGTGCCATTGTGCCTCAGTGGACTACACGTAAATGTGCTCTCCACTATCTAAAAGAAGGATGCACTACTAGGTAATATAATGGAATGAGATGTAATGCTCATCCCAAGAACCTTCAATTTCTAATGTGGAGATGTGCATGAGGGTGATTGGCCTTGTTGTCTAACAGTTTGTTTTCTGTTGCCAAGTACAGATCAAATTGGCATCTCAAGGTCTCTGATGATTTACTTTCAATTTCCCTGATCTGGTTTAGTATAAAAATGCATTAACCCTTGGAAGAAGACAATCAATAAAAGCTGATTAAAGATGTAGCCTCTGATGAAGGTGTAATAATCAAGGCTGCACATAATGTCAGAGACTGGTGATATTACCTAAAGCATCACATTGTCAGAAATGTTATATAAATGTATAAAAACTAACAGTAACCTCTACCCTGGATGCCAGACGATCCTGAACACCATCTGAGAGTCCTGCCTCCAAAACGAGGCTCCCTGATCCTACGGCAAACAGGGCCTTGCCCACCTGCTGCCATAAATGAGTGGCAGCTGTCGTGAAACACTCTAATTGACACCCAGGAGGTCATGTGACCACATCTGTATCTGGAATTTTCATTGTAAAGTCGTCCTTAATTCGGCCACATCCTGTATTCTAAGAGGATCCTGTGCACAATTTTAGGGCTCTGCCTCCCAAACGAAGCTCACTGGGTCTTCAAAAATGACATGCCTTCTGGAAGGAATGGAAGCCATCTTCAAAACTCTGATTGCCTCCCGGAAGTTCATGTGACACAAAGTCTCCTTTGTTATTGAGTTTCTGTGGGTGGGCAGAACCATTGCTCAGGTTATCTGTCTCATGCTTCCACACATAGGAATCTTTCACCCCAGGGGCTCCACATTCACAGCAGAACTGTTATCAGCTTGAAGAACTAAGTGGCATCCCTGTTTTGGGTTTGCTAACTATCTTCTGGACCCCTATTGTCCCTGAACCTATACCTGCTCCTTTTCCCCTTCCGTTTCTGCTCATCCACTATCCCTCTATCTCTTGGGCTGCACTCTTCACTTGACTAGTTCTTTTACCCCCCATCATGCACCTTGACTACGCTCCCTCCTCCTTCTATTCAATCTACTTTTCCCCTTCTCTCATAGTCTTCAGCCAAAACTTGGAATACATTTGACCTCACTATACCTCCTCACCATATCCCATCACTCCTTGTGAACCTACCTGCCGCTGATGCTGTGTCTTCCCCCAAAAGCTCAATGTCTCCAGAGCCCTGGTCCTCTCTTGCCTTAACTACTGCAACAGCCTCTTACAAAATCGTTCTCTTCCCTCCCTTTGCCCCCTCCAACTAATCCAGAATAGGACTGCGAGATATATCCTTGGCCTCAAGGCCAGGGACCACATCTCTCAAGTCCTAACATCTCTCATCTGGCTCCCGGTGATTGCAAGGATCAAATTCAAAACCCCTTGCATCATCCACAAGGCTGTCTAGGGGCCTGGGACCTTTCTAAATTCAGCTTTCCATCCCGGAAGAGAATCCTTAGATCCTCTGGCTCTGACTCTCTGCCGGTCAAACATTTCTGTAAGCAGAGACTGGGGGTATATCTGCCTCTTCAGCTGTCACCTCTCTCTGGAACAGTCTCCCACACCCCTTAGACTTGAGCCGGATCTTCTTAAGTTCTGAAAACTCCAGTGGAATTTCTGCCCATTACAATCAAAGCAAGCCCAACTGTGGCTCTTTCCAAACCTTGGCCTACACTTGACCCACTTGCAAAAGAGAGAACTCCTGCATCCCTCTCCCTCAATTTTCCTAGCTGACCCCACCACTCCCTCCAATGTTGCATAATATGGTAATTTTATATATCTGGCAATACTCTAGTTTTAAGTACTTTCTTCCCTGGATTAATGTTACCTTTGTAAATCACGAGCTTATGTAATCTTTCTGGTATGTTTTGCTTTGTTTTTCCCTGGTCTATGTCCCACTTTGTTCACAACCTTACAAACTGGCTCATCACTTGCCCCACAGCTCCAAGTGTGAAATTGTCCAAAGAAATGGGCTGAAGGGGGAGTTCCTGTACATATCAGAGGAACATGAATCTATGTGAAATTTGCTTAAAACAAAATAATTCCTGCATTTATGCATTGCACGCCCCTGGCACCTGTAAAACACCGGCACACGTGATGCACAATGCGGTGAGGGCCAATTCTGCTGTCCCAGTAGCATTTCTATCCTTCAGAAAGGGATGAAAATTAATATTTGATTGTAGCATTTAGCAATAGCAGGTCCTTAAAGAGCCCCATGCACTTTCAGGACATGTCTGAGTACTGGGAACAAATCATTCATTAGTGTTTTAAACATGCTTCCGTCACGAATGTATACAAGAGGGCTGGCACAAAACCCTGTTTGCCTCTGAAAAAGCACATGTCATCTTTGAAAACAAATAGATCTACACAATGTATGTTACCATGCCCCAATTAAGGAAGACAACGTCTTAGGATTCTTTGGATACCAGACACATCATAGTCAGTGGCTAAAACAGAGTGTGTCATGTTTCTATGCCCAATGAGTTAAAATAATAGTTGTAAATTAAAACCTTAGGACTCTTATGAGGTAGGAGCAAAATATACCCCAGTGGCTGTAACAGGTTGTGAAAGGTTTTGGGAGGCATGAGAGAACATACAAGTTGCATGGAAAAACGTTCTTGAATTCATTGAAAACTAAAAACACGTCCCTGTGGTTGTACTGTCTGTGATACCCCTTTGCGATGGGAGACAGAGAGGCAGAACATATTAATTTCAAAAATAAGTCTTAGAATTCTTTGGAAGGAGGAGATTATTTTCAAGGGGTGTTTAATTGTGACATGTTTTTGTGACAGACAAGAGACAATTCTAGTTCCCGAGGAATTATAATGTCTGTAATGGAGTGTGCCATGTTTCATACCAAATACAATTCTTGTTACAAAGAAACAATCGTAGAATTCCTTGGTGGAAGGAGAAGATTGTTGTCAGTGGCTGTAACTTTGTTTTGAATCTTTGTTTCAGGGATGAGATAAAATACGAGTTGCTGCTACTGAATAGGCCATCATTGTCCAACTGTCTCTTTGCTAAAGCGATAATAGTTGCAAGGATAGAGTTCTTTGGAGGTAGTGGGATACATTCATTGCTTGCACTCGGTGTGTCAACTTTTTCTGATGGATGGAAATATTATTTGCAGAGAACATGTCTAGGAATTCATTTGTGGCAAGATAGTATGTTCATTGGTTGTACTGTGTGTGGCATTCTTTTGCAAAAGGCAAGACAAGAGAGTTCTATCAGTTGTTGTACTGCATGTGTCATCTTTTTGTGGATGAGAAGCAAAAATACTAGTTGCAGAGCAAATATCTTAAACTTCTTGGCGGTAGGAGGAGTAGATTATATTGCGTGTCTGAGTGCGCCATGTTTTTTGTGAACTACGAGAGAAAATACTAGTTTCAGATGACAAGTTTTGGAATTCTTATGTGGCAGGAGAAGATTATATGCAGTGGCTGCAGCTGAGTGTGTCATCCTTCGGTGACGAGAAAGAACACTAGTGTGAAGGAAAAGTCTTAGAATGTGTTACAGACAGTAGAGTACATTCTGTGGTGGTACTGGACGTGCCAACCTTTTTTTTTTTACTGACAGGTGGAAATTCTGGTTACCTATCATTAGAATTTTAAATCAATGGGATTGTATCAGATCTTAATTACAGAAAAGTGATGTTCTGTGAAAAATTGAAGCATCTTGATAATGCTACTATCGCAGTTAGTTATTTTTCTGCATTTCAATGATAGACCAGTGTTATAAAGTGGGAACCCTGGGAAAAATATTGGCTATACATTATAAATGGTCGAAAGGCTGCGATAGAGTGGTTGTCTTAAGGAACAGGCCATGATTTGAAAACTGGTTGAGATTCACTATTAATGATTGGAGTAAAGAACAAAATGTGACACAGCTAGCCACTAGAAGAAATAGTGGTAGGTATATACAATACAGAATAGAACACCTTGCTATTCCACTGTACATAAAAGGAGATCCTAACCCAAACATATTTCGACAATACATTTTACTGAAGTTTAATGTTATTGATGCATTGGAAGTGAAAGGTGCAAAAATTGGTATCTCGGGCAATGATAAATTGTGTCGCCTGTGTGAAGAATCTGAAATTGAAACAGTTGCACGAGTCGGTATATCGTTGGTATATTGTACGAGTCTATCAATGTTAAGAGTGCACTTTCTGAAAGCCTATGACAATCAGTTTGATTGTAATGATGTATCGTTGTTATGGGAAAATGTTATGCAAGGACATGATGTGAATTTTATATGTTTTATGGTTACATTTTATTGGAAGTGAATGGAGATTTTAAACTTACTATCTTATGTAGTGTTTTATTGACTTACAATATGATTTTTTTATTTTGATAAGTTAGGTTTTAACATGGTGAAGTGTTTTTAACTATTTTACAGGGTTTATGATTGTATATGTTGTTGATGTATGTTCTTATATTGTATACCCAAAGCCATGAGGCTACACATGTTTTAAATAAATAAATATGATATATCTTTCTGCTGTGGGCAGTGGCCCTGGCCTTCAGCAAGGACAAATGTCTACTCTGGTTTGCCTATTGGAGAATGCGGCATGGCAGAAGCCCATGCCCCATAGATTGTGGGGACTGGCCATGCAAGCCATGAGCACTGGCCATTGGTTACATTATGAGGGTATAGAGGACAGTGAATTAGGATGCTGGGTAGGTGCAGTGGATAATGGGGGTGGTTTGGTGGGGCTGAGGTTATGGTTGATCCTCATGCCCTAGGCAATTGAATAATTACTTGTATCCCAAGCATGCACTGCTGATAACGACACACATAAGTATGCGTTGCAAAACATTTTGTTAAAGGAGGTTTATAGTTCTTTTATATATGTTAAAAAAGGAATTATTAATAACTTACATACAGCGATGTAACATTATGAAACATTTTCACTTATAAAAATCTATTCAATTAACAGAAAGAACTTTGTTAAAGGGATGTTACGGTTAGGATGTACTCCACCCTTGAAGGTGGGGAATGGCAGGGTTTTATGGTGAAACTCTGCCCCAGCAGTTAGATAGAGCCCTCCCACCTTGGCATCCCTTGGCACTTCCCTCCTGGGCTCCCATGAGCATGTGTGCATCCGTAGTGCCCCTTTTATTTATGCACTTCTCTCACTGCACAATGCATAAGTGTATTTATAGGAGCACTATGTACAATTTTGTGGCATAAGTATGAGAAATGCAAGATTTGTAGAACATTGTTAAGTGGCAGTTGGTGGTTGGAAGTTGAATATGTTGATAAACTATATATAGAGGTTTTGTAACTGATTAGTGGAACTATGTGTGAATGGTTTAAAGCAGGCAATGAGGGGCTGTTAGAAACATAACAGTTAAAAGAGAAGAAGGGCTGTTTTGTGTGATGGTGTGCATGTGCAATTGGGGTTTTCTAATAAAGCATCGGCTAGGCAGGGGAATGCAGAGACTGTGGATAGTCATAAAGGTCAATGCATTGTGGTGTTTATTGTATACTAGACAGAAGAATTTCAGATAAAAAGTAGTTTTTGTACTTTTTGCTTTTACTCTAGTATACAATTGTCCATCATTTCCATCAGTATAGTAGAAAATGCTAATGGAAATGTTGGAGAATCTTATTGAATCTAACTACTTTACTGAAAAATGCAAAGTACATGGAGTCTATAAGCTTATTTTTTTGTTCAATTTTTAACTGTGAAAGGTGATTCCTAAAGGAACCTGTTTTATGTTTTTTTTTAAGGAGAGGCTAAAAAGTATGTTGGGGTGGGAAATGAGGGAAGGGGCTCCAACCGCAGATATGGATGGGCAGGTGGACAGAGGAAGATGTTGCACATGTGTTAAATCTACGGTAGGGGGCAGTGCTTTTCATGCTCCATGATTACAGCTTCAAAAGCATTTCGAATTTGCTCCCCCCTGCAGCGTGGTGTGTTGCAGTATATACAGAGTACTGTTGTCTTTGAAAGATATGGATAAATAGCCTCTTTTATTGCTTGCAAGGTAGCTAGTGGAATTTTATGTCCCACAGAAGTAGGCTGTGTGGTTACAGTATTGGATGAGAAAGATGAGGTAAAGGAAGACAGCCTACTAGTTTGTAAGAAAGGAACAGCGTTTCTGAGAGCATTGTGGTGGTTGGATTTGGTGTGAAGGCGCATGGAGGTGGTCCTGTAGGAGTAATACCCAGGTTGTCTGCGACTGCACTCAGTGCATTTCACTTTGGTAGCTTTAGCCTTTGGTACATTCCCAACAGTGGTAAAGAACTGACACAACCATGATTCTCCCTGGGTGCTAGAGCTATGCGCTTCCTCTACCTCATCTCCTTGTCCTCTTCATTGTCTTTTGAAGTATTGCGCTTCTTTCGATGTGTATGTTCTCCAGCTGGTGGTGGTGGCGGGGGCTTTTTGGGAGGAGGGATGGCAATAGCTGATGCCATTTTTAAGATAAATAGCAGTTTTGCTAATATTCGTGTACGTTTGTGTTGTGTGCTAGATTGTTAATGTATAATGAGTAAGAATAGGGTATGAGCAGTGCAAGAGTACATTTTCAGTTTAAAATCTGATGGAAATGCAGTTTAAAGATGTTCACAAAGCACGGACCCGTTCGCGGATGCGTTGGCAAACACGTCATCATGCTGCATGCGCGTAGTCACGTGACACTGTTCGGAAAGTCAGCGATGACGTCAGATGTTTGCAAATGTCGACGAACACAAAAACCGTGGAAAAAGTTTCAAAGAGTGTATAGAAGTGTTAAAAATTATGCTAGAAGGTGGGGAATGGCAGGGTTTTATGGTGAAACTTTCTAAATTGGACAAAAATGTTACTATATTGTGGTAAGTATGATATTAGTAAGTTGTGGCAAATTAGGGGGCACTGGTAAAAACCTATGAAATTCAGTGAACAAACTTTGTTCAGGGGACATTATGGTTAAGTTGCACTAGTAAAAACCTATGAAATTCCATGAAAAAATGTTGTTAAAGGGACGTTATGGTTACAAGTAAGACCGAAAAAACCCCAGAAAGGTGCCAGTTATGGTGAGCTAAGCAACCATAACTCATGTCACCACCATGCACTGCTAAGGCAAATACAGAGTACATGAAAAATGACATCACAAATATCATTGATGACATCACTGATGACATCACATATTTGGGCCACTTGTTTTTGTTCACTGACATGCCTAGGCTAGTTTTTCTTCTCACTGACAATTACAATTTTAAAAATTGAAAAGGTGTTATATATCAAAACATTAACCTTCTTATATCTTCTTAAAGTACTTTCCATAGAGTTTGATTTGACCTCATAATGCACATACATAGGGCAATACGCAGGCCTCAAACACACAATTAATTTGTGCACATGATAATCAACTGTAATGTTATTGTCATTTTTGGTGCTGTTGTTTCTTTCTTCCTTACTTTAGTTTCCCTGTATGTGGCTCTACTTTGCATGCATTCTGGGTTTTTATATGTATTTTTAGTACTAACACAAGTGTGTTATAAGTTTGATATTGTTAGCTATCTATTCACATTTTAACATTATGCAAAACTTTGATAAGGTAGCATTTATTATTTTACTATCAGAAATTACCAGATTAAAAATATTGTACTTCTGTGGTGCATGCTGCAGCCATTGCCCATGCGTATGTATGATTAGGTTCCTGTATTAACAACAACACTTGAAATTAATGTTTTCTTTAATACATTAAGTAGTTTATGATAGATCTTCAGAACACCCCTGACATCTTTTTACCAGCATTTTAAACACTACTCTGTGTAGGGACTGTTCATCAAAATTATTTTAATATGTCATGTCATCAGTGATGTCATCAATGACATCTGTGATGTCATCTTCCATGTACTGGGTGTTTGTCTTAGCAGTGCACGGTGGTGGCGCGAGTTATGGTTGCTTAACTTACCATAACTGGCGAATTCCTGGTTTTTTTGGTTTTACTTGTAATTATATCATCCTTTTAAAATTTTTTTGTTGAATATGTATATATATTCGATGCACCGACTTCATATTCCGGGTTTTTAGACATTATGTGAAAGGTTTTGCCCTAGTATGCTTTTCTTTTGATACCAAACAGATCCAGGGGATGCAAACCACATGATCTTGCTTCTCTATCAGCAAGGGGCCTGAATCAGCCGCGCCCTGACAACACATTGGAGGTCAAAGGGGATTCCTGTTAAACTGATCTCTGGGTACCCTGGGCCAGGCAACTTAACTTGCCCAAAGGACAAACTGTACCCCCATGGCAGAGACGGTAGTAGGCTCATGTTATGTGGTATCTTTTTATTTGATAGTCTCTTGTTGACCCCACTCAATTCTTTATTTGTGTATGTGTTCAATATTTGCATTCTATTTACTATGACACTGTATCATTTGTTTAATTCATTTTACTATTCTGAGGGAAGGTGTTAGCATTTAATACCACTATCTGCTCTGTAGCTGTTTTCTTTAACTAGGTAGCCTTGCACTCAGCACTATGAATATTACTGCTATTTACCTTACTCTGTTTTGAAGTGTTTTCTTTCCCATTGGTTTGCATTGAAAAGTTACCTATCTGCGAAGGGCCTCATCATTGGGATTTGATTCCATCTTATAGGAGACAGGAAAGGCAGGACTGTGTCCCACTTAGTGTGTTCTGTGTCCTCAGTGTGATAATAATTTACCATAGAACTAATGAGCACATCAATTTATTAATTCTGCCACCTTTGTCACCTGGGTATGTGCCATAACTCTTTGCACTGTTTATCAATATTTCATCCATAAATGGTTTTACACCAACTATGGGTGTTATAATGTCTTACAATTGTATAGCACCTCCTGTCATGTGTAATGCCATTGAAGCACTGTAGGATGCATGGCCCATCAGCAGACCATAGTATAAACAGACAAGAACATGGAGCAGTGCAATGCATGCAGCAGAAATTGTAGTTTTGGCTCTCTAAGGAAAGCAGATAAGTCTAGTGTAGAGATGTTTGAAGCAGCAGAGAGGATGAAGTAGAGGCAAGGAATGTATTAAAGATGATAGAAACTATATGACAGCTGAACCAAATCCTTTTCTTGGGACTCATCTGTATGCTATGGGGAGCAGTACTGTCAGAGGAATGTAGCAGGGATTAACAGTGTATGAATCCCTAGGGCACTGCTATACTTTACAACCAGTGTAAATGCAAATGGTAGAGACTATGTGACGGCTGGACCACATTCTTCATGCGACTCAGTTGTATGCTACAGGGTGCAGTGCTACATGTAGCATACGTGCACAGCGAATGATATGCAGTCACATGCAGTAGAAATTGAACAGCTCTTTTACCAGGGCTGGACTGGCCTATAAGGAACGCAGGAGATTTCCCGGTAAGCCCCGGCACTCTGGCCCTCTTTTGTGTTGCATTTCCAAATGTTCCCATAGGAAAAGGGTTGGGCTTGGCAACAATGTGTAATATGGGGCCAGTTTGAAAATAATTTCCAGGGCCTCTTTTGGTTCCCAGTCCACCACTGTCTATTTCTTCGACTTTGCAGGGCTGTTGCAGCACACCTTATCTGGCAGCCATTTTAAGTAGCATGCCCACACGGGAAATAATCCAGAGACGTCTTAATGGGAGGGCAAACGGGGCATGTGCCCAGCCCCCACCACCAAACCCTCCGCCCCTGGCTGACTAATGCAGCCAAGAAGGCAGTGCACTTATTTCACAAAATATACATATTACGTTCCTTGAAATTCTATAGTGTGCTGCTTAGACTCTGCATGCTGCCTGGCTGGTATTAAGAACTAACTTCTCATTTGACCAGTTAATCCTGTAATGCATTCTGTGTTCAATTTACAGTATGTATGTTTACTATAGCACAACTTTTATAGCATCTTTACGTTTCATTGCGGAATGTATTCATCAGCTGCAATAACGACTTTTGAGGGGCATATGTATATGTTTTAGTGCCATGATGGTTCAGAAGCTCACTCATTGTGTTAAGCACATGTTGCAGAGATCTGTGTTCCTATGCCAGATCGCATTTCCACATCTTGGCATTTCCCCATCTTCCCCTGTTTCCATTTCACCCACAGATCACAGTCTTATTGTTACTGTGGGCTCGGCGGTCACAATTCACCTCCATGCCCACAAGGTTCAGTGCTTTCAGACCACTATCAGAGTGATGTCCTAGGTATAAAGGATTCTTACCATAGCATAGCATAGCATAGGCGACATAAAGATTGTGACCCATCCAAGTATAGGCAGCAGCAACACATGCTTTTGGAAACTACAGATACCACTGACGAGGAGGACTATTCCACAGTTACAGTGATGGGTGGAAAGACAAAGCTACTGCTCCACATGTGCACAGTGACTCTCAAACACAATCTGTACCATCTGGAAGAGCCAACCATCACTAAGTCGTAGCCTGGCCAGCAGTGCAACAACACAGCCACCACCACCTTTGCTGTCAGATGCGAATACTCTATGGTCACAACGAAAAACTAAAGTTTAGTATTTTACTACCAGGACAAAGAGCTACAGCATTATGGCACATGTGCAGTTTGCAACAGACATGTATGCCAGTGAAACCTGGGAACAGCTTGGGTACCGCATCCTTGCAGTCCCACACTATTCATCAACAGTCACACAAATTGGATGACTGCACAAGACTTTAACTGCAGCCATACCCCAGCAGCCAATCACCATTCTATCCCAAGCCTGAACTGTCATCCGGAAAGAATTTCTATTGTACTCACATTGTTCCATACATGGAGCCCCAGCTCCACTTCCGGCAGGGCTACCCCTCGATGCCCGGTCAGTGTGATTGAGGCGTTTGTAGAGCAAAATATCACAGATCATATGAAAGAACATGCTGGCTCACTGCTAATTTGATGGTACTGCTGTCTCTTGCCACATTCTTTTGTCAAAATCAGTTCATGAGAAAAGAAGATCACCACTGGGAGGTTTCCCGTTGACATTACTTTTCACGCTCTACCACAGTTATATGACAAGGCACTTTATGCAAAGTGGGAGGCACTAAAATAGCCCAAGGACCAGAAATTCCACTTCACCGTGGCCTTGGAGATCAATGGATACAGCATTGATTACTTGGCTGTGGCTATCCTCTGGGTGACCGGCCCTTCCCCTACATACCAGAGGGGCCTGAATCCCTCTGTAGCCCCAGAGGACTGCAAATGCATGCAGTCTGGTATCAGACCCCTTTATGTATGCACGGATATAAAAGGACAAAGCCACTAATGAGATGACATCTGGGAGAAGGTCGAGGGTGTAGTAGTATGCAGTGGCTGTGGCTAAGACCACAACACCTACAAATGTCCTTGCTGCTGGCAAAAGGTTGACGAGCTTGCTGCCCATCCACCCCTGCTTCCTACTGCTCCCCTCTTGCTCCCCTCCATCTCTGCTCCCTCGTGTTCCACCTGCTAACCCTCCTCCTCACCCACAGGCAATGCCATACTCCCAAAGAGAACTACATGTTCTACAACAGGTGGAGGGGCACTCAGGCAAAGGTTTAACATGGGGGTTCCTAGCAGATTAATAAAACAACAAACATCACCAAGGTTGTGTTATTTTTTTTCTTTATTTGGGGTGGAAGTAAGAACATCACGGGAACGGTATTTAAACAACAATGCCAAAGGGTTTCACAGAAGGTTTGGACAATGGGGTTTTGTTTTATCTCTGGTTTTTTTCTTTTTTGGGGTCTAAAGAAGAAAGGAAGAACAACAAACTATCAGAAAGGAGTTCCTAAATAGTTGTTCGAAAGAGGAGACAAACATTAAGGAGCTTTGGAAAATCAACATAATACACAATAAAATATGTAAAACAGAAAATTAAACTTCATGAAGACATAGAAAGATTCTCTCTGTGGAAACAACACAAGCTTCCTGCTCTCACCCTATGGGGATCCTTCATTTTGCAGACAAGCACAACGGGGAGAGAACCTGCTTGTCATGCAGAGAAGCTGAGGTGATGCGGCGTTGCTTTGCCTGGGCTTTGCCTGGGCCTCGTGGGCATAGTAGGCTGAAGAAGGGCTGTCACTGTGGCCTGGCTGGGACAGGTGTTTTTTCCTGTGAGATGCTCGCTGGTGCGGTACTGCTATTATGTTTCCATGGCATCATTGATATATGGATGCGTGCAGAGGTATCGGTTCTGCGGTTGCAATCAGGCCAGTTTTCATGGAGGTTGCGTGAAACATCATCAGGGAAAATGGCGGGAGGGCTACCACTGGGGCAATCAGGGACGGCTTTATGCCCGAGCCACCAGGGCAACTGGCCGGGGTGCCACATTAGCCCGCATGCCACGCCAGCTAAGGGAGTCTTTCAAGGGCTCCTCTGAGCTGGCATGGTGGGTGAAGGCGTGGTAGGCTCCCCATTGTAACGAAATGTGACCTGCTCTGCAGGGTGCTTTTTACTACAATAGGGCGCGGCTGTCAAACCAGCATGGGGTAGCCTTTGAAAGGCAGCCCCCTGCTGGTCTGACAGCTGCACTCTAATGAAGTGATTAACTCCCCACTCCTGCATGGGAGCATGGAGTTCAGCACTTAATTAAATAGTGCACCAAAAAATGTGACGCCCCCACTTCCCCTCTCCCCTTCAGTGAAACCCAGTTGGGGGTGTACAGAGGCAGAGGCCAGAGTTTGTTGACTTGGCCCGGGCGCTGCCAAAGCTAAGGCCAGCCTTGGAGGCAATAACTAGTTTTACCTTGCTTGTCCCCCTTTTTAGTGCAGTAACCAGTAAAGAGGCAAGTGGTTGACATGTTAGATGTCTACATGCTGTTCTGTCCCTGTAATCCTGCTGAAACTCAGGACAAGGATCTGTAGCAGCATGGCATAGGCCATGGACATGGAAGAAGGACACATCTCTAGCTACAATGTTTCGCAAAGGAAGACGAGCATTTCTGAATTGCATGGTGGAATGCATGTTGTGTTGAAAAAGATGTTCATGGGGAAGCCGGTCAGGCACTGTTGTCCTGTTGTTGTATGCAAGTTGGTATGACAGCACAGCAGATGCTGTCTATTGCAACAAAGGAAACTGGAGTCGATTTGGCAATGTGCTGTGGCTTTCATGAATGGTGTCCAGTATGCAGAAGGAGAATTTCTCACTGCATTTGCCAGCACACAGTATTGAGCCTGCTGGGAACATTATGGAGTACAGGGACCCAGATGGAACTGGACACGAGCCAGCAAAGGAAGCGGACAGCAGGATCTTTCCTGCAATTTAAGGCATGCACAGAAGAACTTTGTGGCCTGCCAGAGTCTGTTCAGGAAATGGGAAACCCAGGCTCCCGTTGCTGCCATTTTGATTGATGGTTAGATGCTTGGCAAGTTTTTATTTCTTTATTCTTTACTTTAAGTCGACTGATTGTGTAGTAATGTGCCCTTTCTATTGGGCCTTCTCTCTTATCCGTTTATGCTTTGCATATTGCACTTGCTAGCGTCTGTTTTGCTCAGCATGTTTGTTATTTGTTCTGGTGCCATTTTGAGCTGGTGTTTTGCCGGCTGTCTACGCTGGGTGATGTATACTCACTGCTTGTGATGGTGTGCGCTCCCTAGCTGTTATGCTGAGTGTGTAACTTGTGATTGTCCTGAAATGAACATTAGGGTGCACAGTTTGCCAGCGTTGCTGTGGGGGTTCATTCTTTGTGTTTTTATGTCTGAGTTGTCATTGTGTGCCTGATATTGTTCTTGAATGCTTTGGATTGAGGTGTAATTCGCTTGAGGATTTATGGTATGATAGCAGTTTTACTGGATGTGTTTCATTATAGTACAGTGCATGTTGGAGTACACGGTTTACCAGCTATTGTGTTACATGTGGTTTATTAAAGTGTGGAGTATTGGAAGCTACATTGTGCTCCAAAGAGTTGAATGTTGATGCGCACAAATGAAGGTGCCCTGTGTTCCATCTTGCGGTTGTTTGCATGATGTGTATGTGTTGTCAAGCATTTGTAAGAATGTGTGATGGGAAGGAAGTTCTCCAAGTTGTTAGTTGTGGTCTGCATGATGCATATGCGTTAGCTAGCTTTTGTATCAATATGCAAGGGAAGAGATGTGTTCCCTCCTGTTCATTTAATGGAGCCCATTTCTTTAATATCTAAGCAGGAGGATATCTCTCTCTGAGACTATCTTTTCTCTGAGGTGTCTGTGCTAGTAAGGCACACTCTGGGCCCTCTTCCTGCTCCCTCCTGTGAGGATAAGAACCTCAGGCTCATGTTCGACTCCAAACTCTCCTTCTCTCTTCACGTCTCTGATGTCTCCAAGAAGTCAAACTACCAGCTGCACCTCCTCAGAGGTATTCTTCCTTTCCTCACTTTCCCCCAAAAGCTCACTATCTCCAGAGCTCTGGTACTTTCTAGGCTGGGCTACTGCAACAGCCTCTTTCTAAACGTGCCTGCCTCTACTCTACGTCCTCTACAACTCCTCCAGAACAGGACTACAAGACTTGTCCTTGGTCTCAAGCCCAGGGATCGTATCTCATCAGCTCTTAAATCTCCCTATTGGCTCCCAGTGGCAGCAAGGATCAAGTTCAAGACCCTCTGCATTGTCCACAAGACTTTCTGGGGCCTTCTGTTACGCTTACCTGGTACCGGTTCTCTGCGGGAGCGCCTGGACCCTCAGTGGGTGGTTCGTGATGCCTTCTGACTACTAGCGTGAGCAGCTGGGTTTTTCCTGAAGGGGAAAGACAAGTGTCACTTACTGGACTTCTATAGGTCCCAGGCCCACCTCTCAAACCAACCCCTTCGGTGACTTCCCTATGGGTGTGGGGGTCACCTGTATGTATTAATGCTGGCCTCTCCATCCTGCTATATGTAGCAGGGGCGCTATTCTTCTGTCGGCACACCAGTTACTTCACTGGTCTCCAGGCCCAGACCGGCTGTGGCCCGTTGTGCTGTGTGTGGCTGTCTTTATTGCTCATAGGCCTTATTAGGCTGCTCTGCAAGTGTTCGATGGCCCTGGGCCTTGGAATGACCACTTGGGTCCTTGTGGGGTTGGTCCTGTGGAATTGCGTAGTCCCAACTGTCTCTCTGCACTCCACGGAATGCAGATATCCCTGTATCCCTTCTGGATACTGTGCTCTGCTGCTGATTGCAGGAAATGAGTTGAGGTATAGCTCCTGCTGGAGCGATGCGCAGCATTTCTGATGCTAAGCGAAATATCAGCTGTTTGCTGTGTTGTTGAGTCAAATGCCTGCTTGCAGGCAATGGTGGTAAGGTCTAATGCTGTCTTTCTTGCAGGTACCGGGGACTCCTGAGCAGAGCGAACTGCACGCCAAATGATGGACGGAGCCGGTGCTGCACTGAAGGATGAAGCTCGTGCTGAAATGAGGGATGAAGCAGCACAGACACCAGAGCTTCTAGGAGAGCTGCGAGGAGCCGCGTGATGGTATGTGAGTGTTTGATCTACCTTGATTGCTCTGTTGCTGCTATCCGATGCTCAGGTTCTTCTCTTTTCTTTTCTTCACAGGGTCGAGGAACTGGAGCTTGCGGTAGTCGTTACGCTGCTGTGTGCAGATTAACGCAAAGGGGAGCCGTAAGCCCTGGGTGTGGCTTTTATAGGGAACCACACCCATCAGCTGTTATGCAGCCTTCTGAGATGTTCTTGGCCCTATGGTCGGCCATCTTGGGGGTATCAGCAAGTGTTCTGCAACCCCTGTGCCCTGCCTTCCATAGCTGCTATGCGTGTAATAAATATGTCCAGCTAGCCTTTTCCCCAGCACTCCTGGATCTAGGAATGCTTCTCATGTGTAAATGTGAAGGCGGCCTGGCCTGTGGTGATGAAATGGTGTGTGATTGTGGTATGGTTCTTACAGTGGTCGTGACACCTGGTACCTCAATACCTCCAACTTTCTGTACGGATATATTTTCCTACTCAAGCTCTTTTCTCCTCCACCTCCAACTTCTTGAGGGTCAGTCGCTTCTCCAAGCAACACGTTGGGGCATATCTCTTTCTTCGGCTAGTGCCTCCCTCTGGAACAGCCTCCCTGCCTCCCTGAAACTTGAGCGGAACCATCTCCAGTTCCGGAAGCACCTCAAGACCTTCCTCTTTGCTTCTGCCTTCTCTCTTCCTCTCCCCTGCTGACCTCCTGTCTTTTGAATTTATCTCAGAGAATTTATGCTTTCTATCTATAAAGATGTTAAACAGTCACGCACAAGAGAATGGTATATGCACTTGTAAAGAAATGAATCAAACATAAAGTGCATTTTTGTGCTGAGAATTTGTGCGACACATATATATATATTTTTATAAAATGTTTTAATAAATAACTCCTGGATCAACCAGACACACCTCACGGAGGGCAATTAAATTGTCGAAGAGTGTGACGCTGAGTCCCACGTGACCTGTCTGTTTCATCCAAGGGTACAGCCGGGAAACAGTGTTTTTCCGTAACTGTCTTGGTTTTAATTGTTTGGATTAACGAAATTTAGATGCATAAAATTTATTCTGGCAGTTCACTGTGAATATGGTTTTTCATGTTTGTAATATAGGGTATGAATAGTCCCCATGCAAATTCTGCCGACAGTCGGCATATTAGCATTCATTTAGGGTTAGTAACATCAAGCAGGGGTAGCTTAGTGCACTCCCTGCAGGGAAAGAGTTAGGGTTGCATTAACTGCACAATACAATAAATAGCTCTGGTGAAGCTTTTCTGTTCCTCAGTCTGTTTTGTGTGTTATAGTACTTTTTGGTAACAGAAAGGACATATACCCGCTTCTCGAGGTAATGTGGAGTTGAGGCAAATCCCTGTGTGTTAGTTGTTCTTCGTGCAATGGTTCCTTTGCTGGGATTAGAATCATATTAGCTAATACAGGACGAGCTGGGTCTCAGTCCTGTTAAAGAATTGTTCTTAAAGAATTTAGAGGCTTTTTTTCACCCACACCCGTCCCGTGAGTCCTTAATATTTCTCAATACCATCTGAATATTCAAAGATGGCCGATATGAACTATCTAGCCTATGCAGAAGACCTGGTCGAAGGAATATTAGCCAATCCATCCCTCCTGGGGTTGAATGTACCAGGATTGAGAAACACAGACTCAGATGAATGGAACGAGGTTGAGATCCTGAAGAAAAAAATAATAAGGGCCGAACTACATGGGGCACTTATGACCGAGTACCTTCGGGCACATGCAGCCCCAAATGGCCTTATTATCAGGATCGAACCACTGATCTTTTTGGAACATCTCCAGTTCCGTAAGGACTGGTCATTTATCGCAAATAAATGTACACGTGATTGGCTCATTTTGATAATCAACACTGCAAAATCCATCGCAGATAATTTAGTAAAAGATCTGGAAACCAAACTTTCTGCAATCAAAGATCAGGTTGACATTGAGTCCTTTAAGTCTAAATTGGCTGCATTAGATAGCTCTCTTAAAGAATTCAAAGAAATTAATACGACAAGGAAAATCCTTAAACTGAAAAAAGACCTTTCAGCATTTGAACATGCAAAAATATATCCCTACACAACTGATGAATATTATACACCGGAGGCTAAACTAGCGAGAAGGAATGCTTATCTAGCTAATCCACCAGGTGGATATAGGAACCGGAGGTATAATAGTTCTGCCTCTTCTAACAATTCCAGTAATGGGTCCACCAATAACGGTTCCCAGGGACAAGATAATAGAGGACAAGGTCGCCAAAGACAACAGGTGCACTTCAACCCACAGGGATTTCAGGGAAATCAAGGAGGGGGCTTTATGCAACCACAACAACAAGCGCCCCATTTTTTAGGCCCACGCGGGGGCAACAGAGGCAGGCCCAGGTGGCAGATGTTTTCGCCGAGAGTGACGAGGAGCAACAGGGGGCAGAACTTTCCACAGCCAGCACTTGTTTAATTATTAACTTTTCACGACACCAACTGACTGCTGCTGAAGAACAAATACTACAGAAAGGCTTATCTTTCATCCCGACAGCCAGGTATGACCCGTTTCAGACCCGCATAGAACTCACACAGCTGATGCGGAAAATTCGGTTGAAACAGTTCTTTTCAGACCACGAGGAGCTACAACAGCCGGAAGATACCGGACTCCGGCCTCCGTCCAAGTTTATTCCTACGCCATATAATAACACCCCAGAGTCAATAACTTTTGAGCAAGCCTTAATGAAAAAACTGGAAGTACTAGAACAAAGTTTGCCATTTGTTAATAACAATTGCACTAAGGAACAATTGTTAGCATTAAACGACTTGGCTAAGAATGACGCTATCATAATAAAACCAGCCGACAAGGGTGGAGGAACGGTGATTATGAACCAGGAAGACTATGAGATCATGGTTGACAATCTCCTGAAAGACGGTAGAAGTTATCGGAAATTGCCGGGAGACCCTACACAAGCCATCTGCAACCTGATTGCTCCCCTGATAGAAGAAGCCTTAGCAGAAGAATTAGTGACTAGCAAAGAAGCCGCTTTTCTTATACAGTCACACCCAAGAATTCCCGCATTTTATGCCTTACCTAAGGTCCACAAGGGTGTGTTACCAATTCCCGGTAGACCCATTGTATCAGGAATATTATCTATCCTAGAACCCTTGTCCCAATATGTGGACTGGTTCCTGCGGGATGATATACCAAAAATGACCTCGTATGTAAAGGACTCCACGGCAATGCTCGTCCTTATTGAGACTCTGACCTTTGACAGCACTAACCAGTGGCTGGTAACCATGGACGTGGAATCCTTGTATACGAGTATACCACAACTGGAGACGACTGATATGGTTAGACGACATCTTCTAGACAAGGACAACCTCAGGAGGGGTCATATCGAATTTATTACAGCTCTTACAGAAATAGCATTGACCAAAAATTTCTTCCTGTGTAATGAACAATTCTATCAACAAATCTCCGGAACAGCAATGGGAGCTACATTTGCCCCTAGCCTGGCGAATCTTTACGTAGACCATTTTGAGAAAGAAATCATCTATCCCGCCACTAATCCATTTCTGAATAACATCAAAACATGGCGGAGGTATATTGATGATATTTTTATCATCTTCGAGGGAGATGAGATGAGACTAAAGGAGTTCCAACAATGGATTAATGAACAAAACCCCTTCCTGAAATTCATCCTGGATAGCAGCAAAACGGAAACACACTTCTTGGATCTTCAAATATCAGCAGAAGACGGTGGTTTAGTTTCAAAGGTCTATAAAAAATCTACGGACCGTAATGCATTACTAAACTATGGAAGCTATCATCCGCGAGCCTTACGGGATAATTTACCTTTTGGGCAATTTTTACGGTACAGAAGAACATGTACGAAGGTTGCCGATTATCAACAACAATCGGGAGATTTAAAATCACAACTGCTGCAAAGAGGATATCCCTACAAAATTGTTAGAGATACCCGGAAACGGGCAAGGAACATACCACGGACCACCACCTTGCAACAACATGGAAAACCTGCCCAAGGGACGTCTATAGTGGCAGTCCTAAGTTACTCTCCAATCTTTAATACTCTGAAAAGAGAAATTAAGAAACTGTGGCCCATTCTAAACACTGGCAAATTGGAACTGCCAGTACCCACTTTCGCGATCAAACGAAGAAGGAACATTCGGGATAGTCTGGTCCATACTCTGCAAGATCCCAAGCATGGTGAAAATACTAACACTCTTTGGAATACACCCACCGCGGTGGGACACACACCATGTGGGATGTGCAGTATGTGTAAACATACAACAAGAAGTGTATCCGTAGATATAGGGTGGAAGACACCATGGATGCAGAGGCATTTAACTAATTGCAACAGCCAAGGTGTTATTTACTTAATCACTTGTCCGTGCAATTTAAAATATATTGGGATGACAACTCGCCCAATCAAAAAACGTCTCATTGAACATAAGTCCTGCCTTAGGACCAAAAAAATCACTGCACCACTTGTAGTCCATTTCAATGAAAAACATCACACAGAGAATGATTTCAAATGGACAATCTTGGAAAAAATATGGCCACCCCGCAGAGGGGGCAATTTCCGTGACATACTTTTAAAGAAAGAACAACAGTGGATTTTTCGCCTGGATACAGTCAGATATGGGCTCAATGAAGAAATTCAGTGGAACACACTAGCTCTGATGAAGTAGATGCAACATCACAGCTTCACCCACCCTTTCCCTTCCCCCCCCCTTTCCTTCCCCGGCTCTTCCCGCCTTTCACCCCCCCCTTCCTTCCCCTTTTTTCCCCCTTTCCCTCCCCCCCTTCTGTTTACTTCAGGGGTGATTGCCTTTTCCCCTATTTGCTTCGTGCCCCAGTTGTTCCCTTCCTCTCTGGTACAAAAAGATACATAAATCATTTTTATTAATCGAATTTTTATTAATCGAAAGTTTTTTCTTTCGTCCTCATCCATGCCCCCCTGCTTCCACCCTTCTTTTCCTTTCACTACCACATCCCGGGCGTTTCACACATTCACACCATGAAGTCCTATTTATTATCATTTCCAGAATAGGTTCTCACACCTTTCGAATATTATGTACAGGGATCATCACAGAGCTCCTGAGTTCCGCGAGAATTGGTTTCCCCATATGTGCTTGACTACCTCAAGATGGCCGCGATACATGTTTCCGTTCTCCTGACCTAAAATGGCCGACGGAACACGTGACTAGGTCGCGGTCCCCCATTGGCTGTTAGGAATACAACCCTTCCGTGTTTACGCCGACGGCAGACGCGGATTCTTCCATTAGCGTCTACCGCGAGGAACGCTACCCGCGATAATCACGAAACCAGGAAATAACGTGACGGAAGAGATCGTGCTCAGGAATTGAGAATCCAACAAGTAAGAACCTGCGGGACTGGCTACTTAGACTGTATGCATGCTCCCACATTAATGAAATGGATATGGGCTCCTTGGGGGTTTTTTCCACACTGCATTCTTGCACCTAAATATGAGCAGTTAGGCTCAAATAAGTACCTTTTGATGGGGCACTAGGAGGACCTAACTAGTTGGAGCAGCAAATAAGCGGGCCATTCGTGGTGATTGTACTTATCATTGGGTCTCAGCGACCCGGGATAGATAGATATCAACCATGGGGGGGCCATGTTAGATCGTTTTGTGATCAATGGTTTACAATCTCCCTGCCTTTTTGCAGGACTTCCTTCATAAAACGCTATGAACAAAGCTGCGAGACCATAACAAGCTCTCCTTACTGAAGGGACATCTACAAGTAGAAAGGTAAACAAACGGTAGTTCTATAAATATGGGGATAAGAAAAATATACATCCTCTGGGGATAAGGTGATCTGACAATAGGGAAGTATAGACACAGCTAATATAACATCAGTGCTCTTATGTTGCAGATAAAGTACCATTTCAGGCTTTCCAACTCTACTATTTGAAAGTGGCAATACCACAGAAACCGAACGTGCTGTTCCTTGCATATAAAAACAATTGGACAGGTATGAGTTTATCAGTTTAGAAACAACATCGTGCACTCACTGGTGATGGGGCAGGGTGAATATAGCCTCTTTTTAGTCTCACAAATTGACTAGCTGAGTACTTTGGAAAGTAATATTACTTGATTTCATCAATAAGAGTCATTATGAAATGCCGTATCCTTTTTCCCACATATGAGAGAAGTCATTGTTGACATTCTCCCGTTTTTCTATAGGATATGTCGCAATCTCGCCTCTATGGGGCTTGCTGATTGGGTCTAAAGAAGCAATATTGGGTCCTGAAGAATATGATACACGCAAGACATCATTGAAACCGGTCGACCAGATACATAGATGTCACCCTATTTAGAGTGACACAAGTGGACTTATGCACTTTTAAACACAAATTGTTTGAATTTATCTCAGAGAATTTATGCTTTCCATCTATAAAGATGTTAAACAGTCACGCACAAGAGAATGGTATATGCACTTGTAAAGAAATGAATCAAACATAAAGTGCATTTTTGTGCTGAGAATTTGTGCGACACATATATATATATTTTTATAAAATGTTTTAATAAATAACTCCTGGATCAACCAGACACACCTCACGGAGGGCAATTAAATTGTCGAAGAGTGTGACGCTGAGTCCCACGTGACCTGTCTGTTTCATCCAAGGGTACAGCCGGGAAACGGTGTTTTTCCGTAACTGTCTTGGTTTTAATTGTTTGGATTAACGAAATTTAGATGCATAAAATTTATTGTGGCAGTTCACTGTGAATATGGTTTTTCATGTTTGTAATATAGGGTATGAATAGTCCCCATGCAAATTCTGCCGACAGTCGGCATATTAGCATTCATTTAGGGTTAGTAACATCAAGCAGGGGTAGCTTAGTGCACTCCCTGCAGGGAAAGAGTTAGGGTTGCATTAACTGCACAATACAATAAATAGCTCTGGTGAAGCTTTTCTGTTCCTCAGTCTGTTTTGTGTGTTATAGACCTCCTGTCTGTTACATGCACTGGGCACCTGGCAACCCTCTGAATTCGGGCCCACGTCTCTGCCTGTCCAGCTGCATGCCAGCACTGCCTCTTGGAACCCCCTGCACTTGTGATCTGTATCTGTAACCATACAGTCCCTTTTCCTGCACTTAATAGACACTTGTTGTCTGCACCTCTAACACTCGCACTTGCCACCTGTTGTCTGCACTAGTTGTTGAGCTCTGATTCCTTGTCCTGCACTTGTCCACCCTCCAACCTCCCCTGGCACTTCTCCCCTCCCCGCTCCCCTGCATTTGTGCGATCTCAATGTCAGTAGGCCTTGTAAGATCTTTGTTCTTGATCTCCCTCTGTTTCCCTCCCTTGCCTTGTCGCGCCTTGAAAAACTTGTGTATAGGCACGTTATAAATGCCATATCATATCATATGAGTGATCTCAGTTAGGATGTGGTGTGAGTGAGAGCATTATATTTAAAAATGCACTCTGCATTCGCTATTCGGATGGCCCGAGTCCTTCCTCACTTTCCACACTCCTGGCATGTGTTCATGCTTGCTGCTCTAAAGGCCCCACTGGCCTCACAAGAAGACAGGAGGACACAGGCACACCACAGCGCTGAACGCACCTTCACTGTGCTCCTGAGCACTGCAATCCTATGAAGGGACCTTGTACCAGTGCTCTCTCTGGTCGGTACTTAAGTGCTGTATTGCCACGCACTATACTTGCAGCAGAAATATATAGCTAGACTAGACTGCTAGCTAGACTGAAGCACAAGTTCCATATCACACTGGCTGGTATGAGCATGACTCCCCATATGTTAGTACGAAGACGCCATAACACAAATCACCACAAAGCGCATGTTACTCCAATTACTGTCCCTTACAAACAGTTCCTCTGTGGCTCACAGAGAGTGGCTGCGCTGCCGCACTCATCTGATCTTTTAAGCATATGTCAGATGGAGGATAAGAACCACTTTTTAAAAAAATATATTCACATCTTTATTAGTTCTATTACAATACAACAATACATCAAAGTGTGCATAAGCACAAGCCGGGATGGCCAAGCACAAGTCCAGTAATCATCTCATCTCCAAGAAACTCCCCCATAAACCTTTATACAAGTTACATTTCTTCAGTTTGCCCAAAATGACCCTCTCCATCAGGGACATTTTACATAAATCATCAATCCGGGCAGACCTGCAAGGAACAGTGAACTTTTTCCAGTCTCTCAGAATGATCTTTTTCACTGAAAGGGCTGCCCTAAAAAACCAGCACCCCTGTGTGTAGCTCAAAACCTCCAAGAGGGTATCCTCCCCCAAAATTACAGTCAGAGAGTCAAAATCAATATCTGTTATTAAACCTCTGTTCATGATTCTAGTCACTTCCAACCAAAATGACCTCTCCTTTGAACATTCCCAGATCATGTGATCAAAGGATCCCTCCCTGTGGCCACAGCTCCAACAAATATCTGCATCACTCAAACCTCTTGCAAACATCTTGACTGGAGTCCAGTATACGTTGTTCAGTATTTTGACCTGACGGACTCTCTCCCCAAGACTCAGAGAAGTCAAGGCAACATTTCCACATATTTGTTCCCATTTCCCAGCTGTCACTTCCGTACCCAGGCAATCAGATCAAGCCCTGAGAAGTTGTTTGTTTGGGTGACTAAAACCTCACCAGACCTTGTACATACTGGGCAGGACAAAGGCTGATATGCGGGAAATTTCTTCTCTGTGAAAGGGACAGTGAGCTAAAGACTTGGTAGAGTCTCTCCCAGGGGTTATTCACCCAAGAACAGGTCATTGGGCTGTGTTCGTGCTGGTAGAGAGATTCCCAGACCCCCCATTGTTTTGAATAAATTAACTTTGGGTTTCACCCTAAGTTAACAGGGCGATCCAGACGTGGACCCCTTGCTCACTGTTCTTAGAGAGGCAACAGTTTCCCCTCACTGATGATGCCCAACAAGAATGAAACACGTGTATGGGGTTACTGATGGTACTCTTGTTCAGAGGAGAATTACCTAGCATTTCGGCGCTGGACTGCTCCTGGGCAGGACAAAGGCTGATATGCGGGGACATTTCTTCTCTGTGAAAGGGACAGTGAGCTAAACACTTGGTAGAGTCTCTCCCAGGGGATATTCACCCAAGAACAGGTCACTGGGCTGTGTTCGTGCTGGTAGAGAGATTCCCAGACCCCCCTTTGTTTTGAATAAATTAACTTTGGGTTTCACCCTAAGTTAACAGGGCGATCCAGACGTGGACCCCTTGCTCACTGTTCTTAGAGAGGCAACAGTTTCACCTCACTGATGATGCCCAACAAGGCTGAAACACGTGTATGGGGTTACTGATGGTACTCTTGTTCAGAGGAGAATTGCCTAGCATTTCGGCGCTGGACTGCCCCTGGGCAGGACAAAGGCTGATATGTGGGGACATTTCTTCTCTATGAAAGGGACAGTGAGCTAAAGACTTGGTAGAGTCTCTCCCAGGGGTTATTCACCCAAGAACAGGTCACTGGGCTGTGTTCGTGCTGGTAGAGAGATTCCCAGACCCCCCTTTGTTTTGAATAAATTAACTTTGGGTTTCACCCTAAGTTAACAGGGCGATCCAGACGTGGACCCCTTGCTCACTGTTCTTAGAGAGACAACAGTTTCACCTCACTGATGATGCCCAACAAGGCTGAAACACGTGTATGGGGTTACTGATGGTACTCTTGTTCAGAGGAGAATTGCCTAGCATTTCGGTGCTGGACTGCCCCTGGGCAGGACAAAGGCTGATATGCGGGGAAATTTCTTCTCTGTAAAAGGGACAGTGAGCTAAAGACTTGGTAGAGTCTCTCCCAGGGGTTATTCACCCAAGAACAGGTCACTGGGCTGTGTTTGTGCTGGTAGAGAGATTCCCAGACCCCCCTTTGCCTGTACATACCAGAAGCACAATGACTTTTTTCTTTCAGAGTCATTAGATGTCTAATAAGAACACCATCATCCGACACTTTCAGCTCCCTTAATGCTAGTCTTCATTCGCGGTATTAACCATAAGTGCAACCTCTGAGGTCTTTTGTTGTAGCCACTTTCTTTAACCAATCACAGACATGCTGAACTTTACAGCCCTGTACTTGAAAGGGCCACACAGTATGCTAGGGCTATCCATTGGAAATTGCAGGCCAGTCCAAAACACTCAATTTCTGACTTAAGTACATGTGACATGGGAATAAATGGGTCTAGTTAAACTCTATTGAAATGGACAAGTGCGCAAGTGGAGAAAGACACTTACTTTTCACAAATAAACGGAAAGTTAAAGGATAAATAATGGCCTATGCGTGGACAATACTGAAGGGATACTCATGTCATTTCAACTGTAATATTAAAGAAATACAGCACACATGGACAGATTAAAAACTGCAGCAATACACATGGTATGAAAAGAAATAAGTGTGCATTTGGAAGCTAAATAAAAGGAACAAGGCCTTTGCAATGCAGAAATAAGTGAAGAACATATTACGTTCTTGTTTTCACTATATAAAATGACAGCATGGACAAAGAAGGGCCTATTTCATTTGGTGTAGATTTTAATACTGCTTCCTTATGTAACTATGGCCTATTTGTGTGGAGAAAGTGAACTTATTTCTGTTTATTCAGTATATAAAGAAGAAATTATACTGTGCCTTTCAAATGTAAATATGCTGGGTGCAATATTCTAGCCTTTCGGAATTATAAACTGGCTTTTGTTTTTCCCTCTAAGCTGAAATCCCCTATTGAACTGTGAATTGGATCAGTGTGCTTGGATCCTGACCACACAGCCCCTTGGTTTGGTGAATAGTAGGGGTGAAGGGCTGGTTTCAAATATGTGCGTAAATATACACAGAAAGAGATCGAATTTTTGGTGAATTGCTGACAACACAACCAACAAACAAGACCTTTAAGGTCAGGTTTCCCATAAAAGTACATTTAGCTCTACACTAAGACCCTTTGAAATCTGAACTCCAGACCTGTTGTGGCTCGGCCCACCAAGAAGAATGTCTGGTTGTCAAATAGTTGCTGATAACATGTCCTGCAGAAGTGACCCTGCGGTCAAGGTTCTCATGAACTGTACATTAAGCACAGAGCAAGGCTTTGAAGCCCAGCAGAAGAAATGTTAGGATAAACACGGATAAACTAGATGGCTGGTCACATGTCTTAAGAAGAAATAAAACGTACTCAGACAGGTTATGCCTGGCCATTGATTAAACATTCAATACAGTTTTTCCTTCATAAAAGGAGCAGTGTCTGTCCTATAGAGCCCACCCCCAGTTCAAACTAAACAGGAGAAAACGCCCATTGGGACCCTGTAAAAGCAACATTTTTGTGATGTACGTAATTTACGTTATATGGAAAATTATGATTTTGCCATTTTCATACACCTGGAAAAAGGGAAAGTTGCTAAAGGGTTAGATCATGAAAATATGGTTTAAATTGGAAATGGTCCCATTTTTAGCTATTTCGGCACAGCAGAAAACCACGAAAAAAAAATAATTGCTCCGCTCAGGAAGGGCGTGCCGAAATAAAATTAGGATGGTCTGAGTCGCCATAAAATATACATTCCAAATTACTATATCTTCATGGGGTTATCTGAAAGATCAAAGGAGATTTTTCAGAACAAAAGATTTAGAAACTCCCTGTCATTTGAAATGATGTATTTATTCTCCTCCCTCAGCCTACATCATACATATCTCTCAAATCCTGGTCCTTTCAGCAGGCAGTGGGTGTTGTGGGGGAGGTGAAGAGAGCAAGCTCGCCAATCCTGAACACAGGAATTATGACCAGGGTGCAGTGTCACTAGCCCTATAAAAGGGTATGTTTGCAGCAGAACAGGGCTGTTTGTGAATTATTCCGAGAGAGAGCTGCTGCTGGACTCTTGCGATGAACAACTAGCAGAGAAGCCTCCATCCCTGCATCGGAGCTGGGAAATAGAGAAGCTAGCTGGGACCCAAACCAGAGGAGCAGAAGGAGTCTGGGGGCAGGAGAAAATCCTTGGCTGAAAGCCCTTGACCAGACATGGGCTGTCCTCGGAGGAGCCCTGCTGTTTTCCCTGACCAAATCCTTCCATGTAAGTAGATATCCCAAAGCTGTAAATTGCATGGGGAGCCACCTGCCTTTATCCCTTTCCATTAGTGGGTCAAAAGGCGTTGAAACTGGATTGGCCCTTCACACAATTTATTAAATCTCACTCAAATTAATTTCCCCAAAGGAAACCGCCCCTCTGTTGAAATTGTATTGTCTTGGGGACTGCCTGCCTTAATCCTTTCCATTAAATTGTTGGGAAGGGGAGACCATGTGTTGACCCTTAGCACATTTGATTAAAGTAAATCAATTAATTCCCATATAGGAAATCACGGGATGAGTTTTATCAGAATTTGAAACTAACAAAAGCTCATGCCCAGTGTGTTAGAGCCGGTAGAGTCCATAAAGACTTGGTTGACTGTTCTGAAATCCTTGACTTCCAAATAGAAAGGAGGGATGGGGTCCGTAATCCTGTAATCCACAAAACACCACCTTTCAAGTCCTGTGTGAAGGGTGCATAAACAAAATTTCCCAATCATTTTAAATCAGAACGAAAAAGTATTGCATCTCATCTATATGTGGGTACAAAACGAAATTTCCCCTTGGGTTCCCATTTTTCGCTGACCCCAAGTTATCAAGTCCTGCCTTTTATTTTCATGTTTGTTGAAAAACAATTTTCATTTGAGTTCCTTTTTTCTGAAGACAGCCTTCTAAATACAAGCTGAAAAACAAGTTTTCCCATTGAATTCCGTTCCCAAATAGCACCTTTTTAAATCAGCAGCCTAAACAATGTTTCCATTGTGCTCTCACTCCCTGCACCTTGCCTTTCAATCAAAGGGTCATATTTAATTGAGGCCTTGAGGGTTGGGGTTGCTGGGAGAAAAGTATTGTTTCAAATTAAGTCATTCCTGTGGACCCTGTATTGTATTGTGATTGTTTTCCATTGGTTAAATCGAAATTAACTCTGTTGTAAGTTGTTATTGCATGTTTCAAAATGTCATCTGTGTTGTTTGAATAGAGTTATTGTTGTGATCTTGGGTGTTGCCACAGCATTGGCAGGATAGCTCAGGGGCAACGCGCTTGTCTTGGAAGCAAGTTGATGCTGAGCAACCCAGATTCGATCCCCGGGTCTGTGCTTAGAAACCTCTGGGTATTAAGCACGTTATAAATAACCAATTACAATGGTGGCTGATGTTAGCATTGTGACAAATATTAAATAAATATAAATTCTTATTATATACCGGCCTGGTTCCTAGTCCATTGGTGATACAGGCTATTTGTTGGAGTTGGGTGCGAGAAGGGTTGGAGGCCTCACCAAATTGAACCTGAAATAAAAGTGGCTTATTTTGCGCCACCTTGCTTGGGGTGAAAGGAACTCCCTGAGTTGAGTGTGAACGCATAATAAACCGCAAAGCCATCTATCATGATAATGTCCAATTACAAGTCAAGCCTTATCCTAAAAGCACAGATACAAAAGCTTTGTTGCATTTTACTAGCCACCACTAGAGACATTTACAGGAAAACCTCCTGTTCGGCCAGTTTTTGAGACTAAAGCGCAACAGTAGCATGAAACACACCTTTAAAAAAGAAGCAGTTGGTTTGAGTAAGAGGTTACGCAAAAGTGATAGCCCAAAAGTGTGGTTTGAAAGGCATCACAAAGGGCTTTTAACAACAACAGAGAAGCCCTGCTAGAACCCAAACCACCGAAAGAAGACTAGAACAAATTGGTTTGTGTTCAAACGTTTACAAATCTTTCATATAACACAAAAAATATTATACAGAAAAACTGGCGGGTGTTTAATAATAAGAACCATAAACTGGAAAATCCCACTTTTGCATTTAAAAGGAGCCAGAACGTGTGAGGTTTGGTGATTAAAAATGACATCAGTACTCAGGTTGTTAAACAACCGAGAATAACTGAGCTGTGGGGCCTCCCTCAATTTAAAGGTAATTTCCCTTGTTGAAAATCGGGGGTGTGCAGTCTCGCCAAGAAATCCACAGAGGTGGAAATTGATTTGGGAACTAAATGGGGACAAAACCGTTTTACTAATTGAGAACCACAAAATGTAGTTTACTTGATTGTATGTCACTGTGGAAAATGCTACATAGCTAAAACAACAAGAAAAGTGAAAACCTGCATTTTTGACCATAGGAGCTGACTTAAAAACAACAAAGTGGAACAAGTTCCTATGGTTAAACATGTTTTGGCTACTAATCACAGATGCAACGATTTCAGTTGACCAGTGATATTGCAGATTAAACACCCAAGAGGAGAAAGTGTAGAAAAACAACTCTTGAAAAGAGAATAGCAACTTATTTTTCTTACACGTAGTTGGCTCGAGAGCCTTGATGAAGGAGTCGAATGGCACAAGCTGACTTGATCACCCCTGGGGTGCATATCAGAAAATGTTAACTGTTGCAAATTGTTGATTTGGGCTAAAATTCCCCTACATTGTCAACTTTAAAAATCCATTAAAAAATAACATACAACGCTGTAGGGCACATTGTCAGAAGCATAATGAAATAAACCAATATTAAGCCCATTGAAATCTATGATGGTGAACACATCACATTTTTGCATGGATTACTGTACAGGGTTTATCATTTTTGCCCCTGGAATCTCGGTGTCTGCTAATACATGGTAGACTCTTGATTAAAAAGGTACGCATAACTGAAATAAAGGTGGAAGACTACCTTTAGATTTGAAGGGTAACACAATGCTGGTCTGGAAAGTTATATATTTATAGGGATTCTCCACAGTTGTACGAGCGACTCCAATATGGCGCCGGGTAGGTGGATACGTTTAAGAACACAATTGAAGCTCTAGTGCTGCAGTCTCACCGGGATGATTTATACTCCCTGGAGGAAAGGAATAACGGTTGACATGGAATGGATGTCGGTACCGTGAAACAGCCAAGATGTAATCTAGCTGGTGAGACTTTTGTGGTTAACGAGAATACGATAATAAATGTTTAATATGGGATATTCCAGCCTGGATTGTAAACCCTGTGCTTTTGTAGATTTTTGTAAGGACAACACCAGTGGGAATTACTGCAGCTACGAGTTGTCAACATATGGATTTGGGGCGTTCGGTTTTGGACCACTGCAGTATTGGATATCCAAATAGCGCAAACACAATATGGCACAATTAGAGGCAATGTCACCTGATAATATTAACATGTTTATGTTTATGTCTCTTAAATTTATGTAGCGCTTTAATCCAAAACGCTTTACAATATAACAACAAGATACAATAATGGAAGAAGCAAGTTAACAATCATGAGACAAACCAGCGCAACAATATGTAGAACAGTTTCCTTGGATATTGGAGGTAAGGGAAAGGTGAGAAGGAAGGGAGAGGGGGTAGTCAAGGGAAGGGGAACAAGATTGTTCAATTATGTGATATAAGGTCAAGTGGATGTGAGAGGAAGGGAAGGTATGGGGACAGGGGAGAAGGGGAGGAGAGAAGGTAGGAGGTCAAGGGGGAGTGAAGAAGAAGGGCTTTCAAAGAGGTGTGGAAGGAGGTGTATGTGGGGATGGAGCAGATAGAGAGAGGTAAGGAGTTGCAGTGTAGGGGGGGCCAAGAGCTGAAAGGAACAGAAGCGAGAAGCGGCACAAGGAGATGGGGGTACAGATCTTATAAGGCATGCAAGAGGAAGAATACTATGGGCTTAAGACCTATAGGTGACACTTTATGTTATGTGGCAGACTACAGCGTTGTGGAGATTAAATAATGCACAGCATTTTTCAAATGACTAAGGATTTAAAAGGTACGTGTTTGATCACAACATGGTTAGTGTGGCCCAATACTGTGAAGTATTTTCTCTGGGTGCTGCTGTGAAATTTGTATTGTTCCATCTGAATTTTACAGATTGGATACTGTGTCTGTGAGAATGTGAAGCAGCTTTTAATAATAACAAACCGCGACGTAAAAGGCTCTCAAGGTACCATAAACGGAGTTGGCACCCGCTACTAGATAGCAAGAGGCCATTGGTGCAGGTGTAAACTAAAATGTACTAAAAGAAAAAATCAAAAGAACATCTTTTGTTATTTTAACATTTAGGGGTGTGGGTATATCTCACAAATGGGCATGAGATAAACAACCTTGGGTTTGTTGTGGTGATGGTATAACACATTTGGTTTTTTTATGCATTACTCCTGATGAAGGTTCGGTAATTATAAGAGACAGGAACCGAAACATGTTAAGGATTTGGGTTTATGCGACAGACTTTTGTTGTTGTGAGTTACCTGTACATTAATGCATGAGAAGTGAGTATAATGCTGAGTGTAGGGTGATCCCATGAGGCACATCATAATTTGTGAGGATATTGATTGTTAACCACTCAGGTTTAAAGGTGTTTCTCATGGTTCTTACACGGTTTTTAGTTGTAAGAATTTTGTCTGATACATTTTCTGGATTTTAATGATCTTGTGACTGATGCGGGAGTGGTTGATCATCCTTTTGTTGGGCAGATTGGGCTTGATGGCTGAGCTAGCGGTATGAAGTGCCCAGCAGGGCTGCTTCAGATCTATGGTCTAGTCTATATTTCTAGTCACCATCAAGCATCCTCCAGATAAATGTCCATATCTACTGCAAGAAAACCATCAAAGAATGCAACCTAATTAAATCAAACCTGGCTGATAGCCCATCTCCCCAATAAACCAATATAATCCACAAGGGAAAGAAGCAACAAGATTGACTCAGCCCATAAATAATGGCAGTATGCAAAGAGCACACTTGAAATAATCATACAGTCCCACGAGCTGGGGTGGTTCTGCCTGAGGCAGGGGAGAGAGTAAGAAGTGAAGAATGGGGAGAGGCAAGAGGCATTTTTATCAATTTGAAGAATGGCAGACTGAGCCAGAAGCAAGACACAAGGAAAGATGCATCTTAGGAAAGTTAAAGGAAAGGGCTAGGAATGTGTATGTACACACCGTTTCCAAGGGAACTTCAGGGGCGGTATGCTCAAAGTGGGGATCAAAGCAGCGGCTAGAAATGTGTATGTGGTGCGATTAAATCCATGAGAACACACACCACAACCCACTAACGACACAAGTAGCCCAGCACCAGTGTTGGTAAGATGGCTTCGGCAACGCTGCGAGTCAAAGGACTAGAGAGCAGAGACAAGAGCTACCTGGCCCAGAAATAAAGCTGAGAGATCTAAAAAATGATAACCAAAGCAACTTGGTGATCATTCATTTACCAAGAATATCCCAGCCCCTGTTACTGAGAAATAACAAGGGCAAATCATGTATTTAATGGGGTGATGACCACTCGGGACTGTGAACAATCAGGTTTAGGTCTCTCTGCACAGGGGGCAGGGCTGTCATCCATGAGGGCATCATCAGTTGAGGCGCGGATCAGGTGGGATCAGGTGCATAGTCTCTCTAGGTACAGAGAAGGAGGAGTCACACCTGGATTACACTTACCCAGGACGAATCCTCAAGTGTTTCGTCATTTGCCAAACGTGTGAGAAGGCCCATCCAGGCAGAAACCTGTGTCTGGGGCTGCTGGGGATACAGAAGTGCAGAGGACACTTACCTGGTATTTTGGGGCTAGACTATCCCCCGGGACGGGAGCAGACTGATATGCAAATTGATATTTCTCCTCTGATATGGCAAAGTAAGCTACAACGTACTGTAGTCCTTCTTGCCATAAACCGGTTAGTTGGACTTGTCTTTTCCAAGTAAAGGGGCTCCCACATTTTTTGGAAACGCTGATCACCAAGGTTAAGAAACCCAGCGCCACTAAACCCCACAATAAAGTCTTAGTTGTTAGGAATGGAACTGTATGGAGAGTGCATGACGTCAGCCTTGACCACCGTCTGGTGGGGGAATCATGGTGGTAGGTGGAAAGCAGCACTTCATGGCATTTTAGGACTCAAGCAACAATCTCACAAGTCTGTGCTCACTACTCAAAACAGTATCGTGAGGAGCCAGTAGCAGAAAGAGAATCACTACTGTGTGTTCCCATGTCTGTCACTGCCCCTTACCACACTACACTCATATTTGCTTTTCCACAAAACTTTCCTTCTCAATCAATTTTGGAAGCACCATTTACTCCCAGAAAACATCACTTTGTCATTTTCTCATGCCTACCGTTTGCTGAAGTACCCATCCTGCTTAAATGTTCTACTATATGCCCAGTGTTACCTCTGTTCTGTGTCCCGGGAGTGTTCCTGTCAATCTTTACCTAGTTTATCAGGTGCCACAAAGCCATAATGATATGATATGATATGTTATGATATGATATGATATGGTAAGTCATTTACAAGGCGACTATACACAAGCGTTTCTAGGCGCGACAAGACAAGGACGGTGAAACAAGCAACAAACTTACTAGGCCTCGTGTCATTGAGATCGCGCAAGTGGGGGGAAGAGTGGAGGGGAAAAGTGCTACGGTGGGATGGGGGGTGAAGAGAAGTGCAGATGACTCAATAAGTGCTGTCAGATGGTAACTCTTAAGTGCACTTAAATGCAAATAATGCTTCGAATGAATGTATATGCAAAATGTATGTCATTGTTGCTATACTCTGATATAGCAATGGTCATGTGTGTCATTGCTTTAATAAAATAGCCCTAACAGTAATGTGTATTCACACGTTGGATTGAATTAAACCCTGGGCATGGACATGGTGGTATTTGATCAGGAGGATCCCAAACTGTTACTCAGCCACACAGGAGAAGCTTTTCAGTATACTCAGGTCAAAGCCATTTGCTTTGGCAGTGCTTGTTCTTACAGTAGCAGTGAAAACTTCCATTCAGTATAGAGTATGTTACATAGCAAATCGTGACGCCTCTCCTATGGAAAGGTAGAAGCGTTTAACAATGAAGAGTTTTGTGTTTTCCTATGAAGTTCGCGTGAGTCTTTGATCTGAGAAGCCACGTGCTGAGAAACTTTGCCCATATCACGTCTCCAACTCCCGTAACTTACCGAAAAAATTATATGGCTTATAGTGGCCTACCATGCACATTACTGGCATTAAGAACTTTTTGAGGCTAACAATGAATTTAATAATACAAATTGTTTCAGCCTACAGGAAGATGGTGAGATCGAAACACGTGTCTGCTGTTTTCATCAGATTAAATTACAGTTTTTCTGTTCAATTTGTGGTTCCTTTGTGCAGTGTAGTTGTGCCCTTGTTGTATTCATTGTTACTGAGGACACTGGGTGCATATGGTCCTTGTTTGCACGGCCACTCGCGTTCTACTAGTGCAGCAATCATTTTCTAAATCATCGACATGCGCAGTTGGTTCAAGCTCAATTGCCCTAAACTCTTTCCTATCACTTTTTGAGGCTGCTTAGTGTGCCTAAATGGGCCACACATATAAATCATACTGAAAAAATGTGCACGGATTCAAGGGTCCTACAGCTGTGAATCGTTCAACATCATACATGCAAGGAAGGTACGTTGGTATAACTTGCCAGGAACTGTGAAAGAATGAACCCTCACAGGTACACCATCTTGAACCTTACAACAGAAGTACCAGTGGGCCAACACTTCGAGATATCAGGTATTGGAAAGATATCTCCAAAATATATGAAACAGAAGAACATGAGAACCCTCATTTTTAAGACACCCAATTTAAAGAGCACATGTTTAAACAGAGACATGAGTTTCAAGTCTCACAGGAGGGATTTTTTTTAAATGTTGTATGCATTGTGTATGGTTAAATTTGTACATATAACCTTTACAATAAAAGTCAATTTTGTTTAAACTTCAATACACTATATAAAAACACAACATTCCAAATTCAATACATCAATGTTATCATATCTGTAAAATTCATTATTATTCAAAAGCCATAAATCCAGGATTTAAAACAATATATAATCAATATACAAAACAGTTAAACAGTTTGCCAAGCTAAAATAGCGCTATCCAAAAAAAAGAAAGAAAATTTCAAGCAAACAAAACATCATTCTACCATTTTCCCAAATTCAGATGAAATTATTTCACAGTTCCAAGTCCCAAATGATTGAAAAAACGAATTACAACCAGGGATAGGTTTACATATTGACCACTAATTATAGCTGCCCACCTTAGCTCATCAGTTCAAACCCTGAAATGACTAAAATATTTCCCAAAGAAAAGAGATCTAGTATTATACAAGGAAGAACAACATGGAAAGAGATGTTTTACGATCTCAGGTTCTGTGTTCCTCCTTGGTAGTCAGCAAATGTAAACTGAAGTGGAGGGATGGGAAAGCCCCCATCATCAAAGCAAGAGGTCTGGTTCAGGGGAAATCCCCACGCCCAAGAAACAGAAAAGTCAAAAAATGTGACAAAACAACTGTTTATTAAGAGGTTGGCTGCTGGGGCAAACTTCATATTGCATCTATATGGGGTTAGTGTTCTGATTGGCCAAACATTATCTGGTGGCTCCACCTGCGACCACCTCCAGAATGTTGCAAGTGAAATTATGTCATGCTGGTGTGTTGTGAGTGGCTGCAGCAACAAAGTGTGAGTGAGCATTAAAGGTGGATAGGGATTGGCCAGTGGGGGCTTCCGCCGCTTTGGTGCCTTCGAAGGTTACCAGCACATGAGCACAATAGGGGGTGGTGAGAAGGGCCTCAGGGCCGCCTGTACCAATAAGGATACCACTCTCTGACTCCCCTGGCTGCAAGTAAGGACAATCTAGCTTTCAACTGCATACTGTATTGTATCTTTTGTCCCAATGAAATGGATGGGAACACAAAAGTCTCTGAATAGGCATTCTCTGCCACTGCAAGTCACGAGTGTAGGGGCCACATCTCGGATTATCATGCTCAGTGATTTGTGAGGATTTCAGCTGGTTTTACTATGGATGTTATTACCTGCCTTGGCCTCTAGATACTTGTTCAGGCAGTTTTCTCCGCTGTGTTAGGTATACAACGATGAGAACCTGACATTTCTACAACATTTGTTTCTTTGTTTATTAAGATAGAGGTATTATCGTTTCTGACTTCCTCAGTGAGGCTTACACCACCTGCCCGCACCTCCTGACCACATGAGGTCCCTCCACTCGGCCCTGTGAGGCTTCCCCAACATGTCCACATTTGCCTGACCTTGTCCCTGAACAGCCTGCCTGGAGGGCACAGCGGATTGGCCAGAAAAGAAAACAAAGTCTGTTGCACTGGGAGCCGGCAGGTGAACGCCAGCCCCTATCCAAGGGCCTCATTTAAGGGGCACTTTAGACCATGTCTGGCACAGTCTGGGTCCTGGAGGGCCTGGAGGGTCTTTTTACCTCACACGTGCTGTTGCTGCCTGCTCCGGATTTGCTGGCACCTCTCTGGTGGTAAGCCTCTCACTCCTGTTCTACATTCGAACCCCCCCTTACTGTGGCCTTTAGCCTCTGAATACGTACACTTTTCCTGCACACTCCTGATCTCCTGAGAATTCTAACTGCCTTACAAACATTCAGCTGCTCTCAAACTTTCGTTGGAAGCCTGCACTCCTCTGCACGTATTAATTGAACTTGCAACACAATGTTTCTCTTTCTGTTTTATCACTGCATTCACATTACGTCTCCCCCCACTACTCTCACATGCATCCTGTAGCCCTCCTATCTTACATTCAATGAGCATGAAAAATCTGCTTTTGTTTTGCACCGGCAAGCACTCCGGATCACCCTTTCCTGGACTATATCCCTCCCTTGGTCCCTCTGCCATTTGTTGCTTGGTTGTATCATGCCTCCCTTCCCCTCTAGCTTTGCAAACTAGATTTTCTGCACCACTTCAAATATGTATCTTGCTGTGCTTCAAACTCGCACATTGGTCGCTTTCTGCTGCTTTTTAGTGCCTTGCTCAAAATTCGAATTTAGGTGTGTTTTTTTAATCTGTGCATTCTCCACGGTGTGCTGCATTTCAGTGCTTTACAGGAAATTCGTACTTAGGCGTGCTTTTAAATCTGTGCATTCGCCATTTTGTGCTGCATTTCAGTGCTTTATTGGAAATTCGAATTTAGATGTGTTTTAAATCTGTGCATTCTCCACTTTGTGCTCCATTTCAGTGCTTTATTGGAAATTCGAATTTAGGTGTGTTTTTAAATCTGTGCATTTTCAATGTAATGCTGAATTTTAGTGCTTTACTGGAAATTCTAATTTAGGTGTGCTTTTAAATCAGTGCATTGACTATCTTCCATTGCACACCTGCTTCTTCTGTGCCCGTCTGGCTGGGAAGCCACCTGGTCACTTCCTGTACATTGTACAGCTCCCCTGTTTGCCTCTCTCCTCCTCGACTCCCATGGCACTCCCTACCCACCCCATCTATTCCAGCTGCTACTCTATCACCTCTCCTTCATCTCTCACGAGGTCTGAAAGAAAAAAGCTGAAAAAAGCTCTCCTGGACTCTAACCCAGGCCTACCTATTGCTGACACCTACGTCAATGCTACTTCCAGGCAGACTATTACTGACATCCTCTTTGCTGTCCCATCCCCTGACCTATGGACCCCCATCTGCTCTCCACTCTCTCCCCTTTCTCCTCCTCACCCATTAATGGTGGCGCTAGGTGGGAGGTACTCCTGGCATACTTCTCATCCTCTAGGTTTATCATTAATGTCTCTCACAATGGCACTATCATAGCCCAAAGTTCTCAACCTACTCTTCTCCTTCTCGATCGGCGCCTGCCCTCTCTCATAAACTTCCTCCCTTCTCCTGCCACTCCTCCTTCTTCATCTCCTCTCACCTCTCCACCACCACTGATGGCAATACGCCCTTGCAACCCCCCTCAGAAAACCTTCAAAGGTGGTAACCAGCTTCACTTAGCTACTCTGAATGCACACTCTGCTGTGAAACATTCCTCTGACATCTGTCTCCTTCTCAAAGACTTTGACCTAGACGTCCTCTCTCTTACCGAGATGTGGTTCAATGCCAGCTCTATCACTGCTCTTGACACTCTCCTTCCTGAGTTCCCGAGGGCTGCAACATCCTCTTCAAACCCAGACCCAACAGGCCCGGAGGTGGAGTGGCCAGAATTTTCCCTGAATAGGTCCCTGTTTCCATCATACCTACTCAATCCTACTCCTCTTTTGAATCCTCATCTGTAGGCTTGGGGTCTCACCTACTCTTTCTCACCACCATCTACAGGCCCCCTGGCGCTATCTCTCGCTTACTCTCTGAATGGGCAGAACTTGCCTCTTCCCTCTCAACCTCTTCTTCTAAACTCCTCCTCCTTATTGACGTGAATATCCACCTTGACTCCCGTGAATCACCAACCTCATAGTTCTGTGTCCTCTCTTACTCCCTCTCTCTCACTATTCTTCCTTCCGGCCTGACCCATTCAGCCGGGCACACTCTGGACGCCCTAATTTCTGGTGGCATCCCTACCTCTGATCCGGTCAACACCACCCTCTCCTGGTCCGACCATTCTCTGCTCTCCATTTACCTGGGGCCCCTTGGACTTTATCCTTGCCCCCAGCACTGACAGCCTCCTTTGCCATCATCCAAACGATGAAGCCAGTGTCAGTCACTGCTTTTGCATCCACCTTCACCCCTTCCCACTCCTGCCTCTGACTCTCCCTCTGACTCTGTCCTTGCTAACCTACACCTCTTCATCTCTAAAACCCTTAATGTCCTTGCCTCTGTCATGAGGATCCACCTAAAACCTTCCTCCAAGAACAATGGCTGGTATGACTCTGATCCAGCATCTCGGAAACGCAAGTGCAGAGTTATTGCATGGAAGTGGCAGACCTTGGGTTTACCCTCTGACAAACTGGCATGTCGCCTGCTCCAAAGGCAATATCGTTTCTCTATTCACTCCAAGAAGTGGGCCCACATCCAAGCCTGCATCTCGGGAGCCACTAACAACACAGCCAAGCTTTTCAAAATCTGCAAGGAACTCGCCAATCCATCTGCTTTCTCCAGCTCTCTCCTTCCTTCTCAGGCTCTCTGCATGACTCTGGCCTCCCATTTCACATAGAAAAACTCAGGCCAACCTGTCCTCACTCTCCTCCACCCGATCTCCACTCATGTGCCTGCTCCCTTGCCTCCCTTGGCTCCCTGCCTTCTACCCACCGCACTCTCCTCCCTACTGCCCATAGCAACGGACGAGATCTCTAAAGTTGTCCACTCTATAAAGGTCTCCTCCAAACAGGCACTCCCCTGTTCTTCTAGAACCATTAACAACAAAATCTCCTCTCTTGCCCTGACTCTCGCTGACTTCTGTAACCACTCCTTTGCCACTGGCTTTTACCTCTAACCCTCAAGTACTCCCTTGTGCACCCTCTCTTACAAAGCCATATGCTGACCCTTCCTGCCTGGCTAGCTATCGCCCTATCTCTACTACCCCCTTCCTGGGTAAACTCTTGGAGAAGCTTGTCCTCCCCCAACTGACCCTGCACACTGAACTTGTTGGTTTCCTCCATGACCATCAATCTGGTTACAGAGCATCCAGAGGCACGGAAACTGCTCAACTCTAACTCTCCCGATGTTCTCATTCTTCTTGACCTCTCCTCTGCCTTTTACATGGTCAACCATTCTATCCTGGCTTTGGCTGACCTCTTTCCTCATTAACCACCCTTCTCAGTTGCATCTGGGCCCCTTCTCCTTCTCCACCCCACTTTCTACCTACGGCATCCCCACGGCTCTATTCTACCTCCATGGCTCTTCAACATCTATCTGGCCCGTCTGGCTCACCTGTTCTCCTCCTTCTCTTCTCATTTCCAGTGCTATACTGATGACACACACAGCTTTCCTTCAAACTTCCCTCTTCTACCTCCTCTTCCTCCTCGTTCATCCCTGATTGTCTGTCCACCATCCAGGCCTGGTGTGTAGCTAATGATCTCTATTTTAAAACCAGTAAGACAGAGATCCTTCTCATTGGGACACCTGCACCATCCTTTCCTCCTACCCTCTGGCCACCTTTAAGCTAAACCATGTTTTTTAAATAATGCATTCTGCTTTACATGAAATACGATGGCGTTATGCCTTTGCCGCCCACGATTCTGCCCTCTTAAACTGTTTAAGAGGGCAGAATCGCGGGCAGCAGTAAAGCAATGTAAAGCAGGCATAGCAAGGTCTGCACACACACCCGCAGAGGCGCAGCCGCCCGAGCCGACCTAGCTCTACCTGGGCCTGAGGCTGCTGCCTACTGGTAGTGCTGCGGCCGAAGGCGAGGGCAGGCACGGCCAACCGTGACCCGTCACAGGGCACCACGCACAAACCCACATCATTGCAGCAGCACGCTCAACTTACCCACCCAGCATCAGGCAGCACACACTCACAAGGCACACACACCCACTTGGAGCCCCACCAGTCAACACACAGACACTGCCACCCTACTCACGTGTTAGAACGAAGCTCAAGCTTGCCTTCTCAGGAGGAGCGAGTGTCGGTCTCTTCTTCTTGTGGAAAACACGTGCAAACTGCAAAGCCAAAATGGAGGACCACAAGCATGTCGCAGCGCCGTGCTCATAGTTGTGGTCACGGCCCCTCCTCCTCTGATTGGATGAATGCCAGAGGTCGCAAGAGATTGACCGAGGTCGATGGCCAATTGGCATCGGTCGCTCTTGCGACCTCTGGCGACCCCTAAATGACGTCCCTGTATTTAATGCAACATACCCACTTACCAGAGCGCAAGCAGGAGAAAATGCAGCTTTTAGTGGTGATGGTGGAGCTTAGAGAGTTGTAGAACCTCAAGAAGATTAAACGAGCAAACACAAGGCTAATCTTCAGTGAAGAAGGCTACATTTAAAGCATTATTTAGTTTATGTTTTTGTACACTGCCTAACAAGATGTTTTCATCACTCTGTTTTGTGAATTTATCTGGGTAACATCTGTGGTAACTACGATGGCAGCTCCATCTTATAATTTGTTTGATGCCAACACACTGATCCAAATTGATTCTTGTGGCCAGTGATGTCAGCAGATCTCTCTCTCTCTCTCCCTCCCTCTCTCTCTCTCCCCCCCCCTCTGGTGCCGAAGCCATTTTGGCACTTAACAATGGTAACCCCGTAATTAGGAGATACTCTGGGATCCCATGTAGTAAACATAGGAATGAACATATGTGGAAGTCAGTAAATTGTCGAGAAATTCTCACAACTACACCGGGTCTGATAGACTTTTTTCGAATATTATTTCAGAAGACCCAGTCGAATTTAAAAGAAAATACCAGGATTGTGTACCCCTTTATATTTAAAAGAGCAATCCTAAATCAGTGGTTTTTAATTAAAAATGCAACATGTGTTATAAGAGTTGAAGATTGATCAGTGTGCCCCAGATGCTTTGGAGAACTAGTGGATCAACTATCCCGTCTTTTGCATAGTTTCAAGGATGAGCTCTTTCCCTTTGATTGATTGATATATTGATTGATTGTTTATTTATTATGCGCGTATACACAAGTGTGTCAATGCACAACCATGCATGGGAGGGGGAAGACAAAGGGAAGGGAAGACAAACAATCTTACTAGGCATGGCACATTCAGATTATGCAGATGAACAGAGAGGAAGTGTGAGGGGTGGCAACAGGGACAAGTGTGCCCAGTCCTGTCAGAACATGGCTTAAGTGCAGAAAGATACCACTCTCAAGGATCATAACTAAAGGGCAGGGGTGCTGCGGCAAGTGCAAGGCCCGTGGGCAAGTGCAGATGACTGATGAGGAAAGCTGGGACCTGTGAAGCTCTGAGGGTACACCAAGCAGCCAGTCAGCGAAACTGAACCGAAGTAGAAGAGAGAGAGCGAGAGAGCAGAAAGAGGTGGTTAGCAGAGGAGGGGAGAGAGAACGAGGAGGTGAAGAGGAAGGTCTTGAGGAGTTTCCGGAATTTAAGGGGATCTGGCTCAAGACGGAGAGAGGCCGGGGGGCTGTACCTGCAGAAGATAAAGGTCTCCCCCCAAGTCTCTGCTTGGAGAAGCGGATCACCTGCAGAGAATTGGAGGAAGACAACCGTAGGGCTCGGGAAGGCAAGTATTTAGGAAGGGGAGTGTTGCAAGTAGAGTGGGCCTTGTGGACAATGCAAAGGGTCTTGAACTTAATCCTTGAAGCCACGGGGAGCCAGTGAAGGGATTTCAGCGCAATTTCGCCTTCCAATGAAATGTACTAGCTTGTAAAAATGGGGATGTGGCGCAGATCAATTGCCTTTAGCGATGGCAGGTCTTCAAATTACCAGCACAGTGACAAATACTAATCGATGACTACAGCCTAGTTATCATAGGAACAACTGCAAGGGTAAGTATATAGTGAGATTGATCAATGTCCCACTCATCACTAAGGGGATGAATGTCAGAACCAAGAGTTGGCCATGTACAGCTAACTGTGGTGAACACAAAATGGAACAAGGGAAGGGGAAGAAGGGGAAAGCCATACCCTCCAGGAGACATTCCTGCTTGGCCACCTGGTGGGAGAGGCGATAAAACTTAGAGGTGCCGTCAAACAACGATAGAAGTAACTGAGTAGGCCATCAGATCCTGGTGACGTGCACTGCTCTATGCTTCAGAAGATGATCCACGCGTGTTTGAAGATCTTTGAGATCATTAAACCTGTTATAAAGAGAGTTAGTCACTTATGCTCAGTTTGCCAAAGGAAACCTTAAGAAAATGTACTGTAATGCAGTGTAATCCAACACGTTATGTTATGTTATGTTATGTTATGTTATGTTATGTTATGTTATGTTATGTTCTGTTGTGTTGTGTTATGTTAGATGTTACTTATAATGCACCAAATCACCACTGTAGAGGTCTCAATGGACCAGGGTTTGTCTGGAAGTTGGTGTGTTGTGCCCCTGCCCAGGGTATCCAGTCAGTACTCTATGGGAGAAATGAAAGGGTAAGATGCGAAGTAATGGGTGAAAGAGGGTTCGGATAAAACAAACAGGGGTGTTAAAATGGAAGAGGCGGGGTTAAAGGATACAGGGTACTGTTTGTGCTAGCTTGGTTGCATGTTTCACGTCAATACAGACAAGCTAATGAAACACAGTGCAGGTGTAGAGCTGGAATCTTTCAGACTGGAGATCCAGAAAAAGGCATGTGGTTGGCTCAGCATCCTGTGGAGAGCAGGTTCGGGCTTTAAGTGGGCTGGCCCTCTGCTGTCTCCCCGACTTTTGATCCAGCTGGGGGCCTGCCCACCAACGAGAAAAAACACTTCTTTTTCTGCTGTCCCATGCTCAGGATTTGAAGCAGAGCCCTGCTGGTCACAAGCCAGTGTTATTTTGGAGCTGCGGGGGTTGTGTTTCCTTCAATAAGGTGCTTGACACAGGCTTTGTGTCAAGCAATCTCTGGAATGAAACAAAAAATATTGAGCACCTATGAAGTAGCAGAGTGCAATGCACCACTGGCTTGTGACGAGCAGGGCTGTGGTTCGAATCACCATCAAGGCGCAATTAAAAAGGCAATGAAGGTTATTTATTTTCGATTCAATCCAAAGAGCAGCGATGGGACTCAGTGCTGTCTGCAGTTCATCATTTCAATGGCTGGAGACTGCATGTTTACAAACCTGCAGCATTGCACCGCCCCTTATTTCCCTCCTGCAACTTGATACCGCCACCTTTGTGTCTTCCAACTCTCTCCCTCCCTCCCTCCTTCCTCTCACACACATGCAAGTGCAGCAGTATAATGGCCTTTTCGAGACTGTTGTTTAAGGAGCTACTTTGCTTACTCTCCACTGTTAAACATTTTCCAGGCAAAGGGAGGGAAAACAGGCAATAGTGACCAGAAAGTAAATATTGTTTGGCTTCTGATTAGTTGTAACTGAGAGTGACTTCTGTCCCATAGTAGTCCTTTAAATTATTGTTGAGGGCTCAAGGACATTGGGGGAGAAGGGGTTAATATACATGACTATAATAAGTTAATGTGGCATATCTGTGCTTCGGGGATGGTAGATTTCTTTTGTTTCATTCAACATACTTGACGTGTCAAGCAGACTATTGAAAAAAAACAACCACACAGTGCGAACGAACGCTGGCTTGTCAACAGCAGGGCTTGGGTTCGAATCCCAGCACTAGAATGTAAAATAAAGGTTGATTTTTGATTTTCCCGTGTCGGGACACTTCAGACCATGGCCATTATTTAAGCCACAACCCCTAGTTATAGCCCCCCTCTATTTCTCACCCCACTTAAAGCACTTGAGCAGGTCTACTCATTTAATTCTTGTGCCTTTTGCAAGACAGCAATGTAGCATGACGGGGGGGGGTGCTGCATATGTCACATATGTCACAAGGCCAAGCTGCTTACGCCCCTGTCACCCCACTCGTGCGATGGTTGAGGTGACAGAGACCGAGCAGCTGGTGCACTGTGTGCCTGCATCCTTGGGGAGCCTCTGTCTGAAAGGGGGGTGCTGGGTGTAGGGCAGAATCCCCAGGGTCCACACATCACTAGGACCAATGGCTGCCAGGTGTCAGACTTTCGGGCAGGTGGGTAGAGACCCAGAGTGTGTACTTGAAGTGATTTGCCCCTCCTGGCTATCAATGGGAATTCCGGCCACGTGCCTGCTACTTCGTGGTTAGTGGCACTGCAGGTTGTTGACAGCATGGACCTGCCTCCGTGGGAGCAGCCAGCAGGCTGGGAGTGGTCGAGAGGGAGCCCAACATCATTATGCACATTGGGATCAGTGCAGTGTTCGACCCCCTCTTCCTGCCCCGCCACATTCTGGGACTTGTAGCCCTGATGTATGAGGCCTGGTATTGCTCCTTTGCATACATTGTATACGAAGCCTTATCTATTGGGTGTTGTGTTTGTGTTCATCACACTTCCCTTCTGTAGTCTAGATGTCAACTAGTGATGTCCAATTGATGAATAACCTACTGTTTAGATGTCACCGAAGCCTTCAAATACGTAAATGCAGCAATTTTATGGGAACAATTGGAAAAACTGGGTTGTCCGGTAGGGTTCCTTAATATGGTAATAGCTCTTCATTCTAACACTAAAATAAAGGTATGGTTAGACCATGCCGGCAACAACACCAAATGGATACCGACACAATGGGGATTTTGCCATGGCTGCGTACTAGCACCCTTTTCTGGTCAATATCTATATATATCTATATATCTCTATATCCTGGTGCCTGCGGGCGGCCGGCGCGATACAAATAAATAAACAAAAATGCACATTTTGGTGCGATTTATGAAAGAGTAACTACAAATCCCCCTGAATTAGAAAAAACACTAATAAAATACTTGCCTTATGCCGATGATATCGTCCTGTGCGATCTGACGGCAATAGAGCTTCGGCGGGCCTTAACAGCGATAAATGTCTTCTTCTTGAAACTAGATTTTAAAGTAAATGTAAAGAAATAAAACATGTTGGCCCTAAATTATTCCATGAGAAGGAAACTAAATGTCCACTGGTCTCTTGATCGGAAACGTGGTTGCTTTATGAAGGCTGCAACCTCAGGCTCTCCTGGTGTTGTGAACTAACTACAACTCCCATCATATCAAGCCAACAGACTCAGTGATGAGGGACCAAAGAAGTTTAGTCCAAAACTTCTGGAGAGCCCCTGCAAAAAAATGTACTCCAAGTAGCTCAGGAGCAGCGGAGCCAACCACCATTGTTTCAGATTTTGTTTAAATCTTGTTTTGTTACATTGCGCTAAATGTCAGATTCCTTCTGCTTCTAAGCACTGTCATACTATCTGTTATTACCGAATGTAATGGTATCTAACGTAGTCCCCTCATGGTGAAGGGCAGGGTCAACCCTTCCATGATTCAGACTTACTGTGCAAGGTGCAGGCGCGCCCCACGTAAGAGGCTAGCCCATGAGCCCGCCCCCGGCCTAAGCGCGCAAAGCGCTATAGAGCCCGAGTGCAACTTCCAACCGATGCCGAGGCTGCACGGTAGACACAGCTGAGGCCACACTGTCTGTGCTGTTGACAACCCAGTGACTCTGTAACCAATATGGCCTGAAATAATGTGTCCCAGGTGCGTAGAATTCCTGTGCTTGAAAGGCCACGTAAAGCATAAATGTTGTGCTCATACATGTACATGCGAATTCTTCTGTGAAGGAAGGCAAGGGGATGGAATAGGGTGAAAGTGCAAAACTGGCAATACGACTGCAGGCCACGGCGGTTCATGTCTGCCCACCACAGGGGCTGGGGGGCGGGTGGAGGTAGACGGGGACAGGTACGGAGTGTGGGAGAGAGGGGCTTACTTAGGATCGTTCCATTAAAAGCGAGCAGTTGGAAGCTGGCTGGCTCCACGCCAGACTTGTATGTGGCAGTTCAGAAAATGGTAAGGTGGTTTAAATGGCCATTATTCGACCACAGGGCCTGTGACCTACTAACGCTCTCGTGAAAGATGCTGTGTAATACACAATAGGCTTGTCACCCCTTTACATTTCAGAGTTTGGGAAAAATATTGTACACTATTCGATGCCCTTTAATGTTTACTATTTAGTAGCACCCAGGGAAGGTTCGCCAGCCAATCAGCTGCCTCAGTGGGCCTTCTACCAGCCCCCCCCCCATGCTCTTTTCCGCTCCCTCGAGCCAGCCGGGTTGCTCCCACCCACTTTCCCTGGCACTGCCATACCTGCTGGCGATACCGCCACCGGGAGGCTCGCTCATCTTCTCCGACCGCGGCCCTGTTGCTGGTCCCTACCCAAGAAGGCCCCAGAAATGGAATTGGGGCTCCACTCGGAGCTCCGTGCTCCATTCGTATGGAGCCATGTTCAGTGTTTGCATTCCACATCCAAGGGTTGTGTGCTGGCAGCCTCCCCTGTTTTCACTTCTTTAAGGTGCCCTTGCCACACTTGGGGTTTTGCCCCAGGCTGCTAATAGAAATAATACCTACTTCTAAAGGCTGCAACTGGGCGGATGGCATCCGGACCCTCATGCATGACCCTTGCTGTGCCTGGGAATATTATCTTATGCTGTTGGCCATTGCCAACTGGTACGGCCCTTAGATTCAGGCTTTATTGCTTAAAGGACGGTATGCAGAATGTTCTCATATTTCTTACACAATTCCCAACACTTCCATCTACATTTGTTCTAAAGACGCTAACCTGATGGCGACCAGGGGTAGCCCATGACAGGTGCCATCTAAGTTACATTTAACATTAAAGAATTATACGTTTTTTTTAAACATGTCTACACCTATCATGTAATGGGGTTCTGTTAGGGGCCCAAGAGTGTGACCACTTGAACATGAATAATCAACATGGGCTGAAGTACAAGGTAAAGAGAACGCAACACTGAGATGAGTAACTACTTAGTCTGCCAGAGGTACTTCAATTGAAGGATAAAACTCGTTACATGCATGCAACTAGAGCAAGAGGTTGGCGTCCACCTATGTATTAGGCCTTCAGTTCATTACGCATAAGAAGCCCCTAAAGGGCTCTCTCCACTCAGCCAGTTCCCATACCAGGATATCTGGCAGCACAGGTAAAGCTCTCCCTGCAACCGCAGCACTTCCAGGCACTATCCTTAGTCACCAAAACCAGGGCACCACGGCGACCCCGCAATTAGCTGTGTTGCTCACGATTTGGTGGTGGCTGTGCGCCTCAGAGCTGGACTAGGATGACCTGTGAATGTGTCAAGCACTGGCCTAATGATATGGGACCTGTTGAGGTCCCTCGCTGTAACACCTTGACAACAAACGAGGGAGCGCCTGGGTCGCATATAAATAAAGCCATTGTTGTAGCACCAAAGTGCAAAAAGCAGAAATGCCAATGCGTACCCAATGGCAACGCATCCAGCGCACAGATTACATGTTGAATTATACTGAACACCCTGGGCCATCTCAAAGCATCAGCGTACCCAACTCACACAAGTACTTTTTCACTTCATAATTATCAGAATTAGAAAGTTGAAAGCTTAAAACTATGTCGGCGTTTGTCATTGTCCTCAGCTGACAAAATAAATGCAGCCAGGACTCCGCCATTTTCCTGGATAAAGAGACTTGCTTTGCTGGAAGGCATTCAGCTGCCCATTCCAATTCACCTGCACCCTTCAACATCTATGTGGAACTCGCCACACTTCTGGAGAAAACGACTCAAGTAAGCTCTTCTCAGTGACTTTCTGGCACCTTAGCGTTTTTTTTTATGTGGTTTTATGGACAGAAATCACTTTATGGTAACTTGCTCGGTTGTTAGTTACTTCATTTATTTTCTTTTAATGGGGAGTCTTCCCCATACTGGCCCTTCCATTCTCCTACCTTTACCCTAACCTTACCCTTTCCCAAACCTCTCTAGCCCCTACTCAAGGGTGGGCTGGTGCAGAGGGAACTCTGGAAATTTCAGGGGTGGCCTCTGCACCTTGGCCCTTTTTATGTAGTATTTCCAAACGTTGCCATAGGAAAAGGGCTGGGCTTGCTGAAAATGCGTAATATGGGGCCTCTTTGGAAATTATTTCCAGGGCCTCTTTTGGCTCCCAGTCCACCTGTGCCCCTACCCTGCCTCATACCCCTTTCTATCCTCCCCCCAATTAATCTGGCTGAAACAACTCAACCTGAAGTGATTTCTGTCTATGAAACCATCGCTACGATGATGATCAGCAGTGCCAAGAAGGTCTGCAGCTCCAGTGCCAGCGCTCCCTCCATCTTCTTCTGGGTCTGCCTGCTTATGCGTTTTATTCAGCCACGATGTGGTGAGGAGGGCCCACCATCTTAAATCTTCTGCCCCCACCCCAACTGGATGCTTTTCTAGTTAGATTAACTAGACACTTTAGCACTGCCCGGGCATCTTCTCATTAAATTGAATGCTTTTCTGCACAGAAGTGCCGTTCCGAACCAGTGGAAAGAAGGTGTAGTTACGCCTATTTTTGAAAAAAGCAAACCTACCCTCCACCATCTCTAACACCCCCCCTCACTACCCGCCCCCGGACCCCTTTGTAAATAAAACATTAAAAGGGGATGTTACAGTACAATGGACCTTTTATTTAGAGATGGGCACGTTACTTGCTGGCTCCCAGTCTGGATTTCGGCCCCTGCACTGAGACAGCAATCTTGTGGCCCACAGGGGGTCCAGTTGCCCTGATCCTTTTAGACCTGGCTGTGGCATTTGATGCTCCAGGTCAGGGGTGTTGCTAGGTCTGAAAAAGATCCAGTGCTACGCTAATGTCGGGACTGTTGGGACTCGGGGCGAGCTAGCCTTTTGGTTGTAGACCCTGCGCTTCTATCTGGGGCTACAACCAAAAGACCCGGGACTGTAGCCCCATAAGCCCCCCTTCCCCCCAGCAACGCCTCTGCACCAGGTCAAGGCATTCTAATCCAATGCCTGGAAAATGTGAAGATCAAAGGACCAGCAGTGGCCACGATTTAATCTCTTTGGTAAATAAAGGAGACAGAGGGTGCAGTTGGATGATTTCACTTTCACCCATGGTCGTATCCCTTATGGTTCTTCACAGGGTTCTTCTTTGCCTTGTTTCTTGCTTTATTTGTATGCTCTGGCCCAAATGGTGGAGAGTTTAGGCTTCGAATGCCCACTCTACACCGATACCCAGATTCTGGTCGATGCCCTCCTTGGATCCAATGATACACCAAAGATTGAGGAATGTTTCAGCTCGTTGCAGCGCTGGGTGCGGGATAAATAATTACGATTACACAGTGATATGCTGGGAGTATTGCTCGTGGGCTGCCGTACTGGTACATCTCCTCCCTGTCAATAGCCCAGTCATCTTGGTGCTCCTCCAGCTCCTGTGGAGATGGTCAGAAATCTGAGTGTCTTGTTTGACAGCATCTTGTCCTTTGATATCAGATGGATGCTGTCGTGAAATCTGCACATGTTCAACTATAGAACATGACCAGATGCAGTAATCGGCTAAATGGTGAACACCTCAATATTCTGCTGAAAGCTGTATCTCCCGCCAGAGCGCAATACTGTATGTCCCTGTACACACGTATTGCAAGGAAATTCTTGAACAAACTTCAAGTGGTTCAAAACTGAAAAATATCAGTGGTGACCTGATTGAAGAAGTTTGACCACATTATTTGAACCCGTCTTACTTTGGAAAGAGGTGGAGGACCACATTTATGCCTGAGTCTTCCCTTACATTTTGAAAAATGTAAATGCAATTGCCCCTAATTTTCTCTCCAAAATGGCAAAACATTATGTTCTAACTCAGACACCCTAATCTAGGCAAATTCCATAGTGCTCACTTGCCGTCCCCAGATCGCATTATCCATCTTGATTAGGAAATGCCCTATTAGCCAGATTTTGTATTGCAGATTAAAAGATACTTTATTTACATGAGCGTTCCTTAATTTCAACTTGGTACATTGTCCTGGTACTAAAAGTTTGAACTGTCCTGATGTTTGTTTTTTGACTCTGTTTATGTATTTCCTATTCTATTAGTATATGTTTTCCTTTCATATAGTGCTTTGAAACTGGTTATGCTGGTGATTTCTTTGGACTAAATACATTTTTTACAACTATTACTATGAGCCTTCAAATTAACATACATCAAACCACTCCTCAAAGACACAGCAGGAAACACGGAAGACCTAACCAACTACTGACCAATCTCAAACACCCCATGCCTGGCAAAAGTCTTAGAAAGCTATGTCTATGAAGCAATCCTAGAACATGTAGAAAACAACCAGATTCTAGACCAGGCACAAGCCCGCTTCAGACCCATGAGAGGTACGGCGACAGCACTACTATTATATCGGACAATTTAAAAACCAGCGCAGACTCCAACTCCACCTCGGCACTAATACTATTAGATCTATCAGCAACGTTCGACACAGTCCATCATGAAACGCTCATCAAAAGACTAGAAGAAATGGGAATCAGCAACACAGTATTACTATGATTAAAATCCTTCTGGGCTGAAGGAACAGAAACAACATAGCTAACCCCCTTCAACTCAGAACCAAACAAAACAACCCGCTGAGTCCCACAAGGCGCATCTCTCTCACCACTCCACTTCAGCATCTACATGACCCTCTCATCAACCTCATGAAAAGACATGGACTCACCTGCTACAACTATGCAGACATGCACAAATCATTTGTAAATACAACACTAGTGGGGAACAAGACCCAACCATTATTTCACTGGCTCACTGGATAAACAACTGGATGAGCACAAACAGCCTCAAGCTCAACCTCGACAAAACAGAAATCATGATCACGCCCAACAAACAGCAGTCCCAACACGACATCCCATGACCTGTCGAAATCGGAAACAGACTGGAACCCTCCAAAGTGGTTGAAAAACTCAGAATTTTATTGTCAACCACTTAACACTTGAACCCCAAGTCAACGCAGCAGTAAAGAAGTGCTTCTTCCATCTACACACAATCAAGCGAATGTTACCATTCCTCTCCTTCCCACATAGAACCAGAAGCATCGGTAATAGGGCTCGGAGGGCTATAGCCCCGGGTTGTAGCCCCTGAAAGAAGCTCAGGGGCTACAACTAAAAGGCTAGTAAGTTGCCATTTGGGGATTAGTTCCCCTGGTGGCTGCCCTCCTTTCCTGTGCTGTTCAAAAGGCAATAAATGTGTCCCTGCGAGCAGTCGCGCAATCTGCTCAGATCTCTGTTGGAGTCAGAACTGGGATATGTGCATGCACAAAGCTCTCTGGGGCTATCAGTCAGTGGCACAAGGATAGCTGTGTCAGCACAGAGGATAGACAACCTACTAAGGAGTCAAAAGCTTGTGCATGCAGGAGTTGTGTGACACCAGCACGTACTGTTTCTAGTTTCACAGTTTCTTCCTGTTCTGACCAGCTGTCATTCTTAGGCAGCTGGCAGAGGTCCACATGGATCAGGATCCTACACAGTCACCATGGCAGGGGGCTGGGAGCAGATCCACAGTCTGGCTGCAGACTTTCAATGCGCTCAGTTCACTGAGACAGCCCAAAGGCGAGGGTGAAGTTGAGGAGACACTGGATCCACAACTGAAAAGGAACATGCTGAGTGAGGGGCATCATCGAGTACACGTGAGAGGGGAATAGAAGAGACCGGTACGGTACGCGGTACTGAACTTGAAGCCTTTACTCCAGGCACTCTCACTCAGAGTAGGAAGACAGGCATCTATCACAATCACAGCATTAGTACCTGTACATTTGATCAGCACTGTTCAACACCCTGGTTATACCTTTCATCTGCACTCAACAATGCTTTTATATTTTGAATGAAACAGTTGTTTCACTTCTAAATAAGCTAGCCAGCTGTGGTTCTAGTGGAACTAAGGCGCAGAAATCTTTCAGTAGTGTTGGCATACTATTAATCTAACAGTTCCGTCACTACCGTACTTGTTAGCAGGCCTGCTATACTATTACTGGTCAGTGCCTGGACTTCACAGTCAAGCCGCAGCACATTTAACGAATAAGACCTTCACGGCTGTCTTGGCTGGACTCTTTCTAATGCAACATACATGCACTTCTCAGCAACAGCATACATGCTTGACCTTTCATTGGGCAGTACCTGTACTACCCATTATGAGACTTAGTGCATGTGTTCCACATTTTAAGAACATGTATCAATCATACAGATACACCTACAAGATATGACCAGACTTCACTTGCTCACCCTTGTTCACCCTTAATGTTCATAAAACATCTGAGTCCAGAATTGAAAGCCCCTATAATCATGTCCATTTGTCCCTGTAGCCTATTTTACTCAAATGCTCTCAGAAGTAGTAAGCCACTACCTATAAGCCAATAGGAGAAGGATATAGAAAAGACACATGATTTAATGGCCTGAATTGCTCACCTGCAATATAATTGTCAAATGTTTCTCCAGACAACACAGTGGGGAAGCTATCTGCCCCAGAATGTAACCAGCCATTTTACGACCTACATTACACACCTCCTCGAAATGGCAACACATTTCTAAAGTAATTATAAACACCAAAACATTGTAACTCAGATAGTCCTGCGTGTGATTATGTAATCTTATTTGCATGCTAGTCTTTTTAAAATACATAAAATATTGTGCGCAAACTATATGCACTGTAATCCTAACATGAAAGTACTACCAGCACCCTATCATGGTTTAAATTGCTGAAAAATGTATGCATACGAATGCAGCAGATGCTAACCATGAAACACTTTACACAGACCAGCCTTAGGATGTGCGGGGCCCTGGGTGGCAAAAGATGTGTGGGACCCCCTCATCCGCTTAAATTGTGACATCAGTGTTATCACAGAATGAGTCTCCAGTATGCAAAGGTGTCATGGGAAGTTAAATTAAAAACATGTTGCCGTGTGTAAGCGAGTAGAGAGATGCACTGTGAAGTCCAGTGTATGAATTGTTACTATTACTATTTACCTGTGTGGCAATATGAGGAGGGAGGCTTTTTTTGAAGTACAGACAGTGCGAGCTGAACACCTGTTGAGCCTTCTAATTTTAGCAGATGATTTCAAAGCAGTATGGAAGTCAGGAACTTTAACACATCTCTTCCCAGATGTAATTGCAAACAGGCTTTTTGGAACTTTGGTTTGAAAATACTATCTGACTGTGGAAAGTATTCCACAAATATGGTGATTGTGTTTTGATAACTGAAACTAAATGCTGTTTTTGCAGAAGTTTCACAATTGTTTTTCTTGTTATTGTGTGTATATTTGGTCAAAGTGTCCAATTAGCAATATGTTTTATTTTCAGAAGCTGCAGATAAGGATTATTTTAACTAAATAAATCACCTCCAAGCAGATAATAGCTACGTGGATCATGTGTTGTGCGCTACAAAGGAGATGGGAACCATAATAATAAACCGCCACAACCAAGCCTTGGTTGGAGGGGGTGAGCAGGCCAAAACTGTTTGCTGGGTGCAGGAAAAGCAGGGTATCCTAAAGCAGAATGTTGCAAAGGCAACTAATCAGGTTAAGACACTCTTTTGAGATGTTATGTGTATACCTTCCTGTAAGCCATATGGCTTTTTTCCCATTCCTGCTGCAACATGTGCTGTAAAATGTGTTGTTTTGACTTGGAGGATGAGTGTGGCTCCCTCGCTTCACTCATTCTGGGAACATTTGCCCCATAGCGAACCCAATCCAGTATCTGTGTGTAGTTCACAGGTGTTGCAAAAAATCATATTTGTTTTGTATTATGTTTCTTTGAATTTCACTGTATTAACAACAATTGTCTATTCTATGTTGGAATTGGAAATGCATCTTTCATTTTTACTACAGTATGTTCTGACCATACTACATTTCTACTAAATGCAGCCATCACGTTATTGGAATAAATCCCCAAATGTCATTGTTTAAAAAGCTATGTCGGAATTGGAAATGTTTGTCATTTGTTAGTTATGTTATATTATATTGGGTATTTGTATCCCGTCTGCTTGCCGCTGGCCACAGCTTATTAGCAGTACAGTATTCAATAGTCTATTAGATTACTAAGAAACATATGTACTTTTCTTGTTAATTTGGAAAAAACATGCAGAAATATGTGTGATTTTGACAGGGTTTTTTCAAAAATGTTCTCATGGTTAGAGAACACCCCGTACCCCACTGATCAAGTTCATACTCGCTCACTGCATTGTATAATTAAAGGATAGTTCCGGGACTTTTTTTTTATTGTTCCTATGGTTCGGCCATGTGTTTTTAAGCATAAATCGGTAGATCGTAGAAAACTTTCCTATGGACCTTACCCGACTTTTCGTCCATTAACGCACTCGAAAACATCCGCCATTTTATGATAATCCTATCATTTCCCCCCATCGCCCTGGCTCACCTGCTTTTGCGGCACTAAATCAAATCCCCCGCCCCTGAAACAGACTTGATCAAAACATTCATATTCCCCGCCTCTATCCGTGACGTGACTGTGCTGCGTAGGCAAACGCGCCCAGGCGTCTTCTACGCGACTCCACACAGAACCAGGAAATCAACACAGATGAGCTCACACAACACAGCACGCCACAATTGGGAATATGAAACTGTACTTTTCAATTAAACCGCAAGATTGTAAATTTGGTAAAGTACATTTATTTGACATCAAATGTTTTGAGAATATTCAGCGATTTGCATTTTTATTTGCTCACGTTCCAAAAAGTTTGTTTCGAGGCACACGATGTTCCTTTGCTGTACACAGGGTCTTAGATCATCTCACAATACAGCGCCACAATTCGGAATATGAAACTGTGGTTTAAAAGCAAACGGCAAGATTGTACATTTGGCAAAGTACATTTATTGGACATCAAATGTTTTGAGAATATTCAGCGATTTGCATTTTTATTTGCTCACGTTCCAAAAAGTTCGTTTCGAGGCACACGATGTTCCTTTGCTGTACACAGGGTCTTAGATCAATGAATTTTTATTTGCTCTCGATCCAAAATATTTCGTCTTGAGGCAAGCGATGTTCGTGTGCAGTACACAGGGTGTTGGTTTACGATAAAATAAGCTCTTCGGTCGCACTGATAATCGCATGGCTGTTCCAACAACGAGGCACTAGGCCACCACAACGGTCTGTATGTTGCATCTAGCCGTTAGTACCGCGTAAGGGCATACTTGTACTTGGCGATCGTCCCACAAAATGGTCAGGGTGCTAACGTTGTTCACGCGGAGAAGCAATTGGCGATTATAGAAGCCATCCGCCGGTGTCTGGTACTCGTGACACAGACAATAATGGATGATGTATCTATTTGAAATACATAAAAAATGAAATTAGTCTCACCATCAGATCTTTATTAAAATTATTCATTTTATATATTAGGTCTGGAAATTATTTCATAGCTAGGACAGTGCAACTGGGTTTTATACGTCAAGGGGGGGCTGTAGGATACTGAGACAGTCCCCCAGGGCAGGGGTTGACAGGGAGTGCAAGTGGAGAGTGGAAGGGCCCAGGACCGAGGTCGCAGACAGTGGACCAGTTGTAGCAGGGGAGAGGGAGAGAGAAAGCAGAAGCAAAGAGGAAGGTTTTGAGGTGCTTCCGTAAAAGGAGACGGTTCTCCCCAAGATAGTGCGCGGTACAAAACAATATGCCACATAGAACGAACAAGTACAACTTAACCCGTCTTTGAAGCTACTGTATAGTAATTAAATTGCGGTATAAACTCATCTAAAGAGTTACTTACATTATATTTGCATTTTCCATTGTGTCTGTGCGTAGGGCAGCCCCGAAATACCACTCCTTCTATGCCGACGTTATTTCTTCTAATGAACGAACATGAAATGGCTTTCGTTTCTGAAATTATATTCATTATCGTTTCTTACGTGGTCCCGGCATGTCAAGGTCAAATAACAGCCCCACAGAACCATAAATACGGAGACATTCTATATTTTTTGAAAAATGATTTATATTACTGTTTGGTTTAATTTAATGCGCAAATGAACAAGGTTGGATAGATAAACATATTCAATGGGCCTGCGACATGAGGAGACTCGAGAGAACAGACAATCAAATTACAATCATTTAAACCGTGATGTGTATTTCTCAATGAGCTCTTCTTTAGGTGGACATGGAACAGAGGCAATGTTGGGTGGCAATGCAGTTGTCCCCTGCACAGGTTCGTTCACAACTCCATTAATGTGCCTATCTAGGACGTCAACAATAAGTCTCTCAATAAACTCATATTGCATATCCTCAAACACTGGTTTGATCACCCATTGTTTACTTCTTTTAGTGAAGGCCTTATTGTAGCGAAGCGTCCCTAAAGTTCCGGTCGTCCTACTTTGTTGACGGCCAACATTATGGTTATGTGCCAAGACCGCTAAAAGAGTCCGATTTATCATGCCCTCCATGCCAAAATGCAATCGTTTTGGCCTGTACTTTAGGCACATATTGTGGAACACCTCCAAATCTCCTGTGTGGCCGAATTCCGTGAGTCCCCTCAAAGCTTTTGTTATAGTTTTATCAAATACAATCTTTTCAATGGCTTTGTGAGTGGGTGATGAAGGAATCAACCACTTCTTCTTCCGTGCCTCCTCTGTGGACAAATGGCCATGTTCACAATTGTGGAAATGTTGGTTCGTGTTCCAGCGGTGAACGTTTGTACAGTGTAGCATTACTGACCGCCATTTTTCCAGTAGAATTTCCAACGACCCTCCACATGTTTTTGAGCTCCACCAAAGATGGTTGCTGATTGACTTGGACCATTGTGAAATACCTTGCATATCTTTTTTTTTACCTGCAGCCGACAATTTTTTATTGATTGTTTTTGCAAGATGCCAAACGTCAAATTGGTGATTTATATTTTTGTACTCTTCTCTCATTGTCTTGGCAATTGAAACGTGTCTGTCCGTGGCTATCAGGTCGATCACCATTCCCCGCGATTGTAGTTCTTGCAATGATGCTACAAAGCCAACTTTCTCCATGGCCACTGAGGATGTACTTTGTGACACCTGCACGACCACCAAACTCACAATTTTCTTACTTTCCATATCCTGAAAGTGGTAGGTGCAGTACTTGGCTGAAAATCCTGGGCTGTCGCACTGTCCATCACCGGCTAGCCTGAACCGTTTGCCCGCAAATGTACTATCAATAGACATTTTTTCCATTCTCCAAGCTTCGCTAATGGCTGGAAATAGATAATCGGTTTGGTATTTGTAGAACTGAGTTTTCGCAATGAAATGGATTCCCACAAACTGAAAGAAAGACTCTAATTTTTTAAAACTTGAACCACTAAAAAGTGCAGCCGCTGCACAAAGTAGATTGCCTGCTGGCAGTTGTCCCAGCATGGGTTGTGCAGACCATGAGAAAGGATGATATTTTGTACAGGTGGCATGTATTTTAAGGTTAGTGCCTCGAATTGCACGAGTCACATTAATCAATGGCTCCCCACATACTTCCCCACCTACCGAATGCCCACATTTCAACCGAATAATAATATCAATCAAACAACTATCGAATACAATGAATTTGGCCTCTTTCTTTATACTGTCACTCTGCATCCCAGCTGGTTCGGCCTGTAACGTTGAGGACATGTCACTCACATGAAAGGTAGAATCTCTGATATCGCCTTCCGCTATGTTCAGTGATATTGAAGGTGTTTCATTGTAGTCCACTTCATTCTCTTCCATTGCAACATCTGTTCCTTCTCCGGCAATGGGTGAATAGGACAATTTCTTCAACTTTCTCGCGGTCATAGTTTTTGCGGGTGTGGATTCTGTGAATTTATCTCCGACTGCATCCGAACTACCAGGAGGACATTCGCTATCAATGGCTGGATGTGGTATAGCTCCGTTGTCAATCACTTCATATTCTTCCCATTGGCACGATGCATCTCCAGTCTCAAGTCCCTGCCAAAAGGTTTGACAAGCAACATCTCTCGTTCGCTTCACTGTCTGTGTGGATCTAGTTCGTACACCCACTCGCAACTAGAGGACAGATTGGAAAAGGGATGTTCAGTTTAAACACAACTTACAGTATTGAACTATTAACAGTGAAAAACAACATAATATAGTGCTCAGGACACTAACCTTCTTTTGCTTTCTTTTCTTTGAAACTTTCTTGCCTCGAACTTCAACATCAGGACGCTGTTGCTCCGACTCGTGTGTGCATGTCTCCACTTCCTCTTGCGCTGCAACGACTATATTTTCATGATAAGCACATCCATCACGCACTGACGCTCCATCGACTCCCTGAAACATAGAACTTTCATTAGTATGTATAATAATATCGAAAACACAAAATGTACTTGGGGACCAATACCCACGTACATCTCAATAGCAAAACACGAATGAACGCTTTGTGTAGAACATTCAAACGACAATTATTCACGCATTGTTGATCTAGTTAGATGGAACTGTCAAGATCCATACCTCGGGCTCCTCATAGACTTCCATTGATGATATTATTGAAGATGATGCTTCAGTGACTCCCTGAAACACAGTAATTGCATTAGTATGGTTTTCTATTTTGATAAAAAGAACAGAAACTTTGTGCAGGCGTGAACGGCTCATCTAAATAGACCTGCACAAATGATCAGTTGTCTAAAATAAATAATGGATATGTAAATATGATTCGATTTGCTCGATCGTTGGAAGTGTCACCACCCAGAGATCTGCATCAACTACTAGGGGTGATGTTCTTGTAGAAGAAGCTCCGTCATCTCCCTGAAACATAGTACTTGCGTTAATAAAGAAGGAAGTATAGCGGATGTAATCACGTCATATGATTTCGCTTGATCGAACTGTCAGTATCCATACCTCGAAATGCATAAGAACATCAAGGGACGATGTAACTGCGGTGCACACTTCTGCAAGCTGTTGCGCCTACCCGTAACTGCATGCTCCCCCTTCTTCTTGGACTAATGCTCCATCGACTCCCTGAAACATAGGACTTTCATTAGTAATGAACACAATATTGAAAAAAGAAGACACATAGGAGGGCGACGGAACTGTCCTGAAACGTACCTCGAGCATCTGAGTGACATCAACGGTAGTCGTCAATACGTTGGACTCCTCAGCATCTCCCTGAAAGACAGTACTTGCATTATTTTGGATAACAATAATTATAACTGAAAACAAAGACTAGAGGACGAGTACAAGGGTGTACCATTAGGTAAAATAATTACACGATAAATTAAAACTATTGATTTACATGCCTAAAACAAGTCAGTGGCAGAATAGCCAAGTAAGATTACCCGATAGGCGCTTGAAGTGGCTGATGACTGCAATAACGACACGGATGGAGAATCTTCCGCCTTCATATTGAGTGGATACATAAATGGGGAAATTAGTGTTAGCTAATGCTACACACTACCGCAAGGCCGAGAGATAAATACGTAAACTTGACTCACCAGTGGAGGGATGTGGACGAATAGAGTGGGAATAGCGGTTGAGAGCAATTTTCGCCTCGCTCGCGGTGTGTTCTTCTTTATTAGCAATGATGTGGAGTACATGTCAGAGGTAAAGTGCCTGCTGCAGATGCGGTATCGATCACCCCTCTTGTCCGCAAAGACTTCTAGGACTCTACTTTCAAGCTCAGACGGTGGATATCCGCAATATCGGACCCATTCTCTTATCTGATCTATTGTCTTAGGGAAAACATGCATTATAGTACCTTCAGATTTATTATGGGTCTTCGAAGGGCAACCGCCAATGGAACAGGCAGGCATTGTGGAAAGTTCTGAAAAGTAAAGATCAACAATTCTCTATGAATACCAATGTAAACTCAGAACATGTGACTAGTTCCTTGCATATACTGTCTTGAACGAAAAGAAATTGGACGCAAAATGATTATGGTACATGGCCTTACCTTGACGAACAAACAGTTAGATGCAGGGATCAGAGTAGTTTCTTGTCGTAGAACAGGGAGCAGTTCACAGGTTGCAAACTGAGGAGTTTCCTCGAAGTGGTCACGGAAGTTCACAGAGACGAAGAGCAGATAGCCAGCACCTTCACGGGTTGACTAGCAAAGCGCAAAGAAGTGCTCATTAGAAATATGAAGTGGGTTATAAAGAATTCGAAACAGGGGTGTGTTTGTGAATGAATGACGTGTATAAGTCGTGGCATTATGCGGTTTGCAGGGGGCCGTCCAGCGTGAGGGGGGATGCTTGGAAGGAGACACGGGGTCTGGAGGTAGACATGGGAACAACAACCCATGCTCTATAGACCACTTTGAAGTGTACATGGTCTTTGGCACCTCTTGGCCTTTATCGCTCCCTGACAGCTCCACTTGCCAGTGCAAGTACCCCGGTGCGAACTGCCTTTGATAGGGCGGGGGGTGGATTGGGGCGGTGGTCGTGCAGACAAGACACAGGAAGACTCGTGAATGGAGACACACTTATGTGGATTGCAGGGGGGCGTCCAGCGTGAGGGGGGATGCTTGGCAGGAGACACGGGGTCTGGAGGTAGTCATGGGAACAACAACCCATGCTCTATAGTCCACTTTGAAGTGTACATGGTCTTTGGCACCTCTTGGCCTTTATCGCTCCCTGACAGCTCCACTTGGCAGCGCAAGTACCCCGGTGCGAACTGCCTTTGATAGGGCGGGGGGGGGTGGATTAGGGCGGTGGTCGTGCAGACAAGACTCGTTTGCCGCAGGGCCTCACCAAGGAGAGGCCATCTAACTGCATGTAAGAGGCTGGCTGCAGGATCTAGTACATGGAAGGCAGGGGGGTGAGTTTATAAATACCTCACCCTCCCAGGAGAATATATGGGTGCAGTTCACCCTGGAGACCCTGGATGCCTAGGCAGTTAGCCAGCAGCAGGCTGGCCCGTGGTGGCAAGGCGGCACGGGCCAGAGGTGATCATCTCTGTACCCGGTGCCCAAAAGGATGATTTATTATGATCAACCATATTGATTATTTACCTATAACCATGTTTTGTATCAATAAAATCCAACGGCCTCCCTTTTATTGCCAACGCTTGAACAAAGTGGTGTGGTAAGTATTTTTGGGGGAGGAGGCAAGGCCGGGAGGCTTGATGCCAACCCGCAAAATAACATATTTATGTCTGCTGCATATGGGTTCAACGGTTATGTGGATTGAAGGTGGGCGGCCAGCGTGAGGGAGGATGCTGGCCGGAGACATGTGGTGTGACAAGACAAGGCACAGGAAGACTATTCAATGGAGACACACTAGATTCATTTAAAAAATCAAAACAACCATTGTTAAAATATATGTTGGGTTTTATTTTAGATCTTAATTTCAATTGAACATAAATAATAAACATTACACATTGTAAAGTTGCGGTTGCAGCACATCCATGGAAAATCCGCGGTATTGTCCACTGTCGCTGGGGAAATTTTGTCTAATGGCAAGTACCGCACAGGCAGGTAATACTCTCCGAACGCGGTGTCCGAGCCTCCCGTGAAGCCACCAAGTGAAGCAACGATAGGCCACCAGCCTGTACCACCTGTGAAAATGAAAGATGCAAACTGCATTAAAATGACAAAACTTTCTTATCACTGTCGATTCAGGTAAAAAATGTCATTCTGCTTTGAAAAAAATTCTATCTAGAAAATGCACAATATGGAACCAATTTACATGCATTTGAATGATATGTAGATGTAATTTTATATGTGGGAGACGACCATGACATAGTAGTGGCATCACTGACATCACAACCAGAGTATACTTACTCGTTACTCGGATTACGCGGACGAACAGTGCCGCGAAGTTCGTGCATAAGCACCATCATCATCCTCAACACGGTCCGTGAGAGGCAGGCTTCCCTGAACTCTGGCAGCTCGGTGATGCAATGCGGACTTGGCTCGCCTTCCGAAATGTAGGCCAGGCATCCCGAGTTTTCTCGGCAGCAGCAGTTCTCCTCCTCAGTTGGCATTAGCTCGCACCGATTGCACGTGCACCAGGTGGAGACGCCGTCCATGCGACATGGTCCAGGCTCTTCATCCGTTGACTGGTCCTCCCAACTGCCGTCCGAATCCCCATCGTTTTCGCGTGCTTGCCTTTCCAGTAGTTCTTCCTCGGTGTACTCGGGCTCGTACATATACGGCATTATTGTAGCCATTGTGTGGTAAAGAAAGTAAAATAATTTATAGCGGTGGAACTGGTATCTGTTCACACGGGCTACAATCAACGAAGGTAGCTGACCAGAGCACAGAAACGAGTCACAGAATACTCAAAGTAACACAGAGAGAGGAATGGATTCGAAAATCTGCTGCTGTGTGTTGTGAAACGGTGTGTTTATACTTATTGAGGAAAGAGGCGTCCTGCCATTTCCATGGCGACACTTCATTAGCTGAGGCGCAGCGATTGTTGACACGAAACGGGAAATGGGCAGTACGCGTCTGCTGATGTCAGGCTCAGGGGCGGGGGATTTGATTTAGTGCCGCAAAAGCAGGTGAGCCAGGGCGATGGGGGGAAATGATAGGATTATCATAAAATGGCGGATGTTTTCGAGTGCGTTAATGGACGAAAAGTCGGGTAAGGTCCATAGGAAAGTTTTCTACGATCTACCGATTTATGCTTAAAAACACATGGCCGAACCATAGGAACAATAAAAAAAAGTCCCAGAACTATCCTTTAAATGAATTATGTCCCACCGCTTTTAAGCCCACTAGCTACCCCCTGTCAGTTTTTCAGCCCAACAACCAGCAGCAAGCAACTGTATGGCTCATGTGGCAAACAGGTAGCTCTCCAGCTGCTGCTTCACTAAAATTTCTCATTCCACAGCAAGTCTTTGCCAGTCCTGTCCAAAGGCTTTTCTTTGTCTTATGTAACCTCCTAAAGTGTTGCCTAGCACTTTTAGATGAATGTTCACACTTCGGAGTGGCGGTATAGCTGCATGTTAGCAATGAGTATGAGCAGTATAGTATGAAATATGAACGCTCCAAAGTGCAACATTTTGTGTGCGATCATATGATATAGTTATGTGATGTCTAAACTTGGCATGGGCTCTAACCCCGGATCTTTTGCAACCCTAGCAACACCCCTGCATAGAACACTCACCGTCATCGCCCTCCTCATGTCATGAATAGGCTACGCCAACAGAATTTATCTCAGAATACCTCCCCAAAACCCACAGCTAATGCAGAACATTGCAGCATGACTGCTCCTCGGGCTCACTAAGAGAGAACACGCCACACCAGCACTGCTAATCCTACATTGACTGCTAATCCTACATTGGATACCAGCCAAAATAAGAATTTTCTTCAAAACACTCTGCATCACCCACAGAGCAATCCACGGCCAAGGAGCAGAATTCATGGAGGGAAACATCTCCATCTACAAACTAACCGAACTCTAAGTTCCAGTAATGACATTCGCCTCAAACCAAAACAATACTCAAAGCAGAAATTTCGTGGATCAGATTTCTCCTGCATGACACCAAAACTTTGAAATTTACTCCTGAATTAAATACGAAGAACAGAAGAGCACCTACAATTCAGGAAACTGCTAGAAAACGTGGCTCTTTAACTCACCTAGCTAAACTTGAAGCACAGCTGGAAAGAAACATTACAGCACAAGAGAAACACACAAAACATCTCAAACCGTATGACCCAAAACCTGGATACCCATCGAAATAAAGCAATTATGTAAACCACCACATAAGAATATGATCCCTGCCAGATCATCTTAACCAACGTAGAGAAAAGGCACAAACACCCATAACTAACGCATCCTCTTAAAATTTTCCCAGCAAAAATGTAGTCAGTGAAAAGGGTGTGGTGAAAATACCTCTGCAGAATAAAGTTGCCAAGCTAAATGTAGACAGAAATGCAGATGAAAAGTAGCCACAAATGTACTGCTGCTAGGGTGTTTGATACAGTTAAGGACGGTTTTGTGGACTTGTGATTGCTTGGTTTAGGGCACAGATAGGGTAGGTCTAGGGTTAGAGTAATGATGTTGATTACAATTAGGGTAAGAGTTAGCGTCCGAGTTGTTTGCTGCAGGGTTGATGAGGTTGGGGTTTGGTTAGTCATTAGTGTAGACTTAGTGTCTGGGTAAGTGTTAGGGTAGGGGTTATGGAAAGGCTAGGGCTAAGAGAGTAATGGTTTGGGTTAATGTTAGAGAAGAATAGGTATGTTAGGGATGGCTGCTGATGAGGTTGGGATGAACCTAGTGGTTAGAGCAAAGTAAGTGTCGGAGTTGCAGTTAGGGTAAGGTTAGGATTAGAGCAAGGGTTTGGGATAGGGCAATGCCGATGTGGCGAGCTGGTGATGGAGGGTAGAGTTTTTTTTCCATTGATTTTGCATTAAGTAACATGAACATAAAATGCTTTAGCGAGCTGAGGGGTTAGTTGTTCTGTAAAAGTTCAGGGTAGAAATTAGGGTATGGGGAAGTTTTAACACAGACTTAGGGTAATTGTGGAGTTTTTTTTAATAAAGGTTTGGGCCATTGATAGGGTTACAGCCTTATACTTTTGTGTATTTAAAAATAGCTTTTTAGGTGACCTTATTATTGGCAACATTTTCACATTTTGCATTCATTGTACTGAATGACTACATTTCTGAAAACGACTATTTGCAGGTTACATTTCCACATGACTTCATTTTCCTGGGGACATTTTCTCATAGAGCCTAACTAGCATACTAAAAATGTTCCCATGCCCTGCTTACTCTCCCTCAAACACCAAACAAAACACACAGACCTCTACTGCAGAAGAAGCATAAAAACCATCACAAACAGAACATATTCTGCAACACCCAACTAAATCCAACACAATACAGAAAACCTAAGTTCTTACATGCAAACCATTCCTCACACATTCATACACCAATCACCACATAACCTCTTAAAAACTACAGACAAAAAATCCAAGCACATAGTAACTGTTTTTTTTCTAAACTGAAGCTACCAACAGCACATCAAAGCTCTCTGGCACTCTGCCTCTCAATCTCATTAACCAACACCCCGGCGCCCAAAGCCCTCCATCCTTTCCAGATCAGCCAGAGCGCCAGCCAGGAGACCCTGAAAATGGTAGCGGTGTGTGGTATAAACACAATAACATACCATCTCTGAGCAGACAGTATTGTCAGTATTACCACACAAGTAATAAACTATTTGCCGGGAGATTTCCTTAGGGTACATGGATAATATGAATCATTCTGGAGTGAGACACCATTCATATATGCATCGCTGTCCCTAGCAGTCAGAGAACGAAAGGAGAAGACGAGGCTTATATCCAGTGGTGGTTCGTATTGAGTGCGTCTGGGCGGAGCTCCTCCTTTCCTTTGCTGCTCCACACATGCCCTTATGCCATTGCAGTCAAGAGGCTCTGCCACTGTCAGTCTGCAAGGCAGATTGGCAGAGCCTCACTCATTTAATCTGACTGTGCATGTGGGGGTTGGAAGGGTGCTTTTTGAACTGCCCCCCCAAAACCCTACATACACGACTCAGATGGCTGTGTCGCCCTGGGTGGCAAATGTGTAAAATCACGTTTTTGCGGGGCGAGACAAGGCCTCACCCCCTGTCTTGATGGCGGAGTCATGGCCCGCCCTCCATCCTTGCCTATCATTAGTTGAGGTGGGGTCAGGAGCTGCTGATCCCACCCCAGCATGTGAGGGGCAATGACAGAGGGCGGGGACAAAAATAAATCATAGGCCGCCTATCCAATGGCGTGTAAGCTCCACGAGGCAGCAGCACGGTTCTCGTCTCGCGACGTGCGCGGGAGCTGACAGCAGGCCGAGCTGCTGTGACTGCGGCTGCTGGCCTGCTAGTGGTGCCGCTCCAGGTAAGTCTGTCCTCATTAACGTATTCGAATTTCGTTTTAAATATCGTAGCCTTCCCTGGGCCGGGGGGAGCCCATGAAACTTAAAAACAAAAATCATGTCAATATAAAATTGCGGCAGAGTATTCATAATTAGATGATTTTCATTTTAGGTATCTTGGCCCACCCGACCGTGCCTGCTGTAATCACTCAGCACTTTCATTAGTTTCGTTCCAAAAAGTGCTGATGGCAGGCCCGAGGACGGTGGAGCGGAGCTAGAGGGGCAGTCTCATGCCGAATACTACTACGATAAGCAAGTTGCCTAGAACGGCTCTAGCTGGCATGTCAAAAAATGCTATTGACAAAATGAACATGAAATGCTGTGTGTGTGTGTGTGTGTGTGTGTGTGTGTGTGTGTGTGTGTGTGTGTGTGTGTGTGTGTGTGTGTGTGTGTGTGTGTGTGTGTGTGTGTGTGTGTGTGTGTGTGTGTGTGTGTGTGTGTGTGTGTGTGTGTGTGTGTGTGTGTGTGTGTGTGTGTGTGTGTGTGTGTGTGTGTGTGTGTGTGTGTGTGTGTGTGTGTGTGCGCGAGTCTGAATCTGCGTGTTTTGTGTGTGTGATCACCTCCCAGTGCGATTGTCTAGCAATGAGTGTGTCTGTGAACTGCTGTGTCTGTTTGATGTGTTCGTGCGTTCCAATGAGTGGATGTGTGTGTGTCTGTTTGCGGTGTGTGCATATACACTACTATATATGTGTGTCTGAGAAGGTACTCCCTCCCAGAGATTACAACCCGCTCCCCCTAACCTGCCTCCCCCCACGCTCTAGTGACAGGGTCGAATATTCAGATATGTATTTTCTTAGCCACAAACACATTGATTATAAGGTGTGCACAAAAATAGTGAAATCAATCTCCCCTTTGACATTAAGTCATAACGAGGTGCCTCTCGTTTGAGGAATGGAGGGAAGGATAATATGAGAGCCATTTCTGCAGACCACCCATTTGCTCTTTCCCTGTCTTTGTTTTGTGATTTGAAAATATGGGCGACTGCACATTTCTGTTCCTGTGTGTTGCACTGTGGTCTCACACATTCACTTTCTTCGCTCAGATATGTGTGTGCACTTGTTTCAACATCTGTTACCCGTTGATCACTATTAATGTAAGAATCTGACCAGGTCCCTTGCAGCATCACTCACAAGCCGATTCATGGAAGTCCGTGCGCGAGAAAAATATTGGATGTGCGCTGAAAAAGTGCGCGGCGCACGCCGGCGCACAGGTCATCCAACGGCGTGCGCCACGGCCGCTGCAAAATCGCACATAGCGCGGCGCACATAACAAAAGTAGGCGGAACACGGGGCGTAACACTCGGAATGGGGAACAACGCGTGAAAATATGGACCTCACAGGGGAAGTACAGGAAGCAAGTGCGCGGAACGCCCACACGCTCGCCCACGACTCGTATTCATGGAATCGAATAGGGCAAACCAGCGCACGGTCAAAGACGCGCACAGGGCCAAACAAGTCTGCCACAAGAAAGCAGGCGATAGCGTCCCTGCGCCTGAAATAAATGTGCGCCAAAATGTGCGCTAACAAAAAGCACCTATATGCAGCTATGATGAATGATCCATACTGTGGCCCTCTGGGACAAATGAGGTGCAAATGGGTACCGACAAACACGGACACCCGCTGTGTGAAAAATAGCGTGTGCGTGTATTACAGGGTGCGCAGGAACTTCCACATGCGATTGGCCAGGGTACATGTATTCCGGGGTGCACAGGAAGTTTCACACGCGATTTCAGCAGGGTACGTGTATTCCAAAGTGCGCGGGAAGTTTCACATGCAAATTCTCAGGGTACGTGTAATTCAGTGTGCGCGTGAAGTTCTACACGCGATTTCAGCAGGGTACGTGTACTCCGGGTGCGCGTGAAATTCCACACGCAAATCCAGCAGCCTACGTGTATATCGGGGGTGCCGGGGAGTCCTACACGTGAATTGGCCGTGTGGGTCCTCCCAGCTGTCCCCTCTACACCCTCCACGGCCCCTGCAGGCGGCCCACACCACAGGGGACTACCCTGCACCCCTGCACATGTCCCGCAGGCAGCCCATACACCATGGCCATGCCCCCCAGCCAACCCACATGTCACCTTGCACTACTGCCCACCAACTCATGTCCCCCTGCACCCCCACCCCCCTGCATCCAGGGGCACCCTCCACCAGGCCCCCAATCCTGTCTCCCTGCACCCCCACCCCTCTGCATCCAGGGGCACCCTCCACCAGGCCCCCACTCCTGTCTCCCTGCACTCCCACCCCCCTGCATCCAGGGGCACCCTCCACCAGGCCCCCACTCATGTCCAACTCATGTCCCCCTGCACCCCCACCCCCCAGCATCCAGGGGCACCCTCCACCAGGCCCCACTCATGTCCAACTCATGTACCCCTGCACCCCACCCCCCTGAATCCAGGGGCACCCTCCACCAGGCCCCCACTCATGTATCCCTGCACCACCACCCCCCTGCATCCAGGGGCACCCTCCACCAGGCCCCCACTCATGTCCAACTCATGTCCCCCTGCACCCCACCCCCCTGCATCCAGGGGCACCCTCCACCAGGCCCCCACTCATGTATCCCTGCACCACCACCCCCCTGCATCCAGGGGCACCCTCCAACAGGCCCCCACTCATGTCCAACTCATGTCCCCCTGCAACCCCACCCCCCAGCATCCAGGGGCACCCTCCACCAGGCCCCCACTCCTGTCTCCCTGCACCCCCACCCCCCTGCATCCAGGGGCACCCTCCACCAGGCCCCCACTCCTGTCCAACTCATGTCCCCCTGCACCCCACCCCCCTGCATCCAGGGGCACCCTCCACCAGGCCCCCACTCATGTATCCCTGCACCACCACCCCCCTGCATCCAGGGGCACCCTGCACCAGGCCCCCACTCATGTCCAACTCATGTCCCCCTGCACCCCCACCCCACAGCATCCAGGGGCACCCTCCACCAGGCCCCCACTCATGTCTCCCTGCACCCCCACCCCCCTGCATCCAGGGGCACCCTCCACCAGGCCCCCACTCATGTATCCTGCACCCCACCCCCCGCATCCAGGGGCACCCTCCACCAGGCCCCCACTCCTGTCTCCCTGCACCCCCACACCCCTGCATCCAGGGGCACCCTCCACCAGGCCCCCACTCATGTCCAACTCATGTCCCCCTGCACCCCCACCACACAGCATCCAGGGGCACCCTCCACCAAGCCCCACTCATGTCCAACTCATGTCCCCCTGCACCCCTACCCCCCTGCATCCAGGGGCACCCTCCACCAGGCCCCCACTCCTGTCTCCCTGCACCCCCACCCCCCTGCATCCAGGGGCACCCTCCACCAGGCCCCCACTCATGTATCCCTGCACCCCCACCCCCCAGCATCCAGGGGCACCCTCCACCAGGCCCCCACTCCTGTCTCCCTGCACCCCACCCCCCTGCATCCAGGGGCACCCTCCACCAGGCCCCCACTCATGTCCAACTCATGTCCCCCTGCACCCCCACCCCCTGCATCCAGGGGCACCCTCCACTAGGCCCCCACTCATGTTTCCCTGCACCCCCACCCCCCAGCATCCAGGGACACCCTCCACCATGCCCCCACTCCTGTCTCCCTGCACCCCACCCCCCTGCATCCAGGGGCACCCTCCACCAGGCCCCACTCCTGTCCAACTCATGTCCCCCTGCACCCCCACCCCACAGCATCCAGGGGCACCCTCCACCAGGCCCCACTCATGTCCTACTCCTGTCCCCCTGCACCCCCACCCCCCTGCATCCAGGGGCACCCTCCACCAGGCCCCCACTCCTGTCTCCCTGCACCCCCACCCCCCTGCATCCAGGGGCACCCTCCACCAAGCCCCCACTCCTGTCTCCCTGCACCCCCACCCCCCTGCATCCAGGGGCTCCCTCCACCAGGCCCCCACTCATGTCCAACTCATGTCCCCCTGCACCGCCACCCCCCTGCATCCAGGGGCACCCTCCACCAGGCCCCCACTCATGTCCAACTCATGTCCCCCTGCACCCCCACCCCACAGCATCCAGGGGCACCCTCCACCAGGCCTCACTCATGTCCAACTCATGTCCCCCTGCACCCCCACCCCCCTGCATCCAGGGGCACCCTCCACCAGGCCCCCACTCCTGTCTCCCTGCACCCCCACCCCCCTGCATCCAGGGGCACCCTCCACCAGGCCCCCACTCCTGTCCAACTCATGTATCCCTGCACCCCCACCCCCCAGCATCCAGGGGCACCCTCCACCAGGCGCCCACTCCTGTCTCCCTGCACCCCCACCCCCCCTGCATCCAGGGGCACCCTCCACCAGGCCCCCACTCATGTATCCCTGCACCCCCACCCCCCTGCATCCAGGGGCACCCTCCACCAGGCCCCACTCATGTCCAACTCATGTCTCCCTGCACCCCCACCCCACAGCATCCATGGGCACCCTCCACCAGGCCCCCACTCATGTCTCCCACCCCCTCCACCCCCCAGCAGTGCGATTTGCCTGGGTACGTGTATTTCAGGGGTGCGCGGGTAGTCTTACACGCGATTTCATCAGGGTATGTGTATTATGGGTCCGTGTGAACTTCCACACGCGACTGGGCCTGGGAGAGCATGTCACGTGTATTCCTGGGGTGGGCGGGAAGATTTACACGGTCGCCTACAACGCGCCCAAAAAAAAGGTCCAATCCGAAAACACGGTGCACGTCCCGCGCAGCATAAAAGAGTGCGCCCACAACAAACAAGCTCAGACGCAAGGATGAATATACCGTTCATAGCAGCAGTGGCCATGGGATACCGCAGGAGGAGGAGGACAGTCAGGGCCAGAATCTTCACACCCAGAACCAGCCTATTTGGTATGCCTGATGACCAGGTTTATGGGAGGTACAGGTTTCCACCACACATAATACTCAACCTGGTCAGTGAGTGGGAGGATGACCTCACATCACCCACCCTGTGCTCCCAAGCACTCAGCCCCCTGGAGAAGGTCCTCAATGTACTGCACTTCTTGGCTACCGGATCATTTCAGCAGACAAGTGCCATAGTGGGGGGGTGTCACAGGCCACGCAGTCACGGTGCCTACACCAGGTGTTGGCCATCATCACTGCACGCCCATCAGTCCGCGGGCACATATACCTGCCCAGAACACCTGCAGAAAGGCAGGCTGTCAGCCAGGATTTCTACAGGGTGGCCCAATTCCCCAAAGTGCTAGGTGCCATTGATTGCACCCATGTGGCTCTACATCCCCCCAGGGCATCTGAGCACATCTATAGAAACCGAAAGCACTGGCATTCCATCAACGTCCAGGTAGTATGTGATGCCAAGGGAATCATCACCTCAGTATATGCCAACTATCCAGGGTCCACCCACGACAGCTTCATTTACAGGATGTCAACCCTAAACCGGGACATGGAAGCTGGGCGGCATGGCGATGCATGGCTGCTTGGTGAGTATAAATCCCACAGCACACGCATGCATGACAGATACAGAGTAATGTCACTACCCCACTAATGATCCCCATCACCACCTCCCCAGGGGACAGTGTCTACCCTCTGAGCACCCACATGATGATGCCAATTCAGAACCCCATCACGCCTCCCGAGGTAAGATACAACACAGCTCATATTGCAACCCGGGGCATAGTGGAGCGCACATTCGGAGTGCTCAAGTCACGCTTTCGCTCCCTTGACCGTTCTGGTGGGCAGCTGTTATACGCTCCCCCAGTAGTGTGCAGGATCATAGTGGCAGCATGTGTCCTGCACAATGTTGCAACACGCCGGAGCCTGGCTGTGGACATGGTGGTGCCCCCACATCCCCAACCACATGCACGCCCGCTGCGCATGGGAGGGGAAAGGGCACGGGGTGAGGCAGCCCGTATGCAGCTGGTGGCTAATTACTTCACATAGAAATCACACCCCGGTGGAGTGCACACAGCCCTGGCACATACCATCTGACAATCAATGATGACTAAATCTGACAATTCTGATGAATTAAGGGACAGACAACTGTCAGAACCATAGCAGCCTGAGATTTTTCACCTGGAAGTGTCACAATGTGTGCATCCCTACCTACACAAACACCACCAATGCAGTGTCATCAAAAGACACACTTCTATGCTGCAAAAATGAATACCCACTTGCAAAATACAACATGAGAACAGTGCCATGTCACCCAATCCCTCCCCGGCACCGCCACACAACACACCATGGCATGTCATGCTATGTGAGAGCAAAAAAATGAATCCCCACAACATGACACAAGTGTCACCAACTACAGTGTCCCTAATGGAAACTGGCCACACATGAAATGCTCACAGTAATGAAGGACCAACAACACACATTACCAAATATTTACCAATAATACTAATCACCTACACAACCTCCAACCGACCATAAACATGACAGTAAAGACTTTAAAAATTGGTAGCCTCACTACCTGATAATGCCAGCCCTTGGAACACTTCCAACTGTACAGTGTTAGCGCCACGCAAAAGTTTAGGTGCACTGCTTACAACATGGACTCCATTTCCAAAGTAGACCGCCTTGTGAAGACATGAGAAATGTACCTGCAAATTAGGAGGATGAGATGGATGCAGAGGCACATTTCAATACACCATGCAGTGTACAATACAACAACAATATGCACTAGGAATGTATACACAGTATTGACTACAGACTGCCCACACATCAAATGGGAGTCCAATGTCACTGTGTAAGTCAATGTCGCTTGGGCACACCCTTTGCAAGCCCATGGAAACGGGAAGCAGGAGGGGTGTGTGTCACACAAACCCAAGCATCTGACCCAAATTCAGGACAAGCCTGCATGTGCCCAGCCACAATACAGCGTATGCCCAAGGGAGCCACACAAGGCAACACACTGTCCAAAAAATCAAAAATCAAAAATCAAAAATCAAAAATGGCCATTAATGGGCCAGGGGGTGTGGGGGAGGCCACCCAGGAGGTCCGAGGACAGGGTGCACACCAAAACCCACCTGTGTGGATCTTGCAGAAAAAAAACACCTCCATGGGCTCATGGCCTGCACGGCTACCCTATTGTGGGAGAATCGCTGCTGTCGCTCTCCTCACCCTCTGCAGCTGCATCAGGAGGTGGTTGCTCTATGGGAGGCAGCCCACGCAAAGCCCTAGTCTGGTCCTCCACGGCAGCAAGCATGCGGGTGTGGAAGGTCTGGTTCTGGAGGATAATTGTGCGGAGGTCCCCATGCAACAACTCACGGGATGCCCGGACCTCCTCCCTAGTTGCCTGCATCTCAGCTGAGAGCGTACGTGTGAGCCGCTCCAGCTGCTGTTCTGTCCTCGTGTTAGCTGAAGCCTCAAGCTCAACCAGAGTTACCCTGAGCTGACGGAGTTCCACCCTCAGGGCTTCCCTGTGGCCCTGGGACTCAATAGAAATGGCTTCCCGCAGAGTTTCCAGTGCCACCCGCCTGTCCCTGTTGGACGCCAACATGTCCTCCCTGTGTGGCTGGCAAATGGAGTCTGTTGCCTGCTGTAGTTGTTCAATCAGCCTTTCTTGGGGGACAATGGAAGTGGCCACCCTATCCATGGCCTGAGCCATCATCTCAGTTGATGCTGCCTGTTGGTTTGCCATACCGTATATGGATTGCTCCCATGCGGTATTGCCAGGTGGCATACGGCCACCGCGTCGGCGGGCACCACACCTGTCTGGGGCAAGGCGAACTGCGCCTTGCTGTGCCGGCACTGCCTGAGGCTGCAGAACTGCATTCCCCCTCTGATCTGCTGGCCCAGAAACAGGATCAGATGTAGCAGAGTGTGACCCTACATCCTTAACCACCAAAGGTGGACCTACCAACACTCACATCCCCATTGAAGGTTCTACCCCTGGTGCAGGTGGGTTGGACAGTACAGAATCCCTCCCAGAAACACTTACCTGCAACGGCACATAGGTCTCATCATCCGAATCGACACCTGAATAGAGCTCGGGGGAGGTGCACCCAGAGACACCCCTTGAGATGATGGTCTGCAGCAAGTGTGGGTTCTCACCCACCACCACACCACGTCCCTCACTGGTGCCCGGTCGGGCCTGAGATCCCTCCTGGGTCTGCACCATCTCCACAACCCCAGCACTATCAAGTGCGTCATCCCCTGCAAAGACATAAAAGAAAAGAAATGGGAACAGGCATTAGCACCATGGCACACAATTAGGGCTGAGAAGCAACAGAAACAGTACTTCATTGACACATGTCCCACATGACTATAACCCTCCCATGCATGCACTGTCACTGCGTATGAAGGGGAGGCAAATGCCACATATTGATGACACCAAGATGGAAGACCAACACATTTGCTGCATGCTGGCTAGCAGTGCCATCACACATTGGCCTGTGATTGGCATGTCCAATACACATACATGACACATGCCATCACACAGATGGCATGTACCCTAGCCATGTCACACATGTGACAATAGGACTGAGAAATGCCTAGTGAAAGTGGTGGAATGCAGACAATCAGCCTGAATGAACACAGAATAATATGCAACTATGTTGTGGCAAGATGACACTTCAAGGGTAACTGGTGTGAGGTTGGGCTGAATGTCTACTGTTGCCAGAAGGGATACTGCAACACCCAAATCTTGGTGCGCAGAATGTATTGGATGAAGCACCTGAGTGACCCAAACCACTCAGGCACACACCCCCTCACCTGGCACTCAATCAGAAGCACTCACACACACACCATGCACATGGATGACACACACATGCATGTGCACTCACCGGACAATGCCACGTAATCTGGCAGGTCTCCCACGCCTTGGATCTGTTCCTCCGTGACGTAGGTCCCAGCAACATACTCATGTGGAGTGAGTTCTATGTCCTCTACTGGAGACCCACCCCCAGTCACTAGAGTTGCGGCATGACTTGAGGCCAGCTTTTTCTTTGCCCTGCACTTCAGGTCATTCCAGCGCTTGTAGCAACCATTAGGTGTGCGCCTCACGAATCCTAGGGCACTTATGAGGTCCGCAATGGTCTGCCAGTGTGCCTGATGTTGTGCAGGTGTGGCCTTGCATCCTGCAGTAATCACCATTTCGCTGTCATGTGCGGACACATACTCCACAAGTGCATCAAGTTCGGCCTGATTGAAGCTGGGCTTCCTTGGTGGGCCGGACTGTGTAGCCGTGTCTGGGGCATCAGCCCGTACTGGACGAGCACTCTTCCTCTTCCGCTTGGAAGGTGGTGGTGATACTGAGTGTCCTACGCCTCTCTGGACACTAGGGTCAGTGTGGGAATGAACAATCACCATGGGACTTGGTGCAGGCATAAGCTGAAGTGTGATGTAGTCAGGGGGAACGTCAGCAGGATGGACTAGGACTGACACTGTCCTGACTGGGAGACTCAGAGCTGGGGTGGATGGAGCCGCAGCTGCCCCTGCAGCCTCCCCACCCTGCCTACTCGGGGCAGCAGATGACATAGCTGCCCCTGATCCACGTGGGCTGGTGACACCAACGTGCACCGCCACATGTGGCCTAGACCTGCTGACCTGGAAGTCAGCCATGGAGTCACCTTTTGCCAGGTCTGGTGCCACAATGGGCTGGTCCAACAAGGGCTGAGCAGGGATGGTGTCAGCCACGTTACCCTCAACCGGGGGGGGGGCATGGGTGTCCCTGACTGGTCACCCACACATGGGGGGCTAGGGGCACCCTGCAAGTCCTGGCCATGTCCCCTACCGTATCCAAATATATAAAGAGAGACAAAGCTATAGTGTAGATGCCAGAAATACAGAACAACAAGGATAGGTGTGCTCTGACAAGGGGACCAGTCACAGTTAAAAAATAAGTATAAAGTTTTAATAGTAAATTACAAAGGTAAAAACAACAAATTAAATATTGTGGTCCACAGTACAAAACTTGAGATATACGATCAAAGACAAACTAGAACAGGGGTTATGTGACAAGCTGGATAACTAGTTAAAAACACTGTATCAACATAAACACAAATGGGTACATATAAGACAAATAGTGTAGTACCCTACTTCAATTAGGATCAATGTGTCAAAATTGTGTAACTCTGGTTATCATACAGAGTGATATCTCGACATGTTTCTGTTCCTTAAGGTAAGTATTGAACATTCATCAGGAGGTACAGTTGTGACAACGTAACAAAGTTACAATTGGAGGGCAACATTTAACAGTCAAAATTTCATAGCATCTGTGAAGTAAAAAAACAAAAAAGCAGAGAGTCAGCTCATAAGTAGCAAATTACATCAGAAAGTTTCAAAATTCATGAACAGTGGCATCACAAAAAAGAGGGGACAAGTACCGCAATTGATGCCTGTGGGTGCTCTCTACTAAAAGATAGTAGGAGGTAGAAGACCACTGGGTCAATCCTACAAAAGATAAAAGTACCTATTTAAGCGCCATAGGTAGCTTAAAAGAAGCCGAAGATGTACCAACAACATAGCAAGTGGAGAAACAGACATGCAGACGAAGTACTCTGCACGGTAGGAGTCAAAAAGACACTATCTAACTGTGGAACTTGAGGTGGCCTGTGAGGGTGAGGCAGCAAACGTGCTGGTGACCCCAGAAGAACTACAATAGGGACAGCGTGCAGCGAGAAACCTCTCAAGGGTAACATCAGCCCAGATGGCAGATGGAGGGGAAGGCATGGGATAGCAGAATGGTGGGAGGCCCGTGTCTAACTGTGGGGGAGAGAGTGAAAGTGTGTGTATAGCAGTCACTAAACATCACCCCAACCAAAATGCCAACCTCACCCAGCGACGAGTCGCCGTGGGATGCACTCAACACATTCATACCTGCGGTCTGCCCTGCCTCGGAAGGTCCAGAGGTATAGCTGGCACGGCGGATCAAATTGATGGGTAACTTTCGTATAGCACTACAAGGAGAAATAGAGTAGGCCGGTCAAATAGTACCTGGCCATTCATCAATATTCAGAAAGTACCGTGATCGCGTGTGTTTAGAAAAGCTGCTTACCCAGTGCTGAAAGAGTCCGCAGGGGGACGAGTGCTCCGTATAAGTCGGGACTGACAACGCGAGTGAATCCCAAGGCAGTGCTGAGTAATTCCGCAGGGGGAAGAGTGCTCTGTGTGAATCGAGACTAACTCTGCGAATGAATCAGAAGGCACTTCGCGGCCGATGCAGCACAGGTAGTCATGGTAACTAGGAAGTCCTATTACTATGTTTGGTAAACATAGGGCGAGTGCAAGTGTAAAACACGGCGGCCATCGTAGAATAACGGGTGATTGCCTGGAACACAGATATCCAATGTGACACTGTGGCGACAGGGGGAGAGTCAACAACAGATAGGCCACCCTGTCCGCACTCATAATAAAGAGGAGCCCAAAGTAGTGCAAAGAGAGGCCGGAGGACTACAGAATAGAAAGTACACAGAGGTACTGAAATAACCTAAACAACCGGGAAGTGGGAGACACCTGTGAGCAGCGTGGAACCGGTCACAGAGAAGGAGAGAGACAGCGACATGGGAGTGGCTAGATATTGTGCCACTCAATAGATCCACCACGGCCACCTCTTGTGGCTCGCCCACCTTTGCCACCCTTACCGCGTGCTCGCCTCCCAACCATGGCACTGATGCTGTTGTGCGTATGGGAGTTGCAGTAAACTATTGTCCTGGGCAATTGGGGGTCAAAGGGGTAGGGTACTAGATGGAATTCATACCCTAGTGCTCTAGCAAGGCTTTATGTGACCCTGGGGGAAGATGACGGGTCACGCAACGCACAGGCACCCCGAAAAAGGGAGATAATGTGCACGCAACCCCTCCTAGACCACGTGCGTGGAAAAATAAACCTGTACTACGCTGTGGCACCCAGAAACACAAAAATGAACGTATGCGTGTCACACGCAGCCTAGACTGACCTCTGAAGGGGTAGGCAACACACGGGGCAACCACAGATGTCAAATACGTGCGCGACTCACCGTCTGCCAGGAAATATCGCGTGAAAAATACACGCGTGTGCGCATTGGCAACACCCCCGCCAAAAGAAGAATTGTACGCTGTCTGAGGAGACAGGACAACAGGAGAAGTGAACGCTGTTTGAGGAAACAGGCCCAGGAAAAAGACAAGAAGAGAAAAAGCTGTCAGAGGTAACAGGGAGTAAGAACTTGGAACGCCGTGAAGTAAATCGCGTGTGAACCGACAAGAAGTACAGATTTCACCCACTCGCTCTCCACGAAAAGCACGTACAAGGAAATGGCGTTCTACACGTACCTTTTAAACATGCCCACACGTACAGCGTCACTTCCGCGTGTATGCTCTAAGGCCCCATCCTCCAATTACACGAGCTGACACTCTGACGTGCAGTCATTGGATGTGTAACATGCACCCGTGTACACAGAAACGCCCGCGCACGCACATCACAGACGCGCATACGCGCTGGTGGCCTTTGGGCCAATGAATTCGCGTATGTGTGCTGATGCGCTTACGCGCTAAGGCCCTTTCCTCGAATTACACACAGACGTGCTGGATTTTCACGTGCCAAATCACTCCGTATCAAGCTGGCCACGCGTAAGCACACGGAAGACCACGCTCCTGCCCAGAAGGCTGAATTACTGCCCCCCAGAGCCCCGAGCACGCTCCCACCTGCCATCTGCAGCTGCCTGATTGCCTGCTGCCCACGTGCCCTGCCATTTGCTGCCTGCACATCAGCCAGGGGTGCTGTTGCTGTGACCACCCCTGCTGGAACCGAAGACTCCCGACTGGGATTCTATCGCTCCACAGACCAGCCCCAGGACCCAGTTGCCCACCCACTCCTGCCTCTGGGGTTGTCATGTCGGGCACTGCAACATCTGGCACCACTGACAACCCCCGGCCAGAGAGGCAGAGGGGCACCAGCTTCACTGCCACCAAAGTTGGTGTCCTGGTGGAGCAAGTCATGGGGCAGTATGATGCCCTCTTCCGAAGTTTGCGCACCGACAAGTAAGGACGGACTCGGATCTGGACGGACATCATGACTGCCATCAACGCAGAGGGGGTGGCAGTCCGACTATTCCATCATGTCAAGAAGCGCTGGGAGGACTTCAGGTCCAGGACCCTCAACAAGGCCCGGCGCCTCTTGAAGGACGATCAGATGAGGGTCCTGGAACGCATATCCCCAGCGCTCCACGTCCAGGTCCTTGAGAGGCAGACCCATCTGGAGTCGAGCGGTAAGTGTACATGCATCATGATTGTGAGCTGTGCGTGTGGTGATGTGCCAGTAGTGTGCATGTTGCACATGTGTTTTTATGGGGCCAAGTATGGGGGGGGTGTACAGGGCCGTGAGGCTAATACATGCGAGGGCTGTCATGTATGAGACATGGATGGTGCTTGTGTGTGTAGGCTTGCATGCCAAATGCAGTTGTGTGGGCACACATGTTTGGATGAATGTGTATGTAAGTAGGCATGTTCGTGATGTCACCCATGGATGTTGTTTTCAGCTGCATGTATCAGCACTGTGTACATGTGCATGTGTGTGTATTTGACAAGGGTGCAACAGTGATGCAACATGGATGCATGTGACAGCGGGATGTGGAAGCCTGATTGGCAGATGTGACATGGATGCCAATCTGAACACTGCGACAGTTGGCAGAGGTGTACACACGCATGCAAGTGTGGTGGTGTGTGTGCATGTGTAGTGCACTCCCTGTGTTGCATGTGATGTCTGGCTCACCTTTGCCTGCTCATGCTGTTGTATGTGTATGGATGGTGCTGGCTGTTGCGATATGGCTGTGGTATGGCTCATGTGTGCGAGTTGAAATTACATGTGTTGGCGATTGTGATGCCATGTCTGAGGTTTGCCAATGCCACTCATGTACAACTGTCATGTGTGTATGTGTCCATTGTACAGTGCCCTGATGCCTGTGTTTTATTTCTCCCTGTCTGCAGCATCAACTGATGAAGAGGGCGGAGAAGGTGCTGTGGAGCACAGCGGTGGGGATCGCACCGCCAGCCGGAGACGCAAGGCCCGGCTCCCCTCCCAGGTTGTGATCTCGTTGGGGAGTGAGGAGTCCGGTGCCGCGTCCCAGGCCGCAGCTGCCGGGGGGAGGTCCAAGAGGCGGAGGTCGGAGTTGGACTCCTCGGCAGCAGAAGGGGCAGCTGGGACTCCACAGGGCCCAACGGGGGAAGATGGCACGGAGTCATCCAGGTTGGTGGGGGGTTTGGTGGAGGAGGAGGCCGTGCAAGCGACAGAGACGGGGCCTGGAGGTGGGGATTCCACTGGTGCTAGTGGTGCAGGACCAGGGACAGGAGGCAGCACAGGCCGCCACAGAGGTGCCTGTGTGCAATCCTGTCCCTGATCCTGTCACTGCATCATCTTGCACCAGCAGGGATGCCTACGTCTAGACCCGTTTTCAGGCAAGGGATGAGCTCACAACAACTGGCCTTCCTCTGCCTGCGGACGTGGCTATCCAGGTACGGGTTGAGCCTGTCCTGACTGGTGTGGCGTTGCGTCAACGGGCCAAGCGAGGTGACCTGCAGTCTTTTCATGAGGAGACCGCACGTCATCTCGAATGGCTTGTTGACCGCGTCGGCCTACTGGGACAGGTCACCCAGGCTGGATTCCTCCGTTTGCTGCAGCTTGCTCTGACCCCCTCCTCAACTGAACACCCTATGCGCCAGTCGTCCTCCGTGCCATCTTCCCACCCATTTGTCACCTGGGTGCCCTGTGGAGCTGCCTCTGACGGTGCAGCCAGGCTGGTGGAGGAGGCATCCCTGCCACAGTCGGGAGTCGGACGTCCAGCAGGGGTGGCCACATCAACGACTGCAACCCAGCCGGTGGAGGATGTGCAGGCAGCAGGAGCCAGGGCACGGGCACAGGCACAGCAGCAGCAGCAACGAGGTGGGAGCCATGATGGCTCGGGGCCTTCGACATCGGAGGGGCAGGCATCGGCCGGAGGGCAGGAGGACCCAGGACAGAGAGTGTCTTCCGTGTGGCAGCGGTTGGGCCACGCCATAGATGTGGAGCGGCAGCGGGCGGAAGAGGCACGGCTCATGATGGTCAGGGCGGAGAACTCCATGCGGAGGGCCCTGAGGCGGGCTGAGTGCCTCGAGGCAATCCGCAGGGAGTTGGAGGTGAACATGTCGTAGGCCCTGCGGACCCTCGGGGCCATGGAGGAGGACCGCCTCCGGGACATTGAGCAGGAGTTCAATGATGCCCTGGCCCGGAACATCCCGAAGTGAGCTGTCGAACTGGCCCGCTTCCCTTGTAAATAGTTCTGTAGTTAGTGTTAGGTTTCCTTTGCTTTTTTATATTTTTTGGACCTTTTGGACAATGGACCACATTTTTGTATATAGTTTTTTTTATTAGGTAGTGTTATTAGATAGGTTTCATTTCTTCTGTTGGGATCATTGACCCTGGATTGTTTATCTGTATATAGTTGATGTTGGATTTTTTATTTTTTTATTTTGATTTTACCCATGGAGCAATGGTTTTTGGTTTTAATTTTCCATTGGATTTACTTTTGTGAACTGTGACTTTGGACACCTTTCCTTTGGATTATGATTTGTGGTTTTACATTATTTTACGGACATGCTGCTTTTTGTTTTTAATTCCCATTTTCGTTTGTTTATTTTTGATTCCATTTATGTTGCTTTTAATACATATTTTTTCATCATACTTCAATGTGTAGTATCATCTCATTGGTTTCATGCATGTCATGATATGGGTTTTGACATTCATTGACACCCATTGTGTGTATGTGAGGGGCATGTCTTCATTTACATACTTGCCATTGGGGTTGTATCATGTAATTGGCATTTCTAAGTGGGTGGATGCAATACTTGGGTGGGTGTTTGGCATGTGGAGGCTGCCCATAAGGGCCAGGGATCTAGATTGTGATGACGTGTTGGCTGGGGGACATGTGTGGGGGCCTGCTGGCAGGTGCCCCTGACTGGTGGGGGGTGGGGGTGCTGGGAGACATGAGTGGGGCTTGGTGGAGGGTGCCCCTGGATGCTGGGGGGTGGGGGTGCAGGGGGACATGAGTTGGACATGAGTGGGAGCCTGGTGGAGGGTGCCCCACAGTGCTGGGGGGTGGGGGTGCAGGGGGACATGAGTTGGACATGAGTGGGGCCTGGTGGAGGGTGCCCCTGTATGCAGGGGGTAGGGGGTGCAGGGGGACATGAGTTGGACATGAGTGGGGGCCTGCTGGCAGGTGCCCCTGACTGGTGGGGGGTGGGGGTGCTGGGAGACATGAGTTGGACATGAGTGGGGGCCTGCCGACAGGTGCCTCTGACTGGTGGGGGGTGGTGGTGCTGGGAGACATGAGTTGGACATGAGTGGGGGCCTGCTGGCTAGTGCCCCTGACTGGTGGGGGCTGGGGGTGCTGGGAGACATGAGTTGGACATGAGTGGGGGCCTGCCGACAGGTGCCCCTGACTGGTGGGGGGTGGGGGTGCTGGGAGACATGAGTTGGACATGAGTTGGGGCCTGCCGGCAGGTGCCCCTGACTGGTGGGGGGTGGGGGTGCTGGGAGACATGAGTTGGACATGAGTGGGGGTCTGCTGGCAGGTGCCCCTGACTGGTGGGGGGGTGGGGGTGCTGGGAGACATGAGTTGGACATGAGTGGGGCCTGGTGGAGGGTGCCCCTGGATGCAGGGGGGTGGGGGTGCAGGGGGACATGAGTTGGACATGAGTGGGGGCCTGGTGGAGGGTGCCCCACAGTGCTGGGGGGTGGGGGTGCAGGGGGACATGAGTTGGACATGAGTGGGGCCTGGTGGAGGATGCCCCTGGATGCAGGGGGGGTGGGGGTGCAGGGGGACATGAGTTGGACATGAGTGGGGCCTGGTGGAGGGTGCCCCTGGATGCAGAGGGTGGGGGTGCAGGGGGACATGAGTTGGACATGAGTGAGGGCCTGGTGGAGGGTGCCCCACAGTGCTGGGGGGTGGGGGTGCAGGGGGACATGAGTTGGACATGAGTGGGGCCTGGTGGAGGATGCCCCTGGATGCAGGGGGGTGGGGGTGCAGGGGGACATGAGTTGGACATGAGTGGGGCCTGGTGGACGGTGCCCCTGGTTGCACGGGGGTGGCGGTTTGGGGGGACATGAGTTGGACATGAGTGGGGGCCTGCTGGCAGGTGCCCCTGACTGGTGGGGGGTGGGGGTGCTGGGAGACATGAGTTGGACATGAGTGGGGGCCTGCTGGCAGGTGCCCCTGACTGGTGGGGGGTGGGGGTGCTGGGAGACATGAGTTGGACATGAGTGGGGGCCTGCTGGCAGGTGCCCCTGACTGGTGGGGGGTGGGGGTGCTGGGAGACATGAGTTAGACATGAGTGGGGGCCTGCTGGCAGGTGCCCCTGACTGGTGGTGGGTGGGGGTGCTGGAAGACATGAGTTGGACATGAGTGGGGGCCTGGTGGAGGGTGCCCCACAGTGCTGGGGGGTGGGGGTGCAGGGGGACATGAGTTGGACATGAGTGGGGCCTGGTGGAGGATGCCCTGGATGCAGGGGGTTGGGGGTGCAGGGGGACATGAGTTGGACATGAGTGGGGCCTGGTGGAGGGTGCCCCTGGATGCAGGGGGGTGGTGGTGCAGGGGGACATGAGTTGGACATGAGTGGGGGCCTGGTGGAGGGTGCCCACAGTGCTGGGGGTTGGGGGTGCAGGTGGACATGAGTGGGGCCTGGTGGAAGATGCCCCTGGATGCAGGGGGGTGGGGGTGCAGGGGGACATGAGTTGGACATGAGTGGGGCCTGGTGGAGGGTGCCCCTGGATGCAGGGGGGTGGGGATGCAGGGGGACATGAGTTGGACATGAGTGGGGGCCTGGTGGAGGGTGCCCCACAGTGCTGGGGGGTGGGGGTGCAGGGGGACATGAGTTGGACATGAGTGGGGCCTGGTGGAGGATGCCCCTGGATGCGTGGGGGTGCAGGGGGACATGAGTTGGACATGAGTGGGGCCTGGTGGAGGGTGCCCCTGGATGCAGGGGGGTCGGGGTGCAGGGGGACATGAGTTGGACATGAGTGGGGGCCTGGTGGAGGGTGCCCCACAGTGCTGGGGGATGGGGGTGCAGGTGGACATGAGTTGGACATGAGTGGGGCCTGGTGGAGGGTGCCCCTGGATGCAGGGGGTGGGGGTGCAGGGGGACATGAGTTGGACATGAGTGGGGGCCTGGTGGAGGGTGCCCCACAGTGCTGGGGGGTGGGGGTGCAGGGGGACATGAGTTGGACATGAGTGGGGCCTGATGGAGGGTGCCCCTGGATGCAGGGGGGTGAGGTTGCAGGGGGACATGAGTGGGGGCCTCGTGGAGGGTGCCCCACAGTGCTGGGGGGTGGGGATGCAGGGGGACATGAGTTGGACATGAGTGGGGCCTGGTGGAGGGTGCCCCTGGATGCAGGGGGCGGGGGGTGCACGGGGACATGAGTTGGACCTGAGTGGGGGCCTGGTGGAGGGTACCCCACAGTGCTGGGGGGTGGGGGTGCAGGGGGACATGAGTTGGACATGAGTGGGGGCGTGGTGGAGGGTGCCCCACAGTGCTGGGGGGTGGGGGTGCTGGGAGACATGCGTTGGTGGGCAGTGGTGCAAGGTGACATGTGGGTTGGCTGGGGGGCATGGCCATGGTGGATGGGCTGCCTGCTGGACATGTGCAGGGTAGTCCCCTGTTGTGTGGGCCGCCTGCAGGGGCCGTGTAGGGTGTAGAGTGAACAGCTGAGAGGACCCACACGGCCGATTCACGTGTAGGACTCCCCGGCACCCCCGGAATACACATAGGCTGCTGGATTCGCGTGTGGAATTTCCCGCGCACCTTGGAATACACGTACCCCGCTGAAATCGCATGTGAAACTTCACACAACCAGAAATACACGCACCACGGACAATCGCGTGCGGAACTTCCCGCGCACCTTGGAATACACATACCCTGCTGAAATCGCGTGTGAAACTTCACACACAAGCAGAAATACACGCACCACGGACAATCGCGTGTGGAATTTCCCGCGCACCTTGGAATACACGTACCCTGCTGAAATTGCGTGTGGAACTTCCCGCGCACCCCGAAATACACGTACACAGGGCAATCGCGTGTGGAACTTCCCGCGCACCCCGAAATACACGTACCCAGGGCAATCGCGTGTGGAACTTCCCATGCACCCCGAAATACACATACCCAGGGCAATCGCGTGTGGAACTTCCCACGCACCCTGAAATACACGTACCCAGTGCAATCACGTGTGGAACTTCCCGCGCACCCCGAAATACACGTACCCAGGGCAATCGCGTGTGGAACTTCCCAAGCAACCCCGAAATACACGTACCCAGGGCAATCGCGTGTGGAACTTCCCGCGAACCCCGTAATACATGTACCCTGCTGATATCGGGTGTGGAAGTTCACGCGGACCCATAATACACATACCCTGATGAATTTGCGTGTCAGACTACACGCGCACCCCTGAAATACACATACCCATGCGAATCGCACTGCTGGGGAGTGGGGAGGGAGACAGGAGTGGGGGCCTGATGGAGGGGGACCCTGGATGCTGGGGGGTGGGGGTGCAGGGAGACAGGAGTGGGGGCCTGGTGGAGGGTGCCCCTGGATGCTGGGGGGGTGGGGGTGCAGGGGGACATGAGTTGGACATGTGTGGGGGCCTGGTGGAGGGTGGCCCTGGATGCAGGGGGGTGAGGGTGCAGGGGGACATGAGTGGGGCCTGGTGGAGGGTGCCCTGCACTGCGGGGGGTGGGGGTGCTGGGAGACATGAGTGGGGGCCTGGTGGAGGGTGCACCACAGTGCTGGGGGGTGGGGGTGCAGGGGGACATGAGTTGGACATGTGTGGGGGCCTGCTGGCAGGTGCCCCACAGTGCTGGGGGGTGAGGGTGTTGGGAGACATGCATTGTTGGTCAGTGGTGCAAGGTGACATGTGGGTTGACTGGGGGGCATGCCCATGGTGGATGGGCTGCCTGCGGGACATGAGCAGGGGTGCAGAGTAGTCCCCTGTGGTGTGGGCTGCCTGCAGGGGCCGTGGAGGGTGTAGAGGGAACACCTGGGAGGACCCACACGGCCAATTCACATGTAGTACTCCCCGCACACCCCTGAAATACACGTGCCCTGATGGAATCGCGTGTGATACTTCCTGCGCACCCCGGAAATACACGTACCCTGCTGAATTTGCGTGTGATACTTCCCGCGCACCCCTGGAATACACATGCCCTGATGGATTCGCGTGTATTACTTCACGCGCACCCCTGATGTATACGTACCCAGGACAATCGCATGTGAAACTTCCCGCGAACCACTGAAATACACGTTCCCCGCTTGGCGTTTGCTGTTTGGCAGCCCTGTGAACTGGTCCAGGGTTAGCGCAGACATTTGCGATGAATTGGGAATTTTGATGGCTTTTCCTTGCGCAAGGGCGTTCTTGGGGGCGTAACTGGCGCTGCTGCAGGGTCGCTGCCCACTCTGCGCCACGGCTGGTTTTGGGGGCTAAAGTCCATGAATACGCTGTGCAATGAAATGGATTTTATCACACGCGGCTGGCGCAGTGTATCGCACAGGGACACTGTGCGCCAGCCGCTTGCGCCACTTTTGTGCGAAATTCTATGAATTACCCTGATAATGTGAGTGCTTGAAACTGTTAATTTTATCACAGGTGGCAGCTAACTCCGATCGGAGTAGTACCGGTCTCCAGTCTTGCTTCAAAGTATATGAGCAGCTGTGTTCCCCCATAGGAGTTCAATTTAAAAAAAAGGAAGCACCATCTGGAAGCATTAGTTGATTATATACATACAAGCATTTATTACAACCCAACGTGTGTTAGGAGTGCAGCAACCTGTAACTGAAAAATAAAAAGTTATGTCTCCTGTGTTTAGTAATGAGTATACAGTCTTTATCTCGAAAACGATATACCAAATCACTTATGTATCCAAACATATACCTTGAAAGCACTTATATCGGATATATTTATGGTAGGGTAAAGGTTTTATTTTTGGGGGAAACGGTCGGGATAGGTTTTCATGGGTCGGAAACAGGAGAAAAAAATTGAAATATTCAGGTTTTCAAGGAATATGTTTCGATATATAAGTGATTCGGTACATAATACCTCGGCATAAAGACATGAAACCAAAGTAATGTATCCCACTAAGGGTACAATAGCAACAATTGGGGAAATGATCTTAAACCATCCCCGAAAGCAGATTCCAATCATCTGCTTTTCAAGAAAAGCTTGACATCTGTTTTGTTGTTTTGTTTAGGCCAGTATTCAACAGTGCGTACACTTTGTCAGGCTCAGTGTGCTGGACAATGCTTCTATCAATAGGACCCACCATGGCGTTCTGAATCGCTTGCTGGTACCCCTTATATGTTTTCCACAATAAATGAACCATTTGCTTTCTTGTGTCTTTGTTTTACATTTTAAATGCCTTACAGATGACTGTAGCGGTGATATGGCTGTAGCGGTGATAGGGCCCTTCTTCCATTTTGGGAGGCCCAAGCCGAAGTGTTAAATCGGTGCAGGCCGTAAATAACCAAGTCCTATGTACCAGTCGGATTCTACATGGTTTGTGGAGCTGGCATGGGTGAATGTTATAAGCGGAGTAGAGATCCTAAGCTCTATTAACTGCTATCACGGGTGCACCGGGAGAGATGCTGGTCCGTATGGAGATGGGTATGGGATAGGTCAAAGGTTGGTGCAGCCATTCAATGAACTATACGTGGCTGCATTATGGTTAATGTAGTTGTGCTAGCAGGGGAAAGGCTGCAGCATGACTTGGAATCTGTATATAGTGTAAAGGTGATAGTAGATTAAAAGGTGAGTAGGTTGGTTGGGTAGTTAGTGAGGGACATGGGAAGTCTACTATTTGGAGTTCATAAGCGAGACTGAAGTAATAGCGTTCCATGTTTCCGCCAAGCTGAAAGCAGAGGTCCTGAAGTGTTGTCATTAGTGAGGATGGTGGGTTATTGTTGTTCTCTGTGCCATTTTATGATGATCCCTGGAAACTGCAGAACATGTTTCTTAAAAGAATAAAGTAAGTGCCAATGAGTGCACTAAATAAAGTGACATTGGGTGGATTGGGATAAACAGTAATAGGCGTGAGCAGGCTTTGATGCCTGTCCTGCTGTGGCTGAGGATGTGGACATCCATTGAATCTATTCTTTTACATTGTTTTGCCAAAAATGTAAAATTAGGGACTCGGCAGAAGGATGTATAACATACCTTGGATGTGCCATGTGAAGATGCCAATTTAGAGACTGAACTAGCTGCACCTGGTATTTTAGGAACATGCCTTCATATATGTATGTGTCATAAGCGCAGATATTTACATCAAATCAGATCAATATCAGAGTTTGATCTAGCAGCTCCAGGTGATCCGGCATGTTTTGGGGATCTGACAGACAGTGAAAGGCCAGAGGAGGAGGCTCCAAGGTCTACAATTATGTTTATTTTCTATTCGTTATTGTGTTTTTGCATACTGGAAGTTGCATCAAGTTGGCCAGGGCCCTAATATTGTCTAAACTTGATTATTGTAATGCACGTTACTTAGGTGCTAGCAAATTAATTGTTAACAAACTCCAAATCCTTCAGAACCTCGCACTTAGGCATTCCAAGAAGACAGCATATCTCAGCAGTCAGACGGAATAACAACTGGCTGTCCATCAAGGACAGAATACAACTCAAAACAGTGACCCTGGCTCATAAACGTCTTAACAACCTGGCCCCTCAATACGTAACGGAAATATGCACCACAAATATTTCCACACGACCTATGAGAACTGCAAACTCCTTCTGCCTAAGAGTCCCCAGATTCAAACTGAAAAGAGCTGACGGTAGTAGCTTTCCCGCTATGGCTGCCCAACAGTGGAACGCCCTACCCACAACCCTAAGAATGGACCAATCCTTCTACAACTTTAGGTAAAACACCAAACACTGGCACAGCTCCAAAGACTCAACACTTTCCTAACACTGTTAACCTTGGACCTTGCAAATAGAACCTGACTCTATCCTTTTAAATATCTGTATCTTCATCTTTATTATGAAACTTGTGCCTACTGATTTGTATGTATTGTAACCAAGCATGTGAACATTCCTGTAATGCGCCCAGATACCTCTGGGTTTGGAGCACTTTATAAATAAATAAAAAAACAAAAAAACAAATGCGTATGTCTAGTAGAACTATGAACCAATCAGTGGATAGCCTGCACAATTAATGATTGCCTTGCTGTTCACAGAACAGATCATTATTTCCCAAGAAGGAACTTATTTGAGATAAAATATTGTGTATTCTCGTAAAAAGAAACTATTTAAAAAGATGACATTCTTTAACTGTACTAATATAGTAAATTGGATGGGTATAAAATTGTACAATGTTCATTTTCAACGATTATTTCCAGCATAATATTGTAGTTATAACAAGAACCTTTTTTGTCTTTCTGGGCAAAGGACATTATCAAGACCTAGAATAATGTTTATTTTTATAATGATGTTTCCCTGTTAGAATCTTGGCATGTGTAAAGTGGACGTGCTGTGTGTGTATCTTGCACGTACAAGGCAGGTGCATCCCTGTTGCCCTTAGAGCAGTTGTGCACAGTATGTAGGTACAGAATGAAAGAGGTGGCATAACTGTGCATTGAGAATTTATATCTTGCGGAACCTTAAAGTGTTTGCAAAGTACCAATTTCTGTTAGTAGCTCCTTAAGAAATATGCCAACGAACTCAATCTAAGACTATGGCCCTCATTACGAGCATGGCGGTCCGGGAACTGCGGTACCAGTAAGCATACCGGTACTGTAGTTCCTGGACCGCTATACTACATGCTCTGTTCGCGGGTGCCGTTTCACCCACCAGGTTTTTCCTGGCGGGTGTAACGGCACCCGCGAGCAGAGCACGTCGGATGCACCGGCACAACTCTGAATGTGCCGGTGCATCCAACGTCCCCATCCCCATTCAGCCCTATGGGGGAGAATGGGGATAGGGACGCCCTTGATTCCGGCACACGCAAATGGGCAATTACCGGGTCCGCCGAGTTCGGCATGACCTGGTTCTTGCCAATTCGCGGGTGCCGGAAAAAATGCAACTCCGGCGGCAGCTGTGCCGTTTTTAACAGCACGGCTACTTCCAGAGTTGTAATGAGGCCCTATGAATGTAGTGCCTATAATGGTGAGCTCACGAAGCACTATGACCGCAGAACGTTTGATTTTTAGAGTCCTCAATCTTTTATTGGATGTTGCCATAAATCCAGATTACGGTTCCAGAAGGAGAATCAGACCCATAGCACACAGATTTTTTAATGCGGAAGTTATTTTCAGTTCAAACTATATAAAACCTTAAAACATGTGACCTTAGGTGCTTGAGATGTCACTCATTTACTGAGGATTCTTGTTGTAATTGGTCCTGGATGCATCTGAGCTGCCTTACCATTAGTGCCTGCCCGAGGTTCTTTTAAACTGCTAGGATGAATGTACATTGATAATGTGTCAGAACCGCACTTCTGACTCAGTTCAGGTGTCTAGAAATGTGCCTAGACCTGGGAGCTCTATCCCTCTGTCCGGAAATAATATGGACGCTTCTGAAGGGGAAATGGGCGATGCCTCAATTAGCCTTTTCTTCAGATAAATGCTTCTGAGATCTATTGCTGACATGGTAAAGAGAACTGCTGACATATGTGCTTGACTCTCAAACCGGCTACATGAACATTAGGACATACATAAATACAGGACTACAAGAAGCAAAGAACAAATAGAAACAGGAATCCCATGTCAGGCAAGCTCAGCAGAAAACAGCATGGGAGTTCTGCAGTTGCCAAACTATGGGCCTAATTCACAGAGCATTTTGCCATTAAGGGCGGGGGGGGGGGGTGCCATTATAAAACGCTTCTGTGAATTAGGCCCTATGGGTCTCGTTACAAATTTGGAGGACATTTGGTGGTATAACTGCAGAATTACCTCCAATCTCATTTACTGTTACTGCCACTTGGTCCTGTGGGTTTACCACGAGGTTACAAGTGGTTGTAGGGGGATGTTAATCCCCATTTTTGGAGTCCATAGAATTCCATGGGAATTTGGGTGGCATTACCGTGAGTGGTAATTCCTCTGCATTTATTCCACCAATTTGCTTAACCTAAAGTTGTGAATTTACCTCCAGCATGAAAATCCTCCAGTTCGAGGTCTAACTTGTGGTTCGGTGGTGCGGTATCACCCTCCTTAATTGCACCCTCACAGTATTATCACATATGACAGCAATAGCCAATACCCTCAGCCCATAGAACACACCATTTGGAGCAACACTACTCACGAGGGCACTTTGCATATATTTTTATTAGGACGCAAAGAGTGTTCATGTCAGGCTCTTTGCATGTCTTTCCTAGGAGGTTGTGCTTTGTCACCATTTGAGTATTACCCATTCTAAAGCCTCGATCTAAAACACTGACCACGTTGGCTTTTGATGATATAGCAATTATGATCGTATCACCGTTTTGAAAGTATACGTGTCGGTTTTTAAATCATGGTTCACATTGACCCAGGACACCACAGTGCATCACATGACCAATCAATCCCCATTGTGACATCATAACCTGCTTGCCACTGGGTTGATAAGCGCTAGACATGCAAGTCGCACCTGCGCTCAAGAAACGTCTGAGCTCTCCAGGTCTTGTGGGTTACAGAATAGAATAATTTTGAATTCACTACAAAGGTCTGTCCATTAGAAGGAGATTAAATAGCATTTGAGGTTAAAGGTTCCAGGCAAGGTGCAACATTCAGAAACTGAATGTACAAGAGGTTGACCAGTATGTTGATTGTAGCCAACGTCTTCAGTCATAAAGGGCGTGTAACTCATGGCACCTGAGCCGCCAAACAATCATCAGTCTTGTTGCCCTGCCGCCAAGTATGAAACCTGCAAATATACATGCAGAGTTATAGGGCAGACCATAGAAAGGGAAAAGTTCCAAGTAACCTGGTGTTGCAAAGCCTTCATCATCTCCCAAAGAATCGCGCTGCTTATTTCCCACGGTGTGTGGTGCTCATTTATCGACCTCGGAAGGATGAAAGTCTGAGTTTGGCCCCGCCGGGATCCGAACCTGAGTCAGCAGGCTCTGCACAGATGTCAAAGCAGGCGCTCTACTTGCTGTGCTATCGGACTGGCTAAATTGTAAATCCAGACATTCATAATTCCTGTCAGCAGTGGCATAAGCAAGGTCTCCACTCTGCACCAAACAGAAGAACAAGCATTGACAAAGCCAATTGCATTGTCTGACACCTGGGCATTGAAGAGTCACTTGTCAGGCCGTGCCGTTGTATGCTTAGGAGCTTCCATCATTTTTCAGCTATTTCCGCCATGCATCAGGAGTAGCATTATCTGTTATGTGTTGGTGTGATATGTTCTGGTACGTATATCATTTGGTAGGTATTGCTGCCATATCACAGGCAGTGCATCATTTGGAAAAATAATAAGTGCCAGTGCCCAAATATATTCAAGCACATCTATGACACTGAGGGTGGGCACCACTGCTACCACCACCCATAGCTGCTCCCCACAGTGGCAACATATTTGGGGTTACACTATGTTACAGGGCGGTATCCTGCCTCTTTAAATGAAGTAGTGGTCCCTGCGACCAAACCACGTGGGAAGGGACATGTGGGCGACTGTGGGAGGAGTGGGGAGAGGGACGCCAGTTCCGGGGCAGTTGTTGCATGGAACGGTTTCACTAAATAAAGTCCAAGTTTACCTTCACGCCTCTTCCGCCGCCATGTGGTGATCTTTCCAGGCCTAGTCCCTACTCCCAGGGGGACAACACACTACAGTTTGCACCTGCTCATTGTGGTTCATGGATGCACTGAATATCACCACTTCATAATTAAAGTGAGTCTAAGATAATAAGTTCCCAGGCTCAAAAAAAAGTGCCAGTACTGAGCCCTGGCAAACACACCCCCAAATTAATCACTGAACAGGTATGCCCTGAAATGCCTAGGTGCTTCCACCATCTCCAGGTTTAGTTATCAACGTTCAGGTTTTCATGTTATTGGTAGTAATTACCTTCACAACTCCGGGCACTCACATCCTTTCCAATGATATTCCCAGTTAGCAGAGAGCAATTTTCAGCGGTTGTGACTAATACAAATGTTTCCATCTCATTTGTGTCTATAGTAAATCTTCGAAACTTAGAGCCAAAATTCCAAAATATGGTTCCCTTCCCTACAATACATAGAGATTGAATTTGTTTCTCTATGATCAGGACCAACACGGCTGAAACATGTCTGGGGGTTCTTGTATTCCTGTGAAGAAGGGACGTGGACTAGCACGTGGTAGTGGTGGTAGGACCAAAACTAATGTGCATATGAGACTAATGTTGTGAGGAAAGATAGCCCAGGGACAATGCGTTTGTCTTGCAAGCAAGAAAGTGCAGCCCCACAGAGATTTGAATCCCGATCCTGTGCTTAGAAACCACATCGTTGGTATTAAGCATGTCATGAATTGTGTACTGGTGCAGGTGGGCTATACAAATGTGATATCATCTGTCAAAATCAATTACCAGTGACTGTGATTCATTCAAAACTTTTCACCCATCACTTTTTGGTGTTTTTAAACCAATGGAGAGGTTTTAAGTCCATACTTACGTGAATTTTTTGGGGGTACTTAGGGACAGTGCCTAGCAATGTTGGCTGGGCTGCTCCTATTGATTGAAGTCCAAGACTAATTTGCACATGCATGATCCATTTCTGTAATAGCATATAGACTGGGTTCAAACGATAGCTCAGAAGAGTCCCAGAGCAATTGCTTTTGATTATAATTAAAATCATTCCATGCATGACCTTTGGTGTTCATAGTGAGTCTTCTTAAGTGTGGGGGATATGAAGATGTGGCTCCGTAGCTCGCTCTGCCTAGCCTCTGCCTACGGCTCGCCATAAACTTGATTTAAATATTGTATTTTATGAATTTGTGAAATAAAAATGAAATTTGAGACATTTTGGTTTTTATGTGGAAGCCCCTCAAATAGAATGGGTATTCCCAGACGTGACCCTCTTGTTTGCTGGGCCTAGTAAATCAAGCTCCACCTCACCGATAGGACTCAAAAGGGATGACATGTTGTAACTGTTCACTTACATAAAGAGTAAATAAGACTCTGAGCCAATGCGTAGTTTGGATGGATTACGAAGAGAACCCACATCTTTTATTTAATAGATACTCTTTTCTTTCAGGTTTACTAATAAAGGATACGGCTGTTCACTGTATTCTCAGGCTTGTAATCACAGGATGTCATCTGATGAAACCTTCAGGTAAGACTTTTAATTTCATTATTTTTCAGTCCCATCTTCTTTGCAGAGTTTTCTCTTTTCTTTCATCTTTTAATTTATAAAAGTTCTTAAGGTTTTCTCCTTTCTCACACTCTTTTATCTTGGTTAACTCTTTTCTTCTTCTTGGACTTTGTATTATCCGTCTATTCTCTGTCCTTTCTTTTCACACTGTCCTTGGTCTATTGAACAGGAGCAGAGTTTTGATCAGTTGTCAATTCTTTAACCCATGTACTTTTTAGCATATGGTTACACGCTTTCTTGTGGGCTATATTCTTTTCCTTTACACATAAAAACGTTTCATAACCCCTCTTCTTTCCTTGCAGCCCATATGAGATGGTTACCTCTCCTCGCTAGCTGCCAACTCTGGCTTCACTGTTCTATGGCAGGTTCTATTCAACGTTAGTATTCAACCCCTGGAAATACTTTGGCTTGTGCTTTTTATTTCACTGCGCAACGGCGCCTTCACCTTCAGTATGTATGGCGACAACGATCGCCTTTCACCAATTAACTAATTTCAAGTAGAGCGCAACGGCGCATTACTAAAGTTCCTATAGCGACAACGATCGCTGGATAGACATATGTTAAGCCCTCCTCCGAGCGCAACAGCGCCGGGTTTTCCTCATAAAAATCAAGTGGCGACACGTTTGCCTCTTTCTTTTTGGTCACGACTCTGACTTCATACAAAGATCGGCCTTCAGCTACCCAGTTCGTGCGGCAGCAATCACTTCTTGTAATTAATCATCCTCTTCCTCGTAGGGCTTTCGATATATATATATATATAAATATATACTCACAGGACCATATTGGAACAACGGTCCCCTCTCATTTTTCAGACTAGTTCGTGGTGCGCAGCGGCTCATTCAGTCATGGACCTCTCTCCGGAACAACGGTTGCCTCACACTTCTTTTTGACTCATTCGAGGTGCATAACCGTGCAATCAGTCATGAACTTCGGTCAGCGACAACGATCGCCAGGTTACTATTAAAACCTCAGCTCCTTCGTATTAATGTAACGACTCACACACCCTCGCAGGCTGGTGTCTGATCAGCTTTTCCATATCATCGCCTCAGTAAGCCCATCTGTAACTGTCGCTCTCCGTCTCCTCTCCACCGTTCCTTGTCTCTTAGGTAACCAAGAGCATAACATTCATTAAAGGAAAGGCCATACAGGCAGGACTTCCTGGATGTATAAGCTAGGTTTTCCCATTAACATGGATGTAACCCTGTATATGCAAGAACCACATCGTCACCCCCCCTCTACTAAGCCCTTACGCTCGGGAAGGGTTTCAGCTCTGGACAAATAATCAGCTTGGGCTAGTAACTTTCCAGGTTTATGAATAGTCTTAAAAGAGAAGGGCTGGAGAGAAAGAAACCACCGGAGCACTCTCTGATTTGAGTCTTTGTTAGGGGCAAGCCAGACTAAAGGAGCATGATCCGTTATTAATGTGAACTCTCTGCCAAGTAAGTAATACCTGAGAGCATCAATGGCCCATTTGACTGCCAAAAATTATTTTTCTATTGTTGGATATTTCAACTCGTGAGGCAGTCATTTCCGACTGATGAACAGTACCGGGCTTTCATCCTTTCCCTGATTTTGAAATAGAACTGTTCTGATGCCTGTGCTTGAGGCATCAGTATGGAGGAAAAATGGAGCCTTAAAGTCTGGACAATGTAAAACAGCCCTATTGGTTAGGGCCTCTTTTAAAGCATTGAAGGCTTTTAGTGTTTCCATTGTTTGCCAAGTCTTCTTCGTCAAGGTAGTTTTCTTCAGCAAATCTGTTAGCGGGCTGGCCAGTGTAGAAAAGTGCGGAATAAACCTTCTATAATATCCTACAAATCCCAAGAAGGCTCGTACTCGTTTAGGGGTTTCCGGGAATTCAAATTGCTTGATGGCTTTTAATTTTTCCTCCTGGGGTCTAATGATCCCTTGACCCACACAATATCCCAAATATTTGGTGTGGAAGGTCGCAACATGTTTTTTTTGGGGATTTATATGCAACCCGGCTTTTCTCAGCGTTACAAGTATGGCCTCTAAATGCTGTAGATGTTTTTGCCAGGTGTGACTGTAAATTATGATGTCATCTAGATAGGCTCCGACGTATTGTTCATGACCTTTTATAATATAGTTCATTAACCTTTGAAATGTTGCGGGGCTCCATGTAAACCAAATGGTAATACCGTAAACTGATATAGGCCAGTAGGAGTGGTAAATGCAGTTTTTTCCTTATCCGAGGGTGACAATGGTATATGCCAGTAACCCTTGGTTAAGTCGACGGTGGTCAAGAACCTTGCCTTTCCTAGATTGTTTAGCAAATCTTCGATTCTTGGCATTGGATACGCATCGAATTTAGAAACCTTATTTAATTTTCTGAAATCCATGCAGAATCTCACGGTACCATCTGGTTTTGGGACTAAGACTACAGGAGAGCTCCAATCACTATGAGACGGCTCAATGATCCCTAAGTCCAGCATTTCTTGAACTTCTTGGTTAATGGCCTTTATCTTTGCCTCAGGTATTCGATATGGTCAGAGTCTTACTATGGTATCAGGTTTGGTAACTATGCAGTGATTAGTTAATTTAGTCCTTCCTGGTAGAGACGAGAATATTTCTGAAAAACCTTGTAACAAACAGGATAATTCATTGTTTTGGACAGAAGTTAACTCGGAGTTAATGTTTAGACTTTCCAGTCCTACCTTCTCCTTGAGCTGTGGAAAATGTTCTTCTGGTGGTACATCCGGAGTTATCATGGCCAGTTTGAGCTGGTGGTAACCATTTTTTAAGTAAATTCATATGATATATCTGACAGGGTATCCTACTCCCAGGTTGTCTCACTTTATATGTTAAAGGACCTAATACTCCTTGAATTTCATACGGTCCCTTCCAAGCTGCCAACATTTTATTTTCCAATGTGGGTAATAACACTAATACTTGTTCTCCTGTTTTCAAAGGTACGTAACTGGGAGTTTTGATTGTAATATCGTTCCTGTTTATTTTGAGCCTGAAGAAGATTATCTCTCGCTATGGCCTGTAACTTCTCTACTCTTTCCTGTAACTGAGAAGCATACTCAGTCAAGGTTACCTCACGATCCGGTTGTTCCTCCCAATTTTCTTTCAGTATATCTAACAGAGTTCTTACTGGCCTTCCGAATAGTAACTCAAAAGGTGAGAAACCTGTAGAGGACAGAGGAGTGTTTCTTAAGGTCATCAGTATCCAACTTAAGACTCTATCCCAGTCTTTATTTTCGGGAGAGGTAGTTTTCTTTAGCATTTGTTTAATAGTTTGATTGTAGCGTTCCACTAAACCATCAGTCTGTGGGTGGTAAACCGCTGTCTTTAGGTGTTCAATTTTCAGCATTTTACAGACTTGCTTCAGGATACTGGACATAAAAATTAGAACCACGATCGGTAACAATCTCCCGAGGAATTCCGACTCGACCAATAAATGGAATTAGAACATCGCAAATCTGTTGAGTATTGGCGGCTTTTAAGGGAAAATCCTCCGGATAACAGGTGGCATAGGCAACAACAACAAGGATATACTTATGACCTCTCCTGGATTGATCTAGGGGTCCCACAATATTGACTCCTATTCTGCTAAAAGGTTCCAAGACCAGTGGCATAGGTTGTAGTGGTGCCTTCTTCACATTGGCCCTGTTCTTCTTTTGACACTCCTCACAGGATTGACAGAATCTAACTACTTGATTGTATACTCCTGGCCAGTAGAACCTGTCTAGAATTTTTTTCAACGTCTTCTCCGTCCCCAAGTGTCCTTCCCCCACTTGTAGGTGAGCGACTTCCAACACGGTCTTGTAATATTTACTGGGGATTAACAACTGCTTCAATTCCTCTCCACTCTGAGACTTGCTTAGTCTGTACAATAATCCATTCTGTTTTATGAAATGTGGACCTTGCCCAGGTGAGTCTTCTAAGGCACATTCTCGGGCATAGCGCAGTAAAGGATCCAGGTCTTGAGCAGATATAAAGCTATCCCCATCCTCTTCTAGTTTCCAGTCGACAGCTACAGGGAGAACATTCTTGGTTTTCCATTCTTGCTTCATTAATCTTTTTATCTTTTTACTCTTTTGTGATTTAAGAGATGGACTAGCTATTTCTTCTTCACTGAAAGGGGCCATTTCTAACCAGCTCTTCTCAATTTCATGGACTATTTTAGAGAATTTTGGTATGTCCGATCCAATTATAAGGGCTTGGGTAGACTGGGTAATACAGCAGCTCTCACCCCCATTGTTTCCCCGGCCAGCTTAATCTGTATTTTCTTTGAAGGATAAGCCTTTATATCCCCATGGACACATCGAATAGGTATTTCCCCAGAAGAACAATATTCTTCACCTACCAGCTCTGATGTTACAGCTGGCTGCAGGCTTCCTGAATCGACCATTGCCGTGGTGTGCTTTCCATCTACTTCGGCATCACATGTATACAGATATTGTGACTGCCTTCCTGGTATTTGTTCAGAAGATTCATTTTCCTTTAGTGATTCAAAAACTCCTACGTCCATGGGTTCAGTCTTTGGCTTCTTCTGGCAAAATCTGGCGAGGTGTCCCCAGTCTCCACAATCAAAACACTGGGGCCCTCGAGCCAATGTTGGGGATTGACGATAGTTGATGGAGCCCTCGCTGTTAGGTCTGGAACGTACATTTTCTACCTCTGGTTTTCTTAGCATGGAATGTTGCCACCTTGGTTGGGACATAGATCTATTCATACCAGCATGAGGTCTAGAATTGGTTGCATAGGATAACACCTTGCCTTGCCCAGCCTTTTGATAAGCTGAGGCTACGTCTATAGCTGCGGCTAGTGATAGTCGATGATGCTGTCTGACCCCCTCTTTGTACAGGACCGGGAAGAGCCTTGATAAATTGTTCCAGGATCACTTTTTCGGTTATCTCACCAGGAGAAGACATATTAGGTTGCAGCCACTTCTCTGCAAGTTCTTTTACTCTGTAATATAATTGTCTCAGAGTTTCTTCTCCAACCAACTTAACTTCTCTGAATTTAATTCGATACATTTCCTCATAACGGCCCATTCGCTCCAACACCACTTTCTTCATGTCCCCATAATTTGTGTCCCCCGGCTGGGTTTGCAGGTTGGTAAGCACACTGCTTTTCACAGGTCATTAATGGTGCGATGTAATGACACCATCTCTCGGTGGGCCATTGTGCGATTCGAGCCACTCTCTCAAAAGTCACAAAAAAATGAGCGGGGTCCTCACCAGCCGAATATTTTTGCAAAACTGAAGTGGGAACTTGTGGGTTATTTCTAGCATTTGTAACTTCTAACAACTGAGCCTGTTGCAGTTGTAATGCTTGCTGGAACGCTAATCTGTTCGCCTCAGCCTGCTGGCTCTGAATTTATAACACCTGTTGTAAGAGTTGTTGCCCCTCGCTCAAAGTCTTAATAAAGTCTTCCATGGCGTTCTCCGGGATCCCACTGCTGACACCAAATGTAACTGTTCACTTAAATAAAGAGTAAATAAGACTCTGAGCCAATGCATAGTTTGTATGGATTACGAAAAGAACCCAAATCTTTTATTTAACAGATACTCTTTTCTTTCAGGTTTACTGATAAAGGATACGGCTGTTCACTGTATTCTCAGGCTTGTAATCACAGGATTTCATCTGATGAAACCTTCAAGTAAGACTTTTAATTTAATTAGTTTTCAGTCCCATCTTCTTTGCAGAGTTTTCTCTTTTCTTTCATCTTTTCATTTATAAAAGTTCTAAAGGCTTTCTCCTTTCTCACACTCTTTTATCTTGGTTAACTCTTTTCTTCTTCTTGGACTTTGTATTATCAGTCTATTCTCTTTCCTTTCTTTTCAAACTGTCCTTGGTCTATTCAACAGCAGCAGAGTTTTGATCAGTTGTCAATTCTTTAACCCATGTACTTTTTAGCATATGGTTACATGCTTTCTTGTGGGCTATATTATTTTCCTTTACACATAAAAACGTTTCCTAACCCCTCTTCTTTCCTTGCAGCCCATCTGAGATGGTTACCTCTCCTCGCTAGCTGCCAACTCTTGCTTCACTGTTCTATGACAGGTCCTATTCAACGTTAGTATTCAACCCCTGGAAATACTTTGGCTTGTGCTTTTTATTTCACTGAACAACGGCGCCTTCACCTTCAGTATGTATGGCGACAACGATCGCCTTTCACCAATTAACTAATTTCAAGTACAGCGCAACGGCGCATTACTAAAGTTTCTATGGTGACAACGATCGCCGGATAGACATATGTTACTCCCTCCTCCGAGCGCAACGGCGCCGGGTTTTCCTCATAAAAATCAAGTGGCGACACGTTTGCCTCTTTCTTTTTGGTCACGACTCTGACTTCATACAAAGATCGGCCTTCAGCTACCCAGTTCGTGTGGCAGCAATCACTTCTTGTAATTAATTAATCATCCCCTTCCTCGTAGGGCTTTGAATATATATATATATATATATATATATATATATATATATATATATATATATATATATATATATATATATATATATATATATATATATATATATATATATTACATGGCCACGGTAGTGGCCATGTAGTTATGGTTAAGTTGCTGTTTCCATAGGAAGAGCACTTTTTGGGTGGCTTATAACTTCGCTCTCCCTGGACGGATCCTCACCAAACTTTGCAGAAAAAGTATTTGGGTCACTCTGAATTTTTTTGCAAAGTTTGGTGAGGATTCGTCTAGGGGGGGCAAAGTTATAGGGGGGGTCCCAAAACTTTTTTTTTCCCCATAGACTGAATGGTAAAAAAATGTTGCTCGCGCCTACAGCCCAAACCGCTGGACGGATTTCCACCAAATTTGGACCAGGAGCAGCGGCTTGGTCCCGAAAGCGTGATTTTACAAATTTGGTGAAAATCCGTCCAGTAGTTTTCTTTAAAATGACCAAAAAGTAGGTCAAAAAAAATTAGTGATATCTGTGTTCGGTTCGCGGACACACTTCCCTGTTCGCTCCGCGGACAGTGTCCTGATTGGCCAATCGTCTTGCGTGATGTTCGCAGACATGCAACGTGTTCACTGATTGGACGGCGTGGAGCGTGAAGCGCGTCAGATTTTTCGGTAGCGCCCGCCATCTTGGATTCGCGGACGTCCGCGGACAGCGCGGTGAAACTTTGTTCAAAATGTGTATTTTGTAGAGTGTGTTGGTGTGTAGGAGTGTTTGGGGAGGGTGGGAGTGTATGAGATAGGATGAAAGGTGTGTTTTTTATGTGTTAGATGTTCTTTTTGTGTTCGATTTGTTTGCGGACATCACGGGTGTTCTGAAATGTTCTAAATAAACTGACTAGGGGGTGTTCTAAGGACTCAATATGTGTCCGTTTTGTTCGCAAGCAAAGTGAAACTGTTCTAAGAACACTCGAGGTGTCCGGGGAGTGTTCGTAGGGGGTGTCCTGAGGACGCTGTCCGTATTGTTCTCTGTCAAGTTGAATGTGTTCTAAGAACACCCCCGGTGTCCTGAAATGTTCGCAAATAAACAAAATGGGGGTGTTCTGAAGACGTTTTTGAGAACACTCTCGGTGTCCTGAAATGTTCGTAGGGGGTGTCCTGAGGACGCTGTGCGTATTGTTCTCTGTCAAGTTGAATGTGTTCTAAGAACACCCACGGTGTCCTGAAATGTTCGCAAATAAACAAAATGGGGGTGTACTGAAAACGCTTCTAAGAACACTCGCGGTGTCCGGGGAGTGTTCGTAGGGGGTGTCCTGAGGACGCTGTCCGTATTGTTCTCTGTCAAGTTGAATGTGTCTTAAGAACACTTGCGGTGTCCTGAAATGTTCGCAAATAAACAAAATGGGGGTGTTCTGAAGACGCTTCTAAGAACACTCGTGGTGTCGGGGGAGTGTTCGTAGGGGGTGTCCTGAGGACGCTGTCCGTATTGTTCTCTGTCAAGTTGAATGTGTCCTAAGAACACTCGCGGTGTCCTGAAATGTTCGCAAATAAACAAGATGGTGGTGTTCTGAAGACGCTTCTAAGAACACTTGCGGTGTCCGGGGAGTGTTCGTAGGGGGTGTCCTGAGGACGCTGTCCGTATTGTTCTCTGTCAAGTTGAATGTGTCCTAAGAACACTCGCGGTGTCCTGAAATGTTCGCAAATAAACAAAATGGGGGTTTTCTGAAGACGCTTCTAAGAACACTCGCGGTGTCCAGGGAGTGTTCGTAGGGTGTGTCCTGAGGACGCTGTCCGTATTGTTCTCTGTCAAGTTGAATGTGTTCTAAGAACACCCGTGGTGTCCTGAAATGTTTGCAAATAAACAAAATGGGGGTGTTCTGAAGACGTTTTTGAGAACACTCCCGGTGTCCTGAAATGTTCATAGGAGGTGTCCTGAGGAGGCTGTCCGTATTGTTCTCTGTCAAGTTGAATGTGTTCTAAGAACACCCGCGGTGTCCTGAAATGTTCGCAAATAAACAAAATGGGGGTGTTCTGAAGACGCTTCTAAGAACACTCGCGGTGTCCGGGGAGTGTTCGTAGGGGGTGTCCTGAGGACGCTGTCTGTATTGTTCTCTGTCAAGTTGAATGTTTCTTAAGAACACTCGCGGTGTCCTGAAATGTTCGCAAATAAACAAAATGGGGGTGTTCTGAAGACGCTTCTAAGAACACTCGCGGTGTCCGACCCGGACACCGCGAGTGTTCTTAGAAGCGTCTTCAGAACACCCCCATTTTGTGGGGGAACACTCGCGGTGTCCTGAAATGTTCGCAAATAAACAAAATGGGGGTGTTCTGAAGACGCTTCTAAGAACACTCGCGGTGTCTGGGGAGTGTTCGTAGGGGGTGTCCTGAGGACGCTGTCCGTATTGTTCTCTGTCAAGTTGAATGTGTCCTAAGAACACTCGCGGTGTCCTGAAATGTTCGCAAATAAACAAGATGGTGGTGTTCTGAAGACGCTTCTAAGAACACTCCCGGTGTCCTGGAATGTTCGTAGGGGGTGTCCTGAGGACGCTGTCCGTATTGTTCTCTGTCAAGTTGAATGTGTTCTAAGAACACCCGTGGTGTCCTGAAATATCGCAAATAAACAAAATGGGGGTGTTCTGAAGACACTTCTAAGAACACTCGCTGTGTCCGGGGAGTGTTCGTAGGGGGTGTCCTTAGGACGCTGTCCGTATTGTTCTCTGTCAAGTTGAATGTGTCCTAAGAACACTCGCGGTGTCCTGAAATGTTCGCAAATAAACAAGATGGTGGTGTTCTGAAGACGCTTCTAAGAACACTCGTGGTGTCCGGGGAGTGTTCGTAGGGGGGGTCCTGAGGACGCTGTCCGTATTGTTCTCTGTCAAGTTGAATGTGTCCTAAGAACACTCGCGGTGTCCTGAAATGTTCACAAATAAACAAGATGGTGGTGTTCTGAAGAAGCTTCTAAGAACACTCCCGGTGTCCTGGAATGTTCGTAGGGGGTGTCCTGAGGACGCTGTCCGTATTGTTCTCTGTCAAGTTGAATGTGTCCTAAGAACACTCGCGGTGTCCTGAAATGTTCGCAAATAAACAAGATGGTGGTGTTCTGAAGACGCTTCTAAGAACACTTGCGGTGTCCGGGGAGTGTTCGTAGGGGGTGTCCTGAGGACGCTGTCCGTATTGTTCTCTGTCAAGTTGAATGTGTTCTAAGAACACCCGCGGTGTCCTGAAATGTTCGCAAATAAACAAAATGGGGGTGTTCTGAAGACGTTTTTGAGAACACTCCCGGTGTCCTGGAATGTTCGTAGGGGGTGTCCTTAGGACGCTGTCCGTATTGTTCGTTGTTAAGTTGAAAGTGTTCTAAGAACTATCGCGTTGTTCTGAAATGTTCGTAGGGGGTGTCCTGAAAACGGTGTCCGTACTGTTCGCTGGCAAGTTCAAAGTGTTCTAAGAACACTCACATTGTTCGCGGACATTAAAAGTTTCCCATAGATCATAGTTGAAATGTTTGACTCTATGGATGTGATATGCTGCGGTGGTTGTTGCCAGGGCATAGAGTCTTGGGTGCATGGCCATCTGTTAATTCTCTGTATTGGAAATGTTGCCAAAGGTTGACATTTCCAATGCTGCCAACAGTTTTACGGCAGAGTTTGTGCCCTAATGTTTTAAAAATAGGTTCACCTTTTACTGGTGTTAATTGAAGCAGATCTCCAAAAACAATAATGTGTTTTCCTGCAAAGAACTCTTCATAGTCTGTTTTGAGTACTTCTTGTAATCTGAGGTGAATCAAAGCTAACATCAGGTTGGAGACCATGCTCACTTCATCTATTAGTAGCATTTTCATTTGTTTCAATACTCTGCGTAATTCCATTGCAGCTTCTGCAGAAAGTTTGTAATAGTCTAATTTGTTCTGGTGTTCTACTGGTAATAGTAGTAATCGGTGTAATGTAACACCACCTATGTTGTAGGCAGCTAAACCTGTGGGGGCAGTGACAACAGCTGACAGTTTGTTGTTTGTCAATTGTTGAAGGAACTTACTAATGATTTTGATTAGGAATGTTTTGCCAGAACCAGCTTCACCACTGACGTACAGTAGTATAGGTTTATAATTATGGCAGGAACATTCTTTATTTTCATGTTTTACACCATGTGCAATTTGTTTTGTTACTTCTTGAAAAATGCTACTTTGCTCATTGTTTAGTTTTGATTGTAGTATAGTTAAGTCTTCCTTATCTTCATACTGACACATGGTGTTTTCTACTTCTATCATAGCTAATTCTGCCTCATTTGTTATTAGTGGTTCTCCCAGTGGTTCTTGGCTTCCTGTTACAGAAGGTTGACTACTGTCAGGAGTATCCTTATCTAGTTGGGCTTGGAGTTCTTCTTCATGTTGCTGTTCATTGTGCAACATTGTTTTGTACTGTGTAAAGTTTACATCAGTTATAGTGCTTTCATTTGTTTTGAAAGCATCCTCATATGAGTCATAGTTATCTAGTAATTGTTCTTCTTTTCTCCATGGTTTGAAGAGTTGCAGCAGGGACATGTAATATACTTCTTTATGTTGAGGAGTCTTCAATGACAATTTGATATGATTATTAAATTTGGTTTAGTGAGTTTAACTAAGCTGCCTTCACAGTCTGTCACTCTATATTTACCTTTTTTTTCATCAGGTTTCATATTATTTTTGTATGTGTAGTTTTGGGCTATTTGGTATAGACACATGTTTTCCAAAGTATTACTTCTGTTTGGGTAGTATGTGTCCAATAAATTGTTTTTTAAAATGTCTTGGCTGTTGGGATCATGTTTGGCTATTGTTTCTATATCTTCATATGATTTTAGAACTCTTTTTCTAGATTTAGCTGGACCAAGACTTAGCCATACTATATTTTCAGATTTACCATACAATGAAGTACCAGTTAAACGATCAGCTGCTTTATAAGATCCACATTCTCTATGGGTGAGCATTTTTATGCCCAAGCTGTATAATTTCTGAGATACTGTTTTATCTGATGACAGGTCATTCCAGAGGTCTTGGAGCGCTGTCTTTTCTGCTTTAGTTAAGTATGCTGTGACATATCGTGCAACTGCAGTAGAATTGTCTGCAATGTACTGCACATCTATGTTTGCATTCCATAAGTGGGCAATGATTGCATTATAATCATTGATATATTTTTCTTCTTCTTTTCTTTTTATGTAATATGTATTTTTAGGTGACTTACCTTTAACACTATGTCTAACTGAAGACATGAGGTTGTTTACTTGACCTGTATTTGTAACTGGTCTAGGGAAACCAAATCGGCATTTGGTGTAGTATTTGCCTTTGTTTTTGTATTTGCGACGACAATATTTTCCACATTTGTGTCTTTGAAATTGTAAAATGTGTGCACGAAGATCACTATTTGTTGCTTCTGATGGAATTTCACAAGTGACATATTTTTCAATAAACTGTAAAACAGTGGCATCACTGTCTTGACCAAATTTAGGAGCATCTTTAATCCATAAAAGCATGTGGATATGTGGTGCTCCTCTGGCTTGGTATTCTTTTCTCCAAAAGAAGTGTTGCACTTCTCCAAGGGGAGGAACAGTTTTATTACAAATAAAATGTAGCATAGCAATGAAGCGATGGTGAGAATATCTTGAAACATTAACAGGATCCAAAGAACAAAGTTCTCCAGGTGTTAGAATATCTATGTTTGTTTTGTTTTTATTTGATATGCGTAGGAAATCATGTAAATCTTCCCATGCATATTCTGCACAACTTAATGTAACAAACCAAGTGGGTGGGCCAAGGTTTCTGATCATACAACGTACATCTCCATGACGTCAAAACCAGTACTCTTTAGTACCACGCATATTTGCTAATAGATTTGTAATATTTGATTGTAAAACCTCATCCTTTTGTTGAACTTTCTCTAATAATTGTGTAGCTGTCATATTTTGAAAGTGTGATCCTGATTTTAATATGTGTGCAACTCCGTAACATAAAGTTGCTAGTTCACTTTCAAAGAGTAGGTGGAATATGTATTCCACATTTTGTCTAAATCTGGGATCTTCAGAATACATCCGTAATGAGCGGTATTCTGAAGCTGATATTTGAATAGGTCTATCATCATACCTTCCTCCTTTGCCAGTAGGAAAGAGTAGAGGAAAAGCACGTGCTTCTATACTTTTTTCCCATATACTGATTGGCGATCCTTTTGTTTGACGCACTTGGTAAGTTTCCAGTACATCTTGTACGGTGTCATTACAGTGCAAAGGATGAATTGTATAATGGTCTAAAGTATTTGATATTGTAGCAGGATCTAGTAGCTCAAATTGACCAGCTTCTTGTGTTTCTTGAATTATTTCAGTTGTATCTTTCAAGTTTTCTTCAATATTAATTTCTTTGTAATATTCATTATTCTCTTTAAGATATTGGAAGGCTTGTCTAACTTTATATAAATCTACCAGCTGTTGCCATATTTTTTTGTCTTTTGTAGGTACTCCATTTACTAATATAATTAAAGATTGCTGCATTGGACGTTGCACTCCTAGAGTATGCACATTTTCTTTTAGATTTAATGGTAAATAAAGTACTTTTCCACGAATGCCTTTTACCAATTTAGAGGGAGGTAATTTTGCTGTTTTTGGTTGAAGGCGTATTATTGCTTGAAATGGGTGTACTGTTTGAATTATGATGCTCTCATATAAATTAAGTTGTTGTAGAGGTTTTGGTACTGGGTATAATTCCAAATTATTTGTGATAGAACGTGAAGGAGTTTGGTTGTTGTCAAGTTTTGTAGTGCAATAACTGCAAAGTATTAAGGGCTCAGTTATTTCATATTTGTTTTCTGCTACAAGGTAGAGAGCTAATTCAAACCATTTAGAATCTTCATTGTCTTCTATTTTGTAGGATAGGTCCACAGTTTTTGTGTTACTTTTATGAAAAATTCTACGGCAACATACACATACATGGTTTGGTACTTCAGCTGATGTACTTTTAAATTTTATTATTTCTTTTTTGTATGTGTTTAGCAAAAGGTTGCCATGTGTAGAATTGTTGCTTAATTGGTTTAAAGCTATTTCATTCTGTAAATGGCTTTCACTTCCAAAATATTTTTTCTGGATATAGTGAATTTCTTCAAGTAGGTCTTTTGCTGTACCATATAGAAGGATGTTATTTAACTTTGCTAGTGCTAAAGCAGGACTTTTAGCATAGTACAGTTTATAGACTAGATTTCTTATAGTTGAATGATGTGTTGATATCCTTTTGATATCATGGAAAGTGGTTTTACAAGTAGGTCCTGTAATGCAGGCCAATGAATGTCCTTGTAGTCCTGTGTACTTGCGCACTGGACCGGTATCTATATTTTGCAGTAATTTAATTTTGATTTTGTCTTTGCTTTTTACATATTTATTAAGGAATTGGCGTAAAGATTTGAAACATTGTTTGGGAATGTTACACATTGACGTGCATGGCCATTTGTACACTAGACGTTCTGATTCAGTTGAATGGAGGGGTAATTCTAAGTTTTCAGGGCATATTTTTGTAAGAAGTACTTCTTGTTCCATTATGGTATTATTCACTTTTTCATAACCTCGACCACTGCTATGTATGGCAATTGTATTAGTTTGCTTTTGTTTGTACGCTTCTTCATTAAAATATGGTTCTGTGCTTGTAGTGTGATTCCATTCACCTCCGCTGATACTTAAGAAGTTCTTTCTGTTGATATTTCGCTTATTGAGAAGTCTTTTTTTGTAATTTAGTTATTAGTTTTGTTAGTGGTTTCATTTTGTTTAAAAGTAAAATAAATAAATTTCTTTTGAGAAGAATTGCACTGTCCATCAATGCTTCTAAGATTAATTTCCTACGATAGGTTTTAAGCTTTGAACCTGATTTCTCTCCTGTTTTTATAAGATTTTGAAGGACTTTGTGACGGTATATTTTGGCTAAAATACTTTTGTTGGTATGCTTGCTTTGCACTATATTAAAATTTGAAGAAGTAGTTTTATCTGTACTGATAGCTGATTTTCTGTTAATTGTTTTTTGGTTTGTTTTACATTTTGATAGAGGAAGCGAAGTTGTTGTACTTGAAACTTCTTGTGTTTCACTAAATGATTGTATTAGCTGTTTTGTTTCAACTTTTTTTACAAATTCTGCTAGAGATGGATGCTTATGTTGGACACCTTTATTTTCATTTGCTCTACTTTTGCGTTGCTTTCTACGGACTTGACTTTTGGCAGGCATTCTTTAGGGTCTGTTGAAAAAAATAAAGAAGATATGGGTTGGGGTGTTCTGGAATGTATGTGTGCTGTGTGCATGAGTGTTTGAGTAAGATGATAAAGATGTATGTAATGGTGTGTGATTGTGCATTGGGAACTAAAACTAGTAGGGATAGGTATTCTTGAATTTATGTGTTACTAAACTGGGGTTCAGATAACAAAAAAAAAGTAAGCTAGTGGTGTGGAAAAGTACAAACGGTAAATCTAATGTATACAATTAAAACAGTTGTTTGTTCTATAATATGAAAATTGTAGTGGTTCAGTTCGGTAATTTGTGTGTCCAAAAATAGAAATTTGTGGGCCATTCTGGCTGTAAATCGCTGTTTAAGACATGGAAATTTTTGGACAAAATGGTACAAAATCTCTATTTTTAGAAACCAAAATAGCTCGTATTAATGTTATAGTATATTTGATTAATAATACAAATATTATGGTGATATTTTACTTACTTTTTTTTTAAATTAACAGGTAACTTCTTAGTTTTTCTTTCTTCTTCGAATTTGGCTGCTTCTTTTCAGGAAACTGGTCTTCACTGCAATTGTAAAAGCTTCAAATTAGTAACTTTGTTTGTATATAGCACTGTTTTTAATTTAGATATTGATTTTTTTAATTGAAATCCTCAGTGCCTTCTGTAAAACCATTAAACTAATTTATTTACATAAGATACATTGCATCAGTTCAGTACATATGATATGTTCTTAATGAACAAATTGTATTGAATGACTAACTGTAGCAAAAAAAAAATATCTTTACTATGTCTTGTGAAATTTATAATATATTAGTGAATACCACTATTTCTGTAAGTAAACTGTTCTAGGTAATAGCGCCTCAATGTCATGTCTAATTTAAAGTAATTAAGTAAATAAATAAATAAAAACAAAAAATATGAAATTGTATAAGTATTTTTATAAAGGTTTAAACATAGATTGTGTTTGCATGCAATTTTGTTTGAATATATGTAGTCTATATATTTCATTTAAAAAATGTTAGTTTAACATGATTTGAGTGTGTGTGTATAAAGAAAGTAAAAAGTATAAAGGTTTATAAGTGATAGTTGATTTTAGGAAATTGAAAAAAGTACAGTAAATTCATTTTACAGATTTTACAAGGTAAAAGTCTGTTTGAAAATGTGTTAATCTACTATACAGAAAATATGCATACCTGAAGTTTGTGTTCATGCATATGGATATGCATGGAGCTGCAAGTAGAAATCTTGAAGACTTGTACAGTATTTCTGGTAGATGCTGCTTGCCAATGATATGACACTTGTACTCAGAGAGATTCAGAGTACATTTGCAGTGCTGATCTATGATGATGCAGTTAGATGTAGAGGTCTTGAATGTGATTGGTGCATGGTCATGTGATTTTTGAGGTACATCCAATGAGGGAATGGCAGAGAGAGTGTAGTGGAAATGGTAGAAGGGCTGTTCATGTTACGATATGTCCGCGGTCATGGCGGTAGTTCGCGGACATCGGGAGTTACATCCCGGGATTTTTGGGTTCAGAAGTCATGCAAATGAGAGTAAGCACTGAAAGGGATTGGTCAGGAAAGTTTGGTGGGTGTGTTGTGCCAGGAGAGATTTTCTCAGATACTCTTTTTGCTGAGAGAACAAAAGATAGCTATGGCTGTGTGTTTCAGAAAACAGATTGTTTGGATTTTAGGAGATTCGTGGATACGTTGGTTGAAGGTGCATGCAGAAAGCTGTGGAGTAGCTGTAGATCTTGGATACCCACATGTGGAAGTACACTGGCATGGAGTACGTGGAATGAAGTGGTTAGACTTGCTACCTCTCTGTGCTACTTTGGAGACAGAGCAACAACCAGACATAATTGTAATTCATTGTGGAGGGAACAGTTTAGGACATGTGACTGGAATTTTTTTGCAATTTACTATGAAAGAAGGACTTAGGAAGGTTATGGACATGTTTCCTAATTCTCAAGTGATATTTTCACGGATTGCGCAGAGACAAATGTGGCTTCGTTCTTTTTCATTTGGTCCACAAATGGAAAAAGCAAGGCGCAATGTCAATAAGGCTGTTTGTGGCTTTCTAAGAGATTTTGGCATGTCTTCTTTTCACAATGAAAATATTATGTTTTGTAGTACATACATTTTTCGCAGAGATGGAGTCCATCTTACTTATGCTGGCAATCAGATTTTTCTGAGAAATGTACAAAATGCATTGCAACCTTTTTTGGAATTACAACGATTTTGAAGTAGATGTTAAGCATTTACAATTTTTGACTTACAAACACCACCCAAAGGCTCTTTTCAGAGCCACCACTTCTTTCCAGAGAAAATTACAATGTTTGTGATGGAGTAGCAACCCAATTTTTTAATGTTCGCGAACTGTCCGCGGACATCTAAAAAATACAAAGAGCCCTGCTTCATTTATTTTCACTTCTATTTTTTAACTGGGAAAGGCGGCTCTGAAAAGAGCCTTATTTTTTTTTGATTTTTGTAATTTTGTATTTTTTTGGTTTTTCAGACACAACACACTAGGAGAGGAGGGTAAAGGAGGGTAAAGGGGGGGACACCAACCACAGGGATAAGAAAGGGCGAGCTGAGAGAGGAAGATGTAGAGTGGGTTTTATTTGGGTAGTGAGCTGGTCTTCTCGTGCTCTGAGACGATAGTCTCAAAAGCACTCCAAAGTCGCTCCCCCCTGCAGAGTACTGTGTCACAGTACATACATACAACTGTGACCCTCGAAAGGTAAGGGTCATCAGCATTCTGTTTGGCCTGTGAGGCAGCTTGAGAAAGACGCTGTCCCACAGAGGTGGTCCTTGTGGTGACAGGATCAGAAACAGAGGATGAAGTAGAGGAAATCAACCTGCTACGTTCTTCGCAAGGTACAACCCTGCGAATAGCCCCAGAGTGAATTGACGTCAGGTGTCGCTTCATAGTAGTGGTCCCAAAGCTGTACTTACCGTGCTTCCCGCGACTGAGTATCATTTTGCACTCATTGCAGGTAACACGGTTCGCATGAGCCTTAGGACCATTCCCATGAATGGTAAATAACCGCCACACCCAAGACTCACGCCTAGTGCGGGTAGTAGGGATTTCCTCTACCTCATTCTCATCATCCTCTTCTTCCTCCTCCGCATCCTCACTCCTGTTCCCATCTTCAGGCCCTTGGGGAGGTGGTGGTGGTGGAGCGGGTGGTGCTGAAGCAGGTGCAGCACCAAGTGGCAGTTCAGCAGCCAAGGATGCCATCTCGATGATGGTGTAGTCTGCAGGTGGCAGCAAAAATCACTGTGTTCTGAAGAATAGCCAGAAACACAATGGGAATAAGCTCTTGGGCGTGGTCTTTTATAGGGGTGCTTGTGCGCGGTCCGCGGACATGCGCACTGTCCGCGGACAGATCGAACACAAAAAAAGGATCGGCAAGTTTCAAAAGGTATATAGAAACTCAAGATTGCTATGTGGGACTTGTGCCATGGTGAGATTTTATTGAAAAATATTATGGATTAACTGAAAATGTACTTTTAAATTGTTCGGAGACACGAACAGTGTCCGCATTTCAGAACACACGATGAGCGTGGGCGCGGTCAGATGATCCGTTTGCGAACTAGTCCGCGAAGGAAGCGCCTGTCCGCAGGACACCAAGTGCACGGAGATTGGTTAGCGCATGCGCATTGATGTCCTACGGACACTGTTCGGGTTCTGAAGTAATTAAAAGTGCATCACACGTGAAACGAACATTTCAGGACACCGCGTGTGTTCTTAGAACAGTTTAAACTTGGTAGCGAACAGTAAGGACAGATATAGTGTTCTTCAGGACACGTGTAATTTAGTTTATGTACGAACATTTCAGGACACAAATTGTGTTCTTAGAACAGTTTCAATTGGGTAGCGAACACTACGAACAGGTACAGTGTTCTTCAGGACACCTCCATTTTCGTTTACGTACGAACATTTCAGGACACCAATAGCGTTCTTAGAACAGTTTGAACTTGCTAGCGAACAGTACCGGACAGGTATAGTGTTCTTTAGGACACTTTAATTTTTGTTTGTTTACGAACAATTCAGGACACCGCGTGTGTTCTTAGTACAGTTTCATGTTGCTAGCGAACACTACGAACAGTTGTACTGTTGTTCAGGACACATCATTTTCGTTTATTTACGAACATTTCAGGACACCAATTGTGTTCTTAGGACAGTTTTAAGTTGATAGCGAACATTACGGACAGATATAGTGTTCTTTAGAACACTTTAATTTTTGTTTCTTTACGAACATTTCAGGATACCACGTGTGTTCTTAGAACAGTTTCAACTTGCTAGCGAACAGTACGAACAGGTGTGGTGTTCTTCAGGACACCTCCATTTTCGTTTATGTACGAACATTTCAGAACACTCGCACTGTCCGCGGACACTTTTATTGTTTTTAAAAAAAAAACGGAAACTATTCACAATACAATATAAAAATTAAACTTTATTTAACATATATTAATAATTTATGACAGAGAAGGTGAGGCAGAAACAGAAACAAAAACAGGAGAATTTGGGGTTTCAACATGATTGGTATTAGGTGAAGAAGGGATGGAAATCTCATCAAAACGTTTTGGATTATGGAGAGGGTTTGGGGATAATTGACTGGGATATGGTCAGGAGGGACAAGTACATGTGGGGCAATGGTACGAGGTTTTTGGTTTGAAATGATTTTCTACAAAAGTTTTTAAATTATTAAAATTAGCCAACAATACATCCATTTTTTCTTCTATATTGTGAAGACTGTTATCCATAACAGGGTTTTCTGAAGTTTTTTCTATTCTGGTATGCTCTGTACAAAAAAATAATATATATGTTAAATGTATATAAAAAAAAATAATAAATAAATGGTTTATATTATAAAGTGTTTACCATTAGTTTCACTATCTTGTGATATTTCTTCATGTGGGAAATTGTCCTCTAGCCATTCCAGAGTACTAGACATTTCTGTGAGAAAAAAAAAAGATAATATATTTTTTAATCTGATACAGAAAGTTTATAAATATATGAGTAAAATGAAGTACACTTACTATTTCTGGTAAGATAAGTCCTATGTATTCAGTGAGTCTGGTCTTGTTCTCAGTTCTGTTGTGTCTGTGAGGTAATTATGTTGGAAGCCAATTTATCTTCTTGTGGTATATTCCATTTCAGAACATATTGTATTTAAATGAATGGTTAGTGTGTTACATATATGGGTTACATTTCTTATGTATTACTATATATATTGTGTTTGTGTGCTGCTTTTTGAATTTGTTAAATGTTCCTATATTATGATATAACAATCAAACATAACCCACCACCCCCCCCCCCACAGTTTTTAGGTAGTGGTACTGTTCTCCGAACATGTCCGCGAACATTAAATAAGTTTGCGGACATCAAGTTCATAAGAAGAGATCTAGTCAGTTCCATATGACATGTATATAAAGTCAAAGTCATTATTGTTAAGTTGTGCTACTAAAAAACTATGAAATTCAGTGAAAAAACTTTGTTAAAGGGACGTTATGGTTAAGTTGCGCTACTAAAAACCTATGAAATTCAGTGAAAAAAACTTTGTTAAAGGGGCGTTATGGTTAAGTTGCGCTACTAAAAACCTATGAAATTCAGTGAAAAAACTTTGTTAAAGGGACGTTATGGTTCCAAGTAAAACCGTAAAACCCTTGAAATTCGCCAGTTATGGTAAGCTAAGCAACCATAACTCGCGCCACCACCGTGCACTGCTAAGACTAACACCCAGGACATCAAAGATGACATCACAAATGTCATTGATGACATCACTGATGACATCACATGTGTATGTACTTCTCATGAAATATGTGTAGAAGGGATTCTTATTATGTTGCGAAAAAAGTGTCAAGAATCATTACAAGAAATATACCCTAATAAGTGCATTGAACGATGCATTGATATAATTAGCATTGTATTATGGGGTTCTATCTAGTTTACTAAGCTACTCATACAGAAACATAACATTGTGTGCAGCGTACAAGATGAAGGTATGATATTCGTAATGTTAATATGTTGAATAATGAAATGATAATTGTTTTCTTAATAGATTTTTGTGTACTGTGAAATATGTAATAAGTAGCTAATAAAACCCATGTATTACATAATTGCATTACTATAGACAAAACACAAAGACACAAGAACACATACCAATATGGGTATATACAGGGAAAGTGAAGTTAGCAAAAAAGCACAAGTAGTAGCAGAAACAATTCATAACTTAACTGATTAGTTTCATGCAAATAAATGATTGCTCTGTTTCAAAGCTGCTAATTACCCTATGTATATGTATCACTTGATGTGATTGGACCCTAAGGAAAATAGTGTGAGTACAATGTATACAAATATGACCATATACAGGGAAAGTACAGCCATAAAAAAAAAACAACATAACTATCAGAAAGTGCTCATAAGTCTAGTGATTATCTTTATGCACAAAAAGGATTGTTGTCTTTCAAGCTTGTGTTTTCCCATATGTATATGTTTCATATGATGTGACTGTACTCTAAGGGAATTACGGTAAGAACCTACTAGAAGGATATGTCTACAAATAAAATAAAATTCTTAGTTTCTGACTGTTACTGAAGAAAACCATGTGGCCTAGATATGTCAGCAAAAGAAAAAATAGTGAGCCAGACATGTGATGTCATCAGTGATGTCATCAATGACATTTGTGATGTCATCTTTGATGTCCTGGGTGTTAGTCTTAGCAGTGCACGGTGGTGGCGCGAGTTATGGTTGCTTAGCTTACCATAACTGGCGAATTTCAAGGATTTTTCGGTTTTACTTGGAACCATAACGTCCCTTTAACAAAGTTTTTTCACTGAATTTCATAGGTTTTTAGTAGCGCAACTTAACCATAACGTCCCTTTAACAAAGTTTTTTTCACTGAATATATATATATATACTCACAGGACCATATTGGAACAACAGTCCCCTCTCATTTTTCAGACTAGTTTGTGGTGCGCAGCGGCTCATTCAGTCATGGACCTCTCTCCGGAACAACGGTTGCCTCGCACTTCTTTTTGACTCATTCGAGGTGCATAACGGTGCAATCAGTCATGAACTTCGCTCGGCGACAACGATCGCCAGGTTACTATTAAAACTTCAGCTCCTTCGTATTAATGTAACGACTCACACACCCTTGCAGGCTGGTGTCTGATCAGCTTTTCCATATCATCGCCTCAGTAAGCCCATCTGTAACCGTCGCTCTCCGTCTCCTCTCCACCGTTACTCGTCTCCTAGGTAACCAAGAGCATAACATTCATTAAAGAAAAGGCCATAGAGGTAGGACTTCCTGGATGTATAATCTAGGTTTTCCCATTAACATGGATGTAACCCTGTATATGGAAGAACCACATCCTCACACATGTGTCTGTGGTAACTTGTGTTCCTGTGTGCTTGGTACAAGGCCTAGCATTTTGAGCTGGACCTCTCCCATAAGTGCAAGATCATAAGACTGATTAGCAGATGGTTGAACACTTCTGTAATGGCACAGCTGGGATAAGAAAAGAATGGAAACGAAGCTGCCCGGATCCGTTGAAGTTGGGCCTTACAGGCCCCAGAGGTCTGTCAGTAAGGCACATGAAAGGTGAGCAAGGCGTTTGAGTGTTCAAAGCTTTCCTGATGGAGAAGGGATTTACGCTTCATGTATCTGGTTGGAGCTGCTGGACTATGTTTCCTTTGTGCCTGCATGTAGTCATTCCATGCAGATGCATGTGGTGTCTTTGTGCGATTCTGTGCATTGTGCTGGAGGCCACTTGCTAGTAGCGTTTTGCTATGGACGTGTTGTTCTTCCAGTGGCCTCTGTAAGCTCCAATGGGCCAGTCATTGTCAAGGCGCTGATGTTATAATCATGATGTGTGAGAAAGCAGACCTTCCCATGTTTTAGTAAGAGGAGCTGGGGCTTTCACAACATGTCATAGATTGGGGCATGCTTCTGGACCAGTCGACACATTCATTGGATGAATGAGTGGCATTTTGGCCTCTCTCTGCAGTTTTACAGTTGATGCAGTTGTGTCCAGCCACTAGTGGGGCAGAGTGGCACTGTGTGCTGCATAGTACATGCAGGCGTGAGTGAGGAAGTAGTGGCTTCGGACAAGCAGTGCCACGTTTGCATGTCGAGTTGCCAGTGTGTGAATTGGAGCTTGTGCAATGTGGCGGAGGGCATATGGTGATGATGCCATAGGCTTATTGTGCCCTTTGCCCCTACTGGGGGATGAAGCTTGTGTAGTGGAGGCAGGCACATAGGCTTGGAGGCAGGCACATAGGCTTAGAGTCAGTTTAGCCTCAACATGTGTGCCCACATACCAGAGGAGTGTAAAGTTCAGATGGGCACATTGTGCAGCACATACCGTCTGTGAACGCTGAACGTCGCGTTCTTCTGGAATGTGGGGCGTCTGGAGCTTCCAGCATCCACCTTTCCCCACCCTTACTTGGTTTCCCGGTGTCATGTCCGACCACTCACGGTGTCTGGAAAAGGGAAGCTCTAGGTGGGGTATATGATTATGGCTGCGGCCCCTCAGTATTTAAAGTTACATTTTAAAAACGGGTTATTGGGCATTTGTATGGTGCCTATACAGCTGACAGTGTTTCCAGGCGCCACAAGACAAAAGGGGAGGGGGAACAGGGGAGGATATACAACAAGGAACGGTCCTACTAGGCCTGTGGCATTCGGCTTGTGCAAGTGCAGAACAACAAAGTGCACGGGGGGAGGCCCCAGGGTTGAGGCAGGGTAAGTGCTAGAGGAGCCCATGGAGGGCATGTGTGAGGGGTAAAAGTGTGAGGAACAGGGGTGGACCAGACTCAGTAGGCTGGTCAGTGAACGGTGCCCGAAGGCAAGTGCTGATAACGGGGGAATGCAGAGGACAGGTAGGAGGAGGGCCTGTCCCCTGTAGGACTCAGAAGGTACCAGGCAGCCAGTCCTAGCATCTGGGGGCATTAGCAGGGGAGAGTGAGAGGGAAGGAGGAGGAGAAGAGGATGGTCTTGAGGAGTTTCCGGAACTTAAGGAGATCCAGCTCAAGTCTGAGAGGGGCAGGGAGTCCATTCCAGAGGGAAGCTCCTGCCGAGGGAAGAGATCTATCCCCCACTCTCTGCTTAGAGAAACGTTTGACCTGCAGAGAGTTAGAGCTAGAGAACCAAAGGACTCTCTCAGGGAGGTAATTAGGTGAATTTGATCCTTACAGCCACTGGGAACCAGTGGATAGATTTTACGGCGGAAGGGATGCGGCCCCTAGGCTTGAGGCCAATGATAAGCCTTGCAATCTTATTCTGGATTTGTTGGATTTGTTGGAGAGGGCAGAGGGAGGAGAGAGGCAGATTGAAGAGGGGGCTGTTGCAATAGTCCAGTCTGGAGAGAACCACAGCTCTGGAGACATTGAGTTTTTGGGGGAAGGTGAGGAAGAGAGAATGCCTCTGAGGAAGTAGAGCTGAAAGTTGGCTTTCTTGGCAAGGTTTGCGATATGAGGTGAGAAGGAGAGAGAGCAGTAGAAGATGTCGGCCAGGTTTTGTGCCTCGCAGGAGGGTGAGGGGAGGGCAGATAGAGATTAGGGGCGAGGAAGGGGCAGCAGTTCCAATGAGAAGGATCTCGGTCTTACTGGCATTAAGACAGAGATCATTAGCAGCGTACCATGCCTTAATAGCAGTCATACAATCGGGAATGGGAGAGGAAGGAGGAGGGGCAGAGGAGGGAAGCTTAAAGGAAAGTTGTGTGTCATCCACATAACACTGGAAATTAGGAGAGAAGGTGGAGATCAAGTGAGCAAGGTCAATGATGAGGAGCCACGGCGAGAGAATAGAGCCCTAAGGGACGCCGCAGGTGGAGAATGAACTAGAGGAGAGAAAAGGACCCATTTGAACGTGGGAGGGACGATTCAAAAGGAAAGAGGTCAACCAAACCAGTGCCCAGTTCGTGATACCAAGAGTATCACAGAGACGATTTAAGAGGGTGTCGAAGGCACAGGAAAGATCCAGGAGGATGAGAATAGAAGGAGTGCCTCTGGCTGCTCTGAAGCCAGATTGGTGGTCATGGAGACAGCCAACAGCTTCAGTGTGGTGGGTTAGTTGGGAGAGGGCCAACTTCTCCAATAACTTGCCCAAGAATGGGGTAGTGGATATAGGGTGGTAGTTAGCCAAGCAGGAAGGGTCTGCAGATGGATATTTTAAGATGTGGTGCACAAGAGACTGCTTGAGAGGCTGTGGGAAGGAGCCAGTGGTAAAAGAGTGGTTGCAGAACTCAGCCAAAGGGGGAGGGAGGGCTACAATATTGTCCTTGATAGTTCTAGAGGAGCAGGGAAGCACCTGTTTGGAGGAGACTTTCATAGAGCAAACAGTCTTGGTGACCTCATCAGGTGCTTTGGGGGAGTAGGAGTAGAGTAGGAGGGGGGGGGAACAGAGAGGGGCCAAGGGAGGCCTGACAGCAGGTGGAGAAGGGAGTGAAGAGGAGAGTGATGACAGGATGTCCTGAGATTTTGTTGAGAAGTGGGAGGCCAAGGCCGTGCAGAGGGCCTGTGAAGAAAGAGGAGAAGTAGAGACTGCAGAACGTTTGGCAAGTTCCTTACAGATTTTGAAAAGTTCAGTCATACTGTTGGTGGCCCCGGAGATGCAGGCTTGGATATGGGCCCGCTTCTTGGACCAAATTGAGAGTCTGTAATACCTTTGGAGCAGGCGACAGGACAGTTTGTCAGAGGATGTGAGCCAAGTCAGCCATTTCCGTCCCGCAACTCTACGCTTGCTTTTCAGCAAGGCTAGGTCGAAATCATGTCAACTATTTCATTTTGAGGCTGGCTTAATGCGGATCCTCATGGGAAGGGCAAGGATGTCCAGGGTGTTGGAGATGGAAAGGTGAAGGTTAGCAAGGGCTGAGTCAGAATGAGAGTCATGAGCAGGAGTAGGGGGAGGGATACAAGAGGCGGCAAAGGAAGCTACTGACCGTCACTTCACAGGATGGATGGCGGAGAAGGAGGATGGTAGTGCAGACAGAGGCTTAGCTGGGGAGTGCAGAAGCTCCAATTGGAAGGAGAGAGTGACCAGAACATGAGACAGGTGTCCTGAGAGGGTTAGAGAGAGAGGTCTGCTGAGATGAGCGCATCAAGAGTGTGCCTGGCGGAGTGGGTCGGACCGGAGGGAAGAATGGTGAGAGAGAGAGAGTCAGAGAGGTTGTGGAAGGGAAGGGCAGCATCAGGGGATGAAGATGAATATTAAAGTCTCTGAGAAGGAGGAGCTTAGAGGTAAAGGTCAGGAGAGAAGTGATGAGGTCGGCTCACTTTAATAGGAAGAGGGAGACTGGCCCAGGATCCTGTAGATAGTATTGAGAGTGATCGATAGGGTAGAGGAGATGCAAAGCTTGTAGACAAGATATTCAAAGGAGGAGTAGGATTGAATGGGTATGATAGAAGTAGGGATCCATTCAGAAAAGACAAGGGCCACACTGCCTCCTTGTCAGTTAGGCTTGGACTTGGAGAAGATCTTGCAGCCCTCAGGATGTAGAGTGTCAAAAGCAGTAACATAGCTGGCATTGAACCACCTCTCGGCGGTGAGTGTGAGGACGTCGAGATCAAAGTATTCAAGGAGGTGACAGATGTCAAAAGAGTGTTTGACAGCAGAGCGAGAGTAGCTATGTGAAGCTGGTTGCCCCTTTAAAGGTTTTCGGAGGAGGGTTCAGGGATGGGGTACCACCACCGGAGGGGGGAGGAAGAAAGGGGTTTGAAAGACAGTGGAGTGGCAGGAGAAGGGAGAAAGTTGATGTGAAATGGGAGGTGCCTGTCAAGAAGGAGGAGTTTGGGCTGAGAGCCCTGAGCCATGATAGTGTCATTCAGGTAGATTGATGATGCACCTGGATGATGAAGTATGCCAACAGCACTTCCCATCTGGTTCCACCATTAATGGGTGAGGAAGAGATGGGGAGAGGACAGAAAGCATATGGGGAGTCCATGAGTCGGGAGAGGGAACGACAAAGAGAATGTTGGTTATAGTCTGCCTGGAGGAAGCATTGACATAAGTGTTGGCAATGGACAGACCAGGGTTAGATACCAGCAGAGCCTTCTTAAACTTTCTCCTTCCAGGCTTCGAAAGAAAGAGAGGCTGGATAGGAGATAGAGAAGCAATTAGAAGAGATGGGGAGATGGAGAGCACCATGGGCAGTGGGGAGGTATAAAGAAGCCCACAGGAGGTAGAGAGACACAAAACTGCACAGTGCACGAAGAAATCACCAGGTGGCCTAGCATCCAAGCAGGAACAGGTAAAGCAGGTACTTTTAAACAAGATTCAAATGAGTGCAGCAGAGTTCAAAATACCCGGGTTTGAAATTTCAAACATACATAAGAAGTGCAGAGCAGGGCAACACATTTTACATACACCCAGATATGGAATTTTAAGAAAGCAGGGAAAGAACAGCCTTGCAGGGGCAACAGGAATTAGAGGCGCCTAATTTTGAATTTCAAACAGTCATGATAAAGCAGGCAATTTGGCAGGGCAAGGGATCTTAAAAAAGCCTACGTTGGAATTTCATATCAGTCATGCAAATGCAGGCAGTTCAATGAGATTTGCAACAGATGTTACAAGACACCTGGAGTTGACATTCAAACAGGTATAAAAAATGCAGGCATTTAGAATACCCCAAAGGAGACAGAGAAATTAGAGCTCCTCAGGTGAGCGAGCAAAATGCAAGGGAGATAGACGGAGAGGCAGCGCAGGAAGGATCAAGCAGCAAAGTTTGTTGGAGGTGACAAGTTCATCAACAAAAGTGCATCAGGGGAGCTAGGTGGTTTCCTGGTGATCGTTGAGTCAATGCTGGGGTGTACATACATAGAGGGGACAGGGCATTGCAGAACATACACAGTAGCTGTAAAAAATACAGCAGAGAATTGCTTGGTGCAGAAGAACAAAAGGAATAGGTACGTGCACAATGAGATAGAGGAGGAGGGCTTCAGGGCGGGGGATGGGATAAATGATGAAGCACTTATCAAAGAGTTGAATGAGCTAGGTGGCAGGCCCCAGAAGGACTGCAGGTGCAATGGCAGGGAACGAAGCATGCCGAGCAGAGATTATCCTGGCAGCCTGGTGGCCACGGCAAGGCAGGCCAGACGGGCCTTAGAGTGGGTTTCTGTCGGGGGGCCAGCACAGCCTGCCGGCTCCCAGGATTGTCTTTAGGTAGCAGGCATAGGCCAATAACATCAGCAGTTGGGCAGGGCGAACAGGTACTCCGGTGCTTGTGATGGCGGCAGCCATATTGCAGAAAGAAAAGCCACATTGTTAAAGACCCCAACTGAGCTAAGCAGAAGACTACAATGTTCACTACTTAATCAAAAAAGGATATAAGCCCATAAGTAGAATCAATAACACCAATGCACATTCGGATGTAGATATTATGTGCAAATCTTCACAGTGCCGCCAAAAAGAATAGCGCATCATGCACAGCCCATCTGGGCTTACCTAGGAGTTCCCGGTTCTCGTAGCTTGACAGCCTTGTGTCCTTCATTCATTCATGGGTGAGAGACAGCCTGTGTCAGCATGCAGGCAAGAATGTTGATGAGGATGAAGAAACAACTAATGCCAGACAGTGGCCTTAGAGTGGGCCTTTGTCGGGGGGCCAGCACAGCCTGCTGGCTCCAAGGATAGGCTTTAGGTATTAGGCGTAGGCCAATAACATCAGGAGTTGGGCAGGGCTAACAGGCACTCTGGTTTCTGTGATTGTGAAAGAATATTTCTTTGGACGTGACCTGAGAAGCATACATTTAGGAACCTTTATACTTGAAGTTCGCCATAGGATGACATGAGTGGCTGAACCAATGTGGACTATGGGCCCAAGTTTTAGTTTCATGCAATCCTTTCCTAAGTACAATATCCCTTTACTGAGAGTAGAACAACTCGGCAAAGCGACACAACATGTACCACATCACCGGGCATACTTATCAATGGCAAAGTCAAATTTGAACAGTAGCTTACGAGTTACAACATACACTTTGGCCAAGATTACAAAGCTGCAACAAATTCTTTCACCTTACAGTGCACCTTGATTGCACTGCAGTCAGACGATAGGCGCACACAAGGATGCTGACAAGATGAAATAAATGAAAAAACACATTTCTGATGGAATCTGTAATTGTAAGAATAGGGTATAGTTTTGTACATGAATACTCTCAAGGCAATATTGTGGCAATAAGACCCGAAGCGGCAGGCCAATACCGCCCCAGGGAATGCCCAGGGCCGTAGTTAGTTAACAAAGCCCCTGGGCATTACCTGCGGCAGTATATGCCCGCCGCCGAGGGTCTTATTGCCATTAGTACCCCGGCCTGTTGGATTCGGGTGCTAATGGCATAAAAAACGGCAAAAAAAATGGCCACCGCCATGCAAAGGGAAAACGTAGTCCGTTTTCCCTTTCCATGGCACCCATCGGGAGCGGACGCGCTGGGAACAGAAGTGTTCCCAGCGCGTTCGCTTCCAAGACCAGAAGAAAAAAGAAGGCAAGTGGGTCGGGAGGGCGAAAGTGAGGGGATGGGGAGGAAGAAAAAAAAAAGAAAAAAAAAAACGTACCGTGGCCTCCGGCGGGGGACGATGGAAGCCTCCAGCCGTGTGGAGGCTTGGAGCGGGGATGGGCCCGTTCCGAGTCTCCACACGGCTGGAGGTTTCCATCGTCCCCGCCGGAGACCGCGGGATAGAAGGTAAGTGGGGTGGGGAGGGAGGAGGAAGGAAAGGCTTGGGGGGAAAAAAAAATCTTACCTGAGTCCCCGGCAGGGGACGAAGGAAGCCTCCAGCTATGGGGAGGCTCGGAGCGGGGATTTCCCCGCTTCGAGCCTCCTCATTGGCTGAGGGGCTGCCACACCCTTTGCCGGGAACAGAGTAGCCGGCACGCACGCGTGGATGGGAATACCGTGCGGTATGGCTCGCAAATGAGCCAATCACCACACAGTATTCCTGTTCTGCTGCGCGTGCCGGGTACTAATGGCCAATAAAAAGGAAATACATTTTAAGGCTTCCACTGCTTAGCATTGCTAGACAACTCTATTGTGCTCAGCTTGAGTCTGCAAGTCAACAAAGATGGCTAAGAAATATGTCTTCTAATGTGTGTGATTTGCCTAAAAATACGGCTGCATTTAAAGCAAATTTACATTTCTTGTGGAAAATCAAAATCTGGAATGCTCAGGTCATGCTAGCACATGTAATGTAATGCTATTTAAAATGGTCTTATAAAGCGCAACATCTGCCATTTGGGTGGCCTCTTCGCTCATGGCTCTGGAAAGAAAAGGCCGAGGATAAGGGAGTTTGACTAGGAGGAACGGGAGAGGAAGGTGTGAATCATAAAGTCTGGATGAGTACAAACCGGAATTTCCTGTTTTCCGAGTGCATTAATAATAATAATAACTAGTTTTGATATAGCACTACGAACCCGCAGGTATCTAAGCGCTGGAATAACAGTTGCTATTATTATACCACTGTGTGGTACTCAATTTATTGACGTCGGAATATAAAAGGCTGAGTTGGCTCTGCCGGAATTCGAACCTGTGTTAACAGGCTACCACGATGTCAAAACAAGTGCTCAACTCACTGTGCTATCTGAAGGCAGCATTTCTAAGTACTTCCTTCTGATGGTACTTGAGTTGAGTGTGCATCCAGTGGAGAGCCATAGGCATTGGTGGCCTACTCGACAGTGCTGTAGCACAAAATTTGGGGGCCCCCTGCGAGCGATGCTGAGGGCACCGCCCCCAGCTCGGCAACAAATCACTGGTTGGTCACACTCGGGGCCGGCCTAGACTACTGCACTTGCGCAATACATACAATGATCGTGCTGATGCAGGGGCACGTAAGACACTGCACTAGCAGGAAGATATAAATATTTGTTTTAATGCATTATACAACACACTTTCTGAGAACAATTGGCTAAAAAGCCAGAGTGTTTGCAATTGTTTTGTAGGGTAACACCAATCCAAAAATCCAAGACATGCAAGTCACCAACAGCGCACAGGAACACTAATGCTTGAATTAAATGTAATGCTTTCCTATTAAAAATGCCATTCCACAATTAAAACAAGTTCAACTGGCGGCACAATGTAGACACATATAAATACGTAATAAACATACTACAGTATAACATGCCATGCCACATTAAGACATACCTAAATGCCAACAAAGCAGTAAGAATGATGATGGTTATTATATCACAGATGCCCCAAAAAATATGCAATGCCACAGTAAAACATGGCTATACTGTCAGCGCCATTATGCCAGGATAGCCAGGTAATTACACTTAGCAGGACCACTTTATCAGAGATGCCCCGTAAAAAAAAGTCCGACCTCAGTAGGAAATGACTAGACTGGCTGCACCAAAATGCCAGTCTACCCACTAATGACACATATAATGCCTGCTTAGCCTGGACGTGGATGACCATTACGATTCCGCTCACAACCCCTGCCCCACACCCCACACATACCCTCTCCCTTCTAGGCCCCACCCGAACCCCCAAAATTAGCTCCTCAGCCCAGAATTACCCCACATCTCTCTTCCTCATCTGAGTACTTATGTATGAGGTACCTTGCACTAGGATGAGGAAATGTGGGACTACGAGTAATGAAGATTACAGGTAACTAAGCCAGGCATTACCTCCATGCTCCTCTACCTCATCCCAGTACTTGTGTATTAGGCAACGTGCCTCATAAAAATGTACTGGGATGAGGATGACTAGGGCTAGGAGTAATGAAGATTACCAATAAGTTATCCAGACACTAAACACAAACACACACACATTCACATACCATTCACCATAAACTTGCACACGCACACCCATTCACCCATACATTTACATGTGCACCCTTTCACCATATACTCACACAAGCACACCAAGCAGCTACCCATACATCATGCCCTCACTCATTCACACACATTATATGATATACATATACATACACCCGTTTACATACACTCACACATATTTACACAAAATACATTTTCTTACCTTTTGAATCAGTTGGTTCAAGGAACAAGGCCCCCAACTCCCTGCAGCAGGAACCCTTGTTCCTGTCATGCGCAGAAGAGCTTGAGACCTCCGTGCCATGGGGTAAAAGAAGGAGCCCTATCACTTCAAAAAGGAATCGTTTATTTTTTAGGTCACTCTGCCTTCATAAGGAAATTATTTCCGGTACGGAACCGTAACAAAATGAATGTCTTTATGAAGGCAGAGCGACTTCAAAAAGAAACAATTTATTTTTTATGGGAGGCCTCCATGTCATGGCGTGAGAGGGGAGAGCCCTTTGGCTACAAAAGAAATAGCCCCCAACCAAAGACATGTGCCGGCAGGGTGTGCGCCGCAACACCACTAGTGCTGGAATCTGAGGTTCGAAAAGTGGGTGGTCTGTAGAATTTGGGGTGTGTCTGGTGAAAAGGTAGAAGTGGTGCAGGTCATGCTGAGAAGGATCTGCATGACTGTGATGGAGTGTGTTTGAGGTGGTGGGGAGTACTTGCAGGCATTCAAAAGCAGGGAGTGGCATGACAGATGTGCAGTGTGAAGATGAGAAGAACAAATACTGAGTTAATGGGGGAAAGGGATTATGGAATGACGACATGTATAAGGCCAAGATGGAGCAGAGTCAATACCGACACCATTGGCTTAGCTTCCAGACTGAGCGTACTGGTATTGTTTCCTTTGTTGTGACCTGGTAAACCCTCAGGATATTAGAGATTTCCTAAAGGTCATGTGATATTGCAATGTCTGCATTGAATAGGTTAGTTGTCAGGACTGAGAGTGAGTATCCACCTTGATATTACCTGTTGAAACGTGGGATTGGTATTGGAGCCTCAGTGATGGGTCACAGCGTCCTGATCAGCGCATATTGGGTGAACCTTTGTGCTGTGGTTTTGGGGCCACTGCCGAGGAAGGCACAGTGTGCAATGGACAGGGGTTTGAAGTGGATTCGGAAGTTGACTGCAGCCAATGAGGAGCCTGTAGTCCCAGGGTGGTGCATTCCCAACTTTCCAGTATCACGAGGAGTCTCTGTTTTGTTTCTTGTGCTCATTGTAGTCTGATCCGCAGGTAGTCTGGGAGGCCCGTGCAAAGACCACTGGCGTAATTAACTCTTCAGTTTCTGTTTACCAGGGTGATAACTGACGGGATTCTATGTGAGAAAGTCAGATAAATCATAATGTGATGGATGGATCTGCGGTAAAAGAAGCAGCTTCTCACCACCGCTCCATCTTCACATTCAAAGGTGTGGAGTAATGCATGCCGAATGCAAGGATTTTGAGCGTCAATGTCAGCCAGGAACAGGCTCCCAGTTCTCCCAGTATAGGGATATTTGTGGGCTGTATTGTTTTGGTGCTACAGTCATGAGCCCTGTTTGAGATGGGTTGGGTTACAATAGATTAGTTGTCATCTACATGTCTATCCATTAGAGGAAATCTCCCCAGTGCGGCTGATTTTGTGTTGAGTCTCGTGTTGGTAGGAGATGTCTTAGTATAAATCCATTTTTGATTAGGATGAAATGATGCTATGTCAATGCAGACAAACCACTGCCCAAATACACCTTGATGGTGGTGCCGATACTAGCGACAATACTGATCCCCAAAGGTCACCCATGCCCAATTAGACCTAACAGATCCATGCCAGCAGGTGGCACACCAGATAGGTGCCCTCATCCACCATGACTGACCACCACCCTGAAAAACACTGGAGATTTTCAACTTCGACAGGAAAACTAGGTGATGCAAAATTGGGAAACCTTGGAAAGTTGCCAAACCTTTGCGCCATTCTTAACAGCACCTGGCCAATTACTCTAGTAGAAGGAATTAGTGCCATCGCAACTGTGAAACCATATAAGTTCTCTACCTACCGGCATGTTTCATTAACTGCAAAGAGGAACTCTGCCATCTGTTTGAGCTGGATGACGGTTAGGCCATATGTCGGCTGATCTGCTCAGGGCCAGATTCGCATTAGCAGACTGGTTAATGCACTAACGTAGCCACCATCTGTTTCGGAATTCATGCACAATTCCAACGCATTAATTGAATGTGTGCATTAGATCCTGTCCGCGGGACAATGCTCATGTGCAATCTTACAATGCCAAAACCTAAATCCCCTGACAAATGTGTTGAGGGCCCTCCAGCTTGAGACATACTATAGACTTAGGTGGTTCTGGCACAGGTGAATAGGTCCCCACATATAGGGGTGACCAGACGTCCCAGTTTTGCCAGGAATGTCCTGGAATTGGGTGTTCTATCCCCCTTTCTCAAAATGATGTTTCCATTGGAAAATGCAGTCGTCACTGCTTTTGGTAGTAGGTCGTCATAGCTGGCCAGCAGGAGTGCACAATCTCGCAGAGAAGAAATGCTGCATTTTGCTAATTAGGATAGTGGAAGTTTGAGATAAATTAATTATAATGTGTGTTTATTTTGCCAGAAACACACTTAAACCTCCTTCTCCTCCAACCACTAATGAAGTGTAGTGCCGGGAGAGCCACTTTCAAGAGTTAGTCCTACTTTTATGTTAGTTGTCCTGTCCCGTGTTTTACTTATTACATCTGGTCACCCTACCACCGCGCCGAGTACGCGGGTGCTGCAGGGCCCCGGCACACCCGGGAAAACTTATTTTCATTAAAGCCCCTATTCTTAGAATGGGGCGATTTATTTCTTTGTCCCCTCAGGAAAACCAAAAGTCGGCGCCCCTGCCACATGTGCAGCATGTTTACAGGTTTGGACTTGGAGATGTCAGTTTTACTTTTGGGCCTCTCTGTCCTGTCTTTAACTGAAATTGTTAAAAAGTATTCTCTTTCCCAGATGGGGGGTCCTTTTTTTCAGAAAATAGCTGCATCTCGCGTTGTGTAATAACTATTTAATTAATACTCAACTAGGTCATGTCAATAAATGACAGGGTCAGGGCCATCCATAGTAATGGCATGGATGTGTAATGCATGTGTCCCTGCGGTATAGTTTGAGCTGCTTTTCTTATACTGTATGCCATGAAATGGCGGAGAAAGCGGCCCCGCCCCCGAATGGTGTGCACGCTGGGACCTTCTGTCCGGGGTATCATTTGTTATGTAAGGCTCTCAGAATTGTTTTACCCTCATTGTGCTGAAATGCTTTATACAACGATGTGTTTAATTTGGTTTCGCGCGCATTGTAAGGCAGTCTGTTCCTATGACGAATGCGGATCATTTGAACAGCCTCAATGGCGGGGTCACAATGGCACTCGTGTACTCACATTTATCAGAAGTGTCCCTTGTCGCCGACCTGTTTCCACACAAGAACAAAACTCTGCGTTTCGCTCTCACGGTCTGCTGTCTCCTCGCGTTTATACACATAATGGCGCCGATTTCACACCTGCCAATCTCCTTTCATAAATAATAGCAGGGAACAGTCCATCTCCTCAGGATCTGCTTTCAGCTCCTCTTCCCAGCGAGCAGGTGACATATAGCTTTTAACAAAATGGCGAAGCGCCGGGGGTGGTTGGGGGCGAGACCCGGATTAACTGATATTTGAAACTACCTCAAAAAGCAAAGCAGAAAATTACTGAAGAGCAAAGATCTAGTGGCAGAATAAAGTTTTCATGGTAGGAATTCTTTGGAAAAATAGGAGTTGGCAGTGGCGCTGGAAGTAGGGGTGCTGGACGCGCTGCAGCACCCCCAAAATCTTTAAGAAATGTTATTGCTGACCGCATGGATTGCAAACCTTATGGTACACCGTTTTTTTGGTTTGTTTTTGACTTCAGAAAGGATGGAAGTGATGGCTAGGTTGCTTAAAAGAGGCAGGTTGCAGACAAGGTGCCTACACTGTTTATGTTAACCCTCCACCTTAGAACAATCTTTGGTGCTGGGTGTCTTTTGCTGGGTCCTTGAAGAAGCGGGTAGTTTTAATGATGCCCATGGAAGCTGTATTCATTTAGTTTTCAAACTCAAGACTAGAAACACTTGTGTACAGGCGGGTTATAAATGACTTATCATCAGTGGGCGAAGTGTACGAAAAGAAGTAGTGGAACTATGTTTCCTGCTGGTCTGCCACCATCTCCTCACAAACCCCATTGCCACACCCCCTCCGACAAACAATTCAAACCTCCAAACAAACACACCTGCTATTTATAGGAATGTTCAGTGCAGTGCACCGAAGTGCAAGCTTCAACTTCTTCCTACACTATTATTTTAAAACAAGACCATTCCAGAACGGTTTCTTTTTAAAATAAAAGTATAGGAACTGGGAAACTTTCAAATAAAAAGTATAGGAGCACCGCTCCCGACCGCTCCCGCCCACTTCAACCTCTGCTTATCATATCATATCAAGCCTTCACGTCATTTACAGCAGAGCGATTGATTCCGTGTAATTGTGTTTAGATTATTTTCGAAGATTAGAGAATATAGTTTCATGTGTGAGACTTCGGTAGCATTTTGTAAACATGTGCCTTTGGCCGGAGTCACATTTTTGCTCCCCTTTCTCTTGTTCACATTGCCTGGAATGGAGGCCTTTCACCTGCATGGATTTCCTAGGCTTTGTAATCATGGTGGGACTGCAACAAAAAAGAGACTATCCAGTTTATATCGATTTTTCGCCCGCAGCAAAAATCTGAAAATTTGTAATTTTTAACTGTGCTGCACAATTTGTGAAATACTGCTAAAACGGGGCACAATATTCAATTCATATTGTAATAAGTATGAGCAACAAATCCATTTCAGTTTCCGATATCCATTGCCCGCAGCACCAATGAACCCAAGCCTCGCCCATCATTTATAAAACGGAACTCAGCTTGTGTCAGATTGTTTTCAATCTAGAGCAACACTAAAAGCAATGGCAATAGAAATATGTATCTATAACTATTTTAATTAAGCATAAATGCTGCAACATGTTTATATTTGTACCACAATATTTCCTTTTTCTTTTTTGCAAATTTGGAATTAAATGCCACAATATCCAGGGGGTTCTTAAAAAATAGGAAGGAGAACCAAAACAGGCAGTGATAAAGGCAACCGTTTTGGCTTTTTTGTAGGCATAGGAGAAACATTTTCCAGATGTTGCCATGATGGTACTATCTGGCCATACATTGGCAACAGCTGGCAAATGGTTTTAGCACCTGGGTATATACTATGACCATGCCTGGAAAATGCCAATCTAATGCCTAAACAAGAGCCAACACTATTGGCTTTGCCAATGCTTGTTATTAACTGGAATTCATTGAAAGGAACAAGCGCAAGCATGCACGTATTGATTATATATCAAGTGGCTGAAAGCCCACTTGGTTGAGATATTTTTATTACACCAGGAGGTGGTCTATAATTGCAAATATGCCATTACATTATAGAAGACTGTTCGGAAATAGCATAGGCTTCCCCTTAAAAGAAGCACATAGCTGGCTCAAAGAGATCCTGGGGGAAGGGTCTTCTAGATTGGGAGAGGCAGGAAGTGGTTGAAAATTGTCATAGCAAGAAGCATGGCCATGAGTGCTCAATGGGTGGATTAATATCCAAGCAACCCACAGCATGTGTGTCACCCCTCACATCCCATCTCACGCGTAGGTTCACTTGCCATGCCAATAGTTGCAGTTTATAGTCTGTGCTTATAGCGCCACTTAATTGGCAACTTCTGACTCCAGAGCTCTCAAGTTTAAAGTTGCCCTGTGTGAGAAGGCCATCCAGTTCTGTTTTTTTCCTTTGGATTGTGGGACTAGTAGTTGTGTTTTCTTTCCCATTTGGAATTTAGGAAAACTAGTCCTAGAATTCCCACCAAAAGCCGGACTGGGTGGACTCCTCGTACCCCACACATGGCCAAAGGAAACTTGAGAGCTCTGTGATTCGGGCCTCCCTGCCACTTGGCAAGTTACACATTTGAGCTTGGACTGCAATATCAGTACGCTCAATCCTACTTAAAGAAAGCATTTTGATTTGGCTCTGTCTGCAAACCAATGGATAGGCTGGTATACTGTGATTTGCCTCAAATCACTTTCCCCTCTGGGCCCCCCACTCCACTCTCTAAAACAGGGCAAATTGACAACAAAAAGAGTTGCTGTAACTATTTCAGGAAAGGTAGGAAATTCAAGGATATGACATGTGGCCACTATGCGTGTGTAGGCTTCGGCAAACTAGGAATTGGGCGTGCAGCCTGCAGAATACATATTTTCATTAAACTATAAAATAATCAAGGGGGTGGAAGAATTTACTTTTTGAATGCTGCCACTGTGAAAATGTCCCACTCAGCACAGAAACAACACTGGTTACTAATGAATAATTCTCACTCGAAAATCAATATTCTGGCTTTTCGTACCCATCGTCCGCTAAAAGTTCAGACCAATAATTACCAAAGATATTCAGCTAGCGAAGTTCAGGCAGTGATAGGACAGATTGATATTGCAGTGGATACAGATTATTTATTGAGAAACAAGGTGATGGCCACTTAATAAATGGTAAGATGTAAAGAATATATTCACTCAATAAAATATAATTATGGTGTGATATGATATAATATGGCATTTATAACGTGCCTATACACAAGTGTTTTGAGACGCGACTAGGCAAGGGTGGGGGACAGAGGCAAGACAGAGAGCGATCCTACTAGGCCAGGTGTCAATCAGATCGCGCAAGTGCATGGGAATGGGAGGGAGGAGAAGTGCAAGGGGGAGGACAGTGCAGTACAACTGATAAGAATAAATGACAATAAGTACAAGTACGGCCAGCCGGTGGCATGTGCAGGGTAAGTGCAGACACCAGGTGTCAAGTGCTGGAAGTGGGACTGTAGGGATACAGAAACAGTCCCCAAGTTCTGGGGTTGTCAGGAAGGCAGTGCAGGAGTGCAACTGGAGGGGGGCAGGGGACCTGGGCCCGAGATCAGAGGGTGGCCAGGTAGCCAGTGCAATTTCAATGTCAGCCAGGAAGTCAGCAAAGGAGGGGAGGAGAAAAAGCAGAAGCCAATAGAAAGGTTTTGAGGAGCTTCCGGAACCGAAGGTGATTCTCCTTAAGTTTCAGGAGGGCAGGGAGGCTGTTCCAGAGAGAGGCAGGGCTGTCACAAGATGTGGTGAGGCCCGGGGCAAAACATTTGGTGAGGCCCTCTTATGATTTTTTGCACTGGGCCAGCATGCAGCACCCCCGCAAATAGGAGACTCGAAAAATCTCCCCTTGAGTTTGTGTGGATGAACCCAAATATGGTTTATATCTACAACTGTAAATCATCAACTACAGCAAAGTTAGAGTTCTCTTCTGAAGAAAGGTTTATGTCAGACTAGCTTTTGTATCATAGGCATAAATATATATATAGGATGGCACGACGACATGTGGTGCGTGATGCCAGCATTAAGGAGCACCCTGTCCCTGTGTGCACATTAAAACACACATCATACACAGTGGCAGTCAGATAAGATGATGTGCAGTGGAGGCTAGTGAATTTCTGAACTGAAGAGGCTTAAATGTTTAAGCCAATTATGCAGGATCGACAGTGCACAGTGAGGGAGCTCAAACCAAACAAGGGTTGCTTGAGGGGGTTCTCACTGCCAAGAAAATGTTTGAAACATTGGGTTAAAATTATGCATTTTACAGCCCTTTCTTTGCAAAATTGGGTAGAAATCCATACAGTTTGTAATTGGTTTTGTATGGTAGCACATGGAAAAACCCAATAGTTGCAAGTCATCAAGCATGCACAGGAACATTTTCCAATGCATTTCATGCCGCCTTTGCAAACAACATATATTAGTACAGAAATATATTCATGCTTGTTGTTCCCATTTATGTCCATACAGGCTGCACCAATATGCCATTATTACCATGTACGGACTCCCATCCTGTAAAAAATGCCATGCCACAGAAAGTATGTCGAGGCTGATTGTGCACCATAGGTGTTATTACTGCCTAGACTGGCCTAAATTCAAGGTGGGCCAGTTTAGCCAAATAGTATATTTGCTTTAACCTTGATGTATAGTCCTGTGTATCAAGAGTAAAGAAAATCAAGCATTGGCAATGCTAACAGGTTGGGCTTTTGTGTAGGCATGGGAAAGGCACTGCTGTATTGGTATTAACTAACCATTGATGTTAGCAGGTGCAAAATGGTTTGAGCACTTGAGCATCTAACAGCAGTGCCTTGCAAATGACTAATACTTATACACAAGCCAAAATCGTTGGCTTTGTCAGTGTTTGTTTTTAACAGGACTTCAATAAAAGACACGCAGGGTGCTTTTAAATAAAGTGACTGAAGGCAGACCTGGACAAGACATTTGCATTGCACTGGTACTGTGCTTACAACTCCAACTAAGTCATTAACTCTCAGAAGACTCCTTTGAGAAAACATTCACAGACACTGTGAGGGCAAAGTTTGATGGCAAGGCTTGATTAAAGCTAGCTCAAAGAGTTCCAAAAAGGAAGTGTTTTGGGTGGGAAGGGCAGGAACTGGGTGTGAATTGCCATAGGAATTAGCATGCCAAGTCATTGGATGGGCAAAGAACTAAACAACATCTACAGCTTTGTGTCCCTCCTCATCTGCCATTTCTCCCTATCTGTTCTCAATGCTGTCATCAGGACCGCAATTTGGCAAAATATTACTCACAGGATCTCAGATCCTGCTCCACAATCCTGGGAAATCTATGTGCACAATACATTTATTTTAGAATGCTGTGGTGTATTCATGCTTTAAACTATGTTGGGCAGGGCTTTGAACTGTGGTCGCTAGGTTTGAAATTGAGGCACTTCCCCTCAAGACCACTAGAAGGTCTGAGCGGAGCCCTTGTGAAATCCCTTGTCAGTATTGCACTGTACTGGAAATATTGACATGCATTTTTTAGGTTTAAAAGGGGTGTGGATTTTGAACTTTGCTGATGATAAATCCTCTGAGGGGAAGAGTTATATGTTATTATATGGCATACAACATTTATAACACGCCTGTACACAAGTGCTTCTAGGCATGACAAGACAAGGGAAGACCAAGGGAGGACAATACAAATGATCTTACTAGGCCTTGTGACATTCAAAGTGCCACGGCGCTACAGTGCAGGGGGTATCGAGAGGGAGAAGTGCCAGGGAGCGGGAGGGGAATAGAGAGTGGCGTCGAAGATGACACCAAGGTTTTTTGCCTCACAGGAAGGCAAAGGAAGAGGGCCCAAGGAGGGCGGCCAGAATGAGAGGGGGAAAGCTGGTGCAGGGGTCCCAATGAGAAGGATCTCAGTCTTACAGGCATTATGTTCATGGGGGTGATTACAATATCTGCCTTACACTCTCCTAATCCTACTGTCGCTGTCCTTTCACTGCGGTCTCAATAATAAAGTCAAACTAATGCAGCAAGGTGGTTAAAAGCTACAGATTATCAGTAGGTTTCTGTGTCATAATACTGCCAACATGGGGGCAGCTGCTTGGGGGCCCATTTCAACTGTAAAAGCTGAAAGGCCCAGATGCCCTCCCTCAGTGGGGAGACCGACAGCACAATGGGTTTATTGGCCCCACTCACTATCCGCTTTCAGAACTGTCATCCAGCCCCTGCCGGGCTGTCCAACGGAGCCGTAGCCAGACGCAACAGGACACAGACGTTAATCAGTGCCTGGGCTTTGCTGTTATGAAAGGCCCTGCAATTACTAACATAAAACATTTCGCTGTTAGCACCTGCATTCATATGCATACATATTTAGGTAATTGAAATTGTGATGTGGGGTTAGCACTTGTATACTAGGGGAGTGATTAGAAGGGAAATGGTGATATGAGAGATCCCATTCTCACTGGCAGTAGTCCTTGAGTGCAGGGTTTCAGAAATGAAGGAGATAGCTGCTTTAACATTGAAGCTTCACCAGAATAGTCTCATTTGAATGTGGAAAGATGTTAGATACCCCCACAGTAAGTTTGCCCCTCTCTCAACATTTGAAGTGTTAGTCCCAACCCACCCCCCAAAAGTTTAGCCTAGGTGCACCTCTGATGCAGTGACCCCACCTCTTAATTATGCGGCCCGCAGGGCTGCTAAATTTAGGGGTGCAGGCTGGCACACACACTCACATACTACACTTTCATAGATGTACTCATGCACCAGTCACACAAACTCCTTACATGCATGCATACATAAACGCCAAACACAGAGTTGACCCCAACATAAACGCCAACATGCACGCATGCATTCATACACATACATATCCATTACACATATATACACATTTCATTAAAAAATTAAACTTACCTCCATGCACCTTTCAAAAGCGGATGGCCCTCCTATCCCTTCGACACGTAGAGATGCTGCTGACTGATAGGAGAGAACTCCTCTCCTATCAGTCAGCATGTTCACGCTGAGCAACGTAAACACACTGACTGACAGGAGAGGAGCCTTCTCTTGTCATTCAGCATGTCCACGTTGTCAGCGGAATAACGGGAGTCAGAAGAGCTCAATTCTGAGCCCTGCTGTCTCCCATTATTTTGCTGTTTGTTGCAGAGCCAAATGGCTTCGCAACAAACAGCAAAATCATTGCTGGTGCAGAGAGCAGACAGCACAGTCCCCCGTGTGAATAAAGAACACGGAGGACTGTGCTGCCTTCTTTCTACTCAGGAGAGGGGGCCGTGAGGCCGCTGGCAAGTGCGAGGCCCGGGGCAGTTTACCCCTCCTGCCCCCCCCCTCGTGGCAGCTCTGGAGAGAGGCCCCAGCCGAAGAAAGAGATCTACCACCAACTTGTTGCTTGGAGAAGCGACTAACCCCGAGGGAGTTAGAGGCAGATGAGCGAAGAGCTCGAGAAGGAAGGCATTTCGTAAGAGAGAGTTGAAGGTATTGAGGTCCCAGGCCCCAGAAGGCCTTGTGGACGATGCAGAGGGTTTTGAACTTAATCCTTGCAGCCACTGGGAGCCAGTGCAGAGATTTCAGTCCTGGAGAGATATGATCCCTGGGCTTGAGGCCAAGGACAAGTCTCGCAGTCCTGTTCTGGATAAGTTGCAGGGAGCGGAGGGTAGAAGCAGGCACATTTAGAAAGAGGCTGTTGCAGTAGTCCAGCCTAGAGAGAACCAGAGCTCTGGAGACAGTGAGATTCTGGGGGAAGGAGAGGAAAGGAAGAATACCTCTGAGGAGGTGCAGCTTGTGGTGAGACTTCTTAGAGATGCCAGAGATGTGAGGAGAGAAGGAGAGTGTGGAGTTGAAGATCACCCCGAGGTTTTTAGCCTTGCAGGTGGGAACAGGAAGAGGGCCAAGGGTGGCCGGCCAGAGAGCTACAGAAAAGGAGGGAGCGGGTGTGCCGATGAGGAGAATCTCAGTCTTACTGGCATTAAGGCAGAGGTCATTGGCGGCACACCACTCCTGGATAGCAGACAGTCAGAGATGAGGGAAGTAGAGGAGGAGGCCGAAGGTAGCCTGAAGATGATCTAGGTGTCATACGCATAACACTGAAAGTTGGGGCAGAGAACGGCGATGCGGTGGGCCAGGAGTGCCAGGTATTGGTTGAACAGCCAGGGAGAGAGGTTAGACCCCTGGGGGAACCACAGGTAGAGAAAAAGATAGCAGAGAGGAAGGACCCGAGTTGGACCTGGGAGAGGAAAGAAGTCAGCCACGCCAGAGCCTGACCAGTGATACCCAGGTTATCACGGAGACGGTTGAGCAGGATGTGCAATGGGCACCCTGGTTTAAAGTCACTCATAAGCAATCACAAATCAAAACATGTTATAGCGCCCAGAAAGCATGTCAGGATTAGCACATTTTAAAGTGTGGAATCTGCCTTATGTAATAGTCAAATGAAATCACATTACTCTCATAGTGCCCCATGTCAGGAGGAGTGAGTAGCAAGTGAAAGTCAGCTAAAACCGTTCACTTTATCAGTGTTTGCTTGATGTCAGTGCAAGGAACAGACATAAATCCAGGAGGCTGAAGGCACACTTAGCTAAGACTTATTATTACACCAGTAGTGCATTTTGCAGCTGCAAAAGACATTAGCTCTCAGCAGTTTAGAAAAATACTGGCAGGCAAAAGCGTGATGTTATTGTTTGATAAAGAGAGAAAGATCTCAGGGGGGTGTGTTTTGATCAGGGATAGTTGGGTTCTGGGCGGAATTTTCCGTACGAATAAGCATAGCCATGGACAGTCAAAGGGTGGGTAAATAACCAATCAACACCTACAAGCTATGTGTCCCTCCTCACAAGCCATCCCCCTCATAGCTTTAGTTTTTACTTATAACTGGTGGTAAAGCATCACCTTCTAGCCATAACTAAAAAAGCTTCTCTAAAGTGTGCATTTATCATAGATTATGTGGCAGATGGTGCATTTAAAATCTCACTATGCCTGTTACATTGGTCCAGATTACCAGCTCTACTGTGAGCTCGGTCATCAAACTAGGACACATTGGCTCTCAAATTTAACACTTACGAGTGGCACACACTGGCCTAGTGGCAGTCCACTCAATTGTGTAAAAGAGTGCAGATAGTTGTTGGGATTCTGCCAGAGTGTAAAGATGGACTGTGCTTGCAGTCTGAAGAATCCCCCATTTAACTCTCTGGAATTGATATTGCTTTTTGGTGGGCACTTTGAGGAGTTACCACCACTGCAACTACTACCAGTACAAAGGTGGGCGGCTATATTAATGAGGAAGAGTCCCCAGGGACAGTATAATTCTAATAGTACAGAACTGTTAGCAAGCAGGCTCAAATGGTTTTAAAATGTCACCTTGAAAACATTTCAGAAATAAAAGTATACTTTTAAAGGAACAGTGCCCGTATTTCTCCGTAAGACTAATATTCATTTTCAAGCACATACGATTTTCAGAGGCGTTGCTATACTGACACTTGTTGGATGTCTCGGAGGAGAGTCAACGACTGAATAGAATGTTTCAATGTTTGAACTCATCTCTCCCGCCTCATGAGCAGATATAATGATCTCCTGCAAGCAGTGTGAGGCTTGAATTGCTATAGGCGACATCCTGCATAGTGGGCTCAATCTGCACCTTTCATGGCCTCTCCATCTCGCATTAACTGAAATGCAACGAAAAGTGTGCCAGCCCGACCAGCAGTTCTAAGACACCAACCTACTGAAAAATCTCCCTATTTGCATAGAGGACAGAACTTTCACTATCTAGCAGGACTCAAGCAATGGCAGTCACAAGTTAGGCAAGTGTTAAATGTTACTAACACTGCTGCCCATTTTCTGTGGTCACCAGCCTGGGGCAAAGCATATCTCATTCAGTTAATGCTCCTACTGTGGGGATCTAGGCCTAACCTGTACACCCAAGGCTCCACTCCTGGTGAGTTTGCTTTGTGAGTTAATGTGTCCGCTGAACAAATATGTGTTCAAAATGCAGACAATGTTTTGAATCACAATTGAATTGATTTTACCTTCCATTTATCAACTAAATATCTCAATCTTTAATGCAGGAGGGCCACACTTCTCTGTCAGTCTCCTATAGATTTATTGGAACAGAATGCTACTTTTCTTCACGACTACTATACTTTTAAAGGAGATTGCAAGGTATGTCTCATCAAAATGGCTATACTTTTAATGAGATAATAGTGACGCTTATTAGCAAGGCTGCAATGCTCTTCATAGGGTATTACGGTTGTACAGGCCATGCTGTCAGGACATAACACTCTATGTGCCCTTTGTCCCCCATTCCAGAACGGAAAGCATCTCTGTCTGCATTTGTTTCCACCTGGCAACAGCTAGTTGAGCCAATCAGATCAATCAGTGTCACCATCTGTAGGATACTGTGATTAATCAGTCTAGCTGGAACACCTGCATTGTTACTTGCAATTTCTGGGGGTCCCACATTGATTTGGAATCCCCAAGGTGTGTCAGTATGCCCCTAATGCACCGGTCTACTACACTACACACAATAGAGGCGTTCCACCCATTCCTGTAGGACAGCTGTAATTCCCATAGGACAGTACTCCACTTTTCTTTTCAAACGGCTGTTACTCTCCAAAAAGCCCATAAGGACTTCTCAGGACGGCTGCTATACACTTCATGGACAATGTAATGTGACAGACTTTCTTGGAAGATCTACTTTACCTTTAGTAGTGGCACCTTTTTAAATTTGCCGCATTAAGTCCAAGAAGTGGACTTAAAGCGGAAAATTTCATATGAGCTCCTTCTGATCCTCATGAGCCAGTAGGGTGAACACTGGTATGGTACAAAAACCATACATTCCACAATCCCTGCCATGCCTGTCATTTGGCGATACTGAATTAGCTGTACAGATCCTTAAGAAACATATCCTATGTTGCAGAATAATACAGTTTCATGTGCCTGTATTGCTGGACTGAGAGAGAAACACATGCGTCTCCCACTATGCTGGAGAAGCATCCCAGGATGCTTTTTGCTCAATATCACATGCCACGTCTCTGCGCATAGAAGATGCTCTATCGCATAACCCTGGGATCATGCCATTGACCAGCACCACCTAATGGACAGATACAGGTTTATTTACAATTCGATTTTGTGCACTGGCCATTCGACCTATGCCACACAGGTGACTGATGAAATGTACTGTCATTGGTGCACAAAGAGGAGCCCTAAACTCTCTGCTCCGTTGCATTAGCGTTTACCTCTGAATAAGCGTGCAATGTGCGTTCTCTCTGCAAACACATGTATTCATTTCTTCTGTGCAAGCAAAAAACATGTGAAGGCTATGGACTTACATATAGAGAGAACATAGTGCTAGAGAGTTGCACATGTCTGCTGTGTGCATGCGGACATGTTGTTTATGCATTCATGATGTGAATTACTGATCTGACTCCTCCCTGTGCTTGATGGTGGATCAAAATGGGCAGAAAAAGCCTGGCCAATAAGTCACTGCATCAGTTCGGTTCTTTACCATAGCCATAATATAAAGGAGCGCTTAAGAGACCATAATTTCAGTGGTGAACCTGTTCTAAAAAAAGGCACAACACCAGGCATATCATATATTAATTATATATTTGGGCAATGTGCTTTCAATGCACCAGCGGATCAAATCTTTCCAGAAATACATTGAAGGCTTTTCCCCACATCACACAGTTCCGCTGAAGGGAGTTAGCACATTTGCTACACCTGCTGGCTTATTAGCATCAGGATTGTTCACACCCCTATGCTTTTGGTGACATGGCATCATTTACCAGCACCCCCACTCTAAAAATGGTTCCAGCTTCACCAGGAGTTGGCAAAAAAACGGTCAATTGCCAGTGGTGTTACACAAACTTTGGGGCCCCCCTGCGAGCCATGCTGAGGCCCCCCCCCCCAATTCGGCAACAAATCATGGGTCACGCCACACTCTGGGCCCACCTAAATCACCACGCTTGCACAATATGCAGGAACGTGCTGCTGAAGGGTTATACCGCACACTACACTAGGGGAACAATATAGATATGTGTTTTAATGCATTATACAGCATAAAAATTTCTGAGAAAAATTGGCTAAAAGGGCAGAGCATTTGCTATTTTTTTTGTAGGGTAACACCAATCCAAAAATCCAATACATGCAGGTCACCAACAGTGCACAAGAACATTAATGCTTTCATTAAGATAATACTTTGCTATAAAAAATAAATCCATGTCTAGACTGTTCTACATTGTGCACAACTGGCTGCACAATGTAGAACAGTCTAGACATGTAATAACATATTGCAGTAAAGCATGCCAGGCCGCATTTAGACATACCACCTAGACTGGTGGCACCAAAATGCCAGTCGAAGCAATAACACTTATCATGGTTATTTTATCACAGATGCCCAGAAAAATATACAATGCGGCAGTAAGAAATGGCTAGACTGGGAGCACCCAAATGCCAGTCTAGCCAGGTAATTACACTTTGCAGGACTGCTTTATCAGAGATGCCCAGTTAAAGAAACTTCAAGCCAAGCTAAGAAATGACTAGACTGGCTGCACTACCCCACCCCCCACACATTTCCTCTCATCCCCTGTCCCAACGCCCAAAATCAGATTCTCAGCCCAGAATTGCCTCCACGTCCCTTTCCCTTGTCCCAGTGCTTATGTATGAGGCTGCTTGGCTCATAGGTAAGTAATGGGATGCAGAAGGGACTAGGAGTAATGAAGATTACAAGTAACAAAGCCAGGCATTACCTCCATTTACCTAATTCCAGTACTTGTGTATGAGGAAAAATGCCTCATTCAAAAGTACAGGGATGAGGAAGAATAGGGCTATGAGTAATGAAGATTACAAATAAGTAACTAAGGGATTAAACACAAGAAGTGGCGCAACACCATTGAGCTGACTGGGCTTCAGCCCTCCCCATGCCACCCCTGAAAATGTGGGCTATGTTAACTCAACCTGACTGACCTACAGAGCCGTTGCTGGACAAAACAGGACACAGATGTTAAACGGCACCTGGGTTTCGCTGTTAACAAAGGCCCGCAATTACTAACGTAAAGCATTGCACTTTTAGTACATGCATTCAAACGCATAATTCTTTGGGCAATTGAAATTTTGATGTGGGTTTAGTACTTGCATGCCAGGGGAGTGATTGGAAGGATAGAGAGGGGACAGGAGGCCGCTTATTCTCACAGCAGTCCATTAGAGGGTGCTTTAAGACTTAAAGGAGAGAGTTAACTGCTTGTAAAATTGAGGCTGCACTAGAATAGTCTTATTAGCATGCATAAAGAATTTAGATGCCCCCACATAAATAGGTTTGCCCCGCCCCCACCACCCGTGAAGTTAGCACCTCTCCCAACATTTGAAGGTTTAGAAACCCACGAAATGTAGGTTTTCTTGCAACTCTGAACACAAGCACACACACCATTCACCATACACACATACGCACACCCAGCCTTTCATCCCGCTGAGGTCGACGAATTATATGCCATTCAAAATGGGGTAATAATCAGGGCAGGAAATGGAAAATATTTACTGAGGGAACTGTCATCTCTTTGGAGGGGCGGGGCTGTGGGAAGGAGGAGGTGGGACCAAACAACAGGGTACATGGCCAGGTTGCACAACACAATGGCCCTCGTTACAAGTCAGCCGGTCTGGATTTAACAGTGCCGGTAAACCCGTACCGGCACCATTTACCAGACCGGCTCATTCTGACCTGCGATGCCAGAAACACCACAAAATGGCCCCCGTGGTGTCAACGCACCCGGTAGCCCCGTGGGCGTAAACAGCGGGATGACTCGGCAACGCACCCCCAATCACCAGCATTGCGCAACATCGGGCACATTACGAGTAGCACGGACACAGAAATACCACCATAACCATGGCGGAAACACTGTGAACACCGTGCCGGTATCACCGGCACCACGGACATGGCGTTAAACAGTGGCAGGTGAGCAGAAACAGGCCCCAGGATGATGATGATGATGAGGATGAAGACGGTGATGGGATGGGTGCACTACCAGGCCAGGGTGCCATTGATGGACAACATGCACGTAGAGCACCCATACACAATTTGTTCTGAAGTACCACATGTGCATATTCAGCACTTCAGGTTGTAGCACTACAATAAATGATTTAAATGCACACGAAATGTGAATGTCCACTCGTCATTTGCATTTGCACACCACTATATTGTTGGATTAACAGGGGAAACAGGATTAGGATTATGACGTACACCACACGTGCCCACCCACCTTCCCAACGTTCCCACCCACCAACCAGGCCCAAACTGACAAACCCCACTAAAGACCACCCCCACCTCCCCAACGTAACCACCCACCAACCAGGCTCAAACTGACAAACCTCACTAAAGACCAGCCCCACCTCCCCAACGTTCCCACCCACCAACCAGGCCCAAACTGAAAAAACCCACTAAAAACCACCCCCACCTCCCCAAAGTTCCCACCCAACAACCCGGACCCCATCACAAGGACTAGCAGTTCCGCAATGCACAGCCTATTTTTGGCCACGCTGTGCCCATGATTGTCCCTCCCAGAGGCACCTGCCAGCTGTGATGACCTCCTACGAGGGCTGCTGGTCACGGAACTCGAGGGTGTGCTGCTGGCGGAGGCCACAGCAGGGTTTGTTGCTGGCACACGGCCCATGAAAGCCTGCTGGGCAACCAGCATTGTCTCAGCAATATTGGACATAATGTGGTGCCCTCCCTGACCCGCCATGATAACACCATGTTTGTAGTGGCAAACCGCCCAATGGCATGTGAGAGGCGGCCCACAGAGGTGGCAGTGCTCTCGCGTTGCAGCCTCCTGGAGCTGTTGATGAACAAGTTGTATGAGGCTGGCCAGGTGCTGCTCGATGCGCTGTAGTCGTGCACAGAGTTCCGGGATGGAAGGTGTGGGGGAGCGCATCAGACTGTGTAGTCCCATGGGGAAGAATGTGGCCAGCTGTTCTGGTGTGGTGTTGCCCCCATCATTGGCATTCTCGGGTGCGTCAGCACCCTGTTCACCTGCCACACTTTCGACGCTAGCTGCGTTGTTGTCGCTGTTTTGTCCACATGCTCTATTGGGTGCAATGGAAGGGGCTGCTGCTGTATTTGGTGTTACCACATGCTGTACTGCAGGCGCAGCATGGATGGTGGTGTCTGTGTCATCGTGCACCATCACTGTGGCGGATGCTTGTCTGCCGGAGGTGCTGGCAGGGGCGTCCTGGGATTCCCTTGTCTGACAGCCCCGTGCAGTCCCCCTTGCTGTTGGCTGTTGTGCTGAGTCATTGTCGGTTGATGTGCATGTGGGGGAATTTAGGGCATGATGTTGGTCGTGTGACAGGATGTGAATGGGGCAGTCACATGCAACGCACTCCTCATACTTTGTCCACTTGCAAGTACACACATTGATGGGTGATGCACTTGGGTGTGTAGATCACGGCTTGCACACAGTTGCACGCCGTCTGCCTACCCTGATGGTGTTGTCACATGGGGGTGTTGTGTGTGGTGGGTTCAATGGTAGATGTGTTGTGTGCCTCTGGTCCCTGGCTGGGGGGGTCAGTGGTGGATGTGTTATGTGCCCCTGGTCCCTAGCTGGAGGGGGGGAGGTAAATGGTGGATGTGTTGTGTGCCTCTGGGCTCTGGCTGGGGTGGAGGTCAATGGTGGATGTTTTGTGTGCCTCTGGGCCCTGGCTGGGGGGGTCAATGGTGGATGTGTTGTGTGCCTCTGGGCCCTGGCTGGGGTGCGGGTGGTCAATGGTGGATGTGTTGTGTGACTCTGGGCCCTGGCTGGGAGAGGGGGGTCAATGGTGAATGTGTTGTGTGCCTCTGGGACCTGGCTGGGGGTGGGGGTCTTCCATAATTTGCGCTCATGGCTTTGCGCTCTGTGTACTTACCGGCCTCGGCAGGTGTGCCAGCTCCGACCTCTGATTGACCGACTCCCTCAATCCCCTCAAGGTGCATGATGCTGCTGCACCTCTCCTCTCATGTCTGGAGCTTCATTGGGGAATATGGTCCCCCTCCTGTGCCAGTGCTGTGCTGCCTGTGTGCTGCCATCAGGTTACAGACACGCAGCCGCAAATCGTCCCACCGCTTGTGGCAGTCCTTCACCGTGCGCACTGTGACACCAACTGCTGTGCACTACTGTGCAGCGGCTGACCAGATCTCTGTGCGCTTCTGCTGCGTGCTGCACCTTTGATCTGTACTAAACTGCAGCGCGCATTGTCCACAATGTGTTCCACAAACATTATCAGTTCCGCCTCGCTGAAGCTGGGTTTGCGCTGGCGGGTGGCTGGAATCCTTGATGTTATCTTGGTTGTTGTATGTCAGCAGTCACAGGAGCTGTAGGCCTTGTGGTTACTGAGGATTGCAGTGGATTGTGGTTTCAGTAATGGCCGCCGCTCTCTTTCCGGTTTCTGCGATCACAGTGTTTCCGGCACCGGTATTTCCGTATCCGGTACGACCGTGGTGGAAACGGATGTACCGCTACCATTGGACCCAGTGCATCTGTCTCGGTGGGTGTTGCCGTTACGGCGGTGACACCGTTTCCGCAATGGTCTGGTGCGGGCGGACGACAGACAATAATCATACCTTACCTCTGCATGCTTGCGGTCACAGAAACTGTGTCACCACTTTCACGGTAAAACCGGATTCCGGACCATCAAACTTGTAATGAGGGCCAATATCTCTTCATAGAACCTAACCCTAACTATTTGCATAAAAGCAAAGAGCATTATGTGAACATCATAATGTTTACAATTTTAAATGTTAAACATGTCTTGTAGTGACTCAATAAAAAACTCTTTTTAGTGAATAATGGACTCTTCTGTTTTGATTGGTCACAATATTCACCCTCATAAAGAGATCTCTGTAAATTGCAGGACTTATATATCAGTTTGGACATGTGAGACTTTGGCAGTATCTGCCTACACTGCTGAGTCTTCGGAAAACTCATTGACACACGGATTACTCATGGAGTGTGAGCAACCTACAGCTTTAACAACAGAGCATACTGCTTTAAAAATCTAGGCTGCAAGAGGCATGTGCTGGACCCAGCGTCTGGGGGTCGGAGTGGCACTCCGGCAAGACATGTTTTGCCCAAGTGCCTCGCCGTCTTGGTCCAGTGCATTCCCTGCGCTGGTAATAATGACCCCTGTTATTACATCACTAAGAATCTGGAGGAGTCTGGCATGAAATGCAGCAAAAGAGCACAATAGTATTATTGTTATAAAGATGGGAGGACAGTACTCATTAACCTATATAAATATAGCCACGTTCATTGTGCCCAGGTGGGTGTCTCTATGAATAAGGTGCACAGACACCATGATTTATTTCTTTATTTCTTTTCCAGATCCTTCTCTCTCTTTATTCTTCCAAATCTTTGTGTGGGTTTCTCAATTTCCCTGCCCCCTATTATATATGTTATGTTATGCTATGTGACATGTATATAGCGCCTAATTGACATTGTTATAGTCTCGGTGCTATGTGCCTTCTAACATTTCGTTGCCCACAGCCTGAACTTTACATGAGAAGTCTTTATGTTGCATTGCAGAAAATAACAATTGCCTTGCCCGAAATCCCTAGTACTGTAGCATCATCTTGAGCATGTCCTGTGTGTTGGGTGGCGAGTAGAGTTGGTTTGACTGTGTCAATGCCATAAGGATTCCCAGTGGGCCCCCTGTGTACAGCGCTGCGTTGCTTCCCAGCTGGGTTTCTTCTTTATATATAACTTAATTCAATTAAAAAACTTTGTTAAGGGGACATTATGGTTAAGTTGCACTGATAAAAACCTATGAAATTCAATGAAAAACCGTTGTTAAAGGGACGTTATGCTTACAAGTAAAACCGAAAACCCCCTAAAATTCACCAGTTATGGTAAGCTAAGCATCCATAACTCACGCCACCACCGTGCACTGCTAAGACTAACACCCAGGACATCAAAGATGACATCACAAATGTCATTGATGACATCACTGATGACATCACATGTGTATTTACTTTTCATGAAAAGTCTGTACAAGGGGTTCTCATTGTAATGTTGATATAAAAGTGTCAAGGGTCATTGGAATAGATATCATGAGGTACGTAGTGCATTAACCAATGCAGTGATACAAATAGCATTCTATTAATAAGTTCTTTAGTATACTAAGATACTCATGTAGAAACATAGGCATTGTGTGGAGCATACATGATGGAGGTGCAATATTAATAATCTTGCCATGTTGAATAGTAAAATGGCAAATGCTTTCTTATTAGAGTTTTGCGTACTGTGAAACATTTAATAAGTAGCCAATAAAACCCTGTTACTACATAATTGCAATGTTGCAAACAAAACAGAAACAGATAACAACACATAGAAATATGAGCATATACAGGGAAAATGAAGTAAACAAAAAAACAGCAGTATTGCCAGACAATCTTCATAACCTAACTGATTATCTTCATGCACAGAAATGATTGCTCTGCTTTAAAGCTATTACTTCCCTATTTACAAGTATCACATAATGTGACTGGACCCTAAGGAAAGTAGTGTGAATACAATGTATACAAATATGAGCATATCCAGGAAAAGTACAGTAATAAAAAAACAGCAAAACTATAAAAAAAAGTGATGATAACCTTACTGATCATCTTCATACGTAGAAAGCATTGCTGTCTTGCAAGTATGTGTTTTCCCCTATGTACATGTTTCATATGCTGTGAGTGAACCCCAAGTGAATTACTGTAAGAACATATTTGAAGTATAAGTCTACAAATATAGTACTCTTTAAATTTTTAGTTCCTGACTGTTACTGGCCTACATGTGTCAGTAAAGGAAAAAAGAGGGAGCCAGACATGTGATGTCATCAATGACATTTGTGATGTCATCTTGGATGTCCTGGGTGTTAGTCTTAGCAGTGCGCGGTGTGGCGCGAGTTATGGTTGCTTAGCCTACCATAACTGGCGAATTTCAGGTTTTTTTCAGTATTTTACTTGTAAGCATAACGCCCCTTTAACAATGGTTTTTCATTGAATTTCATAGGTTTTTATCAGTGCAACTTAACCATAATGTCCCCTTAACAAAGTTTTTTAATTGAATTTCATAGGTTTTTATTAGTGCAACTTAACCATGACGCCCCTTTAACAAAGTTTTTTCAGTGAATTTCGAAGGTTTTTATTAGTGCAACTTAACCATAATGTCCCCTTAACAAAGTTTTTCATTGAATTTCATGGGTTTTTATTAGTCCAACTTAACCATAACATCCCTTTAACAAATTTTTTTCAGTGAACTTCATGAGTTTTTACCAGGGCATGCTATTTTCCTACAACTTACTAATATCATATCATACTTACCCAATATAGAAATATTTGTGTCCAATTTACAAAGTGTCACCTTGAAACTCTGCCATTTCCCATCTCTAGAATCATTTTTTCATTTTAACACTTCTATACACTTTTAGCAACTATTTCAACTAGTTTTGCATCCATAGACGTCTACGAACATCTGCCTTCATTGCAGACCTTCCGGACAGTACCATACGCTGGCGCGTGGCATGATGACGTATCCGAGAACCCGTCCGCACTTCACGATAAGATCTGTGCTTCGCGGACAGTTCGGAACTGCATTTTCTATCTAGGATCTAGGAACTTTCAACTTCAAAATGTCCATTGCACAGCTCCAACACCTATTCCTACTCATTATCCATCTAGTACACAGTACATACTTTTAGCAAAACTGCTATTTATTTTAAAATGGCATAAGCTATATTCCATCCCATCCTTATCACCCCTCACCTCCCCAGAGATTATTTGATCATTTTTGACAAGTGCAATGTTGTGTTTTTTAATATGTTTTTACCGCAATGTCCGCGGACACCGGCCGATGTCCGCGAATCCAAGATGGCGGGTGTTTCCAAAAATCTGACGCACCTCACGCTTCACTCCAACCAATCAGCGAACACGTTGTGTGTCCGCGGACATGACGCAAGTCTATTAGCCAATCGGTGTCCCGTCCGCGGAGCGAACAGGGAAGTGTGTCCGCAGAGCGGACATGGATATCACTAATTTTTTTGCCTTCCATTTTGGTCATTTAAAATAAAACTACTGGACGGATTTACACCAAATTAACAAAAGCACGCGTTCGGGACCAAGCCGCCGCTCCTGCAGCAAATTTGGTGAAAATCCGTCCAGCGGTTTGGGCTGTAGGTGTGAGCAAAGGTTTTTCCCATTATGTCTATGGGAAAAAAAGAAATGTTGCTGCCCCCCCCTATAACGTTGCCCCCCCCTTGACCAAACCTCACCAAACTTTGCAGGAAAATTCGGAGTGGGCCATTACTTTTTTTGCAAAGTTTGGTGAGGATTTGTCCATGAAGAGCGAAGTTATAATCTGCCCAAAAAGTGCTCTTCCTATGGGTTTTGCAACTTAACCATAACTACATGGCCACTACCGCAGGTCATGTAATACATTCATACGTACAGGAGAAACACATATGCATACGCAGACTTTGCCTGCCATTAAAGAAACACCACACTAGCAAGGTATAATAAGACACATTTGTTGAGACATTCTTATCATCACAATTAGCTGGGAGAATAGCTTGGGACAACGTCCTTATCCTGGAAGCAAAACAACACAACGCAACACAGGTGCAAATCCCGGTTGTGTTAGCTTTTATAAAAGATTCATTATCTTTCCTGGAGCGACTGATTACAGTTTTGGACCCTGTGATTATGTGATGAACTGCACATTAAACTGCAGGCAAAAATATGATGACCAGTTCATTACAGGAAAATAATTGATTTGCCCAAGGTGACTCGTACTGTAAGAGTATCTTTGACAGCTGCTCTTTTTTCGGCAGTACTGTATCTTTGACTATGACATAAAACTATACAGCAGCGACTGATTGCAGTACAGTACACAGTATGACACCCCAGTGCTGTAACGTTGTCTGAGAGTGCAGTCACTGCACAGCACAGAATCCTGTACAGGGGGCTGCTTGTACGACAAGACTTTCATCACATAAGGTTATGTGTGTGTTGCTTGTATAGCGCTTTATAGCACAGTAAGTCCACAACACAATGCTCAGGTGAGACGTGGGGAGGGAGTCTTTGAGCTGCATGCCAAGAATGTAAACACTGTGCACCCAAAGATCGTGCTTGCGAGCCCATCACCCTTCAACAGCCATGTATTGTATGGATGGATAGGTGGGTGACTAGGAAGAAACGTAGGTGTAAGTGTTTCCTTCAGTATCGAGGTTCCCGTCGCCCGAGCAGTCATCGGGCCCTGCCAGCAAACCTATGGAGAGTGCTAGGGCATTGTAGACATTGGGCCCCACTTAGAAAGTTGCTGAATTCAGTGAATAACTGAATATATGCCAGCCCTTTTCAGCCACTTCTCTCAGTTTCTTAGTTAGTCTAAAATCCCTTAATTGCCAGGCTATTATGTAAGTCTATGCAGAAAAAGATGAGCATACTCGTCGCCGGCACTTAAGAGACGTGCCAGTAGGGTGGAGCCAGATCATATTTGGAAAACAGCTCAATTTACTGGACAATCCGTTTTTTGCAGCACTGAATTGGGTCAGCAACATTTCGAGAAGCTAAGGGGGGAAGAGGGAAGGAAAAGTAGAAAGTGGGTGTCCAAAATCCATGTGCCAAACCTACTAGGCCAGCCTCAGACAATGGGCACACCCGAAGGAGTGCTCCAGTTTATTCGACTGTCTCACTCAGAAGTGAATGCTCTGCACGTGACAGCATTTGTATGTATGCTGGACATAAGCGAGACACGGGAAAGACTTCAGCGCCCAAAGTGGAGAAAATGGGATTGAAACACAAATCAATTTCACCCAAAACAGATGAACAGTGAGGCACCCTTCCAGCACCAACAGTAATTGTGCTTTTGGCGTCTGATACACTTTGAAACCCTTCAAAAACCCCTTTAAAAACCAGCAAGATTGCTTTAAAACCTGATACTGTGAGTGGGAGAATGTCTGAGCAATGCTGAGTGCGTGGGTGTTGAAGATGTCATGGGGAGCGTTATGTGTGAATGTTCCACCAATAGCAGACCTGGAGCCGTGCAGTAAATGAAGACGCGCGCAGATCTGAAAGTAGCTTCTAGAAACAAGTGAACCTCCCGACCGGCCTCCAGTCTCCTGGGCCTTCCTGCACTCGTGTCTTGCTTTATTACAGGCACTGTGCCAATTGCGTTACAAATGGGGATTCAGGCAGCGGTTACAATTCTATGTCTGGATTGCAATAACAATCGTGAAAGTACAAACAACCTCTTTTAAGACTGACTCCCAAATAAGGCACTTCCGGCATCAAAGGATGGCATGTTATCTTACCAGGCATTTGTAAAAATCTCAACTGCCTTTTTATTATGTCCTCAAAGTCCAGGTGTAGTCTGGACTGACACTACACTTGCGTATAGGCGCGTTATAAATGCCTTATCATATCATACATAACAAAATCAAGTAGTGTGATCTGCAAAAGAGAGAAATATGTGTTGGTACATTTAAAAGATGATACATTTTTTCATTTGGGGATTTACAGCACAATTCAGGGGACAATCAGACATATGTATAATGGTAGAGGGACAAAACAGTTTTATTTGCCCATCACCCCCACAAACACACATACCCCAAATGCAACATTGGCTCCCAACTAAAAGGCCGAGGCTAGCATCCTTTTCGTTATTTAAGGGTACAACAACCTGTCCTTAAGAATCTGAATTGGGAGGCCCCGTGGCTCTGCTAACATGAGGATGACGAACTGTCCAATCACCACGAGGCCAGTCAGTTGACCCTCCTGAGGGGAATGGGAAGGAAAAGAAGGGGGCGGGGAGGAGTTGAAAAGCAAGACGCAAACCGGGATAAACATGCTGTTATGTTCTTTACTTGTGTACCACCTTAATGGCTCTCAGGTTGTCTCCAAACACTCACTGAAGGTGGAACAGAACGGTGTCTATGTCAAAGGTGTTTTGTATGTTATGTCATGTTGAATTTATGTACCGTCTAGCTGTGACTGTTATGGTATTCCTCCCTTTTCTCGTCAACAAATTTGCCAACATTTTTAGGGCAGATTTTTTAAACACTTTTTGTTACCGCCAAACTATAGATGGTACGGTTGGTATAGCAAGTTGGGGGATGGAGGCGAGGGTGCAGGGGGTCTCCCCCTGTTTTTTACGCAGTAATAAAAGTAGTAAAATCGGTCAAAACTAATTCGGCAAAGTTGTTCTCAACAACAAAACAAAGGAGGAAAGCCATTGTTATGGCCTTCAAGCACTGTGGGTTGTCGAGATATTCAGTGTGGCGTAGTCTGAACCATGTTATGTAGAAACACAGTGGCATCATACAAGTATCAAAGCGTATAAGATCGACAAACCAATGGTAACAAGGCATTGCATGGATGTATATTGTGCAAGGCCAACACAGACCTGCCCATTCTATCCACCCTAAAAGAACAGAATGATGTACGACGAGAAAATGATAAAATCAGAGGGAAAAAAAGAACCACTACCAGAGATTTGACATAATCTTAGTATTTTGTGAAAGTAACAGGTGCCCTACCGAAATGAAGAAGAAAAGGTTCCAGACACAGCGATCTTGGTCACATTCATTGTGAACCCAATGCTTGAGATCATGATCCAATGTCCACCTTTCTGCTGATTAGCAACTTTCTCCATGACTGCCTTCATATGCGCAGACTCAACCTCATTACTTTTCAGCCAGAGAGGGCACAACTTTCACCCTGCCACAGGTCAATTTCAATTGGTTATCATACATGCTTTCACTGACTCTGGCAGCACCTTCCTCCAATCAGAACAATCAACTAACCCCAATTGCACGGCCTCCTTGACAAACCAAATTACTGCTTTCACAACATCATTATCCTTAAGGTTGAAACATTCTGCCTTGTAATGATAAAAGGCTACCTCTTTGAGAGAATCCGACATAGTATGTGACACAAACTGGACTCCATTTGCAGTGACTAAGGTTTGTGGAATTCCCACCCTCGCAAAAAGATCTTAAAGAAATCTATCACTTTCTCTGTAGTCACTGATTCCATCGTCTAGTCATTTTAAAAAAGTTGTCTGCCCTTGCAACCATAATTCTGCAGCTGGTCCCCATCAACGCCACACGCTCCAAAATGTCAGATGCAACCTTGTTTCCTACCGTAACATGCACTGCTACAGGATTCCCAGATTCCCAGATGCCTTTTGACTCTTGTCACTAAATGCACATGGTCATATTCCTTCACTGCACTCTCTATGTCCCTGTGCCTAAATGGCCACCAGTACTTTCCCCGACAAATGTCTTTTGGTAAGGCAACTGCCTACGTGCCCCTTGTGTACCACTGACTCCCATTTGGGTCTTAAACACATGGGCAGAACAAAACTTAGAGCGGAGGTAACGCGCCAGGTACCCTCCTCCAACACATCCCAAACCATCTCATGATCCTTGATTCCGTCCTTCAGGCAATGACACACTTCTTGTAAATCAATATTTATACACTTCTATCCCTCATCATCCTCGCACACAGCCAACCACTTACCTTTAGAAACTATAGAATGTATCCGCAACCACCTCCTCACTCATGTCGCATGGCAAACCAGATAGATATTCGGCCACACAATTCCTGGCTCCTGGAACACAGTCCACATGAGAATTGAACTCCTGCAATCCCACCACCCACTCAGCAGTACTTGGTGACACTGACCATAAGCCCTTGGTAGTCAGTACATGAATGAGAGATTTGTGAATAATTTGGACAATTCCATTGGCTGCACAACAATGTGAGGAAATGCTTGGATTTCCACTATAAGGCTGATATCCCCAGTTCAATCACTGCATATTTCCTTTCGGCATCCCTCAGCATTCTTGAGGCAAATGCATTGAGCCAAAACACCCCCCTTTGTCAGTGTGTCAATTCAGACCACACTCCCACCTCTCAATACTGTATTGCATTTAACACCAAGTATCGACATAGTAGTTGCCTTGTGTACATTGCTCTTGAGTACCTCATATTATCCTCAGCAAAGCGCTGGCAATTGGACTGGCTCTCGCCGGATCCGAGATCCGGCACCAGATGTGTAGCCGGATCTTGGGATTCAGCCAGAGTCAGCTCTGGAAAAAAAAAAAGCGCCCGCAAACAAACTGTAACTTCCTCTGGTGACCCCGTGCAAGGGGTCAGAAGAGGAAGTTACAGTCCTCAGCCACGACCCGGTTTATTTATTTATGCAATGTGTGTCATATAAATGGACCCGGTTTATTTATTTATGCAATGTTTGTTGGATACCTGTATCTGACAAACATTGCATGAATAAATAACTATATAGTTATCTGAAAAACATTGCATGAATAAATAAATACCCCTATTAACATTGAAACTATCACATACGAAGCAGCCACCCAACTGCTTTCAGATGGGAGCTGTAGTAGCTGTGTCAGGGGTGTGGTTTAAGTAAAAGAAAACATTGCTCATGGCGAACAGAAATCACCCTGTTTGAATAGTACCCAAGGGGGAGTTTTTAAAAATAAATAAAATGGGAAGCAAATTGTGCATTTTAAAGAATATTTACTCAGCAACACTGGTCAAAACTGTTATCCACATAGTGAAGTAACTCATCACCAGTGCCATGGAAGTGGTTTAAAGTGGAATTGATATTTAGTTCAGAAAAGAAGCAGCCAAACTCCGCCCCCACCTGGCCCTTGTGGGATCCCCCACCAACTTGTTTTCCATTTCCACCACTGCCTCAGCACTTCTTGGACCACACACATTTTGTTCTTTTCATAAGCAGTTATTTCATGTTTACAGTTTTTCTATCATATGAAAGCATGAACTTGACGTAATATCGAGCCACCAACAGAAACATTTGGACCTGTTCTTCTGACTGAGGAGAAGGTGGTCGGCACCTAATGACTTCCTCATCAATTGTGTGCCCTAATAATGGTCCTAACACTAAACTGAAACGTTGACACTTTTATGGTCAGGCTTTACCTTGCATAATGTTTAAAACACTGCACCCATTATTTGTGTGTTTTTGTCACCATTCCCCATGTCAAAATGTCATCCTGAAAATAGCCACCGCCAGCCACACCACCAAAGAACGCCTGCACGAGATGCTGAAAATCAGCAGATGCCAGCCCGAATGCCAATCTATTAATCCAGCATGCCGAAACAGAGCGACAAGTGAAGTCAAATGTTCTGATTGTGATTTTTCATGCAGGGTTATTTGTTGGTAGACCAAAGACAAACCACAGTAAAAAACCGCTGTGCTGACCCTATGGTAGGCGAGTAATGTTTGACAACAGGTATTAAGTCACCCAGATGGCTGGACAATTGACAAGATGGATGCATGGTGAAGGGGATATCTGGTAGCACCCATCATCAGCCAACTCAGAGTCACTTACAGGCAGTATCTGAAGCTGCAAAACAATTAAACATGTACCACAATGGAAATTCTTAAAAACGTTGGCCTAAGGGGAACTAAAACCAGAGACATGGCCATGGAGAGGAGCAATGAAATCTGAGATGTATGTGTGGTTTCTGGTGACTTGCTGCAGTGGGTGGCCTTTCTGGAACTGTTGCTCTGAGGATTGGAGGCTATTGAGGGACCTAGCTCGGCTCCCCACTTGCAAGGCTCTCTGGTGAACAACAGGCCTACACAGCAACGATGATGAAGGGGGAGGTGAGCTGCCTTATGTGTGCCTTGGACCTGCGGAGTGTCAGGACCCGTGAGTCATGACAGCAATTTGCACTGTGATGCACTCCAGTGAGGTAGCCAGGACTTTTCTATCTAAGTGCGTGTTCATGACAATCAAATGCCTGCTCATCTTCCCTGATTGACTAGCAGTACCGGGGTTCCGGAGCACTGTTGGGCTGACTTCCACACTCCTGCCTCTCTTACTATGAAATAAGGGGTGGCATGGCCTCATCCCATGATAAAGACTTGTGTCACTCCTGTTGCATACAGGCTTAAATGCAGGCTTCCAAGGCCATGTCCCTGATTTTAGTCCCCCTTTGGCCAATCTTTTGAAGACTTGCTGCTGTCTGTTTAATTGTTCCTGCTGTAAAGGTTTGATAGATAAGTATTGGCTGATCCGTTTCACCGACATGTTGTAGTGTTAGTGCCATTCACATTTGCTTCTCCAAATCATTTTGATTGTGACCCGCTTTATCATCCGTCACAGAGAGTGGTTGCTGACTATTGGCGGTCTTTAGACACTGGCCTACAGTGGAAGTGCCAGGTTTTGTTTGGTGAACTGTGGCCTTTGTGTTATGTTATGTTCTGTTATTTTGCACTTATATAGCGCCTAATATACCATTGGTATGGTCTGAAGGCGCTGGTAGGTTGAACGCCCTTGGGAACCAAAGTTCAGATCAGTAGAGAGAGTAGGGAGAGTCAAAATGTGCGTGTGAGCACCGGGTATGTGTGCAGCTCGTGCGGTATTCATGTAATAGCTGCTTCTTAGCGGTAGGTGTGGTGGTTGAGAGATCAGGAGAATGTGTTCGTTCTGGCAGGATTTATCCGGAACGGATGTGGCTGCGTTAGGCCTGAGGAGAACGCCTGGCTGGGGGTGTGAAACCAGCAGTGTTTACATAGAATGATGTGGAGTAAGCAGCGGATGTTGGTATGAGAACAGTTATACCGAATGGTGTCATGGTATCTCTGTATTCTAGTTGAGTGGTGATGTAAAGGAGAGAGTAAGCGTGGTGGTGTGATATGATGGGTTATATGCTCTTTCAAACGTTCTCTGCATTCCAAACCGGACTATATACGTCATGCAATTCTATCGCTCCAGGCACTCGTTCGCTCCAGGTACTCATCTGCTTTATGCCCACATGCGTACTATGCATTCATCTGTTTTACGCACTCACCCCCTCTACGCACTCACCCCCTCTACGCACTCACCCCCTCTACGCACTCACCCCCTCTGTGCACTCATACCCTCTGCACACTCCCCTCCTCTGCGAACTCACCCCCTGTGCGAACTCACCCCCTCTGCGCACTCACCCCCTCTGCGCACTCACCACCTCCATGCAGTCACCACCTCTGCGCACTCACCCCTTCTTCGCACTCGTCCCCTCTACGCACTTGTTCCCTCTACGCACTCATCCCCCTCTATGCACTCATCCCCTCTACGCACTCATCCTCCTCAACACACTCATCCCCCTCAACGCACTCATCTCCCTCTACGCGCTCATCCCTCTACATGCTCATCCCTCTACGCACTCATCCCTTCTACGCACTCATCCGCACCACGCACTCATCCACTCCATGCACTCATCCGCTTTAAGCACTCATCGGCTTTAAGCACTCGTGTGTTCACGCAATCAACAGCAATATCGTGTTCTATATATTAATCTCTACGCTCATCTGTTCTATACCTTCATCTGTTCTGTACATTCATTATCTTCATATACTCAATCGCTCCATACACTCATCTGCTCCATACACTCACCCGCTCCATACACTCACCCGCTCCGTACACTCACCCGCTCCATGCACTCATCCGCTTCATACACTCATCCGCTCTATACACTCATCCGCTCTATACATTCGCAAGGTCTGTACAATCATCTGCTCCAGTTATCTGTTCTTCCACTCATTCATTCTTCCACTCAGCGCATTCATCTGTTCCATCTGCTTCATTCATTCTAACTATTTGGTCCACGCCTTTCCCCCTCAACTCACTCACCCTCTCTAAGCACTTACCCCCTCTGCGCACTCACCCCCTCTGCGCACTCACCCTCTCTGCACACTCACCCCCTCTACGCACTCATCCCCTCTACGCGCTCATCCCCTCTACGCACTCATCCCCTCTGCACACTCATCCCCTCTACGCACTCATCCCCCTCTGCGCACTCATCGTCCTCTACGCACTCATCGCCCTCCTTTACGCACTCATCCCCCTCTACGTACTCGTCTCCCTCTATGTGCTCATCCCCTCTACACACTCATCCACTCCACGTACTCAACCGCTCCACGCACTCAACTGCTCCACGCACTCAACTGCTCCACGCACTCATCCCCTCTTTGCACTCACCCCCTCTTCGCACTCATCCGCTTTAAGCACTTGTGCGTTCACGCAATCAACAGCAATATCGTGTTCTATATATTCGTCTCTATGCTTATCTGTTCTATACCTTTATCTGTTCTGTACATTCATTATCTCCATATACTCAAACGCTCCATACACTCATCTGCTCCATACACTCACCCGCTCCATACACTCACCCGCTCCATACACTCATCCGCTTCATACACTCATCCGCTCTATACACTCATCCGCTCTATACACACATCCGCTCTATACATTCACCAGGTCTGTACATTCATCTGCTCCGGCGATCTACACATTCACTGCACTTCCGTATTCATTCGCTAGCCACACTCATGCGCTCTACATACTCATCCGCTCCACATACTAGTCTGTTCTACACACTCATCTGGTTTACGCTCATCCGTTCTGCACTATCATCTGGTTTACGCAGTCCTGTGTTCTACTCGCTTCTCCGTATTTATGCACTCATTCGCTCTACACGCTCGTCCGCTCTATACCCCGGCCGCTCTATACACTCGTCCGCGTGACATGTTCGTCCATTCTATAAACTCATCCGATCTAGATATTCATTCGATTTCCACACTCATTCGAACTATATAGTTATATGTTCTTCCACTCATTCAGGACAGTTTGCTATGACACAAGAGAAGGAGTTATATGGACTCCAGAATGGCATGGAATATACCTGTTTGGTCCTCCCTTTGTGACAAAACCGTCACTGCTCTGCAGAAGTACAGGGATGACTAGTGGCTAAACCATCGGTCCACTCTGCCCGACACTATTACTGAACCAGCAGAGATCCCAATTGTAATGGTAAACCAGGTACAGCCCGAAAGATATGCTTTCTTCACCTCTTTTGGTAGCGTAGGCAGAGAAAAGGCTATATCTTCAGGACTGTGTGAGCTGATAACAGAAGCAACTTAAACAACATAAGTCAAATGATGCCTACATAAAAGAATGTCCAATGAAGGTTCTGTCATGGAAAAATAACCACAAACTCATCCAGTGCATTGGTGAAAGACCTTTAATGGTAAATCTTCAAAGCAGCATTTCCAAGACGAACAGCAACCCAATGACAAAAGAAACTTGGCACAGCAACCCCCTTTCCTCTAGTCACTGGGTTTTAAACCTTGGGGTACCCATGCCTGTCAATGAAGATGGAGGTTTCAGACATGACAAGACATTGGGAAGAAATAATGTGTCAGGTGCAAGGACAGTGTCTAAGCATACAAGTCTTAGCTACATGCTTCGTTCTCATGCTCAAGAAACATAATCAGGATGGAAGACAAACAGCACTACATTTTGGGTACTGTTGTGCCAGCTATTTCTACTGTTCACACACAGCTCATGGCAGCTAAAGTCGCCTCACCTAGGAAAGCGGCAGCCTAAAACATGCTCCCATATGCCAAAAGGGATGGACGTCAGAGGTGAGAACTGAGGGGGCAAGCTCTAATAGGTTCTAGGCAGTAAAGCCTTTGAGGTTGGGACTTGGGCAGTAAAACATAAGGCGCACACAGCAATGGCAGTAAGGCACCTGTTAAACACTGCAGTTAACATTTTGCTGAGCATTACTATAGCGATGTTATATAAATCTTTCAAATTCTCAGCTTTCCACACACTTCTATAAAGAATAAAGACTTTTAATAAAACAATCAAATGCAATCAACTAATTAAAAAACACTAGAAAAAATAGACACAGAGACTGCAATATTTTATGAAAGTGCTCTAGGTGTAGATGAGCAGAGGTGTTCAGGCTATATATTAGCAACAATGTCACTGTTCAAGAAAATGTCTATGAAGAAAAAGGTAGAGAAGGGGGGCTTAAATGTCAATATGGTCCCAAAAAGTAGACCTGAGGCACATGTCCTCTTCACAGTACCTTTGGTCTTGCTTTGTTGCTCAACAGCATTGAGCTGGGTTTCTAGATTATTTTGCCACGGTTAAGCCGGCATCAAGATTTTCGAGTCGATGCGATACAGCTGGATTTCAGCATTGAGTCGGATTGAAAGTGAATGTTCCTGACTGGTCTAGTCGGCATTCGAGATGGTAAGGCAATGGCTTCCAGCAGTTTGTTATAAACAGAGAAGTTGTCCCACCAGGGAATGGAAATTAGTTATTCTCAAATTTCTTGTGTAGGAGGGAGCAGGGCAATGGATGTGTTTCTCTCTGGCGAGACTGTAACAATAAAGTCAGGCAAATTTCAAATGTGAGCAAATCAGGAAGACAACCAATAATGTAATGCCTTGCATGTTGAAAATTATTTATTCTATAAAAAAATCAAAAATAAATTAATGGAAAATGTCTTCAGAGCCAATAAACATACACCTGTCATATAAATGAATTAAGCAAAAGCTAAACATATATCAACAATTAAAGTTATACAAAAAGAAAATAAATATGTCAGTCCGACAGTATACGGAAGAACAAACAATGTGTTCAAAAGTTTGCAGTCTGTGGCATCTCAGCAACAGCCTCACTATCTAACTAGACATATAAAATAACCACTAAAAAGGCCACATTGATCTACTCGTGGATAAAGGGGTCCAGCAATGTGGGCCAGCAGTCAGGTCTGCTGCAAGGCAATAGTTCTGCTGGGTCAAGTCAACTCTCGGGTCAGTTACTCCCATGATATTGAGCCTGAGATCGGGTTGAGATGAGTCGGACTGCTTCATTGGGTTGAGCTGTCCTCTTAATGGCTCGAAGCGAAGTATTTTTTTAAAAGTTTGTGTGGAGTGCGAAAAGTAGCAGCACAGGCCCCGTGGCAGCTCAAAAGTGTCAACGGTAGTCAACCCGGCTCAATGATGTCTCTTGGTGTCGAAACAGGATTCCAACTGCTTTAGAGCTTGTGGGTTGCTGGGAGGTGCACTCATGGTTTCCAGCACAACATGAGTCCTTTAATTCTGCGCTTCCTTTCCATGAAGCTGGTTGGCACCTAGAGGGATTCCTGCATTCTTAATGCCGAACAAACTACATTATATATTGTTGTTTTAGTTTTTGTTAACCAGATTTTAAAGTGCTTTGTTTTATAATGTAATAAGATTTGGTTGTAAGATAATGCTTTTTTTAATGGATTTGTATAGTATATATTCTTATGTTATAATTATAATTGTTCTTTTATAACGTGCTTAATACCAGGGACCAGTTTCTAAGCAAGCACAAGCGCAAGCACAAGCCCGGGATTTCAACCTGTTTTGCTATGTGTTGTCTTGCTTCCAAGACAAATGCGTTGCCCCTGAGCTATCCTCAAACCTACTGTTGTGTGAAAGTTTGGTTATAAACTGTAACACACTAAACAAATAAAAATAACAGGACATCCTTCACCATCCTTCACCCCCTTGAACAGGAGCATGGTTCCAGTGCAGACAGCAAAGAGTCCTTGGTCCACAGCAATTCACATCCACTGTTCCCTGGGAACGGTTAGGTGTTAGGGCTGACCGCTTCTTCACCTCCTTGGAAGAGGACTTTGGGATAGAATGTATCCCTCAGTCAATTCCTCTTGTTCTTTATAGAGTCCAGAATGTATCAAAATGGAGAGGATTCCTTCACCTTATAAAGGCAAAATGTCATAGGGGATTGGGCCAAAGGAAGCCAGCTGTATGGGGTCCAATCCAGACTGTTGTAATAAGGCCCCTTTGCCTTTGGACATAACACACTGAGTTCCTAAACAGCAGACACAGATGGGTTAGGACTCTCTTAGCTCACCTCTCCCTTCTGGCTAAACTAGATCTGGCCCCTTTCCTTGTCTGCTGACTTCAAAAGGACTCCAGTAGTCAGCACCCTGTTGTAAGAGTGGATTTGCTATGTCAGTACTGCCTCTGAGGCTTACGTCCTCAAGATGTTGGCCTTCCTCTAGGGAGCAATGATGCAACATCCTGGCCATTGTTCCACATGGCAGTTGTGGAGACAGTCAGGCCAGACACCAATACACATCATTACTGTCCTCAATTGGTCAGAAGAGCTGCCACTAGTTTAATATCAAATGGATGTGTGCTGCCACATCCAAGTATGGCTCATATTTAAAGATGTATTTGCCACCAGACTGACAAAGGCACACAATTATTACATTTGGAAAAAGACATTGATAAGATTAAAATGCCACATCTGACTGCTTTATTGCACGTTCATGCTCAGACAGGAGTGGATCTCATGCAGGGGACCAGACATTTTTTACCATACATGATGTCTGAACTCAACTTGATATATTAATGACAAACCAGTAGTAGAATAAGCATAAGGTGTGCCTTGTGGCGGATTTTATTATTGGAAGTGGTAAAGGAAGTATTTGTTAACTCTACAAACTTACAACTCAAAGTAATTGCAAAACCACATATATTAATTTTAAATGGTTGGTGTGTTGGTTAACTTCAGAAACTTTCAACTCAAAGTCATTGAAAAGCCACATTTAGCAGTCTGTGGTAATATAACCAACATGAGCTAGTTACAAATCAAACTAAGCAATTTCAAACAGATCACCTTGTAGGACATTGGGAAGTGTAGCTATCAAAAAAGAGCACATAAACTGGCATTCGGACTGAGTAATAAGTCCGGATTTCTAATGTATTGAAATTTGCCAACACGTGTTTCAACACTCTAGGGTCGTCATCAGGGCGAATTGATTATGATATACTCTGTATGTGTCGATGGAAAAGTGCTTGTTTTATGTGCAGACAATTTCAGGTATGGCTGAGAGCATCCTGCCCAAAGGCAGATGCGAGGCGAAGTACAATGCTTCTGTTAGTGAGAGAGCATGCAAAGAATTGAATGTCACACCGAAAATGCTCGGCAATGGAACAAGTTGTCTCGTGACTACTTATTGCAGAACAAACAAACAAGCAGCTCGGCTTTGACCATATCATACTGCTGATATAAAAATCTGTAACTACTCGATTATCAGTGCAGATGCTTCAGGGGAGATTAATGCAGCTTGACAGGTTACAAACCTATCCTTTTGGCTTTCGATTTTGAGGGTTCTCAGACAGATTCGGAGGACTCCCAGTGAAGCAACTAAACTCTGCCTGGCAACTGATCTTCTTTTGTAATCAAATGCACACATATATTCTGAGCTCCTGTCCTAGCAAGAGATCAAAACCATTTAAGAATAAGAATGACAGATAATTTGGGCCAACTGACGTCAATCTTTGAAATGTGGAAACATCAAATACAAATATTAAAGAGGCTATGAAAGATATATATATTTTTTAAAATTATTATTATTTAATCAAAAAAAAGATTTTTACAATATTGTTGTCTATTCACGTAATGATCAGCCGTCTTGAGTTCCTCGACACGTCTACATGTCAAGCAGATTGTCAATGATGTACTCCTGGATTTTTGCCGTGGCGATTTGCCAGTTTGTTCTGTCGCCTCCGATAAGCCTGCACCACCAAGTTTCTTCCTCTTGTAATATGTCTGTTCCCGCAAAGTCCTCGAGGTATCGATGTCTTATTGCACGAGTTGCGGGATATACCATCAGAAGGTGTCGTATGGTTTCTTGCGCAGGCGGCGCTGTGTCGTGGCAAAATCGACATCTATCGGTTTGCGCATTCCCTCTGATAAGTAGAATTTCATTTGTTTTGAGTAGGTTAAGGCGCGCTCGCAGTATTAGTTTACGAGCCTGTCTATTCGGGAATTTCTTTAATAGATGTTGCAGTTCGTTACGTTTTCTCTTGTTGGATGGAAGATGTGCAGTCAGATGTAGTTTTGCCACTGTGTCTATGGTCTTTATCCAGTCTGCATCCTTCAATTTGTGCAAATCTTTACACAGATTGTGTATTAGTTCTTCCTCATCTGATGCAATCATGTGAAGTAGGGCAAAGTTGTCTCTTTGCCAGTTTGTTAGCATGTCAGATTTGCCTGCGTCCATTTTGCGTTTAATCATCTGGAAGATTTCATTGCTTTCAGACATTCTACATTTCCTGTACAACATAATTGTGTTGCAGTTTATGGAGAATTCTAAAGACTGGAGGCTCAGCTCGCGTCTTATTGCGTCTCCTGAGGTTGAATTGGGTAGCTTCAGCACCTGGCGCCAAAATATGGCTTCGAGTTTGGGCCATATTTTCTTTGGGGTAGTTGGCATGGCTTCAGTGCCGTAAGTTACAGCGGGCACCACCTTCATTTTATAAAAATTGATTGTTGGAATGAGGGAACATTTCCCAAAATTGTTGTCGATTGCCTTAGCCTGGGCCGCTAACGTTTTGATTTTTGCATACAGCACTGATTGCATGGCGGTTTCGTGCATTGAACTGTCTAAGTGCACTCCTAGGTATTTAAAGGTTTTTTGTGTGTCCCAGGTGACAATTTGTATCGTTGGTTTTCTTTTTGTGCCGTTGTAGAACTTTGGTTTTTTCTTTATTGATTTCGAGGAAATTTTCATTTCCATACCGGAGAAGGCCATTGAGCTGCCACTGTACACCAATTGGGGTCTGATCACATAGCGTAAGATCGTCCGCATAGGGGAGACGTCCAATCGCTGAGTTGCCAATTTTTGGCAGAAAGGATCTAGTTAGCTTCTCACTTCCTTGGAAGTCTCCAATGTAGGCCAGAAAAAGCACAGATGCCAATGGGCATCCCTGTTTCACCCCTCGTGTAGTGGGAATTTCTGCCGATAGTTCACCTACACGACTTTAATCGCACCCTCATCGCGGTGTTGCAGTGCAAGGCTTGAATTGGGGCTAATAAGTCTTCAGGACAGTTCCAAGATTTTAGTTTCTTCCACAAGTGAGCTCGTTCGACATGGTCAAACGCTTGGGTAAAGTCCAAGAACGCTAGGAACAGGCATTGTTTATGTTGTAGGGCTTTGCTTTTCAGAATGCTGTAAATCATGATGTTTCCGGTGGTTCTAGCCTTCTTTTTGAAGCCTGCTTGTAGATGGTCGTTGCAGCTTGCAGTTTCCGCCCAAGCCTGAAATTTCCTCAACTTTGCTCACCTTTGCTCACTATTCTTAGAGAGGCACAGCTCCTCCCTACTGATGAGGCCAAACCAGACCGAAACACGTGTCTGGGGATGCTGTTGGTACTCTTGTTCAGAGGAGAATTGCCTAGCATTTCGAGGCTGGACTGCCCCAGGGCAGGACAAAGACTGATATGTTTGGGATATTTCTTCTCTGTGAAAGATAGTGAGCTAAAGACACTAGGTAAATCTCTCGTAACCAGGACTAATGTCTGGCAGAGGGACTCCCAGGACCCCCCCTTGGTCAATTGAAATTTCCTCAAAAGCAGTGCTGCATATACTTTTCCCATAACGTCCAGTAGGGCGATTGGGCGGAAGTTCGTGGGATCTTTTAGGTCGCCCTTCTTATAGATTGGGATGATATTATAGGCATCAACATGAAAATGGGACAACATGATGATGGAATTTTAAGAAATGTTTGTAAGAGTAGTGCTGGTGAGAATATTTGTACCCGGTTTGCTAATGATCGAGACCTGGTAATTTCTGATATATAACAATTATCACAGGCGCTGAGGTGGACAGCCTAGTAAATAGGTCACATAGGACGAACATGAGTGTTTGGACTAACTTGGTGATGAGGGACTGAACTTTCTTGCACCCCCAAGATTCTACCTAGAGGAATTATCAAAAGAGCACATCACATTCAGGTGCCCGGTGCCCATGAAAGCTAAATGTATAAGAGCCAACACGGTCCTGTTTCTCTATTATAAGCCTTCTAAAACCAAAGGAAGGATAAAAGTCAAAGCTTAAAAAAAAAACTGTCTGTTATCAACTATTCAAGAAAAGGGAGTTCAATCCAGCATCTGAGTTGCTGAAAGGCTCCAACCTTAAACAGTTATTGTCCCACCCATCTATTGTTTATCTCCCTAAAAAACAATGAGGGTTTGCATCTCTGGAAGATGCACTTCATGTAATTGGTTATTTGTAACATGCTTAATACCCAGAGGTTTCTAAGCACGGACCCAGTGATCGAATCTCTGTTTGTTTGCGTCGTCTTGCTTCCAAGACAATCGTGTTTCCCTGAGCTATCCTGCTAAGACATAGATACAACAACGCGAGGTAGCCGACTAGGTTGACAACGTAGCTGAAGCTCGAAGTGGGGTCAACTCAGAGGGATGTACTGCCATTTTTGGGCACTGATGAGAGAGCTTCATGAGCAGATTGATGTCAGGAAGTCACAAAACCTGGATGCTCTGATGATAGGTAGTCAGTCTAGAATACTGACTAGATTACAGAGGTACATGTACCAGCAGAAGACAGAAGACTGCAGATGAGTGCAATGTAGAATACACCTATCACTGTCTAGATTGATGCTCATCCCTAATATCGGGAGGGGAGATAAAATGGTGAAGTATGTAATGCACAGGGATAATTTAATGTCCTTTTTTATTTGCTCGTCATTAAAGCAGAGATGGTGAAAATAACAAAAATTAAAGGTAGCTAAGAGGTCTCGGCCGCTGATTACCATTGTTCTTAAGTAGGCCTCACATGGATGAAGGTGCATTAAATGAGGGAACAAGCCTGCACTCTGTTGTTGAGTAATTGATTATTGTCTGGTTAATTTCTGGCAACTGTTACTGGTGTTTTATTGTTTGGTGGGGATGGAGTTTTCCTGTCATGTTACTTACGCATCCACAGGACCACTGGGTGATTTTGAACAACTTTGAGTTGGTGGTGGTTGGCGCTGGGATCATATGGCCACGTTTTGAGCAAGTGGCAGTGTAAGGTAACCAAAAGGTGGGGTGGCACTGGTAATGCATATTCCGCAAAAGGTTGGGTCTTCTTGAAGCATTTAAAGTTTAATGTTAAGGGCCAGGAGAAGCCAGTCAAAAGGCAATGTTTTATAAACTCTTTGTGGGACCTACGGGTAGATATTGCTATCATTCACGGGACGTATTTGAGTGATGAGGCTTAAAGTAGCTCAGAACATATTGGATTGACGTGTAGAATGTCTGTCTCCCTTTCATCCAAAAAAGAAAAAAAAGGTCCTTGTCACTAAGAATGTCCCTGGGCATTTCTTCAAGCATGCAGGGCTCCAATAAAATGTTGGCAGCATATGTTAAGCTAATATTGCCATATTGAATTACTGTTACCATGAATAGTAATGATAATTTACCACCCAATTTTGGGTTTATATTATTGCCCATGATGGTATCCTGCAGAACACCATTGGTAATAGGCAGAATGCCTGCATGTGGCTCTTCTGTTACAGCCAATTTGTATGGAGGTATTACCAGCATATTATAGCATTCCATTTATTAATTTATGGGTTACCAAACGCACAATATTCAATAGAGGTACAAATGGCAGTATTTGACCTCTATTGCATCACTTGTAATAAGAGCTTTGTGATACAGAGTAGGTTTGTGGTAATTCAGGGTAATATTCTCAATCAAGACCTGACAGTGGTGGGGAGTACAACCTCGTGGAAGGCAACCACACGTTTTTTGTAGACTTGTTTGCCAAATGTTCCATGTTCTCTTTTACTTGGTTGAACAGATTTTTATTGACTTTTCAAAAAAGAAATTATGATGACAAATATACTATATCGGAATGCCATCTGCAAGGGTGTAAAAGCCTGAGTTTTCTTAATAGTAACATGATGCAGGTAATTCTGTTTCTAAAAGCAGCACCTACTACTCAGATCCCACTTTCATTATGATCCATGCCAAAAAAAGCATAATACAGTCACGTGCCTTGCTGTGAAGGTCTACTGACATCTCCAGCAGCTGCCCTGAATTGGCAACACGGCAGGTCAAGTACTTCTGATTTAAATTCAATAATTGTGTGCCCCTAGTCAGCCCTGTGGCAGTGGATTAGTAATTAAATATAAGCGGTGTCTGGTTTGACATGATAGCTACTGTGATCACACAATTATAAATACACAAATATTTTCGTATCAGCTTGGCGAGGTGACTAATTCATGACAGGGCTAGATGTTTATTGCTTGTCTGGCTGAGTGTATCCACAACAACCATGTTAGATCCTACCCAGGAAGCATTTCTTTGATTACCCCGAGGAGGGCCGGCACCTTCCCCCAGAAGATAGGCGTCCTCCCAATGAGTTTCCCTTGGAACTGGTGTGTTAAAGACAGCCGGACATAAAATAGCCCATCCCATACCAGGTTTCTGGAGTCCTTTTGAAGTAGGCAGGCAAAGGACATGGATGCAGCCAGAGTGGTCCCAAGGAGAGGTTTAGTACAGAGAAGGGTTCCATCATCTTAGGTTTTGCAAGGGCTCCTCAAACTGTCTGCCACGGCCCCACTGCCAGCAGACAAGACACTTTGGATATGACATCAGCAGGCAAAGGATACTTGTTGCAGCAGTCTGGACTTGACCCCTGACAACAGGCTTGCTTTGGACCCACCTACAGTAGCATTTAATCCTCATAAGGGAAGGAAACCCTCCCCTTCATTGATTCATATTTTCACTTCAAGTTAAGAAGGGTTCACCTCGAACTATGTAGGGGATACAGTCTATTCCAAAGTCCTCTGTCCTAGAGTACAATACAGAAGACTCCAAGGCGGAGTAAAGCTACCTACCCTTCGCAAGGGCACATTTGGGGTGAAACTGCCGTGTGGACAAGGCCGACTGCAACTTTCATATTGATACCGATGATCCTTCCACTGGATGTCAAGAGAACAACTGCAAGTTCACTTTACAAACCTTCCTGGTTAGGAAGGACAGAAGAAATAACTCACCTTGCCCCTGGGGATGCTTGGCTGCTTATCCCAGCAGCCTACAAATTAAGGAATAGCCCTGGAACCTCGTATCCACCTCAAACTGCTTGTGAGCTACACTGACCCGGATGTCACCTGCATGTTACAATTTTATTTAAGCCACATTAAGTTGCTTTTTGGACCGCACAGCATGTTGGACCCATTTGACTAGCTTACCAATATGGCACCAAATTACTGCTTCAGGAAGCTCCTAGAAGCATTGCTCAATGCGGTCAACCGCCCAGAAGAAGATCTAAAGATATCTGAAGTGGTTCTGTCCCCCGTCCTACCATAAAGGAGCCTACTGGCTTGTAAGTCCACACTGACATTGTCATTGAACTAGAACATGTGTTGCTGAAATTTTTGCCGGTCTGCCCCCATCTTCAAACATAGAGTGCCCCTTTATTCCAAAGCCTGCATTCTCTTAGTTTTCTTTTACGCTGGTGAGTTATTATTGTTTTTATTAGTTGTGTGTGTTTTAGTTTAAAGTTTTTATTTTTTATAAAACCTTAATTGCACATTTCATCTGGTACCACTGTGCTATTTTTGTTTTGGGTTGCTACTGTGCCAGTTCACACCTCTCCTGAAGAGTATAGCCTGCCCTCAGCCCACATTGCCAAAAGCAGTGAGTGAGATGTAGGGGAGCAGATGTACATATCCGCAGGAGATCCTACCCCCTACCTTCCCTGTATTGGAGCCATTAGACCATGCCTTGTCTAACCTCAGCTACTGTACCAATAATACAGCAAGCATATGGAAGACGGTATCCATTAAGACAACCATATGGAATGTACCCTCAAGTTGATGACAGCTTACAGGAGGAGCCCCCTGAAGGAATATGAGAAAGAGCTAAGAAAATGAACTGATGATGTCATAGGAAAGTGTGTACGACATCCTGAGATATTGAATGAAGATGATGGATGGATCCTAGGGGAGAAAGGACAAAAAAAGTGAACTCTCAAGTGTAAAAGAAGAAGATTACATGATAAAAAGCTCTGAAGAAATCAGAAGCATGAGGGATGTACAGATGCTGAAACACAAGATAGATCAAGTCCTTGTATAGGCTAGCTATAAGTAGTAAATAGAATGCAGGTGGAGCTGCCTTTATACAGAAACTGGACATTGGTATCGTGAAATAATAAGCCAAAGAATCTTGAGAAAGAAAGAAAGGCTCTGTCGCAATAGAATAAGCAGGTTATTGGAGCTGTGTTGGGAGGCTGTCTGGCATGAAGTCAACAACTGAGAGTCGAGGTCAGCTATCTACGCTGAAGGAGAATTTGTGTGCAGAGGATGAATCTTCTCATGTTAAGGTGCAAGAAAGAACACAAAGGATGCCAAGTCTTAATTCATTTAAAATATTTAAATCTTGCAGAATGAGCATAGTCGTGATCTCTGGTTACCTGAGTCAAGGATGGAAATAGGGCTTGAACTTGGAGTTCCAGATATGATAGTTAATGTCCTCACCTCCCTTTGGATTCCCAGGATGAGAATACACTGCAAGGCCAAGTACAAAGAAGATTTAATGGCAGAAGGCATGGGTGATGAGAGATGTGGGCTAATTGGGTGGTAGAGCAGCCTCATGTCCTATCCACTTGCACCTGGGTCTTGGCCTACATGCTGCTAACTGAAACAAATGTTCCAGACATGGCACAAGCGTGCCAAACCAATCGTATTAGTCCGTATAACGAAGGACTTTATATTTTAAGAAACCAATGAAACACTGTGTAACAGATTTTTCGTAAATGACACGCATGAAGAGGTAGGCATAAGTTGTCCACCTGATATCGAACAGCCAATAACAAACCTAGCCCCTATATGATTGTATATCTAGATGTGTCCCTTAATCAATCCCAACCCTTGATAGGTTTTTCACTATTGCCATGTAGCATGACGTCACTCTAACCCAAAAAGAGGTATATCATTGTATTTGTTGCGGAAATTGCTGAGTGATTGAGCGTACATCCGTTGATGTTCGTCGTACACTCCTTGTTTTAGATAATTGCTAATAAAACAGCAATTTGCCATCTTCTTGAGTGTGTCAGGTTATTTGGACTCAGAATTATTCTGGTGTAATCCCATCCTGCCATAAATGCACGTTGCAGGGGCCATAAACCCATGTGGTAGCAGTGCGGATAGTTTCAGATGTGAACTAGTTTGACTTCAGAGTTTCGGGCAATCAGGCATCCTCTGCCATTACCTGGAAGATTGTTGAGTTTCCTTTTTGAGAGTGGCCGATAGAAATAAACTTGCAAGACAAATCCAGACGGTGGGCAGGTTCCTCTTTGACGAAATCCCTGCTCGGTGTCCACAGGCGCTCCTCGGACGGAAGGCAAAGTGGTCGGATTTGAGGAGGAGTCAATACCGAAGGCCTCAAGTCGATTAAATGGATGTAAGTAGACTAAGGGAAATGGCAATATAAAGGGGCGGGATTGTAATATTTTAGGAAAATAAGTGGGTAACAGGAAATTTTGTGTGGATAAAGGAACGGCTAGGTAATCCTATTTGAAGGGAGATAGAAGAAGATGTCTTAAAAGTCAGTCGGAATATTTAGAGAGAGAACAGGCACAGTCAGGACCGTGTAAGGTGACGTCTTAAACGCTGTATGGGGTAATATAAATGGAGGCAAAGAACAAATACCTCTCACTATAAATAATTATAGGGAAGAGAGAAGGTTATCACGGGTTTGTTGTTAATGTGTATTGTGTTGTCATTCTGATTGTTATTTGATGCATGAAGTTTTCAAAATTGATAAATTGCGAAAATTAGAAGTGAAGTTGGTTTGAGTTAAAGTGTAGTAAATGATTGGCGCCAGTCAGAAGACAGATAGTTTGTTGAGACAAGAGAATGTTCAGCAGCGATTGATGGTGCGTACTCATATTTAATGTTTTTAAGATTAAAAGTGTTGAGCAATACATTTTGAGATAAATAGAGATTTATTAAATATAAATAAGATAACAACCTGGTAAGTATCGAACGTTAATTAAGACTTGTCATTATGGAGGACACTCCTCTTATGCACCTTTGTAAAACATTACCACAACATGCACCCAAGCCTAAACAGTACAGTGCAGAATAGGTAAAGGACACAGCTGATAAAATGTTCATGCCATGGCCACAAGGGAGATCATTGTCAAAGGCAGTATTACAGCACATGACCACATATGTGCATGCTGCGTACACAGGAAAGAAATTAGAGAAAAGACTGCCAGTTTTAGAACTTTGGAAAATGTATCAAGAGGAGAAAGAGGACCAACCACAGGAGGAGTGGATGCTTAATCAGCATAAAGGGGAGGACATCGAGCCCTCAGCTCCTCTTACTCTTCCTGAAACTAAGAATGTAAATGTAGAAGAGACAGGTTGTTATCCTTTAAAAGAATTAAAACCGTCAGAGGGCATAGTAAGCTGATGTACCCCTGCTTATAGTAGTGATGACAGTCCAGAAGAGAGTACAAGGAAGGAAGATGCCTGTACGGTCATACGTGATAAAGAGGAAAGAGGTGAGAGATCGAATATATCAACAGATTTAGCCAAAGAAATTAAGAGATGGAAAGGAGAGAAGGATAGGGCCGATCAGGTAACGCTTGTACAGAACGAATGGATGGGAGGAAAGATATTACTCAAGTAAGATGGGAAAGGTATCGAGGAAGCTAGGCAAAATGAAGACAAAGACAAGCTAGAAAAGAATGCTAGGGAACAAGAAAAGCAGTTGAGGGAGGATGAGCAAGGAAGGGAAAGCAGGGAACAACGTGAACAGATATATAGAGAAGAACAAGAAAAAGACAAAAAGTGGCCAGAGGAACAAAGGAAATATGACAGTCGGACAAAAGAAATAGAAGAAAGGGATAAGAGATAAAGGAAGAGAGAAGAAGAAAAGGCACAGAGAGTGAAGGAAAAAAGATTACAGAGAAGGAGAGAAGAAGAAGAACAGAAAGAAGAAGTAAGACGGGAAGCACAAAGACAAGAAGAAGAAAGGGTAAGAAGGGATGCGAGAAAGTCAAGGGAAGTGGAAGAAGAAATAAAACAGAATAAAAGGCAGAGAGATCTTAATGCCAGCCTCGTTCTTAAAGAACAAATAAGACAAAGCGACGAAATACAGGGGCAATGGGAAATAGTAAGAAAAGTTTTCCCAATGAGAGAAATAACTCAGAAAATGCCTAACGTAGCACAGGAAGAGGAAAGATATGATCCAGAAAGTATTGGAGAGGGGATTGATGAGCTGTATCCGCAAATGAGGCAGAATAGCGAGTATGGGACTCAAGGGAGCTGCAGGCAATCCCTGATACCAAAACCACGGGATGAGGAGGAAAACATGTTCAGTGATGAACGCAAAGCACTGTCTTTGAGAAGATTAAACTTAGATAGAGAAGAGGAGGATGATAGTTACATCAGTTGGGGTAGAGCAATGTCAGATGAAAAAAGGGAGTCAGGTCGGGAGATGGAAGGGGAAGGTGCATGCGCCCCCTTGGGAAGTCAGAGTCTGGACAAAGAGGTAAGATGGTCAGATCTGGAATACCCTAAGGAAATAACAGCAGATCCTACACCATATCCCAAATTTTCCCAAAGACGAGAATCTCTGCCTTCTGTGAGTAGGTTAAGGTTGTTACTGGCTCGAAGACGAATAGGGACGATTACCTCTGCATTAGGTAAACGAATAATGGGGTCCAATAATGGGATGGGGTTCTCACAGTTCCCCTTGCTAGAGAAGTGGGGAGCGAGATGGCAATATATTCCATGGCCTCAAATGGATAGGGATAACTTACAATGCAAGTTACCTAGTTTGACTTCGAGAGCTGGGAAATGATATACAAATTAGAGAAAATGACAGAGGGAAATACATAAGCCATAGGGGACATAAAAGATCTGTTGCCAGCTATTCTTTGAGGGAGAACTGACGACATTTGGAGACGAGTGGGATATGCAGGTGGGACAGCACAAAACACAGCGCATGATGGAGCACCATTTAATAACTGTAGGGCAGATATTTGGAGTGCTCTCACGGTACAGTATACTGATACATCAGATATGGGTGCAATCATGACACACAAAATTAAAGAAGGTGAAGACCCTTTTGTTTATATTTAGGATATTCAAGAGAAATAGCATCTTGAGACGCATGAGCCTTAGGAAAAAACAGTGGCACTGTTCTATCATATTTTGAATTCCTTTCACTGATGAATTACCAGTCTCTATAGGAGAATGTGATATGTCTGTTCCTTTGTTGTATTCATGACAGACACCAGTGAACAATTTGGGAAGAGATTTGATGACAAAACTTAACTTGACAATTTCATTTACTGATCAAGGCATAGTGTGATCCACTCCAGGAATACACTATTTAAACGTGGGTGAATTTATACTGGCGTTCACAGGGCAAGTGGGTCTGCAAGGCGTTCCAATACATCCAGAGTTTTTCTATTTGGGGTGAGCATTCTATTGACATGGCTACCTGGCTGATGAGTTTTTGTTCAGACCACAAATACCCAGGGACAAAGATGGGGAACAGATTATCCCTATAGAATTGGAAGCAGCCATAGTACGAAGGGAAATGGCAATGCTCAAAGGAATAGATGATGGTAGACCATGGAGAACAGTAATAGCTCTTGAGGAAGGGTACAGATTGACTGACATAACTGATGACGACATGTTCAGGGAAGACCGAAACAGACGATGAAGTGGTGTTCTTTATGAGCATCACATACTGGATAAGAATAGAGAAAGGGGAAGTCCCACAGAGAATGGGGATAATGCAGCAGCGTCCAGAATTTTTTCAGGAAGACTTGGAAAAGGTATTGAGTGTCCTTTGGACCACAGGCCCTTATGATGTAGGTTTATTAAAGGGTATAGGGGAAATCAAAATAATGCTTAAGCCAGGAGCGATTTTACTATGAGCAAAGCAGTACCCCATGTCTTGAAAGGCTGATGAAGGTATATTTCAGACTATTTCAGCACTGATGAAACAAGGGATTCTGGTGCCAGCAGAACCATTGTGTAATACTGCGGTGTATCCGATCAAAAAATCTAAGGGATGGTCATGGAGATACAAGATATGAGACCGATTAACCAGATTGTAGATGCATAGTTTCCTTTACGATTTGCCAAACTCGACTGAAACATACTAGACTGCCCCAGGGGTACGGTGAGTCCCCATCAATCTTTAACAGAGTCGTACAGATGAATTTAGGCAATATTGATCTTAAACGTGCGGTGATACAATACGTAGATGACATTTTAATTTGTAGCACCACGTAAGATGAGTGCAGACAAGATTCTATTCAGTTGATGACTATCCTACCAGACAAGGGATATAAGGTAGACAAGGAGAAACTGCAATACTGCCAAGAAGCGGTGTTATGTATAGGGCAGTTGATTTCACATGAAGGAAAGAAGGCGACACCTGAAAGAGCTGAGGCAATTATGAAAACCGCAAAGTCAAATACAGTGAAACAGATGCAACCGTTTTTCGGGTTCTGCAACTTTGTTAGAGCCTGGGTGTTTGATTAAAGTACATACACGAGACCCCTTTTGCAAGCTTTAAAAAAAAGCAAAAGTGGACAAAGTAAAAATAGAATGGACTGAGGAAATGGAGGAAGGGTTTGAAGGAGTTGAAAAAAGCAGTTTGTACAGCCACTGATTTAGGAATTCCTAATTATTCAGTGGAATTTAATTTGTTTTCACACAAAATGGGACAGTCATGACAGCAGTGCTTACACAGAGAACTACGTTGGGGTACAGGGCTTTAGCATATTACAGTGGGATTTTAGACCCAGTTATCATAGGACACTTTCCTTGTGAACAGTTATTGGCAGCTGCAGCCTTTGCAATTGAGAAGTCTACACGTATTGTTATGGGCTGCTCTATGACTCTGTTCATGGAGCATGCTCTGTTTGCCATTTTAGAGAAACCCAAGGGCACATTGACATCCTAAAGAGCTTCAGATTATGAGGTAATGATTTCGAACCCAACAATTAAAATTGTGAGATGTAAAATAATTCATCCTGCCACATTTGTAGCTGATTCAGTAACAGAAGGAGATCATGTGCATGACTGTGCTAATTATGTTGAATTTGATGATGATATACCCTGAGTAAAGGAGAATGCTTTGACGGGAGGGGAAATTCTCTTGATTGATGGTTTTTCAGAAAATTGATCCGACTAGTGGGGAAAAGCATTCAGGCACAGCGGTAGTGAGACAAAGATTAAATGGAGAATGTGAAGTAGTGGCGAGTGCAAGGCTACCGTCTCACTTTTCAGCGCAAGCAGCAGATTTAGTGGCGCTTATTCTCACGCCCAAAAAACACAAAGGGCAGAGAGTGACAGTGTACAGTGACTTTGCCTACTTGACGTCAATCGTACATGCAGGGTTAGCACATTGGAAAATGAGGGGCTACCTCCATTCGGACGGCACTCCAGTGCAGCATGCATACTTTTCGGACATGCATATTAAGGCACTACAACTCTCAGTAGCCATAGCGGTCATTAAATGTGCAGTGCACACTAAGCAAACAGATGTTATCTCTTGCGAAAACGAAGCCGCAGATGTAGAAGCCAAAAGGGTTCCATTTTCTCTAGATATTTCGAGTTCTGATACTGAGAGTATTAAAGAAAAAAGTAGTTATAACCATGGTAATGCAAGAAGGGTTTAATAAATTGTCGATAACCCCACTAATGGAGATTTAAGGAAGCGCACTGCAGGAAGAGTAGGTATTATGGAAGCAAAGGGGGTGTTCTTTATCCTCCACAGAAGCATTATGGAGACAAGGCAGCAATGGAAAGCCATTATTAAAGGTTGCACTTGAGCAGCTGCATTACCCTGCGCATGTATATAGAGAGAGTCTTGCTGCTACTATTGCAGAAGACTGGTTAATTCCAAATTTGTTGGAGCACGTTTCACTATTTATGGTAAACTGCATCGTGTGTCAAAAGTTTACTGCTGGGCATACACTAAGAACAATTAGAGGGGTACTACCTCGACTGAATGGTTCATTTCAGCATTTACATATTGACTATGTTGATATGCTGCAGATGTGTAATGGATATAGGTATCTATTAGTGGTGGTGTGTCCCTTCTCTCGGTGGACCGAGGCAGGTCCGTGTACACACCCTAATGTCACTTTCACAGCAAAGTTTTAAGTGGGCAAAGTCTTGTTGAGATGGTGTGTGTGTGAAGTGCTGAGATCCGACAATGGGCCGCATTTTGTTAATGAGATATTTGAACAAATAGGACTTGCATTGAATATTAAACACAAGTTTTCTTCTGCTAATATCGGCAAGTGAACGGAATATGTGAGAGACTCAACGGCCTCCTTAAAGAAAGGAATGCCAAGATTAAATTGGCATTGAAGAAGGGATGGCTATATTGCCTACCCCTAGTGTTATGTGCCCTTCGGAATCAACCAGGTTCAGACCATCACCTCACCCCTCACGAACTAGTGACAGGGCAGTGAATGAGAACGCCCCTTATACCTCTGTCTAGAATTAGAAGTGATGCCCAGAGTGCAGCTAAAACTTTAGGTGATGTATGACCTCTAGCATCTCATTCATTTCAGATCAAGTCAAGCGTCAGGGTCGGTCTCAGAACACAGAAGAAGACAATTCAACAGCCGATCCACTACAATTACTACCAGCACCTAAGTTATATGTTGGAGATCTAATTCTTGTGAAGAATATTATGCAACAGTGGCATGAGCCATGTTTTAACGGTCCCTTTTGTGTTGAGCATATTACCCCTTTAGCTGTGAAAGTCCAAGGGAGATGAGCTTGGCTTCACTTAGGAGATGTAAAAGTCTACAAAGGTGAGACCCTCCCTCCCATCGTTGCAGATCCAGAAGCAAGACAAGGAGAAGAATTTCAGCATGTGCAGACTCGATCGATGATAAAGAAGAAGGACGATAAAGCAATGAGCAGTGAATGATTCAGCTTTAGTTTGGACTAAAATGCCAATGATACTCATAGATATTTTAGCAGGGGTAGAAAAACTTGCAGAGAATTTTAGTAGGCCAAAATTGGACTTTAGAAAATAAAATTGATGTATCACAGTTATGCCTAAACGTCAGTTTGTGATCAAATATTGGAACATCCAGATTCATTTCTTACCGAGTACCTGTTTTATTAAGCACATGGTACTTACTGATAGTGATGTGCATCGGCTTGTGCTTGCTGTTTTTGTATTTATACTTCTAGCTTATCCTGCTCTTGTCGGGAGAGACGTTGATGTTCGCACTTATTTTACATGATCCTAAGAATGGCCTTCTGATCAGAAGGCTCCTCATTGCAATAATCAAGCAAATTTTACAGTTACATGTATAAAGAAATGCAATGATTGTAGTAAAAATGAGACATGTAGAAACTGGTACAGTTTTAGAGAGTGAACAAATGCAACAAGTACCAGGATGGTGCATAAAGTGGAAGCCTATGGTTTTGTGCATAATATATGCTTGCAACCTAAGTTACCAGGGGAATCCAGACATGGGCCCCTTGCTCACTGTACTTAGAGAGGCACAGCTCCACCTCACTGATGAGTCCCGACTAGGCCGAAACACGTGTCTGGGTTTGCTGTTGGTACTCTTGTTTAGAGGAGAATTGCCTAGCATTTTGATGGTGGACTGCCCCTGGGCAGGACAAAGACTGACATGCAGGGATATTTCTCCTCGGTGAAAGGGACGGTGAGCTAAAAACTTGGTTGTGACTCTCCCAGGGGCCATCCACCCAAGAACAGGTGGTCAATGGGCTGTGTTTCTGCTGGTAGAGAGACTCCCAGACCCCCCCTTTGTTTTGTATATGCGTGTACGATTACTCTTTTTGGCTTTCTGTTCCTCATGTTTCACACTCTATAGCATGTTGGTGAGAGAGAGGTCCCTATGGCTCTCCCTACTGCGAGAACTGCTTTTGATTTGCTTCATGATCATTACATAAACTTTGTATGTGGGAGGTATAAGAAAAATGCAGAGGAAGATAATGAGGGGATAAATACCTGTTTAGACAATGCAGCACACTTGGCTAACAACATGTGGTATCAGCACATCAGAAAGGTGGGAGAGAGAATATCTAAGGAGAGTTGTTATGTCTGCACTCTCATACCCTATGCCATGAATACAGTGCAAACTTTCATTTCCAGAGAAGTCCCAGAACACAATGCCAGATGCCTCATTCATCTTGCAGCATGTATGACCAGAGGACAATTTCAAGGACATTGGGCCACTTTGTGATGGAGGTCGAAATTGTCGTTTCCATTCCAGGATGATTATATCAAGACTTCAAAGATTGAAAAGGAACCTAGATGGGAGAGTAAGATGCTTGTCTATCCTGCAGAAGGACAGGAAGAGGTAGTCATGAAAGACATGAAGAGAATGGAATGCCCTGACATAACAGAAATAGCTGGATCACCGGGATGTTGGGAACAAACTCAAGTCTTAGTGTATGGACGAGAGAAGACCAAGAAGGGATGGGAAGTAGGGGTGTACCGAACTTCGGCTTCAAGTAAGTATTCGGCCGAATTCCGGCTGAAAAAAAGCTATTTGCTATGGCCGAATAGTTTCTTGCCATTTGGTTATTACCGAATACTTTGACATTCTCATTTAAATACAATGCAACATGAACTCAGAAAGGCAAATAAAGACTTCAGTTTGCAAAACTGATTAGAATTAGACCAGACAAATTGCTATCACACAGCTGAAAAATATCTTATATTGTAATATGGTCTTCATGGCATGTTTTGTTAGAGATTCCTAGACAAAAAAATTCCTAGACAAAAAAGGTGCTAATCTTTTATACTTAGACTGCAACAATACAGGAAACATCTATTCTTTTGGTGAGTGTTTATATGCAATGTGCACTTTTTTTGGTTGGAAAAAGCAAACTAAAAGAAATGTGCATAAATACTTTTAGTTCCTGTCATGTCACTTCCCATTGCATACGTCATAGTCCCCACTTTTCATTTTTTAAGGAATTGAGTCATGAGTTTAACATTATCTGATATTTTATCAGGAATTATAAGTTGCATATGTTTGTGTATTGTAGGGAAAGAGTGGCTAGGATAAGTGAAAAGTTAGCAGCATTTGTTTGGGTGGGGTGAATAGTTGTGAGATGGAGTTCACGCATTTCAGATTTCCTATTGACTTGTTTCCTGCATGAGCTGACATGAACCATTTTATAAATTTCTACAAAGAAACTCCACCGCATCGACTTTGCAACTGGATAGAGAATGCAAAGTATCTGATTCACAAAGGCATTTTGCATTTGTGAAGCCTACTACTTTAACTTGCACTGAATATGCAACAATCTTCTGCACATTTGGTCCCTTCATTTTGGTTAAATCTGCTTTATTTCGGACTTTTATACTTTAAATAAAGATGCTACATTAATTACAATGAAGAGAAATGCAAGTATAGAATGCATTTAAAATGGTGCTTAATTTGTTTTTTAATAAGTGTGTTTTTTGAAGTTTGGAACATGATTTATTAAATAAAGCAACTAATCGGCTTCATATTTGGCTTCGGCTGAATAGTTGCCAAACTATTCGGTATTTGGCCAAATACTAAATATGCTATTCGATACAGCCCTAAAGGAAGGAGGACTAATGTCCTGTGCAGTTCATCGACTGAAGACAGAATATGTGCAAGAGGTACAAAGAGTAAACGATGGGTGTTGGAAATCATGGGCTAAGCATGCCAAACTGCTGACATGGGTAGCAGATGAATCGGGTCCAATGGTTGTGATTCCATTGGCAAATGGAACACTGTGCTTTTGATGAGAAGGAAGAAAGCATGTGGGAGATAATATAGGCTCCAAAACTACAGTTGATGTTTACAGAATGGGACCAGAGACATCAGTCCTGATGGATCGATATTGGCCTTATGGGCCTAGGGCCTGCATGAAGCTGCCCAAAGATTGGGCAGGGACATGTACCTTGGTGCTTATCCATGTTCCAGCGTTGGTAATTCCTCAGAGTGACCTGAACATTGGAGAATTTACAAAGGTAGATTCCCATTTGAGAAGGAGAAGATCGCTTGAATGTCTTAATCGAACCAGAAGAGAGAAATTCTTCTCAGCTAAGTCAATAGAAGCATATGAAGCCATTCCGTATGAGCACAGGTTGTTCAACAAGACTGCCTCAATATTTACAACTATCTTCATGCGTGGGATTCAGACGATGACCAATACCAAATGGTTGCAGATTACAAGATGGGAGGTTCTGCAGACAATAAGCACTACCATAAAGGGATCAGGGTTTAGGGGTTGCCAGAGGTCGCAACTACGACCTCTGAGGTCTCCTTTGTAACCTCAGTGGTCTCCCTTGCAACCTCTAAAAAAAACTAAAAAAAGGGGGGGTTGTAATGCAAGCTCCTTGGCTGTGGCAAGCACCATGTGGCTCTTTACTTCTGGAGTGGCTGACTTTCTTTTTCAGGCCCCTTAAAAAAATGAAGAAAAATAAGAACAGGAGTACCATAAGTCTAACACTTTCAGCACTGACCCTAAATAAGAAAGAATAGGAATACCAAATAATGTGTCTTTCTGGAATTCTATATAATAATTGCTAGACTCATTAAAGGTTTATTTCAGGCACACTTCAGGGGGTGAGTCACTTATTTAGTCTGTTCTTAAATGCCTCAACTCAGCCTTTCAACCTTCTGAGGTCGATAAATGAGTACCAACACACGTTGGGTGGCATTGGGAGTATATTTTTTCTATATAAAGCGCTTAAGTGCTATATAATAACACATCATCATTTGGTAATGGACTTCTGCTTGCATTCACAGTAATTTGGTAATATGGGCCTATACCCACTGATCTTAATGAAACATATGGCGATCCATTCTTGTATGAAATGTACATCACATTATATTGATATCGTAACCATATTTTTTGTAGTGTACAATGCTATGTGATGCCACTTCCCGTTTTGTCAAGGGGTAAAAGGTCGTGTTCCATCGCTTCCCACGATACCACTTTTGGGTGGGGTCAAATGCCATGACTTCCTGTGATGTCATCAGGGGTCAAAGGTCATGTGATGTCACTTCCACTACCCCTGGACTTTTGGTGAAATGACATCCCTGAAAGGGATTCAATGCTATCAAGGAAGAATTGAGGGCCATACAACTAATGACCCTGCAGAACAGATATGTCCTTGACATGATCACAGCAAGTTTTTGCCAAAATCGGGCCATCATGTTGCACATTCATACCTTCTCACGATGACGAGAATGGGACCTTGACAAAGGCCATAACTTTGCTGACGAACCTGCACAACCAGATGGAAGATGAGACAGAGGATATTGCTGATGAAAGTTGGTTTGTGTCTATATTCTCATCGTTTCTAGTGGATGGCAAACATCTTCAAGTTTCTTGGAGCAATATTGGGAATGGTGATGTTTGGATTCTGTGTGATCAGGATAGTGATTGCCCAATGTAAGAAGACAGCCAAGAAGGCAGTGGGAATGAAAATCATGACTGATGTTCAATCAGGGTTTGGACCCAGGGAATTGACTGATGAAGATGTCAGAAAATATATAGAGGCTAGCATCATAGCACCTGGGGGAACAAAGTTTCTGTATCCAAAGAATCATAAGAAGTACGTAGGACAATGGGTCTATTGTAATCCGAATGGACAGGGTAGCTACATGACCTAGAGTATGGATTAACATGGTAAATCAGCTGGCACCCTGAGGGGGGTGATGAAGATCTGGACTCCAAAGAAGCACTTCTTCAAGAATCAAGATGTGGAGACTGGTGAAGTTGTGGTCGATGACTCGACCAGAGGGGGGAATGCAGAAGAGCATTCATATGCCTCTGCAGGAAATCCCACCCACCTACCGTCTATATGCTGGAAACCTGAGATTGTGTCATGCTTAACACCAACAGTTTTGCCAGTTCTGCCTCATATATTCGAAAGAAGGTAGCCACTGAGAAAAGATTATCAAATGTATTCCCGAAGAGACGATAATCTGAGGGAGGAACTCCCCGAAGGAATGTGAAAAGAGAGAAAGAAGAGCTGGTAACGTCACGAAAGATGAGCGTGACGCCCTGAGAATACTGGCTGAAGAAGAGAATGTATGGACCATACAGGAAACTGATGACAAATTTAAGAATCAAGTAAACTTTCACATCTGAAAAGAAGATTGCATGTGTGAGAAGCACTGCAGTAAATGCAAGCCGTTCAATAACTATACAGATGCTGTAACACAAACAGGTTAAGTTTAAGTTTACCTAGAAGCTGGCAATAAGTAATGAATAGAATGCAGGCAAAGCCACCATTGTATAGAAGCTGGACATCAGTGTCACAAATTTTAGTAAGCCTGGAGCCATGGAGAGAAAAGCTGAGAGCTGTGTCGCAGTAAGAATTTGCTGAGATCGTGGAAAAGTCTGGGAGGGCTGTCTGGCCTTGTGTCAAAGCTGAAGCAGCCAAAGCCAGTTATCTATTCTTGAAGACGGTGCACATGAGATGCTGAATCATCCCTTGTTAAGGTGCAAAGAAAGAATACCATGCGTGTCAAGTTTTATACATTTAAGACATTTAAATGCTGCAAAATGGATCAAATCGTGGTCTCCTGTCACGTGAGCCAAAGATGGAACTAGATTTGAGCATGGAGTTCTTAAATAACAATAGTGCATGCTCGCACTCCCTTATATTCCCGAAGACAAGGATACTCTGCAAGGCCAAGTTCAAAGACAAACTTCATGGCAGAAGGCATGGGTGATGAGAGATGTTCGGCTAATTGGATGGGGAGGTACAGTCAAGTCCACCTCCTGGCACCTGTGCTTGAGCTTACACGCTGCCAAGTGAGCCGAATGTTCCAGAATGGCATGAGCGTGCCATCCAATTGTAGAGGGCCATATAACGAAGGGCCTTATAGTTTGAGAGCCAATGATATACTGTGTACTTAATAGTGTTGACGATGACAATGTTTTAGAGGTAGGCATATGTTGTCCACCTGACAGTAGATAACCAATCACAATCCACCCCCTTATAGAAAGTAACTTAGTTGTTCTTCTTGAAAGCATCACAGTCCCTTGTAGGTTTTTCTTATTTGCCACATATGATGATGTCACCATTGACAACTTTCTAGTATAGTCTACATTTTATGAGATTTTCTTTGAGAGGCTTGCGTAAACATCCATTGATGGTCGTTGTAACTCCCTGTTTTAGATAATTGTTAATAAAACAGTAACCTTTGCCATCTTCCTGAGTTAGTCCAATTATTTGGTGTCAGAGTTATTCTGCAACCCCATCCATTGCATCCACGATAACCAAAGGTTATCCTACGCTCAGAAACATAAACCAGGGACAAGGACAGGACAGAATAACATAGGAATGGGATGATGGAGAAAGTGCTGATTTAAGGATGGACGGGTGACAGCAAAGTGCTGTAGGGTTGCCCTTGAAGGGTAGCGGGAGAAGAAAACAGGGTGTTGCAGTAGCATAGATTGCTAGAAAATAGGTTCTTCATAAAGAAGGATAGCTTTGAGGTTGTACTTAAATAGTGGTAGAAATAGAGTAGTATGGAGAGGAAGAGCTTTCCAGAGTAGGGGAGCGAGAAGAGAGAGCAAGCAGAAATGAGAGGGAGCACAAAGGGCTCGAGTGCTGGCAAGGAGGTGAGCTGAGGATGATCTTAATGAGCAAAATCGTATGGTAGGGAGTGAGATGAGCAAATAGATAAGATGAGTCCATGGAAAGTTTTGAAGATGACGAGAAGATATTTCATAGGTAGCCAGCCAATCTGGCACTGGGCAGAGGAGGTAGAGGTAAAGAGAGTAAAGTTCGAAAGTGTGTGGACCGCGAAGTTGAGGACTGAAAAAGCATAGTTGGGAAGGCCGTAGAGGGGACTGGCACAGTAGTCAGATCTAGAAAGGACGAAGGAGGAGATAAGCTGTTTAGCAGTATTGAAAGGAAGAAGGGGACAGATTTTTCTGATATTGCAAAAGTTGAGTATGGCTGCAGGGGCAGATTTGGAGATGAAGAGCAAGAAGTTGTGTGATGGGTCAAAAATGACACAAAGGTTACGAGCGGAAGCAGAGTAAGGAAGGTAGTCAGGAGAGAAGAAAAGAAGAGGAGACCTGTTTGGCTGGGAAGTAGAGAACCTCAGTCTTAGTGGAGTTGGGCATGAGTGAGTGAGACACTATCCAACATTTGATGACAGAGAAAGAGTTTGACATTTATGACAACAGCTTGTCAGATAGGAAGTGAAAGGAGAAGAAGATCTGAGTGTCATCAGCGAAGGGGAGATCAGGGCACCAAGAGCTGAAGTATAGAGAGTGAAGAGAAGTGGACCAAGGGCAGACCCTTGGGGAACTATAACAATAAGGTGGGTGAGTGGGGAGGTAAGGCTGTTCCAGAACACCTGAAAGTGTCTTCGGCAAGGTAGGAACCAAAGAAAGCGAGGGCATTATCTCTGATGAAAAGGTGATATTATAGAGAGAAGGTCAGAAACATTGACAGTATCGAAGGCAGCAGAGAGGTTGAGAAGAATAGGAGTAGATGAAAACGTTGCATGCTTAGAGGAAGAGATTAAGTTGCTGACATTGAGGAGAGGTGTCACGGTAGATGCAGAGGTTGGAAGCCAGATTGAAAAGGGTGGTGGAGGTTGTGAGTATCAAAGATTTCAGCATTTCCTGTGCTGCCCACTTCAAGCTGGCAGGCAAAGCCAGTCCGTTATGAAGGCCTGCAACTAAGGTTCACTTCTGTTCCTGTCTGAGTCTGCATCAGCCTGCTAAGAGAGGTCCCAGGCTCATCCTCACTGTGCCTGGTTGTCCCCCTATGCAGCTGCCCACTTCGTATCACTACCTCCACCAATGCCATAAATGAGTGCCTGCTCCATGATAACATGGCCGACGCTGAAAATAGTCCAGCCCTGTTGGTAACCAGCACCCAACCCTATTGGCTAAATGCACAGACGATGGAGTGCACTCATTGGGCACTCACAGCATTTCCTGTCCTGCTCCCTGCAAGCCAGCGGGCGAAGTCGGCCTGTTATGAAGGTCTGGAACTAAGGCCCACTTCTGTTCCTATCTGTCTGCACATGGCTAGGCCTCAGAGTGAACCAAATCACCCACTCCTGCAAGATCCTGCAGCCATCACCCATCGCCACCCCAGCCCATCACAAGGCACATCGCTTCCCATCTATGCTCAGGTATGCCCAATGTGGCCCCCGTTACTACCTTTAGAGCCTCAGCCATACCCCAAGTCAGCAAATATCCTCCCCCGTGGCACTCCAGTGGTGGAGGACCAGTTAGCAGACCGCACCAACCTTATACAGATGCCCCTCTGCGTATTACACCCACATTGAGAGTAAGAAAGCAGAACCATCCCTCACCCCCTACCAACTATGCTTGCCAACCAAACTCCCTGCAGCATGCACCTGTTCATACCCACCTTCCATCCTCCTCCGTGATCTCGACGGCCAAGCCATTCATGTCTTCATCAACACCTTTGCATCTCCCATTAAGATACAGGCCACTAACGTTCCCCCCACTCTCCATACTAACCCTACACATTTCCTTCCAGCACTTCAACTGAGCCCATTTTCTGGCAATAGTCTGCAAGCATCCGCACCTGGTCCTAACTCCCACACTGAGCTAGCATCCCTCAGAAAAGTCACCATCAGCTACGCTGCACCACTAAGCAGCTCTACTGGCCCGTGTGCATCCCCCCACAACTCTCCTTCTCACATGGCTACTCTAGTCCCCTCCATACCCTCTCTTCCATGCACTGGAAAAGAGAAGGTATCCAGGTTATCCGTGCGCACTGATGTACCACCCACTCCACAATCCATCCCACCACCACCAAGCATCCGGAACATGTGCCTCCGCATACGTAATGCAACAGTACCCCCCTTTGCTAATATGCCCCTACACCCCACATAAGAACTCCCACTCTCTACCTCTCCCCTCTCATCTGCACACATTAAAGCGCAATTGGTGGTCCCCATGCCACGGATATCAGAGACTTGATCACCAACCTTAACCTTGACATCCTCGCCATAACAGAATCATGGCATCACCCAGCCGCCAGCCCTGGCTATACCCTCTGGCTATACCATCCTTCGGTGTGACTGGCCCACACATAGAGACACGCTCTCTATCCACCTACTTCCCACCAGCACGTCCCCCTCCCATGAGATTCTCAGCGCTAAGCTCTTGGTATCTCCTACCTCCACCAAAACCCTCCATGTCACTTACCTCCCTCCAGGCCCAGCCAAAACATTAGAAGAGGACCTCCTACAATACTTAAATGCCAGCATCAAACCTACTTGTAAAATAGTCATTATGGTAGACCTGAACGTAGGCTTTAATGACCCCACAGACAAAGACACCCTCAATCTAGCAAACTCACTCAATGCTCCATGCTTCACACAACGCATCACCAGCCCGACACATTGGCTAGGCAGAACACTGAACTGGATTGCCGATTTCAACTGCCTCACCACCATCAGAGCCAACATCCCAAACCCCTGGACTGACCATCACACTATTACACATAGACTCTCCACAAATCCCCGGCATCACCCCGCCCGTGCCTTCAATCACACAATGTTCCTGCAACCTTACCAAGGAGCGCCTCCTCCGCCTCTTACTTGCAAATCGCACGCTCACCCGTGACTCCCTACCTTCTGATTCCATTGCACTCCTCAACACATGCACCATCGCCCGCTCGAACCACGCAATGCCAAACCCACCACACATAGAAACTCTTGGTTCACCGCTGGACTCCAAGCTATGAGAGCCATGAAACGCACCCTGGAAGCCAGTTGGCGTAAATCCCCCACAGTATGCACTTTGCCAACATTTCCAAAGAATACAAAGAAGCCATTTACACAGCCAAAGCCACCTCTATCTCTAACAGAATCCACCAAGCTCACTCCCACTCATGAGAACTGTTTGACAGCCTATGCAAGCTAGAAACCCCTGCTGCACCCATAGCTAACTTCACCAAAGATGCTGCATGGTGCCAAAACATCCAAGATGTTTTCACAAACAAAATCTCCACCCTCAAGCAAAAACTCCTGAAGAAACAAGCAATCACCCTTGCAAAGCCTCCCATGATGAACCCCATACCCAACCCCGTCCCACCCCCACCCCCACCTTCTCCACTCCATTCAGCATTCTCCCTGTAATGGAACACAACATCACCAAGATTATCAATAATCTCACACCCTCTCTTTGCCTCTCTTTGCCTCTCTTTGCCTCTCTTTGCCTCTCTTTGCCAAGGTGACAAATGCCCTGCCCCACTCATTCAGGATTGTGCAATAGTCCCCAATACCCATCATCACTGCATTTGTCAACTCCTCCTTCAAAACCAGTCTTATCCTACCTATACTCAAGGCAGCATGGATTTCCCCTCTCATCAAAAAAGCCTACCTTGACCCTACTATGCCCACCAACTACAACCTGATCACCACTGTCCTATTCTTGCTAAAAAACAGTGTTCGATTTGCTTAACCACCAAACCCTCAGCCGCTACCTCACAAGCGATGCCAATTTCCCCCCCAAAGCAGCCAACTGGGTCACCTCATTTCGAGCAGACAGGACTGCTTGTGTGAACGCTGGGAATGCATCTGCCATCCCTACACCAGTTCCTTGCGGAGTCCCTCAAGGCTCCTGTGTCTCCCCCACTCTATATGGCATCTATACCAAATCCCCCTTTGGCCATCTTGATGTCCTCGGCATCTCTTACACCAACTATGCCGATGACACCCAGATCCTCCTCCCACTCACAGGCAACCACGCACGAGATTCCATCACCATCAACAAAATCTACGAAACCATACAAGCCATCCGGCCACCCACGATCTATGTCTTAACGTAGACAGAATCTTCATCATCGACACCCTTACCGTCCCAGTCTCTCCCTCTGTTAAGACGTTGGGAGTCCACCTGGAGTCCAGCCTATGTACAACCCATCACGTTAATGCCAATGCCTCAACAGCTGGCCATACCACCAAATTCCGGAATGCAGCAAAACCTTTCCTCGCTACACAAGACTGCCTCACCATAGCCAGAGCAGTAATCGTCTTCTGATTGGATTCTGCAATTCGTGCCTGGCGGGCACCTCCAAGTGCAAACTCAACAAACTCCATATCATTCAAATGAATGCCCTCTGCACCGCCATGAGCTTGACCAAACGGGACCATGTGTCAGCCCACAAAAAAGAAGCCCACAGAAATGCTGCCCACTGGCTTCCTGTTAAAGAGCAAATTAACTTCTTACCAAAGTAATACCTTTCAATACCTTACCAAAGCAAAGTGCACATGCACAGATAAAACCTAATGTAAAAGTAAGAAACATGCCCAAATTTGCATTTACCGAAATCTCCGAAGCCGAGGTCACTGACATCCTCAGACACCTCAAACCCTCACAATGCAAGGGTGATCTATGCCCCCCTAAAATCATCAAAGATTGCGCAGAACCACGCGCCCCTCTTCTCACTGCCTTCATCAATGCATCCTTCAAAACGGGCATAGTCCCAGACAGCCTTAAAGAGGCCTAGGTACGCCCTCTCTTAAAAAAACCGACGCTAGACCCTGCTAACCCTAACAACTACTGACCCATAACCACAGTCCCATTCCTCCTGAAAATACTTGACAAGGCCGCCCACAAACAGATTCAACTATACCTTGAATCGAACGCAATCCTTGGAAAAATACAATCTGGGTTCCTCAAGGGACACGGAACTGAAACCGCCCTTCTAGACTTAAAAAACGAAATTACCAACATCCTAGACAAAGGCAAGCCCGCTCTCCTCCTTCTCCTTGACCTTTCAGCTGTGTTTGATCTGGTAGACCACACTACACTTACCAGTCACCTGACACACGCTGCACACTTCTCAAATGATGCAGCATCCTGGGTAACATCATTCTTAGAGGGTAGAGCTATGAAAGTGTTCTCTAACACAGCACATGCAGCACCCTCCATCATCCACTGTGGTGTGCCACAAGGCCCCCACGCTCTATAATCTTTTTACCAAGCCACTTTTTGATAAACTAGACGCGCTGGGGATCACCTACATAAACTACGCTGACGACACGCAGGTTCTCCTCCCCCTGACAGGGAATTATCACCAAGACGCCTCTACCCTACAGCAAATCTACTCTACCATACAAGCATGGATGGCTACCAACAGCATCTGCTTGAACAGGGACAAGGCCGAAATCCTCATTCTAGGACAGAAATCCACCCTCTCCAACCTCAACCCACTGTACATCAATTTCAACATAGACAACTGTGTCATCCCAGTCCTATCCTCAATCAAAACACTGGGGGTTCACATAGACGCCACGCTATCTATGGACAAACAAGTCAGCGCCATAGTCTCGGACTCAGCACTGAGTACTAAACTCATTAACGCAATAAAACTATTCCTAACCAAGGATAACTGCCTCTCCATCGCCCGAGCAACTATAGGAGCCACACTAGACTATTGTAATGCGCTCCTAGCCGGCACCTCCAAAAAAAACTTATCTAGGCTCCAAACAACCCAAAACAACGCTCTCAGAGCATCCCTCAGCATACCAAAAAGAGAACACATCACACAAGCCAGAAAGGCAGCTCACTGGCTCCCAGTCAAAGACCGTATCTCCTTCAAAATTCTCACAACCACCCATAAATGCATCAACCTCACAACTCCCTCTTATTTATGTGACACGATAGGTAGATCTCAATCCACAAGACCGAGAAGAGCACAATACACTAATCAACTAGCCTCGCATCAACAGAACCAAAGCAGGAGGCATAGGCTTCCCCTTCCTCACACCCAAACTCTGGAATTCCCTACCTACTGACCTCAGAGCTGATGCATCTCTCTTCTCCTTCTGAAAAACACTCAAAACTGCCCTATTCAACTAACACCGTTCTGATGTGCTCCTGCTGCTCTTCGCATATCTGTAAAAAAAAGTATATTTCGTCCAATGTAACCGTACGGACATGAACTGTATGTAACTAAGTATAAGCAACACTGTAACTAGCGCCACAATGTCTTTGGTCAACAAATGCGAATAAATAAATAAATAAATAAATAAATAACTTCAAAATTCTCTCTATCACCCACCGCTGCATCTCAAACTATGCCCCGCCCTACCTCTCACAGAAAATCCTCAGCCACACATCCTCCAGACCAACCAGAGAAATCCACAGTAACCGTCTGACCACCCCACCCTGAATATGCATGAAGACTGGAGGGTCTAGTTTTCCTACCATTCCAGCCCACCTCTGGAATGCCTTGCCACCGCATATACGGGCCAAAACATCATACTGGCCGTTCAGGGAACAACTCCAAACCAGTCTTTTCAACTGAAACCCTGCACTCTATTATCCATGTTCCCTTACCTCTCCCCTCCTTCCTCCACCCCCTACTCCCCTCTGTAACCAGCGCCTGGATGTCCCCGGGCTTTGCACGCTTTATAAATGCAAAAATAAATAAACAGATAAATAAATAAATAAAGGAACTCAGTGAGTCGATTGAATACTACTTGCTCTAGGATTTTGAAATTATTTGTAAGAAGAGAGACAGGGCGAAGGTTGGCAGGACAGTTAGGATCTAGACCAGGTTTCTTAAGGAGAGGGGTGACAGTAGCTGTTTTTTAGGATGAGGGAAAAGTAGCATTGTCAAGAGAGGAGTTTGAGAGCGAAGTAAGATGTGGAGCAACACTGGGAGCTACGTACTTCACAATGTGGGAGGACAGTGAGTCAGTGTGAGTGCAGGAAGGATTAACCTTGATGAGTAGGGGTATAATCTCTTCAGGGTTGGTGGGGAGAAAGGAAAACATTAGTAGCGGGAGAGGAGGCTAGGAATATTGGAGAAAAGTGAGCAGGAGGAATGGATATAAGGTAATTAGCAAGGGTATTGTGAATGGTAGACATTTTAGATGCAAAGTAGAGAACAAGATCATTTGCAGAAAGAGTAGAGGAGATGGAGATGGGTTTAGGAGGTGAAAGAAAAGAGTTGAGAGATATTTGGTGGAGCCTAGGTTTGGAGAATTGAGACAAAATGAGAGAGAGATAGAAGTCACGGTTGGCAGAGTCAAGAGTAGAATAGTTTTGAAGAGCAGTGAGCTAGAGTTGGAGATCAGAGGAATGTCTTGACCTTTGCCAAGTGTGAAGCTTTTTCCACACTGTTGTTTTCAAGGTGTGGAATGAGAGGTTTAATCCAGGGCCGTGGAGGGGAGGACTTAGGAGTGAGTGTAGTAAGAGGGTAGTGAGAGGAAAAGACAACATAAAGAGCAGTGTTAAAGTTAGTGAAGGCTTCTTAAATGGATGGAAAGCTGAGTTCAGCGTAAGAGGAGAGATAGTGGTGTAGGTCAGAGAGGTGGTCAGGGAGTTTGGAGGAGGTAAACTTCTGCTTAGTAATAGTTGTAGTAGATGGAAAGAGTGAGGACGAAACAGGAGTGGTTTGAGGCAAAGATGATAGAGTGATCAGAAGGAGAATGCATGCTGGAGATATTAGAAGCAGAGAGTTGAGAGGAGATGAGAATAAAGTCAAGGGAGTTCAGATTTGAATGGGTGGGTAGAAAGTGGACAGAAGAGAGTGAGTGGTAGTAGTGGTCTAGTAGAAGAGAGTTAAAGTTAAAGAGCTCTTAAGGGGAAGTGGGTTAGTCATGGGAAGAATATAGTAGGCCTTACAAGGCAAAACAATTGGCAACCCTAGACTCATTCCACCCGCCTCTTGGAGAAGACAGGTCCCATTTTTATTTCACAAATTACAAATGTCAGTCTCTCTCTCTCTCTCTCTCTCTCTCTCTCTCTCTCTCTCTCTGTCCCTCTCTTTCCCTCTCTTACTCTCTCTCCCTCTCTGTCATTCTCTTACTTTCTCACTCGCTCTCTCTTTCTCCCTCTTTCTTTCTCTCTCTCTCTCCTCTCTCTCTATCCCTCTCTCTCTCTCTCTCTCTCTCTCTCTTTCTCTCTGTCTCTCTCTTTCTCTCTGTCTCTATCAGATAGATGCATTGTACCGCATGTACAAAAAAGCAAGGATCTATGAATTGGCAGTTGAGGGAAAGGAGGCCTTTTGGAACCTTCATCCATTGCCATAAGCTAGATGCTAAGGTTTATGGGAGGCAAGAACGTTGGGTTCAGAGAAAAGGCTGCTTCAAATTTGAGGGCCACAGGGACCCATTTCTCATTCCTTATTATGTAGGTCGGCAGACTAAGAGATGCCTCAAACATCACTCTAACATGCTGAAGTGCTGTACTAAGTAGGAAGCTGGGACCTTTGCCCACCAGGAGCATTACCCATCAGGGGCAGCAATGGTGTTTGCCAGGTGTTTGTCAGGGCAGCGGCCAAATCCCTGCTTGCTTCTCCAAGAGGTCCAGCCTGCTGCCTCCCAAAACCTTCAATCACCTCTCAGACAGTTCTCACACACAAGTCAAAATGAAATTCCCTCCTTCCCCTACAGCCTCCATCATCAGAACCTCACTTTCAGAGCGATGCTGCAGGCAGTTCTTTACAATGCAATGAGAAACGGGGTGTGGATCCCTCAAAGTGCTCCACGACGCAAGGTGCACCATATCTTTGCCCAAAGGGTGCCCGGCGGCTGCAGGAGGGAGAAGATAACCATGCTGACAGTGACAGAAAGAGCGTTTGTGTGGGGCGATAGGGTGGGCAGTCCAATAGCACTGCACTCTTGAATTTGCAGTCTCTCTGGCCACTTGCTAGGTAAGGATCTCTGCCTGAGTTCTGTACAAAGCTATGAGCAACAGCTTAATGATTTAAAAAAAAAAAGCAGGTATGCAGTATTGATCTCATTTTTAAGGGCTGTCCCACCAAGTGTGAGTTGTCCCCAGAGGGGGTCACCTTGAGCATGGAAGGTACCGCCTCACTCTTAACCAGCTACTTTGCACTTCAAATGGGAGCCAGTGGACTGCCTTTCTGGATCAGGGTGGTCTTGACTGTTTTATGATCGAGTATTTACAACTTCAGTAGCGTTTTTTAGATGAGTGTCAGAGAATGTTGTTTGTTTAGTTTTGAAGCGAAACGACAGAGTATTTGGCTATGTATGATCACTTTGGTTGTCTAGTAATTGTCTACCTTCTTGTGACACGTGTGCGCTTGATTTAGGGGCATAGTTCTCTTGTCTAAAGTCTGACCATATATGGTGCAGGAAGTGGGATTTAGGGGGCAGGGTCTTCTCAATAAATCTGATCATATACCATGCAGGGTGTGCAATTTAGGATGATAGTTCAGCTGCCTATAGCCTAACCATGCATGGTACAGAATGTTTGATTTAAGTGGATAGCACGGCTGTCTTACATTTGACTGTGTATGGTGCAGAATGTGAGGTTTAGGGGGATAGGTCTGCTCTCTAAAGCTTGGTTGTGTAACTGCAAGATGTTTGATTTGAGGTGGCGGGGGGTGCGTGCCTGTCTAAAAGCTTACCATATGCAGGGCAGTGTATGTGATTTAGGAGGATAGTTCCAAGTAAAGCCTGACCATGTACAGAGCAGTATGTAAGATTCAGGGGGATAGCTCTGTTGTCTAAAGCCTGACCCTGTACCGTGCATGATGTGTGATTCAGGGGGATAGCTCTGCTGTCTAAAGCCTGACCCTGTACCGTGCATGATGTGTGATTCAGGGGGATAGCTCGTCTGTGTAAAGCATGATCATGTACAGTGCATGATGTGTGAGTCAGGGGGATAGCTCTGCTGTCTAAAGCCTGACCCTGTACCGTGCATGATGTGTGATTCAGGGGGATAGCTTGTCTGTGTAAAGCCTGACCTTGTACCGTGCATGATGTGTGACTCAGGGGGATAGCTCTGCTGTCTAAAGCCTGACCCTGTACCGTTCATGATGTGTGATTCAGGGGGATAGCTCTGCTGTCTAAAGCCTGACCCTGTACCGTTCATGATGTGTGATTCAGGGGGATAGCTCTGCTGTCTAAAGCCTGACCCTGTACCGTACATGATGTGTGATTCAGGGGGATAGCTCGTCTGTGTAAAGCATGATCATGTACAGTGCAGGGTGTGTGGGTCAGGGGGATAGCTCTGCTGTCTAAAGCCTGACCCTGTACTGTGCATGATGTGTGATTCAGGGGGATAGCTTGTCTGTGTAAAGCCTGACCCTGTACCGTGCATGATGTGTGATTCAGGGGGATATCTCTGCTGTCTAAAGCCTGACCCTGTACCGTGCATGATGTGTGATTCAGGGGGATAGCTCGTCTGTGTAAAGCATGATCATGTGCAGTGCAGGGTGTGCGATTTATGAATATCATTCTGTTGTCTAAATCCGAACCATGTATGTTGCAGTATATGCAAATTTTGGGGACAGCACAGCTGACTAACGCTTGTCCATGCATGGCGCCCTTTGTGATGCAATTTAAAGTAAGCGGTCCTGTACAGGGTCTTTCGGCCAATTTTGGTGGCCTCGTCTGCAAGGCGTTATAAGAAAAGGGGAGGACATTAGTGGGAGAGGTAGGTGTGAATCCTGTGGTGTTGATGGGTTTAGGTCAGAAATACTGTTCTACCGTCTATTGGCTTGGCAGAGACACTTGGGAATATGTTATCCATGGGAAAGAGCCCAAGACGTGATAGACTATAGCACTTTGGGTCTGGTTAGCCACTGATGTGGTAGAATGTGATACGGCTAAAGTGGAGAGCATAGTCAGGGTTCGATTAGTGTTGATGTGGTAACGGCTGGACCTGCTAATCAAGGTAATCTGAATTAAAACAGATATTGCCCAACTCATGCCACTAAAGCATTAACTCATTAAAGTGAAGGTAAAATGTGCCAGTGTATTCTTCTTTATCTCTGTTCTTTGGAAAGATGTGCAGACAGAAAGCGCACCAAAGTAGAAATCCAAATTGGCAGTTTTATTTTATCAGGTTTCCTCAAGAAGGTGAGGTTTCTGCAGACCCTCTGTTCCCTGTTCTCTCCAGTCCTATTCTCTCCTAACACATGGCTTGCTCCCTGTTTGCTAGAGCCAGCCAGCCCTTGCTGGCAGGAGCATCACCTGAGACAAAACACAGATCTTGAAGGGGTAGTGTTTGTTTATGGTTCAAAGTAGAAAGGGTGACAGGAGCATCCTCCGAGATGGAGGCTGACTTGACGTTTGGAGACATTCATTGTCATCGTCGCTTCATTGTCACCATCACACTGGAGGCATGTTGTCCATAGGGTGGGAGTTGAGAGTGAAAGCAGATAAGCTCTGTGGGAACTGCTGGGGTTCTGGCAGGCCTTGTAAGGGACCAGAGGATCTGGCCACAAGGTCTTCAGCTACAGTTCCTATGTTCAAGTATGCAAGTTTACAGCACTACCAACCAGACAGTGGCCAGCACGCAAAAGTAAACATTCCTTTGCTACTCACAGAAGTAACCGATTTTTGGTTTTAATCTGAGCATTACCCTTTCATAGAGGGGAAGACATTTTGAGACAGAATGGTGTATCCCACAAAAGAAGCTATTAAAAAGGACATTATTTAATTGTTCTAACATTGTACAATTTGACAATGTTAATGTCAAATGTTCACTTAATTATATATTGTAGTCATAATAAGAATGCTACACTTGTCTTTCTGGGCAAAGCACACCATCAAAAAGATAGAATACCATATACATGATTTCCTATTGTACATTTTCGAAATACCCCTATGAGAAAGTGAAAGGGGACAAATAGCATCAGTCAGGATACCTGCCTGCTTTGCATGAGATCAAGGAGCATGTTGGGAGCATATAAATAACTGCAGATCTTTATATTTGGCAGACATAGCTGTGATAAATGGGTTGTATGCTTGAATAGCTATATCCATAATGCACACTGGGCTTTTGGTCATTTCATTTTGCACATCACTCACCCTGACATCAAGGTGTTTGTAACCATGAACTAAATATGCTCATTCGAACACCCTCATGATTTTAACATGAGGATAAAATGATGTGACATCTGTCACTCCATTGCTGGGTGCCCTTGTTTCCCAGGTAAGCCTTCCTCTCCCCTAAACCAGTTAACCCACTGGATTTTCAATGGGGTGGGCTAGGGTGGATCTGAGGCTGTGCATCAAAATGCCCAGACATCCTTAGAGAATGTTTATAAACTCTACAGGATAGTCATCTTGACAGTTTTTCTGGATTCTGATATAATTTCTGTCTTGACTGTTTTATTTTATCTTCTTTTCTGTCCTGTGTTCTTTGATATCATAATTTCTATTATTGTACCACCTCATTCGTTTTTGTAAAATGCTTTGGCGTAAAGCGCTGTAGAAGCAAAATAAATAAATAATACAACAGTATGCATAGGTTACAGGTAAGTCCATTCCCCTCTGAGCGGCATGTGAAACAAAAAAAATAACATGACAATTAAAAGAGCAACAAAGGTTACATGAACCAAGTTACCTGTTCAAAGTGAAGAGGTTCCAGCTCCTAAGTACGGTAAGTATTTGGACAAACCACAATGTGATCAGCATCACAACATTGGACTGTTGCTCTCTGGGACACTTCTGAGTTATCATTAAGGGCCTGGGAATTCCAGCCTGAAGACGGTTTTTGTTTAGACTCCTTTTGAATCTGTTGTCGTTGGTTTCCACTCAGTTAGTTGTTGGTATGTCATTACAGAGTTTAGGGGCCTTGGCTGTGGAGTGTCTGCCATTTTGTCTATTCTTTTTGAATCTGGACATCTGTAGGAGGTTTTCCTCTCCTGTTTCCCTGCATGTTACACAAGTAATAGTGCTGTGGCGAGCAGAGTGACACCTTGCACTATCTCACTGAGATGGGAAATTCGGAACAGTAGGGTCGAACATATCCCTGCAGTAAACACCTTGAGGTATGTTACATGGAATGGAACCTGCACAGACCTATTCTGATGTGATTTGAGTTTTATGTTTTAATATTTTCATTTTAGTCGATTTTATTGCTGATTACTTGTATCATATTTACCTGTTTAATTAGATTGTGCTCCCTTTTATGCCAGGTATGAAACTCCGCTGCATCTGTTAGGTCACTTCTTTATTTATGCAGGCCACACCTCTTGCATGATAGAGAGAAAAACCAAAACAATGGGCCTCAATGGGGGTTTGGCTTTAATTCAGTGGTAAATCTGCCGAATACCACCAAACTCGATTGCTGTTACCACCAGTTGGTCCTGCAGATTTATCGCAGAATTACAGGTAGTTATAGTGCAGTGTAAATCCCCATTTTTGTAATTCATGGGACTCAATGGGGATTTTGCAGCAATTATCGTGCGTGGTAATTCTACCTCAGTAATTCTACTGATTTTTGGAGGCAAAATAGAGGATTTATTGCCCGTTTTTTGCTGGAGGTAAATCCTCCACTGTTCCTCCAAACTCGGAATTCAGTGGTGGGTTTAAAAAACAGTAATTCCCAAAAAGTGATGCTAACGGATTTACCACCACTTTTTTACTGCACCGCCAAACTCGTAATGAGGCCCAATGTGTTCAATATAGCACATTTAATGTAAAATAATCTACTAACCTAGAAATATTTCTATAAAAGGAAAACCAGAATCAAATTCAAAATTGGTCAATGCTGCATCTAATCCATGCGAGTTAGCACAGAGTGTTAAAGTGCCTGCTGTAGAGACATGTATGTACTTCTCGAGTCAAATATTCACATTTACCTAACATAGCTCAAGGAATGACTGCACCTGATGCAGCGATCTTTGCGTAACATGCAGGATCGACCTCGCGCCATCAAAACATCAGAGCTGTGGACCCAAACTCACAGGTTTTCCTGCTCGCAGCGCCATGCAGCGCTATGCAGCGCTCAGTGACAGTGGCGCATTCATGTGTCCATTTGGCTTCCTATACTTCAAGGCCTCTGCCGCAGCAGTGGCAGCAAAATATCAGGAGTGGAGAGGGAGATAGATCCCTTCCTGCAAAGCCTGCCACGGCCTGTCCCCCGGAGGCCCCTGTCCACTTAAAGCCCCGGTGCATACACGCCTTTGCAGTGTGTCATGAGGCGGGAAGAGTGGAGACTGATGACATGAGTGCAGCTGGCAGCAGCTACTGAGCTTTAAATGAATGGACGGGGTGATTATATTTATTTGGATTTTGCAAAGTCTGTGTGAATATATTGTCAACAGTGGTGATAAACAGAAAATTAGACATTATTATTTACAGAGCAGTGCCTCTTCAGAAAAGTGCCCTATAAAATTCTTAAAGGGAATCAGAACAAACACTTCTAAGATGGAGGTAAGCCCCCCTTGGAAATAATAAAATAGATGATTCCTCTAATGGTCTAGCAGCACCTCGAAGTGGTAGCGTGAGCGAGACGAATGATGCATTGAATTACAAGACACATCTGTAATAAGGGACATATGCAGCTGGCTTTGATGTCAGCATTAGCTGCCAAAAGGGCCTGCACTTCCTAATGTTAGTCATCAGCGCCAAGCCTTCAATACTTATTTGAAGTAGTAACCACAATGCACTGGGACACAGAACGCAGCGGCCAGGCATTCTTTTGGTTAATCTATTGTCCCTAATTGACGCAGCTGTTTTAAGGCATTCCAGCATGCTAATGCATTTTATTGAGAGCTCAAGCATGCCTTGGCATCATCCCGTGCTTTGTAGGATACTTAGGAGAGTTATTTTTTCTTCATGAAATGAAAAGATGCTAAAATATGAATCTGTTTTGAATGTGCCCAAAACAACTCTTGTTCTGTGTTTTACAGTGGAAAATGTGGTGTGACGCTCATAAAAGCCGCATTTAAAATTTATGGGAATGTCTAATAATAACAGCCATCGCGAAGCGCCATTTGGTATCCATTTAATCATTGTACTTTATTAGTCACTCTCTGATTATTATTCTCGCAAGAAACATGCTACAAGCCAACGGTTCCCACGTGTTCCCACTTAATATATTTTGCCATGAGCACATTTAATTTAGGGGCTATACAAGGTCATGTGTGGCACATTCTTGACTCGAACTAATGTGCAGAGTTCTGCCACAAACGCGTTTCTTTTCTCCTCTGACGTAGATGGCCAACATGAACACAACTAGAACAAGGAAGTGAAAGAGGCAAGCGGCCTCAATATACCTGGAGCACCCTCAGCGTCTCCCCGTCCAGGCCAGGTTCGACACTGAAGGTGAATGCGTGTCTGCGCAGTTAGTGCTATAGAACTCGTATGCTCCTCAGGAGGGAGTGCTACGAATGTAGGACGATAAGGTGTCTGAACAGCAGGGTTTTCAGGGTCTTCATCGAGTTTTGCAGTTGCCTGGTGTTGCTATTTCGGTTGTTCCAGACTGTGGGAGTGTTTCTGGAGGGAGTCTGTTTGCAGTTGTTTTTCCTTCCTCGACTCTTGTGGTGGCTTGGCCTCCTGAATTATTGCATTTCTAGGCCAGGTCTGCTAGGGAGTCGACTTGACTTCCTTGATGGTGTTGGTGGCTTCCTCATAGATAACGCGTACTTGACGTAGGAGCCGTGGAGCACTAGCAGTACTCAGGTGACGTGGTTCCATTTCTTAGTGTGGGTGATGGTGAGCCGTGCATCTGCCTGGTGGATGGTTTTCAGGTGTTTATGGAGGCCTGTGATGAATCAACTTCCGGGGCACCAGTAGTCCAGGGATGAATATTGGTTTCTAAACCATCAATCAGCCCCACACCTCTAGTACACCACAAGGGATCCGAACAGATTGGAAACGCACGCAAATGATAAACCTCCTCGTCCAATCCACCCTGCAGCAACTAACCCTACACTGTGTGATATGATATGATATGATATGGCATTTATAACTCGCCCATACGCAAGTGTTTCACACCTGCTGGTCAGAAAAATCACTGTTACTAACGGTGCTGTTGCTTCAGTGTTCCCATTCCCATGCAATTATAAGCTGAATGTTAGTGTTTCCTCACCCATATTCTACTTAGATAAATGTATCAACAAGTGGAAGATCGATTGCATTAAAGTAAGCCAGAAGGGACTAACTATTAAAGATGGTGCACCCATGTATTATAAGGAATAAAATGCTCCCTGTCGTAAGTAATACAAATATTGCAAGACACCTTGGAGTTATGTGACTTTATAAAAGAATTGCGGTCCTAAAATATCTCTGTGGATTTTTTTATTTTTATTTTAATATATTGGATTTTTGCAAGGCGCCAATACAACAAATGGTGTTTCAAGGTGCCAATGGACAAAAAGGGGGTTGGGACAAGGGAGAAAGATAACAATAATTGTCCTACTAGGCCTTGTGACATTCAGATCGTGCAAGTGCAGTAGCAAGAAGTGTGAGGGAGAGGTGGGGTGCCAGACTGCACGAATAAGAAGTGCTAGGATTGGGAAGAGAAGTGCAGGGTAAAGAGGAGAGAATGCAAGTGAAGTGGGGGGATTGGATGAGGGTGGGGGGAAGAGCCACAGGGGCTAGGCGAGTGCTAAGGGGAGGTCCGGAGGGTAAGTGCCAAGGATTACATGGGGTGCAGGGTGTGAGGGTTCACATGATAAGTGCGAGGAGGGGGTTGAACTGGGTGGGGGGTACCTGGTGGCCTGTAGAACTCAGAGGGAACCAGGCAGCCAGTCAATAGGCAGAAGGGGGTGTTAGCAGGGTAGGGGAGAGGGAAGGAAGAAGCGAAAAGGAGGGTCTTGAGGAGTTTCTGGAACTTAAGGAGATCCGGCTCAAGCCTGAGAGGGACAGGGAGGCCATTCCAGTGACAGGCTCCTGCAGAGAAGAAAGAACTACCCCCCACTCTCTGCTTAGAGGAGCGTCTGATCTGCAGAGAGTTGGATGTAGCGGGGACCCAGAAAGTCTTGTGGATGATGCAAAGGGTTTTGAACTTGATCCTAGCTTCAACCAGGAGCCACTGGAGAGATTTGAGGGTTCGAGAGATGCGGTCCCTGGGCTTGAGGCCATGGATAAGTCTCACAGTCCTATTCTGGATATGTTGATGGGGATTAAGGAAGGATAAAGGAAGTTTGAGGAAGAAGCTGTTGCAGTAGCCCAGCCTAGAGAGGACCATAGCTCTGGAGACATTGAGCTTCTGGGGGAAGGTGAGGAAAGGGACAATGACTCTGAGCAGGTGGAGCTGGAAGTGGGCCTTCTTGTTAAGGTCCATGATGTGAGAGGTGAAGGAGAGAGCAGAGTTGAAGATGGCCCCAAGGTCTTTGGCCTCACAGGATGGTGGGGGTAGGTAGAGGGCCCACAGAGGGTGGCCAGGGGGTAGGGGGAAAGGATGGTGCACGTGTCACAATGAGAAGCATCTCCGTCTCACTGGCATTAAGACAGAGATCATTAGCTGTATACCATGCCTGAATGGTGGCCAGACAATCAGGGATGAAAGAGGAGGAAGAGGAGGTAGTAGAGGGAAGTGTGAAGGAAAGCTGTGTGTGTCATCGGTATAGCACTGGAAATGAGAAGAGAAGGAGGGGATCAGGTGAGCCAGAGGAGCGAGATAGATATTGAAGAGCCATGGAGATAGAGGGATGCAGTAGGTAGAAAGTCTGATGGGGGCGAGAAAAGGGCCCAGTCGAAGCTGTGAAGGTTGGTCAGAGAGGAATGAGGTCAACCAGTCAAGTGCCAGGCCCGTGATGACAAGGGTGTCATGAAACCAATTTTCCAGGGTGGCATGATTGACCATGTCGAAGGCAGAGGAAAGATCCAGAAGGATAAGAATGGATGGAGAGTTGGAATCAACATTTGAGGGCAAGTCTTCACAGGGGTTCAGCAGAGCAGTTTTGTGCCTCTGGCTACTCTGAAGCCACACTGGTGGTTGTGGAGACAACAACAGATTCTGTCTGTTCGATCAGTTGGGAGATGACCAGCTTCTCCAGGAAGGGGCTAATGGATATAGGGCGGTAGTTAGCTGGGCAGGAGGGGTCGGCAGAGGGCTGTTTGAGGAGAGGATGCACAAGGGGGTGGTTGAGGGTAGAGCCAGTGGAAAAGAAGTAGTTACAGAAATAGGCCACGACTGGCGCAAGAGAGCCAGTATTGTCCATGATAGTTCTGGAGGAGCAGGGGAGCACCTGTCTGGAGGAGACTTTCATAGAGAGGACTTGTCTGGAGACCTCATCCAGTGCAATGGGCGAGAAAGAGGAGAGTAGGAGGGAAGATGGGAGGTGGGCCAAGGGAGGCCTAAGAGCAGGGGAGGGAGGATTGGAGGGAGTAGAGGCGAGTGAGGACAGGATGTCCTGAGTTTTGGTTAGGAAGTGGGAGGCCAGTGCAGTACAGAGGGTCAGGGATGGCAGGGGAGAAGTGGAGACTGCAGTAGAATTGGCTAATTTGTTGCAGATTTAAAACAGTTAGCCCATGTTGTTAGTGGCCCCGGTGATGTAGTCTTGGATATGGGCCCTCTTCTTTGAGTGGATGGAGAGTTTGTTTTGCATTTGGAGCAGGCAGCAGGTCAGTCTGTCAGAGGATGTGCCTGATGCCCGCCACTTAAGCTCAGCAAGTCTGCACTTGTGTTTCAGATAGGCTAGGTCAGAGTCATACCAGGTGTTGTGTTTGGAGGCAGGCTTCATGTGGATCCTCATGACAGGGGCAAAAATATCCAGGGTGTTGGTGATAGAGAGGTGAAGATTAGCAAGGGCAGAGTCAGTGTGGAAGTCTATGGCAGGATTGGTAATGAAAGTGGTGGCAAAAGCAGCAACTGACACTTGCTTCATTGGTTGAATGACAGAGAAGGAGACTGGCAGTGCAGGCAGAGGCTTAGCCGGGGGACCTAAGAGAGCCAGGTGAGATGACAGGAGAGCATGGTTAGACCAGGAGGTGTGTAGTGAGATGGTTGGAAAAGGGGATGTCTGCTGAGATGAGCGCATCCAAGGTATGTCCGGCTAAGTGCATTTCAATGGAAGGGTGAATGGAGAAGGAAAGAAAGTCACAGATGCTGCGGAAGAGTCCAGTAGCCGAATCAGGAAAGTCAAGGTGAATATGGAAGTCTCTGAGGAGAAGAAGCTTGGAGGTAGAGGCAAGAAGAGGTGAGGTCAGACCACTCTTAGGGAAAGAGGGAGACCAGACCAGGGGTCCTGTAGATTTATTTACTTATTTATTTATTGAGCAGTTGTTAGGCGCTTATACAACAAAATGGTGTTTCCAGGTACCACAAAGCACAATAGGGAGGGAGCAGGGGGCGGAGGTAGGGGGGTAAAAACAATGGCAAAAATAGTAAATATACAATCATGGTGTTGCTCAGCCTGGTAACATTTGGATGTGAAAGTGCAGTGAGGAGAAGTGCCGGAGATAGGGATGGGAGAGGAGTGGGAGGGAGCATGATGTGGACAAGTGGAGGTGGCAGCCCGGGAGGGAAGTGCTACAGGTGCCAAGTGAGGAGGCCAGTGACTAAGTGCTAGGATGGGGGAATCCCATGGGTGGGATGCAGGGGGCCCACAAGGGCTGGTGTCAGCTGGGTGCAGCGCCTGGTATCCTGTGATATTCATGAAGGGCTGGGCCACCAGTTTTAGTGGCAGTGGGGTGATTAACAGGGAATGGAAAGAGGGAACGAGGTAGAGAAAATAAAAATCGTGGCGAGAATCAACGAGGGGTTTGTTGAGACACACTAAGCCTGCAGACGAGGCATTTGAAGGAAAATTAGATCTGAGTGGGAATGATAGTAGCAGGGACCCATTCAGGGAAGATCAATGCCACGCCCCCTTGAGTCGGCTTAGGCTTGGGCCTAGAGAGGACCTTGTATCCCACAGGGAGGCATCTGTCAAAAGCAGTGACATAGTTGGCAGTGAACCACGTCTCGGTGAGAGCGAGAATGTCAAGGTCACAGTCTTCAAGAAGGAGACAGATATCAGAAGAGTGTTTAACAGCAGACCGAGAGTTGAGTTTAGCTAGGTGAAGCTGGTTGCCACTGTTGAAGGTTTTCTGAGGAGGGGTACAGGGATGTGGTACACCCATCGGTAGTGGCAAAGGGGCCAGAGGGGTGCAGATGGAGGCGGGGCAGGAGAAGGGTGGAAGTTGATGAGCAACGGAAGACGCCTATCAAAGAGGAGTAGGTTGGGCTGAGAGACCTGGGCCATGACAGTGCCTTTATCGTAAACATTAATGATACACCTTGATGATGGGAAGTGTGCCAAGAGTACCTCCCATCTGCTACCACCATTAATGGGCAAAGAAGAGAAAGGGAAGAGGGCTGAAACAATATGGGGAGCCCATAGGTCAGAAGAGGGAGCGACAAAGAGGATTACAGTGACAGTCTGCCTGGAAGAAGCAGTGACGTAGGTGTCAGCGATGGGCAGGCCTGGGCTGGAGACCGGGAGATCCTTCTTGAACTTTTTCCTTCCAGGCTTTGAAAGGGAGGGAGGATAGGTGATCGAGTAGCAGTTGGAGTGAATAGGGGAGATGAAGAGCACCATGCAGAGAGATGGAAGGGGGTGAGAGGGATAACTGCACAATACACGATGACCTCACAAGGCAGCCTAGATGAATCAGCAGAAGGACGTCACACAGGCCACCGAACAGGGTATTTCACTGCTCCAGCAGCAGAGGAGGGAGGAAGGAGACACAGGAGGGATGGACACTTCTCCAACGTATGAGGAAAAAGCCAAACAGAGCTCATGGAGCTCCAGCAATGCCAGGCAGATTAATAATTTGGTCATGCACCATAGAAATGCAGACGTGGGCTTTTGAGGCAAAAACATTTCTCATATGCAGGACCAGCAGATCACAATGTTCTCTTTTTAAAAGGTTGCATCTATTAACCCTTTAAGGACTATGACCTGTCAAAAATGCTTGGAGATGAACCCCAGACCTGAACTTTTATGGGATGTCTTAGCTATTACAGAGTGCAGGCACTTTAAGGATATAAGTTAGCATAGATGGCGCTCCACACTATGCCCTACCGTCTCATCCAGATAGAACCATGAATCAGGCCAGGGAATTTAGTGAGGAAAAAAATAGCAACATAGTTGTTAGGGAGAATTCTCTCTTTAGGCTGAATTTCCTAACCTAGTGAGTCCCCCAGCAGCTTTGCTGGATTTATGGAGTTTGTTTTTTTCTCCTGCCAAGAGTGAGTCTCTTTTCCTCACACTCTTGGACATGATTTGAGGGGTTCCTTTGACTGTTAATGTGTTTTATGGGCAATGGGGTCTTTTACTCCATAGGGTCTCATGTGTTTTTACTATGTGTGTTACACAGCACCCTCAGTGCAGTGACACAGGGGTGTCATAGTGACACCCCACCATAGACTCCATACCCTGGGACTGACTACTGTCTCCCAGGGCATGTAAAGTCACCATTGGCTTTACTAGTCCCAAATTATGAACAGAAACCAGTACAAACCATCATATTGTGGACGTACTGGTCAGGGCAATTCGATTGCCCCGGGGTCTGTTATTCGAGGGGGCATGTCTCCGTCCCCCTGATCGAGTTTTGGCTGGTGGCAGTGGATACTACTTTTTATATTCGACCGCGAATACATCTCTATGAGATCTTCCCATTGTTCGAGGCTACCAACTTTAATTATTTAATTCCTATAGCCTCGAACATACCGCCGGGTTATTTATTTAATATTAATTCACCGGTTGGTATTTTTTGCCAGAACTCGATTCTAAAATAGTGTTTGTGTTCTCTTCTGTGACTCCAACCCAAGTCAAGACCTTTGTTCCACTTTTTGGCAGGCTTCTCCACAGAAGCCTCCAAAAGTGGTGCCACTCTGTCTGGGTACCACAGGGGGTGAGGGAGGGGGTTTAGGCACCCTGGACTGTGTTGCCTTGGCAACTCAAGTCGCACTCTTGTGTGATTGGCCCAAGTGGTGAGCCGGCTGGCTCACCACTTAGCATGTTTGATTGACAGCTAGGCTGAATGAATGGGGGTTTCTTGCATAAAAGCAGGGCTTTTGGGGCTGGAACTTCAGAAGTCGCCACAGGACCTGAGAATCCGAAGAGGGAGAAGCTGAGCCGACCTGCAACGACGACACCACCGGTGGAGCCCTGCTGAACCGTCTCACCACTTCCCGACGACAGAGGAGATCTTCTTGCCGGAGAGTCTCTTCCCCTTGAGCTGGTGGGGACAACCAGTTTGCTTTCCTTTTTCGCCTACCAGGACGTCTAGTGGTCGAATTGCCGTCCCAAGCACCCCGGCAACCGGATAGCCACTTACCACTGAACCGCAAAAGAAAGGACCACTCCTTTTAATCGAGAAATCCCACGGCTGGTTTCTTCCCTGGCAGCACAACGACCTCCTGCTTTCCTCCACGCCGAGATCTTCTCTTCGGCCGGACGAACCACCGACTCGCAACCTCTGCCAGGAACAACTGCCCCCGCTGGAGTGTTCTCACCATTTCAAAGTACTGTGTTCGCCTGGCCTCCCTTTCTATAGATTGCTACAAGGTGACAGTAAATCCTTAACCTTCTGAACTGGGCTGGCCTCTTGACCATCTAACTGGTCCCTTTCTTTTGGTCCAACTTCTTTCTGAACCTTTTCGAGACTTTTGTGCACTTTTCAACCGTGTGACCTTGGACACATTTGGTTCTGATCCTCTTAAAGTGGATCCGGCTTTCTGAACTCTAACTTCACGGTTTGATTCTGCCTTCCTCTCTTGCTGTGTTCTTTTGAAAGTGTTGGGATCTGTTTCGATTTATGCTCTGCCTTTCTCTTCCTTGGAAACCGAATCATTAGAGTGCCATCTGCGTGAAGCGCTCACTGCTGTCTGAAAATAAGTGGGGCTTTACTTAAGACTTGTCTAATATTTTTTTAAGGGAGGGTATATACTTTAGTGACTGTGTTTTTGAACTTGCTTGAGATTAGTGCCAGTGTGTTTTCTTAGATATGTTTTTAAATAAATAATTATATATCTTTTACACCAAAGCTCTGGTCAGTGTTTGCTTGTTCTACTGTGTTTACCTGCCCTATTGTGTATGCTCTGTATACTGCCTAACTCTTCTTGAGAGAAGTCTGACTGCTCAGCCACAGCTACCAGGTAAATCTGGGTGGTGCAGACTGCTACCAATTGGGTTTACTGCTAACTCCTGTAGTCCTAAACCTTTTGCAGTGGTCCCTAAGGGAACTGCACAGGTTTCTGCCTAACACTGGTGTACAGCGGTGGGATTTGTATTGAGTATACACTTTAGTGTGCTTGTAGATACTTTAGGACAACTAACCACAAAGCTTAGCACTAAAAAGCTGATTTTCTAAAACCTGTCTACTATGGAAAGCTATACCCTAGAATCATTGTCTGCCAAAACTGCTGATTGCTTGAAAGTATTGTGTAGACATAAGAACCTCTCTGGGAAGGGCAAGAAAATCGAACTTATAGAAAGATTGTTCGAAAATCAAAGTCTGGGTGGTACAGAGGAATCTACCCCCCCCCCCCCGCCAGCAAATGTAGATAACAGTGATGGTATTGATCTGAATCAAAGTGTTGCTAATCTTGATAATGAGTCAGAAGAGGAAAGTGAGCCTAATGCAATTAGCCACCCTGAACCTCTGTCTGCCTTACCAACTGTACCTACTGGACCTATACCAGGTCCCACATGTAATCCTGAATATTTTCAACTTGAAAAAATGAAGCTGGAATTAGAATACAAATGTTTTATTGCTCAATCTGAACAGAATCAAGAGTTAGAGTTCAGGAGAATCAATGCCCAAGCTGAGCAGAAGCAAGCTGAGTTGAAGCTCAGAGAAATAGAGCTTAATCATGAACTAGAAATGAAAAAGTTGTCTGTGGAAACTGCTTCTCTCTCTTCTGGTTCCTCTAGGAGTTCCAGTCCCAAAAGACCCTTGGATGCCTAAGGAATTAGTGGGTATGTATGAACCTAAGTTGGATGTGTTGGATTGGTTGAAAATGTTTGAATATAATCATGGGCTCCAGGACATCACAGGGAATGAGCTACTTCCTTGGTTGTTCTCTAGGCTCCCCCCTGTTGCAACTGATGTGGTAACGGAGTTGGGGGAGGTGGATAAGAAGGATTATGAGTGTGTGAAGCTAGCTTTAATAGCTAGATTTGGGAAGACCCCTTCCCAGTACCTTAAGAGGTTTAGGACCCTCAAAAAGTATGATGGTACCCCTTGGGCTACAAGGGTGAGTGAGTGTTTGAAAAACTTAGAGGGATGGATTAAGGGTTACAAGGTGAACACTTATGAGGGAATGAGAAATCTTGTTATGTTGGAGTCAATTTATGATGCCTGCTCTCCTGAGCTCAGACAGCACTTGGCTGATTCAAAGGAATTAGATTCCAGGAAGCTAGCTAAGGCTGCTGACTTGTGGGTTGCCAACAGGGCCACTCACAAAGATTCAGGGGTCTCTCAGAAAAAGGAGGAGGGAAAGCAGCCACCAAAAGGGAACCAAGAGATTTCTAATACCTCCCTACCCAAAGAGGGCCCCAAACAACAAAATAACCAGGGTAAGCCCCAGGGTAAACCACTACAGGCTAGTGTACCTTCTGGTCACAAACCAGAAGGAGGTCAGGCCAAGCCACCCTTCCAGAGAGCATTTGGAACATGCTATCTCTGTGGGGCAACTGACCACATCAAAGGAGATCCCAGATGTAAGGGTAAACCTACAGGGATCAGCACAGTCTCCTTAGCCTTCACTCCTGAGGAGGAAGTCCAAATGGCTAGTGCTCACTTTGAAGTCTTTGCTGAAGAACCTTTGGGTTTTCAAGCAAGTGTAACAGTAGAGTCAATGGGTCTGGTTAGTAATCAGAATAGGAGTGTGTACAACTCCATACCATAAAACTCTAAAGTTTATTATATGGACAGTGTTCTTGTCAATGGACAGGATACTCCTACCAGGCGAGACTCTGGGGCCAGCAGAACAGTAGTGGACGAAAGCTTTTTCAGACCTGAGGATGTTGCTAAGGCACCCAAACGTCCCACTAAGATGTCTGGAGGCCCTGTCCAAATGGTTCCAATTCTACCAGCCCTCATTCAGTGTAATGACATGACAGTGTTGATTCCTGTCAGTGTTCAGACTGAGGTGCCTGGGAGAGTCCTGCTGGGGAATGATCTAAGAACTCTAGGAGTAGTATCCAGTACCCCCAGGCCTCCCATTATGGAGACCCACAACCAAACCAAATTGGCTAGAGAGGCCACCTTAAGGAACCACTCTAAGCCTGTGGGAACCTCTACTGAGAACCCCACTACAAGCCCTGGTGTTGGTAAATTGACCTCTGAACCAGGCAAATTTCAGGCTAAAATGTTAGGGAAATGGGAGCCCCAACCAAGCTCCATCATTGTTCCCCCAGTTATAGAGTCTGTGACTCCCCCTGCTTCTGAGGAAGAGGTGGATAGACCTACTGGAACCCTAACTAGGCCTAAGAGAACTAGTAATTCTCAGTGTTGGTGGAAAACCAGAAAAAAAAAGTCTAAGGCCAAAAACCTTCAGACTGTTGGACCTTCCACAGAAGACTACAACCCAATTCCTAGTCTTAAGGGGGAAACTCCTATAGTAGGTAAAGGTAGATCTAAGAGGAAGGAGAAGCATGTACCTTGCTTATCTCCATCCCCTCCAACCAAGAGGCCTAAAACCCAACGTTCTCCCAACAGAGATGTGGTGAGGACCTCTGGAGGCCCCTCTAGATCTAAGGAAATCCTTTATAAGGACCCCTTAAAAAAGCCTAACACAGGTTCAGAAGTTGTACCAACTTCTGAGGGACTGGTCAACCAGATCCCCTATAACTTTAAAAAGACTGATGTTCCTCAAAGGGTTTGTAGGTCATATAGCTTACAAAGGAAATCCTTTGATTTGACCATAGAACATAGGTCAGGGTGTCACCACCAAAATGCTGATGGTCTCTCTAGGATGTGTGTCATCGACTAGAGGTATGAGATTCATCCAGGAGTGGATTAAATCCTCCTGTCCTTTTGTCTGGAGGTGCGGGGGGCGAGTGTTAGGGAGAATTCTCTGTTTAGGCTGAATTTCCTCACCTAGTGAGTGCCCCAGCAGCTTTGCTGGATTTCTGGAGTTTGTTTTTTTCTCCTGCCAAGAGTGAGTCTCTTTTCCTCACACTCTTGGACATGATTTGAGGGGTTCCTTTGACTGTTAATGTGTTTTATGGGCTATGGGGTCTTTTACTCAATAGGGTCTCATGTGTTTTTACTATGTGTGTTACACAGCACCCTCAGTGCAGTGACACAGGGGTGTCATAGTGACACCCCACCATAGACTCCATACCCTGGGACTGACTACTGTCACCCAGGGCATGTAAAGGCACCATTGGCTTTACTAGTCCCAAATTATGAACAGAAACCAGTACAAACCATCATATTGTGGACGTACTGGTCGAGGCAATTCGATTGCCCCGGGGTCTGTTATTCGAGGGGGCACGTCTCTGTCCCCCCTGATCGAGTTTTGGCTGGTGGCAGTGGATACTACTTTTTATATTCGACAGCGAATATATCTCTATGGGATTTTTCCATTGTTCGAGGCTACCAACTTTAATTATTTAATTCCTATAGCCTCGAACATACCGCCGGGTTATTTATTTAATATTAATTCACCGGTTGGTATTTTTTGCCAGAACTCGATTCTAAAATGGCATTTGTGTCCTCTTCTGTGACTCCAACCCAAGTCAAGGCCTTTGTTCCACTTTTTGGCGGGCTTCTCCACAGAAGCCTCCAAAAGTGGTGCCACTCTGTCTGGGTACCACAGAGGGTGTGGGAGGGGGTTTAGGCACCCTGGACTGAGTTGCCTCGGCAACTCAAGTCGCACTCTTGTGTGATTGGCCCAAGTGGTGAGCCGGCCGGCTCACCACTTATCATGTTTGATTGACGGTTAGGCTGAATTAATGGGGGTTTCTTGCATAAAAGCAGGGCTTTTGGGGCTGGAACTTCAGAAGTTGCCACAGGACCTGAGAATCCGAAGAGGGAGAAGCTGAGCCGACCTGCAACGACGACACCACCGGTGGAGCCCTACTGAACCGTCTCACCACTTCCCGGCGACAGAGGAGATCTTCTTGCCGGAGAGTCTCTTCCCTTTGAGCTGGTGGGGACAACCAGTTCACTTTCCTTTTTCGCCTAGCAGGACGTCTAGTGGTCGAATTGCCCGTGCCAAGCACCCCGGCAACCGGATAGCCACTTACCACTGAACCGCGAAAGAAAGGACCACTCCTTTTAATCGAGAAATCCCACGGCTGGTTTCTTCCCTGGCAGCACAATGACCTCCTGCTTTCCTCCCCGCCGAGATCTTCTCTTCTGCCGGACGAAGCACCGACTCGCAACCGCTGCTAGGAACAACTGCCCCCGCTGGAGTGTTCTCACCATTTCAAGGTACTGTGTCCGCCTGGCCTCCCTTTCTATAGATTGCTACAAGGTGACAGTAAATCCTTACCCTTTTGGACTGGGCTGGACTCTTGACCATCTAACTGGTCCCTTTCTTTTGGTCCAACTTCTTTCTGGACCTTTTCGAGACTTTTGTGCACTTTTCAACCGTGTGACCTTGGACACATTTGGTTCTGATCCTCTTAAAGTGGATCCGGCTTTCTGAACTCTAACTTCACGGTTTGATTCTGCCTTCCTCTCTTGCTGTGTTCTTTTGAAAGTGTTGGGATCTGTTTCAATTTATGCTCTGCCTTTCTCTCCCTTGGAAACTGAATTATTAGAGTGCCATCTGCGTTAAGCGCTCACCGCTGTCTGAAAATAAGTGGGGCTTTACTTAAGACTTGTCTAATATTCTTTTAAGGGAGGGTATATACTTTAGTGACTGTGTTTTTGAACGTGCTTGAGATTAGTGCCAGTGTGTTTTCTTAGATGTGCTTTTAAATAAATAATTATATATCTTTTACACCAAAGCTCTGGTCAGTGTTTGCTTGTTCTTCTGTGTTTACCTGCCCTATTGTGTATACTCTATATACTGCCTAACTCTTCTTGAGAGAAGTCTGACTGCTCAGCCACAGCTACCAGGTAAATCTGGGTGGTGCAGACTGCTACCAATTGGGTTTACTGCTAACTCCTGTAGTCCTAAACTTTTTGCATTGGTCCCTAAGGGAACTGCACAGGTTTCTGCCTAACAACAGTCCAGCAGGCGAGGAAAACAAGCACCCTCTCTCTACAACATCCACCAGCCAGCTTGTCTTTAAGGCCCTCGGACACCTGTTTGAGCCCCTTTCCTGCCTCTCTTAGGTATTACAGTGCTGCCAATATGGCGACAGACATGGGGTAGCAGGGGACAAGGACTGCCATCACCAATTTCTAGAGCACTTATACAGGGGCCAGATACAGTTACGGAGTTAACAGAGAGTCGGCTCGCAGCACTTCCTCACTGCGTATGCCCGGCCGAGATGAGGATCACCAAAGTGAAGTACATATATGTGCACATGAAGAGTCCATGTGCATCGTTTCCTGCCCATGACTTGACAAATCTTAGAACTGGCCATGGACAAGCGGACTGCCACATCATGCCATCCTTCTTTGGTGTTTACCATCATCCTGCCGCCTTGGCATGGCTCTCGCATCACCACTCTTTACAGCCTGCATTTACCAAAACAGCAGTACAAAACCTCAAACAGCCACATGTCCACTCCAGTCACCTGTATCACTGTTTCATTGTGCAAAACATGCTGCACATGCACAGCCATATGCTTGATCACGTGCTGGAGAGAGTAGTGAAATGTGAAACCTTGGTATAGATTCCCCTTTTACAAGTAGCAGGCCTAAATGTACAGATTCATTCCTCGACCAGAACCTTTAGACAAGTACTCTTAAAAAATATTCACCCCAAGCACCCCCCAGAGCAAATTTGCAGCAGGCCGGCACCCCCCAAAGTGCCAATCGGCGGGTGCAAGTCCTAAGTGCCATTAATTAATGTGCTCCCCAGGACTCACCCACCCAATCCAGAAAGCATAGAGCCTCCCTCTGCCCCCCATCCACTCCTAAAACAATCCCAGGGCTCTGTCACACACTCATAAAACAACCACAGGCCTCCCCCACCCACTGCTAAATCCACACACCAAGGACCCACACCCGCTCCAAAAACAACCCCAGACCTGCCTCCTTACTGTTGCGACCCGCCCACAGGCACCAGGGCGGGTAGTACTAGATGCCGGGATCACCCGGTGAACAATAGAGCTGTGCGCACGCAGCAGGTGGACCGCAGGGGGCACCTTGCAGAATCCAGATCACCGGATTCAGACACCCTATGCTGGGGGCACCCAGCGGACACCAGCCTCGGCTATGGGGGTACCATGCCGGGGCTGTTAGGCAGGCCATGGTTACACGGCAGGACAAGACAAAGAACCACGCTGAGTCAGAGTTGCCACTTGCTGGGTCTCTGCTGCAGTGACCCTCACGTGCCAGCAGAGCCCCTTTTATTGGGACGAGTCATGACGAGGTCATGACTCGTTTTCTCAAAGAGGCAATACACCCATGGTTAAATGGGCAACACACAACACTTACCTGTATACTCCCGCTACCACTTTGTTCCGTTCGTCCAACTGAATCACTACATTCAAACAACCTGGAATTGGGCTCTCTGGAAAGGGACAGAGAGCGCACTCCCAGGGTGTTTACTTCCTGGGTCGGCCATGCCCCCTGTCCCACAAACGTGGCCATTCCACTTTGGCCTCCTCAGTTTGAAAACCTATGCTTTAGACAGAGTCGATGGGGTAACCATCAGCCACAACTCCTACTGCTTGCACGCAATGAACAGGCTTCAATTAAGTGGTATAAGTGACCCTCCACAGAAACGACCTCCTTGCACTTTCAGTTTTATAGCATCCCCTGTGCCCACCCTGATGTGGAATCCAGGTCCTGGCACCCCAAACAAACATGCATGCCAATAAGCCCCTTCCATTTGGAGATGGTTGTCCACCCTATTTTTAGTTTGGGCTATTAAGCGGCGCATAAGCCAAAACGCTTGCATTAGAGTACAGTTAGAGAGAAATGGCAAAGCTTGTAAGTGTTGCTGGTTATTTGTCCACCTATTGACGGCCCATTGCCATGTTAATCCCCATGGCCGTTCCCACCCAGTTCCTCTCCCTCCATGTACAAAACACTTCCTCATGGGAACCCTTTGAGCCTGCTTTATTCAAGACTTACCATCAAACTTTGCATTCAGAGTGCTGGCCAGTGTTTTCGCAAAGCAGTCTACTTAGAGTTGATGACTTAATTGGAGCTGTATGCACGCTACTGATGTAATACACATTTCTTAACCAGGTCTGCCTTCAGATACTTGAGTCGTAAGCACTATGCATATCATTCACTGAAGTCCTGTTAAAAACAAGCACGCATTGGAAAAGCCAGGAGGTTTGGATATAAGTCTTAGGCATTTGCCAGGTACTGCTATTAGATGCTCAGATACTCGCACCATTTTGCACCTGCTTAATAGACAGTAAATACCACAATGCAAGGGCCTGGCAAATGGCTTTCCCATGCCCACACAAAAGCCCAAACTATTGGCATTGCCATTGCTGGTTTTTCATTGGCATTCTGGGACATGAACACCTGGATTTATAGGACCACGTTTTGGCATGTATGTCCTGAAAGTCCCTGAGTCTTCATGTAAAGGGATTTCACCATGTTGGTTGGTTCAATCAGCTCGCTGATGAAATGCCCCCACTCTTTGTTTGGCACCACACCGTCCATCACTGGAGGAACACACTAGGTGACACGCACCATTAGCCTCTTCTTTACCCGACACCAGCATCCCACAATTGCCCGGTGCAGCCGCTAACATCACAAACTTTCGTAGCCAGATACCTTCCAATCCCATCAGGCGGCACTGCTACGTTCTTTTTTTGATATGTTACTGTGTGTATTGACCTTCCTTCTACACGCACTGTTTTTCTGTTTCGTGGCACTGACGCCCACTGAAATACCACAAAATAAATATGTAAATTAATCCAAAATGGTCCTTGCCACCTTGCTAGCGTTGATCTGGCCTAAACTTTCCTAATGCAACACAAGTCTACCTTTCGGCCGGCTTCATGGAGTACTTTTGTAGAGGAGCAGCTGAATGCCTCGGCAGGAAGTTCTGCCCCCCTCCCACCTGTAGGTTGAAGGCCTGAGATCGTGCCACGTTTGACACCAGCAATTGTGACCATTCCACTGAGAATATTTGGAAAAAGATACCCTCTGTGAGAAAACCCTATTAGATGTACTCCCGAAAGGTTGACAATATAATGGAAGAAATGCCCGAATAATAGGAAAAAGAGCAAGACAAGACCTGGTGACGTCACAAGAAGCGAGCGTGATGCACCAAGAAGACTGGTTGAAGAAGATGCATAACCCTTATACAAACTGATTGCAAAATAAAGAATCGAGTAAACTTTCATATGCAAAGAGAAGATTTCACGTGTGAAGTGTGCTGCAGAAAATGCAAGCCGTTTAATAACTGTACAGATTCAGCAACACAACTGGACTAAATGATCATAGAAGCTGGCTATACGTAGTAAATATACTGCAGGCACAGCCGCCATTGTATAAAAGCTAGACATTGGTTTCATTCATTTTGTAAGTTCGGACCCATAAACAAGAAGGACCGAGAGCTGTGTTGCAGTAAGAATTAGCTGAGATCGTGAAAAGTGAATGGCGAAGCTGTCTGGCCTGGTGTCAAGGCTGAAGGCAGCCAAGACTGGTTATCAACTCTTGAAGGTGGCAAACATGCAAAGTTGAATCATTCCTTGTTAAGGTGCAAAGAAAGAACACCATGTGTGCCAAGTTTTATTAATTTAGACAATTAAATGCAGCAAAATGGTCCAAATCATGGTCTCTTGTCACGTGAGCTAAGGATTGAAACAGAATTGGGCTTGGGGTTCTAGAACAAGCGATAGTGCGTGCTCTCTCTCCTTATATTTCCAGAGACAAGACTACACTGCAAGGCCAAGTTAATAGGCAATCTTCATGGCAGAAAGCATGGATGATGAGAGACATTGGGCTAATTGGGTGGGGAGGTAAAGTCGAGTCCACCTCCTGGCACCTGGGTACGATCTTATGTGCTGCTAAGTGAACCGAATGCTCCAGACATGGCACGAGCGTGCCAACCACTTGTAGAAGGCCATATGACAAAGGGCCTTATTGTTTGAGAGCCAATGATATACCGTGTACTTAATAAAGTTGAGGATGACTTGCACTAGAGGTAAGCACAAGATGTCCACCTGACAGTAGACACCCAATCACAATCCAACCCCTTATAGAAAGTATACTTAGATGTTCCCCTTAAGCATATCACAATCCCTCGTAGGTTTCTCGTATTTGCCAGTAGTATGACCTCATGTATGATGAATTTTTACTATAAAACTGTGTTTTTTTATTAAATGTAGAGAGTTCGAGCGATCGTCCGTTGATGTCCATTGTAACTCCCTGTTTTAGACAATTGATATTAAAACAGAAAACTTTGCCATCTTCCTGAGTTGGTTCGATTATTTGGTGTAATTTACCAGATATTAATAACATTATGTGATTAATTAATGCTGCTGGCAAAACAAGGGCTGTCTTTGCTCCTCACTTTAAATCGGCACGGCTGCTCTTTCAAGGGTTTGCACAAATGGGGACCCTCAGCACCTACACAGGAGACAGGAAACAGGTTCAGAAAGGGCAGCGGCCCAGAGGAATGCCCCCTGCGCACCTTGAGGTGCCTGAGTCAAGGAGGCATTGAAGTGAATCGCACACGACGCACATACATGGTTCAGAAACAGTCGCAACAGGACATCCTTCCACAATAACTTTGAAGATGAGCGTTTCCATGAAGGAAATGGGGGCGCATAGTCATGGCTGTAATATGATAAAGACACCTCTTCAACTTGACAAGTCCTGGTGCCATTTAAAACCTGGGCAGGACAGAACGCGTTCTTGTGATGTAAAAAGGTCAGTTGCATTTTATTTTGCTACTGAAAGTGTTGACATGTGTGGTTAGTTGAATTTGTAAGGGGTATTACCGGGGTACTAGACAGCTCCAAAACACCTTTCTCCTGCAAATGCATGCATTCAGTCAAGCGGCTGTTTTCTCGATACCAACTCCTGTTAGGGCTCCAAGTATTAATGATTTCCCTATTGGCCATTTACAAAGAAAATACAAAGCACCAAATAGTCTGTTTTGTAGTATGCTGGGCTCGCGGCCTCACTCACTGCGAGTTGGCAGTGCTAGCACGGACACACCGCATGTCCGTCACATGTTGGGTGACTGTGATCGACAGCGTTATTTTCAGTTAGTTATTCCCCATGCACGAGCCTCGTGGGACTCCATCGGGGCATGCGCCGCGTGGGGAAATACCATCTTGGCCATGCCTCTCTGTACAACCTGCCAAATGTATGTCACGTGGGTAACAACCCATCATTGTGGGCAGTGGTCAAGCAGGCAGTATTTTGAAACCCGTTTTCCTTCTTAGCACAATTCGTGATAAGGCCCATGGCCATGGGTCATATTACAAATCCGGAAACGCATTGCCATGTGCACTGGTTTGCATCAGGGATTTGCAACCTGCGCTGATGGTGCACGAGTGGAGAATGTTTCCTAATGTTCCTGGACGGGACTCAATGCAGATTAGATAAGGGAGCCGCCATTAATGTATATATGATGCCATCCAGCACTCTGGCCTTTCCCCTCCCCGGGAAAAGTGCGGATAATCAACCATGTGGATGACCACCAAGCGGTGGTGCCCAGGGTGGTGGCTATGGACATCAATTGGGGGTGCAAACAACAAGGGGGGGTCCTGGGAGTCCCTCTGCCGGAGAATAGTCCTGGTTTCCCGGGCCTTACCCAGATTCTTTAGCTCACTATCTTTCACAGAGGAGAAATATCCAAAGCATATCAGTCTTTGTCCTGCCCTGGTGCAGTCCAGCACCGAAATGCTAGGCAATTCTCCTCTGAACAAGAGTACCAACAGAAACCCCAGACACGTGTTTCGTTCTGGTTGGACCTCATCATTAGGGTGGAGCTGTGCCTCTCTAGGAAAAGTTAGCAAGGGGTCCAATTCTGGATTCCCCTAGTAACTTAGGGTGAGACCCAAAGTTACTTAAATATTCAAAAACAAGGGGGTCCTGGGAGTCCCTCTGCCGGACATTGGTCCCGGTTACGAGAGACTTACCCAGAGTCTTTAGCTCACTATCTTTCACAGAGAAGAAATATCTAAAACATATCAGTCTTTGTCCTGCTCGGGGGCAGCTCAGCAGTGAAATGCTTGGCAATTCTCCTATGAACAAGTGTACCAACAGCAACCCCAGACACGTGTTTCGGTCTGGTTGGACCTCATCAGTAGGGTGGAGCTGTTCCTCTCTAAGAATTGTATTCCACCCTACTGATGACAGCAACCCCAGACACGTGTTTCGGTCTGGTTGGACCTCATCAGTAAGGTGGAGCTGGAGATTGTCGTCAACTTTAGGACATAGATAACTGGAGTTTCCTTCTGCAGTTCCAACAGGCGACCTTACAGGTGCTTTATTGCCTCCCTTTTTTAGGATCCTGATTTTTTTCAGGTATCCATGTCCTCTCTACTGCTTCTCCTCCTCACGGTCACGCCACTTGCCCGCTTCTCGTCCCATCCTAGGTTTAACACTTTTTGAACAAGTCTCACTCTTACCCCCTCCTGTGGGCCAAGTGTACCCTCTCATGCCTCACCGATCTTGCTAGCTTCCACCTCTGTTGAGACCTGTACTCTCGGTATCCCCCAAATCAAGAGCTTGCTCAATTTTAATGTGTGCAGGTCCAGCTATGAGGCACCCTGGCATGCTCCCATGCAATATCTTAATCACTCTATTGGGTGCAGGCATGAAGCACCCGAACATCACCTCTCTCTTTATTCTCGCAACAGTGCGGTGGATCCCCACACTCCTTAGCTCCCTCACCCAGCGTTGCTCCAATTCGACAATGTCCTGCCTCATCCAATGTTACCATTCTTTCTACCTGCCCACACCTTCATGCCCCACTTACCGCTCCCAAGCTCCCCCCGCACAACGAACAATGGAAAGGGCCGTGCACTCCAGCATAACAAAAGACCTTATTCTACAGACCCATTAGAATGACAACAATGAATGAAGATGCTTGAAGTAGCTGCAAACATCAATACAGCAGATCAGAAAACTGCACAGTCATGGAAGCATAGAAATGTCTGTGCCCAGTGCTAGGAGAGCCCGCGCCCAACCACGCCAAGCCTCAGCCAGTGCACCATGGGACGTATCACCATTGTCTTGATCTGCCTTCAGGCGGACTCTGAGGTATCTGTGAGATTCGATAGATGCCACTCTCATATGTTGTTAGGTCTACCCTTGGGTGCCCAGATATCGTCCACCTTCCAGGCCATACTGTCTAGCAGAGGACTGATGTTCTCCGTTCCAGACTTCAGCTCTAAGATCATTGCTCTGATGTCACTGCCCCAATCCGCGTCTGCCCAACCACTTCTGACACCCGGGGGGAAGCAATGGCTGGCTGTTGCAAATCATTTTCACATACGCGCCACACGTTCACTGACCTCCACAATTTCAGCACATTAGTATCACTAAAGTATTAGGCACCCACTGGTATATTCCGTGTTCAGCAATTATGGCTGTGTTGGCCGGTGCAAATTATATCTTCAAATATGTACCTAGTATGATGTTAGGTGCTGAGAGATGCATGTTGCTTTTGCAGATGATTCCATACAGGACATCTAACATCATACTAGGTACAAATTTGAAGATAAAATGTGCACCGGCCAACACTGCCATAATAGCTGAACGCAGAATATACCACACTAAGTACTTGGAGAATAGCTGAGAAACTGCTACTATTTAACCCAACTGGCAGCTACAACGGTAAGGGAGCACCTCTAATCAGTGATATGGCCTTGAAAAATACACAGGGCCTCATCACGAGTTGGGTGGTATCCCGGCGGTATTACCGCTGGGATACTGCCTGGGCTGATAGCATTAACGCCAAAACCCCTGGCGCTATTAGCGCCGGATCACAGGTTTGGCAGAACAGTAATTCCCCATTGGGCCCATTGGGGAATTCCCCATTCCCCATTAGCCCAATGGGTAATTTCCAGCACGATTACCATCATCGGTATTACCGTGTGGTAATTGCACCAAAAATCGGCAAATTCCCCATGCATTTAACCCCCAGCTCAGAGCTGGGGTAACGGCTGCCAAACCCATGATGAGGCCGACCCTTAACTGCGGCAGTAATAGCGTTACCGCCGAATTTAAGGTTTACTGCCAAACTCGCGATGAGGCCGACTGTGTCGAAACACATGTCGGCTGAATGTACTGCAACGTCAGAGTACTTAATAAACCACAACACGTGATCCACATTTTACAAGTCTAATACAGACATTTGTGTCATTATTGAGAATGCCCTCTTATTCCAATTCCTGGCACACCATCACTTCCTGGAAGTTCTAATTTATTTGTCTTTGTATATACTGGGCTTTTTGTAGTGCTTTCGCAAAAACGCTTTACAGAAAAATAAATGACAACGGTACAATAAGTGGGAGGTAACAAAAAGCAGCAAGGTGATCAGTTTGAATATTAAGAATTAGAAAGAATAGAAAAGAGATGAGCCTTTAGTCGGTACGAAAGATGTGGTAAGTGGAAGAAGAGCGGACCGTAAGGGAAGAGAGTTCCTGTGAAAAGGTGCTGATAGTGAAAATGAGTCAAAGCGGAGGCAGCACCCGGGGGTTTGGGAACAACCAAGTGAAAACTAGACTGAGAGCGCAGTGGGGTGGTGGAGAGAGTAGAGAGGAAAGATAAGGGGAAGCAAGCCCATTAAGTCATTTGAAAACAATAGAAAGAAAATGAAAAAAGGAGACGAGATTCGAAAGGTAACACAGAGGCAGATAAAAGAGAAGGAAAAATAGATGCACAAGGAGGAAGGCAAAAGAGGTAATAGATAGCAAAATTATACATAGTACGAAGAGGTGTACGATGAGAAGCTGGAAGACAAATTAAGAGGGCTCAGCAATAGTCAATCCAGGAGAAAATGAGGGCAGAGATGCAGAGTTTAGAGCCATGAAAGGAGAGAAAATGACAAGCGGAATGAAAATTAAAAAGAAGGAAACGACAGTTACGTGCAGCAAGTGAGATATGGGAGGAGAAAGCGAGAGAGGAGTCAAAGAGGACAGAGATTATGAGCACAGGTAAAGAAACAGAGCGAACGGGAGGAAGGAAAGAAAGGGGAGAAGAGGGTGGGAAGGGGTAAGAAACGGGCAAGAAGAGAATCTCATTTTTGGTAGGGTCCAAGTGTAAAAAGTGAAAAGACATCCAGTATTGAATATCTGTGAGACAGGCATAGACCTGAGAGAGAAGAGTTTCGACAAAGTCAGAGAAGGCAAAAAAGATTTGGGAAACGTCAGCGTAAACGTGTCACGAAAAGTCGAAAGAAGAGATAAGTGAAGAAAGAGGAACAGTGTAAAGTGAGAATAAGAAGGAGCCAAGGACTGAGCCCTGAAAGACTGTATAAAAGTGGGTGATGGGAGGTAAGGGGACTAGCCCAGCAAAGAGAATAATCGCGAGCAAAGAGATAAGAACAAAACCAAGTGAGAACAGGACCAGTAAGGCCAAGGAAAGAAAGAGTGATGATTTAAAAAAATGCAGAAAGATCAAGACGAATGAGTATAGAAGACGGTTTATTGTGACAAGCGGTGAGAAGACAGTCAAAGACATGAGAGCAGTTTCGGTTGAATGGGTAGGCCAAAAACCAGATTTCAAAGTAGGAAGGAGGAAGTGAAGATGTAATAATCAAGAGACTTGGGAGTAAACAATTTGCTTCAAGAGTTTAGATAGAAATAGAAGAAGGGAGAAGAGACGGAAATTAGAAGGGGAGGGTTATATTCAGGAAGGGGATGATGGCAGCATCTTTAAAGGAGGAAGCAAAATTAGATGAGGAAAGAGAGAGATTAATGAGGGATGTAAGATAAGGACGGAGCTTGGGGTAGACAAAGGGAATGAGATTGGAGGGAAGGGATTGATAGGGGAAGCAGTGGGATGGGTATGTGAAAGAAAATGTGCAGTATCTAAGTCAGTAAGAGGAGAAAAGGGTATCACGTAATATTATCCCTAACAAAAACATCACCGCATATATGGTTGTCAGGAATGCCCATAGGCAATACTTTTATTGGGGATAATATTTGGGGTTTTTGGGAGCGGGGTTGCAGGGGTGTCCCCAGCTCCCTTTAAAATAATACAGGTGTTGTGGGGGTGTCCCCCACAGGTTCCATGCCTTAATATCGCCACAAAAATATGGCAATATTTTTGCGGGAATATTAACACATGGAACCGAGAAGGAAACGGAAGGGAAGAGTGAGGGACTGGTGGGAGAGGGTGGAGTGGGGTGTTGAAAAAGTAGAGCAGAGAAAAAAGACTTTGGAGGTAAAGTAATCAGCAGAAGCAGTTAGAAAGGTAGAAAGTGAGGGGACGGGAGGAAGAGGAGAAAGAATATTGTCAAGGAGTTGAAAAAGGCGACGAGGTAGTTTGGATAAGGAAAGTGTAAGTGAGGAGAAATATGGTTTTTTTAGAGGTAAGGAGGAGAGAGTCATAGGAGTAATGAAGGGGTGAAAGCTTGTCAAGATCAGAAGAAAGATGAGATTTTTTCCAATGACATTCCAGCTTGCGGAGTGATGAGCGAAAAGACTTAAGAGAAGGAGTAAGCCAAGGTTGAGGAGGTTTACGGGAGGGAGTGAAGGGACGGGAGAGAGAATCAAGAATAGAGGTGAGAGAGGAGTGGATAGAGGTGGTTGCTAAGTCAGTAGTGAGTTGTGAAAAAGTATTGAGAGAGGGAGGGAGGGATTGAGAGTAGATAAATAGAGGGATGTGTTTAAGGAGCGAAGGTCCTGACACATGAACGATGAAGTGTTAGCGAGAGGAGAGAAGGGAAAAGGCAAAATAGTGGAGAAAGAAAGAAGAAAATGATCAGCGTAATAAATAGGCCAGGAGAAAAAACACACTTCAGAAGGAAATGAAGTAAAGATGACATGCAGACAGATGGTAGGTGTCAATAACAGGAAAAAAGCTGAGGTAGAATGAATAGAGTAAAGATGTAAGTTGAAGTCACTGAGAAGAAAAACAAAAGCCAATGGAAGAGCAGATGAAAGGAGAGAGTCAAGATCACAAATAAATGGTAGCAGAGGACCAGGAGGACAATAGATGATGATAAAGGAAAGTAAAAAGGACTTGAAGAAATCAGAAAGTGTTTATTCAACAGAGGAAAAGGAAGGAAGATTAGGAATTGAGGGGACAGGCGTCTAAGAAGAATGAGATAGAATACCAACATTGCCACCCTTCCTCAAAAGGCAGGGTTAATGGGAGGAATTAGGAATTGCGGAGCATATTGCAGTCATCGGCAGTCTGCTCTCCAGAGTCTGCTTTCAGTGGCACTTGTTGTGGGAGGACCCACTAGCAACCTTTAAAGACTGCTTTTCCCGTGGATTGGACCGCAGAGTGAATTGCGGAGCAAATTGCAGTCATCAGCAGTCTGCTCTCCAGAGTCTGCTTTCAGTGGCAATTGTTGTGGGAGGACCCACTAGCAACCTTTAAAGACTGCTTTTCCTGCGGAGCGGACCGCAGAGTCAATTGCGGAGCAAATTGCAGTCATCGGCAGTCTGCGGCATGAAGACATCAAAATATCACGGCATCTAGGGTGTGGTGGGCTGACGGTGCGACCACCCGAAAATTAGTGAGCTATCCGACAGATGGTTACGGAGCGGTCGCCCACCGCGGGAAGATTGGGGCATGGAACTACGCAGTCCTGTAAAACCTTCGTCTCAGGTGAAGCGGCTTACATCTGCTCCAACATGCCTGCAGACGCAGGCTTAAGATGAGTACTCAGGTACGTCAGCAACTGCAAGTACTGACTTTGTTCAGACTCATCTAGAAGTAAATATAGTAAGCGAAAATGTAAGTCTAAACATGAGCGTGTACCCGCTTTTGCGGGGAGTCTTGAATGAGCTGCACACAACTTTACCATCACCCACCCTAGTAACTACCCCCACTCCTTCGGTGGATGAAGCTCTACAATCCTCACAGAGCCAGCCTCGTGAGCCGGCCAGCCCGCAGCTCAGAAATCAGCAAGACAGTGAGAAGGGGGGCCTTGCACTAACCGAGAAGGGGTTAGGGCTAGCTGAACTTGGAGCCTCCTTACCTGCGGATGCGGTCCCCAATGCCTTTCCGCAGCCGCTCATCGGCGTAGATTCTGAAACGTCATCGGAACTCCGGAGGGCACTGGAGGAGAAACCCGAGGGAGGGCCTAGAGGGGAGGAGAATGGGGCAGACGGTGGAGGCAGGGATTTGAATGTGGGGCCCGTCCAGAGGGAGCAGTCGGCTGGGGAGAGTGCCCCCAAGCGGGAGAAAAATCCAACCAAAGCTGACTCAGCGGGAACCGAGCTCCCCAAGTTAGAAATCCCGGTACCTGTTGTCTCTGAGCCGGAGATCCCGGAGTCAGAAACTCCCCGGACCGTCTCAAAGCACCAGCAATCCCTACGCACAGCAAAAGTGTGCAGATTGCAGATGTACATCCACACTTTGAAACAGATGATTTAAAAACTCCTCCCCCAGAAAAAGCCAGTGGGCAGCCTACAAATGAATCTCAACACACAGAAAAACTGGGCCAAAGCTATAAGGAGCGAGAAGAAACTGACTCACTATTATCAAATAAAATGAGCTCAATGTCCCATAGAGAGGCCGGGGAGAAAGAAATCCTGCTGACTCCAGCATCTGGTACAGCAAAATACGCTGACTGCTCATACGAAGCATTGACCTAGGAAAGTGAAGAAGAATGGAATTTTCCCTCAAAAAGGATTATGAATGAAAATCTATCCTTTGCCAAGTCGAGTAAAGAACCGAAGGTGGGAAACCAAACGAACAGGATGGAAAAGGTGGACATGGTCCGGATAAAGGGAACAAATAATAAAAAATATCGAAAACCAAGAGGAAGTAAAAAAATTACATCGAAGTCACCAAATCACGACTTCTTGGAAAAATTATTTAAGAGAAAAATCTTGGAATTGGAAAAAACGGCAAATGAAATCTCAGACAGCAATATGTTGGAGAGTATTAATACATCGCAACAGTGTGCTTCGACAGATAAAATTAACTAGAACTTCTTAGACATCCCAACCATTAAATTAGCATCAGATCTTCAAAAGGAAAACACACTTCATCCAACGTCCACACCGATACACTGGCACTTTGCTCAAAATCCAAAGAAATTGGTTCATATAAAATCCGCAAACCGAAACGAGGGATCAATATCTTCAAACGAACAACAAGCAACAGTGTCAGGAGGACAGATGCTGCAAAAAGATCAACCCGTAATGCTTGAAAATCCGTCAGCAGATCACATTCCGATTGATGACGCAGCAAAAAATGGCCCTGACGGCGCAAGGGGTGAACTAGCAACACCACAGAACAGAAGGCCTCTACTGGATTCAAGGGCAAAAGGTTCTAGATCCCAGGAGGAAAGACCGGGTGCGCCTTTAATTTCACCCATGGGACCAAGATAATCGGGGAGAACTGCCCACCAAGCCCTACACAGACAAGACGAACCATATTCCCCACAAAGAAAAACACGTGGACAAAGCGAGTCATCCCAATTGAAAGACACACCGGGAAAAAAACCTGATCTTCTAAACATAATGGCAACAGTTACAATTGCACTAGCGCCATTCAGCAAGCTGTATGAGGCCATTAATGACACAATAAAGGATCAAACAACGATGATCGCATTGATACATACCAAGATGCACTTCCTTGAGCGATATATTATGGCGAAAGGGTGGGGAACCACTGAAACATTTAACCAAATCCAAACCCAAGCTGTAAACTCTAGAGAACTACACAACATTACTAAGAGCCTGCCAGATAAGGCATAAGAGGCACGGAACGAAATTGCAACGCAAACAGACCTGAGTGGCTAGCAAGATCTGCTACCAAATATGAGTGTGACACCGGGGAGCGTGGGAAAAAACGCGCCCATCCAGCATCCAAAGTATCTGGTATGGCTGGAGTAAAAACTCTGCAGATGGGATCCTCCTTGGTTGGGACTAAGAGCCAAACCAGTAAAAAACAGGGAAAGGAAATGTATGTGTCTCCAACGAAGAAGCAAACATGTCAAAAATAACAAAACAAACACCAGAGAAACAGACCAAAAACAAAGAACAAAATACGAAAAACCCATTCTCTTATGGAATCTTCAACCAAACGAAATGTCCAAAGGAATGTTTACCATCACCCAAATTACCACGAGCCCCCGAAAATCGACAAAAAAACCAGTCGATTAACAAAAAAAGTGAAAAGTCAGGGGTATCTAAAGAGAGCCGCCCGGAAAGGAAAGATGACAAAAAAAAGGTCAACGGTTCTGGTGAAAGACAGCTTTACATCTATAGCTGACTTGATGAATATGAGCACCTACTCAATCGAAGAGTCAGAACCTGAACAAAATCAAGCATTGGAATACAAAAGGAAACTGGACTCTAATGAAAATAACCTCGCAAATGAGGAACCAAAAAGGAAAGTGTTCATAACAGAACTGTAACCACCAAAAAAAGGAAAGGACCAGCTGAACAAAGTAAAGAGTGTAAAACATAATATAAGGAGCCCAAGTAAGGTCTCCTCGCCTTTACCAAGACCTCCGAAAGAAAAACCAAGAACACCAATGCGGAACAATAAAATCAATGATAGACAAATTTCAGTGGTCACAAAAAGACGGGCACGGGAGTGAAAAAAATCAGTAAGTAGATCCCCATGCAATTCTACTTGTGACAAGAGAGAAAGGAAGAAATGAACAGGTACCAAAGAGAGGAGTTACTTCCCTCAAAAACGAACAGAAGGGTGAGAGTAATGAAAAAGAACAACAGCTGAAACAGCGAGGAAAATACAGAGCAACTACATCTTTAAAATGAAGCGAATTAGCAGATTGGATGACAATTTGACTCTGAATAGAACAATTATACTCCGGCTGTTTCAACAAATACCAAACCTTCAGCAACTCCAAAATAAGGCTATTTGGATAGTGGAACCATGTCACAGCGGCAGGAGAGACTGTTCCTACCTTCACATCAACTCAAAAATAATAAGAAACCAATTAAAAGAGGAAGAACACAGAGTGAATATCTTGGGATACGAGCTGACGGAAGAAAAACAAGAACTCATAGTAAGACAAAAAGGAACTTCACAGCCGGACTCAGAACAAGCTGAGAAACGCTACAGCCTAAACTGGAAGAATTAAAAAAAACAATAAGAAATCTAGACTGAACAGCAGAGATCGCTTAGACGAGTCACAAGAAAGAACAAGATGCGAAGAAGGGCAAGTGGAGAGGCGATTTCCGCTCAGACCCAAAAGATTACAAAAAAAAAGGCTAGTTTCAAGCAAACAAAAAGGAAGTGATTCAGAAGGGGAAACAAGAAAATATCTTCTGTAAAAAAGAATGATTCAACAAAGTGGTCATGGACCGCACCTTCAACGAGACCCAATTCCAGAAACAAGCCACCAGCTAAAGACCCAGAGGCTCTAAAGGTAAGAGCAGAACCGCAAGTTCAGAAGGGGAATGATTCATTTTTTCAAATGATATCCTGGAGCACACAAGGATTTAGCCATCTGGCATCCTCCAGCGACGCAAACCTAGGCTCTAATGATATAATTTGTCTACAAGAGACGTGGCTCATGACAAGGCCCTATATGGATGGCTACGAAATAATTTTTACTTCAACTAAAAAAGGCCTGATAGGCTGTCCAACAGCAGGCCTCATAACAGCAATCCGTTCAGGATCAGGCCTGTATATTCGCGCCCAGATCTCATACTCGCCATTTATTCAAGGTGTAGTACTGACATGAAATAGGCGATTGTGTATGGAAGGGCCCATTGCCGAGGAAAACATCGCCTTGATAAACACATATTGGAACCCGGAGGCCATCAAAGATGAAGAATATCTAAAGACACTAACTGACACCTTTGAAAAGGCAGCTTCGAACTTCCACCTGGACCACATTATAGTCACAGGTGATTTCAATGCGATCTGAGCAGATATTGGTGTTCAAAGAAAGCACCTTCCAAGATAAGCCCCAATCCTCGCAAGAGGAATGCTACTGGAACAATGTATGGCCGGAAAGGATCTTCACAACCTCCATTGGGTTCGACACAGATCGAATATTCACACACCCACTTGGGAACGTAACAATCAAGGCAGCATGATAGACCACACTTACGTTTCCAAGGAAATTCTGGGGCTGACAGTTAACATCTCAGTACCTAGAAACACAAACAGCGACCATAACATCTTAAAAACAAATGGGGAGCCCCAAGAGACACAAAGCAAAAAATGCAACATGAAATAGAGACGAGGCACCATGGAAATAGAGTGAAGTTATCCAAAAGGGCAATCCAGTAATTAACAAACAAATATCTGGAGAACTCGGCAAGCAAAACGGGAAGTAAAGGAGACACAAATAAAGATATTGACTATTCCCCTCTTCTTCAAATTTATACAATAAAAAGAGGAAACAAGCTTGAAAGAAAGAAGCACCATCGTCACAGCTATGATACAAAGCTTGTAGCGAAAAAGAAAATATTGAGACAACTAACCCAAATTAACAAAAAATCTATGACGTCGGAAAATCAAAAAAGGGTAAAGCAAGCCAAAATACAGTATAGACAATGGCTGATACAACAAAGACACACCCTATATCAAAAGGATGCTGAGGACATTCTCCGGGCAATACATGGCAAGAACACAAAAGCCTTCTGGTCGTTAATTAGAAATGCCAACGGCACAACGGAAGATCTGCTGCTGAAACTGTTGAGGAAGCTAAATGGGTCTCACATTTCAGTAACCTATACAAACTTCCAACATCATCAAAATACGAACCTCCGACGTGTACAAAGTCAAATTGGGGGATACAAAACAATACGGAAACAATTTTATCTAAAATTAAGAAACTGTCTAACTGAAGAGCACCCGGCCCAGATGGGTTATCTAATCTGGAACTGAAGAAAAACCCGGAAGCCTGGGCACAACTCATGAGTGAAATCTTTAAGAGATGTAACAACGCAAGAGAAATACCAGCCTCATGGAGAAAAGCTATGGTAGTTCCATTGTTTAAAAGAGGTGCACGAGATGATCCGGTCCAATATCGTCTGATTGCTTTACTGGACGTAATCGGCAAGGTCTTCGGGTCTCTTGCCCTGGATACCTATCAGAACTGGTTAAAAGCCGCTGATTTGGCCGACCCATTCCAATCGGGATTTACAAAAAACACGGGGACCACAATAAACATCCTTCTGGTGAGCGCTTTAAAAGCAAGAACCCTCCAGGGAGGCCCAACAGTGCACTTAGCACTAATAGATCTGGTGCAAGCGTTCGATCATGTCAGCAGAGAAAGGTTGTGGAAAAAACTCTAAAAAAACAATTGCCCAGAGACAATAATCTGGCAAATTCGAGCTTTGTATCAAGATACTACAATGTGAGTAAGATTGAACAAAGCGGGGGACCTATCAGATGAGATAAAAACATCCAGGGGCGTGAAGCACAGGTGCCCGTTGGCCCTGCTTTGTACAACGCTTATATAGCGGATTACGCGGACTCTGAGAAAGAGTTAAGAATCTTCCCACTGACAGTAGGAGGAGCGAAGGTGTCCAGAATTCTCTACGCCGACGATATTATCCTCCTTGACTTAACGCCGGTGGGTCCTCAAAGGCAGATAAACAATTTGGCAGAATACCTAGAAATTAACAACTTGGAAATGAACAAAACAAAGACTAAGATCTAGGCTTTGGGAAAAAAGAAAAAACAAGGTGAGAAGTACAGATGGACTGCAAACCGTACCGCCTTAGAAAAAGTAGAGGTCTTCAAATATCTGGGTGTGATATTAAGCAGCACAGCTTTGGAGCAACCTATGCAAGAGGTAATCTTTGCAAAAATACAAACCTTAACATCGCAAGCAAAAGCCATTGACAACAAATACGGCCGATACTCCCTGATCCCAGTGATAGACTTCTACAAGTCTAAAGTAACAGCAAGCATAACATACGGGTCTGACGCCATGCCAGAGTTGCCAGGATTTATCTGGGCCAAAATAGAGAGTTATTTCTGAAGCAACCTCCTCAGTTTGTCGAAAACCACATCCATGACGTTCATTCGAAGAGAACTGTGTCTTTCATCGCTAGCGGCAATGGTGGCGCGAAACACATTGATGCTCTACAGGAAAACCATCACTGAGCCGAAATCAAGGATAATGCACATCATTAATGCAGAAACGGAGAGCGGAAAGAACATAGTCATGTCTAAATGGCCAGCAAAAAACAAGCAAATGCTGATAGATTTGAACACCACAGCTGAAGAATTATGTACAAACCCTAATAAAGTTATAAAAGATTAACAGAAATGGACTGGATTGCACCCTTGGACCTGGCAGAACAGAACAAAACAACAAGAGATATTCCAACCATTCCAGCAAAAGTCAACACAGTGATAAACTACTTGGCTAAATTTCCAGACAAAAAACTGGTCAGATTGTTCCTGAGGTTTAGATTAAACCAGATTTTGACAAATGAAGTAAAAGCAAGAAGGAACTAAGCAGCTACAAATAACTACCAGTTTTGCAGAGAAAATGAAATGAAAGAAACCTCTCGCCACATGCTACTAGCCTGCCCAGGGACTAGCCAGCAGAGAGCACAACGCCTGACTAAAATCTTGGCACGCAAGGTAATTTACGATGAAGAGACATGGTGGAATGCCCTGGCAAGTGGGGCAAACACACGAAGGGCAACGGGGGTAGCTCTATTCTTTAGATCCTTGAACAGCACAATGAACGTTTGGAATGAGAGAAAAAAAAGGACAAAGGAATACAGGAAACTGTTTCGGAAGTTTTGTAAAAATTGTAATACAATTAAACAAATAAAAAATTAAAACATTTAGAAAAGAATGCAGAAAGAGAAGCAGGGTTAGTCGTAATGGAGGGAATGATTCAAGTTTTGTTAAGGCAAAGAAGCTGCAGGTTAAGTGGAGGAAAAAGTTCAAGAGTAGAGTGCGACTTGCTACAGAATGAGCAGGCGTTCCAAAGGCCAATTGAAATCAAAGACTGAGGACAGGTGGAAGTAGGAGCAGAGATATGAACAGGGATATGAGCCTTCATTGAAGTATTGGGAAGTAGCTGGGCAGAAGGAGATGAAGGAAGCAAGAATTAGAATGTGCAAGTGGCATGATGAGAGTGTGATGGCAAATCAATTTAAGAATAGCAACCAGAAGAAATTAAAGAAAAGTGCATTGGTCCAGGAGGGCACAGGTGCGAACAGGAGCAAACAGGACGGGTAATCAACCCTTACAAAAAATCTGCCCCTTGAAAGTACGCCCAAGGCGCGGACACCCAATAGAGAGTAGAGTTAAGAGGAGAGTGGAGGTCAGGGAAGGATCACGTAATGCGGCAAGAACTGTCACTGGAGGAGGCAGGGAAGGGCCAATGGTGGGGCTGAAACAGTGATGTTTCAGGCACCTCGGGAGTTGTTACAGATAAGGTCAGCGGCTGCGGTCTCCGATGTCAGACAGCGGAGGGGGAGGGGGAAGGGGGAGACTTCCTGTTGATATGAAGTCACGTGAAGGATCACGTGAAGCAGCAAGCACCATCACTGCAGGAGGCAGGGGAGGGCCAGTAGTGGCGCTGAAGCCGCGATGTTGTGGACACCTCGATCAGTGCTCCTTCTGGACCTCATACAAAGACTCAAATGTGAGCTATTTTGTCCTAGATGTGCTGTACAAATGTGATTCATGCTGATCTGGCGAAGGAGTACATGAATAACTGCAGCAAGTGCAGAACAAGGCCCTCCATCCTATTCTGGGCATCGGACCAGGAAATCAGATTTTGCTGTCCTTGGTCAAGTTTCATTACGACCCAGGCGTTAAGGGTTAACGCCGTCGTTAACCCTTAACGCCTATTCTGATTTTAACGGCTGCTTTTAGCAGCCGTTAAAATCCGTGGCGCTAACCTGCCATGATGCTAATTACGCCACCGTAATTTACGGTGGCGTAATTAGCGCCTTCCCCACTCCCATTATGCCCCATGGGGCAAAAATGGGAATGGGGAAGGGAAAATGGGAAATGGGGATTTACCGCCCCACTCACCTTGGAATGGGGCGGTAAATCCGCCATCCACCATGGTGTAAACGTAGTTTACACCATGGTGGTAATGTTGGCGCAATTAGCGCCTGGGTCGTAATGACCCCCATAACACCAACTGCCTGACACGCAGAACAGTTTGGGGAACGAGTCCTGCAGACTTGTAAGAGAGGTTCACAAGATATTGATCTGCTCCCTATAGGCTGGTGCCATAGTAGCGAGGGAGGCACACTCATACACTACTTACACTTTTGTAAACAAGTGAAACAATCATTGTCAGGGCTAACAGTTTGGGCTTTTGTGTAGGGATGAGCTAGGCATTTGAGACCCCCTGTCATAATGGGACTAACTGCCTTCAAAATGGCAACAGCTGCGAAATGGTTCAGGTACCTGGGTATATGATAGCAGTGTCTAGCAAATGTATATTAAATACCTATAAGCAAGCCTACGCTGTTGCTTCGCCAATGTTTTGTTTTGACAGGACATCAGTGAAAGTACCAGATGTAAGGACAGACATATTGCTTATAAATCAAGTGGCTGAAGGTACACTTGGTTAAGTCATGTTTACTACACTATCAACATATTTATAGTTGCAATTAAGCCATGAACTCCCAGAAGATTGCTTTGAAATAACACTGACAGGCCCTATAAAGAACACAGTTTGATGTTACCTCTTCATAGAACTGTCACAAAGATATCAGATGAAGCTTTGTTTTGGACAGGAAGAGCAGGTAGTGAGTATGACAATAGGCACTCAATGGGTGGGTAAATAACCAAACACCCACGGCTGTGTGTCCCTCCTCGCATCCCACCTTCTTTCTATCTGTACTCCCATTAAATCGTTTTGGCTTATAGCTGGTGCTTAAGTGCCACCTACCTAAAGCTAAAACATATATCAAAAGGACTAACCTGACCTTTAGGTGCCCCAAACAGGCTTCCCAGCACAACAAATAGCATATTAGGTCACCTGAACCACCTAGCAGCAAACATACACCCTGAACTGGTTATTGCCCTGCTATATGCTGCGCTTGATAAAAGCCTGATTAACCTAACAGATTAACATACTCATGTAAAGACTCTATTTTGCATATTGGGAGAAGTTGCAATGAATTGGAACATGTGCATGAACGTTACAAGCAAGCAGGTGCACTAATTCCATGTGCTTGTGACATTCAAGTGCTAACAATGCGTCCATGTTATTTTCAATAGGAGCAGTTGAGTTGCAGTGTGCTTCATACATTCCAGATGTATGAAACCTTACAAATTGAATATGTTGGTAAATGAGATGCATTTATGAAATTAATTTCTACCTCGTACAGACTTGCTATAGTGTGTCCTAACATGGGCGTTTTAGGCAGATCTGTATGTGCCATTGGTGTTGGTACCATGGTCAATGACTTACAGGCAGTGCTTAATTTGAAAAGGAGGGCCACTGCCCAAATATGTTCTTGCTCGCTTGTGCTATATCAGGGCAACAGCTGGCCTCCCACTGCTGCTCCCCACAGTGTCAACATATTTGGGATTGCAGCTGAGGTAATGTGTGGAATACCCATGGCAGTGGTATGATTCAGAAATATCATGAAAGTAATGGAGCTTAAATTAGTAGTTGTGTTCTGCTTCAAAGAACATATCACCCTCGTTATCAATTTCCTCTGATTCTATTGGTGGCAAGTGAAACATTTGTACTGTCCATACACAGAGCATATCACAAAAGTGAACTGACTTACCTGTCAAACCCCTACGCTATAACTTTTCTAAATCTCGGCACTTTGTACCAACATTTCCGTTCGGTAGTAGTATTTCTCTAGACTTGCCCACTTTGTGGTGTGATTGGCTGGTTACTATCCTGTTGTTGTCCTTACTGTGTCAGCTGCATTGTGTTTTACTAATGGTACTATGTGGTGACCACATTGTCCGGTGCCTGGGTGTGCTTGCCACGTAGTGATTTGGTGGGCGGCATGCATTTGTGTATTGGTACACCCCATTCTGACTGTGTGCCAGAAGAAAAAGGGCAAGTACCCTGCTTAAAAATGCCCTGCACGTGCCAGCGGAGTGCACTAGCCTGCAGAGGCACAGCAAAGCCAGCATCATACTGACGCAGACAAATATAAATGTGTGTGCCCTCCTCCCCACTGGACTAGCCAATGGGTGTAGTTTTAAGGGTGACAAGGGTGTTTGTCCCCCCCAGCTTTTGTGTCACACCATTTTGTCCCACTCATTCGGCAGGGGCCCCTTTCATTTAGATGACATCTCACACCAACATTTTCAGCAAAGTTACTCCACTGCTAGTGACCTGCACCTGGTAACGTGGCTGCCTAGCTGCTGCCTGCAACACGTGCCTGATGCACCTACCCTGCTGCAGCAGTACTACAAGGTACTATAGTACCGAAGCAGTGCCAATATCATATAGGCTGACCAGAGCAATGCACCGACTTGAACAGAACGAGCGCCCAGTATTGTCAACTTCCAGCCCATTGTTATTTATTAAACTGGATAACTAGTACAACTGCACTTTTGTGGTACAATGTTCTTTCGTGGTGCAAGACTAAGACATGTATATTTAAAAAAAAGAGTTGCCAAAACACATTATAATTGAACTGCAACTCTGACAATAAGTGCTGTGGGGTGTAATTAAAGGCCCCAAAACAATTAAACTGAAGGGCCCATTGGTAAACTGACTTGCCTTCATTCAGAAACCTGCACGCTGAGAAATTTGGCCTATTTAGGCAGACTATGCAGGTGTCTTTAATCCAGAGAAGGCTAAAACAAACTTGTAATCCGAGTGCAGATTGCCGAAACATCACATTGCGGGCTGAGAAATAAAGGCAGCAATCGTTTCACTGGAACTGTCACCCATTAAAAGGGGGTGCAGTATGACAATTCACACCCACTTTTCAGCCAAAAAATGAACAGCAAGTAATTTAAAGTGTATTTTGTTAATGACTGAAAGAAACAGCCCTGCACTTTCAGCGCAAAAGCAAAGTGAACTCTGATCACTAAAACCCATGTGTGTCAAGGAATAAAGGCTGATGTTAAAAAATACAGTTTGTGAGTTCCTTTCAGCCAAAGACAATGGGCAAAATTCGCAAATGGCTTCTCCCACTGCCAGTCTGCTTTGTGCATCCCACCTGTTTACAACTGCAATAAAATATGTCCTGCCAGAACAGTGTTAGAAAACAAACTTTCTCTAGACTTGCAGTCTCTGAAAGCTTGGCTCTCTGCAGGTCAATTGGCCCTGGCTGATGCATGACTGGAATGTAGGGCGGGGGCAGGTGGGGGTGAAAACAGGGGCTACAATCAAGGGAAGCAGAAACTTTGAAAGAAATACAAGAAATAGACAGGCCGATTCATGGAATAAATGTGCGCCGAAAATCCCGGCGCAGAGGGGCCAATACGTGCGCTGCGCCGAAAATTAGCGAAAAGCGCAGGGAAACCAGCGCACGTCGATTCATGGAAGTCCGTGCGCAAGAAAAGCAGAGGACGTGCGCTGAAAAAGCGCGCGGCGCAGGCCGGCGCACAGGTCAACCAACGTCGTGCGCCACGGCCACTGCGCTATCACTCCGAGCGCAGCGCACAGCTCTAAAGTAGGCGGAACACAGGGCGGGACACTCGGAATGGGGAATAAAATGGGGCACAACACTCGGAATGGGGAAGAATGTGGGCGGCACGGGAAAGTATAGGAGGCAAGTGCGCGGAACGCCCACACGCTCGCATACAACACGTATTCATGGAATAGAATAGGGCAAAAAAGCGCACGCTCAAAGCAGCGCACAGGCACAAACAGGCACAAACACGACCGCCACAAGAAAGCAGGTGGTAGCGTCTCTGCGCCTCCAAGAAATGTGCGCTAAAAGGTGCGCCAACAAATAGCACCTATATACAGACATGATCAATGTCCAATACTGTGGCCCTCCAGGACAAATGACGTACAAAGGGGTACCCACAAACACAGACACGCGCTGAGAGAAAAAATAAACGTGTGCGTGCATACCGGGGTGCGCGGGAAGTTGCACACGCGATATGGCCGGGTACGTGGATTACAGGGGTGCGCGGGAAGTTCCACACGCGATTAGTCAGGGTACGTGGATTGCAGGGGTGCGCGGGAAGTTGCACACGCGATATGGCCGGGTACGTGGATTTCAGGGGTGCGCGGGAAGTTCCACACGCGATTAGTCAGGGTACGTGGATTGCAGGGGTGCGCGGGAAGTTGCACACGCGATATGGCCGTGTACGTGGATTTCAGGGGTGCGCGGGAAGTTCCACACGCGATATGGCCGGGTACGTGGATTGCAGGGGTGCGCGGGAAGTTCCACACGCGATATGGCCGGGTACGTGGATTGCAGGGGTGCGCGGGAAGTTCCACACGCGATATGGCAGGGTACGTGGATTTCAGGGGTGCGCGGGAAGTTCCACACGCGATATGGCCGTGTACGTGGATTTCAGGGGTGCGCGGGAAGTCCCACACGCGATATGGCCGGGTACGTGGATTTCAGGGGTGCGCGGGAAGTTCCACACGCGATATGGCCGGGTACGTGGATTGCAGGGGTGCGCGGGAAGTTCCACACGCGATATGGCCGGGTACGTGGATTGCAGGGGTGCGCGGGAAGTTCCACACGCGATATGGCAGGGTACGTGGATTTCAGGGGTGCGCGGGAAGTTCCACACGCGATATGGCCGTGTACGTGGATTTCAGGGGTGCGCGGGAAGTCCCACACGCGATATGGCCGGGTACGTGGATTTCAGGGGTGCGCGGGAAGTTCCACACGCGATATGGCCGGGTACGTGGATTGCAGGGGTGCGCGGGAAGTTCCACACGCGATTAGTCAGGGTACGTGGATTGCAGGGGTGCGCGGGAAGTCCCACACGCGATATGGCCGGGTACGTGGATTTCAGGGGTGCGCGGGAAGTTCCACACGCGATATGGCAGGGTACGTGGATTTCAGGGGTGCGCGGGAAGTTCCACACGCGATATGGCAGGGTACGTGGATTGCAGGGGTGCGCGGGAAGTCCCACACGCGATATGGCCGGGTACGTGGATTTCAGGGGTGCGCGGGAAGTCCCACACGCGATATGGCCGGGTACGTGGATTACAGGGGTGCGCGGGAAGTTCCACACGCGATTAGTCAGGGTACGTGGATTTCAGGGGTGCGCGGGAAGTTCCACACGCGATATGACCGTGTACGTGGATTTCAGGGGTGCGCGGGAAGTCCCACACGCGATATGGCCGGGTACGTGGATTTCAGGGGTGCGCGGGAAGTTCCACACGCGATATGGCCGGGTACGTGGATTGCAGGGGTGCGCGGGAAGTTCCACACGCGATTAGTCAGGGTACGTGGATTTAAGGGGTGCGCGGGAAGTCCCACACGCGATATGGCCGGGTACGTGGATTTCAGGGGTGCGCGGGAAGTCCCACACGCGATATGGCCGGGTACGTGGATTTCAGGGGTGCGCGGGAAGTCCCACACGCGATATGGCCGGGTACGTGGATTACAGGGGTGCGCGGGAAGTTCCACACGCGATTAGTCAGGGTACGTGGATTTCAGGGGTGCGCGGGAAGTTCCACACGCGATATGGCAGGGTACGTGGATTTCAGGGGTGCGCGGGAAGTCCCACACGCGATATGGCCGGGTACGTGGATTTCAGGGGTGCGCGGGAAGTTCCACACGCGATATGGCCGGGTACGTGGATTGCAGGGGTGCGCGGGAAGTTCCACACGCGATTAGTCAGGGTACGTGGATTTAAGGGGTGCGCGGGAAGTCCCACACGCGATATGGCCGGGTACGTGGATTTCAGGGGTGCGCGGGAAGTTCCACACGCGATATGGCCGGGTACGTGGATTGCAGGGGTGCGCGGGAAGTTCCACACGCGATTAGTCAGGGTACGTGGATTGCAGGGGTGCGCGGGAAGTCCCACACGCGATATGGCCGGGTACGTGGATTTCAGGGGTGCGCGGGAAGTTCCACACGCGATATGGCCGGGTACGTGGATTGCAGGGGTGCGCGGGAAGTTCCACACGCGATTAGTCAGGGTACGTGGATTTAAGGGGTGCGCGGGAAGTCCCACACGCGATATGGCCGGGTACGTGGATTTCAGGGGTGCGCGGGAAGTCCCACACGCGATATGGCCGGGTACGTGGATTTCAGGGGTGCGCGGGAAGTCCCACACGCGATATGGCCGGGTACGTGGATTACAGGGGTGCGCGGGAAGTTCCACACGCGATTAGTCAGGGTACGTGGATTGCAGGGGTGCGCGGGAAGTTCCACACGCGATATGGCTGTGTGCTCCCAGGCATTACCTGTACACCCTCCACGGCCCCTGCAGGCAGCACACACCACAGGGAACTACCCTGCACACCTGCTCATGTCTCCCACCACCCCCACCCCCCATCCACCAGGGACACCCTCCACCAGGCCCCCACCCATGTCTCCCACCACCCCCACCCCCCATCCACCAGGGACACCCTCCACCAGGCCCCCACCCATGTCTCCCACCACCCCCAGCACTGTGGGGAACCTGCCAGCAGGCCCCCACCCATGTCCAACCCATGTCTCCCACCACCCCCACCCCCCATCCACCAGGGACACCCTCCACCAGGCCCCCACCCATGTCTCCCACCACCCCCAGCACTGTGGGGAACCTGCCAGCAGGCCCCCACCCATGTCCAACCCATGTCTCCCACCACCCCCACCCCCAGCACTGTGGGGAACCTGCCAGCAGGCCCCCACCCATGTCCAACCCATGTCTCCCACCACCCCCACCCCCAGCACTGTGGGGAACCTGCCAGCAGGCCCCCACCCATGTCCAACCCATGTCTCCCACCACCCCCACCCCCCATCCACCAGGGACACCCTCCACCAGGCCCCCACCCATGTCTCCCACCACCCCCAGCACTGTGGGGAACCTGCCAGCAGGCCCCCACCCATGTCCAACCCATGTCTCCCACCAAACCCACCCCCAGCACTGTGGGGAACCTGCCAGCAGGCCCCCACCCATGTCCAACCCATGTCTCCCACCACCCCCACCCCCAGCACTGTCGGGAACCTGCCAGCAGGCCCCCACCCATGTCCAACCCATGTCTCCCACCACCCCCACCCCCAGCACTGTGGGGAACCTGCCAGCAGGCCCCCACCCATGTCCCCCTGGCCCCAGGTCCTGACGATACACAATCATGGCAGTAATGGCCAGCATACCCAGCACAAACACCCAGGCAAGGATTGCATGCACCCACATAGTGAATGCAATCACATGACACAACCCCAAAGGCAAGTATGCAAAAGAACACATGTCCGTCACACACACATACACAATGGGTGCAAGTGAATGTCAAAACCCATATCATGACATGTAAGAAACCAAAGAGAAAATAACACAAGTGTAAGATAATATAAAAATGTATTAAAAACACAAATCAAGTAAACCAATAAAACATACAACTATGTGGCAAAGTAAATAAAAGGTCCATGTCCGAGAACAAAAATGATAAACCAAAAAACAAAGGATTAAAAAATCAATATAATTTGTCCAAAGCAAAACCATGTAGTAGGAAATCAAAGAAAAACCATTACGTCATGGTGTAAACAATAAAAAAATTAAAAAATGTATCTCCCAAAATATAACAATATATACAGGAATGTTCCAGGGTCCATGAGCCCAACAGCACAAATGAAACCTAATACTAACTAATAAAATAAATATGTACAAAAAAGTGGCCATTGTCCGAGCGGTCCAAAATAATAAAAATAAATAAAGGAAACCTAGCACTAACTAACTAAAAAACTATATACAAAGGCAGCGGGCTAGTCCTGCGGCTCACTTGGTGATGCTGGCCAGGGCATCCTCGAACTCCATGTCAATGTCCTGGAGGCGGGACTCTGTCCTGGCCCCGAGGTCTCGCAGGGACAACCCATGTGCTCACCAAAATCCCTGCGAGCCTCCTCGAGGCACTCAGCCCGCCTCAATGCCCGATGCATGGAGATCTCCGCCCTGGCCATGGCGAGCCGCTCCTCTTCCGCCCGCTGCCGCTCCGCACCTATCCGCTGGCCAAACTCCTCCCACACGGAACACACCGCCATGCCAGGGTTGCCCTGCCCTCCGGCCGATGCCTGCCCCTCTGATCTTGATGGCCCTGAGCCATGATGCCTCCCACGTCGAGCCCGCTGCTGCCTCCGACGCCACTGCCTCTGCCAGCACGACGGCATCCAGGCTGATGGTAACCACCGATGCCGTCGTGCACGTGCCCTGCCCGATGATGCCGGCACATCTTCCATCTGCTGGGGTCCACTTGCTGTGTCGTCCACCCCTGCTGGACCTCCGACTCCCAACTGTGGCAGGGATGGGATCCCCACCGAGCTGGCTGCATTGGTCGGGGCAGGTCCACAGGGGGCCATGGTGGCATCTGGGCCGGAAGACGGCAAGGAGAATGACCGGTGGATAGCCTGCACAGAGGAGGAGAGGGCCGTCAGATTGGCCAACACATGCAGGAACCCCCCGAACATGGCCGATCCCAATTGGGCCACGTCGGCACGGTGCACTTCGTGATGACGTGCGTGCTCCTCCCGGGAAGCACGCACGTCATCACGAATCACAGCCGTGCGCATCGCGACCCCAATCAGGACCTGCTCCACGCGGCCAGGGGTTCCCACGGCCGCAGGTGGAGGGGCGTCAGTTGACATGGACATCCCCACTACCTGCGGACGGGCCTGGGACGGGGCATCCCTGCTGGTGCATGGTGGTGCACTCACAGGGTCAGGGACAGCGACATGCACAGGCACCTCCACGGTGACCTGTGCTGCCTCCTGCCCCTGGCCCTGGACTGCACCACTTGCACCAGCAGGGATGCTCCCACCAGGCCCCATGTGTGCACCAGTGTCGGCCTCCTCCTCCTCTGTGCAAACCACCAACCTGGATGGCTCCTCACCGTCTCCCGCCGTAGCAGGCCCCTGTGGGGGCTCACCCACCCCTTCCGCTGCAGCCGTGGGGGCATCCCCGCCGCCTTGCTCCACAGCGCCGTCTCCGCCCTCTTCTTCACTAGCCGCTGCGTAGAGGGAGACAAAGGACACAAGCATCAGGCTACTGTAAAATGGTCCCCTAGACAGGAAGCAATAGCAGATGAGCACCCCTGTCAAAGTACACTTCCATCATGTCCCTCCACAACACATGGGTCAGTCCAGGCAAAACACACACAGTAACAGGCATGGTGCATGCCATGCACATTTCCATGCATGTCCAATTGACTCTTGAAACATTCAATGATATGTGACTCACATGCATCATGGCTCATGCATATCACATGCACACACTTCACCTCAGTCACATCCATCTGGCCCCAAACACAACGAACACAGGCGAAACAAGGGTTAGTTGGGTGCGTCACAGAATCTGTGCATTGTCACACACATGTGTCATGCATCCATGGCATGCACAAGTCACAGACATGGCTACCATATATGTACCTGGCATCAGCACCCATCCTTCACCCCCATCCATGTCCAGGTACAGAGACTGGCATGCTCTCATGTCCTAAATCTGCATAGGGCTCCCCATGCCACATTTCAACACATGCAACAACCATGTGGGTCACACATCACTGGTCGCACATGCATTACCATGATGTCCCTGCACACATACATGCATACATGGCCCATGGCACACATACAGGCAAGTATCATAGAACCAGCACACCGCAACATGCCCTGTCTCACACAGTAATGCTTGCACACTTACCGCTCAACTCCAGACGGGCCTCCCTCTCAAGGACCTGGGCGTGGAGCGCTGGGCGTACGCGTTCCAGGACCCTCTTCTGGATGGAACTCATGCGGGCCCGGCCCCCCTCCACGAGGCGCCGGGCCTTCACAAGGGTCCTGGACCTCAAGTCCTCCCAGCGCTTCTTGATCTTCTGGACGTTGCGGGTTGCCACCCCCTCCGCGTTGATGGCAACCACACAGTCGGCCCAGATCCTCTCCCGTCCTTCCTTGCTGGCGCGGGACGATCCAAAGAGGGCATCATACTGCCCCAGGACATGCTCCACCAGGACACCAACTTCGGTGGCAGTGAAGCTGGTGCCCCTCTGCCCCTCTGGCCTGGGGTTGCCACTGGTGCCAGATGTCGAAGTGCCCGACATGGCAACCCCAGAGGCAGGTGTGGGTGGGCAACTGGGTCCTGGGGCTGGGCTGTGGAGCGATGTAATCCCAGTTGGGAGTCTTCAGTTCCAGCAGGGGTGGACACAGCAACTGGACCCCTGCAGATGGCTGATGTGCAGGCACCAAATGGCAGGGCACGGTGGCAGCAGGCAGGCAGGCAGGCAGGCAGCAGCAGATAGCACGTGGGAGGCTGCTCAGGGCACTGGGGGGGCAGTAACTCGGCCTTCTGGGCAGGAGCGTGGTGTTCCGTGTGTTTTCGGGTGGCCAGCTTGATACGGAGTGATTTGGCACGTGAAAATCCTGCACGTCAGCGTGAAATCCGAGGAAAGGGCCTTAGCGCGTAAGTGCATCAGCACGCATACGCGATTCTATTGGACCAGAGTCCCTCACCGCGTAAGCGCGTCTGACGTGATCCGCACGGGCGTTCCCCACTCAGCACGTGATGACGGAGCACACGTGGAAATACTGCACGTCAGAGTGTCATCGCGTGTAATTGGCCAAAAGTGCGCGTACACGCGATTGGCCAATGTACGTGTATTACATCGCGTGTAATTGGCCAAAAGTGCGCGTACACGCGATTGGCCAATGTACGTGTATTACATCGCGTGTAATTGGCCAAAAGTGCGCGTACACGCGATTGGCCAATGTACGTGTATTACATCGCGTGTAATTGGCCAAAAGTGCGCGTACACGCCATTGGCCAATGTACGTGTATTACATCGCGTGTAATTGGCCAAAAGTGCGCGTACACGCCATTGGCCAATGTACGTGTATTACATCGCGTGTAATTGGCCAAAAGTGCGCGTACACGCCATTGGCCTATGTACGTGTATTACAGGGGTGCGCGGGCACTTACACACGCAAGTACGTCAGCGCACCTGTATGCCTGCTGCGTGGGAATTTCCACACGCTATTGGAGTGGGAACTAGATTCCAGGGGTGCGAGGGTCACACGCTCGCCTAGAACACGCGCAAGGCATTAATTTGCGCACTTATCAATAAACAAGCCAGATGCCAGGATGAACATACCGTTCCTAGCAGCAGTGGCAGTGGGCTACCAAAGGAGGAGGAGGAGGAGAGTCAGGGCCAGAATATTCACACCCAGAACCAGCCTATTCGGGATGCCTGATGACCAGGTGTATGGGAGGTACAGGTTTCCAGCACACATCATACTGGACCTGGTCAGTGAGTGGGAGGATGACCTCACATCACCCACCCTGTGCTCCCAAGCACTCAGCCCCCTGCAGAAGGTCCTGAATGTACTGCACTTCTTGGCCACTGGATCCTTTCAGCGGACAAGTGCCATAGTGGGTGGTGTGTCACAGGCCACGCAGTCACGCTGCCTACACCAGGTCTTGAACATCATCACTGCACGGCCATCAGTCCGCAGGCACATATATCTCCCCAGGACTCATGCAGAAAGGCGGACGTGCATCCAGGAATTCTATGGTGTGGCTCAATTCCCCAAAGTGCTTGGTGCAATTGACTGCACACATGTGGCTCTACGTCCACCCAGGGCAACAGAGCACATCTATAGAAACCGCAAGCACTGGCATTCCATCAACGTGCAAGTTGTATGCAATGCCAAGGGAATAATCACATCAGTATATGCCAACTATCCCGGGTCCACCCACGACAGCTTCATCTACAGAATGTCTACACTATGCCGGGACCTGGAGGCTGGCCAGCATGGAGATACATGGCTGCTTGGTGAGCATGAATGCCACTGCACATGCATGCATGTCAGATACTGGTTCATGACACAACACCACTAATGATACCCATCACCACCTCCGCAGGGGACAGTGCCTACCCTATCAGCCCCCACATGATGACCCCAATCCGGAACCCCACCACGCCACCCGAGGTAAGGTACAACACAGCCCACATTGCAACACGGGGCATAGTGGAGCGCACATTCGGAGTGCTGAAGTCACGCTTTCGCTCCCTTGACCGTTCTGGCGGGCAGCTGTTATATGCTCCCCGAATAGTGTGCAGGATCATAGTGGCAGCATGTGTCCTGCACAACGTTGCAACACGCCGGGGCCTGCCCGTGGACATGGTGGTGCCCCCACATCCACAACCACATGCACGCCCGCTGCGCATGGGAGGGGAAAGGGCACGGGGGGTGGCAGCCCGTACGCAACTGGTGGCCAACTTCTTCACCTAGGAATCACAGTGCTGGCTAGTGCACACTGCTCTGGCACATACCATCTGACAATCAATGATGACACTACCTGACAATGTCACAAAATTACTTGACAATAAACTGTCAGATACACATCAGCCTGAGATTGTTAACATGGAAGTGTCACTATGTGTGCACCCCTACCTACACATACACCAGCAATGCATCACAACGAGAAGACACAACTCCATCAATCAAATATGCATTGCCACAGGCGATTCACTACATGACAACATTGCCATGTCACCCATTCCCTTCACAGTCCCGCCACTGAGGACACCATGTCATGGTATGTGAGAGCAAACAAACTGGCCATCACAACATGACACCGGTGTCACAAATAGCAGTGCCCCAAATGGAACATAGCCGCACTTGAACAGCTAACCGCGCTGGAGCCACTACTACACACCTGTGTAAGAGTAATTTCAATCAAATTACACACCAACCCACCCTGAAGCCCACCCAAACAAGACACAATGCATGTAATCAATGGTAGTCTCATTACCTGATTCTGCTGGTATGTCCTCACCGTCCAGATGTACAGTGATGGCGCCACGCAAAAGTGTCAGTGCACATCTACCGACATGTAGTCTGACTCCAGAGAGTATGCCCGTGTGAAGAACTGTGTGAAATACCTGCAAAACATGAGCAACATATGTAAGTAGAGGCACATATCAAACCATCATGCATAGTTAGGTACAACAACAATGTACACTATGAATGTCTACACAGTATTGACTATGGACTGGCCAACAGCTCATGGGAGTCCAATGTCACCGTGTAATTTGCTGTCACTTGGGCACACCCTTTGCAAGCCCATGGAAACGGAAGCAGGAGGGGTGTGGATGTCTGCTACCCAAGCATCTAAACCAAACTCAGGACAAGCCTGCATGTGCCCAGCCACAATACAGTGTATGCCCAGGTACCCACGCAAGGCAACACTCTTGGAAAAGAAAAAAGAAAATTGAGAAAAAATGGCCATGAAAGGGCCGGCGGGGGGGGGGGGGCACCTATGAGGTCCGAGGACAGGATGCACGCCACAATCCACCTGTGTGGATCATGGGAAACTAAAACACCCCATAGGCTCGTGGCCCACACGGCTACTCTGTTGTGGGAGATGAGTCGCTATCGCTCTGGCCAGACCCTGCAGCTGACTCAGGAGGTGGGGGAGCTGCCTCAGAAGATGGTGTGACAATGGGAGGCAGCCCACGCAAAGCACGAGTTTGCTCCTCCATGGCTGAAAGCAGGCGGGTCTGGTAGTTCTGGTTCTGGGTTATAATCATGCGGAGGTCCCCATGCAGTAACTCCCGGGATGACCTGACCTCCGCACGAGTTGCCTGCATCTCGGCCGAGAGCGTCCGTGTCAGACGCTCCAGCTGCTCCTCTGTCCTTCTATGGGATGAAGCCTCAAGCTCTAACAGGGTCGACCTGAGGTGATGGAATTCTTCCCTCAGGCCTTCCCTGTGGCGCTGGGACTCCATGGAAAGTGATTCCCGCAGAGTCGCCAGTGCCGCCCGCCTGTCCTTGTTGGACGCCAACATATCCTCCCTGTGTGCCTGGCAGATGGACTCTGTAGCCTGCTCCAGTCGCTCCATCAGCCTTTCTGGGGGGACAATGGAAGTGGCCACCCTATCCATGGCCTGTGCAATCATCTCGGATGATGCTGCCTGTTGGTTGGCCATACCGTAGATGGATTGCTCCCAAGCGGTATTGCCAGGTGGCATACGGCCACCACGTTGACGGGCACCACACCTGCCTGGGGCAAGGCGGACTGCGCCTTGCTGTGCCGGCAAGGCCTCAGGCTGCAGGACTGCATTCCCTCTCTGATCTGCAGCCCCAGGAACAGGATCAGAGATTGTGTGGTGTGGCCCTGCATCCGTAACCACCGGAGGCTGAGCTGCCGACACTGACATCCCCATTGAGGGCAATGGCCCGGCTGCAGGTGGGTCGGACAGAGGAGATTCTCTCCCAAGAACACTCACCTGCGACTGCACATAGGTGTCATCCTCCGAGTCTACACCTGAATACTGCTCGGGGGAGGAACCCCCAGAGACACCCCTCGACAGCACGACCTGCAGCACTTGTGGGTTTTCACCCACAAACACACCACGTCCCTCACTTGTGGAAGGTCGGCCCGGGTTGCCCTCCTGGGACGGCTCAACCACCACATCCCCAGCATCAACAAGTGCTTCGTCCCCTGCAAAGACATGAAAGAGAAAAATGGAAACAGGCATTAGCACCATGGCATGCAACAAGGGCTGATGAACAACAGAGGCAGTAGTTCTACGACACATGTCCCACATGACTGGGAGACCTCCTATGCATTCACCATCACTGGGTCTGTAGGGGAGGCTCAGGGCATACAATGTACAGATTGGAGAGCAACGCCTGCTCACCATGCTGCCTAGCACTGCCATCACACATTGGCCGGTGATTGCCATGTCAAAGGCACATGCCATCACACACATGGCATGTGACATAGCCACCAAGTGAAGAGGGAGAGGAGGGCAACTTTTTTGGATTTCTACCACTCTGGTCCTGACATTGCATCATCACATCAATAAGTTGACATGTTGTACATGGATCTGCTAGTCCAAATTGGCCACGATGCACAGTGCCTTGTCTACATCAACAAAATGCAGTAAACAATGAGATTCCACCTCCCCATCACCTGTAAAGGAATCATATAGCATTCGTGAAGCACCGGTCCAGAAATGTATGAAGGTACAGCGGAGCACTGAGGGGTGGTGGGGCAGTAGGGGATGCCAGTCAACAATCCTACTGGTGCTGGTGTCATTCATGTCACGCAAGTGCAGGGGTGGGTGGCACAATGAAGTGCAAGGGGAAGTGGCGGCTGGAAGTGCTGTACAAGGTAAGTAGGACTTAACGTCAAGGGCAGATGGTGTTAGGCGCAGACAAGTGCTGGGGGGGGTGGCCTATAGGGGTACAGAGACAATCATGCAGTGCTGTGGGCTCGGAGGGGACAGGGGAGGTACACACTGCATCTGGCTCGGCAAGGTCCTTGCAGATTTCTATGTGTCCTGCAGAGTTGTCACATGCCGCAGATATGTGCCCTTGGATTGGGGATCTCATCTTGGTGAAAAGGGTGAGGCGCTATTGCCTTTGGAGCATGTGGCAGGCCAGTTTGCCAGAGGATGAGCATGATGCAGGATATTCCCTCTCTGCCACCCGGCACCTGTGGTCTGGGTTCACAAGATCCGAGTCATGCCAGGACTCTGCATTGGCATGGGGCTTCAGACAGGTGGTCATGACCGTGGCAAAGACATCCAGTGTACCTGACATAGAGTGGAGCATGGAGTGGGCCCTGTCAGGATGGGAGTGAGCCTAAGGGGGAGCTGGATGGGGGGGAGATTTTGGCAGCATGAGCCTCGACTGACACACACTTCATGGGTTGGAATACCAAGAAGGTGTGTGACAGTGGTGAGGGTGGCTTTGCCTGTGGGGTGGTGAGGGTGAGCTGGGAGGAGAGGAGAATGTGATCACTCCAGGAGAGAGGAGTGCAGAGATGGACGGAGAGGGGAAAGTCAGATGAGATCAGAGCATCAAGAGTGTGCCCTGCAGAATGAGTAGGGACAGACGGGAGTCTAGAGGGTGAGAGGGAGTTGCTGAGGTCACAGAAAGGTCACGTGGGGGGGTCAACAAGCATGCAGGTGGATGCGTACAGCAACAAGGAAGAGGATTTCTGTGTCTGGGGACATGAGTGAGGAGGAGAGGTGAGGACACTCAGAAAGGAAGTAGTACATTTGACCAGTTTTCCCAGACACAGTACGCACAGTTTGTGAATGTCAAGGTGTGGTAGAGAGAGACGTCACACAAGCCATTCCAGAGTGGAGTAGGTCTAAGTAGGAGTGACAGTGGCAGGAATACCCTCAGGGAAGCCAAGGGCACACCCCCCCTGCACAGTAGTGGCGGGCCAAGGAGAGGGTCTCCTGAACATCAGGTAGGAGTGTGTGAAGGATGCAGACAGAGCTGGCCGTCAGACATGTTTCCATGAGACCAAGGATGTCAAGGTGCATAACCTCATGTAAGTGACAGATATCGGAGGAATGCCTGATGCAGCCGCAGTGAAAGGAGTGTAATTGTGGAGGAGGTTGACAGCCTTGGAGGACTTACGGGGAGTGCTAGAGATCAGAGGTGCAGCATGTGTAGGAGTTGGAGTGGGAGGCGGAGAAGGATCATGGGAGGGTGCAGGGAGGCAGTGCAGGATTGATGAGGAGAGAGGAGGGGGGACAGCAGGAGAGGAAAGGAAGTTGATGAGATGTGGCTAGCATTTCTCAAGGAGAATGAGGTTGGCCTAAGGGCCTTGGACTGAGATGCTCCCATTACCATGCACATCAATTGTGGCCTCTGAGGATTGGAAGGAGGCCAGGGTACACCCCAACGGGTCCCACCATTGATGGTGGAAGAGGAGCAAGGAGAGAGGACAGGGACCATGTGAAGGGTCTATGGGACAGGCAAAGGCATGTATGAGCAGATGTCAGTGAGAGTTGGCTTTGAGTAGGCTCAGATGCACTTGTCAGCAATAGGGTGGGTCGCATTGGAGGGCAGGGTGCCCTCATTTGACTGTTAGCAAGCAGGTGTCGTGAGTAGGGCACGATGGTCTGAACTGTAGAAGTCAGGGAAGATAGACCATGAAGAGCAGCATGGAGTGTGAGGGAATGGGGCTCGAAACCAGACGGTACCAAAGCACACAGGTAGGAGGTGGATGTCAAGGCAACATCCACAGTATGACAGCATGTTGGTTGGCATTTATATACAGAGGACGCATTAGCATGTGGTATCATTGCATGTCAGGCATGTGAAGATGAAACTTGATTGGCTGGGGGAAAGTATAGGAATGGTATGTAAGACATCAGATGAATAGACAGGGGAGTATGAGCAACAATGTAGTGACAAAATGACAATTCAAGGGCAACTTCCATGGTGTAGGGCCATATGTGCACTGTTGCCAGTTGGGATAGTGCTGTGGGCAGATGGTGTTGCACTGAACATACTGGATGAGGCACATGGGTGCCACTATCAACTCTGCCACACACCCCCTTGACAGGCACCCAACATGAATGCTTCACACACACACCATGCACATGGATAATACACACATGCATGTGCACTCACCGGATGATGCCTCGTAATCAGGGAGATCTCCCACACCTTGGAGTTGTCCCTCGGTGACGTAGGATCCAGCTACGGACTCGTGTGGTGTGAGTTCTATTTCCTGTGCTGGGGACCCACCTCCAGTCACCAAGGTTGCGGCATGACTTGAGGCCAGCTTATCCTTTGCCCTGCGCTTAAGGTCATTCCAGCGCTTCTGGCAATCACTAGCTGTGCGCCTCACTACTCCAAGGGCACTTATTCTGTCAGCAATGGTCTGCCAGTGTGCCTGGCGTCTGGCATGTGTGGTCTTGGACCCTGCAACGATGACCATTTCCCTATCATGATCTGACACATACTGAACAAGTGCATTCAGTTCGGCGTCTGTGAAGCTTGGCTTCCTTGATGGGCCGGACTGTGCAGCCGTGCCTGGGGAATCAGCCTGTGCCGGACGTGCACTCTTCCTCTTGCGCTTGGAAGGGGGTGGGGATCCAGAGTGTCCTACGCCGCTGTGGACACTAGGGGCAGGAGCCGTGGTGGACTCAGTACTGGGTGTGTGGGATTGCACACTCAGCATGGGAGTAGGTGCAGGCATTGGGGGTAGTGGGATGGGGTCAGGCCTGATCTGAGGTGCATGAACTAGGACCGACACAGTCTTGGCAGGGTGTATGAGAGGTGGGGTGGATGGAGCCACACCCTGGCTACGGGGGCCAGCAGATGACCTATCTGGCATAGATGCGCGTGCCCTGATGACACCAATGTGCACCGGTGCACGTGCAGTGGACCTGCTGACCTGGATGTCAGCGATGGGATCACCCTCGGACAGGTCTGCTGCCACAATGGGCTGGTCCGACAAGGGCTGATCAGGGTTGGTATCAGCCACATGACCCTCAACTGGGGGGGGGGGGGCATGGGTGTCCCTGACTGGTCCTCCAGACTGGGGGGGACAGGGGCACCCTGCAAGTCACAACCACGTCCCCTAGTGGATCCTCCACGGCCACCACGTGTGGCTCGGCCACCTTTGCCACCCTTACGGCTTGCACGCCTCCCAACCATGGCACTGATGTTATTGTGCGTATGGGAGTCGGTGTGCACAATTGTCCTGGGCAATTGGGTGTCAAAGGGGTTGGGTACCAGATGGTATTCGTACCCTAGTACAGTGGCAAGGCTATATGACACCCCTGGGGAAAGATGACGGGTCACGCAACGCACAGGCACCCCAGAAAAGTTAAGGAACGTGCACAATACCCCTCCTAGACCACGTGTGCTGATGGAAAACCCTGCACTACGCTGTGGCATCCAGTAACACAATGAACGTATGCGTGTCACACGCAGCCTAGAATGACCTCTGAAGGGGTAGGCTACACACGGGGCAAGCACAGAAGTTAGATACGTGCGTGACTCACCGTCTGCCAGGTAAAAGAGCGTGAAAAATGAGCGCGTTTGGTTGGCAACACCCCCGCCAAAAGAAGATGTGTACGCTGTCTGAGGAGACAGGACAACAGTAGAAGGGGACACTGTTTGAGGGAACAGGCCCAGGTAAACCGGTACAAGAGGAAAAAGAGAAAAAGCTGCCAGAGGTAACAGGGAGTACGAACTGGAAACGCCGTGAAGTAAATCGCGTGTGAAACGACAAGAAGTACAGAATTCACCCACTCGCTCTCCACGAAAAGCACGTACAAGGAAATGGTGTTCTACACTACCTTATATACAGGCCCACACGTACAGCGTCACTTACGGCGTGTACGTGCTTGGCCCATGTTCACCAATCACACGCTTTGTCACTTCTGCGTGTGGATCCTTTTTCACCAATCACACGCTTTGACACTCCTGCGTGTAGCTCACTTTTCACCAATCACACGCTTTGTCACTCCTGCGTGTAGTTCCATTTTCACCAATCACACGCTTTGTCACTCCTGGGTGTAGATCCATTTTCACCAATCACACGCTTTGACACTGCACGTGCAGGTAACTATAGACGCACATATGCTGGTGACGGGTTTTCGCGCGATTCGCTGAGTGTGGGTTTTTCACGTGCAAAATCACTCCCTATCAGGCTGTCCACGCGTTCAAACACGAAAGACCACGCTCCTGGCCAGGAGGCCAAATTACAGTCCCCCAGAGCCCTGAGCACGCTCCCACCTGCCATCTGCTGCTGCCTGACTGCCTGCTGGCCACGTGCCCCACAGTGCTGGTGGGTGGGGGTGGTGGGAGACATGGGTGGGGGCCTGGTGGAGGGTGCCCCTGGTGGATGGGGGGTGGGGGTGGTGGGAGACATGGGTGGGGGCCTGATGGCAGGTGCCCCTGCACTGCTGGGGGGTGGGGGTGGTGGGAGACATGGGTGGGGGCCTGGTGGAGGGTGCCCCTGGTGGATGGGGGTGCAGGGGGACATGATCAGGTGTGCAGGGTAGTCCCCTGTTTTGTGGGCTGCCTGCAGGGGCCGTGGAGGGTGTACAGGGTACACCTGTGAGGGCCCACCCAGCCTATTCGCGTGTGATAATTCCCACGCACCCCTGTAATACACGTACCCTGGCCAATCGCGTGTTGAACTTCCCGCTACCCCTGTAATACACGCACCCTGGCTGTTCGCGTGTGATAATTCCCGCGTACCCCTGTGATACACGTTCCCTGGCCTATCGCGTGTTCTACTTCACGCGTACCCCTGTAATACACGTTCCCTGGCCAATCGCGTGTTGAACTTCCCGCTACCCCTGTAATACACGCACCCTGGCTGTTCGCGTGTGATAATTCCCGCGTACCCCTGTAATACACGTTCCCTGGCCTATCGCGTGTTCTACTTCACGCGTACCCCTGTAATACACGTACCCTGGCCAATCGCGTGTTGAACTTCCCGCTACCCCTGTAATACACGCACCCTGGCTGTTCGCGTGTGATGATTCCCGCGTACCCCTGTAATACACGTTCCCTGGCCTATCGCGTGTTCTACTTCACGCGTACCCCTGTAATACACGTTCCCTGGCCTATCGCGTGTTCTACTTCACGCGTACCCCTGTAATACGCGTTCCCTGGCTGTTCGCGTGTGATAATTCCCGCGTACCCCTGTAATTCACGTTCCCTGCCTAGTCGCGTGTAGAACTTCCCGCGTACTCCTGATTTGAAGATTGCCCGCTTTGCTTTCCTTGTTTGCCTGCCCTGTGAAGTGGTCCAGGGTTAGCGCAGCCCTTAGCGATGATTTAGCGATTTTGATGTCTTTTCCTTGCGCAAGGGCGTTCTTGGGGGCGTTACTGGCGCTGCTGCAGGCTCGCTGCGATTCTCTGCGCCACGGCTGGTTTGGGAGCATGAAATCCATGAATACGCTGTGCGCGGAAATCAGTTTTAGCGCACGTGCCTGGCGCAGACTATCGCAGGCGCACGCTGTGCGCCAGCCGCGTGCGCTACTTGTGCGCTGGATTCTCTTTTCAGATCAGAATGATGGTCCCCTTCAGATAAGAGGACAGGCATTGTGACATCACAGGACCGGCCCAGCTCATCATCTGCAGTGGTAGATCTCTGTGTAGCAAATGCAAACAACAAAGAGACTAATAAAACTATGGTCACAGGCTGACCGAGAGAGACAAATGGCCGGAAGGAAGCAGAGCTCCCATTTCCACAACATGAAGATTTACTATTAATTTTAAAGGACTATTATAGCCTCGGCCTTTTTCCCAGCAAACATAAGTAATACTGCTTTGAGATATATATATATATATGTATATATATATATATATATATATATATATATATATATATATATATATATCCTTTTTTAGATAATTTCCAGTCGATTTTGTTAAAATAAAATACATCCACCTGCCACTTAGGGAATTGTATTGGCGAGCTAAAAGGTGTTCTTGGCTGGTATGTGAGGTATGCTCGTAACACTGTATATTGTAAATAAGAGGTTTATTTACATTCATGAAACCGGCGCCCTGCACTGCCGCTCACAACCTGAAGCCTACTCTCTCTCCAATCTCGACTCTCTCTCTCGAATCCTCTTCAAACCTAAACATTCCTAACTAGGCGGCAGGCAGGGACGCTGTTGCTATGAGAACCACAAAGCTTAATGTAAACATAGAATACCACATCAGCTCCCCCTTTTTATTCTACAGAAAATAAGGAGTAGCCTATTAACAATTGACTACGAATAAGGCACACCCAATTTAAATGATAAGAAAACACAACAGATATTGAAACACTGAATTAACTTGTAGTTGAAAAGACATATACAATGAACCAAGGATTTGTCACTCTACTTTCCCATAATATAGTCTTTGGACCAGAATGGCAATCTCTTCTCTCTTGACGTGCGTAATGTTTCGTCACCAGATGTGGCTCCTATCTCAGAATCTGAGTGACTGTCATGACTGTCAACAATACTCCTGTTTTCAGTAATCAACTCATCACCATTCCTCTGCAACATACCACATTCCCCAATATCAAAATTCTTAACATTCTCACTCCCATGAACATCTCCCTCCACAATTTGAGGTCTAACATCAGACTGCCTTCTCACATTCTCCTCCACAGCGCTCTGGAAATCTTCATCATTTCTCATCCATACATCAAATCCACTAACGTGTCTGGAAGGACTGGCTCTACAATATCCCAAATCCCAATTCCATTTGCTTACTCTGTCCATGTTCCATACCGATCCACCACTAACTCTCACTGCCTTACCGAGGACTTGTAAAACCCTGACCGGTCTGCTATATTTAGAATCATCCTTTCTAACATTGTAGCCTAGTTTTATCCTTACCATATCACCTGGTGAAATTCTCAATCCGCTCTTACCTCCTAATAAAATCCTATCATCCTTACCTCTTATGTGTTTGCCCTTCCTCAACTCACTGGACTCTAGTGTTCTCTTACAATTGACCACCTCAGGACTCAACAGCGTGTTGGGAGTTCTACCCCTCATCAATTCAAAGGGAGATACATCCAAACCTCTTTTTACTGACATTCTTATACTCCACAATTTTTCCATGAGAGCTTCCTCCACAGGAATATTGTTTCTTAAAGCCAATTCTACTGTCTCCACAACCATCCTGTTACATCTCTCAACTAGCCCATTTGTTTGTGGATGATAAAGTGCAGAATACTTCCAATCAATCCCTGATGTCATGGCAAATTCTCTAATTTCCTTACTTTTAAATTGAACGCCATTATCACTAATAATGGTTTTAGGAAAACCTTCTCTCCTGAAAATTTCTTTCAGAAATGTGATTACTTCTCCAGAGTCAACCTTCCTGACAGCTTTCAACTCCACCCAACTTGAATAATAATCAATCATAACAATCAAAAATCTTTTCTCCCCTATTAATCTTGAATATGCCCCCACAATGTCAATACCTAACTTCATCCAGGGAGCTTGTCCCTTATCTATCACAACAGGTTCTGACTTGAAGATCTTACAACTCTTATCGCTGTTTTGGCAAGGCCAACAATTCCTGACAAATCTCTCAATTGACAAATCCATTCCTGGCCACCAGTATACAGACCTTACATTACTTTTGGTCCCCGTAATTCCTGGATGACCTTGATGAGCCTTTTCTATGAGTTCCTCATACATCACCTTGGGAGGTATCAATTTACTTCCCCTCATTAATAACCCTTCTTCCATGGATAATTCATCCTTCACTTCCCAATATTTCAGACATTCTCCATCAATCAATCTCTTTTCTGGCCATCCAAACATAGTGAACTCAGCAATTTTTTGTAGGGTTAGAGCTGCAGATTTCTCTCTTGATGCAACTCACCGCCTCATCACATTCTTTATTCCAAACAAACTTGACCTCCTTTTTTAGTAACTTCCTTAATGGCTCTGTTACACTTGCAAATTTCTTAACAAACTTATTATAATACTCACACAGACCTAAGAATGATCTGAGTTCATCCTTATTACTGGGACTTGGGGATTCCTTAATTGCTTTCATAGCGTCACTTTTAGGTTTATACCCCTTGCCATTAACTGTGTGACCCAAATATTCAACTTCATCCATACCAAACTTGCATTTACTTTTCTCAATCTTTAAACCTACACCCTCCAATCTTGATAGTACATCCTTTAGCCTCATGTCATGTTCTTCTCGACCCTTGCCAAACACAATGATATCATCTTGATAAACAAAAATCCCCTTTGACCCCTTTAACACATGTACCATCACCCTTTGAAATACGGCTGCTGCTAAACCAAATGGCATTCGGTTGTATCTATATAGTCCATGTGCGGTAACAAATGCCGTGATGTCCCTGCAGTCTTCAGTCAGAGATATCTGATGGTACGCATTAGAGAGATCCAGAGTAGAAAACACATCTGCACTTCCCATGCAATTTAGCATTTCGGATATTATAGGAAGCGGAAAGATGTCCACTATGACATTCTTATTAACATCTCTCAGGTCTACACAAATTCTGATTTTGCCATTTTTCTTCATCACAACAACAATGAGGCTTGCCCACTCTGAAGATTCTATCTTTTCTATCACTCCTTCTGCTTCCAATCTCACCAATTCCTGTTCCACCTTGTCCGCTATGGCAAACGGTATGGGTCTGGATTTCGTATGTCTGACAGGTACTGTCCCCTCCTTTAGGCGAATCCTATGTGAAAAATCCTTCAACAATCCCAGTTTCTTCTGTTGCTTGTCATCTCCAGTTAATTTTTCTTTCCGACTCTGACTGGAATTTACGATTAGTACTTTTTCTTCCTCGCATGGATCCAATCTGATCTTCAAACCAGCTTGGTTTCTCCTGCCAATGATGTTAACTCCTTTCTCTGCCACATAAACTTTAATTTCAGCACGCCTATCTCTGAATTCAACTATGCACGAGAACCAACCGATCATTTGGATCTTCGAGCCCTCAAATCCACCTGGATTCGATATGTCTGGTGCATTCAATTTACTCTTCAGATCGCAAACCAATAGATTCTTCCAGGTTTTCCTCGTGATGATCGTCCACGGTGAGCAGCTGTCTACTTTTACTTTGAGTTTCCAATTGTCAATTGTAATGATGCAACTCGGGCACCTAAACTCTCCTCCTGGAGGTACCCTGATCATGAAAACTCTCTCTTCATCTGAATCATCATCTTCCTCTTGTATGACTGAGATTCTCTTTTTCTTTTTGCATGTGACTGCGAAATGTCCTTTCACTCCACAATTTCCACACCTTTGCCCTATTGCTGGACAAAATTTGGCGTACGCATAATGTCCAAACCTTCCACAATTGTAGCACCTGTCTCCATCTCTGAATTGTGTACTTGTGGGTTTGGGCTCATTTTTTTGCCCAGCTTTTCCCTTTGAAGGAATGTCCTTTATACTCAATTCCTTTGACCCTGTTACTCTTTGGATTATTATCCACACGATCCTTTATCCTTAGTGTGTTAACCATATTTTGTTCTGTGGAATCCAGAGTTGATCTGTCACTTTGCTGCTGCAAATTCAAGACAGCCTCATGTTTTTTGTTCTTCATCTCCTTGGAGCATAAATGACTGTGCTCGACACGTTTGGCAATGACAATAGTTTCCGGTAAGAATGGGTTCCCCACCATCCACAATCTGTCCTGGACCAGACTATCTTTGGCATGAATTATAATTTGGTCCCTTATGAGTTCATCTAGTGTGATGCCATTGCCAAAATGACAGGTACGAGACAAAGCCCTCAGAGCTGAGACGTAGTCTTCAATTGACTCATGTTCTTTTTGTGTTCTGGTATAAAAGTTATACCGGTTTATGGCTATGTTTGTTTCTGGGGTATAATATTTGTCTAATTGTCTGATAGTTCTTTCATGTTCATGAGCATCACCAGCTTCATCTACTGGCAGTTCCGGCAACTCTCTGTACTTTCTCTGTCCTTCTAGTCCCAATGCGTGGAGTAGTAACAACTTCTTTTTGTGAGGCGTAAGACCTTCTTGGTCAACTGTTTGAACATAATTCATCCAGAATTCTTTCCATTCTGCCCAGCTCACTGCTGGCTGCCCAGGTGATTGGAGAAAGCTTGCCGGCGGTTGGATGCTAATACCCTGCATTATTAGCAGATTACTGTTTTAATCTTAATGCTTGCAGTTGTCTTGAGTAATGTTCAATTCCTTTTCCATTCAAACTTTCCTTTAGTTTCCTCTTGAGTTTTCAAAAATGAAGCGGAGAAAAAAAAACCTTTTTTTTTTGTAAACAGTACCAGTACTGTGAGGAGGATGAGGAGGTTGCTATCTACTCCTCATCCTGCCTGGCATTAGAGTGAACGAGTCACGTGACCCGTGTCTGTGGTGGGCCCCTTCCTCTAATGTGCCCGAAGTGTGGTGCCTGCAATCAGGCTCGCAGGCCCTTCTGCCAATCAGATGAGGTGGGAGGGGAAAGGAAACAGCACAAACCAACGCGACCGCCGGGGTTGGTTTGGAGCATCTGCTCTCCTCAACAGCACAAACCAGCGTGAGACTCGCTAGTTCGGAGCACACGCTCTCACTTTCCGTTCATCCCCGTACAAGGCCTGCACAAACTGTAGCAACGCTTGCTACTGCTCGGAGCACCAGCTCTATCTTTCCGTGGGTCCAGAGGGCGCCGAGATCCTCGTCGCCAAATGAGGTATGCTCGTAACACTGTATATTGTAAATAAGAGGTTTATTTACATTCATGAAACCGGCGCCCTGCACTGCCGCTCACAACCTGAAGCCTACTCTCTCTCCAATCACGACTCTCTCTCTCGAATCCTCTTCAAACCTAAACATTCCTAACTAGGCGGCAGGCAGGGACGCTGTTGCTATGAGAACCACAAAGCTTAATGTAAACATAGAATACCACAGTATGAACATGGCCCAGATTTTAGAGTTGGCAGACTGGTGAGGGGTAAAATTAGGTATTTGGAGAGTAAATTACATGTTCATAATTATTATGCTTTTGAGTAAACGGTGGAAAATTGGCACACAGCTATGCAACATGACGCGGAAAATGGCTGTTGTTTTATTAATTCCCCCATGATTAGCTGAAGCAGAATATATACTTATATAATGGCAGTTACTAGTAAAATTATGAAGTTTTGCCACATAACTGGTTTTGGGCAAATATTTGACAAGAAAACAAACGAGGAATTCAAAAGAAAGTTGCCATATGTCTGGTCCAGACTCTTAAACCAATCGTTACAGAGAGGCTGGATTCTGGAGCAGAGAGAAGGGTAAATGTGCAATCCTATTTGTGAGAACTGCTGCACGTTACTCCCCAAGATTGTAAACTTGATGGTGTCATCACTGCTATATAAAGTGGATACACTATTAAAAAGAAAAAGATCTGTTCAAATTAAGAGAGCTGTTGAAATTACCATGTAGGGAGCTGCTAAAACATACTATCTGACAGCCACAAGGAAACACCAAAAGGAGATTTGGCTGGGATTGCATCTTGGCAGAGCTGTCTTTTGTTGGGAAGGCCTAAAAGCTGACGGGGTCCTATGGTGGAAAGTTGGGAGTCATGCCTGAGAGTGGAGTGACCAGACCCCTGCCCTATCTTTCCAGAGGGTCCTGAAATGCAGATGGCTTTCCTGAACTTTATACAAAGTCTTTCAATGTGACTAGAATTGAGCCAATTGAAACCGAATGTGGGGGAGTCTGCTCTCCTTAAATCCTTTCCCTTTATAGTCAGCGGGGTAGGAGAACAAAATTCTGTAGATCCTTAGCCTATCATCCAAAAATATTATTTTAATTAATTCGCCTTGGCGGAACACCACAGGGTGATTTTGTTAAAATTCGAAATTAACAAAGCTCATTTCCAGTGTGCACTGAAAACTATAGACTGTAATGTAATTGGGTAATCCTATTTTGCCTGTTAACCCAGGATTCTTTTAGGAAGAGGGTTGTGTCCCTAAACTGCCAGCTTCCCCAACACAGGCTTTTAAGTGGAGGGGGGTCTGAAATCCAAAATGCTCAAATCCCCAACTTTTACCATCCAGCTTCCCAAACACAGGCCTTTAAGTGGAGGGGGGTCTGAAATCCAAAATTCTTCAATCATCAGAATTTTTCGGTACGACTCCCCCAACACTGACCAAAGTGGGGGGGGGGTGAAACCCCCACTGCTAAATCACCCTGTGATTATTTTTTGCAAAGGTGTGGGCGAAATAGTAATTGCCATATACATTTGTCCAAATCTGTAAACCAAACTGCTAGCCTTTTAAGCATGCAGGAAAATCGAATTCGCACAGCACTACATCTGTAAATTGATTGTGTTCACTGACCAAGTGAAATCTGTAGAAAGAAAAGTATTTTAATTTGTGTTTTTCCCAACCCATTGGTGTGATTTATTTGTGTAACAAGAAGTTAATTGTGAGCCACAAAGAAGGTGTTGTGTGTAGTTTAGTGTGATTTCTATTACCTAAAATTCAAATAAATACAAAAAAATGTCCTGCCCACCGGCCTAGTTCTCGGCTCATTGTTAGCTCAGGGGGAGGGATCCAAGGGGCATTATATGCAGCAGAAAGAGGGTTGAATAAAAAACAGACATTAAACCGTTTATTGTGTGGCACCTAGATTAGGGAGGAAGGAACTCGCTCTGTTGAGGGTGGCCTCTCAATAAACTGTTCTCGCTCTGTTGAGGGTGGCCTCTCAATAAACCATTACAGTGCATGTGCTCATAAATAAATTGTGATGCTCAGCCTTCGCAAACACCCTCACAAATGAAGTTCTGCTGACAGGTAACTACAGAAATTCAAGCTTCCTATTCTCATTTTCAGAAAAAAGACTGACCTATATTAAAAAAATGATGTCAATAACCTAAAGGTTGTAAAATATATTGACAATATAATCTAATGAAGTCACTGAAATATGTTGCCTGCCAGGTGCAGACATGGAAAAGCAGAGACTGACACTCCCTTTGCCCACCGTGCTCACCTTGTCTCCTGCAGCTGCCAAGAAGACTTTTCCGCTGCCTTAAATCAATGAACTTTCAACCAGTTCATTTAGCAAATATGCGAGGTTTTTGTGCCCTCAAGGGGGGTTCTGCTGTCAGAGCATTGACATAAAGAGATTTAAGTTATCGGCTTATGTGTTGTACAACTGGCAAAATCATAAAATAATTATTTAAAGTTCCACAGGCAAGACAGAGAGACGCCGTCTGCTTTGCTGCACCTCTGGCTTCCACGAAATGCACCTGATTTTCTTCATTTTTAATGAAGGCTTCTTTTCGGGGTCCAGGAAGCTGATGCCAATCTTAGGAAATTGGAGAAGAAAGACTGAAGAGCTGCGCGTCCAAATACGACAACCCGTGGATCAACTTTGCTATTCCACTTGACACTATCAGGATGGCAGAAGCGGACCTGCACAGGCATGTTTATGTTTTAACAAATAAAGTAAATCTTAAATGGGAAATTGATAGTACAATTGATGTAGGAGTCATGCCATATGTTCCATGACATTTAAATCACGGCAGAAGGGCTCCTTCATGAAAGCTGCTCTTATAGGAGAATATCAAAGACGGGCTTTAATAGCCGACCGAAGACTTTGAATCAATGTCCTGTTCCCTACTTAATACTTAATATCAGCAGAAATAAATTCCAACGTCCAACTGGTACATTAATTCAAGCTGATGAAGATGAATAGGTAGGTCATAGTGCCTGCTCCAGACACGCAGGTCTACCCCTGAGTTAGACATTAAAGTCTTTACTTAAAAGTGGATATGGAGACAACTAGGGGTTGCAGATCAAGATGGCCACATAAGAAGGAGCTCCATCCACCCTTGCCCTGCGAAGTTGCTGATTTCACTATGTATCCCCCATTTCCTGCTCATTGATACAGTACCATAACCTCCATTTGATCTGCTGGGCCTGGGTGTATCGTGGGTGGCTGGTCGAACTTGTGCAGCAGTGTTTGGCTATGAGCCCATGTGAAGCAGGCATCAGACCAAAGAAGTGTTCAGAGCGTCTGGTCGGGCTCACTTGAGGGGCGGCACCCTGCAGCTTGGAGCAAGAGAGATGAGACGTGGCAGCGAGGAGATCTGCCGACAACCGGTTGAGTCCCGGTTGTAGCGCAGGTGTGGAGCGCTTGACTCCGGGACACGGAGAGTGAGGATGTGACCCTTTATAGGCAGTGCTGCAGAGGGGGCACCCTGCAGCTCAAAAGCGCAGACAAGTAACCTGGGGGGTGTGATAAAAAGGGAGCAGATTTTGTAACAAAGACACCAGCTGGCTCAGGCTCTGTTAATACTAGGCAGAAAGACCATATGAAGGGTTAATTGAGGATATCTAAAAGAAGGGAGTAATTGACAGGTCACTGGGCCAATCACAGAGAAGATTTGAGAGAGATGAACTTGGATGACAACAATTGTCCTTTCTTTGTTTTTGGTTGGTTGCCAGGAGACCGAGGAGGAGGTTTTGAAGGAAGACGGTTTGAACTGGGCGTACTGAGAGAGCAAAAGAGAAGAAGGGAGTTGTGCCGTTGCACCGAGTTAAGCAGAAGTTAATGAAACTAATAATATATGTGATAGTTAGAAATCGCTATTGGGTTTGTCTCATGTGAGGCCGAGAGAAACCGAAGAGGGGGAGAGTCAGCGTACGACGGAACAGCTGATCTGTCGAAGCGGATAGCTGCGGCGGAGCTCGTAACAACGGAGACCACGCCGAGCCGAGCAGCTGTTGACTCGGTGAGTCCTCCGAAGATAGAAGTATTGGTCAGCGGAGAACGCCAAGACGAACAGCTGATCGTGTGTCACGGATAAGAAGAGGGGAAGCGGTTTGTTTGAGGAGAGAAGAATGATCGCCGTATTTCTGGAAGAGTAGTGAACGCGATCGTGACGGATTCCCCGCAGTTGCCTGGAGGTGAGAGAGAGAAAGTCGTTACAGGCTGACAGAGTGACCAGAAGGCGACCCTCGGAAGTGGTGTAAACCAACGCTGATGAATACGAGGGAGCAAGCAGGGGAATGACCCCGTAGGAACGATCGGAAGACCCATGTGACGTGACCCAGCTGATTAGCGGTAAGCTGTTACTATGAAAGAAAGAGCAGCGCTGTGATAAGCGAACACCGTTGCGCTGTGTATTAGTTGACGCTGACTTGTTACGAGTTATTTAGGAAATGCCATTGCGTTATGGATACTTTAGGAAGCGCAATCACGCTATGAGTTGTTGATGAAACACAGTTACCCTACGAGTTATTTGGGAAGAGCCGCTACGCTATGAACTGGGTACGAAGGGCCGAAACGCATGCTGAGAAATGTTGATTTCAGACTATTAGAAGAATGAAGAGAATAAAGAGGGGGACAAGACCTTAAGCAAAGGAGAAAAGACTAATTAACATAGGATAGTCTTGACAAGGGAAAGAGGAAGACCAAAAGAAAAGAAGTGAATCCGAGCAAAGGAAAAGAGAAAAGACTCAAACAATATTATAGATGTCAAAGAAAGGAAGACACGAAGTCTAACAAAGGCTTACCTGAAATATTCTGATCCGCTTGGTCAAAAGAGAACTCTGTCCTCTCCAGAAGACATCGGGGAACCACCTGTATCGTTGTTATTTGGTTATCTGAAAGAAAACATAGAAAAAAGTTTAGAAGAGTTATACGTTGATAATAAAAGTTATCTTGAGAATAAGAATATACATTCTCCGTTTAACTGTGTTTATTTACCAATATTGTGTATAAACCTCACAGGGGGCAAGGAGGCTACAGGGGGATGGCCAGAACACATGCTGCAGACGCATGTTCAGCCACATACTCCTCACCTCTCACGCAGCGACAAAGAGACAGGCAGGAAGATGGCCATAGCAGGTTAACAATGCACATTACCATGTGCCACACCCAGACAGGAGAGAGCAGGAAGGCAGGAAGTAATAGAGGGTGACACAGAATGGTCACCCTGGGGTGCTAACTGCTTTCAGAACCAACCTGCCGGGGGCGTGGAAAGACGCCCTCACACACATGCAGTGCTTGGGCTAATCTAACAGGATATAAGGAGCTGCCTGGGCAGCAAGAAACACAATCCTTGGTGTTCCGCACAGAGCACCACAAGTCATCTGCGCATGCAGAATGTTTTTTCTTTTCCCAAGAATCCACCGACCCAAGAAAAGAAGGAGAAAAAGGGAGAAGAAAAGAAATACAGGGCAACGAACGGGGCCCACGTCGTCGTGGGAATAGGAAGGCGGCACGGGCCAGGGGGCACAACCCTGGACCTCATGCCCAAAAGTGTACATTATGTATGATATGAGTATTTTTATTATGATTATTATGTTGTGTAATATTATGTAATGTACAATAAAAAACCACTGCTTTTTTATTGCCAACACTTACACAATGTTTCAGTGATCATTGGGGAAAAACACAATATGGGTAACAGTCGCTCCACTGGTTATTGCCGAGCCAACTTTAGAGGCAGCCTCCAGAGGCACTGATCAGGAGAGTCGAGACTTGGCTGTGAGAATAGCAGCTCACCCTCTGTGAGGCCCCTGGATGTGGTGCAGGAGTGAAGCTCGCAGGCACAGAGGGAACCGACTGGAGCTAATGCTGGCGCTTCTAAGGAACCACCTGTGAGGAGCTCCGGCTCCTTTGTGTTACGCCTGTGTAGCAGTAAGGAGTGTCCTGTGAAAAACAAAAGAGGACAAAAGTGGGCTGACGCTCGTGGACAGATCTTGGGGCATACCTGCCTTGTCAATACAGCCCATGGGTAGGGTATATGAATTGTAGTTACACTGAGACAGCACCTAGTGATTATTGTCACTGTAGATTCCAGGTGGGGCCCCCATTTTATTGGAGACTGGTGGCCTACATTGGGTTTTGTGATCCCAGCTGACTTGGTGAACACAGTGTTAGGACGACCACACTGGACAGGGGTGCACTGGAAGGATTTGCTCACCAGGGACATTGTGGGCTGGAGGGGAAGCCCCCCGTTGGCATTCAGTTACTTCAGCAATTCTTAAGGGAACCAGAGTGGCCACTGGGGGGAAAGAGGTGCCGTCACAGCAGGGAGCTAGGGGTGTATTGCAGACCCCGGCCACCAAGGAAGATATTCCTTGCATTTTGCAAGAGATACAGGCTTTGAGAGGGGATATTGAAGCCTCAATCACAGATCTGCGTGTGAGAGTTGATCCATTGGAAAATAAAGTGCAGGACATGGAAAACAATCATCTTAACGTGGATTTGCTAAAGATGAAGTATAATGCCAGATTGCTCGATCAGAAGAATAAAGGCGAGAAATTCTGGTGAAGATGTATGACCTAGAAAATAGGGAACAGGGGAATAATCAGAGGTTGCAATGTCTTAAAGAGCAGAAAGGGGAGATGGTGTGTGACGTTTAGAAAAAGGTCAAGGTGCTTGTGAATTCTCTTTTCATTTAGGAAGGTGGTACAGAGGTGGAGATTGATAGAGAATATAGAAGCGGTGGAGGTAAATATCCTAGATCTGTGGTGGTTTACTGTCATCGATACAGGGAGAAGGCTGAAGTGTTGGAAAGAGGGAAAAGATTGCAAACTATCCAGTATGAAGGGGACATGGTGTGCATCTACCAAGACCTGTCCAATTTCATGTTGATCCGTGGCGGAAAATGTCCGTCGCTGACGATGTGGCTAAATGAAAAAGGGACCTGATATCGTTGGGCCTATCCATTTGCACTAATATTCCAGGTCAAGGACGTGGACTGTAGGATCACAAATGGGACTAAGGCTTTGCAGGTCCTTCAACATCTTTCAGGGGAAACAACGGAGGGGGAAGATTAGCCAAGAAAAGGGGACATGGTAGCGGATCAGGCTCAACCAAGGGGTCATCTGCCAAGTCCCTTGGGGTAGAAAGTACCTGAGACTGGATACACCTTCTCCAGTGAAGTGATTATCTGTTTAAGGGTGATACAATGTCTGGCTGTTACACTCTTTTTGTTGGGGGAGTTCAGTGTTTATTGGGCATGTTATGGGTGAAAGGGCAGGGGCAGGAGTGTGTTATTCCTGGTGACCCATTTAGCAATGGATGTCTCGGAGGGAAGCACATGATTGTTTTTTCGTTGTGGAATTCGAAGTTGGGAGGAGGGGTAGGGAGCACAGGGGGTGGGTTCAGGTGCAAACTGGGTGTGGAAGGTGTTGCTAGTTCATGCAGCAGTAAGCGAGTGTTATCATGAGAGGAGCCAGAGGCGAGATGCATTGCCAAGGCCATGGCTGGGATATGAGGTAAGAAGGGAGGGCGGACAAGTCACCTAACCGTGGGCACATTGAATGTAAAGGGCCATACCTCACCTAATAAGCATGCTGTTGTGGCTAGGAAATTTCAGAGATTGGGTTTGGATATTCTCATTTTACAGGAAACCAGAGTGCCTGCAGGGAAGGAAGGTTGCATTCCTAGCACGCTGATTTGTCACGCATATTAGACTTCAAGGGATCAAAAATGTGAGGGTGGGGGATCCAGCTGGGTCAGGCGGGCAGATGGGCAACTCTTGATATTGACTGGCATCACAGGGGCAATTTGGATGATGGTGGCAACAGTGTACTGCCTGAACCAGGGACAACTGGCATTTTGCAGAGAGGCCTTGGATCAGATCCTTCAGGAGCAACATACCCTGTTAGTATTTGGAGGGCTCTTCTATGTGTGGGCTGACTCAGAATTCGATCAACTTTCCCTATGGGTAGAGGGTCATAGGGTCTCGTTGCAGGGTCGGTTGTGCCTCAAGGACCTCCTAGATTCTCTGCGGTTGATTGATGTGTGGATATGGTGGTGCCTGGACAATAGATGCCTTACGTTTTTCTCCCCCACCACATGGTACATTTACATGCATTGATTATTTGTGTTTGAATAGGGATATGAGAAATAGGGTAGACTTGTGTAAGGTGGTTGCCATTGGGTGTTCGGATCACAATTTGGTCAGTATGAACCTGATATTGGACGGATTGAATAGACACAATTCACTTTGGAGATGTAATGATTCCCTTTGGAAGGATGCAGTGTTCCCTGAGGAATTGTGTGGGGCAATTGAGGAATATTTCCAGATTAATACTATACAGGTCTGCCAAAACTATCAGGGGTTCTATTCCAAAATTGTATTGTATGACATTCAGATTGCATTGATAGGCCTCTCTCCCACTACACACACCTCCCAAATTTGGCAGGGGTTCTGTTCACAGACGGTATTGTGATATTCGGATTACATAGGGGGGCCTCTTACCCACCGTGCAGGTCTCCCAATTTTAGCAGGGGCTCTGGTCCTGAACCGTATTGTGTAATATTCAGTTTACATTGATAGGCCTCTCTCCCACTATACAGGTCTCCCAAATATAGCAGGGGTTCTATCACCAAATTGCATCTTGTGCCATTCAGATTACAGCGATCGGCCTCTCTCCCACTATACAGGTCTCCCAAATTTAGCCGGGACGCTGCTCCTAAATTTTTGAATCATAAGGACTAGAATACTCCTAAAGGACCAAACGGGAGACTGTCGCAATACGACCAAAGACAGTAAACATAGCAAACTCAGACAGAAAGACTAGAACGAATCATCAAGAGGACTAGGACCGAACTATGACCTTCCCCAACAGCCCTTAGAACAAACATAGAGAGGGAAAGGAAGCACTGCATCATGGGCCCAATTCTATGGGTGAGAAACAGAATGTTCCATTACTACACACGGTCCACCAATACAAAGTAGGAAGCACAATGCCCCAACACACAAACTACAACTAAACAACAGTCTCAAGGATGTTCACCCCACGGAAATCTAAGAAGTGTGTGCAAGTTCCCTGGGAGTTACTGGCTTATTGTGATCGTTTTTCTTTGTGAATCAAGATGCTCTTGCAAAATCTTGAATAATCACTGGCAGGTGGTAAGGTTTAATTAAAGCGAGCTCAAAGAGTTCCCATGAGGAGGGGTAGGAACTGGTTGGGAATGGCCATAGGGATTAGCATGGCCATGGGCAATCAATGTGTGGGCAAATAACCAAAAACAGCTACAAGCTTTGTTTCCCACCACATATGCCATTTCTCCATATCTGTACTCTAATGCAATAGTTTCAGCTTATCAGTGGCGCAAGTGCCACCTAATACCCTAAACTAAAAAGCAGGATAATGAAACAAACATCCAATTTAAAATTGGCAAATCACTATCTCATTATTTGCATTAGCACTCAGGAGGTGACATCACTCGGCCTCTCAGTCAACCAGGGACCTTGTAAGACTTTGCACATGGTATTGCTCTCCTTCCTAAACCCCTTAAGCAGCAGGAGTCAGCCATATTCCTCCTGAGAATGGACACCTGTCTTTGTGCTCTCCCACAGCCGTCTCGGGGCTAACACACTTATCACCTCTATGCTCTGCATGCCTTCGCTCACCTACGTCTTCTGGTTCCGGACATGCCACTGTGCCGCTCCCCTCCCAGCTACTTCAATGGACGCCATGGAAACTGAGAAGGGTCTAGGAGTAGTTCACTTCCCGGCCATTTGCATTTCTTGCTTTAACGTGAAAAATCCAATAGTTATAACCCCCAAAAGGGGTCCGAGTCATTACTGGAGGGTAATGGCGCTGGGGACTATGTTATGGCTATTGCTTTACTTGGGCCTTTAACTTCGGCCCTGTGTCATTACCTGCCGGAAGGGCCCCCATCTCGGGGGTTATTGCTTATAAATTAACCAGATATGAGATACAATAACATTTCTGGGAGCCATTTTTGAGGGGGATCCTGTGTTCAGAGGTAAATAAGATATGTACAAAAATAAGAGTATATTTGCATTGCCCCCAAGTCCTACGGGGAAATAACATGGGTACTGCTTGAAGTTGCGGGACGATATTTTTACAAGAAGAAACACCAGTGGTTTCTCTAGAAACTGATGCACGACCATGAAATTGATGCATCCACGTGATCTAATTGTAGCCCACTCATTTCCTGACTGCTGGCTGCCGACCGAGCATCCCCCGCTGCTCCATGGGAAAATCCTGGCGCATCCCTTCACAAACATGGAAGCAATTACCTATTCCCTGCGGAAAAAAGAATTGCACACCCATTAACATTTGGTCCCAGTTTATTTCATTTGCGAAGAATGGAACATAGGAAAATATTTGGACCCCCACATTTGGAAACGTTCTCCCTTTATTAATACACACACAACAACAGATGCTCTGACGAACACCACAGGCGGCATGAAAGTGGCGGTGGGGTGGATAGGCTATGGATAGTATTCAGGAATGGCGATGAAAGCACAAGGACGAAGGAAGATGATTGGAGATGAAGGGATGGAAAGGAACAGATCATCTGTTGTCAGGGTTGAATTTAGGGCTGATCCGTATAATGGAGAAAATGCCCTCCATGGATGATGACATATGCAGCATGTGGAGCGTGTGTGCTCTTTCATGTATGAAGCATCTTAAGGAAAGCATTAAAATATAAATCAGACCGATACTGGCGTCAGTAACGCGCCAGTTTACCACGTGACCAATGATCGCCCATGGTCAGCCAGAGTCTTACTTCCGGAGGAGCTGTGCTCATTGATAGCCAATGCCTGAATCTGTTGTGAATATTGGGGTTCAGCAATGCAGTGCACCCGATTGCTGTCTAATCATGGGAAGTGGTATTAGAATGATATGGGCCAGTGAGAAGGGTTGGCCATCTTCTTGAAGCATTTGTGGCTAACCCCTGAGGGCCAGTTGAGTTTGCAGACTGTCTCTGGGGCTGAGAATGGGAGGAGGCTGCATCAGGGTTACAGGTATCCCCCCACCCCGATACACAAGCAGGATGTTAAAACCTGCAGCCTTCGGTATCCCCTCTCTCCATGGTCTTCCAAGAGTCCCCTCATAGTCTGTCCTAATCCTGCATCCTCTTGGAGTGCAGCACTCTGTTGCTTCTCAGTTACCTTTCTCCTTTATAACCATGCACACATTCAATAAACGTGCAAAGCTGGGTCCCTCGTTCCAAATTAAATGAGTTGGTATAATGTGCCAGGCAGTGTGACTGGTAAGCATTAGATGAAAAGAACGTGGCCAGTGGCTAGCGGGAGGCAGAAGCGAACCATCTCAACAGAACGGGTTTGCCATCTGTGGCTGCGTGTATATGGGCTGAGCCACAAAGGCTTGGATGTGGGCAGGCAGCAGGCGGTAGGTGCAGGTTGCATTTGCGACCACATGCACATTGCGTGCGTCTGGTGAGTCACAAAGAACCCGTATCAGCCTGGCCCTTTGCAAGTGCCAATCACCCTGAGTCACAAAACAAGATGATATCACCTGCTGCATGTCTCCGAATAATACAATGAAACATGGGAAGGTCAAAAGTCAAAGAAGATATTGTAACATTTTTCCCGAAAAGTAGTGTTGCACTCTGGGTAAAGTGAACTGCATTCAGGGAACAAAGTTAAAAAAGTTACATTTGGTTCCCGCCACAGTCGACGTATGGCTGGTTGCAAGGGGAGTAGGGAGGGAGGTGTAATTTCTTCGGGAACAAGGGGCCTGCTCTTTTCTTCTGAACTGGGAAGCTCTGCCTGGGTTTTGCAATGGTGCCCCTGGCCATTGCCATTTGCCTGGCATTGCATTGCCTGGACATTGCCATCTCCTCCAGTGCCGGATTAACCATTAGATCAAGTAGGACCGGCCTGTGGGCCCCGACTCCTTTTAGGGGCCCCCCAACAACGGTTCAAAATAAAGCAGTGCAGATCCTTAACAATGTATTAGGAGATAATTTGCATGGGGGGGGCTACCTTTTGTCTGCCTAGAGGCCTCCACGGGGTTTAAGCAGGCACTGATCTCCTTAGACATATCCATTCTGCTTCTGGAAAGTGCATCTTAATGAAGGGGCGCCTTGTTCCTGCCCGTGAATGTGCAGGTCTGCTGGTGCATACATTGGTCAATATGCTGCTGCAACAAATATTATCTGAAGGGAGCCCTCGTGCCAAACATGGGGTGCCCATCCATCAGATGGCAGCTGTCTGAACACATTTTCAAGTGACAGATTGGGGAGGAGGGTAGAGAGACAGGAGTGGTGAAATAGAGCTGAGGGGGTGGGGATGAAGACTGAGTGGGTGCGCAAGTACAGCATCCCCCCTCCCCACAATAGAAAGCTGTGGAAAAATGCAGTGAAATGTCCCAGGCGGCCAGATGGAACAGATCCCAAAAGATCAACCTGTGTAGACTTTCCTGATTCATGGCATTTATAGCGCGGTGCAAAGTGAGTTTGCACTGCCAACAAGCACCCTGGCAGTGCAAAGTGTAGCACTGCTTCATCCTGATTCAAGGAGGAGTGCAAAGTGCAGCACTGCTTTACCCTGATTCATGGAGCGTTGCAAAGTATAGCACTGCTTCACCCTGATTCATGGAGCAGTGCAAAGTGTAGCATTGCTTCATCATGGAGCAGGGCAAAGTGTAGCAATGCTTCACCGTGTTTCATGGGGCAACACAAAGTGCAGCACTGCTTCACCCTGATTCATGGAGCGTTGCAAAGTATAGCACTGCTTCACCCTGATTCATGGAGCGTTGCAAAGTATAGCACTGCTTCACCCTGATTCATGGAGCAGTGCAAAGTGTAGCATTGCTTCATCATGGAGCAGTGCAAAGTGTAGCAATGCATCACCCTGCTTCACGGAGCGTTGCAAAGTGTATCATTGCTTCATCATGGAGCAGTGCAAAGTGTAGCACTGCTTCACCGTGTTTCATGGGGCAGTGCAAAGTGTAGCACTGCTTCACCGTGTTTCATGGGGCAACACAAAGTGCAGCACTGCTTCACCCTGATTCATGGAGCGTTGCAAAGTATAGCACTGCTTCACCCTGATTCACGGAGCGTTGCAAAGTGTATCATTGCTTCATCATGGAGCAGTGCAAAGTGTAGCACTGCTTCACCGTGTTTCATGAGGCAGTGCAAAGTGTAGCACTGCTTCACCGTGTTTCATGGGGCAGCACAAAGTGCAGCACTGCTTCATCATGGAGCAGTGCAAAGTGTAGCAATGCTTCACCGTGTTTCATGGGGCAGCGCAAAGTGCAGCACTGCTTCACCCTGATTCATGGAGCAGTGCAAAGTGTAGCACTGCTCACCACCCTGATTCATGGAGCAGTGCAACATGTAGCACTGCTTCACCGTGTTTCATGGGGCAGTGCAAAGTGTAGCACTGCTTCACCGTGTTTCATGGAGCAGTGCAAAGTGTAGCACTGCTTCACCGTGTTTCATGGGGCAGCGCAAAGTGCAGCACTGCTTCATCATGGAGCAGTGCAAAGTGTAGCAATGCTTCACCGTGTTTCATGGGGCAGCGCAAAGTGCAGCACTGCTTCACCCTGATTCATGGAGCAGTGCAACGTGTAGCACTGCTTCACCACCCTGATTCATGGAGCAGTGCAAAGTGTAGCAATGCTTCATCATGGAGCAGTGCAAAGTGTATTTTTGCTGTGCAAATTGACTTTGCTCCGCGCAAAAGATTCCATGAATCAGACTCCTTATATCAGCAAACCATTATCTGCAATGATATGCCAGACCGGTGTGGGTGGGGTGGAATTGATATTGATATTGCTATTTTATTTATATCGCACTCATACACAAGTGTTTCAGAGCGCGACAAGGCAAGGGAAGGGAACAAAGGAGAACAAAACAACAAACTTACTAGGTGCAGTGACAATGAGAACGTGCAAGTGCAGGGGAGAGGGGAGGGGGAAAGTGCAGTGGGGAGGAAGAAGTGGAAAGTGCTGAGCAAAGGAAAAAAAAAACAAGTGATAGTGTAGCCATCAAGTGGCAAATGCTAGGTTTAAGGTACAGACAGGGAGTGTCTGATAAGTGCAGAAAAAGGGGGGACTGTAGCGTTTTAGATACAGACCCAAGTGCCAGGGTTGCCAGGAGGCAGTGCGGGTGCGTGGCAGGGTAGGCAGGTACCTGGGCCTAAAATCAGAGGGTAACCAGGTGCACGGTGCCAAAGCAGAACAGATCAGCAGGGGAGAGTAGGAGACAAGGCAGAAGGAAAGAGTAAGGTCTTGAGGTGCTTCCGGAAACAGAGATGGTTCTCCTCAAGTTTCAGAATTGCTTCTTTATCTTAAAGCATGGGAGTTATGAATCGCAGCGGCCCACCAGGAAGCCGCATATAATTCCTGCCACTGCTAGAGTTAGATTGCAAAAGCCACGTAACCACGTAGAGTCCAAACACTGTTGGAACCCAATAAAGGAGAGTCCTTAATGGGGTAAGGGCCCCAACCCCACCATAAGAACAATCACTGGGTTCATATGAGCATTAGTTACATTTTGGGAACTCATCCACAAACTAGAAGAACCTTTTGCTCCCACAAATCAAGGTCTTAAGATTCAGAGGTACACTTACTTTTCATGCATGGATGCCGGTCTATGTGCACCCCGGTTGCTGGCATAAGGACGGCAAGGGTCTGCAACCTGTGGCTCTCCAGATGTTTTGAACTACAACTCCCGTTACCCCTAGCCAGCATCGTCAGTGTTAAGGAATTGTGGGATGTGTAGTTCAAAACATCTGGAGATCCACAGGTTGCAGTGCCCTGTATCAGATAAGAGGTCTGGCTGGGAGGTAGCGGCCTGACAGGGGCTTTTTCTAGATTGTCGACGGTGGGAATCTCTAAGCAGAAGTTATTTACCACTGCAGGTGGTCAAGGAAAAACGCTTTGTAAATCAAAAGCGTTTTCATTTCTATATGTGCTCAAATTATGCTTTTGTTGTTGTTGGACATGTATTTTGTATGTGTGTTGCTTGTAATGTACTGTACCTGTACTGGCAATTTACAATTCAACGCGTACTCTGATTATTTAAATTCACATTTCTATTGTATTCTATCGATATTTTCGACGATGTTGTGATTGATGTGAATCGAATAATTTCATGGGAAATGTCAAATGGATATCATTTTGTGACTCTGATTCCTATACTGTCTTTCAGTCGCTTCTTGCTTTTTTAATCAAATGGCACGGCATTGAGCTTATGGCAAGTGCAACAAAGTGCAAATAAAACATCGGTGTAAGCGCGCAGCAGAAAAGATCGCTCCCGCTGCCTTCCGCGGGACCACAGTGCTAGTGGAATGTGTTGGATCGCAGGGGACTGTATCAAATAGAGCATTAGTGCATCAGGGGTGGCTGGTCTATTTGCATATTTGACATTTTGCCAGAAGCAGGAAGTATGCTGGAGTTATGACACTAAATGCATCCTCCAAAGCGTGCATAACATATTACTAAAGATGGCATTAAACAAGACAAAACTGTTGAGTGTTACGTGCAATAAAAATCCACTACCTTAAAGGTGTTGCAAATGACTTTGGAGAACTAAGAGGTAACCATCATCCTTGTCGACCATCCATCAGGCTGATATAGGCCCCTGACGGGGCAAGTAGGTGTTGCACCAAGCTACAAAAGCAGAAGTCTTTACACAATCAATAATGACTTCTATAAGCCATGTAAAGAACGGGAATGTGTCAGCATGTAAGAGACACATTCCTCAACACCTAGGCCATCCCATCACGCCATCTGCCTCTCTCCTCCTGGGCACCCTGTGCAGCTGTACCCCTCGTCTGTGCCCCTCTATGTCCTAGCCCCTGCTAGATGTCTGTTCTGTTGTTACCTCTGGAAAGCACTCCGTTATGCATCTGTACTGTTGTATACCTCTGTAAAGAGCTCTCTTGTGTATCTGTACTGTTGTACACCACTGTAAAGCACTCTGTTATGCACCTGTACTGTTGTATATGTATACCTCTGTAAAGTGCTCCGTTATGCACCTGTACGGTTATATACCTCTGTAAAGCGCTCCGTTATGCACCTGTACTGTTGTATGTCTCTGAAAAGTGCTCTGTTATGCACCTGTACTGTTGTATACCTCTGTAAAGGGCTCCGTTATGCACCTGTATGGTTGTATACCTCTGTAAAGTGCTCCGTTATCACCTGTATAGTTATATACCTCTGTAAAGAACTCCATTATGCACTTGTACTGTTGCATGCCTCTGTAAAGCGCTCGTTATGCACCTTTAGTGTTGTATACCTCTGTAAAGCGCTCGTTATGCACCTGTACAAGCTAGGTACGTGGTCAATACATACCATAATAATAATGATAATCATGTCAGTCCTACTCCTGCTCCAAGATACACAGTCACACACAGCGCCAGCTCTGGATAATGACCTTGCAGTCGCCCACAGTGATATAACACATGCGTCACGTCTTTTGCGCTTGTTCCTGACAAACAACCGTAGGCTTCATGCCGGGGATCCAACACCCTGTGCATAGGCTGACGGTAAACCAGCCCCTGAATGGCACCAGCCTCACGTGACAGTGCATCACCCTTAACTTTATTCCGGGGACCCAGAAGCTGCCGCCACGACAACATGACTGCGTCACTATACTATCATGGAGAGGCAGGAGGCGGAGCGCGCATGTGCCATGAGGGAATGCACAGCAAGTTGAGACCCTGACGATGAAGACAAATGAGGAGATAACGCCACAACAAAACCCGGAAAGTTCAAAGGCCCCCCGCGCCCCCCATCCCAGCTCCGACGCTTGCTTCTTGGGACTCGTGAATCGGGGTGTGCGCAGCACTATTGACAAGGGCATCTCTGGGTTAGCCCGCATCCCGACCAACGCCCTGGAATTGCAGACATGTCACACTTCACAGCCAGTGCCCAGAGGGAAATATTCAGGAGCTGAAAGACACAGGCCATGGTGAGCGGGAAGAATGCATCAACAGACAGGCCATGGCCAGCTGCGCCGCTCTGCTGACATCCCTGAAAAATGCATTCCTGATCTTTATTACTGAGCCCATATTATGGGGGTAATAGTGGGTGGGGTGAGGCCCATAGCTCATGCTTTTAACCAGTGCCACTACTGTGCCTTCTTTCCCCTTGCTTCAAAATGGTACTGGTCATCCCAGCACCCTTGAAAGACTCAGCTGGCCATCCCACCCTTTCCAAATAAAGTGCTGTCTCTCCCCAGTGCTTCTTCATGAAACGTGTCATCCTCAACATACTCTCTAGGTACCTCACATCTAATGAGGTATACAGCCCACAACAATCCAACTCCCAGAAAATGCAGTCCTCTACGAATGGACCCGCGCCCGTCTCCAGCTCCACAGTTCTGATCTGCTAGAATCGCCCCTCCACCAATCATGTGTACTGAATCTCTGCTTTGCCCTTCTCCCGACTGTTATGATGCCCCGGTTTTGCGCTTTGACGCCCTTGGGCTTTCGCGCATAATTAATAAATAAATAAATAAATAACTAAATAACTAAATAAATAAATAAAATGGGCCTCTCTGCTGCCTTGGTTTCCATTGACTACCCACAACAAAAAAAGGGGTCATCATAAATCCTCTCGAGTCCACTGGGAGTGCATTCTCTTGGCTATCCTTTCATCCTGCTCTTGAATCCTGGTGCAGATCCCGCTCCACACACCCTCCCCACTGCCAGTGCAGCCTCCGTTCTCAGTCCTGTCGCCCTCTTCCTCTACACTTCATAAGTGACAGAGTCATGTAATTCACTTGCCATTGAAACCTGCCTCGACATGACATGCAAGCCTCTCCTGTATTTCTCCTCTCAATGGCTCGTTTTGATCACTGATGACACAATGCCTGCTGCCTTCAATGGTTGCTGCCATGTCATCAATGTGGATGAGAACATCATCAACATGCGGCTAGTAGTTTTGACCAGTGTTGCTGAATAAATATTCTTTAAAATGCACAATTTGCATCACACATTATCAAAAAACTCCCTCTTGGTTACTATTCAAACAGTATCACAAAAGGAATGAAAAGCCATCTGCAACTGTGTGACACTTTTTCATTGGTGCCAAAGACAATTGTATGGCCCAGTCCGACCCTGGAGAACATTAGTCAATTACCCCTTTTTACTGCTCCCACAACCACATCCTTCTCCTTTCTTATCCCAACTCAAGTCAACTCGCTTCCTGCATCAAAGGTCAAGCAAAATATGAATCCAGACTTTCATCACATCCCCATAGGCTCAGTCTGCTTCCACTTACTAAGCAGTCACAGATCGGCTCCAAATCAACTATTCAGCCATTATAGCAAAACCCGTTTCGAAAAATATCTTCACGATATCTTCCGACTTATTCTTTTACAATATGTTGTTTGTTGTTGCTGTGGGTTGTGCGCCCGTTCTGCAGATTCTCCAACTGTCGTTTTTTTACTATGCCTCTCTCCTTGTTTCCATGAATAGCATAGCGTTGCTTGTCTTCAGGCCTATGTCTGGAAATTCCTGTAATCCTCCCTGAGCCCCCTCTCCTCACACATCTTTCCTCTCGCCTCTGCCTAATGGACTTGGCGTTACCATGTACTTATGTACAATGCGCCTCCACTTTGCCCTCTTTGACTTTTGATCCTCCAATATGGCACCCATTCTCTATGCAGGTCGTTCCAGCTCCCTTAGTCAGGGTGTGGGTCTAGTTGCTGATCCTCTCGTGCTGCGCTGAAATGTTGCCTCAGTGTAAGATCAGTTTTTGTCTCATTTTCATTGACCCGTTTGTGTGGTTTTCTTTTCCTTCATGATAGTTTGTTCTTTATGATTTTTGTGAAGATTGATTTGAACTGCTTTGTTGAATGTGATTTAAAACGTAATTCGTTGTGTGCTGCTTTTTGCTGAAAAATCATGAACTTCGCATTAACAACATCCATCCACATTTGATCTTCCACTCAGCTAAAATCATATCAATATTTTATGGTTAGATGGTAAAAGGTCCCTCTCTTTGTGCTCCTGTATCCATTTCAATCTACCCACACACTTTTCATCTTTACTCATTCCACACTCATCTCCCCCATCGCCATATGCCACAGATCCTAATGCAAATTTCACACCTCCATGGGATAGCCAAATACATGGAGGGAGTGGCTGAGTAATCGGGAGAACCGGAAACATTAAGAGAATGACTTGTCTGCTGGAAAGTCTTAAACATGGAGGAAGTAGTTTAACACTTGGAGATTGCTGAAAGAATTAGGGCAAATTCTCATCTGTGTGTGTGAATTCCAAAGAAATTCAGGGAGTGTCTCAGCACTCTAGAAAAATAGAAAAATTGTGGAAGAGGTCCATTGTTCTCAGAGAGACAGTAATTGAGCAAGCCATTAAACTCTGTGGGAGAGCCAAAAACATTAAGGGGGTGTATGGGCACTGAGGAAGAGTTGGAATCAATGAGGGAGTGGCTTGGTGCTCTTGAATAGCTAGCAGTTGAGCAGTTGAGCAATTGAGTGAGTGGCTATTCTCCAGAGGACAGCTGATACAATGGAGGGAGAAGCTTACCCCTCTGGGAAAGCTGGACACACTAAAACAGTCACTCAACATTGCAGTGGAAAAAACAGATTTGACATCTTGCAGTTCCTGCCACTTCACGAAAATACCACCCATTTTCCACCCAAACCTGCACACAGTTTTTGGCCAATCACGAGGCAAGAATGTTTCACACAGTTTGACTGTCCGCAATGTTGTGCATCTCAGGCAATAAGAGAGTGGAACATTGCAGCCAATTAATTGGACAAAATATTTGTGTGCCAGCCCCCTTCCTGCGTCTCTGATTCGGTGATTGCACCCAACCAGAGAAGGGATGAGACATCAGCCAGGATGCCTAATTACCCAACCATTTACACACCGAATTCCACAGCAGTATCGGTGGGTGGCATTGTAACTCATCCCCAGGGGCACCGAGAACACGGGTGCTCCGGCCTGACCCCCCCACCATCCACCAGGAAAGGCCAATTGCGTGAAAGTTCCTATCAGGTTGTCACATGATGTCTGTTAGCCCTCTGACCCCCATTGTCCCGTGTTGTCTGTTAGCCACCCCTGCACCCCCGTAATCCCGTGATTTCTGTTAGCCCCCACACCACCCCAGTTGTCCTGTGATGTCTGTCAGCCCTACCAACACCCCCATTGTCACGTGATATCTGTTAGCCCCCACACCACCACAGTTGTCCCGTGTTCTTCATTAGCCCCCCACCACCCCTGTTGCCCTATGATGTCTGTTAGCCCTCCACCAACCTCGTTGTTCCGTGTTGTTTGTTAGCCCCCCACCATCCATGTTGTCCTGTGATGTCTGTTAGCCCCCACCACTCCCGTTGTCCCATGATGTCTGTTAGCCCCCCTATCACCGCTGTTGCCCCATGATGTTGTTAGCTCCCCCACCACCCCCGTTGTCCCGTGATGTTTCCAAAAGTCAACGCCCCTGACCATCGCTACTTCTGACATGTGTTTTTGTAGAGCCAAAATTATACCACATAACTGAATGGGAGAGGGGTCTATTGCAAAGCCTCTTTACAAATCTCCAGTGCATACAACAACAGTGTTCCCTGAGGTGACAAAATACAGATAGTGGTTGATGATGTTGGCTTGGGTGGTGTATGCAGCTCAGTGGTTGTGGCATGTCCTTACCTTCTTCAATTTCTATGCAGCTGATCTTCCAGGCACTACACCAATGCATCTTTGCACATGGTGAGCCTGCCTCGCTCTAAGGGCATGATTTATGGAATTTTTAGCATGGTGCAAATTGACTTTGCACTGCCAACAAACACCCTGATTTACAGTGAAGAGAGGGTCCCTGGAATGTCCCTCTTGGCTCCCATAAGCATGAGAGCCCAAAGAGCTAGAGATGTAAAATGCCAGTCACTGTTTGGCCAGCCCCCAGGAGGCCCAGTAACATCTACATATGCAAACAGATATTCTCTTAGACAACCATTCAAACATTATCCAGCTAACGTCATCATGGATACAGGTGCCTCACTGGACATGATTGACTAATGACAAATATCTAACTGTGCTGACATCATTAGAGACACCACGACATAGTAACATTAGCCATGAAACAACCTGCATCCCTGCATGGTTACTTGAACACACACATGCACGCACAAAGAACATGCTTACACAGTTCTGTAGCTAGAGGACAGATACATATACATACTGTCAAAAGCCTTTATTATTGTCTCTCATTAGACAAATGCAGAAACGCAGAAATGCAGAAACGCAACAAAGCAAGAGATGCAGACCATAAGGAAACTAATACAATATAGACATATAGGAATCATAGCATAGCCATAGTAGAATTACATGAAGTCACAGGCCTCAGGACGAGAGACGATTAGACGCGTCATTAGGCTGCATGAAGCATCAAGGCCGGGGTTTGCAGCCTAGGTCAGAGACGATCAGCACATTTCGAAGTTTAGAGACAAGGAGCCACCTGCAAAATAGCAGAATAAATCCTCACTAATTGCAGCCCAGAAAGCTCAATTTTGCGATCTTCACCCATGTGGTCCAGCCGAGCCGAACAATGGCCATTTACCGCAGTGGGAAGAAGAGCAGCTCCCAGCGAAGCAGACAAGAAGTGATAAATGTGTTGTTTAACAACGTTACAACCCTCCAGGCACTCTCTAAGGCAAAATGGTTAGACCGGTAGCAACAGTGAGGACACATAGTCTTTCTCATTACCTTGAGAAGGTACACAGAGCGCTGAGAACAGAGCTTGGTCCCAGGCCTGGTGAGGCACGCTCCAGCCAATCAGGGAACACAAATCTAGGGGTGGATGGCAAAGGGCAAGGGCCAATGGTAATCCTGTGACCTTGCAACAATGTAAAAGATAGCTTCGGGGGAAGGCTCGGGCAAAGCCGCCTGACATGAGACGGCCAGTGAACTAACATGTATAGGTTCAGGCTAAATACCACCCCAACCACCTAATCATGCATGCTAATAGGTTTTTGGGGAAGAGATCTGATTTATGACGTCAAACCATAACAAAAGCCCCCCTCATTGGGCTCGGGAGCTGTGATTGCTGAGAATTCTGCTGTCCTGTATGATCCCTGTCTGTTATGGAACATAAAGGACAGTTCTACCTTGCCCTTGGCTGAGTCCTCCGTCTGTATACCGGGGGAGGGTTTGTTGGGCCCTGGGTGCTGTGAGCGGTGCATGTGAAGTGTGGCAAATATACTTTGCACTGAAAAAGTACTCTTTTCACTGTGCTAAATGAGCCTATTCACTATGCAAAGAGTACTTTTTCTGTGAAAAGTGATTTTGCACAGCAAAAATACACTTTGCACTGTTCTGTAAATCAGGGTGTTAGATTGCGGTGCAAACTTACATTGCACCATGCAAAAACGTCCATAAATCAGGCCTTAAGAGTGGATTAACTGGGTTTCTTTACCCACATACTGCTGATAAGTAGCTACTATGCTTTAAAGAATGGGTCAAGGACTGATGCCAAGAAGATGTATTCCATTTTAGCACTAATTTCAACAATACATGCATCCCCAGGCAAAGTTGACAACAGCTGCCTTGCCTATTTCACTGAATTCTGCTTCACCAATCCAGATTTATTCTGTAGCTGTGCTGGACACTTGCAATTCAAGCAGGAACACCAGGGCTCTATCTCTGTTTGGCCATTTCTGGTAAATGAGAGGTGGGCTGGAGAGCTGGCCATGGGTACAGTGAGTTACTCACAGTGCCACAACGAGTAGGAACCATGAATGACTACTTAGTGTCAAAGGATGCTGGCAAACACAGTGGGCCACCTTATCAAATAGTTGTAGCAAAGAACAGACATTCCTTAGTTCTCCATCCATTTCTCAGCTGCAACTATCACATGAGTTCCTCCCTGCATTTCTGTGCTCAATTAGTCTCTCCAGCATATGCAGTGCAGAATGCCAGTGGGTGGGTACCGATACCTTTAACTGGTGGCAGTGCTCTGGCTGACCTGCAATTTGCCAAAAGCATGTCTGGCACAGCATGAGTGACTGAAGAAATGTGAGGAGTTCTGGACCCACAAATCATGCAAAGGTTGCCATTGGTTGTGCCACCAAACGATGGAGTAAATGGGACCAATACTAATGGCCACCAGGACTTTTTATTATTTGTTATTTTTATTTATTTATTTTGACCTGTTGACAGCTACCACAAAGCCCAGTTCTCACTATTGGGCTGTAAATCATTGTACCACCATCTCCAGAACCTTCTTGAAGAGTTGCACTGGCCAGTGAAATTTGCATTCAAAATCTTCCACACCCAAAGTGGACTTTTGATTAACGGCACACCCCTGAGGATGCCCTCGGAATTCCTTTTGACTAATGGTCAAAAGGAAAGCAATCCTTTGCGCAATAATGGTAGTGTAATCACCGATTTGTCCACTGCTCACCATATCTGTGGTGAACACAAGTCTCCCATTACACTGGTTTAGTGACACCCTAACACACCAACAGCAATCCAGCAGTTCTGGATAAGTAAAGTTGACTGGGAGTGTGCCTGCTGTCTTTTGGTATTCCCAACAGCCACCAAAAAGTGGGTCTCTACACAATGACATATATCAAAGGCTCCTTAATCAGCATTACTGCCTAGTAGTCATTAATTAGATGCCTTCTGTCAGTTTACTTGTTATTTGTTTTGCATGCTTAGATGTCTTTGTGACACTGGGCTGACACATTGTGGGGTGTGGAAAGAAATCTGCATGCACTACTATGCACTGTTGTGCTACTGATGGGCCTCTTCAAGTGATTTCAAGGCTGCTAGATTTACTGAGCTAATTGTAGGAGGTGGTGCTACCATGCTAGATAGTGACTGCAGATTAGAGGGGGCTACTTTTGATGTTGGCTTGCTTCTCGCCAAAGGCTTGTACGCTTCCAAGTGAACAGAGGTGAGGTATCTACATTTGTCAGAGTTTTTCCTCTTCACTTTCTCTGCTTGCACAGAATGCAGGTGGCAGCATGCAGCTGTGTGGTGTCCATTGTCAAGGCGGTCCGCAGAGTAGTTTTGCATTGATATGATATGATATTTTATTAGTATCGCGCTCCTACACACGTGTTTCAGAGCGCGATGAGGCAAGGGAGGGGAACAAGGGAGGACAAACAAACGATCTTACTAGGCCCAGTGACATTGAGAACACGCAACTGCCCACTAGTTGGCCCAGGTACACTTTCGAGAAGGCTTACCTGCAGGCTTTGATGAAGGTGCTGAGAGTAGTTAGTCCCACTATTCCAATGGGTCAAAGCACCTTCGCAGACCTTCTAGTTCGATCAGATGCATAGGAGTCCAGCGGGACAGCAGTGGGCTCAAGGTGCCAAACCTTCTAGTGGGTCACCAGCGGTTCCTTGACTCAGCTTCTTAGTTTCAGGATACTTGGATCCTATCCTTCGTTCAGTGAGAACTCAAGATATCAACATGGTATGGGTATTTGCAGCCTTCTCTTATCCAGAATCTCCTTTGCGTTAAAACGAAGAAGACCCAATGGGAGATCTGCTGACATACAGGCGCACCATACGTGGACCAATCATGGACCAAGGTGGTCCCAAGTATTTACAGCACACGAGAATCTCTGGCACCCAGGATGTGTATTGGAACCAGACAGTCCAAACCACATCCTGGAAGCACACACACAAGGCATGCAGAAGCATGCGAAAGCTTGGTGATTTCGTGGGAAAATCATGCCCAAATAAGGACTGACCCGGTTCGGCTCGACCTGGGGAAGATGAGGGGGCAAGATGGCCAAAGGACAGGACAAAGAACCTCGTGGCATGGCCATTTTGGAGCCAGGCACCTATTTGTGCCAAACGCGGTAAACAGGGTTTACTTGGCAGGAAAGGTTTAAAAATGCATGGAAAGATAAGCTGCCACCAGCTCTGTCCAAGGCACATTTGCACTTCTCCTAAAAACTCATTTGAGAGTATCGAGGGCCTTTAAAAATGACAGGAAGACCCAAGTGCACTATACTGGAAAGTACATTGTGCACGTGCAACATTTTGCAGAAAAGTTGCTACATTGACAAGGACTAAAGGAAACAAAGTCTCCCAGTACTGACTGTCTTTAATGGCATGTCAGTTTCCCCATAATAAAGTGAGCGAAAAGCCAAGGGAAGTGCAGCTTAAGGCTGTGCTCCTCTGGCAAAGTCAGACTACGGTGTATAAAAGCAGCAAAAAGTTGGAGGTATACAACTTGAGGGAAAATTACACATGAAATGTAAATCTTGCCTAATAGAAAGGAAGAGCAAAGGCAGAAGCAAAGGGGAAAGTCTTGAGATGCTTCCAGAACTGGAGATGGTTCTCCTCAAGTTTCAGAGGGGCAGGCAGGCTGTTCCACAGGGAGGCCCCAGCCGAGGAAAGCGATCTACAGCCAACTTGTTGCTTGGAGAAGTGACTGACCCTGAAGGAGTTGGAGGGAGAGGAGTGAAGGGCTCAAGTGGGAAGGTATTTACGGAGTGAGAGTTGAAGGTATTTTGACCCAGGCCCCAGAAAGCTTTGTGGGCAATGCAGAGGGTGTTGAATTGAACCCTTGCAGCCACTAGGAGCCAATGAAAAGATTTCAGGACTGGAGAGATATGATCCCAGGTCTTAAGGCCAAGGACAAGCCTCGAAGTAAAGTTCTGGATGAGTTGCAGAGGACGGAGAGTAGAAGCAGGCAGATTTAGAAAGAGGCAGTTGTAGCAGTCTAGCCTAGAGAGAAGCAGATCTCTAGAGACATTAACTTTCTGGGGGAAGGAGATGAGGTTATGGGATGAGATGAGGCCTAGGCTCATTTGGATAGTTTGGTTATATTTGCGTATTGTCTAAACTTTGTGTGGTGGTGATGGGGGTGCCATTGATGATGACGGTGGAGGTGCTGTCACAGACCAATGAATTGCACAAGCAGTACAATGCTGTTCATTAGAGACAAAATCCAGGCAGATGTGTATCTAACACTTCATTCTATCAGTCTCTCACGTGGGTTCATCCATGCCTCCAAGTTCTCTGTCTGTTGCAGTTTCTTTTAGGGCAAAGCATAATATCAATCTTGGTCATCATTGTTCCTAAACCCCCCAAAATCCTACTCCTCTTCATTGTCAGTTGATTCTCCTCCTTTTTCATGGCTTGGTGAGATCTGCTTCTCTTCCACCCCAGCGACAGTGGGCTGAAATTATTCCCCCATCAATTGATTAGGCTGCTGTATGTGTGCATTTATAGCAACTATTTATTTATTTTATTTATTTATATATAGGAGGAACAATGCTCTTTTGATCACAAAAGAGCATACAATAGATAAGAAATTAGAATTGACGGGAAGCAGTGGGCGTCTTACTATGGGGTTACTTTGAGGGACATTTTGACAAGGTTGTGGAGTAAATGGTACAGTAACCGGGGATAATGTTTTGCATCATCAGCCATCCAGCCTGGTGACAGTATAAGGCAGTAGGTGTGAAATGAGGGAGTTCAAAGAGAGTCCTGGTAGCAAAGTTAGTGATCTTGTTGAGAGGACAGGAAGCATTGCTGGGGAGACCAAAGCGGATGTTGGCACAGTAGTCCAGTTAAGAAACGACAAGAGTGGTTAAGAGATGCTTGGCCATGTTGAATGGAAGGCAGTGCCTGATTTTCCTAATATTTAGGAGGTTGAGGTAGCTGCTGTTCCAGTTTTGGAGATGAAAGTAGAGAAGGTGTGAGAAGGGCCATAGATGATGCTAAGGTTTCTAGCAGAAAATGAGTAGGGGAGCATGTCAGCTGGGAACTGGATAAGCACAGAAAGAGATGAGAGAGAGCGCATTTTAGCAGGGAAGAAAAGTACCTCTGTTTTGGTAGAGATTAACATCAGCGAGTGCAAAGCCATCTGATATTTAATGTGCAGAAAGACAGTTGGAAATTTGGATAGAGAGATGAGAGGAGAGTGTTATGACCACTGTGAGGGGGCACAAGCTGTGCCAAGCAGGCTCCCACCAGAACCCTGGGGGCCTTAAAACAACTGCAAAAGGGCTCCTGGAGCCAGTCCTGGCGCCTTTGGCACCAGGCTCATATGTAGGAAGGAAGGGCTGTTCAAACTAGGTCCCATTTATGTACATGGGCCTTTAAATCCAACATGGAAGCACCCACACAGTCTAGTTCTAAGAACCAAGCCATGCGGTCTAGTGTTTTGGGTGTGGCACGCCTGGAACTACTTTCCCTGGTAGTACTTTACCTGGGCTATATAAACCACACCCTGACTGCAGAACACGCTTCGAGTTATTCTGCAACCCGCAGAATGACGCTCACCATGTCCAGCTTCTGGTCTTCAGCATCTTCCTGTAATCCTGCAAGAACAAGAACAAGGTTATTCTGTTTTATCTGAGAAAACACCATCCAGCACTCAGCATCTAAACTGGGCTGCAATCTGTGGAAACCGAGAGAAGAAGAAACATCACTCACCTGTGAGTACTAGCTTAAGGAATTCCGGCGAACCGCTACCACAGCTGCTGTTTGAACATTGCGACTTGGAATAACTAGAAAGGGAAAAACAATATTAGAATGCGCGCTTCCAAAAAATCGAATTCCAAAGTCTTACCTGAATTCCATCACGCTACTCCACGCTTCCATCCGGAGCACCACAGCAACATCTGCAAAGGAAAAGAGGCATATTCAGGTTCGGTTTCAATATTAAACAAAAGCACAGCGCTGTACTTACCTTAACGGATTCTGGGGGCCTGATTTTCATCGCGCTCACATCCACTCGCAGCACCACAGCGGTCTGTGAGGAGAAGAAGAAGAAAACACATGTTAGCTTTAAAAGACAATAAAAGCGCTGCGCTTTGCGCTTTCTCTTACCTAGAAAACGTTCCTCTCCATCCGGCACGCCAGCATCAAGATCTTCGCACTTGAAAAGAAGTAGATAAAGACATTAACGAATTCCCACCATAAACAGAACAAATACTTACAATTAATAAACCTACCTGCCTACCAGCAGATTCGGGGTCACAGCAGGACTGGGCCCAAGGAAGGCAAACTGCACCAGGGAAGCAACTCGGGCAGCTCGCCAACAAACGTCAAGCGCCCCTGCACAAGAAACACAGGACGGATAGGTCACCCTACAAATAACTAAGGTGAGAAAAGAACCCAGTGGGAAGGCAACCAGTCAGAGGGAGGTGGGAGATTCACCCATTAGAGACAGTTATCACAAATCCTCCCTTCTGTAATTGCAGATTCGTTACTCAGCACTGGGCAACTATGCATCCAGGGTTCCAGATCGCAAAGCCTTCCAGATGCCCATCGGGGATATCAAGTGAGCGTAACAGAGAGTTCAGGAAAAGAAAAGAAGATTTGGATGTTGTCCGTGAAGAGTTTGTACAAGAACCCAAAGGAGGAGATTATTGCCCCAAGAGCAGAAGTGTAGAGGGTAAAGAGGAGCAGAACCAAGACAGAATGACAAACCTGAATGACCCGTGTCAAATTCTCTTAATTTTGTGGCAATTGAGACTTGCATTTCTGATTGGTTGCTGCAATCACACAATGCCACAAACACTGCTGACGTACCCAAGTGCTGTAGTCGCCAGTGTAAAATTCCTTCAGTTGCACTCCTACTCAATGCCCTACCTCTGGTCTAATTGGGGCTCCGGGCATGTTGGAGACTGATATCTTCTTGACTTCATCTCCAATTCTCCACTTCAACGAGGCCCCTCTCTCAATTTACTATGTTTTTGTCCACTCAAAAAAAATCACTTGTCCCTCTTTCTTCGTTTCTGCTTTCAAAGCACATGCGCTCCCAACAGTTTCAGTGGAAGTAGTCCAAAAAGGAAAACAACAATTGCCTCAAGGAATGGGGAGCAAGTGCAGAAATGCTCACATGGGAGGAAAAATCGAAGCAGGGCCAGTGGTCGTAGTGAGCGGGAGCAATCGGAAGCGGTGCTCCTCTACTTTTTTAAATTACCTTTTACAGCTCCTATACTTTTATTTTAAAAAGAAACCATTTCGGAATGGTTTCGTTTTAAAATAAAAGTGTAGGAAGAAGTTGAAACTTGCCCTTTCAGTGCATTGCACTGAACTTTCCCTTAAACAGCAGTTGCAAGTGTTTGGTGATGTGTATTGTGTGTGGGAGGGGATGTGATGATAGGGTTTGTGGGGAGTGGGTGCAGGCCAGCAGGGAACATAGCTCCACTACTTTTTTTCTTACACTTCGACCACTGAGCAGGGCCCATGCCCATTATACCACTTGAGGGTACTTGCTTATGTTTCCAGAATGTTGGTCCACTAAAGGTTGGAGAGAATAAGGGGTGCACGCAGATCTCGGAGATACCAGCCAAGAAGGTCAGAAACAAAGTGCTTATGGATCACTACTGGGCCTACGGATCGAGGGCATACCTGCAACTGCCACCCAACTGGGGAGGAATATGCTCACTCATACAGTTGAACACACCAGCATTGGTAGTGCCCCAGAAGGACATACAAGCAGATGGATTCCCCAAAATTGATACTCACCAAAGAAAGAAGAAATCTGTAGGATTGACCAGAGTGAAAAGAGGGCACTATGCATCATCAAAGATGGAAAAGACCATGGACGCGAAAACCACCAGAGCAGAGACTGTTCAGCACAATGGAGATGTTCTTCGTGTCAATTGTTCCAGCATTCCAAACTAGCACAAACACCAAATGGCTTCAAATAGCACATTGGGAGCTGATGCAGACAATACATTCAAACGTCAAAGGGTTCAATGCCGTCAAGGAAAAGCTGCTAGCAGTGAGGTTAATGGCTCTCCAGAACAGATATGTTCTAGACCTTCTCACAGCCATGGAGGGAGGTGTGTGCATCAAGATTGGCTCTTTATGCTGCACATTCACCCTGCCCACGATGAAGTCAATGGGACCCTGACATAGGCCATTACCCGTCTATCAGAGCAGCATGCCAAGATGGAGACAGAAGCGAATGCTGTAGGAAAGGACGGTGATTGGCTATCATAAATTTTCTCATGGATACCAACATGGATGGCCAATCAACTGAAAGTATTGGTAGGAGCACTGATAATAGTGTTATTTACCCTCTGGGCCTCATCACAAGTTGGGCTGTATTCCCAGCTGCAATACCGCCAACTGTAATAGCCCTAGCACCGACCGGTCCGGTGGTATTCCCCATTCCTGATTGGGTCCTTTGGATCCAATGGGGAATTTTCGGTGTTAATACTGAGGGCTAATACAGCCGGCTGTAATACTGCCGAAAACAGGGATTTTCACCTCCAGAAAAAAGCTGGAGGTAAAACAGCTGATTTAGCACCCAAATCATGATAGGGCCAGCCCTTAAATGCAGTGGTAATACCATTAGCACTGCATTTAAGGGCTACATCCCAACTTGTGATGAGGCCCTTTGTGTCATCAGAATAGCCACTGAAAGGACCATGGGGATGAAAGTAATGGTAAACTTAAAGACTGAGGAAGATGAAGAGACAAAGATACGGGATACACTGAAATCACAACTGATACAGTGTCCTCTGTGTCCGGCAGGAACAGTGTTCACGTTCCCATTCAATACCCATGAATGTTGGGGGAATGGGTTTAGTGAAACCCTGATGGAGACTGCAGTTACCTGACATGAGTTTGGACGACCATGCAAAGTGCCATTTTCATCTCGGAGGGATAACAAAGGTTTGGCTCCTAAAGTTACACATGAACAGAGAGAGACGTGTAGGTAATGGTGTCGACTCGTCGAACAGAGGAGGGATTGAACACAGAGGTCCATGTATGGCCCTCGTGATCCCCACACGACTCTCACCCCTAAGACAGGTACATGACTGGTGCACCTCACTCTTAGGCCATTCACCGCTATTATTGTTGTATCGCAGATGTGAGAAATGTTACTCTCTCAGGCAACCCTTCAGGCCATACCAAATCGATGATCTGGAGGAGATGGAGATGCCATCAATCAAACAGGTCGACTGAATGCAAATCAAAAAAATCAATGATGTCATCAGTGACATCACGATGTAGCCACACTTAGGGGGTCATTACGACCCTAGAGGTAGCCATACCACTATTTGCGCCATGGCTACCCTCATTCCGGGCACCGGGTCTGGGTTCCTGGAATGGGGAAATACTGGGCCATTCAGACCTTGGAGAGCCCTGTATTTCCCCATTCAGGGAACCCAGACCCTGTGCATCCCCATTCCCATTCGAGCCCCCATAGGGCTCAATGAGAATGGGGAGCATGCTAACAACGGGCCTGTTAATGACGGGCCCGTTGTTAGCATGCTGGACCGTTCGCGGGACCCGCTGAGGACGCCTGGTCTTACCAGGCGTCCTCAGCGGGTCCCGCAATCAGACCTCGTACTAAGCAGTAGGGGGTTAACGGGGCCGGCAGCTCTACCGGCCCCATTAACCCTCTACCGCCAGGGTTATTATGACCACCTTAGACATGAAGTGCAAAGCCATCCATTTACAAAGTTACACGAACATGCATTAGTTTGTTGCATATAGACACGAAAAGCATGCTTATTACTCACGCTGGTAGATGACAGACACACAGACATATCTCTATGTATATCCACATTCTTCACCAAATCTGAATCGCAAGACGCCAAAGTACACTTATAGGAAGCTTGCATATGCTCGACTGCCACTAAATGGAAAAGCCATAAGGACAAATATGGGAGCTATAGGCCCACTGAAGTGAACGAGAAAGGGGAGACAGGCTTCGAGTACATGGAAGGGCTGGTATGATCGCTGCAGCCAGAGGCAAGCAGAACGATGCGCACAGGGGAGGATGAGTGGAGATGGGAAAGTTCCTGGTTACCAAGACGATAAGCCACCTGCAAGAAATGCAGGCTGAAATCCTCATAATTACAGAGAAGAGAGCTCCATTTTGTGTCTCACCACATGTGACTCAGCAGAGCATGACAATGCCCATTCAATCAAGGTAGACGTAGTGAAGCTGTTCCCACCAAATCAGAGTTGGAAAGATACAAGTGTTGCTCACGAATTGCCAACTTAATGCACTCTCCCAGGCTTAGGTGATCTGAGATGGCAACATTAGAGAACACACAGCACCTCCATCTTCATTCGTATTGCCTTGAAAGGATACACTCAGCATGGTAACCGTCCAGGGTCCCAGGGCTGGGAGGACACATTCTGCCCAATACAAAGTGACCTTTCACGTGAAGATGTAATATTTAGCAAGAGCCAATGGTCTCCCTGCGACCTTGCAACATTGTAGATTGATACATGTAGATGTGGCCACAGGAGGAGCCACCAGATATTGCTACCCAATAGTAGAATTAACCCTTATAGAATACGTACATAGTTTGCCTAACTAACCAATGTGAACGCCCGATAAGGTTTCGGGGACGGAACTTGGTTTTGTGATGTCACACCTGGATAAAACTGGGCGACACATGCTCAGGAGACGAGAACCCTTGAGAATTCATGTTTTCGTAGTATGATCCCTGTCATTTTGTTAGATAATAAAGACAGTAAACTTTGCCCCATGGCTGAGTTTTCCAGGGAGTTTTTGATGGGCCCGAGTGTCTCTTTGCTGGTAATTGGGATGACTGCTATAGGGCACCTGCCGCTCCTTGACACCACTTCAACTTAAACCATTTCAGTGGAAAGTTGTTTAAAAGCATGGGTATCTTACCAAAGATGCACACATTGGGTTCAACATACATCTTAGCAAATTCTGAAAGAAAAAGTAAAAAAGAATCATCTTAAAAATCAATACCCCAATAATAATGCGAGAGCTTGAATAATAAACACAAAGGGGGTGTGATAGCCTAGGAAAAGAGTAAAACAAGCAATAACAAAGATTGAAGTAAAAGAGAGGGAGATGCCAGTATCGTCAAAAAGTGGGTTGATGTGCGTTATCCATTTTACAGTGAAGAAGGTGGGACTATAATAAGAAAAAGAAAAAGAAATCGAAATCTTTGGTGGGTTGGCTTGAGGTGCAATGTTCCAAAAACAACATTACATTGAAATGGCTTTCATTGAAATGGTTGCATTCAGTTGAGCTTGTGATCCAGTCAAGTGTCCTCTGATTTTTTGTGTTCTCAGGAAAGAGCCAAGTGTCCCTCTTGTAATGTTATGTTCTCTGAGGAAAAATCAATTATCATCCTCTCCTCTACCCTAAATCCTAACTTCAAATCCAGAGGCCTACTACAAATGTAATTTTACTCCCACCTACTCTCATTCTAATACTAATTTCAACCTGTTCCAAATAATTCCTCAATACTTTAACCTAACTCTCTCCTCTCCAAACACCTTCACTAGAATGATCTGAACCCCAAGGCAAGGGCCTCTACATTGACACGAATTTTAAATCCATCAAATCAAATTTACCCAAACTTCTAATTCACAGTGGGAAGCTCAACCTGGCTGAACTTGGTGAACTTTGGAAGCTTTGCGTTCACTCAAATCAGTTCACCCAAGACTAGCACTGGTCGAGAAATACATGAAGATCAAGTGTTGTTTTTAAAGACCTATCTCAGAAGTTTGTCACAGAACATTTTAGCTCGCTCTGGGCTAGGCTAGCAGAAATGGGATTTGACCAAGTTCTCCTGAGAATGTTTCTACTAATATGTACCAATACAAGTGCTACAGTGCGCTATGACTGCACGGGCAACCAGACAATGACTACCCGGGAGAAAGAGCTGTCCAAAAACATGGCCTTTGGCTTCTTAGTCTTTTGTTCTATATCATCCCATATAGACATGGCATTGGAAGGCAATTACTATTTTCCCCAAAGTTAAGATAAAAAGTTTATTTGGTCCTTTTATATGGTTATGGCACAGCCTTAATTGACAAGACTGCTATGTAGAGGAGCAGCTCATACCTCTGCCCCCCTTCCTCCCATATGTTGGACACATGAGATCATGCCGTGTTTGACACCAGCCGTTGTGCCAATACTGCAGCGTGTGTTTGAAAGAAGATACCCATTCAGACAGCCCTACCGAATATATCCCCGAAGTGATGACAACCTAAGGGAGGAACTGCCCGAAGGAATATGAGAGTAAAGAAAATAAGCTAGTGACGTCACAAAAAGAATGCACAATGTCCCGAGATACTGACTGAAGAGGATGTATAGATCTTTAAAGAAACTAAAGATGGAATAAAGAATCAAGTGGACTTTTAAATATGAAAAAGAAGATTACGCGTGCACAAAGCGCTGCAGAAAATCAACCGTTCAATAAATGTACAGATGCTGAAACGCAAGGTAGAACAAGTCATCATAGAAGCTGGCTATACGTAGTGAATAGAACGCAGGCAAACCACCATTATATAGAAGCTGGACATCGGTATCATGAATTTAGTAAGCCTGGACCCATGAAGTGGGAAGGGAAACCTGTGTCGCAGCAAGAATACGCCGAATCGTGGGGCTGCAAGACAAGGGTGTCTGGCCTGGAGTCAAGACTGAAGCACCCAAGGTCAGTTATCTACTCTGGAAATGAGCAAATGTGCAGAGGATGAATCATCCCTTGTTAAGGTGCAAAGAAAGAACACCAAGAGTGGCAAGTTTCATTCATTTAGAGCATTTAAAATAGGCAAAATGGACTAAATCATGATCGTGAGCGAAGCATGAAAATAGAGTTCGAACTTGGAGTCCCAGACACGATAGTGAGTGCTCTCATTCCCGTGCATTCTAAAAGGCAAGGATACTTTGCAAGGCCAAGTTCAAAGACAATCTTTAATCTTCATGGCAGAAGGCATGGCCGATGTGAGATTCGGGGCTAATTGGGTGGTGGGGTAGTGGCATGCCCCATCTCCTTGCACCTGGGTCTGGGCTTACGTGCTGCTAAGTGAACCAAATGTTCCAGACCTGGCACAAGCATGCCAACCAATTGTATTAGTCCATATAACGAAGGACCTTATAGTTTGAAGAGCAATGCGAAACTGTGTATCTAATGTTTCTGAAGATTACATGTTTTAGAGGTAGGCATATGTTGCCCACCTGATAGTGGACAGCCAATCAAAATCCTAGCTCCTATAGAAAAGTATACTTAGATGTTTAGCTTAGCCATTTGCGACCCTTGATCATTTTTTAGGTATTGCCACGTGTCTGACATCACCTCTGATGTATTTTTCATATAAAGACTATGTTTTGTGTAAAGATCGCTGACAGACCGAGTGTACGTCCATTGATGTTCGTTGTAAACTCCCTGTTTTAGATAATTGTTAATAAAACAGTACTGTGCCATCTTCCTGAGTTGTTTCTGTTATTTGGATTCAGAATTATTCTGTATGATCCCATCCATTACATATGCACGTTCCTAAAGGGCTCTAAACTCAGCTAGAAGGTTTACAAAATCTTTCATTTCAATCACTTTACAGCAGCAGGGAGTGTAATAGCCACACCTTTTAACCTAGAAATATTTTAAAGATCTTATCTGAGAATAATCATAGGGCTCCTACGTTTCACTTTGATATGATATAATATGACATTTATAACGCGCTTGTACACAAGGCGCTTTGGAAATGGCTCACCATGGGCAGTTTTAGGCTTGCCAGGATGCGCTCAGATCTTTTGCTATTTTAATACGAAGTCTGGCTTGGTTAAGAATGGGAATTAAAACTGCAAGAAGAAATTCAGTATTTGGACATGAACTCTCACGGCTTGGTGCATATCAGTGGAGAACGAAAATGTGTGGAAAATAGGGAAAAAGATCCTTTGGTTAGATTTAAAAACTTGATGTGCTTGCACATCGAGCAACACAATTTGAAGGCTTGGTACTAAGCACTAAGTAAAGAAATCCTCATTAGCCGGCCACATATTTAAGGAAACTGAGATCTCTCCCCTCGCAGCGAACCATAACCCTCGTGTCTTTCAATCTGTAGCACTTCTATAGCACCAACAATGAGTGGAACAATAGGGGCGTAAGACCACCCTTTCGGGACGGCTGATTATATTGGAAGTGAAGATATGGTGCATTTTAGGCTTTCCTTCTGACATTACAAAAAAGAAAGGATGGTGTAAGTGCTGAACCCCACAATGAGATCCCCTGTTATGCACTACAGATAAAGGTATAACAGCACTGCCTGCTGTGGAGGGCATTAATACACTTCTTGCTACTGCCAATTACATTCAGTTGTCTTTAAAGAAAAGTATGTTTCCGACAAAGTTTGAATATTTCAAATGTCACTTCTTAAGATACTGATAGGCTGCATGGCGCTGCTGAGGCACTTATGCAGCATAACAGGAAGTAAGCTATGGTCTTCACATGTATAGACACAATGAACTTGCGCAAGTGCCGTCTCGAAGACCTGGAGACCAAGGAAAGAATACTGAATGTATATAATTTTAAGTAGGATAATATCGAAACTTTAGTTTAGGGAAATGGAAAATGTACGGGTTGACACGTGGCTTCATGCAGCAATGACTTGTACTAAACTGGGATATGTATAATGGATTTTTTTGGCCCCTTTTAGAGAAATGGAGATGCATTAAATATGACCTGAACCAGGTGAGTGTTGGGTTTGTGTGAACGTTTTTTTTTATTGCTGCAGAAGTCGAGCCTCCAATCCATCACCCGCCATGACATGGCATCGCCCTCCTTCATGCAACTCCTTCTCAAAGCCTGTGCAGTGCATTCCACTGAGCAGTCCAACCAGGATCAAGGAACGCAAATCAGCTCAAAAAGGGGGGCTTTCGTTTGCTATATTAGTATCTTTGCTGCACTTGCTGTCATTGTAACAAGTCCCAGCGTTGTCTCTAGTATGCGAATGGCTACAGTGCAGTGGCCTAGACGGTGACATTTTGTGCGTGAGACCGTGCTACTTGCCCTGGGTGTTCTGAGCTACTGAAACACATTATTGAGTGTTCGTCAATTACACAATGTATATTTTGACACGTTTAGCCTGACTTTGGAGAAGTTGTTACAAATCACTGCTCCTACTTATTTCCTGCTTTATTGCATAAGCCCCGGAATCAGTTAAAAACGAGTATGTGTAACATACAGAATGCCTGGTGAAATGAAAGGAATGCTTTGGTTTTTTACACATGCTCTGAATTGGAATACTCTGTCTTTCCACTCTGGGCATTGGGCCACAAGGATGTCCTCTCAACTCGCGTTCCTGCATGTAGGCCCTTGGGGGCCAGTGGTGGAGCCCTGGGACCTAGCAAACAAATTCCAGGCCTTGCCATGGAAGTTACTGGGAGTTCCTAGAATGTGCAATAGCTTCAGACCCTGAGCACCTTTTTATCGCACAAAGGTACCCCTTAAAAACACGGCACAAACATACATAGGCCACTTGCTGCGTTTGTCCTGGGTTGATTCGTTTAGGGGTGAATTGAATATAGTTTTCTAAAAGTGGGAGATCTCCAGATTAAAGAAAACATGACATCACATCCGGGCCGAAAGGCAAGTGTTATGTAAACAATATTTAAAACGTAAACTGGAATCACGTTAATCAATGGGCAACACGTTTTCCACAGCCTTACGTTGTGCTGGCCTCGAGTTTGTCTATGTATTTGCGTGCTTATATATTATTATTAGTACTATTATATTGCAGATTTTTTTTCCACTGTGGAATATTGCAAGCAGACACTGACAGAGAGTCCTGGTTTTGTAGCAAAAAAACATCACAGACCTTTTGATTGTGCACCTCCTGTTAGTCCAAAAATATGCACTAACCTTTGTCAAATAATAAGACACCAAAAGAAGAATGCAATATGAAAACACAACAAATACCAAGACAGGGCAGGGACCTCATAACAAAGCAATTACTGTCTTCTGAGAAGGTCAGCAATTTCATTCGGTGGACCTAAAAGGCTTGTATGACGGGTGCTCTCCCCTGAGCAAATGTGGCTGACTGATTGGTCCCTTTTAAGGTGGTCCCCCTCCTGAGTGAGTGTCATGAGAGGATGATACAGGGTGATTGGTCCTCCATCCCCTAACATTCCTCTGTAGGTTTTTTTTTCTGGGTCTATTTTCTCCTTTCATTGCTCACGATTTAATGGTGGAAGGCTTGGCCCATTCGCCACAAGCCCTAGGCGTGAGAATGTCTGAATGATGCAGTGTGCATGACTGTTTGAATGATTTCTCATGGAATGGTTTGCCTGAAATCTTAGTGAGTTGTAATGATGGCCTGGGAACACCCCAAATTACGCAGAGGATAAGACGGGTTCCTGGTCAAGTATGACAATGATACTGGTGTGGGAACAGAAGACATCTTTACCTAGATTCAGGTACAAGGCCTGGGAATACATTTAGGACATGTCAGGTAAGTTACACGGAGAGAAATCCACTGGAATCCTCTCTCAGTCAGCCCATTTTCTCAACTGACGTTCAAAGAACCATTCAGAACATAACATTCTCACGCACAGCATTCCATGTCGGTCACTCCTAGCATTCTGTGCATATAGGACAGGGTGCATGCAAAGACAAAACAAAACACATCTTCCCCCTTAAACAATACAAGACACCCCAAAAGCAACAGACATGCCTACAAACACAATCCCACACATTTACACCTATCAGCTTCCATGACAACGCAAACAACACTGATTAACCCAGAGCTTATTCCAACAGTGCCCCTCTCTCTTTCTACTGAGTGAAAGAGAAACGCCAAAAGCAAAACCCAATACTGTTTTCCTCTCATCAACGATGAGCACCTCATCCAACACACCCTGTATGGCACACAACCCATGGTCAGAGACGTTTTTATAGGAGGGCAAAAGGGGCACTTGCCAAGGGCCCCCAACTTGGAGGGGGCCTCACAGGGCTGCCTGATCTGAAGAAGTAACATTCCATTGTTCACCAGTCTTAAATAGCACACGTCAGGATATTGTATGGGGTGCTGCTGAGCCGCTAAATGCATTGCCTTTCTGTTTTGACAAGTACATCCTGCCTTCATCAATTCATCATGTATTGCTTTCTGTGTTCACTGTGGTATACATAGTTTGTGTGTTCCTTACATCACAATTCCATAGCATTCTTTACTTCCTGTGGGAATTATGTTGATCATGTGCAATAATCAACAGTGAAATGCATATTGATAGATTGAGTGCCACAATGGTTCTGAAGTTAGCTCAGTGTGTGAAGCACCCATTGCAGAGATATGTGTTCATGTGCAAATTAGAATATCACATTCCAGGAAGGCTGGCTGAGCTGTTCCTATTTCTGAAGTTTATAAACCTGCCTGCATATGTACTTGTTTTTTTCAGAACAATATCTGCTATTATCAGCAATGTACCTGCACCAGATGAGAGCTGCTATAAAAACTAACATATCATCAGTATGATGAAGGTCTAAAAATTGGTTTGTTCTGATGGGGTGTTGCAAAACCTAGGCAATCACCTCCAACAATGGCATAAATTGTTAGTCCAATAGGTGAATACGTATCCAAATTCAAGCAAGACTATGGAATAAAAGTGTTCATGCTTGTATCCTGGATTTTCTAGCAGACGATACAGTGATCCTGGTCAAATCATCTCATATATCTTACATTACGGTGATGTCTTTTGTGAGGTTTGCCTTCTTGCATGCTGCTGGTATCGTTTAGCCAATTACTTGAACTTTTGTCTTATGTAGGCCGTTTGGGTGGAAGGGTTGGTAGAGAGAAGAGAGTGGACCAGATGTTGCAAGCTTCAGGCAAAAATATTTTAAGGTCTGCTTGTTTGACACAAAAAACGTTTTTGTTTGTAAAAGTCAAGGTTTTTACGCACGTTTATAAATGAAAATGTCACAAGCTATTGTGTTGGAAGTATTTAAAGCTTTAAAATACAAAAGACAAACCCTTGATGATGGCGAGAATTAACCTAGAATCATTCCCATTTTGCATAACACCTTTGTATAGTATTTCTTTTTTAAATGATGGTCATGTTTGGTAACGTGATTTGTGTACTTTCCAAGTGCATTTCTATAAAATGAGATTGCTTTAGTTCATGGTAAGAACTGGAAAAGAAAGTGTTCAAATGCAGATATTGCAGAGTTGGCACGAATCCCAGCTTCACCCCTTCACCATGTGTGATCCTGGGCATCTCATTTAATCTTGTATTGCCTAACCTCTCTATATTGCCAGTCCCTAAACCTTTCAAATTGTTAGTCCTTCAGAGTGATTTCCTTCTCATGGTATGATCTTCATAAAAGCATCACTCATGGTGGCTATAGGGTTGCTTCCACTTTAATAGTGAACATATTTATTTCACACACCACAGGCATTTGTTCCTTTGATATCTAATGGAAACACTATTTGAAAACCATATTCCACTTCTAATCTCAGTTTGTCTTGATAAAGACACCTTCCTGGTAGCTTCTAATCTGCATCCACTATCCATGCTACCGTATGCATGATGCTTTCTCCTTTCTTCCAATTGGTCTCCTCTATCTATGTATGAGCACTTTTTCATTCTGTGAGGCAGATAATTTGTGTTCTTTGTCTATTATAGGTTACATGTGCCTTTTACATACGGTCCTGCATTAATGCTACAGACTGAATACCTTCTTGGATGCTATTGATCAAAAGTACCCTGTATCTATATTAGAACAGTAACCTCTTGGTAGACTGCTAATGTTGGTCTTCAAATGCTACATTCTGATTAGAGCAAGAATGAAGAGGGTGAGGGGACTTAAAGGGAGTGTAAATGTGCTTATTATGGTGTGAGACAGCATATCAACCTATAGGTTGGGTGCGCAACGGGTGGTGTGCAACCAGTATTCTTGATCCCTTAATTTCTTTGGGTTGGTGGAGGGGGGCCCAAAGATGCCTGTGCCCAGTGCCCCAAAAGTGCTTAAGATGGCCCTGCCCATGGTGACTAAACACACAGGATCAGCAAGCTGCCCGCTGCACACACACCATACCATAAAGAAGGATCAGCCTCCAAAATACAATGCTAACATTAAACTGCAACCAACTGGCCACTACACCATAATGTGTGACCCATAACTCACACGGTGGAGTACTCAAGTACCCTGGGTATCCGAAACCCCACAGACAGAGCACTCCAAGCACTCCAGTGTCAGCACCCCACAATAGGCCTGTGCAAGTGGACCACACATCACCCTCAAAAAATGGAAAACCAACAACAGGCCGCACACACCATAAACATAACATGACAACATTAACATGTTAAACAGCATAAACCTTGAAACTTGCTAAAACATAAGGAATTCTTAAATTAACAGATCTCAAACACCTGAAATTTTACATTTTCTTTTTTTTTCTCAAATGTGCATTCTTCATACTTTAAAAGTACTTCCTCCAACAGAAGCTATTCACTAAAAGGTCAACCTGTAAAAACAATGTATATTTGAACGAAATGACATTCAGTACATGCAGATTACCTACTCTTATTCTCAAGTGAAAGTCCTTACTGATGTTCCATATGACCAAACTGTGCAGCAAAAATGATTAAACGGTAGTACTTTAAAATTGGACTTTAAAACTCTGTACACAGAGGCCACGACTTCCAGGATCACACTCAACTGTGCCCCCAACTGCAGCCCTCACAAGCAGTCACTTCCCACTGTTGCCAACAGCACACGAACAGTTGAGATACAACAGGCCTCACATCACAACCATCACCTAAAATCTATGGTGAATAAAACAACCACAATTAATTAACTGAAACAATTTCTTAATGCCATGACATGTTTAGGTCTCTCTGCTCAATTGCAATTTCTCTGAAGAATCCAAATCCTGCAGCACTAACAGGTGACTGTTACCAGGCACACTCAAAACAGTGCCACACAATTAAAAAAAATATGGACAAAAGCTGTGCTCTTCTCCATAACTTCCACTTGATGCGACCCAAAACAGCCTTCACGTATTTCCCCACTGTACCTCAGGGGGGAAGGTCTGACTCCCTCTGTGGCCCCATTGCACATGTTGGGAAGGACTTCCTCACCCTTCGCCTCAGCACACTTAGACCGTTTGGCTGGAATCTCACCTCGGCCAATGTTTCGCTGCATTTTTCTTCATAGATTCAGTGACTCTTCTCTTAAACTGGTCACGCTCCGCAATACATATCCCCTGTTTCCGATCCATCAGAAACAGCGACGGCCCCTTGTGAAGCTGAAACTGAAGAAGAAAGAACCTGCAGACGTGAAGGCGATCCACTCTCCCTGCACTCATTGGTTTGTGTGTCCAATGTCAGCATCATCAGTTTTCCAAAGCTCCTAAAGTGGACATAGCTCCGCGGCCCGGCCACTTACAGCACTGCTGTCTGCTCTGTTTTCCTCTGCTGCTGCCCACAGCCACAGCCACTTCAGCGCAAATCGGGGTACACACCTCCAACACCGTCATCCATGGCTTCCCAGAGCCCACAATGTTCAGAAAAGCATATACTACTGGACTACTGCTCCTCCTCACCCAGGGTGACAGCTCATGGCAATGCCACTTCTGTTCACGGCTCGCTTATATCACATAGACGGCTGAACCATTAAAAGTTGCCTTGGCTGCACCTCACAACATTGTTCTATCTGTTACTCGCTTCTATGAATCACTGTGCTGCGTAGTGCCAACAGTCTCCTTCAGCGCCTGTCACCAACAGCCACGCAGTACCCAATTGCATTTAGAAGCTGTGACCATTTGCATTAGAAGTGTACCCAACTGCATTTAGAAGCTGTGACCATTTGCATTAGAAGTATACCCAATTGCATTTAGAAGCTGTGACCATCTGCGTTAGAAGTGTACCCAATTGCATTTAGAAGCTGTGACCATTTGCATTAGAAGTGTTCCCAATTGCATTTAGAAATTGCACCCAATAGCCTCTCTGAGAAAGTGGAATTTAGAAGCGTACCCAATTGCATTTAGAAGCTGTGACCATTTGCATTAGAAGTGTACCCAATTGAATTTAGAAGGTGTACCATTTACATTAGAAGTGTACCCAACTGCATTTAGAAGCTGTGACCATTTGCATTAGAAGTGTTCCCAATTGCATTTAGAAATTGCACCCAATAGCCTCTCTGAGAAAGTGGAATTTAGAAGCGTACCCAATTGCATTTAGAAGCTGTGACCATTTGCATTAGAAGTGTACCCAATTGAATTTAGAAGGTGTACCATTTACATTAGAAGTGTACCCAACTGCATTTAGAAGCTGTGACCATTTGCATTAGAAGTATACCCAATTGCATTTAGAAGCTGTGACCATTTGCATTAGAAGTGTACCCAATTGCATTTAGAAGCTGTGACCATTTGCATTAGAAGTATACCCAATTGCATTTAGAAGCTGTGACCATCTGCGTTAGAAGTATACCCAATTGCATTTAGAAGCTGTGACCATTTGCATTAGAAGTGTACCCAATTGCATTTAGAAGCTGTGACCATTTGCATTAGAAGTATACCCAATTGCATTTAGAAGCTGTGACCATTTGCATTAGAAGTGTACTCAATTGCATTTAGAAGGTGTGACCATTTACATTAGAAGTGTACCCAATTGCATTTAGAAGCTGTGACCATTTGCATTAGAAATATACCCAATTGCATTTAGAAGCTGTGACCATCTGCGTTAGAAGTGTACCCAATTGCATCTAGAAGCCGTGACCATTTGCATTAGAAGTGTACCCAATTGCATTTAGAAGCTGTGACCATTTGCATTAGAAGTGTACCCAATTGCATTTAGAAGGTGTGACCATTTACATTAGAAGTGTACCCAATTGCATTTAGAAGCTGTGACCATTTGCATTAGAAATATACCCAATTGCATTTAGAAGCTGTGACCATCTGCGTTAGAAGTGTACCCAATTGCATCTAGAAGCCGTGACCATTTGCATTAGAAGTGTACCCAATTGCATTTAGAAATTGCGCCCAATAGCCCCTCTGAGAAAGTGGAATTTAGAAGCGTACCCAATTGCATTTAGAAGCTGTGACCATTTGCATTAGAAGTGTACCCAATTGCATTTAGAAATTGCGCCCAATATCCTCTCTGAGAAAGTGGAATTAGAAGTGTACCCAATTGCATTTAGAAGTAGCGCCCAATAGCCTCTCTGAGAAAGTTGAATTTAGAAGTGTACCCAACTGCATTTAGAAGCAGTGACCATTTGCATTAGAAGTGTGCCCAATTGCACTTAGAAGTTGCGCCCAATAGCCTCTCTGAGAAAGTTGAATTTAGAAGTGTACCCAATTGCATTTAGAAGCTGTGACCATTTACATTAGAAGTGTACCCAATTTCATTTAGAAACTGCGCCCAATAGCCTCTCTGAGAAAGTGGAATTTAGAAGTGCACCCAATTGTATTTAGAAGCTGTGACCATTTGCATTAGAAGTGTACCCAATTGAATTTAGAAGGTGTGACCATTTACATTAGAAGTGTACCCAATTGCATTTAGAAGCTGTGACCACTTGCATTAGAAGTATACCCAATTGCATTTAGAAGCTGTGACCATCTGTATTAGAAGTGTACCCAATTGCATTTAGAAGCTGTGACCATTTGCATTAGAAGTGTATCCAATTGCATTTAGAAGTAGCGCCCAATAGCCTCTCTGAGAAAGTTGAATTTAGAAGTGTACCCAACTGCATTTAGAAGCAGTGACCATTTGCATTAGAAGTGTACCCAATTCCACTTAGAAGTTGCGCCCAATAGCCTCTCTGAGAAAGTTGAATTTAGAAGTGTACCCAATTGCATTTAGAAGCTGTGACCATTTACATTAGAAGTGTACCCAATTTCATTTAGAAACTGCGCCCAATAGCCTCTCTGAGAAAGTGGAATTTAGAAGTGCACCCAATTGTATTTAGAAGCTGTGACCATTTGCATTAGAAGTGTACCCAATTGAATTTAGAAGGTGTGACCATTTACATTAGAAGTGTACCCAATTGCATTTAGAAGCTGTGACCACTTGCATTAGAAGTATACCCAATTGCATTTAGAAGCTGTGACCATCTGTATTAGAAGTGTACCCAATTGCATTTAGAAGCAGTGACCATTCGCATTAGAAGTGTACCCAATTGAACTTAGAAGTTGCGCCCAATAGCCTCTCTGAGAAAGTTGAATTTAGAAGTGTACCCATTTGCATTTAGAAGCTGTGACCATTTGCATTAGAAGTGTACCCAATTGCATTTAGAAGCTGTGACCATTTGCACTAGAAGTGTACCCTATTGCATCTAGAAACTGTGACCATTAGCATTAGAAGTGTACCCAATTGCATTTAGAAGCCGTGACCATTTGCATTAGAAGTGTACCCAATTGCATTTAGAAGCTGTGACCATTTGCATTAGAAGTATACCCAATTGCACTTAGAAGCTGTGACCATTTGCATTAGAAGTGTACCCAACTGCATTTAGAAGCTGTGACCAATTGCATTTAGAAGTTCTGGCCAACAGCCTCCCTGAGAAAAATTGCCCTTAAAAGTGCCCTCTCCAAGTAAATTGAATCTAGAAACCGACAGAATATCTTCTCGATATAAAGGTGAACTTGGAAATGTACCTATTAAACTAATATCATCTCTGCCGCCAAATTGCATCTAGAGAGGATCAAATAGTCTAATATTGTTGCAGTCTCTGACCTGTTGAACCTAGAAGTGTGCCTAGAGGCGTACCCGATTCTAGAACTACAATCAGGAAACCCTCCTAAATAAACCTTAAAAGTCTGCACCAATCATGAGCGCACCCACCCCACCAGAGTCTCTCAGAAACAAGCCCTGTGGACCACCCCCACTCTCCGACCTGGCTTCACTCCGGCCCACTCGGTCCCAAATCACCCCACCCTCATCCACACTCGCCTCCATTCCCCTCTCCAAACACCAAGCCAGAGGAGCATGATGGCGAGCCTCTCACCCTAAAACCATTCATCCCCTGAATCCCACCACCGACCCGCCAGCATTGCCCATACCTCCTCCCCTCACTATCAGACATGGCACACCCCACCCCTGACCTAGTGTTCATCACTGAAACCTGGTTCAGTGATGACTTTGGCCCAATCGCTAGTGAAGCCTTTCCCCCTGACTACTCCCTCATCCCACTGAACCGTCCGTCCAGAGGAGGTGGAGTAGCATTCGTATTGAAATCTCTCTTCTGCACCTAAACCGTAGACAACCTACCCTCCTTCCCATGCTGCGAATCTCTCCCCGTTAAACTGTCCCTCTCCCCATCGCTCTCACACAGCTTCCTAATAATCTACAGACCCCCGGGCTACGATAGACAATTCGCAAACAACCTCTGCGATTCCATCGCCACCCTCCAACTAAACCATCCCAACCTCACCCTCCTTGGTGACTTCAACATATGGCTCGACAACCCCACCAACCCTATGACACACTCCTTGGTTGACGGTTTAGATGCAATTAATCTCCAACCCCACATAAACGGACCAACCCACTACAAGGGACACACTCTAGATGCCATCTTTAGCTCCAACACCCTGATTCATAAAAAGCCCCCCACCCCAATCATCTGGTCTGATCACCTGATGCTCTCGTTCACCATCCACTCACCCGACCCCCTTCCCATACTCGCATCTGAACCTCCGAATTTACGCAAATGCTGGAAAAAACGAATGATCTCCCCGGACCTAGCCGAGGCGCTCCTCCATTCTCCACCACCCACCTGCCGTCCCAATAACCAACTAACCCCGGAGGCCTTTGACTCATGGCTCAACGCATCTCTCCTGCGACTCACCCCCCCGTGTAAACCATCAACCCGCCGTGGCCCTTTCCCCAGATGGTTCACCCCTGAGCTGAAGACCACTAAACGAGTTTACAAATACCTAGAACGCAAATGGCAGAATGAGAAAACCCACGAGAGCAGGACCACCTTGGCCCGACACCTTTATCAATACAAAGCCGAAATTCGGAAAACAAAACAAGCCCATTACAACTACTGAATCCTAAACTGCAAAAACCCAAGTAAAGAACTCCACAAAATCATCTCAGAATTCACCAATCCGGGCTGTAATACAACCGTCCCGACCCCTTCACAGTCACTCTGCGACTCACTCTCCCTCCACTTTTACAACACGGCTATCGAAAGAACAAAAACTCTAAATACCAAACTGGCTCTACTACAGCCTCCGGGTAACCCTCTGCCCATTCTGACCAGCCCTTCAGCTGCGACCTCTACGCAACCAACGTTCGAATCCTTTAGACCAATATCACCAGAACAATTTCTCAAACTTCTATCCACTCGCAAACTCTCTGGATCACCACTGGACCCTTGCCCAGCCACAACCCTTAAAGAAATTTTCGCTTCCACCTGCGCAGGCGAACACGCAAGATCTATCATAAATTCCTCCCTCTCCTCCGGTATCTTCCCCGGCGCATTCAAAATAGTGCACGTCAAACCTCTAATAAAAAAACCTTCGCTCGACCCGTTCGAGCCCAAAAACTACCGCCCAATCGCAAACACCAGGTTCCTTGCCAAACTCATTGACCGAACCGCCTACTCTCAACTAAATGCCTTTGTCGAAACCAACAACCTACTAGACCCCGCCCAATCAGGTTTCAGATCACGTCACGGAACTGAAACCACCCTAACCTCGATCTGGGATGACCTTAAAATGACAGCAGACTCTGCGGGTTGCGCCGCATTAATCCTCCTCGACCTATCGGCCGCCTTTGACACGATCAATCACTCAATCCTCCTAGACCGCCTCCACTCCCTAGGAATTTGTGGAACCGCCCTTAAATGGATAGCTTCATTCCTCAAAGACAGGCACCAAATAACGACACTCTCCAGTTTTACCTCACAAGCCCGACCAGTCGACACGGGAGTCCCTCAAGGAGCATGTCTATCCGCCCTCCTGTTCAACCTCTACCTGATCACCCTCCCTCCAATAATTCGTTCACACAACATCCTATGTTACAACTACGCCGACGACACCCAACTAATTCTAAAACTCCAGAACTCGAAACCCAACTCCCGACCTGACCTGGCATCCTGCCTCCTTGACATAGAACTCTGGATGACCCAAAGCCTCCTCCTTCCAAACCCCTCCAAAACAGAAATCATGGTCTGCGGCAACTCCGACCTTCTTCCGCACCCACTACCCTGGCCACCCGCCATGGGCAACTCACCGACACCCTCCAACAGAGTGAAAAATCTTGGATGCACCCTTGACTCCGACCTAACACTCTCGCGCCAAGTCAACAATGTCTCAAAATCCTGCCACTACCACCTCAAAAACCTTAGGCGCATCCTTCCATACCTCTCATTTCCCAACAGAGTCTCTGCGGTCCAATCAATCGTCATATCAAGACTCGACTATGGAAACCCCCTATACCTCGGAATTCATGCCTACCAACTAAATAAACTCCAAAGAGCACAAAACGCAGCAGCCAAAATGCTACTTGCGCTTGGTCCAAGAGACCACGTATCCCCTGCCCTTAAGACACTGCACTGGCAGTAGCCAGGGTGGCGTTCAAAACATTATGCCTCTCCCACCGAGCACTACATAAAACTGGACCTCAATATCTTCAAGACAAGCTAATACCTTACCACCCCACTCGCACCCTAAGATCAAGCTCAGCCGGCCTCCTAGTAATTCCTAAAACAAACTCAATCAGGTTAGGCGGATCATCATTCTCAGCCCTGGCCCCAACCCTGTGGAACTCGCTCCCATCCCACATCTGCCTAACTGAAGATCTAACGGCCTTCCGCAAACTACTGAAAACCTGGCTCTTCCCCTTAGACTAATCGGTCCCAAACTAGCTTCTGCACAATAACACCCACCCAGCAATCGACCTGAAGCAAGAAATGTACAGCTAAATAAACTCGAATGTAAACTATAAAGACAAACAGTACTAAATGAGCAATGTAATGTTGAGCGCGTAGAGCGGTTGAGCGCTGAGAACGGATGACTGCAAAGAGCGGAAGTGGTTAGAAAACGGATGTGTGTGTAGAGCAGATGAGTGTGTAGAACGGATGAGTGTGTAGAATGGATGAGTGTGTAGAACGGATGAGTCTGTAGAGTGGATGAGTGTGTAGAGCGGATGAGTGTGTAGAGCGGATGAGTGTGGGGAGCGGATGAGTGTGGAGAGCGGATGAGTGTGGAGAGCGGATAAGTGGGGACGAACGCAGAGGATTAATGCAGTTACTGGATGAGTGTGGAGGGCGGATGAGTGTGGAGGACGGATGAGTGTGGAGAACGGATGAGTGTGGAGGGCAGATGAGTGTGGAGGGCAGATGAGTGTGGAGGGCGGATGAGTGTGGAGGGTGGATGAGTGTGGAGGGCAGATGAGTATGGAGAGCGGATGACTGTATGGAGCAGATGGGTGTATAGAGCGGAAGAGTATGTAGAGTGGATGAATGTGGATGAATGTAGAGGATTAATGTGGTGGGCCGTTGAGTGTGGAGGGCGGATGAGCGTGGAGGGCGGATGAGTGTGGAGGGCGGATGAGTGTGGAGGGCGGATGAGTGTGGAGGGCGGATGAGTGTGGAGTGCGGATGAGTGTGGAGGGCGAATAAGTGTGGAGGGCGGATGAATGTGGAGGGCGGATGAATGTGGAGGGCGGATGAGTGCGGAGAACGGATGAATCTGGAAATCGGACGAGTGTGGAGAGCGGATGAGTGTGGAGAGCGGATGAGTGTGGAGAGCGGATGAGTGTGGAGAGAGGGTGAGTGTGGAGAGTGGGTGAGTGTGGAGAGCGGATGAGTGTGTAGAGCAGATGAGTGTGTAGAGCGGATGAGTGGGGACAAATGTAGAGGACTAATGTGGTTGGCGGATGAGTGTGGAGGGCCGATGAGTGTAGAGGGCCGATGGGTGTGGAGGGCCGATGAGTGTGGAGGGCCGATGAGTGTGGAGAGCGGATGAGTGTGCAGAGCGGATGAGTGTGGAGAGTGGATGAGTGTGGAGAGCGGATGAGTGTGGAGAGAGGGTGAGTGTGGAGAGAGGGTGAGTGTGGAGAGCGGGTGAGTGCGGAGAGCAGATGAGTGTGTAGAGCGGATGAGTGTGTAGAGCGGATGAGTGGGGACAAATGTAGAGGACTAATGTGGTTGGCGGATGAGTGTGGAGGGCCGATGAGTGTAGAGGGCCGATGGGTGTGGAGGGCCGATGAGTGTGGAGGGCCGATGAGTGTGGAGGGCCGATGAGTGTGGAGGGCCGATGAGTGTGGAGAGCAGATGAGTACGAAGAGCAGATGAGTACGAAGAGCGGATGAGTGGGGAGGGCGGATGAGTATAGCTAGGGGTTGAATGTAGAGTGTGGTTGAGTATGGAAAGCAAAGGGCGTGGGGAAAGGAGGAGCGAGGAGAACGGAAGAGAGTGGAGAACGGAGGAGCCTGCTGAGCGAAGGAGAGTGCAGAGTGGAGGAGCGTGCAGAGCGGCTGAGCGTGCAGAGCGGCTGAGCGTGGAGTGCAGCTGAGCGTGGAGTGCAGCTGAGCGTGGAGTGCAGCTGAGCGTGGAGTGCGGCTGAGCGTATAATGCGGCTGAGCGTATAATGCGGCTGAGCGTGGAGTGCGGCTCAGCGTGGAGTACGGCTCAGTGTGGAGAGCTGACGAGCGGGGACGAGTGTAGAGGACTAACGCGGTTGGCGGCCGAGTATGATGAGCCAATTAATGTTGAGGAGCGATGAGTATGGAGAGCGAATGAGTGTGGAGAGCGGATGAGTACGAAGAACGGATGAGTCTAGAAATCGGATAAGTGTATAGAGCGGATAAGTGTATAGAGCGGATAAATGTATATAACGGATGAGTCTGTATAGCGAATGAGGGTACATAGCGGACGAGGGTGTAGAGCGGAAGAGTGTGGACGAGTGTAGAGGAATAACGCGTTTGGCAGATGAGTGTGTAGGACCAATGAGTGTAGAGGGCCGATGAATGTGGAGGGCTTATGAGTGTGGAGAACGGATGAGTATAGAGAGTGAATGTGTATGGAGAGCGGACGAGTGCGAAATACCGATGAGTGCGAAATGCAGATGAGTGTGAAGAGCGGATGAGTGTGAAGAGTGGATGAGTGTGAAGAGCGGATGAGTGTGAAGAGCGGATGAGTGTGGAGAGTGAATGTGTATGGTGAGCGGATGAGTGCGAAATGCGGATGAGTGCGAAATACAGATGAGTGTGAAGAGTGGATGAGTGTGAAGAGCGGATGAGTGTGAAGAGCGGAGGAGTGTGAAGAGCGGAGGAGTGTGGAGAGCTGATGAGTGTGGAGAGCGGACGAATTGCAGAATTGCAAGATGTCCGTATTATGCCTTGGAATGCATGGATCCTTTAAAAGAGCATACCTCATATCACACCCCACGCTTACTCTCTCCTTACACCACCACTCAACTAGAACACAGAGATACTATGACACCATTCGGTATAACTGTTCTCATATCAACATCTGCCGCTCACTCCCCATCACTCTAAGTAATCATTGCTGGTCTCGCACCCCCAGCCAGGCGTTCTCCTCAGGCCTAACGCTGCCACTCTCAGTCTGGATAATTACGGCCAGATCGAACACATACTCCTGACCGATCAACCACCACACCTACCGCTAGGAAGCAGCTACCACAGGAATTTCGCACCAGCTGCACACATACCAGATGCGCACACGCACCTTTGGACTCTCTCTTCTCCCTCTACTGACCAGAACTTCGGTTCCCAAGGGCGTTCAACCTACCAGCGCCTTCAGACCATACCAATGGTATATAAGGCGCTATATAAGTGCAAAATAACATAACATAACATATCACCTGTTTTGCACAGGCTCTTGAACAAAATTCATGTTTACCCCTCCTCACAGAAAAGTCACTGTGTGCGAACATTTAGCAAAACTCTATCTGCCTCTTACAGCTCCGGTAGGCCTTCAGCCCTGGCGCTGCCTCCACATCAATGGCTGGGCCTCACAGTGCCCACTGCTTCCAGCCGCACTCCTACCTCGAGAGAGGATATTCTCTTGGTTTGGGTGAGGGAGGGCGGTGGATGTCCCTCTACTCATGTCCCTTTCATAGCCCACATGGGTTCCTCCAGCTTGTCGCCATTGTTATAACGGGGTCCTCCTGACCAAGTCTGACACTGACACTGGTGTGGGAACAGGAAACATCTTTACTGAGCTCCAGGTACAAGGCATAGGAATACATTTAGGACATATCGGGTAAGTTACCTGAATAGAAATCCACCGGCATCCTCTCTCAGTCAACCTTTCGTCTCAACTGCACATTCACAGAACCATTCAGAATATAACATTCTCAGACACAGCATTCCATGTCAGTCACTCCTAGCATTCCATGCTTACAGGGCAGTTGTAAGGATGGCCTGGGAAAACTCCAAAATTATCCAGAGGATCAGGAGTCATAAAAACCAGACGAAAAACAGAAGTAGACAAAGTGAAAGGCAAAACCCACCTTTATTAACATCCAAATAAAGCAGGGACAGCATACAAGCAAAAGAGCTGCAACTCTCAGAGCTTCCATGTAAAACAACAGCTTTTAAGGTGAACAATCATCATAACTGACGTCACATTACAATCTTGGTTGGCAAAACCTATGGGGTGAAGGGATTGGATAGTAAGGATAACTATACATGTATTTTAGAGGGGTTAAACTTCTAATTGGATAATCACAATCTAATGGCTCCCCCTGAGAGCACCTCTAAACAGATAATAATACGTACACACCATCTCTACATTACCCTATTGGTTGGCAGAATACAGCCTGGGGGGTTTTGATTGGTTGGCTTCTACTGACCAACCCTGGACAACTGAAAGGTCGTCAAGACATGAGCCAAATAGGAGTAGAGGACAGAGGTCCATGGACTACTTTCCTTTTTAATTAAAAAAGATGCCAACACTTATTCCTATGCCATGTGCCCGTGTGATTCCTTTGTAGTTGCCCTTGTATGGCACCTTGTGTCTGGGAATATGCGTGAGAAGCAGGGGAGATGTCATATCTGTGTCCGTTGCTGATGAATGGACAGTGTTCTTCAATTATGGGTCACTTTGGGGTGAGACTGCATTTGGATTTATTTCATCCTGAATTTATTGGGATTTAAGCTAATATTAGTGAAAGTGTGATGGTTTTCTCTACCATTGGGGATTCTCTTGATCCCGTACCCATGAAGTCTTTGGCTTTATAATTATCCTGCATCTGGCTTACAAAGGCTGGTTGTTCTTCTAGATAATCTAAGAATATATGGTTTGCAGCTTGGGAATTGTTATATCGTGCTCGCTCTGAGACGTTCAGACCCTCGCTAATTCCTCAGTAGCCTTTGCATGGTCCACAAAGTTACTGACTGAGCTCTGCACGGGCTTGCATTTCTGTAAACTCAGCATGTTGAGTTCTTGTGAAGTCTTGAAGCCTCCCGTTTACTTCGAGGAGTACTGCGGCTTCCATTTTGGAACAGATGGCTGCCCATTTCTGTCATTTTTCTATGCTAGTGAGCTATATACCTGTGTCGTTCATGTTGCATTCAGCTTTTATATTGCTTATGCTAGTATTCTTTATGTCTCGTGGATGCAATGTTAATATTCTTCCTCTATAAATGCATATTTGACCTAGTGTTCCCTTCTTCGTGGTGTGTGCACATTTGCTTCGTGTCTAATGCATGCACATGTGATGCTGCAATGTTAGCTTAGTTTTACCTGTGCCATTTTAAGATTAAATTATGTTATTCTCTTGCTGTTCCTGCTTGGGATATGAGCGGTACAGTTATCTTACTGAGTAACGTTTCTCATCTGGGCGGTATTGGGCCGGGGGAAGGGGTGTAGCTATGCACAACGTATTCACCTGTCCCTCAACAGAGTGTTCCAGCAGCAGGCATCCGTGAAGATGCTGAGGAGTAGATGTGCTGGTGGATGGTTCTCCTACTTTTCCCCTTACTTACTTACCTGTATGGTGAGGGTCATCAATAAAGCTACTTACTTCCACCCTGCTACTTGTCTCCAGCATCTTCCTGCGCCACATCTTCATTTAGTACAGTGGGCGATGCTGAGTGCCTTGAATTGAATCCAGCACCTGACTGCCAGCCAGTGTATACCTAGATCAACTCCCTCAGGCCTAGTTACAACAGTAGTCTGTGGGCATGTTTTCGATTCTCTGTACCATTTTAAGAAGGTATTCATGAAGGCAAATGTACACACAATTAGCATAGTGCAGTCTGGACAGAACCAGTTGATGACAGCTAAAATACTCTGATTGAAAGTGAGACACCGCATGATTTGGCTGTTTGAACACAGGTGGAAGAGGCATCTCCGGGCCCGTTCCTCAAATCATGTCTTCAGCAGGAGGGGGTTGCCTATGATCATTCCTAGGTTCTGTACCACTCCAGATATCTTAGGGCAAGTTACCACCTCTTCTGCTGAAGGTATGCAGTGCTTCTGGCTTTGGTGGCATACAATAGGAATTACATTCTTCTAGAGTTGAGCTTCTGTTTGTTCCTGGTCAGCCAGGAGTCCATTTAGATAAGCTAACTGGTGAGGCGCAGCTGAGCCTATTAGTCATCGAAGTAGCATTTGATGATAATGTATGTGCTGTGTAGATGTATTTAGTGAGGCAGTGCTTTCTCATGAACCCGATGAGTGTGGTCATGCAGATGTCGAATATGGGGCCAGAGGCTGGATCTTTGCGGCATTCCACATTTGGTGTTGCAAGGGACAGAGGGCCTAGAGGGCCAACCAAGATGGCCGCGTTGGTCTGAGTTCCCACACAGCCCTGTATCAATCCTTCTCAATCCTGTCGTGCTAGGTGAACCGCTGTTCACGAACCTGAATGAACTCTCCTCTGGCAGCCCACCTGTTTTGCCTCCATCCTGCGAAATTTGGGAGAAAATCGGTGCCCCGGTGCCCCCAAACGGCCCTACAAGCCCCGTGGCCGTGAAGAACAGGGGAAGCCCGCGAGCTAAGCCCAAACGGCCTGGGACTCACTGCCGCTCTGAGTCCCGGAGGCCGCTGCCGAGTGGTGGGCTGGAGATACACTGCAGCACCCAGAGGAGGTGCAAGAGACCCTCACTGCTTCGGGCGGACCTGCAGCGCGGCTCCAGAGGAAGTGCCCACTGTGCTCACCCAAACAACGACACTCGCCCCACACTGCGGGGGAGCGTGAGGTGCGGCGAGACGGGTGCCGTGTTGCCGTGCTGACTCCCCCTTCATCCACACCACCGAAGCTCCCAGCCGCAGCGGTTCAGCTTTCGCAGCACAAGATCCGAAGTCCAACGTGGGATTCCGAAAGCCCTTGACACGGCCACATAGCCCCAGGCCACATCGGATCACAGGAGACTCTGCAGACCCGGACAGCGACCATAGAGGTGCGCATCACAGCCGGTCCCCGGCACAAGGTACAACGAGGGAGGGGGGAGCGTGGTTCCAGATTGATTATACACACGCTAGGCCTCCCACCCCCCAAGCGCATAGACTGGCAGCAGAGTGGAATCAAGGCAGGGGGGTGCGACAGACCCCACCCCACCCGCAACAATCCAACGGATCACCCATACCGCGTTAAGACTGCTCCCTGTGGTGGGAGGGAGGTGAGAGACACCCACGCCTCCACGGAGCCCACTCACGTCTCCTATCCATGAGGGAAGGCACCCCTTCACAAGTAGCACTCGAAGCATCAACCATAGGCGTGCCTGCCAGGCTCTGATTTCCAGATGCACCAGCCACTACCTATAACACGGCAAGCCTTTAAAGACCCAAGATCGCTCAACGGATGGCAGAGGCATTCTCCTAGGGGGCACCCCCCCTGAGGTGGGGAGCAAAGGGGAAAGACGCAGCCCTTGCTGGACTCAACCACAACCCCTGCCCGGAAAACAGAGACGTCGCAAGAGCTCCAATTAACGTACTCAAGACAGGTACCACGCTCCACAGGGAGGCCACCCCAGCTTACAATTCCCCCGCCACCCTCTGCAAAGTGGCATGGAGCGACCCTCCTCATTAGGAAATTTGCAAAGCTCCCACACCACAAGGAAACACAGTCTTTAACCCGGAGCCACCACCATCTCTACAGACGCAATGGGAAAATCAGACAAGTCCCAAAGGAAACTAACTTTCGGAACTGGTGCAACCCCGAAAGTCCCTAGGCTACAGGAAGAGACAGAGCCCCCATCAGGTTGTCCCCACCAAATGGAAACTGAGAACAGCCCCTCTGAAATCAAAGGACCCCTACTAGAGCTGAAAGTGGGCATAGGCAGCTTGAACAATAGAATGGACAGCCTTACGTCCAAGATCGACCTCCTACAACATCGCATGGACACACATACAGACGGCTAAACGAAGTCGAGCAACGGGTGTCCAACCTTGACGATGGCACTGCATCCCTGTTGAGTAAAGTGTTCCAACTTGAAGCCCAAATGAAAGCCACCAACGCTAGGTGTGAAGATTTAGAAGGGCGCTCGAGAAGAAACAACATTAGAATCATCGCAGTGAGGGAACATCAGTCACAGCTGAAAATGGAAGACTTCGTAGAGTCGCTGTGCACATCCCTCTTCAGCCGTGAAGCCCTATCGCACTAGTTCATTGTAGAGAGAGCACACAGAATCCCATCCTCTAGACCTGCCCCAGGCATGCCACCCAGGCCAATTATCGCGAAATTACTCAATTACAGGGACCGTGACACTATCCTCCGACTGGCCAGGGAGAAAGGTGAACTGCTCCACGAAGGTGACAAAATTCACTTTTACCCAGACTTTTCCCCTGTGGTCCAAACACAGAGAAGATCCTTCGCTAACATCCGACAGAGGCTCAGGGACAACCAAGTAGCCTATTCAATGCTTTTCCCAGCACGGCTCAGAGTGCAACATGGCAGGAAGGTTCACTGCTTCCAATCGCCGGAGGAAACAAATGCATTCCTAGACCGCGCAGGCTGCCCTGATCTGAATCCTAAACAGTAACGCTCACAAAGAGAAAGAAACCACAGGAACCCCCCATAATCGAAGAAGGTATGAGGCGAGAAACATATCGGCCAACCACATCAAAGTCACCGAAGCGAACACTAAAGTTTTACACCACGGGGCTAGGATGCTTGGGAAGACCCTAGTGCCCCTTGCACAGCAACAGTTTGCCCAACAGTTCCTTGTTAATGGGTGGGACATCAAACGACGGCCCGGCCATGCTGCAACCCGCCACCTGTCCAAGTTTACAAACGGGCGAGTTGGGGGTTGCCCGTGAAAGGAAGGAACCAGGAAACGAGGGAGGGAAATGCGCCACTAGTCTTACCTCCCCCATCGACCCTCCAATCCACCAGCCACTACTACTTCTCCTCCTCCGAAGGCCAAAGAACCCTCCTGCTGTTGACCGGAGGTCTGGGCCATGAGGTGCTGCGACCCCGCTGAACAGTACAAACGATATCAAATTAAACATGCAACTCGCACATGCAATTCAAAGTTGCGACATGGAACATTAGAGGGGGTAACGTGCCTTCTAAAACCAGGAAGATCCTACAATACATGAAAAGGCATGTGATCGACGTGGCCATGATCCAAGAGATGCATCTACTCCCCAAAAAAGAACACCACTGGGCTTGGAGCTGGGGCTGCCACAGGTACTTCTCCTCATATTCGTCCTACTCCAGAGGGGTGGCTATCCTAATCAGCGGGATAATCAACTTCCGGCTAGTACACACGGAAAAAAACTCCAAGGGCAGATTACTGCTGGTATGCGATATTGTGGCGGGCCAAAAAATCGTCTTTGTCAACACCTACAGCCCTAATGTAGACGGAGCTAACAACTTTGACTGGGTACTGACTCACCTCTCTGCTCAAGATCCAGCAACCATAATTTGTGGAGGCGACCTGAACACAGCCCTAGACCCAGCAAAAGACAGATCGCGGATCACTCCACAACCTACTTCCAAAGCCAGCTGCCAAATACAGGAAATCTGTAAAGCCTTTGACCTCATAGATGCATGGAGAGTCAAAAATGGGGAACAGCGAGACTACACTTTCCACTCGGCAGTGCACAACACCAGCTCCAGGATTGACTACCTATTTATCTCAGCAAGAAGCCCGCTGATATGCGGACCCTGCCAAATCCTACCCAAAACATTTTCAGACCACTCACCAGTAACCCTTATCTGCACTCCATCCAGCCACAAGCCTCCTCTACTGCACTGGCGCTTCAAAGCAGGCTCAATGCAGGACCAAGTATTCGCATCTGAAATAAGAGAGGAGATCTCCGCATTCCTAGACACTAACATGGGATCAGTGTCCATAATGAGCACGATTTGGGAAACTTTAAAATGTTTCATGAGAGGAGTCTCCTAGCCAAAGAAAACGGCATCCTTAAACTAATCAGACGGGAACTGACGGCTTGTGAAGAACAACTAAAACACCTTGAGCTCAGGTGCACAAACACGAATGATCCAGGTTCTCAAGCTGCTCTGAAAGTGGAACTGCAGAAGTTCAGAACCGCAGCAGAACGTGAAGTAAAATTCTTGAACCGCAGCGGACAGGTCCGTCAGTACGGCAAGGGCCAAAAACCTGCAGCCCTCCTTGCAAACTTGATAAAGGCAGACAGGAAACCAACAACAGTCAAAGGAATACGATCAAAACAAGGCGTGATGTTACACACCGATGAAAGAATTGCGGAGGAGTTCAGAGCCTTCTACCAGGAGCTATATACCTCAAAAGACAACGCTAACTCAGACGCCCTGCGCGAGTACCTGGAGGGCACAGAACTCTTCTGGGAAGAAGAGCAATTACGCGAACCCCTCAATGAACATATCACGCCAGAAGAGATCATCGAGGCCATCAAAACCCTTCCAAATTCCAAAGCCCCTGGACCAGACGGCCTGATGGGCGAATTTTACAAGGCATTTGCGACTACCCTAGCTCCCCTCCTTGCCGAAGTATATGAAGAGGCGCTGGCTAAAGGATCTCTCCCTCAGTCCACCTGCGAGGCCAACATAATCCTGGTACATAAACCAGGCAAACCGCCCGAAGATTGTGCTTCATACCGACCCATATCTCTGCTCAACCTCGACAATAAGATCTTGGCGAAGGTGCTCACAAACAGGCTGCTGCCTATGATGCCCGCTCTCGTGCTTGCGGATCAAACGGGATTCGGCCCGGACGCAACACGACCTTCGGAATCAGGAGGCTCTTTGGTATCATCGAGGCTCTGGATCCCTCCCACCAAGCAGTCGCAGTCCTGCTTCATGCTGAAAAAGCATTCGACTTGGTGGAGTGGCCCTTTCTATTCGCAGTGCTCACCCGGATGGGCTTAGGTGCCCGCTTTATCAAGCTGATATCCCTATCATACACCAACCACCGAACCAACATCATCGTGGGTTCAGCAAAGTCATCCCCCATACAGTTGCAATGCGGCACCAGACAGGGGTGCCCGCTCTCAGCGTTAATATTTGCATTGATAATGGAACCCCTAGCCTCCAATCTCCGAGAACAGCAAACCCTCAGGGGGCTCAACATAGGCCCGCACAAGCTGATCATATCCCTGTATGCCGACGACGTGGCTTTGTTCACTCACAACCCCATCGAAAATCTGAACCCAGTCATGTGGGAAGTTATCAAATTCAGAGCAGTATCCGGTCTAAAAATTAATCAGACCAAATCGATCATATTCCCGCTGACCCCAGCTACCAAGGCATTTGCTGACGACTTTCAGTTTACCTGGGAAACATCCCGAGTTCGATACCTGGGGATACAGATGTCACTAAGTTACCACGACATATTCCAAGACAAGTACGAGGAAGTATCGAAAACCTTGCAGGAAAAAGTTACGCGATGGAAGTCACTACCGCTGACCTTGTAGGGTAGAACCTCCCTACTTAAGATGGTGATCCTGCCGAAGCTTCTGTATCTATTCACCAACATTCCTATTCTATTGCCTCAATCTTTCTTAAAGAGACTGAAAAGCATGGTCCTTGAACTACTATGGGCAGGCAAACCAGCCAGAGTGGCATACTCAACACTGACCCTTCCGGTATCCAGTGGAGGCCTAGCCCTTCCAGACCTGGAGAAATACTTTTGGGCAGCACAGGCACAATTTCTCAGCTTCTGGTACTCCACGCATATGGTCAGACCACACGTACAAATAGAGCGGGCCCTGGCGATGCCCAATCTGCTAAGGGCGGTCATCATCAGCCAGCTTCCAGTACCCAACAACACCATGAACATAGTTCTCGCAACATATAAGATCTGGAAGAGAATCGCCCAAAAATACGAGGTTCAAACACGTTACTCCCCCCTCCTGCCTGTCAAATTTATTCCAGGAATCCCGCTGATGTCGGAGAAGGTCTTCCTTCAATGGGTGGAGAAGCTGCGCATAAACACTCTGGGCGATCTATTCACCGAAGGCACTTTTTTGACCCCTCAGCAGGCAAAGCTGAGAGGCGGCAATACCTCCCTTGACACATTTATCTACTTCAGAACCAGATATACCCTGCAAACACTCTTTCCCACCTTTCCATGACAACCCCCGACTTGGCAGCTTCTTCATAACATGATCCAGGCACAAGGGGAAGGCAGACTAGTTTCGAGCATCTACAAATCCATCATCACCGACACACCCCCTACCAATACTGGCGCGAAAACAAGATGGGAAAAGTCCCTTCAAACAACCATTCCAGAGGAAAAATGGACATTTATCCTGAGACAAACGCAGAAAATAGCTCTCAACTCACATTTTAAACTGATCCATTTTAATTATCTGCACCTGACCTGTTTCACACCTGTGAAAAAGAACAAACAACAACCTGAAGCATCTCCAGGGTGAGAAAGATGTGGGAACCTCAAGGCCGACTTTATCCACCTCGCATTGGACTGTCCAAGCTGAGGCCATTTATGAACCAAGTTCTGGAGACGACGACAGCAATCGTGGGAGAAGAGATACAACCCACCCCGACAGCGGCACTACTAGGGATGACAAAACTACTTTCACCGGCAATAAGGAGGCTAGCTGGATTTCTACTAACACTCGCCCGTAGGAGAGTCGCCATGTCATGGGGTCGGGGACCCCCTCCTACAGTAGCCAATTGGCGTAAAACATCCTCTACTGCCAAGATGTAGAGTCAGACTTTGGCAAGACGCTGCCCTGTTATGCTTGAGCTAAAACATGGCGCTGGTGCGCAGTGCATTCCGGGAGTGCTCGGAGCCACGATGGATATTTACTTCATGCTGCAGTGAAAAGCTGTTCTCATTTTGCTGAGAGCTAGATTCACGATGCTGAAGAAAGCATGCTTTCCAAACCTGGTATGTAGTCAAGGACATTTCTGATGGGAAAGCTAACTTTGTTATGTCTTGTTATGAGCTGTGGGACTGTTTTCCGTGGTGCTTGTTTTTAGAGGAGGGAGGCACTTTGCTCCTTGAGGTTACTGTTGGTTGACCCAGCTGGCAACCAACGGCTGCTCATCAATGCGCAAGTGCGTTGCCAGAAGGTTCGACTTATTGCCACCCCTTATTGAAGTGTGCATATATGCGGAACCCCTGAGCGGTCAGGTGAGACTTCAGCCGGAGGGGGGACGCTTCCGTCCGGCATACCTGTGGGCTGTTGTGCTCTCGGCCTGGCTGTTATGGGGGTCTTCCAGCCACTTCTGGCGAGATGAGGAATCCAGTTACGCTCACGGTGATGTATTTTCTTTGGAATTCTCTGTTTCTTCTATGATTTATTTCTATGTTATCACTGGTTGCTTCTAAGCTTTGAATAAATAGCCGTATAAGTGCTCATTATTTTCTAAGAGTGTGTGGTTGCAAGTTATTGCGTCTTCCTGCATTCAAAGTATTGGCTCCGTAATTGCACTGGTGATTTATGATTGTCCGTGCACTCTGGGAGAGCAATACATGCCCCTACACGCACACCACCAGACATCTGGGGCCCAGTATTATTATTCCTAAGCAACAAAGCCGAAGAGACTACTCCTTCCCCATCAGGGGCCCAAAGCACGCAGGACACGGACATGTAACCAGCCCAATCTCACAAACTCACACCTCGAAGGAACGACACAGAGTGGAGGAAGGCAGACCCACAGAGACAACAATCGGGAGGCGAAGTGGAGAGGAGAAGGGAGAGGGGGTGGGGGGCGGCGCACAGTTAATCCACCCTAATGTGGGTGAGAATGTTTGTATTAAGTTGAAAAACCCAAAAATAAAGTTTTAAAAAACAATTTGGTGGTGCAAAGGCTTAATTGAAAAGCTGCTATGATGGTGGTTCTGTTCTGCCGGTGAGCAGGGATGTCAGCCAGCATTGTGACATTTGAGTCAGCGCAACTTTCTCTAGCCTTCCTATGAAAGTGCTATGGCTGATGGTGCTCAATGCAAAGAGTTTGTGGAGAATGATGAGGGTAGAAGGATACTTTGCACCCAGGCTTTTACTTAGATCATCCCAGAGCACTATAAATTGTGCAAGCACAAATCATGAGTGCAATTAAGCAATATGATAATGATTCTACTTATTATCCCAAATTTCCTCCGGAATGTCTAGATTTGCTCTTGTGCATATGATAGTGAATTTACATTAGGATTTGCATGTAACTACTCTATGTGACTCTGGGAATCTCCAAACATTTTCCATAGTAAACCTTATGTTGAGAGGCAGATGAATATGTCACCCATAGCTTCTGCCCCTCCCCCGGCTCAATATCGCACATGTGAGAAACGTTACTTACTAAAACAACCATACCACCCTTATCCCAGGCAGGTACAGCAGGATAAACAAGTTTGCCGGTACGGGAACTACGGTACCGGTAAGCTTGCCAGTACTGTAGTTCCCAGACCGGCAAACTACGAGTTGCGCTCGCGGGTGCTTTTCTACCTGCCAGGTGTGACCTGGCGGGCAGAGCAGCACCTGCGAGCACAGCATGTCGGATCCAGCGGCACCATTCTCAATGGTGCTGGTGCATCCGAACTCATGGGAATGGGGAGCATTTTTTCTGGCACCCGCCAATGAGCAAATGACAGGTCCGGCGGGGCCGAAAGGCCCCTGTAATTGTCCATTTGCGGGCACCGGAAATTTTCAGAAGTTTGGCAGCAGCCTGCCCATTTTACTGGCAAGGCTACCACCAAACTTATACTGAGCCCCAATCTGAGCTAAAAATGGCAACAGTATTAAAACAAATACTGTAACAATATATTTGCATGCATTAGACATTTAGCAAATGTGCACTCAACATGAAGAACACATACATTAGGTAATATATGCATTTATACATGAAGAATATTAACATAGCATCCATAAGACATGAAGAATACTAGCATAAGAAATGTATAAGCTGAATGCAACATGAACGACACACGAATATAGCTCATTAACATAGAAACGCAACAGTGATGGGCATCCATCTTTTCCAAAATGGAAGTCACAACATGCTTCTAATTAAATGAAAGGCTTCACAAGAACACAACAAACTGAAACCACAGAAATACAGGTCAATGCAGAGCTCAGATAGGAGCCGGCAACCACAGCCAAGTTTACCATGGATTAAGGGAGGGTCAGAACTTTGCAGTGAAAGCACAACATAACAATTGCCAGGACGCAAGAAGGATAGTCCCAGATCAATTAAAGTCTTATAAGAGCACAACCAGCCTTTATAAGCCATTTGAAGGGAAACTATAAGCCAAAAAAATCCATGAAGAAAAACTCAATAGTGCCCCCAGTGGCAAGAGAAAACATCACTTGCATCAATATCATCTAAACTCCCAATAAATTAAGGGTGAAATAATTTCAAAAAGGGTACCCTCACACGTGACTGTGAGAAACCTGAAGATACTCTTACATCTACTCCCCAGGGATCTTCTGTTCGGGTGGCCAGGGAAGGGCCATCACTTTTGGATCCCAACCATGGGGGTGGACAAGCGAGGGAGGATCAACTGAGTGGAGGGTCCTTAGGGATTGGAGAGAGAGCACCCGAAGGCGAGACATGGTATTCCCCCCTTTCCTGATATTGACCTACCCTCACCTCCGTTAGCCTTTATGGGCTATTGCCATTCTCATTCCATACTCCCCTGTAGTTTTCCTTTAAGTACTGAGAAGAAGATGAAGAAGAAGAAGAAGAAGAAGAAGAAGAAGAAGAAGAAGAAGAAGAAGGAGAAGAAGAAGAAGAAGAAGAAGAAGAAGAAGAAGAAGAAGAAGAAGGAGAAGAAGAAGAAGAAGAAGAAGAAGAAGAAGAAGAAGAAGAAGAAGAAGAAGAAGAAGAAGAAGAAACAACTAGGAGTAGTGTAGAGTTTCTATTATAAACACCACTCTGGTACTGGGACAAAGAAGAGTGGTCTAGAGGAATGTAGTAATAAAGATCAGGCATGTCACACTAATAGGCTTAAGCAGGGTCAGGCAATTGAGTATACCTCGTTTCACCCATGGGCGTAATTTTAAGGGGGGACAGGGGCGTTTGTCCCCCCAACTTTGATGGCACACCATTTTGTCCCCATTCATTTGGCTGGGGCACCTTTTCATCAGATGTCATGTCCCCCTGAACATTTTCAGCAAGGTTACTCCACTGGTTTCACCTGCAGCCTGTTAGCAGTAGAGACCTGTATACAAGGTGAAACAGAAGCACATGAGGCTTGCAGTCACAGTAGTAACAGAGAACTGAGGAGTTGCTGTGCTAAGAAGAGAGAAGCCGACGGAGATCCCTAGAGTCTTGCCGAGGTAACGGTGCAGGACTGGGAACCCTTGTGAGGGAAGGCATACAGCAGGCTCTGCCAGTGAGCAGAGGCAGAGCCAAGCATGAAGGCCGGTGTGTGCGGAGTGGAGCACCCGGCGAACTAGTGAGTTGGTCTTCCTGCGTAGGGAGAATCCGGTGAACAGAGCTGCAGAGACCCAGTAAGTGTCAGGAGACACTGTGAACGACGGAGGACTCCAAGGGACCATGGAAATGGTAACGGTGCATGGAAGAAATGTAAAATAGCATTTATTGAATATCGAATTAAATGAAAGGTGTTATTTTTTAACACACACGCACAATTTAAAATTGATTTTCTACTAAATGCCGAACTGTATAAAGGGTGCTATTCAAGTCTGCACAAATTAAAACAGCATGTATTAAAACCTGAATTGAATGAAAGGTCTTATCCTGACAAATACAAATACAACGCAACATTACATTTACTGAATATTGGGTGATAGGAAAGTCCTGGTTGGAGTGAAACCAAGTGAATGCTGCAATTATGAAGAACAAGCGGGGGTACCCGGTGTTGCCCGTGTCCTGATCGAGTTGTGTCTCATGTGGCCTGGAGGATGTTGCTCTCATACTCATGTCAGCAAGTCTTGCTTCAGTTTGCTTTGACATCTCATTTGCCATGGAGAAAGTTGCTCTTGTCATCTGGTCGATAAGTAGTGCTGCTGTTTGTTGTTGTGTTTCCGAAGCTCTTGAAATTGATTTTCGCTTTGCATCAGATGGAGTTTCTTCATCTTAAATAGACCAACAATACTCAAAATAACAAAGACAATGAAAACCTTGAGAAAGATCAGAACAGATGACTTGGTGCTTGCAGAACCGTATCATAGAGAAAAAAAGGCGAAAGCATTTCTTCACCTGAAAACAGACGCCATCAAATACATTGACAAAGCAGTCCATGATGAATTCGACCAATTAGGCTTCTCCCTGATGGAATACAAAAGGAACACGAGGACCCAACCCTCCGAATACGGAAAGACAGAAACATCAAAACGTCAATATCACTATAGATCTAGAACAGAGGATCTATACCAGGGGTCTCCAACCTTTACGTTAGCTAGAGCTACTTGTAGTGGAGGCCAACAGTGGAGAGCTACTAGCGGGTGATATCGGGGTGGGGATATTTATAAACCTCTGAATTGTTACCAATATTTTTTGGGCTCGATTATTTCCTCCTCTATAAACAGATGGAATAACATATGCCTTCACGATTATATTAAGAACTTCAAAACCCCCTTTGTTGCATTATTATTTGTTAGTAGCTGTCTCAAAAACACAGATATTTGTTGGACTACCACACAAATATCCTGTAATTTTTGTGCCCTTCCTTTGCGTTTTATGCAGTCTTTCTACATGCTAGGCACACTATTGTTTTCCAAATGTGCATTTCACACTTACATAAAAAAAAAAAGTAATTTCCAGACTGAAAAATGTTGCTTGCGTTCACAAGTTTTCTTTGAAATTTTTTTTTTGTCAGACACCACACATACTCTGTTATTTGCCAGTAAGATAGCTCAGCGGGTTGAGCGCTCGCTGCTGCGATCTGAGCGTGATCTGCAGGTCGCAGGTTAAAATCCCGGCAAGGCCAACTCAGCCTTTCATTCTTCTGAGGTCGATACATGAGTACCAATTTCAGTTGGGTGATATTGCATGTAAATATGTGCTTTGTAAAGCGCTTTGGATTAAGGTGCTATATAAATAACACATCATTATCATTATTTGTGTGCCCCTCTGTGTTTTAGCACATGTTATATTTATAAAGATGTTATATGCTTGTCAAACTGGTTAATCACAAATAAATGTTTCTGTTATGCTGACAGCAATTTTTAGGAAATTAAACTGTGGGTTCATGGGTGCCAACTTTTGATTTTCACAGGGGCAGAAATATCCCCACCTCAGCCCTGAAGATAAGCAAGCAACCAGCCCAACCCATACCCTGGCCAAACACCTTGTATAGCACTTTTTTGTATAATGCATTGCAAAATGTCATACAATTAACAACCTGTAGTTTTGAATATATAACATCTCAGCATCGGTCTGTCAACCTGCTGAACTACCCTGGTAGGCTTCTACTGTACAGCGTGTCTATGGATTGCTTAATGTACTAAAAGTGGGTGTACTTGTGTCATGGAAGTGATTTAAAGTGGAAATGTACGGTGTGGAATTTGGAAAGAAACCACCTGAAAGAAATTGCACCATTTTTTAAATAATATTTTGAACATTTCCAGGCGAGCAGCAGTGCTATTGTGATATTTTTATTGCGTGGTCACAATGATCCTGCTCCTGCCCCAGCCCCTCCAACATCTCTGGCTAACAAGAGCAGCTTGCTTAAGAAAGACTGTCGTGGGGGCGCACTAGGCCAACTGTGGTACTACAGGCAGCCTGCAGAAGCATAACGTGATACTGACATTTGTCAGTGGATTTACAAGCAGTTCCAAGTGGCACAGTAGCCAAGTTCTCTGCCTGCAATTGGGCTGACTAGGGTTCGGATCCTGAACACGGAACATGGCTACACAAACACCATTAAATAATATAATTTAGGATTAATGTTTATTTTTCGGTATCTTCAGCGCGGGCGACTGAAAAGGCTCAGGCGAGCTACTAGTCGCCCGCGATCGACTGTTTGGCGACCTCTGATCTATACCATCAATCCCGAGGATATAAGACCCATGAAAGGCATGAGACACACAGACGCCTTGCCCATCAAGGTCGAGGAGATAAAGACCCCGTTGATAGGTTGGACAACGCGTGCACAAATGAAAAACGCAATCAACGTACCAATGTCCTGCCCGATGGGACAGGGAACCACACAAGAAACAACACAGAAGAACAGATGGGCAACAGGTCTCGCACCGGATCTCATCGTGAACGCCCAGAGATCTTAATGAATAGACGCGACAGGCATCAGGAACAAACGAAAGATATAAGTCAACCGAAAGGTCCCTGGAAATGGCTTATGTCAAACTGGTCGAAAAAAGATGACAAATAGCAACGACCAGGGTTAGCTTGCCGCAAGGATTCCATCTCTAACACCATTGACAAAAGCAGCGAGCTACCCGACAAGAATTCTTACACCCTGGGCTCATGGAACACGAGAGGCCATAGTCACCTCACTATACCAGGAGATGTCGATCTCGGCTCATATGACATTCAAGAGACCTGGCTCGTTCACCAACCAGTTCTGGATGGTTTTACTGTCCTGCTCTCCCCTGCAGTCAAAGGCCTACTAGGCAGACCATCATCAGGTCTGCTTACTGCAATAATAACAGGCACGGGACTGACTGAACCGAAAAAATGGAAACAGGCCTACGAAATGCTAGTCATCGTGACTTCGCAAATTCAGGAAAAGGCAATAATGAAAAATGGCTTCCAGAACACAGTGGCTATACTTAATTGTTACTGGAAGCCCCAGCGAATGTCGACCAAAACCTTCTGTGATAACATCTCGGAAACCATTGTCCAGCTGTACACGGAATTTGAAAAAATTGAACTTATCATATGCAGCGACCTAAATGCTAAGTGCACTGAGCCGCTCTGTGAAAACAAAGGTCGCTGCCCACAGTGGGGAGGTGTAGAGTCCTCCATCAAAAGAGGAAAAGCCTGGAATGAAGTGATCTGCAAAAGAAATGTGCAAAATGTTGCATCATTATTCCCTAATAAAACAAACAGTCCAACATGGGAACGCAACGGGTCCAAAGCAACTTTGGACTATATTTTCATCTCCAATGGTCTTACTCTCGGACTGTCAAGCTTTAGGGTCCAAAACACGACCCACAGCGACCACAATCTACTCAGTTGCACTTGGCATACTTCTACCATGATATCAAAAACGTACGACTGGAAGCTTGAGATAAATTTACAACAGACTCGGCTAAGGCTAACCGAAGAAGACATTGGAAAAATTTCCCAAGCCTGGGAAAAGAGAACAAGGGATGATACGAAGAACGAAAGGAAAGAAAGACTAAACTACTTGCCTCTACTCCTAACTTTCCAGGTGAAGGCCCCCAGGAATTCGAAGAAGCCCCTGGAAACCAAACATACGTACGACAAGATGGTGGTGGAAAAAAGAAAAGCTGGGCGTCGTCTCCTGAGAATTGCTAAGAAATCAAACAGTGAGCCTGATTGGGAAAACTGGGGCATGGAAATTAAAACCTATAAGAATTGGCGAAAACAATATCGAGCCATACAATATCAAAATGACGCCGAAGCTATGATGCAAAATCTACAAACTAAAAAATCAAGCGAATTCTGGAAGCTGATCAAGGAGACAAATGGTACCCAGCTGGCTTCTATGTCCAATGCAGTAGCAGAAGAAACATGGGTTCAATATTTCACTGAAGAATTTCTGGGTCCACCATCGATCCTCAATTGTCGAAGCAGAATCCGCTATCAGTGTGGGTGGATCTGTCCAATACTGCGCACATCGAAGCAGCCATACGAAACTTGAAAAGATCAAGAGCACCAGGTCCCGATGGACTAACTAATACAGATTTAAAAATGTATCCCGAAAAGTGGGCAAAAACAACAAGTAAAATCTTCTTGGAATGTGGCAGAACAAATATGATCCCCGAATTATGGCAAAAAGCGGTGATTGTCCCAATTTATAAAAAGGGACCGAGACAAGAACCTATGAGCTACAGACCCATTGCTCTCCTGGATATTCTTGGCAAACTCTTTTCAGCCAGTCTTCTAGTTCACTTTCGAACATGGTTAAAAGACAGCCCAGCGAATGACCTACTTCAAACAGGTTTTCAAAAAAACGGCTGTACTACCATCAATCTCATAATCCTAAACATCTTGAAGGCTAAAGTTAAAGAGGGGGGGCCAAAGGTCTATCTAGCCTTTGTCGATCTCTCAAAGGCGTTCGATAAAATCGATAGACAAAGGCTATGGAGAAAGCTGCAAGTTTGGAAATGCCCCATTAAAATACTGGAACCCATAAAAGCACTCCATGCAAACACAAAGATCAGAATTAAACTCAACCACCAAGGCGCGCTCTCCAAGGAGATCAATGTCAACCGAGGAGTAAAACAGGGATGCCCCTTGACCCCCGTGCTGTTCACAGCCTTCCTGGGAGACTACCAACACTCCGAAGAACAAATCCCCTCTTTTCCCCCCAAAATCAGGAAAATGGTGATTCCTCGATTACTGTATGCGGATGACATTATTGGGATCGACCAAACGAAGGTCGACTTACAAAGAAAACTAGCCAACTTGGAGTCCTATATATCTGAAAACAATCTCGAACTCAATAAATCGAAAACAAAGGTTATGGTTTTGGAGAAAGTCCCTACCAAAAACACAAAGAATCTAAAGATCTACCTGGAGAAAACCGAAATCGAAATTGTAACCAGCTTTAAATATCTAGGGCTACAAATTGATAGCTCTGGAGTCGAAACGAGTCTCGTCAATCAAATATGGGAAAAGGTGAAAAGGTTAACAACCCAAACAAGAGCAGTGGATCGCAAATACGCCAAATTTTCCCTCATTCCAGCAATAACTTTCTACAATACTAAAGTAATTCCAGCTTTGATCTATGGAACGGAATCCGCCTTATATCTCAAACGTAATATCTGGAGCAAAATTGAAGGACAGCTCTGGAAATCAGTACTAGGTCTTTCCAAATCCACTGCCATGTCGGCGATAAGGAGGGAGCTGGGGCTCATATCTTTGGCATCAAAGGTCGATCAGAGTGCCTTACGTCTCTATAGACGAATTATCATGTCAGACACCCTTCCTATCTACAACATCGTACGGGAAGAAATTGATGCATGCAAATGTGAAGCCTTGAATAAATGGGTCAAAGCCAGAAAAGATGACTTGAAAACATCGAATGCTCCGAGAAAGAGCTGAAAGAAAATCCAGAAAGAATAAAAAAAAAATGGAACAATATGATTGGATCCTGACAATAGAACAAGCAACGGGGAACAAACTTTTGAAGCATCTCCCGCCTACTTTCAACAAAGGAAAAAAACCTTTGCAATACTGCGCTAAGTTCCCCAACAAGAATCTGAGAAATAGTGTTACGAGAGCAAAACTCAATCTGCTCCCTACTAGAGAGATTATAACAATCAGAAGATCGGGTCCCGAGAAAAGCTGTCGCTTATGTAAGAATGAGCAAACGCTCGAAACTCTAAAGCACCTAGTGATAGACTGCCCAAACACGATTGAAAGCAGAAAGCTATACCTCCCCTCTTTGGCTGAAGACTTGTGGATCTTCAAAACGGATGATCTGTGGTACAGATTAATCCCCGGCGAAAATAGACGATGGTCCCAAGTTCTGACAAAACTGATAGAACTAGTGTTCGCACAGATTAACAGCACTCGGCGAGAGGGCGATAACATTATGAATTCAGAAGCACACTAGCTCTGACTACCCCTCCTTTGCCTTTTGGAACTAAGGTTCCCGCCCTTGACGGAGGCCTGGCCAGCCCCGACTGGGGAGGTATTTATGTATTTATTTGTTAGCTCGACGCCGGAGCTGCAAAGGTTTTGACAAAACTTAGTTTTTACTGAGTAAAGTTCAAAAAAAAAAAGATGGAGTTTTTCCAAGTGATGTTCGTTTTTTGTGCATCATGTTTTTGTCACTCCATGGCTTCAGCACATTTGAGAAAATGTCCAAGAAAGATTGATTGATTGTGCTCTCTTCTCGTGAATGAACTTAAGTAAACTGTAACATTGCCTTCTCCCATTTTTGGAGAGGCATGATTAAAAAAAATGCATTCTTTTTTTTAATTCCCTTTAAAAATGCTTTAATAAATAGTTTCAAACTGTATACAGTAGTAAATCATTTTAAAGGAATGACCAACATATCGAACATTTTGCTTTAAACACTTTTTCAAATGTTGCCTACTTCTAGTACATACCGTAGTGAATCGGGGTGAAAATTAGTAAATGAAAGTGTCTACAGAGTACATATATTGAATCCAAACATAGACTATGATCTTGCCCCAGACAAAAGAGGAATCCATGAAAAATTTGGTGGAAATGGGTTCAACGGTGTAGATTTGTATAGCCGGCCAAACATGCACACACACTACAGACATTCAGCTTTAAATATAAAGATTGAATGACAAGAAAGTTGTTACTTGATCAGACTATAAAATGCATTCTGGGGCAATCAAGCGTATCAAGTAACCCACTGCTAGAGAAATTCCTTAAGAATAATGTGCAAGACATATAAGGACATTGTAGAGTTGTCTTGAATATTACTGAACAACGGCTTTTGGGGAAACTTATGGTTGCGTGACCTGTGATGGGCGGATCGTGTGGTCTGACAACTGTGCCTAGACCAGGAATTTTCCTAAACACTGGCATTGCCAATATCAAGAGACACATTTGCATATAAGGCTGATGGTTGCTGGTTGTGTGACTTGTAATGGGTGGACCATGTGGTCTGACAACTGCGCCTAGACCAGAAACCTCAAAATATTGGAAAATCAACAAATAAGTGTGTGTTAAGCTAACCAAAGGATGGGGCAAGTAGGCAATGTATTTTCTTGTAAACGTGTGAACAGAGGGAACAAGTCAACTGCTCAGTATCAGTCTTGGGGAAGGGAACCCTGAGAACCAAAGAACTAGAGAGGGTTTAGCTTGGGGAAGAGAGTCCCAAGATCACAGTATTGTATGAACTTGGTTATATTTGAACATGGGGAAGGGAAACCCCATACCCTCTTTTGATGTGAACTGTGATATCTGTGAATCTACAGAAGGTAGCTTCAGAACGTGATCAAATCTCTTTGAAACAAAGTAACATTGGAACTGTATTGAAGTCGAACACTTATATTTGGTCGAGAACATTTCCCCACTATATTTAGTTGTAGTTTTCAGGACAAGCTTAGGTTTTGACACAGACAGACATTTGATTTGGATTTGTAGACACAGACTTACCTTAGACTTCTTTAGGTAGGGAAAATCCCACCGTAGCATATGGTTAGTTAGGCATTACACCATTCTGATCATTAATACAGTTTTGTTTAGAAATATACATCTGTTTTCTCTGTCATCTCTCTTGATACCAATTCTGCCTCACATGACCCATAATTGAAGAACACTGTCTATTCATTTGCAACAAACACAGATAGGACACCTGCCTTACTCCTTACATGTACACCCAGACATGGGATGCCACACAAGGCCAAAAACAAAGAGATCGCCCTGGCTCATGGCATAGAAATGAGGGATGGTATTGTCATGACCATTCTCAAAACTACCTCGCACTTGCACACCTCCTCACCTTCAAGGGTTAACTTGCCCCCTAAATTGCCCACTAAGGGCACCCCCAGGCTCAAGAATGCTGGTGTAAGGGCCAGTTGGAACCGTCTATTGCGCACTTGGCACTTAAGACACTCTGGAGGCCAGAACAGTAAGGAACTTCCTAGTTCCACCAAGATGGCTGACCATCAGGCCAGGGAAACCATCAGGAAGCTCACGTCTAGCTTATCGGAGTGGCTGGTTATATAAGTCACACACCGGGCATGCAGCTCTGCTTCACGTTAGTCTGCACATGCAATATGGCACTTACCGGGGCAACTTCAGTAACCTGCAATCTCTAGCGACCTGTAAGGAAAGGAAAAAGAAATATTAAATAAAGGCAAACCGCAACAACGGTACCTGCTTCCTACTAATGACATCGCGCGAATCCTCGCTGACTCTGCTGCAGCGTCGGCTATCCCTCAATCCTGCATGGAGTTCTTCTGCAGTCACCATCCAGCACCTGCAGAAGAGAAGACAGCAACTCAATAAACACGAACACAGGCAAGCACTTACCTCACACAGACCATGCACAGCTGATACTTCCCTCTTGTACTTACATTTGGAAAGGCATGACGTGTTGCTGCATTGTCAGCTGGAATCACACCAACATGTGGCTCCTCACACATGCAGCAAAATTGTCAGCTAGACCTACAGAGACTTGCGACTCGCCTCACACTTCAAGCCACAGAGTTAGCCTACCAAAGAGATTACAGGGAAGCAGAACTCATTGTCTGACACTCAAGGAACTGTGTAACCCAGCATAAGGATGCAACCCAGCTATAAGGACATTGTTCAGACCATAAGAAAAACCCTTTTGGACTAAGGTCATCATACACAGCACAAGCAGGCCACAGCTGGTCTGGGCCACGCAACCAGTGAAGTAACTGGCAGTGCACACCACAAATAGCGCCCCTGCAACTGACAGCAGGACGGAGAGCCCAGCAATAATCACACAAAGGTGAGACCAGCGCCTATAGGGGATATACCAAGGGAATAGAGCAGGAGTGTGGGGCACCCATACTAAGCAACCTTGAATACTACCTGTACCTTACCTGTCCCCTGCATTTATGAGAAGCCTTAGCAGCCACATCCTGTGGCCCACATAGCATCAGCCACCCGAAGGTCCAGACGCTCCCGCAGAGACCAGGCACAAGGTAAGCGCAGGGACATCATTTCACCAAAATGCCAGGGGTAGCGGAACTGACACCACACGACCCTTGACCTCTGATGACATCACAGGAAGTGATGTCATTTGACCCCACCCCGAAGTGATATCACAGGAAATGATAGAACATGACTTTTCACCTCTTGACAAAACAGGAAGTGGCATCACATACCATTGTTCCTAAGTACACTACGAAAAATATGCCTATGATATCACTATGATGTTATATACATTTCATACAAAAATGGATTGCCATATGTATTGTTAAGACCAGTGTCTATAGGCCCATATTACCAAAATTACTGTGAATGCAAGCAGACATCCATGCAGGGACGTCGTTTCTCCAAAATGCCAAGGGTAGCGGAAGTGACATCACATGACCCTTCACCACTGATGACATCACAGGAAATAATATAATTTCACCCCACCCTGAAGCAATATCGCAGGAAGTGATGGAACACGACCTTTCACCCCTTGACAAAACAGGAAGTGGCATCACATAGCATTTTCCTAAGTACACTACGAAAAATGTGGTTACAATATCACTATAATGTGATATACATTCCATACAAGAATGGATCACAATATGTATCGTTAAGATCAGTGTGCATAGGCCCATATTACCAAATTGCTGTGAATGCAAGCAGGCGTCCATGGCTAAATGATAATGATGTGTTATTATATAGCACTTACGTTTAAGCGCTTTATATATCAAAAATGTATATACAATATCGCCCAACCTGTGTTGGTACTCATTTATCGACCTCAGAAGCATGAAACGCTGAGTTGAGGTGTTTAAGAACAGACTAAATCAGTGACTCACATCCTGAAGTGTGCCTGAAATAAACCTTTAATGAGTCTAGCAATTATTGTATAGAATTCCAGAAAGACACATTATTTGGTATTCATATTCTTTCTTATATAGGGTCACTGCTGAAAGTGTTAGACTTGTGGAACCCCTATTCTTTATTTTTTTTTTTAAAGAGGCCTGAACAAGAAAGCCAGCCACTCCAGAAACAGAGCCACATGGCGCTAGCCACAGTCCAGGAGCTGGCATTAAAAATATATGTATATTTTTTTACTTTTTTTGTTAGGGGTAGCAAGGAGATCATAGGGGTAGCAAGGGAGACCTCAGGGGTCGCAGTTGCGACCCCTTCTGACCCCTAAATGATGTCCTGCATCCATGGCCAAATGATAATGATGTCTTATTATATAGCACGTAGGCCTAAGCGATTTATATAGAACAAATATACATACAACATCACCCAGCCTGTGTTGGTACTCATTCATTGACCTCAGAAGGATGAAAGGCTAAGTTGAGGTGTTTATGAACAGACTAAATCAGTGACTCACCCCCTGAAGTGTACCTGAAATAAACCTTTAATGAGTCTAGCAATTATTGTATAGAATTCCAGAAAGAAAAATGATTTGTTATTCCTATTCTTTCTTATTTAGGCTCACTGCTGAAAGTGTTAGACTTGTGGAACCCTGTTTTTTTTTTAAGAGGCCTGAAGAAGAATGTCAGATACTCCAGAAGCAAAGAGCCACATGGCGCTTGCCACAGGAGCTTGCATTTAAAAAAAAAAAAAAATTAAAAAGAGTTTTTTCCAGGGGTAGCAAGGGAGACCACAGGGGTAGCAAGGGAGTTCTCGGGGGTCGCATTTGCGACCCCTGGCAACCCCTAAATGACGTCCCTGGATAAGCGTTACATGTATGTTCTTTAATTGAAAGGAAAGCAGTCTGTGGACCCCTCTCCCCCTACTCCTGCCTGGCTCATGTCTTGACAACATTTCAGTTGTGAAAGGTTGCTTAGTAAGAAGCCAACTAATTAAAATCTATAATGTTACGCCGCCCATGAAGTACGGTGCCAGTCAATTACATAATGCAGAAATAATGTCTTTTTACCTTTATCAATTTAGAGGTGGTCAAAGGAGTAGCCATGAGAGAAGTGTTACCCAATTATAAATGTAACCCCTACAGAATGTATATGTAGTCCCCACTATTAACCAATCCCCGTTCCCTGTAGGTTTTGATTACTAAGATTACAGTATGATGTCAATTATGACACATGTTGTATATATAAACCATTCTTTTTTATGCAATCAACGAGAGCTCCAAGAATTCAATGCTTGTATGCTGTCCCTGCTTTATTTTGATGATAATAAAGCTGGGTTTGCCTTGCACTTTGTCTATTTCCGGCATTGAGTCCGGTTTGAACTTGCTCCAGAACGTCTATGTAATTTGGGATTTTCCAGGCCATCTCAACAGATGGTAGCAGAGGATGGTTTGCTAGGAGTGGTCGGATTGCACGGGGTCCCCGCAATGGCCCGAAGACTGCTGAGGTGGCCTGTGGCGAGCGGAATTACACGTAACTGAGAGAGGTTGACAGAAGCCTCTTTGGAAAAAGTCCTGTCCGGTCACTGCAGGGCGACCCCAGGGCAGCTGGCTGTTAGTGGAGACTTGACACTGCAAACCTTCAGCAGATTTGCAGATGTAAGTATGACACAGACCTGGCAAAATGGGGGCAGAGGGTTTTTTGTATATTGGGGGATTGTGATAAAATGAAGAGATAAATCGTAAAGGAGATAGCTTCTGACAAAGGTCAGGAAAGATTGTAAACCTTGTTACAGGGTAATAATAATAAGAAATGAATACCTCACTAGGATTTGAGAAGACGGCCATAGTAATTACTGACGCCATCCTTATGTTGTAAGATAGCTTAGGCTTTGTAGAAGTGGGCTTTTGTGTATATTGATATATATTGGGGAGGGCTTGAAGTTGTGGCGTGAACCGAGGAGGATGGTCCGGTGTGGGAGCAGCGGGTTGGGGCTGTTCAGAGAGTGAGTGATGGCTGTGGTGTCACTCAGAAGGTTTGGAGGGAACAGCAAGATAGGGCTGTTCATAACGTGAGTGGCGTTTGTGGTGCTGCTCTGAAGCACTGGGTGACGCAGGAGGCGTGGTCTCAGAGAGAGTTGCAGAATTATCAATTTGTGGACAAGTATTATTGGGAAAGGGTGTGAAAGGGAGACAAAAGAGGGTGAGTGAGAATATGTCAGGTTTCTCTGTGATTGAGCTCACCTGGGGCTTTCGCCATGCAGATGGATCCGTAGATGGGGTCTGTCAAGTAGTCTGCCATGTTATGGAGTCTCACAGGTAAGGACAAACCTCTCCTGAAGCCACCCTGCCTGTTCAAGGCATGTCACCAGGCAGAATGACCCTCAGAGAGGCCACCAACCAGTCACAGGAAAACCCCTTCCATGGAAAACCTGCAGATCCTCAATGTGTGACAGCTGAATCCAGTGTTCAGATTTACAGAACAGGCAGCAAGCGTGCAGAATGAAAGTGTATCACAGAAAAAGGAGAGGGGCAGAATAGCAAGCAGGACGTAGGAGACTGACTGGAGCAGAATGATGAAAAGGATTTTGAATGGAAGAACAGAATTTGAAGAAAGGAACAAGGAAACAGGAGAATAGAGCAACAGGAAGGTGCACTGAGCTAGTGATCCAAAATCCTTGCGTTGAGATGCAGGGGCACGGTCTCTTGAGTTTCCATAAGAGATACACAAACAGAAAGTGGAAATAGAGACAAAAGGTTGTCCCGAAAGAGTAGACCACACAGAGGACTTCAAGAGCACCTTCTTGGAAAATGCAACTGAATGCAGCAGCTGCAGAGACAATTGACACAAACACCACAATGACCACCTGTGCCGATTCCTGACAGTATACCCCCTCAGATAACCATCTCCTCCTGGTTTGCCCGGATGTAGACGATGGAAACGAAGGATTGGAGCAGGGATGTTACAGAGAGGCGGCCAAGACCTCTCACTAGGTGGATAACCCTTCCACTCAACCAAGTAGAGTAGGCACCCACAACAGTACCTAGAATCACAGATCCAGGAGACTTCATATTCCAACTGTTGATCCACAGAAAGTACAGTAGGAGGTACAGAAACTGAAGAGGAAGTAGATGAATGGTAAGGCTTGAGAAGGGATGTGTGAAAAACAGGATGTATCCGTTTCTATGAAGGAGGCAATGATAACTGATTGCCCACAGGACTGATGACTTGTTGAAATGGAAAGAGCCCATATAAACTAAACTAGGGGATAACTTGGTGAGACATAGATATTTTAGTAAACACTTAGATGAAAGCCAAACCAAGTCACCAACTGCATAAATGACTCCAGGTTTGCATTTTGTATCAGCATATTTCTTAGTGGCTTGTTGGGCCCTCTCCAACTGTTCTTTGGAAGCTTTATGGACTGAAGAGAGGTCAGCTGTCCATTGGTCCGCTAAAGATACAGTAGATGGTCTTGTATCCACAGAAGGAAACACTGTAGGGTGAAATCCATGCGTGCAATGAAAAGGAGTGGTTCTAAGCGATGAATGAATGGAATTATTGTATGCAAACTCTTCAACAGGTAAAAGGATGATTCAATCATCATGTACTTGCGAGGAGAAGCAACGTAGAAACTGTTCAAGAGTTTGCTTTAGTCATTCTGTGATGCCATTCATTTGATGATGGTATCCAGAATATAAGGCCCTCTGAATTCACAACATTTTACAAAGTTGTGTCCAGAATTTGGATACATACAGACTTCCCTGATCAGAGATAATATAAGTGGGAAGCCCATGTAACCGGAATATATCAGTTAGAAAAACTACTGCCATTTGTGCTGCCATGAGTAGTTTGGCTAAAGGTGAAAAATGCACCACCCTGGAAAAAAGATAGATTGTAATCATTATAGTTGTACATCCCCTGGAAGGAGGGAGGTCTACCATGAAGTCAGGGACAGTCGTCTGCCAGGGCCTACTGGGAAGAGATGCTTGTTGTAACAGTCCCATAGGTTTATCTGAAGAAGATCTATATTGGGCACATACATGGCAGGGCTTTATGTGTTACTTGACGTCCACAGACATGGCTGGCCCCATAAATTGGTTTTGAAGGTTCAATAGGGTAGTTTTTACGCCTCTATGTCCAGCCGGCAATGAGTCATGACAAACCTTTAAGGCTGCTTCCTGGGTATTTTTTGATGGTATGTACAATAAGCTTCCTTTAAAGAAGAGAAGATGGTCCTTGTTGGAAAAATTCAAGGTGTTATTTGGATGTAATTGATGCCAGCCCGGTGATATTTGCGTATCCTGTTTAACAATATCCAAGATTTCATCCACGTAACATAGAAAAACGTTATCTTGGAGTAGGTAGTTCCAAAGGGGTACAGACAGCTGGTCCTCTGGAAAGGGCATCAGCAATACGATTTTGTGTGCTAGGAATATAATTAAGATTGAACTGATATTGTGCAAAAAGATATGCCCACCTAGCCTGTCTGCTGTTTCTCCACTCCAATGACTGAAGTACCTGAAGATTATGATAGTCAGTTCTTATTTGAATAGGAAATGAGGCTGCCTATGACAGATGATGCCAACTCCTGGCTAACTCATCTTTTAGGTCCTCAGTAAGGCCTCTATGAAACCAAGTAAAACGTGCGATTTAGAACCAATCAGCCTCCTTTGCCAAAATGTTTAAATTTAGTCACATGTGTAAGCATGTCCAAGGATCCTTACTGAAAATCCAATTGTTTTTCTTGAGCAGAAAAGACAACGTCTGCGTGGTTGAACATAGCTTTGAAAGCAGTAACAAATGCTGTATAACTGTCCAACATTGGGTCTCCTGCAGATACTAGAGGAGTAGCCTATGTTAATGCGTGACCAGCAAGGTGGTACACTAGGAACCCCACTTTTGCTCTGTCCGTGGCATAGAAGTGAGGCTTAAAGGTACACTGAATTCCTGCAAGAGTCCAAGAAGAGACGCAACTTATTTGGTGAACTGCCATATTTTTCTATCACTGTGCCGAGTGAAGGCATTTCTTGTGATAAAGCATCCCTAAAAAGAACCAGTTGCCTAAGGGTGGCATTTCCTGCCTTTAAATTCTGCACTTCAGTGCTTAACTCCTGCACTTTCTGCATTGGCTCCATACTGGCATAATCATCTGGGCTATTCAAACTGTCAGGTTTCTCTGCAATTGAGCTCACCTGGGGTTTTCGCCATCCATATGGAGCTGAAGATGGGGTTCATTGAGTAGTCCACCGTGTTTTGGAGTCTCACAGGTAAGGACAAGCCTCTCCTCAAGCCACTCTGCCTGTTCAAGGTATGTCACCAGCCAAAATGACCCTCAGAGAAACCGTCAGGCAGTCACAGCAAAAATCCTTCCAAGGAAGGTAAAAAGAAAACCTGCAGATCCTCAATGTGTGACAGCTGAATCGAAAGCACAGATTTGCAGAACAGGCGGCAAGCGTGCAGAACATAAGTGTATCACAGAACCAGGAGGGAGACAGAATAACAAGCAGGACGTAGGACACTGACTGGAGTGGAATGATGAAAAGGAGTTAGAACAGAGGAACAGAATTCTAAGATTGGAACAAGCAAACAGGAGACTAGAGCAATGGGAAGGTGCGCTGAGCTCGGGATTCAAAATCCTAGCGCAATGACGCAGTCTTTGGAGTTGTCATAGGAGACATGCAAACCGGAAGTGGAAACAGAGACAAAAGGTTGTCCCAAAAGACTACAGAGCACAGAGGACTTCAAGGGTGCCATTTTGGAAAATAATGCCACTGAATTCAGCAGCCGCAGAGACAATCTCCACAAAGACCATAATGACCATGTGTGGCAATTACTGACAGAATAGAAATAACATTTGGTAAGTATTGGTAAGTTGAGCTGTGACATATTATCATGGGAGACATTCTGATTATCCACCCGTGAAAAGCATTTCCCCGGTATAAGGACAAAATCATTAAATACCACACACACTGGGTGCAGGACATGGCGGGCAAAATGTTCATACCCTGGCCACAAATGGGACTCACGCGAAGGCAATACTGCAACACATGTGAACCTATTTACATGCTGTGTATGAGGGAAAACAGTTGCAGAATTGACTAGCCATTCTGGGACTACAGTAAATGTATGAGAAGGGGTAGAGGAGCCACCTGCTCAAGAATGGATGCTTAATCAGCATGATGAAAGGGGCATAGCACTCACAGCTCCTCCTTCGTCCCAGAGTAGTGGTCCTTCTTCGGAAGCACAGGGATTATATCCATTACAAGCCTTAAAAGCAGCAGTGGGGTATACTAATCCCACATATACACCCCTGCATACAGTAGTGAAGACATTATAAGTGGAGAAAAAAATAAGTAAACAAAGACCAGTGTCCACACACATGGAATATGACGAGCGCCGCGAGTTGCAGTCAAGACTGACAGAAGCTGAGGATGAGCTTCAGAGAGTAAGAGGCAAGCAGGGCAACAGGGACAAGACAGCAATCGTACCAAATGAATGGCTAGAAGGACAGATAGTGCTCAAGTTGAATGGAAAGAGCATGAACGATTTTAAAGAAAGAGAAAGGGAAGTTAGAGAAAGACAGGAGAGAGAGAAAGAAAGAAGGAATGAAGAAAAATGGGAGGGAGAAAGGAAGCAAGAGGCAGACAGAAAAAGGGAGATGAGATGAGAGGAAGAAAGCAAAAATGAGAAAAGAAGAAGTGAGGTGAAGGAAAGAGAAAGGAAAAGAGAGTAAGAAAGGTAAAGGGAGGGACAGCGAGATGAGAAAGAAGTAGGGAAAGGTGAATACAAGAACTTGATGATATTATTAGGGGTCATACACTCCCAGACAGAGAGCGAGACAGGAAATGAGAACAGAGTGAAAGAAAGAGGAGCTTAGAGAGATGCTGCAAGGAAGTCGATGAGGTTCTTAAAAAGTTTACTCTTCTAGATGGAGGTGATGAAGGGGCTATACGAAAGAGGATTTGCAATTTGTACAGGAGCAGGAGGGATGACACACCAGCATAAAGGGGCATAGAGAAGGGTCTCTGAAAGATGGGGGAAGGAGTATATTGGAGGAGGTGATGAGTGGAACATAGAGGACGAGTCTCCGTGGGAGACTATGGGCCTCATTACGAGCATGGAGGTAATGAAAGAAGGGAGGCGGAATGCTATTACCGGCATTGTTAACTGGTCCGGGCCATTATGAGCCGACAGCCCGGCAATACTGCCGCCGCCCATACCGTGCCACTTCTCACCGGCATGCACGCGTACACGTGCCCCTTCACGGCAGAAATACTGGGATGCCGCTAACAGGAGGACATCACAAGTTTCTCAGGCATGCATGTACTGGCATCCCAAAGGTGGTAATTAGTGCCTGCACGACGGCAGAAATACAAGCATCGCGGACCACCCGTAAATAGCAACCTGCAGTGTAGGCAACTGCCACAGGTGCACACAATCGCCAGAGGTGGAGTCGATGGAGCCTGTCCCAGTACAAAAGGAGCACACCCACACACCACACCCTTTCCTAAACCAAAATAATCCCACTAGCGGGTGCAATCATGGGGCTGGCAGACATGCCTGTACTGCTACAACAGCAACAACAACAACAACAGGCAGCACAGAGGAGACGCTGGAGGAGAAGGAGGGGAGACAGGCCCAGCAAGTCCCACCAGTGCAGCCAGTGGTACCACGTAGGCAGCCACCAATCCCTCGCATCAGAGCCAGTCCATTCAATCTAACCCCTGAGTAGATCCACACCCTGCACCGGTTGGACCGGGACACCATCACCACCATAGAGGACATGATACACAACAACATCGTCAGCCCAATAGAAATCTGCACTGCCATCCCCCCTCTACTAAAGGTGGTGTCTGTGCTCCACCTCCTGGCCACAGGCACCTACCAGCACACAGTGGGCCTGCTGCATGGCATATCACAACCACTCTTTTCTCGCATGCTGACCCAAGTGCTTGATGCCCTCCTGAAGCATGCAAGCATCCACATTTCCCTACCACGGACTGGCCAGGAGCACGCTGACACCAAAGTAGGCTTCCATGCACTGGGGCACATGCCGAATTGCGTCGGTGCCCTCGACTTCACCCATGTAGAATTGGTGGCCCCTCATGCCAATGAGGCAGTGTACCGCAATCGCAAGCAATACCACTCCATCAATGTGCAGATGGTATGTGACTCCAGCAAGATCATCACACATCGTTGCGCCCGATATCCCGGATCTACAAATGATGCCACAGTGCTGCGTAACTCCACGCTACCCCGCTACATTGAGCGATATGCTGGATGACGTGCCTGGCTGCTCGGTAAGTTGCCTGACTGGGCCACGGCAGTGCATTGGGGTTGTGAGTTGGGGGGATGCATACTCCACCTGGGTGAGATTGAGGGGGGATGCATACTCCACCTGGGTGATATTGGGGGGATGCATACTCCACCTGGGTGAGATTGTGGGGGATGCATACTCCACCTGGTTGAGAATGGGCGGACAATGTACTTACAGCTATACACTGTTCGCCTGAATATCCCAACCTGAACATGGCACATCAATGCCATACATAAGACCAATGCTGCACCTCAATGACAACATGCCAGACGCACTAGCAGGCCACCATGTGCATGGTAATACCAAATTGCTGCAGCCATGGCAGTGATTCCTAAAGGTGTCAGGTAACATTTTGACTCACACATACCTCATTGTGCTCCCATGCAGGTGATGGTGGCTATCCCTTGAAGGGTTCATACCCGTACCCGTGTTGTGATTGAGCAGACCTTTGGCCTGTTGAAGGCACGGTTCCGCTGCCTCAGCAGGTCTGGTTGAGCACTCCTTTATGGGCCTGAGAAGGTGGCAAAGATCACCATGGTGTGTGTCATGCTGCACAACATGTGCATCCGGAGAAAAATACCACTGCCACCTGACATTGACCTGCATGCACCGGGTGAGGATGATGAGGATGATGATGGAGGAGAAGCAACACCCCTGCCAGTTCGTGATGCACAAGATGGCCGTGCTTTGCGCCAATCACTGATTGATGATTATTTCTGAACCACAGACACGTTGATGTTTATGTGTCAGTTCTACACTGGGCACTGGGATCTTGTGGACATGGGCACTGTGCGCTGTCATGAATTGATTAAACACACACGAAATGAACAATGTCCAGTCATGAAATGAATTTGCACACAACGGGTGTATTAGAAAAAATGACGATAGTGTGCATCATCCCTCCACCTCTCACATGCCCTCCCCCTCCCACAAAACCCCCCTGACACCCATACCCCCCAAACACCCCTAACACCGTCCAATGAACATCCCCAACACCCACAATAAACACCCCAACACCCCCCAAACACCACCAACCCCACCTCACCCCTCATCCATTGTCATCCCACACACGATGTGGGTGGACCAGCTATTTCTGGCCTCTTTTCGAGTCTGGGGGTACATGTCGGCGTGCCTTGTGCTGCACCTCATCATCCGCACAGGGTTTGAGGGAGTTGAGCTAGCAGGTATGGATGACGGGGTGGAGGTGGTTGGATGTGGCACTGCCGGTACAGGTTGTTGCTGTTGAAAATGGTACAGCATCCTGCTAAGGACCTGCGTCAACGCCCCTAGACTGTCACGGATAAGTATTGCGCTCGTGTTGATGGCATTTATGGTAGCCACATTTGCCTCCCTCATTTCTCAGCGTGTTTGCTCACCCTCGGCCACATACTGGTGGACCAGTTCAATCATAGAGTCCTGGCGGACCTCTAACCTGGTCAGACGTGCCTCTATGTCAGTGGGGGCTGTGGAGGTGGATGGTGCTGTGGCTGGGAGGACCATTACAGGGCTGCTCTCTGAGGTCTGGGATAGATGCAGACTCCTCAGTAGATCCGCTGGTACCTGCATGGGGCATGCAGATGTGCCATGTGTGGAGTGGTGGGGGGTGCACTGGGGGCTTGGTGTATGTGGACATTCCACATGGATTGTGTCATCACTGTCCTGGTATTCCTCCACTTGCACATCCTGGTCACTGAGGTGGGCTGTGGCTGCTGCCTCACCTACCGAACTGGTGGCAGCAGACTTTGTACCGTCAGCCTCTCCCTCTGCAATTGTTCCCGACACTGTGTTTGCAGTCTCGTCAGCTGCTGTGATCACCTCCTCTGCCAGCCTGGCCTGCACTGGTGCCCTGGGTTGCACTCTGATCCGCGGTGCTGCCCTGGAGGTGGAAGGCCCAGTGCCGTCTGGTATGGCCCTGTGTAGATACCCTTAGGGCAGGGTCCTGCCCTTCATTTTCTGCATCAGTGCCTGTGGGGGAACAAGAGATGCAGGGCATCAGTGATGGTGTTACATGCAAGATGCATGAGTTGGTGCTGTACAGTATTTCATTTCTCATGCATTGCATTCTTATAGGTGTGTCACACAGGGTACTTTAAAAGGGGGGCATATTGGCATAAGCAGTGCCCTATCCATTCGGTACTGATGTGTACCAGGTGGCATAATGTTGTATTGCGGTTTGTGTGATGTGTGACATGTGAATGGTCCCTGTGTGTTGGGTTTCTGTTGGTAATGGGATTGGCACGCAGCATGCATTTCATTGTGCCAGGGTTTGGGCCTCCATCTGCACATGGATCTGTGTGTGTGATGGGCCATGCATTGGCTTGGCTCACTTTCACATCTGTTGTACTACGTCATGGTTTGGCCTGCTGGTGTTTGCAGGGTCACTCACCTCCATCTCCTGATGTCGCTGCACCGGTCTCCATTTCACTAAAGCCCTATACAGACTCCATATGCATGGTGGTGCTGCAGGTCTCTTCCCAGCGCATCAATTTTACTGGTGAGTGGCCACCCCCACCTGTGGCCATGGCCTCCCTGCAATTAGATGCCACAATGTTACGGACCCAGAGACGTAGGTCATCCCATCGCTTTTTACAGTGTTTGACCATGCGGGGAGTGGTGCCAATCGCTGTCACCTTACGCATGACCTCCTCCCATATTTCTTTTTTTCTTAGTTGGACTTCCCTTTTGAGGTTGTTTGCGAACACCTCATCTGCATGGGCTGCAAGAGTATCAGCCAGCATGTTGAGCTCCTCGTCGGAGAAGCGCTTCTTGTGCAGGCGGGGGGGGGGGTAGTCTTGCGGGTAGCCTTGGACATGCTGGATGGTATGGCCCTGCTCTCTACTCTGTAGAACTGCTGGATTGGGAGGATTGTAATGGATTGTGTTTTTGAAGATGGCCGCCGGCGCATTTCCCTTTCGGACGCGATGACGTTACTTCCGGGTCTGGTATTACGAGCCCGGTATTTGCATGGTGGTATTACCAGGTTGTTATTAAGGGGTTGCTCTTTGGCAGAGGCGGTATCGGCGGGTCCCGTGATGCCGCTATCGGGGGGTTGGAGAGCCTTTACTGGCATTGCACACTCGTAATCTGCCGCTATTAGCGGCATCAAGGGTGCACGAATGCGCTATTACCATCATGCCGGTAATGACTCCGTTTTTACCTCCATGCTCAAAATGAGGCCCTATATGTTGAAGATAGAGCAGACGATGGAGGAGATGACAGTCAGAACACTATGTTAGAAGATGAAGAGAGAGAAAGAGGAAGGCAGAGAGGTGGGGGCTGCACAACTCCCTTCTACAAGCATGGGGTAGGGAAAGAGATAGCATTGTTACATTTGGAAGAACCAGTGAGGAGGCCAGAGCCCGCTGAATATCCCAGATGCCCGAAGATGCGATCAAACAGTTTAGAGGTAAGAATGCTGTACGTGAATAGACTGAGGAATTTACCAGGATGGAAGAAAGTTACTATGACAGACGTGGTGACGAAGACAAAGGGTGCAGCTGCGCTCGGACATGGCACTGGGTTTACACAATTCCCCTTATTGGAGAAAGGGGAGAACTGCCACAATACATCCTGTGACCACAAATGGACAAAAATAATGTAATTTGTAAATTGCCCTCACTTACCTCAGGGGCAGGTAAATGGATTTATGAATCAGAGAAAATGACAGCTGGGATGAGTTTTGCAGTAGGTGAGCAATAAGACGACGTTTGAAAGCGAACAGAATATCCTGGGGTGACAGCACATATTACTAACCATGACGAAGCACCTTTTGATAATAGTTGAGCTGATGTATGAAGAGCACTTAGGGTTCAATATCAAGACTTGTCAGACATGAGTGCAATTGCGACTCATAAAATGAGAGAAGATGCTTACATTCAAGATATTCAAGACAAATGGTGGTTAGAAATTAGCGAACCATGGAACAAAACATAACTATTTTTTTATCCTATTTTATGTCAGGGACTTCCCAGGGAAATGCAAAGACAATTGACAATTTTGAAGCTCTTACCATTAAATCTGCAGATAAAGGGGGTGCCATCATTGTGATGGATACAGCCCAGTATAGCAATAGGTGTATGGAATTACTCTATGATGAGTCCCCCTACATCAGGCTCAACAGTGGCCCCATCAATGAGATTAAGACTCTCATTGAGAGGACAATTGAGAGGCCCCTAAGCAACGAATGGATTAGTGGCAAAACAAACCAATTCTTGATTAATTGCTTTCCTATTACTCCTGTGTTTTATAGATTGCCAAAGATTCATAAAGATCGCACAACCCCCCCATTGAGACCTATTGTATCGGGGACGGATAGTGTATTTGACCCCTTGGCCATTTACGTGGATAAGCTGCTACAACCCTTGCTATAAGGGATTCCCTCCTATCTGAGGGACACCACTGACTTAAAAGACACGTCTGCACTCAGCCCTGACTGAATTTTGTTCTCTCTAGACATATGCAGTTTGTATACGTCGATGGCCCATGAGCAGGGATTAGAGGCTGTAGAATGACTTCTGCTAAACTCATCTGGACTGAAAGGGAATGCACAATTTGTCCTTGAATTACTAAACTTGATCCTGTTCAACAACTACTTTAGATTTCAGGGTACATATTACATCCAAGCATCTGGAACATCCCTGGGGTCAGTCATGGCGTCTGTGTATGCAAACACATTTATGTACAAGTTTGAAAATAACCTCATACTTGATCACCCTAAATGGTCCATGTACATCTTGGTATGGAAGATGTTTATTGATATTTTCAGCATTTGGTGTGGACCCTGGTTTCCCCCTGTTAGGGCCTGCCACAATGGTTGTTGAGTAGTAAGCAGCTTTGGCTTTGTTGACCAGAATCCTTCATTTGGCACAGCAAAATCTGCGGATGGTCAGATCTCAGGGGTTACGGTTGTTGCACCACCAATACCCTAGGGCACTTATTCAGCATTTGTTGGAGGCGAGCTCAGGAGTATAGTAAAGGGTGAATTGTTTGGTCTTAGCACAGCTCATTTTTAGGGGGAATGAGTGTTCACCAGTTTCATTGTTGAGTAATTGAATAATTCTAGAACAACTGAGGCATTCCGTGTGGTGGGGAAGTATGAAAGGTTTGCTTTTAGCTAATTGAGCAGGAAGGTTTTCATTGAGCAATGCTGAGTGAGGGGGCATTTAAGGTGAATTTGTGGTCCTTGGTCAAGTGGGTGATCAACAGTGGGATGGCGGCCTGGTCAGGCCAGTCTAGCGGGATAGAGTCTGTGGTGGTGATTGGCGGGTTGATGTAAAGACTAGGTTTAGGGTGCTGCCTTTGTTGTGTGTGGGGACAAGCACAATTTTCTTAAGGACCACAGATCCGATCCTGACGGATAGCGTGTTAAAATCTCTGAGAAATACATTAGTATTGTGTGATAATTTTGCAGAGGAGAAGTTGGAGATGTCCTCAATGAAAAAGTCACTCTTGTGAGGTGGTCTGTAGATGAGGTGGAAGATTATAGATTCCTTGTGTGATAAAAGGAACCAACAGGTGAGTGTTTTGAACAAGCTTGTTCTTTGAGAGGGCATAATGGAGCATTGCCAATAGCTCCTGTGCATGATTGCCACTCCACCTCTTGTCCTTCCTGGCTGGCCGGCATATTGGATGCACTAGCCTGGGTTTGGGAGGATGTAAAAAACATGAGGAGAGGACACGGTTCTGGTTTCGGTGAAGAGGTCTGAAGGTTGTTGCACGGGATAAGGTGAGCAATCACAGCAGTGTGAGCGATCTCTGAGCGAGCACTGATCAGCACGAGGGGCATGTGTGAGTGATCCGTTGGTGTTGGATGGGGTAGAAGGGATATTGATGAGGTTTGCTGGGGTAAGTTGCTGGGGCTGCCCATGGCTGTTTGCCGTTCAAATCCTGCTGAGGGTAGGGATAGGCTATAGTAGGTGGAGACACAAGAGTTGTCTTTTGGAGTATATTTGTTTAACAAGTACTTGGTAGGTGAACTGTGGATAGCAGGTCTGGCTCTTGGTCCTATAAGGCCAAAAAAGGCACAATCAGATGACGTCCTTCACCTTGTGCATCCTTCACTGAGGACCCGGGGGTGGTCATATAAGTAGTTGTTTCCAATGTGGGTGGAGTTAGGGGTGCAGCCACAGGAAGGCAGGAAGAATCCTGGAAGTCGTGAAGAATCCTGGAAGGCGAGAAATCAGGAATGCTGGAAGAATGCTGGGACTCTTCCATGGACCTTCTGCTCCTTTGTGTGATCGAGGAATGATGGATGTGTTGAGTAGTACTCTGCCAAACACTGGCCCTCATCCACTTAACCCATTCAATGCCCAATCACATGTGCCAAGTCACTTCCCCGTTCACTATCCAATTACATTTCCCATCCACGTTTTCACTTTCACTTCCATACCACTAACCACTTTCCATCTTCTATATCCAATCACACATGCCTTCCACTTCCCTCTTAACTATCCATTCCTGCGCCCCATCCGCTACCCCCTATCAATGCCCAATAAAATATCCTCATCCACTTTTCCTCTTAACTATCACATCTTGGTTTCTGTTATCCAGACACCACACAAAATACTTTTCTGTGTACTTTTCGAAACACTTTTCTTGTATGTCTCTAAGTAAAAGGCATATGAAATGCTTTAAAACCACTGACCCATGTTGTGCTTACCAGAATGAAAACATGGCCAGCGCATTTCTTTAGAACAGTCTTCTCGTTTTCAGTCACCACCAGGTGTTAGGATCAAAGACACGTATTTCTAGGTTGGCCTTGCTCCAGTTGTTTGCTTACTTCCTCCCAATTACATCACAGTCTCTGGCACGCGGGCTGTCACTGAGGCCAGCCTGTGGCGCAACTGCTGGCAATTGAGGTGCACTGCTGTTCTAAGTCCCAAACCCGAGCGCCAGAAATATTGGTGTGTCTGGTTTTCAAGGAAGGCACCTAAATCACTATAACGTATGCAGCCCTCATGTGACTTCCCAACAAAAGATTCTTTCACCTCGTCTGCATTCCTATGACATTTTAAATGTATTTGTCTAATCCCAAATAAATATTCCTGGCAGAGATTAATACTGCAAGCAGAAGTGATATGAAAGCAAAAGAACAGTGCCAGTTAGGGAAATGAAAGTAATGTGTTATGTTTCCTCTCATCATATCCATCAACCGCGCGTATTGCCCGATTCTGAGGCTTCCACGGATGTAGTCCATAAAGGAGCAGCAAGTGCTCAGGAGCGCCTCCTGGAGGGCAACGCGACAGCTCTGACTTCAGAAGAATATTTGTAATGGCCTATTTTTTCAGGTTTATGCGAACTTTAAAGGCCCTCACAGTTGGAGCTTGTTCACCAAGCATTTGCCCAAACTGAGTAGACAATGGCACAGGCCATGTATCATCTACCTAGTGAAGCAATACATGTGTGAACACTCAGTCACAAGGCTGTTGCTAAAATAAAGTACCTCGAGATGACTGCCCAGGGTGCCCGCCCAGCGCACCATGAGCAGAGGGGCACCAGAGGTGCCATTTCTGTTCCAAAAACATCTGATCGGACCCTCTAATAATAGAGGGAGCGCTGGGGTAGCAACATCCTTGCACCCGGACAGTTCCCTTCATACAGTCTATGTTGTGTTGTGTTCTGGTACGTTATAAGGTTTTATATAGTGTGGCTGCTTCCATTTCCATGGGTTCTTTATTTCGTCATCAGATTCCATAAGGTCTATACATTTTCTCTGTCTTCTAGTCATCTCAGTGCATCACACTTGCTTCTTGTGACGTCACCAGCTTCTCTTTCTCTCACTTTCACATGCCTTCGGGGCATCTTCCATGAGATTATCATTTCTTCGAGCATACATCTGGCATGGTCTTCTGAACGGATACCTTTTCTCGAACACTTGTCGCGGTATGGTCACAACTACTGATGTTAAGCATGGTTCAGTTTCAGGCTTCCACCATACAGGCAGTAGGGGGTCAGGACTTCCTGCAGAGGCATTCAGCTGCTCCTCTACACTATGATCCCTTAACCAATCCCTTCCTTTGATAGGTTTATGATTTGCCACGTAGGATGATGTCACAGATGAAGTATATTGAGGTATAAGACATCTATGTAATCAAGTTAAGGTGTGAGCGTGCATGCATCCGTCCGATGTCTGTCAGTTCTGCCTGCTTTATTACATAAGAATAAAGTAGTACTTTTGCCAAATTCCTTGAGTCTGTCGGTTACTTGGTATGAGATCTTTATTTGTAATTCCATTTAGCACAAAAGACGCTTCAGGTGCTAGAGCACAGTAATGCCTGATTCCAACTAAACATTTAACAGAACTTCAACTGCAGAAGCAGGCGACGTAGACATAGCAATGGCTTGCAAAGGTTTCGCCCCTAAATAGGTGTTTGGCAAATAACCCACTTCCTGCGATGCTTTGCTTCATAGAGCATACATTGAAACCGAATAAAGTACTCACTCTTGATTAAGGAGGCAAAGAAATGTGGAACACTCCCGCCATGGAGCACCACTGCGCACCAAGGGTAGTTTAATAAGGCAGCATGGTTTTACACCCAAAAGGTTCCTACGGGACACGGCAATAAGACAAACAGTTATATTACCTCCACTGCTGGCTGTCAGCATTTCCATCCAAATAAACAATGCTGCACCTCAACACCACTCAGCACCACTCTGCACAGTGCTCTGCACCAAGGGTAAGTTAATAAGGCAGCGTGGTGTTGCACCCAAAATGGTCCTCCAAGACACGGCAACAGATGAACAGTTCCACTGCCTCCACTGCTGGCTGTCGGCTTTTCCAGCCAAACAAACAATGCTACTACTATGCACCACTCTGCAGCTTTTAATCATTTGAAAGTCCCTATCAAATTACCCCCTCTTGTTTTCCCAAGTGTATACTTGAGGGGTCGCCAAGTGCAGACCTTGAGTGCCCACCAATCACGCCACGATTTCAGGACAGCCACAAATATTCTGATTAACTTTCATCTAAATTCACTGAATTTAATGTATTTTTCATGGATATCCTGAAAACACAGAGTGGATTTGGTCCTTGTGTACGGGACCTGAACACCACTGGTATACATGTTTAAATTGGTGAGTTGCTCCCCATGGGACTAGCAGTTTAAAATAATATTCACCAGTCTGTTAGCTAGTCTCAAGGAGTGTCAAGGGGTTCTGTCAAAAATGACCCTTTACAAATTCTTGTTGAGATGGATTAATCAATCAAAACAGTGGATGTAGGATAGGGAACCGCCACTAACCAACCCTACTAAAAAACTCGTCCTTCTGCATACACCTCTCAAACTCTGAACTAAACACAACCATACCTCTACAGCGCAACAAACTGCACAACAAACTACACGCACTTCACCGCACTGCAACAACCACACATGGCGGCTACCAACCGAAAAAAACGCCTATGCTCAGCGAACTGTGTTAACCGAACTGAAGCTGCCAACAGCACATCACAGCCCTCTAGCTCTTTTCTCCCGCTCAGTCCAACTAACTTACATCCCCTTACCCTCTTGCTTTACAGATCTGCCAGAGTGCGAAGGGACCACACCAGTGGCGACAGTGCGCAGTATAAGAACCTTTAACATAACATAACACATGTTCCTTCAATTACTTCTTACTTGCCAATGAAATAATTTAGGGTGGATTTAAAAAAACTATTTTCAAAAAATGATGCCAACTCACAAACATTTAGTTCTCTTAACGTGCTTTTGCTAACCCCTGCTTGAGAGCGGAATCACGTCAGCACTCTTCCAGCCTAGTACCACTGGCCCTCACTGTGGGCACTTCAGAAACACTGTGGGCAAAGATACAACAATACACTCTTATGCCTAGAATGGTGCCCTGATGTGGCCAGACTTCACTCCTAGCACTTATATAGAGTTGCCTAAGCCTGAGTAGTTGCCAACCTGGACCCTGGTGATTAGTAGGTGCCAGAATCTCAAACCATGAAGAAAGACATATTCAGATAGCCACCGTCGCAACAAGGCCATACCACTGTCACATGTGTACTGTTAATACAGCAGTGAAATAACATTACATAACAAAAACGTGGAGTTTATCGCCAGGCACAGGCGCACGTATAAAGAGATATTAGACAAAAAAGGAAGCTCGCAGTGGGAAAGTGGAGTGCTTCATTAGATTCTGTGCATAGCAAAAATAGCTGAGAGTTTTGGAAACGTGTTACTTGGAGAAATTCTGCAAGCAGGACTGTCATTCATGGTAATATCAGCAAAGCTGTTTGGCTAGAACACTTCCGAGTCCTTTATGATGAAACTAGGGTTTTCCCCGACAGGATAACCTAGACCCGATAGTGTTCTCATCAGCTGACTCTGTACCTTTAGAAGGAATTGAATAGTTTACCATCGATGAAGTCTGCAACACAATTTTGAGCCAGAAGGGTAGGAAGGCGCCAGGCCCAGATAAGGTGCCAGTATATCTTTTCAGTACTGTGCTATCTGATTTCATGGTGCCAACTTCATGGGCGAAAGCTGAGATTGTGGCATTGTACAAAAGGGGGACTGTGACAATCTCTTCTGCATCTTCATTAATAGCCTGATAGAGAAGGTACTCCAACATGATACTGATGCCCACGCCTAGGCACAGCCATAATACCATTATTAATGTTCGCAGATAATGTGATATCAATCTGCACAACACCCATGGGCTAAGAAAATACCCTAAAAATAACGAAAAATAAATATATGGGGGGTGGGAGTAAGGAGTTATAAAGTGTGGGGGGTGGTTCAGGGTGGGGTTAAAAGCATGGGGAAACGGTGGCTTAGGGGAGCGGGGAGGCGGGGCTCTACAATTAATATTTTTTTTTCTGTATTATTTAATTCACTGTTTTTTGATTCGTTATAATCGCATGTAACCCTGCAAAAGCAGTGGCTTGGAAATAAACCTGTAGAAGACAAAAGCCATTTTTTTCATCCACAAAAGAAGAAATATAGACTAGCACTATGTTTGGATGGAAACCGCCTGGGACAGGTGACAACGCATGACTATTTGGAGATAAGATTTGCAAGCAACTGCACTGGGCAGACCAAATGGCAAAATCATTGTAATTGTCGAAAGAGCGGGTAATGCTAGTGCCGGTTTTGTACATGCTCATGTTAAAGGGGCCTCAGCTTAATCTTTAGAGATGCACTAAATGGCAGCTGCCCTTTATGCGTCAGAAGTAGGGGGCTTTCAGACAAAGAGTAGATTTGGGGTAAAAGGCAATGGATTTATGAAATCGCTTCTAAGCCTACCAAGGTGTACCCCAAATGTGCTGCTGAATTTGGAAACTAACTTTAGCTATTTTGTTGAAGTAGTCGATTTTAAACCAGTATTGCATTGAATACGAGTGTGGTCTTCGCCTGTCCATGTAGCATTTATGGATTTAGTATCTCAGGAGGGTGAGTGTTGTATTGTGCCTGTCTGAGGTGAGGTAGCTTGAGATGTCATGTGGAATGTTTATGTGTGGATGATGGAATATTCTGAGTGAGTGTTCTGTGTAGAGGGGGTTACAGCTGGCTGGCCCTGGGTGATGGGAGCCGGTGTTGTCAATGCTTATGTCCTTTATGTCTTCATGTGGATATGTAACTAAGAACTTGGAAATAAACTTACCTAAAGAAATCTTAAAGAGCCTGGAACCTGCTTTTTAACAGCGAGACTCGTCAAGAATATACTTGTTAACCTGTGCTCAGTGGATTTGTGGAGTCATCCAGAAAAAATAATCTCTGGATCAAAACTGATGCTGAAAAATGTGAATTGTTCAAAATTGGAAGAACAAGCTGTGCAGTTTTATGTGGCAATTCTATGTTAGGGCGTGACTATTGGGCTGTGAAAAGATCGATCGGTTATGAGGGATGCCTTGATTTCATTGTTCCTCCATTAGCCCGATCACTGTATGTAAGATTCCGGTCTAGAATTCTCCTTTTTTCTCACCTTAGATATTCATGGAATGCATTCAGTGTTGATATATGCCCAAGTCGCAATGAGACTAGAGAAACCATTCAACATTACTTTTTTATTTGTCCAGGGGATGGGATGCTAGTCTCGGGAGGTTAGCCCAGGGGCAACGTGCTTGCTTTGGAAGCAAGACGATATGGAGCAACACAGGTACGATCCCTGGGTCCCTGCATAGAAACCTCTGGGTATTAAGCGTGTTATTAATAACCAATTACAATGCTTCAGAAGCAATATTTCAATGTATTCCTGGGAGCTACTCAAATCCACTCAGATTCTGAAGAAATGGTAATATGCCAATCGACTGATAATCTTGGTTTGGTTTTCGCTGTATTAAAATGTATTTACGGAGGGTGGCTTAAGAGGTCAAAGGCACTAGGGCAGCCTGAAATATAAACATGAACATAAGATTAAATGATTTATTAACTATGATTTTATTGTACTTAACAGATAATTATACCTTTTTATGGTATTGATTTTTATGGTAGATGAATTATGGAAAAGGTAATATGTTTTAGTAGATATAACATTGTATTTTTAGAATCAGGTTTCATATTTAATGTTTTAATGTATATGTTGTCTGTCTTGTACAGTTGTATGACAGATGGTCGAAATAAACAATCTGACTGACTTACTGACATAACAATTATTTTCTGTAAACCTAAAACACGAGAATCCTTCAGTGGTGCAGGTATCCTGCAATTGAGGCACCTCTCTTGCTGGTTGTTCTCTCAATAACCATTCACTTTTCCTGGACTCCAAGCAATATTGGATAAATGACCTCGAGGGTAAGGCTAATTCCACTTAAATCACCACGACCCGTCCGGTTCTGAACATACAACCCATTTAACTCATCACAGGGAAATAAAATTGGATGCACGTGATTTTGATTTTGCATCAGTCCATAAATAACATGTTTTATATTTTTCTCACAGGAAGCTTTTGATGATCACAGCGTGGCATGCTGCTGGCATCCGTTTCTTTTGTCTTTTGCATATGAAAAGCATCAACCTTAGATGACAATGGAAAAGTTAGTCAAAATGGGAATCAGCTGTTGGTGGCTGCCATGCCAGGTTTCCAACCATATTTGTGTCTGTTTCTTAATTCTTCAGGCATGGTGGTCTGTGGTACTGCATGCCACATACAATGTGTAGTTGAAGGCATTCCACACATCTCTGTCACCCTCACTCGGAGCATCAGCGCTAGCTATTCGGCACCTAAAGCTCACCAACATGGTTACTCTCTGTTCCGGGGGCCTTTCACTTGTGCCATGGCTTTCCCAAGTAATCAGGTCTTTACTGCTTGTGGTTTAACTTCTAGCACGGAGTATGGTCATCCACCAGACGATTATGCTACATTCCCAAATAAATGTAATTTGGGAATAATCAGAATTCCATTGTGCCCAGGTGTGATCCAGGTTGCCCAGTAAGACCCAGCCTCATGTTACAATATATTACTGAGAGTATTCCACAGCAAGTGTCGCAAAGAAATTGATGCCACTGCAATGGAGGCATGACATAACCCAGTGCCTAAAATGCAGGTTCTGCGGGAGATCCTTAACACCTTGTGGGAAGCTTCAACATCTTTGATGTCATCTCACACTTGCGCATCACCCCCATGTGGTCCACGGCATGTTTTCGCTGAAGATATTACATTTAACCAGTCTGCTATTTCTTCAATACAAAAATGGGAGGCTAGTTATCGAACAGAGCTTTCTTAAGTTTGCAAAATCGCAAGACATGACTAAGAGAGTATTGATCCTACTAATTCCAGTTTTGGTATTTTGATTATCAGATCTATACACTTCTTTTAATACCAGCCATCATTTTTTTTAACTTTCTATCCCCTGGTACATTTACGTAGCATTGTATTGCTCCAATCAGAATAGTGGTATGTTAATGTTAATAATCGAAAAAAAATAGATTTTCATCTCTTTGATCCCGTAGACTCGTATTGAGCTTTAACGATTTTCATACAATAAAACATTTCCATTAGCGCAGAATGAATACAGTTTGCCAAGACCATGAAACCTTTGCAGTGAGCACCTGCATGCACTCATTTATGTGCTTATATTGGCTTCCCAAGTATTCTGTGCTACGATGACACCCATTGGCACTATTTTGGTGTCCCTTCACAAATAATTTTCATCACTCCTGCATAACGCTTGGATACGAGTTTTCATTCACAAAAGGGGGCTCTAGGGGCACCATCCTGGATTCCTTTGTGGCTAAAACCCAGCTGAAAACCCATGCAGCCACCGCAGATGGGTCTGGTCCTTACACTCTGATAGCCCAGGATTCTGAACACGAGGACAGGGTGCTGGCCACCATAGCGGCGCTGAGAGGTCCACAAGTGTGCAGAATTGGCAAGATCAAGATTGACATGACCCTGCTGCGCCAAGACATGCGTTCGCTATCGTAGAGTGTAACGAGAACTGAAACCACTTTGGCTGGCAATGTGACCACCACAAAACTGGAGGCCACAGTGCGGGACCTGGAGGCATATAACACTGCCCTGGAGCTTTGTGCAGAGGATGCAGGGGGGAGATCCAGACGCAACAACATGCGTATGCTGGGACTCCACAAAGGAGATGAAAAAAACAATCCAACTTCGTTTATCGAAAACCTCCTCCTGGATGAGATTGGCCTGGGATAACTGTCCCAGGGATTCACAATTGAGTGGGCTCAGTGCTTGCTTCAGCGAAGACCCCCGCCGGGAGCCCTATAATCGCACGGGTCCTCAACTTCAGAGACAAGAGAAGTTATATAACAACACTCTAGAGACGGTGACTCCATCTATCGGGGTAACCTGAAGCTTGCTCTGTTCCCTGATTAAACTCTGATGGAGCAGAAGAAGAGTAATATGTTTGTGTCGATGAAGGAAAGGATGAGGCTTCATGGTCTTAAATGCATGTTGATTTACCCGGCCAAATTGAAAGTGCTCTTTAAGAGGAAGTCCCTTTTCTTCGATACTCCAGATGAGGCCAATGACTGGATGGACCATAGTGGGATGGCAGACAGCAAATGGGGTGGAACTTTGGTGAAGTCTGATAGGAGGCCATGGCCTATTGACTGGCTATGACCATCATTGTCGGGGGACAGGATCCTGCCTTGCTCTGCCCATTTCCTCCACTATGCTCCCGGAATTGTTAGCCGACATTGACCTGACTGCCGGAAGGGGCTACGCTGACCTTTGCGTCGTGTGAGTGGTTTGGTTCTCCACACACTACCATTTACTGGTGGGTCCCATACTTTTTGCACCTGCCGTCTCCCTCCCCAGTGGATTCATCTGGAGGAAGATGGCAAGTTGGGCCAACCTGCACAGCCCTGTTGGACCTATGTGTTGTCAGGATGTTCCTGACATGTGTGTTCCATGTTGGTTATGTTGGTTTTCTGGTTGGTTTTCTTGTTCATAGGCATCTTATTGGGAGAGGTTGGAAATACTGGGTGTCTTTGGGAAACTATATGTTTATGGCTGTCAGTAATGGTTGGGTATCAATCTTGGGTGGTGGGGAGGCCAGTCGTGCTGAGGTGGTTGATGGGAGGGGCACATGTAGCTGCTTTGGCCATGATTAGGTGCTGACATGGAATGTCATGGGTCTGAACTCTTATATGGGATGGAACTGAATTAGATTGTATCTTGCGCAGGAAAAATGTATCCATAGAACTATTACAGGAGATGCCCCTGATGTCGGCTGAACAAGAGAAGGTTGTTACCAGATGGGGTGGTAAAGGATATGGGTCCACTTACTCAAGCTATTCTAGAGGGGTCATGGTGTGGATTGCTGCCTCTTTCCCCTTCCAACTAATAGGCACAGAAAAGAATAACGAGGGCAGACTGATTGTAGTGCATGGCTTTAGTGAACATAGGGAAGTGCACGTGGTGAATTCCTATTCACCCAATCATGCAACGGCCACCTTCCTTCGCTCACTGGGAGGGAAGTTGGCTGGTATGAGAGTGGCTCTGTTTTTGTGGGGGGAGGGGGCTTTAACCGTGTACTAGGCCCTGCAAGGGACAGATCAAGCACCTCACATTCAAAATTGTCGCCTGCTTCTATAGCACTGAATGCAGTGTGGGAGGGCCTGTCACTGGCGGATGTATGGAGGAGTACCCAAGGGGACGATCGGAGCAACTGTTATCATTCTGTGCCACACAGGCTGTACACCAGAATTGATTGCATCTTTGTTGGGAGAGAGCATGTCACTGAGTTTATGGATGCAACATATTATGGTCATACAATTTCTGACCATTCTCTACTGAGTGTTATCTCGGTCTGTGCTGCTGCCCGTCCTCCGGTGCCGCGCATGCCTGCCCGGGTTATCCTCGATGAGGCCTTCAGGAACCACATAGGTGGCGCTGTAACAGAATTCTTGTAGAGAAATGTAGGCAGTGTCGCGCGATAGGAGACTGTGTGGCAGACACTCAAAGTGGTCGTTCGGGGGTAATAATTGCTAAAGTGGGAGGCATTAGGAAATTCCCGAGAGGGGAGCTTTTTAGCCTGGGCAACCGTGTCCACATACTTGAAAATGGTGGTGCCCTGGCCGCAGGAACTGAGGCAATGTTGCTGACAGTGTGCCTTCGGTGCACCCTGCATGGGAGAGGCTCACCACATTTGATTATGGCACGCACACCCCCAGATTACATGCAGAAGGGGATAACGCAGGGCTACTACTATCATGTTTGTGTAATAATGAAACCCCCCGACACTCGGTCACGGTGATCACAGATGAATGTGGCAAGAGATGGCATTCACAGGCAGATATTAATCACACCTTTAGTGGATTGTACCCCACTTTATACGGATGAGGTGAGGCTGCAGACAAGGATGGAGTATACGCTGTCCCTTATTGTGCTCCCTAGTTTCGCTACTGAACAGTCTGATGCTCTAGATGAGCCTACAACTATGGAGGAGATCCAGAGTGGTATACGGTCCCTGAGGTCCGGGAAGCCTCCATGGGGAGATGCGCTCCCCTATGAGTTCTATAAGGAGTACAGCAACACTCTGGCCTCTGTGCTGCACAAAGTATTTGAGGAAGCGCTCGAGTTAGGCCAGTTGCCGCACAGCAGGGGGTAATCATTGGTGATCCCAGTACTTAAACCGAGGAAGGACCCCAGCGTATGTGACTCTTACAGACCCCTGGCCATGTTAGCCCAAGATTTTAAGATAGTTACGGCGCTGCTTGCTGACTTTATTGCCTAGCAGCGCAATTGAGATCTGTTGCAGGTTGGTTGGTGGATGAATCCCCGCAAGACGCTAGACTCATGTTAGAGGACATCAAACTACAATGAAGGAAGTACTGTGGATTGACAAGAAATGCATTGGCATTATGCCTCACACGCTAAGAGTGGGTAGACAGATATGGACCAGGACAGTCTGCCTGCTCAGGCTTGGTCATGTTTACTCCCCACATCTGCCTTTGGCGGCCAACATCTTTCATGACAGCAGCGATCGCCTGGTGGTTAGGTGATGGGAGGCGGCTGGTGTGTCTGTGTGGGGAGATATGTACGAGTCTTTAAAGCCTTTGAAGATTTGGTTTCCAGCACTACTCTACATACGGGTCAATTCCTGCGACATCTGAGAGTCACAATGTTGGCAAAGAGGAAATGGCTTGACTGGCTGGCAGAACCGTAGCCCTGCCAGATACTGGCGCTACTGTAAGAGGTTGAGGATGCCTGGAAACCGGTATCGCGACTATACAGTGGTCTTCTGTCCGTGGCTGGAACTTGTAGCTTAAAGGTTAGAACAGCTTTGGAGTCAGACTTTGGTCTAGATTTGGAGGATAAGCAGTGGGAAACTGTTACTTTCTGTTAAGCGCATGCCTAGGAATGCTCGATTCAGACTGCTACAGCTCAATGCCCTACACCAAACATACATGACACCTGCCAGGATTGCCAAATTTAATAGCCGAGTGTTGCCTGACTGTCCGTGCTGCGGGAATGCTCCTCCTGACCTGCTGCACATGTTTTGGAGCTTCCCGAGGGTGTGGGCTCTCTGAAGCTATGTTCACCTGCTGAATGCTTGCTTGGAATATATGGTAGGCATAATAAAGTGAGGCATGTAATTAAACTGATGGACCTGACATGTATACTTGCAAAAAGAAGAATTGCGCTTACTTGGAAACAGGCGGGTGGTCCGAACCATTTATTGTGGCTAAACGACATGCATCGGTGGAGCACTGCTGAGACCGTAGTGTGGCACAGAGCTATACGTGCAGGCCTAAGGGAATGTGCCACTAATATAGAGGCTTGGTATGCGCTCCTCATAGCCATGTGGCCCTTCTGATCACAAGCCTTGATGATTTCTATGACTTCCTTTAAGCTGATTTGCTGAGAGATGGAAATGGTGTGGTTGCTCTCCCTTCTTGAGTGGTGCCATCAGCCTGTGCAGAAGGTGGCAGGGATGGTAGTTCTGGCCCAACCCTCCTACGTCCATGAGGTGGGCACGACCCCCTGAGGCTCCCTGGTTTGCTCTCATGACTCCAATGTTATACTGGATTTATCCGATTGATGCCCGTTTTGCTTGTTTGTTGGTTTTGTCACTGTTTAAGCTGCATCTTGATACTATGACCTCCTCACATTCCTGGGATTCCTCCTGTATTGGGATGATACTTAAATGCCAATAAACTGATTTTGAAATAAAAAGTTTTCATTCACATAAAAAAGTCAATTCTTCTTTCATACTCTGTAATTCTGTATTGTAGAGTTTAGCGCGAAAGGCCAAAACTACTGGTATGGGCATAACCGGCAACAGTGTAGCACACAACAGATGCAAATAGAGAGATCAACTGGCAGAAAATGTGCTAGAAAATGGGCTAAATACACCAACTGTAAAACCAGCCTAGAATACCAACATAGCCACACATCTTGACAGAGTTGATGTTGAATGAAGAACATCTCACGCAAAATCGACTGAATGCATGATTGGGGAAAATAAAGTGGTCATTTACCTACTGCGCATCCTACAAAAAGAATGGCAAGCATACCCTGGCATCCACATTTGAACATGCAGGCATCTACACTATGCTTACGAGAAGCACGCCGCCTGCAGGCCATTGTGAATCTGGGAGGAGATGCCAGGCCAGCATGTTTATTTATTTATTGATTGGATGGTTTCTATTCTCATTTCTAATCCTCTGCATTCCACAAAAGGCCTAAGAGAGAACTGCAAAGATGGATAGGCCACTCAGAGGAGGGACATTTTTTTTTTTAAAGCAAGTTCAGAACTTTCGTAATTTAAGGAGGGAGGCCACGTCGCAGAGTGGGAGGGAGATGAGCTCCACATGTTCGTGCCAAGGTAAGAGAAGGTGTTAGCGCCATTGCTTTATTTATTTTTATTTTTGGAATCCAGATGAGATTGGTAACGGAAAGGAAACACTACAAAGCAAGGCCCCTCCATCCTGACCCCTGCCTCTGTTCGATTATTTAATGAATGTGCTCAACTGGCTGAAGCTACCTCATTCAAAAACGGAGGCCATGCCCCTCACAGGTGGCCGCCACCACTGGGGCGGGCATCTCGGGCAGGCTGCCCTGAGCCCATACGTCATCCTAGTCAACTCTGTAAAGAAACAAGAATTCTTTAATGTCACTCGAATATTTCACCCAAGCCTCAGGTGAGCGCCATCGTCAGTCAGCTCCTGCTCCATTTGGAAATTCCCAGTCAAATCCCTTGACAAGTCATCTTTGCGATTGAGTTATCGCGCAATGAATGCTCCCCAATTTCCCACGACCTTGATTATAATACACTTGCTTTAAGGGCCTCCAATTTGAACAAATCAAGTGTTGAGAATGTGTTTAGAATGCTGCAGAAAGACTATCACTGTGTCACGACCTTGGGTATCAGGATCTCCAGATGTGCCCTCTCGCCATTGGCTGCCTGTGGCCAGGAAATACCAATCCAAAGCATCCGGCATCATTTACAAAGCCATTCATGGTCTAGGCCCGAGTTTGTGATCGCCACCACCTTCCAGCCCTCGCTATTCAGTTTGCCATGAGCTCCAAGCTTACTCTACACTCATCATCCAGAAACCTACATTCTCCCCTTGACTCTCTAAGCACATTTTTGTACATTAAGTAAAACTTGGAGTTTAAATCAAAATTCCAAAGGGCAATCCAGGCGTGAACCCCTTGCTTACTGTGCTTACAGGTGATGTGATATGATTAGTTTAGTTTCTTTATTTATCCCACGCACCAAACCCTCGGGCGCTTAAAGCTTATACAGAGGCTACAGAATTGTCAAACAGGAAAATAACAGTACAGAAACACAACAGCGTTAAGACCAGGGTTACATGGTGGTCATGTATGGAAAACAATGCAACAAACACAAACAGCGTTAGGTAAGGAGGTATAATTGAACCGGGCCAGAAGCTGATCCTACATGAAGCTTCTTAAAGAGCCAACTCTTTACTTTGGCTCTGAAAGGCCAGAATCCAGGATCAGTCCTGAAGCTAAGAGGAAGTGCGCTCCACAGTTTGGCCGCTAGTACTGGGAAGCTCATTTACCTATCCTCCCGAGAGAGGTCTTCAGCTTCACCTCACTGGTGATGTCCAACAAGGCACACGCATGTGTCTGGTGTTGCGGATGGTAAACTTATTAAGAGAAGTGGTGCCTAGCATTTCGGTGCTGAACTGCTCTTGTTCCTGGGACTAGACTGATATGCAAATGTACATTTCTACTCTGTGAAGGGTGCAGTGAGCTAAAACGTGGATGAAACACTTCTAAGTGGGAAACGTCTCAAAGAACATGTTATTTGAGCCATGCTCGTTCTCAGTGGAGGGCTCAGACAGTTTTGAAAATAGGTGGGAAAGCACTAATGCCCTGGTGAGTTCGATTCATTGCTTTGTCTGGAAGATGGGAAAGGCATTTCTAAGAATAATTAATGACCTGAAATTTGTTCTCTTAGTGACATCTATAATCTGCTGTCTGTGAGAAGGATGACCATCACTCCCAGTTGGTTTCTTACCTTAAGTAAGGGCAGATGTTTCTCCCCATCCTTCTGGCAAGGGGGGCACTGTATGATCTCTGCTTTGGAGCCATGAATACACAAGAAGTTCTCTTCCATCTAGAAGTGCATGCATTTGAGGCAGTTGATCACTCCGTTGTGTTTGCCAGCTGTATGTGGGCCTGTGTATCATCTCAGTTCATTTGGATTTTCAGTGGATGTTGGAAGATTACTTCTGCCATGGGTCTCATGTAGATGGTGAAGAGAATTGCTGAGAGAATAAACCTTTATTAGGTTGTGATGCCAAAGCTAATTCGCCCGAATTCATTAGGACGGATGTAATCTATTTCCAGAGACACAAGGCCATTGATCCAACTAGTCTGCATGCACTTACCCTTGCACTTGCCACCTGCTGGCCGTACTTTACTTATTGTTATTTATTTTCTTATCCCATGTACTGCACTGTCCTCTCCCCCTTCCCCCCGCACTTTCTCCCCTTCCCCTTCCCATGCACTTGCGCGATCTGAATGACACCTGGCCTAGTAGGATTGTTGTATGTCTTCCCTCTGTTCCCCCTCCCTTGCCTCGGCGCGCCTTGAAACACTTGTGCATAGGCGCGTTATAAATGCCATATCATATCATATCACATTCCAATATCCTAAAGATAGGTGGAGAAGAAGCAGGACCTTTGGGTTGTCCTCAGTCAAGTGATGACACCAGGTCCTCTCTGATGTCCACACTTGCTCCAGTTGTCCTGTATGGTCTAGAATCTGACTGGTGGTCATGAAGGATCTGATTCCACTCATGGATTTCTCTAAGTCGACGTGTCAGTTCACCCACCTTGATTTTGCTCGGGAAATGGTGTTTGCATATGGAGCAGTCATTATCCAGGTCATTGGGGCCTGTGGAAGGTTTTTAAAAAAAATAAGGTTATCATTTCATGGTTAATGTCTTTGAGGGTGGAATCATTTTTGAAAAGATGCATTGATCAGATAGATGTCAATATGGTCCCCAATCAAGGATGCCAGTCGGGTACCTAGGCACTTTCATACTTCTTGACATGAGAGTCACTAGATGCTTCAACATTGTGGAGAAGGTGTTCAGGGAGGCCTTCACTTTAGGTTGTGGGATGGGGTAAAGGTGGATACATCTAGGTTGTCTTGAATGGAAAACCTAATTCATCGTATGTTAACCTAAAAGAATGACAGTAGGTCCTCACAGAGCAAGGGGAAGTTATGGGAGGGTTCCTAATGATTTCAAATTCACTCCCTCATCTGGTTTTCCAAGTGATTCGTTTGTTGGGCATGGTAGGCCTTCTTGGCTATGTGAATAGCCTTGTGGAGCCTCTCATATTGATTTTGCAAGGTACAATAGCTCAGTGGCAACGCGTTTGTCTCGGAAGAAAGACAACGCAAAGCAACATAGGTTCGAATCCTGGGTCTGCGCTTAGAAACATCTTTGGTACTAAGCTCATTATAAAAAAAAAACAGTGATAACTATTTTCTATCAGTCAGGTTCTGCATTTTCATTCAGTGTCCCTCCAGATTTCACCGCCTTTACTTTATATCTGCCAATTATTGCCTGAATGCTTATTAATTGCTTTGAATGATCTCTTAAGCCATACTGGATTCTCATTTACAGTTGCCTGATGCTGTTATACTATAGATACTCAAGAATGTGTTCCAAATCTTTGAACAGTGTCCCAGAAGTTTTGATTTCTTTCAAGTTGATTCACGCGGTCCTGTACTACATGTGAGAGTCAGATAAGTGCAGGTGTTTGTGTAGAACGGATTGAAATTGTCACTGTTTCTAGATAACAGCTGAATATGAGATCCATGCTGTGCCCAGCTCTGTGCCCCAGTGAGTGATTTCATTGAGTGGAACCTAGTGACTCCAGTTTGATGACAACTTCAAAAGCCTATTTGTTGTTGGCAATGTCCGACCAGATTTTGAAGCCACTCATAAGGCAGAGTTTAAGTCTGATCTGGAACAATTTCATGCATGGACTGGCTTCAATATCTGGGGGCAGGACATTCTAGTGGAATGCTGAAAGAAAAGAGAAGGGGCCAATTGAGAGTGGTAACAGGGAGGCCAGGGACAGAAAGGCTGAGGGGAGTAGAGGAATGCAGTCGGGGGCATGAATTAATTTGTAGAGAAGGACTAAAGATTTGAAAAGTTAGCAGTTTTACATGGAGCGCTCAGTGTCAGCGTGCAGAGGTGGTGGAGGGTGTTGCAACAGTGTAGACGGTGCCACAGGGTATGACCAGGTAAGAATAGGCGCTCAGGTTGAGGATTTGGATATGTTCGAACATGAACGTGATTGAAACAGCTGCAGATTATGGCACTGCTAGGCTAACCCTTGCCTAGAATAGTCACACGATGAAAACACTGTGTGCCAGTATCTATGCGCTTGTGCCGAATGTAGCTTAGATAATGAATATTAATATCAATGATTTCACATGAATATACCATGGGTAGGTTGACTGATTGTGAATAGTACATGTATTGAATATTTATTAGCACAGATTATTGAAACAGTTTTGCCTCTGTAGGATTTTGCCAACACGTGTTTCGACCTTTGTGTGCTTTTTCAAGGCAAAATTTGAAAATTAACAGCCGAATTGGGGAATTGAATTGGTGCTTAGCAAGCTGGTGGCTATATACCACTTCGATCAGTGCTGCCTGTTAGGCCTCCAGAGTAGAGATACATTTGCAATGAGATGTAGTCCTGTGTAAGGTTAGATGGGTTATTGGAAGGCTATTCTTCTATTCATTAGTTTAGTGGCCACCACGCGATTGTCCACTTGCGCCGTGATATCCTCAAATGAGAGTCCTAGTATCCATTGGTATCTTGAGCAGCAGTGATCCCAATGATAAAGGTTAATCAAGGCATAATATGAATGGCATATCTCTTTCAACTCTTAGGGGAACGCAGGCTAAGGGAAGGCTATACTTTTCAGAAGGGATTTGAGCACCGACACAACTAAAACAGTAATGGTATTGTAGTTACAAATTACAGAAATATTTAATCAAGCTTCTTTAAAATACAAATCTTTAAATACCAATAACACACCATTGTAAAGGAAAACACAGAATTCAGACTTTGGAAAAATAGGAGTAAGCTGGGCTTTAAGATAGTTGGCAGAATTCACTGACATTGTCTTTAAAAAGGTAAGGAGTGGGATATTGAAAATTTGCTGGGGACCTGTGGAGCAGCCCAGGTGGACAGAACAACTTCGAATACTTTTAAGTCTTGTTCTTTGTCTTCTGTTCAACAGCATCTATTTGGTATTCGAGGGGCTTTTGGGGACAGCGATTCAGCATCTGATTTGTGAGCAGGTCAACTGGGTCCAACATGTGGTGCAGTTCACAAACAGCAAATGGCACTGGACTTGAAGAGGCTTGGGACAGGCAGCAGATGTCCAGGTCAGTGTGACATACATGCACTTTGAAGCAGGAACCAGAGCCTAGAGCGATTCTTTTGTACCTGGTTTACTGTAAGACCCTGCCCAGATTCCTAAAGGATAAGGTGAGTCCATATTCTGCCCCTGCCAGCCAGGAAGGTTGCTAGAATGCATTAGCAGGGCTGTCTCTTCCAGGAGGCAGAGTCCCGGGCACCAGTGTCTCATCAGCAAATATTGCTTGATCCAAACAACAGTCACTCCACATGTTCCCATGGTGTGGGGGTTGAAGGGCCTGTTCCTTTGGAGACAGCACCTTTATGGCAGAGGATTCTGAAGCAGATTCTACTCCCAAACAGGTTCCAGTTGAATATTTCTTCTTCAGTAGTCCAAAAATCAATCCTCTAAGGGGAGGGACCCCCGATTACATAAGCAAAAGTACACAGTGGATTGGTTTCCTTCCAGTTGTTTGTAATGGGTCCAATACTGGCTGCTGGTTCAGAATCCTATACCTGGTAATGTCCTTCCCAGAGTCCTTTATCTGCAGGAAACAGAAAGGGGGCAGCAAGTTGGGGAGCCTTTGCAAAATCCAAGATAGTGGGACCCAGCTGTGGACTATAGCTCTCTCCTCAGCTACTGTAACTTCACCCCTTCTGTCTGCCTATCTAAACATGTCTCCAGTAATTATCAACCTGGTGTATGTTCCCGTAGCCTGGCAGGGCTTCACTTTGAAGCACAGAACCTCTCCCTACCTCCTGGGGTCAGTTTCTATCTTTCTGGGTGGTGACAACTCATTCCAAGGGAACAAAAAAGCTGTTGCTGGGGCTGAACCCAATGGCTTGTTTTGGGCAAAACACATCTTAAGGCAGTAAATACTCAGGAGCTCTTAGCTAGAAAGGCCACAAGTAACCAAGCCAATAATAAAAATGCCATCAATTGCTTATGGCTGTATAATTGTGTAACCCCAGCAGTCACCATGTTAGAACCAGATACAGCTTATATGCAGATATTAATGTGTCACCAGACCTCTGGGCTCAAGCAATTATATAAAATTATAAAATTAGAACAACTTCTTCACTTTCAAAGGTATTCCCATTTTAATTGCAAAAAAGCCAAGCCACGCATTAGAAAATCTTATGTGCTGTACATCCAGTAAACAATCCTCTGGAGGACATCTTAATGAGGTAGTCATGAATATTCCCTCCAAATGGAAGACATCTAACACTTATGTAGTAGATTGGGCAACCACAATTGTTTTTATGTTTTTTTATTGAACAAACCATGTTGATACTTTCTAAAAGTGAATTCCCATTGCACTATTCATGCAGCTCGCATGCCTTTTACTCATGCCCTGTAGAAGTCATAGTGTAGGTGTATTTTTTGTGGATGCAGATATGTTTAATAATGCACACAATGGCAGGAAAGCCGATCTGGATGCAAACTCTAGTTTTTGGAACACAAAGTGCTGTCTGAAAGGGAGACAGTTCAGCAGATTTGACTTTCAAGGCAGAATCCCTTACTAGTGCTCCTAAGATTTGAAAGAATCTGGGAGATTCACCTTAGCAGATGTAAATCTGTGACAACGTTGGAGAGGGGTCAATAGAGAGTGCGGACGAGTTGAAAAGGGAAGATAAGTTCCCATGTGAGGTGGCATGTGGAGTGGGTGAGAACTTTATGCAGATTGACCACTGAGTGGGCAGGGAGAGCGGAGTCAAGCTGTATGCATGGTTGTCATTATTTATGTCAGAGAGGTTGAGGTCACTCATTATGGCCATGTGGACATCGGCAGGGACAGATTCAAGTACTGTGTCATGTTCAGAGACGAAGAGATTAAGGGTGTCAGGTGGGCAGTAGATGAGGAAAATAATAAGTAGGTGGGAGACTGAGGTTTGATGGAGATTTGTTCGAAGGAGACGGGGTAAAATCGGAGTTGCAAAAAAGAGCTGATGGTGTGTCTTTGCTGATCACTAAGCCAATGCCCCCTGTCCCCATTTTAGTAAGTCCTGCAGAATGGTAAAAGGTGGCAGTGTTGAGGGCAGCCAGAGTGGCCTTATGAGGGTAAGATTCAGATTTCTGTGATGGCGATCAGAAAGGGTTTGCGTTACTGAGTGTGAAAGTGTCAAAAATGAAAGTCGTTTTATTGCAGAGGGATTGGGCATTACAGTACAGTTGTGAGGGGGGCACATAGCAGAGAGGAATGTGGGTGAGTAACTGAGGGTAGATGTGGTTCTAGTAGATGGTGTGTGGGGAAGAGGAGTGCCCAGGGTGCCATTTAGAGAAGGATGTGGGGGTGAGAGAGTGAGTGGGCGCGAAGGAGAGTGGTGGGACAAAGCATGGGGTAGGCGGAGGCCCTGTGAGACAGAGTGTGAGCAGGCACTAAGGAGAAGGAGTAGGATAGGCAGTGGGGTGAGGAGAGTAGCAGTTTAGTAGAGAGGAGGGAACATGGGAAGGGAGACGAAGAGCAGGAAAGCAATATTATACTAGCTGAGCTGTCAATAGGCTAGTAGATATTAGCAAATCAGAATATTGGTCAAATAAGCCAGTAGAGACCAACAGTAAGGGTTCAATGGGACAGTACTGAGTAACAATCAATCAGGGTGCAATAACCAAGCAGACACCAACAATCAGGGGACATTTAGCCAGTAGTGACCAACAATCAGGGGGCGAATGTGCATTATTGACCAATAATGCTTTTGAGGCAATAGGTCAATAGTTGCCAAAAACCATGGTATAATAGGTCAGTAGAGACAAACAATCAGTGTGCAATGTGCCAGTAGTGACAAACAATCAATCACATTGCAATAGGTCAGTAGTCACCAATAATCAGGTTACATACAGCAGCTTCTGACCAACAATCAGACAGGATATAATAAGCAGCATTGAACAAGTCCCAGTGAGTCTTGAGCCCAAGGTCATAGGTGGTGATGGCTAAGGTTGTAGAGGCCGGGTCAGCATGTAGATAGGGAAATAATGCCTTAAATGGTCCTTACAGGGCTGAACAAGGCCAAACATATGATGCCCCAGCCTCAGGAGCCCTTTCACTTATTTGAAAGGAGTAGACATCTGCACACTGGAGGACAACCATCGTTCATAGCTGGAACATATGTGTGACAGAATGCAATCTGTTCAGGGTAGAATAGCCTGAGCATGTTAGATTGTTATTACGTAAAACGATACAGGTCAAAATGTTTCTGAAAAGAGTGGGCTGCTAATCAAGACCCCTTTCCTAAATGCTTCATGTCAATATTAAAGTGCACACATGTGCCTTTGCTGTAAGCCATCTCATGCAATTTACAGCCCCAGCTTTGCAGTTGCACTGAGCAGGTTCACAAATCACATGTGTATCTTTGACAGCTTCAGAGATAAAAAGTCACTGCAGGAAGATTGTGCCTTTTATTATTCTGCACCTCAGATCTTATATTAATTATAAGCCTTAAACAGCCTGTTGGAATGTAAATCTTTAAATATAAGCCAGAATTTGATATAACAGTACTGTCAAATCCGAGAGCAGGACTGAAGCTATCACGTGACTGACGTATGTTAGTGACTGGTTTAACTGTTTCCACTAAAGCCATGTGAACCTATCCGAAGGACGCTGCCCCTTTTATTTTCCTGCAGGAAGTGTAACACCTTCCCCTAGGGCATCAGAACTTCTTCCAGGAGGTCTCTTGGGAACCAGTGTTTCAAAGGCAGAACTGACATAAGAAATGATGTTGAGAGTAGCCAGGGAGGGAATGTAGACATGGAGAAGGGTCCCACCATCTTGATTTCTACTAGAGCTCTCTTTCTTTTTCAAGTCCCTCTCAATTTCCTGCAGACAAAGTACTCTGGCTGTGATGTCATAAGGCATAGGGCACTTGTTACAACAACAGGAATTGGACTCTTTACAGAAGGCTTGATTTGAACCAATCCCTGTGGTATTTTACCTTTAAAAAGAAGAGGGCACACCTGCATTATTTGATTCGTTTTTGGACATCAGGAAAAGAAGGATACACTTTTGGACCTCTGTTGGAAGTGCATTGCATTTCAAAGTCCTCCACAGTGAGGAGAAGGCAAAATGAAATGCATCCAAGATAGAGGAGAACTACATCCCCTAACAATCCACAGGGAAAAGTAGAGGGGAGCTGCTGTAGATTAAGGCCTGTCTCTCGTCTAGCTGCACTGAAAGCAAGCTATTATTTACTAGAGGTGAATGATGCTCTGTAGGTTCCAGTCACGGTCCCCAAAGTGGGGGTGCACCTTGTCCCTGAAGACCCTGGATTGGGGTGCTAAAACAACTCAGATGTCAAGGAACAGCTCTGGGCCCAAGGTTCTTTGTGCATGTGCCATTGCTTCTTGTGAACTGCACCGTGTGTTAGACCCAGTTCCCCAACCCAGCACCTAATCGCTTCCTCAGAAAGTGCCATGAAGCCTGCCATGGCACTGTTGAGCAGCAAGAATGAGATAAAAATGTATTTGAAGAGGCCGTGTCCACTGGTCCATTTTAAAGGCCCATAGTGTATTTTTAGCCCTCCTTCCACAACTTAACTTTGAACCTTCACATTGAGTCAATCTTGAACCTGAAAATGCCTGCTCATCTAGCAAGAGTGCCCTTTCACAAAAGTCTGCATTCTTTGTGTTCTTTTCCAGGTCTGGGCTTTCATGGTTGTTTCTGATTAGTTTGTTTGCATGTTATTCTTTGATTAAAGGTCTATATTTTTATAGGAACTTGAATGGACATTCTTTCATTTTGGACTATTGTACTAAAGTTGTTTGGGTTGCTACTATTATCAGGTCACACACACCATGAACAGTATAGCCTGCCCTCGGCAATGGAGGTATGCTTGTCAGGCTTTGTCTGTTTCACCTTTATGATTGTGATCATTGATGATTTGATAGTAGTATTGGGCTGAGTAGGCAGTTTGGCCACTACTCATCTTGGTATTCCTGCAGAGAAGTAGTCATTTCATCACAATATGTCTTTCTGATGGATTGTATCCTCCTATGGATTCGTCATCTTTGATACAGACATATTCTGCTTTGCAGTCTCTGCAAACACTTTGACAGCAGAGGGTGCTGTACGGCATCGTGTCAATGTCCCTTGACGGTTACAGTTCCTGTGTCTGAATGTGACGTTGATGGTAGTATAAATAGCACACACTGCTCCATTTGCCTCAGTTCTGTTTTGCTGCATGCACAGCACACTCTGGGAATGGTTCGACTCGCCTCAGCGATTCTAACTTTCATAATTCTTTTTGATTTCTCAGTAATGTCTATGCCGGAAACAAGCTTTAAGAGATGTTCGGACTGTGACTCGAAGATGTCTATCACAGATCCACACAGAATATATCTCTGGTGCCTCGGGAAGGAGCACAAAGTCATCAAGTGTGACACCTGCCAGTCGATGACTGGCAAGGTCTTAAAAGAGAGAAGGTTGAAACTCACCCTAAGTCGGTCAGTTGCAAAGTCTCCATCCTCTACTCCTTCAATGAGAAAATCCTCCAAAGGTAGTAGTTCTACCAGAGACAGTTCTCAGTAATGACAAAGAAGCACTCCAAATATTCCAAGCGGTCGAGATCTAGGGATGAGTCCCATCACTCTTTGTCTTCGTCGTCTCAAAAGAAGTAGAAGGAACAACGTCATTGTTCCTCATCTTCCGACTCCACACCCAACATGCAGCAGGTACGTTTCCCTGATAAGACCACCCTGGCGGGCGAGTGGGAAAAGATCTTTCAAAAAATGATGGACGTATTTTTGAAGGCCGACCCTCCTGGTCTCTCGAAAGACCCAAAGAAAGGTTGCGATTCCAGGCTTAAACTCGGTTATGAATGCTTTGGGACACCTAATGTTCCAGAAGAAGTGATGTTTGATCAATCTCATCTCGAGGACCTAGCTGCTTTCCTTAAGTATGCTGGTGGTTTAAATCCCACCCCTCGGATGGATTTTGATACACCAGATGTGAATGCTCACCCTAGAGCAGCATATTGAACTGTTATGAACAGGACGATAGAATATTTGCATTGGGGGAGTCCTGCAAAAGACACAACTCAGGATGACCTCACAGGCGTCCTGGATAGAGGCCCTCCTAAGGAGCCTGTGCTACCTTTCCACACAGCTCTGAAAAACCCAATTTCAGAAAATTGTTAAAAACCCGACACCCTGTTGTGAACAAGGGGTTGGTGAAAAAGTACAGGCCTTTATATATTGACCCTGACTTTCTTTCCAGACACCCTACTCCAGAGAGTTTGTTGGTGCAGGCGGCTACCTCCTCCTTCAAAAGCTGCAGCTTATCCGACCATCCCACCAGATAGGGATGATAGGAAATATGATGCACTAGCCAAGAGAGTATTTTCTCCGGAAAGCATGGCATCTTGTGCCCTGGCGTAGTATACATATACTCTGAAGAATGTAGTTTCCCAGGCAGCGGAGAACATTCCTGAGGGTGAGATGAGGGATGAGTTTTATAAAATCATCAATGATGGCAAGGAGGCTTGTTGCCAGTCCCTCCAATCAGGACTTGATGCATCAGGCTGTGTTGGCCGGCGTATGGGCTTCAGTGCAGAAGTCAGAGAATTTGCATGGTTATGCAAATCCGGGTTTGCCCCTGATGTTCAATCAAGGCTACTGGACATGCCCTTTGTTGGGTCCAACCTTTTTGGCCCAAAGGTAGATGACAGCTTAGAGAAACTGCAAGCTTCTAAAGTTGCTGGAAAATCTTTGGGGTGGCCATCATCCAACCACAACAGCAACAACTGCCTTTGCAGACATGGCGCATTACATTTAATATTACTCACCTTTTGTCCAAAGAGGAAGAGGCCAAGCTACCCAGAGAGGACAAAGATGGTTCACACATGCCCCCAGTGGCCGTGGAGGAAATACCACCCAGGCAGCCACCTCCTTCCTGCCCTCTGCCACAGCCACAACCCCAAAACCTCTATGAGCACTTTGTACAAAGGACTCTGCTGGAAGGCATATTGACCTAGCATCTAAAAGAATGGCATTGCATTACTTCAGATGCATCGTCCCTTCAGATAGTGGCTTAAGGGTACTGTCTCCCATTTCCAAAAAGACCTTCAGATTCTCCCCCGAGTAAGCAATCTCTTTGAGAACCAGTTCTATTCCTTCTACAGAATATTCTTTCACTTTTGGAGAAAGGTGCTGTGGAAAGCGTACCTGTAGCAGAACAATACCTGGGTTGGTACTCCAACTATTTTCTGGTTCCCAAAAAGATGGAGGACTGCGACCCATCTTAGACCTGAGACGCTTGAACAAGTTCCTCAGGAAGGACAGATTCAAGATGGTCACTCTTTCGTAGTCCTCCAGGCCCTCCAGCTCCAGGATTGGATGGTGTCACTCGATCTTCAGGATGCTTACTTTCATGGCCTATACATCCCAAGCGCAGAAAGTACCTGAGATTCGCCAATGGCAGGTCTCACAAACAGTTCAGAGCACAGCCTTTCAGGCTCACCTCCGCCCGAGGGCCTTCACCAAGTGGGCTCTGGAACACCTCAATAGCACCTGCCACTCTCTCCACAAATTGGGATTTTCCCTCTGGGCTTCTCCCTCAACTTCAAGAAGTCCCAGGTAACGCCTTCCCAAAAGCTGCATTTCACTGGAGCAGTCCTTGACTCTTCCTCCGGCAAGGTTTTGCCTCCTGAGTAGAGGGCTCAACATATTGTGCAGATAGTTATGAGATATCAGAACAGACAAAATCTGCTGACATTCAACTTTCTGAGGTTTCTGGGCATCATGGCATCCTGCATTTTCCTGGTGCCAGAAGCCTGCATAAGGATGAGGTCCCTCCAGTGTGCCCTCAGATCCCAATGGTCACAATTCTCAAGCTGGGTGACAAACCTTCTTCTTGTCCCTAGCAAGATCGCACAGGATCTCCTGTGGTGGTCCTGCGAGGAGAATGTGATGATAGGGGAACCCTTTTGGCAACCTTGGCGTGAGATAACAGTAGTCACAGATTCTTCCCTCACAGGCTGGGGAGCGCGCATGAGTGATCTCGTGATCAGCAGCCTTTCGCCCCCATCAGAATCCAGACTACTTATAAACCTTTTAGAGATGAGGGGAATCAGACTGTCGCTAATGGCCTTTTGGCCATCCATATGGGGAAAGAACATCCTGATAATGGCAGACAATACAGTGGCAATGCCCTAGCTCAACAAAATAGGAGGTGTACGCTCACTGCCACTGTATAGGGACGGAATGCAGCTCTGGTTATGGGCACAATAAAACAGGATTTCTCTGTTGGCTGTTCACATAGAGAATACAATGGCGGACACTCTGACCAGGCGGCAGAGCACGGTCTCCCATCAGGAAGTCCTTTCTGCCCTTTGGGGAACCCCTCAAGTGGATCTGTTTGCATCCAGTTTCAAAAGGAAATGCGACCTGCTCTGGTCCAGGGAATTTCCTCAGAGAGGAGCTCTGGGGAACGTGTTTGTAGTAGATTGGGAATTGCTACTCCTGTACACATTTCCACCAGTACCCATCATTCCTCATGTCATCAGGAGGTTGAGGAAGTTCAGGAAGTCCATGATCCGGATTGTCCTGGATTGGGCCAGGAGGATGTGGTAGCGGGACTGTCTAGACATGTCCCATCTGCCCTTCATTCTGTCTTCCCCAGAGAGTGGACCTACTCTCACAAGAAAAAAATCACAACTCTGAACCTTCACGCCTGATTTCTGAGAGGTTAAGATACAAAGATTGGGACTGCCTAGAAGACATGATGGAGGTGTTGCTTTTGGCCATAAGACCAACAACAAAAGCACTATACCGTTGCCGTTGGAACACGTTTTGCAGCTGGTGTAAAGCTAAAGATATTTATCCTTTTGCTTGCAATGCACCTGTAGTGCTTTCTTTTTGCTGCACTTAGCCCGCAAGGTGCTGCAGGTGGCTACCGTCAAGGGTTATCTGGCAGCATTATACATCTTTAAATGCACGGCAGAGCAAGGTTCTTACTTTAAGATGCAAGCTGTCATTCAATTCCACAAGGGATTTACAAATACTTTCCCACAAGTACCCTTTCTGGTCCCGTCCTGGGATTTGAGTCTGGTATTAACCTTCTCAATTCTTGTCCACCCATGTTATTACCGTGAAAACAATTTTTATGATGGCTATCACTTCGGCTTGTAGAGTGAGCTGCAAGGCCTGTCATGTAAACCTCCTTTTACAATATTTTCCAAGGAGAAGGTAGTCTTGAGGAGTCATCCATCCTTCCTTCCGAAGGTGGTGTTTGAATTCCATTTGACAGAGAAAATAATACTACCGGCTTTTTACCCACCTTCTCACCCTTTTATGGATAACGAAAGGCTACATAGGCTAGACCTAAAAAGGGCTCTTAATATCTATATTTCCAGGATGGCAAATGTCAGGCAAGATGGCCAACTATTTATTGGTTATACAGGGCACAGGCTAGTCCAAGCCGTGACCAAACAAACTTTATCCCATTGCATCATCCTACGCACTTCAGAGTGCTACTCCATTGTGGGTAAGGATGTCCCTGAAAACCTAAGCGCCCATTCCACCAGGGGAGTGGCTACCACTTTGGCTCTTCAACGAGGTGTTCCAGTGCAGGATATCTGTAATGCTGCTACCTAGTCGTCACTACACACTTTCTCAAAGCATTATTGCTTAGACACTCTGTCGGGTCAGGACGCTCGTTCTGCACAACCTCAATCAATAGTGACAAAAATCCACTTTTCCCTCCTCCATTTTCAAAAACTGCTATGGGGGTCTATCAAAGATGAGGGGTCTGTGGGAGGACACAATCCATTCGAAGAACACATAACTTACCCTTGGTAATGTTCTTTCTACTGGATGTTCCTTCCACTGACTCCTCATCGTCCTGCCAGTCTACACCTCTCACTGTTGGTGAATCTTTTTTATATATCTCTGTCTTTCAATCCACATATGGGTTATAAATCCTCAATTCGGCTTTGCAGAAAGGGAAAAACTAAGAACTGAGGCTTACGGGCACAGTGTATTCTGTTTATACTACATTGACATCACGTCCGGCCGCGGGATTGATAACCATCGAGGGACATCGACTTGATGCAGGCCAGCGCCCTCTGCTGTCAAAAAATATTATGAGACTACAAAGCAGGATATGGATATATAAAAGATGAGGAATCAGTGGGAGGAACATCCAGTAGAAAGAACATTACCAGGGGAAAGTAATTTGTTCTACTAGGGTGGGGCACGCAGTGACTAAGTGGTCTTGTAGTCGCTGAGGTGTTACCAGGATACTATTTTTTCTACTTTTGTAGGCAAGTTAGAGGGTCTGGATGATCTTCCTTGGTTACCCCTGGTGTGGACAAGTTCTTGAGCCAGTAAGTCCACATATGTAATAGATCTTGGCCTACTGTAAAAGCCACGACATGTTTATCAAAATGAGGAGGCTGGAAATTTAGGGCTTTTCCTTTTATAGCATTGAGTCAGTACCATAAGGCCAAGAACATGTTTGAGACGGTGAAATACGTTTTTAAAAGAGCAATTTAGTAGCCGGCCTACGAAATGATCTATCATTGCAAAGGGGCCAGGCTCTGTCATTGGAATGAGGATTTCAGAATGATAAGGTCCGTTTGGCATGAGTTAAAAGGGCTGAGAGGGCTGCAAGAGGGTGGAGGAAGAAGGCAAGAGGACCTTGCAAGAGGGAGAAATTAGGATCCAAGTGCCAGCAGTTTGCAGTGATGATAGGGCCTCAGTAGAGGTACTTTGGCAATGCTACAGGATGTGTGTTCAGTGCCAACACAGGGAAGCTGTGGGATTTGAAAGGCTCCCTGGGTGGTGCATCTTGGCATGGGAAGTGATGTGATGTCAGGATGCTGATGGGAGATTGTATGGACTCTCTCCAAGAGGACAGTACCAGAGTTGGCCTGCCATTGGCTTTAGCATGGCACATTGCCATTTGTGCCCGTGTTAGTTCTTGTCTCTTTAAAATGCTTGTCATTAATTGCAACCACTGATTAGGAGCCTATTAAAGGTGGACGTTTTCCTGCTCAGTGTCGGAGAAACCAGGCTCATACTTCAGTTTAGGAATAGCAAAGTCATTATTTGGCCTTGGAATACAAAGAAAGACCAGACAGCACATCTTCACTGTGCCAGGGCAGACCACAACAGCCTGACCCTCTCGCCACCTGTAGGTCAAGAAAAGGAATCCCAACAAGAACCTTGTGTAGCTGAAAGTCTTCGACCTGCACAGTGGGAGCAGGGACTCTCACCTCTCCAAGCCCATTCGAACTTCCACACCGGTAGTCTGTAGTTGACACAGGTGACCATTGAACAGCTTACATAACAGTTCCCCCTGAGCACTACCACCGAGGGGGGCTTACCAACCCTGCCTTTCATAACACCTCCTGGTAGCCCTTCACAATGTCCATTAGATATTTTGAGCTGTACCGCTTTTACATCACGCGCCTACAAAATTCCTTGGCACAGAAAAGTGAAAGACAGCAGTTTTGAGTTAGTACACGCATGGCAGAAAAAAACACAACATGGACATAAAACAGGTATTACTGAGAACCAACAGTCGGCCAATTATAGATATAAATTAAGCGAGTATGCTAGAAAGAGAAACAATTCGTTTATAGAGAAAAACAACAATTCCCTGGCAGTGCCTCAATTAAGATTTAACATGACGCATTCGTCAAGCCCTAACACAAATAATCTACACCGACATCAGATTACTAAGTATAACCACTACTGTTGGGCATTGCCACATTACTGCACTGGTCTTCATATTCAAAACACTTCTCCTGGTCTTGAGAATTGTCTCGAGGGTGTGTAGCACCTAAGGATTTATTTCAAGCAAGTGAGTGTTTTCTTACATTTTGGAGAAAGATGGCAACATTCCAAATTAAGTGTATTAGCAGTACCATGTGGTATAATGTGGAAGTACCGAATGGTCATGTTTGACTTTAATAGGTTCCACTTTTCTTTCTTAAATGTGGAGCAATGTTAATTGGACCAATTATGGTTGCCTGATCATTTCCTGATTTTCTTAAATTAGACAGAGGATCTTAAAGCACACAGCACATTGCACGCATGTCTACGCCCTGCTGCTGATTCGGTTTGCACCGGGTTTCATTCCCAAGCGCTGCTCTCTTTCCCGATGCACATTGTGCCTTTTCTAGTTTCTTGGGGGGTTTTCTTGATATGTTTCTTCTTCACTGAATATTTTCTTCCTCGCCGTTCTCTGCTCACGCGTGGCCTCCATTATGCTGGCAGCTCATTTCTTCAACTCTTACATGCTTTCCAGGTCTTGAACAAGCTTGCCTTTACCCGTGACATATGCCTGCGACCGTCCTCCTTGGCACCTGGCCCTGTAAGTATTTAATGCTCTAGCGTATCCTTAAGCTGCCCTTCGATTGATCGCTCCCTCCTACAATCCTGTGTCTCCCATTTCCCCCCTTGCATTTCATAGTCCTTGTCTCTGGGATTCCAGGCATTATTCTTGGAATCCACAGGATAAGATTTTGGGATATACACCGGGATTGATCTCAAGAATTAACAGGTATGCGACTAAGGATCACCATTGTCCATCGTGTGGTGGTGTTTTCAATGACTTGGATAGTTGCCATCTCGACGCAGCATCTTGGCAGCCAGACTGGTAGGCATGCAGAAGGTAATTTGCATTGATTCTTTCTTGCAGTTGCATAGAGACTGCTTTTTCGATTATCTACCCAAGGATATACATTGGTGAGATAAAGCTACAGTGGCCATACTGTCCTGTTTTAAGTGCATCAGCAAAGATACTTTGGGCAAGTGAGATAACAGGCAAGTTCAGCCGGGGTGCCAGGGCTTCTTATGAGAGGTGCTGTGGGACAGGAGGGGCGGGATGAAATGGCCTGTCCATTTTGTCTCAGAAGTACTAGTTGATGGACTAGCATTTGCCGAATGAATGGTGAATGAATGCTTCTGGGAGTGGGTTAATGCAATGTTTGATTGCTTTGAAGAAAGCTTTGCTACTCTTGGAGGGTTTTGCTAGTGTTGTCTTGTAATATGTTTTCTTGACTGCAATAGTTGGATTTGTAGTCAGGAGGCAGAGGGCTTTCATTTTGGTCAGGCAGCCTATGCAAGGCTTAGGCGAGGTGTCTGCAAAGCAAGCAAAGGCAAATGAAAATGGTTGGCAAACATTTATCAAATCGACTTTCCATTGTTGGCTGAAGTCTTCTCCTGTGGACCTTAGAACTGGAATGTCAGTTTCAGCATTACAGCTGCCCCTTAGACCAGTGTAGAGTCCTACTGCCCTTGCCTGATGATACTGACATTTGCGTTCAGTGCCCCAAGAGAGCAAGCTATATGGAGGGCTGGACTCGTTCACCCACAAAATCGTAAAATCCGGTCAGGGCCAATATGCAACACAAAGGTGCACATAAGCTCCAGTAAAATTCATCATATGGAATAACTTCTCATACATCTTCATTAAGGACACCATGAAATCATGGCCAGATTACTATGGAGTTGATAGAATAAAACAGTCCGGGAAGCTGTGTCTTTGCTGTTAACCCTTGAGACTTGCAATCACTTTTAACAGAAGAATCTGCCTTCATTTAGGCAAAATGTTCCCTCGGGGGTAGAGCCCTTTCTGTCCCCACTCGTTTACAACCATTGCCCAGAAGTACAAAAGCTACCTGCGCTGCAGGGTTGGAACCAGTTAAGCTGTCCTCAGGGCTCTTTTCGAGCTGTAGAGACTGGACTGATGGCCTGTTTCGTGTAAGTTGCACCTTCTTAGCCCATCGATGTGACTTAAGGGCCTGATTCTGAGGTGCGTGCAAATATAAGAAAGTGTTCCTCCATGAAGGAGGAACACTTTACTCACAAACACCATATTCTGATGAAGAAAGAATGTGGTGCAGGGACATGAAAGCTTTGCTTGTGTATGTGCCTGATGTATGGCTTGACAGCGGCCCTAGCAACCATCGGGAATGCAGGGGATTCTCCTCCCAGCAGCACTGGTTTAGCACACACAATTACCATACCTCTGAGATGCTGTTAAACTACATTTCACTATTTTCCCCTTTATAAACAATGCATTTCTGAGACTGCAGCACCACTTTTCTAGTTTAATGAAAGTTAAAGAAAACTTTCTTAAACTGGAAAAGTGGCAGTCTATCAAGAAATGCTTGTGATGTTACTGGAGCACGTTTCCCCCACAACGTGTGATTTTAGCAGCTTTTGCTGCTGGCAGGACATCTCCCCTCCAATATTTCCACCCACCTCAGAACGATGGTGCTGGACACTGGAGGGAGAATGTCCTGTTTTCACAGACCTTTTATCACAAGCTCAGAATCAAGCCCTCGGTGCTCTGAACGGCAGCACCAATCGCAATTACTGCAATAAATATACTGCCCCTTGTGGGGGGTAGTGGCTGTGCATGTTCTCAGACACACGCAGACGCCTGCTGAGGTTTTCTCTGTTTATATGTTGACAATAATATTGCGGAAAGTGTGCAGAGTCTGTCAGGATCTTAAACTTTCTTTCGGGGGAGAAGCAGCCTGGGAAGCGTCTCTCATATGTTAGTTCTTAGTACGTCACACTGCACTTGATTAAAATCTGAACTTGGCAAAACATCGAAGCTTCGATTCTCAAAGAGACTCCTTGTGCAGTGCAGGGCAATGTTTTTTCAAGGCGAGGGGGATCTGAAGTCTGCTTCTAGCGCGGGAGTAAAAAAAAAAATTGCCTGGACGGGTCGGAGTTCTGTATGTTGGGACGTGGGTGGTCTGTAATGATACAGTCTGTGCACTGTGCCAAGTACAATACACTCCGATTCGGCTGATTCTGGGTCAGGAAATGTAGCACTGACGACCAGGTGAAGCAGAAACGCAACGTGCTTCTCTTTACTGTAAATGCGCGATCAATCTGCAATGCAAACTCAGAGTGCATGAAAGTTTAACTCTGCTCCTCTCGCTATTCATGCCAGTAGCTTTGGTTATTATATCTGTGCACACACACGTGTTCAAAACCTTTAAGAAAATTACCCCATCATTTTAAAATTAGGCACAATGTTGTTTTCATGGGCCAACAATAGGTGTACCACGGCCAGAGTGTTATGTTATCAAGTATATGTACTGCACAAGTTAAGATATGATATGATGCACAAGTGTCTCAAGGTGCGACGAGGCAAAGGGAAGACGGAGACAACGATCTTACTAGGCCCAGTGACAATGAGATTGCACAAGTGCAGGGGAGGGGGGACGGGAAAAGTGCGAGGGGGAAGGGGGAAGGGAAGTGCAGTACATAGGAGAATCAGTAAATAAATAAAAACAATAAATAAGAAGAGCAGCCAGTTGGTGGCAGGTGCAAAGGTAAGTGCAGACATCAAGTGTTGAGTGTTGGTAGTGGGGCTATAGGGATACAGAAACAGCCCCAGAGTGCAAGGGTTGCCAGGGGGGGAGTGCAGGTGTGCAACTGGTGGGGAGGGGACCTGGGCCCGAGAACAGAGGGTAGCCAGTTGACCATTGCAGTTTCAGCCAGGAGTTCAGCAGGGGAGAGGAGGAGAGAAGGCAGAAGCAAAGAGGAAGGTCTTGAGGTGCTTCCGGAACCAGAGGTGGTCCTCCTCAATTTTCCGAGAGGCAGGGAGGCTGTTCCAGTGGGAGGCCCCAGCCGAAGAAATAGATCTACCACCAACTCATTGCTTGGAGGAGCGACTGACCCTGAGGGAGTTGGAGGCGGATGAGCGAAGAGCTGGAGAAGGAAGATATTTAGGAAGAGAGAGTTGAAGGCATTGAGGTATTATCACCGTAGTGTGACCAAAGCTATTCTGGATAGTGGTGTACTGTGCCTCTACTAGGGTAACCAGACTAATGTGCCACACACTCTTATTCCACATATACTTATTGCATGCACTCTTATGCCATGCACTGTTGTGTCACGCACTGACATGCCACGCACTTATAAAGCATACAACCATATGCTATGCACCTAATGATCATACAGTAAACGCTGATATTCCACACGGTCACATACCAAACAATCATATGCGACTCATACACCAAAGCCTAAAATATTTATTGCACACCCACTGTAAACACATTCATTATAACTTCCTTCTGGCGCCCATCTTGAATCAACCCATCTCCAGCCAAAGACCACAAGAGGCTCCTCTGGGAACACCAATCAGAAGAAATCACCTCATCCCAGCAACACCAGGGACCAGTAGTGGAAATGGAAAAATGTACTGGGGTAACCCTCTCATCCTTGGAGGGACGGGGTCGTGGGGAGGAGGGGGGAGGGGCAGAGGAGCATGTCCCCAGTCTAGGCAACTCAATACAGTATCTCTTCAAAGAACACAATCCATGCGATTTGCATAAAAGCTATTTTAAATTTAAAACATGTCATAGTGATTTAATAAGAAACCATTTTGAGTGAATAATGAAAGTTGGGCTCTGCAGCTTTATTTATTTAGCATTTATTTCAGCGCACAACGCCCCCAGGCATCTAGGTGCTAGTTACAGAAAGTACATGATACATTTGTGCGGTGCAGGAATGGGCACAGGGTTGCAGACATACAGTGGTGTGTGTACACAGACTGGCAAAGCATCACCTCATGTTACGGGGCGCTCCATCAGGCAGCAGAAGAGTCAGATAGGTATGGTTACATGGAATGGCAAAAGCCTCATCTCATGTTACGGGGACTACATCAGGCAGCATAAGAGTCAGATAGGTATGATTGTACGGACTGGCCAAGCCTCACCTCATGTTACGGGGGGCTACATCAGGCAGCAGAAGAGTCAGATAGGTATGGTTACATGGAATGGCAAAAGCCTCATCTCATGTTACGGGGACTACATCAGGCAGCATAAGAGTCAGATAGGTATGATTGTACGGACTGGCCAAGCCTCACCTCATGTTACGGGGGGCTACATCAGGCAGCATAAGAGTCAGATAGGTATGGTTGCTAGGACGGGAGTTAAAACAAAAATGCTAGTGGCCGTCAAAGAACACCAAAGTACGATTTTATACATAAGGCACTCTAGGCACGAGAACTAAATGCTTGCACAGATCAAGGAACACCTACATAAGGCACTTTAGGCACGCGAACTAAATGCTTGCACAGATTAAGGAACACCTAAGTGCAATTTTATACATAAGGTACTCTAGGCAAAAGAACAAAATGCTTGCACAGATCAAGGAACACCTAAGTGTGATTTTATACATAAGGCACTCTAGGCGTGACAACAAAATGCTTGCACAGATCAAAGTACACCAAAGTGCAGTTTTATACATAAGGCACTCTAGGTGTGACGACGAAATGCTTGCACAGATCAAAGAACACCGAAGTACGATTTTATACATAAGGCACTCTAAGGTATGCAGTACATGGTGGTGATATAGGTAGTAGATGACCTGAAGCTAATGATGGACAAAGGGGGAGAAAGCAAGCATCAGTATTAGAAACAGCGATAGTATCCAGGCTGGGGAGGATGGAACGTTGTACGTTAAGGCTGCTTACCAGTGCAATGCGAGTTCTAATGAAGCCACCAGTGTTGGAAAGTTAGTTAAAGGTATTTGCAGGGTGGTGCTCCTTCGTGCTCTGACAGGCTCAGACAGTGGCTTTAGTTGTGGGCCTTGACGGGGGCCATCTTCCTCACTAGCCGACGTCCGTGACTGGCATTTTCTGGATGCTGCTGGCCAATCAATGCAGCGGCTGGAGGGGGAGGAGGCAGGCACACTGGTGTAGCCATGGATGGCAGCCATGCTGGAGGGTGCACACACCCACGTAGCCCAAGTAGGTTGCTGGACAAAGTGCACAAAAAGTATGAAGTGGGCGCTGCATGCACAGATGGGCAATTTAACAGACAGATGCTGCTATTAGCAGGGCTGGTACACTTGGAAAGCACTGAGCGTGCTCTTCACCTCATAAAACCCAGCTGTAGATGTACCGTGATGCGAGCGCTGCTCCTGCAGCCTCATTTTGGTAGTCAGGGGGCTTCTGGTATGGTATCGATCAGATGGTACTGAGGGAGGAAAGGAGGCAGAGCAGCTAGTAACGGTACTTTTGATTGGTCACACTACTCAATCTAAGAAAGAAATGTCTGTACATTGCAGGACATTTATACCAGCTTGCACAGCTGCAATAAATACGTGAGGCTTTGGATGTTTTCTGCAGTTTCCCATGCTGAGTCAACTAAAAGTGTTTGCTTGTTGAAATATGGGTTGCTTGTGCATGTGATAACTCAGCTTCCAATGAGGATCCTGTTCTCAAGCTGAGTTATCACACGCACAAGCAGCCCACGCTTCCACTAGCAGACCGCTTTCAAAAGTCTTGGCAGCACTGCAGAGGTTGCTCATTGAAGCACAGGTTGCACGTCAGTGCAATAATGTGGCTTCAGAGCAGATCTGTGAGTGTCATTGGAAAGCCCCTTGGTCTGGGGATGGAAAGGTGGTCGGTCAAGACTTGTCTTACTGAAGTGCCACTCTGTCCAGTTCTGGCCCATTTCCTGCACTGCCAGGGACAATATCAGAGAGACCAACCACTGATGGACTAGGCGATCAGGTGACAAGAGCAAGTGTCATCCCTTCTGGGTTTTGGCTTCACTTTTGGTACGGAATTAACTGCCAGCAGCCATCGTGGACTGGTGACATCACTTCCTGTGGCCATCTTGGATCAACCTCATCTCCAGCCAAACGCCACAGGAGGCTCTTCTGGGAACACCAATTAGGAAGAAACTGCCTCATCCACACAACACCAGGGACAATATCAGAGAGACCAACTACTGATGGACTAGGCGATCAGTTGACAAGAGCGTGTGTCATCCCTTCTGAATTTTGTAGGGGCATCCATCCATGGGTGTCCCAGTTAAGGGCGGAACAGTGAAGGGTGAAGACCAGCTATTGACCAGCCTCTTTGCCTCTTCACCTATTAGACTTTGATTTTGCCATTCTACCTGTTGCACCTGTGAGTACCCAAAGCTTCCTAATTAATGTATTGTCTCTCCACACTGTGCTACTCACCTATAATGCATTCACTCCTGCTCCTCCTACTGTGCCTTCTACTCACCTCTTCCTATGCTTACTCCAATCAAGCTAAAACGTCCTCCTTTTCTATCCCTATTATAAAACTCACAACTCAAAACTCGCACTATTCCATCTCTCTTCCACCTCAAACAAACAAAGCAGACAAGCTAACCATACCTCCTCTAACACCTAGCCACCTTGCCTCTCTTCCTCTGAGACTCAACTTCTCTACTCTTCCTTACCTAATAAACTGAACATTTCACTCTGGGATGCTCAGTCTGTATGCAACAAACTTTCCTTTTTCATTGACTTATTTCTCTCCAGCTCCCCTCCCCAAGACCTTCTTGCTATCACTGAAACCTGGATTTCTCCATCTGACACTGACACTCTGGACGCCCTAAATGACTCCAAACTATCCTTCATTCACTCTCTGCAACTGACTGGAAGAGGTGGAGGTGTTGGACACCTACTCTCTTCCTGCCTCATAAATCTCCAATGCTGTGTCCTGTGCTACCTCTTTTGAATGCACCATCTCTACTGTTGCTCTGCCTCACTCAGGTCACATCATCTCCATCTATCGCCCCCTGGTTCCACTGGACCATTCTTTGATGATTTTGGGCAACTCCTTGATTTTCTTCCCACTAACCAGCACCTCATTCTCTTAAGTGTCTTTAACCTTCCCTCTCCAACCACTTCTCAGAAATCTGGACTTCAGTCTATCCATAACCTATCTACCCACTTAGGGGGTAACTCTTTGGATCTCGTATTCATCTTCACCTCTCTCTCAGCCACTAATACTACTGCCACACCATCCATATCTGATCACTCAATTGTTTCCACCACCATCTCCGTTCCACCCTCTGAACTTTCCTTACCACTTGCTTCACCTATTACCAAAAGGAAATGTAAACCTTCTGCCATTCCCCCCTTTCTCTTCGACCTACAGTTCTCACTCTCCTCCATCACACCCGATGCCTCGTCCACCAACACTGCCTTTTCCAGATTCCAATCCCCACTAGATGACTCATTCCCCTCTCACTTTGCACTGCTTACTTTCACCCCTAAGTTTCAGCATCCTCAACCATGGCACATTCCATTCATTTGCTCTCTTTGCACAGAGATACATCGGCTCCATAAATGGAGGTGTACCCACTGGCATGAGTGCCTGCAACCCCACCTCTCTACGCTGAACTCTCTCAAGTCCACTCTTGATAGAGCAAAAAGGGAATTCTACCTTACCCTCATTGACTCTCACTCCAACCATCCTCGCTGGAAACAGGACATCCTAAACTCAATCCTCACTGCTTCTATATCTATGACTATAAACTCCACTCTTACAGATGATGACCTAGCTGAATACTTTGCTACACACATTTCCAAAATTAGAGACTCTCTCCTGACCTTCCTCACACTCCCTCCTCCTACATTTTACACTGTGTCTACACTACCATCATCATCTGCCACTTCAGTCACACTAATACCGATGAACTGCTATCTCTCCTGATGAAGGCTAAACCCTCTTGTGCCCCATCAGACCCTCTTGCTCCTCAGCTAGTAAAGCCTATTTCCCCTTTAGTGGCCTCTAACCTCATTTAACTCTTAAACCTGTGGTTTGACTATGCTTGCTTTCCCCGTGTTCTAAACAGCCACGGTCATCCCTTTCCTAAAAAAGCAAAGGACTGACCCCAACCTGCTGGCTATCTTTTGCCCTGTGTCTCTTCTTTTGCACTCCTCTAAAGTGCTTGTCAGGGTTGTGTTCAACCCTCTTACCAATTTCCTAGACATCCAAAACCTTTGAGACCCCCCCAAAAGCAAGTTTCTGCTCCTGTCAATCCACAGAAACTGCTCTCAGGAATGTGTCCAACTTCATCGCCTCTGCTAAGCACTCCAACCTTTCTTCTATCCTAATTCTCCTTGACCCGTCGGCTGCCTTTGGCACTGTCGAACACTCTGATCTCCTTAATACTCTCTTTCTTCTTACGATTCATGATCAAGCCCATGCCTGGATTGAAACCTACCTTGTACCTTGCCAATTCTCTGTCTCCTGGACCAACAACGCCTGTCAACTCACTCCTCTAACTGTTCTACAACTCTGCTCTTGGGACACTAATCTCCTCCTTTGGGTTCTCGTACCAACTTTTTGTGGATGACACCAATCTTCTCCTCTTTTCCTGAACTCTCCTCTGATCTCTCTCAACATTTCCAACTGTCTCTCTACCATTAAATATTGGATGGCTTTGCATTCTCCGATGTTAAACCCTACCAAAACAGGCGTGCTCTTCTTCCCTGACTATCCAGTTCCCACCTGACACTCTCCACTACTCTCCTTCAGCTAGAATCTCCTGCATCATCTATGATCCTTCTCGCACAATCTCTAATTTCATCGCCAAAATTGGAACAGCAGCTCGCCTCAACCTTCTAAATATTAGGAACAACAGGCACCTCCTTTCTTTCAACACCATCAAGCATCTCTTAACAACTCTTGTCTTCACTAAACTGGGCCCCTGTGCCAGCATCCTCTTTGGCCTCCTCAACTATGCTTTCTGTCCTCTCGGCAAGATCATTGACTTAACTTCCAGGACTCTCTTTGAACTCCCTCATACCGTCACAATGCTGAATGGCTGATGATGCAAAACAGGGCCAGATTTACATTTCTCCTCCTGGTTCACAAATCTATTATCCAAGGTAAGGCACCACTGTATCTATCCTCCTCTATCCAACTCCACAAGCCTTGTTCTCATCTCCGCTCTGCCTCCTCAGCCACCCTTGTGGCCCCTCGCACTCCCTGTTCTGCCTCTCGCTTTCGCTCTTTTTCTCTGCATGGAATTCCCTTGCCCCAGATATCTGAAAAACAGTCCACACAGATTTGTTCAAAACCAAATTAAAGTCTACCTCCTTGCCTCTGAGTGGCCCTCCTAAACTACCTATCATCTGCCTGGTAGCTAACATTTTTTCCCTCATCTCTAACCTGCCTCTGTCCCTCACTTCCTCTGCCTTCACTTAAGCACTCCACCCATCATGGTCACATCACAAGCACAGCTGGCCATACCTCATGCCTGCAATTAAACATTTTCAATATTGGTTGTCCTTAATCTATTGATTTCCATTTGTGTATTGTCCCCGTTGACTGTCCCACAAACTCAATCCATTGTAAGAAGCTCAATGCTTCTCATCAAATCTTTTTTCTAATCTGTTGTATGTTTTTTTTATGATCAAAAGAGCATTGTTCCCCCTGTTTATAAATAAATAAATCAATATCATAGCTGCACACAAATACACACACAGACATAAAGGGAAAGAACGCAACAGTCACACCAAGATAAACACACATGCACACATACACACACACACACAAAAAGACACAGAAGAATGATTGCACCTCATACCAAAATGAACATTGAAAGTGCACGCAAAAGTGAATCCCAATACACACACATTACACATTAATACACTCAAACCACACATATCTACGCAACCCTATTTGCAGAACACCTCAAAACATTGAACACTGAAAACCCAATGGACACACATTAAACCATCATAGCTGCACACACATATACACAGCACACACACGCACAGCAGCACTGCTGCATATACGTACACATGCATACAAACACAATCACATATACGCACATACAGCGTTCATATCTCATGCCTACCAGCACATTTAAAGTAATCACACAAAAATACACCTCACTAATGCACACAGATGAAACAATAATACACACGGGTGTCACATATTTCGAAAACGCAACATGCAAACACCCCCAGACTAAAACATCCAACACATTCCACACACAATGCAAACGCATTCACACATGATAGCTGCAGGCACATTTATCCACAGAACACTGTGACAAATCTGGACTATTCCCAGCGGACAGCCACCTCCTTTGAGGCTAGGGAGGAGAGCTTGCTGGGCAACACCCTCCCTAGGGTTCTGGGCAGGTGGGACCTCACTGGGAGTGACTCCCCTCTCAGGGACAAGGAGTACCATTCCGGTAAGGAACTCCCGGTCCAGAGTACATTGTCTGCCTACATGGGAGTTGTAAAGTCTGTTGTTAATCCTGTTTTGGATTCACCAAATAGTGAAATGTCTTCAATCTCTTTGGCTTCAGGTAATGCTGAATCCGTGGTCTCTCTGCTGCAGTCTGGTCTTGGCATCAGTTAACGGGCCCGAGGCCCACCACAGCTTTCATGTGGTTGCACCACCAGGAGAGTCGGTTACTTTACCGTCCCTGTCTCCTTCTTGACAAATTCCTCTTTGCCGGTCAGGACGCCAGCCATCCAGCATCTTGCGAGCGTTTGGTCACTCTCTCTGTGCTAACGGTAGCTCTGCGGTCTAGCGTGGCTCTGGCCTTCCAGGACGTCTTCCCATCAAAGGCTCGCCTCTGTGTAGGATTCTCTCCTCTCCATTCAAGTCTCCAGTCCAAAGAGTCTGAATTGTCTGCAGAAAGTCTCAGGATGGTCTCTGGCACCAGTGGATTCTCACAGTCTGCCACGCCACATCTTCCGCTGGTGGTCTGAAGCGCCACAGACTCTTCTTCCTCCTCTTCCTCTTCCTCCTCTGCATCTGGTGCCTTCTCACCTGCACTTGGACAGAAAAAGACATGTCGAGTCATGTGCAACGTGTCTACAGTAAACATGTGCATCACATTGCTGTCATGTAACAAAAATCAGGGCATGTCACCAAAAGAGAAACAGCATCCACACACAATGTACAAGAAGCTATCTGATCAGGGCATATGCAGACTGGCTTCTAAAAAAAAAAAGGACTTGGTGATTAATTTTAATAAGGGGACAGGACTATGCCCCTTCAACAAAAAACCTTTTTCCAAAGAAATCCTGTCGCATCTTTTGCTACAACCTTCAAGGTCACAGTGCCCTATGTGAGAACCAACCCTAATCAACAAGGAACAGTCAGTGTTGCATACCCAAGCAGACACCACTACAGTTATTTGAAATTCCAAAAACGAGAGTCAGTTTTATAAATATAAACTCTCTAAAAATATTTTTTATTTAATAAAAATCAATAATTATCGCTTTAATACACAATATTCATACAGTCAAATTGCTTTACACCACATCTCTAAAAGAAAAGATGAAACCCACAATTTCTCCAAAACCAATTTTGTGTTCTGAAAATAACCTTAATAACACCATTATATACTTTACCAAAAAAAAACTAATTAAAAAAAATGGGCCCACACCATAAAAACGACTTAAAAACAGATAAAAAGGTAGATGAAAAGTGAAAACAATTAAATAAATTGAAAAAAATCACATATAAATGAAAAAAATTGAAAATTACACATATATTTTATACTAGCACTAGGTCCTCGTCTGCAAATACCTGTGTCTAATTTACACGCCGTCTTTAATCAAAGTCAAAGTACATTGTTGGCATGTATGGCACTAAACATCAGTATCTAAATACTTCTGTCATGATTAATAGAACAGTGACAACAATCGCAACATGTTTCATTCCCAATTTTGTTTCACAAACATAATTAAGGGAAATTGTTCAGGGGAAACAAGTTAATTACAGAGTGTCATAACATGGGCTTGGTAGTCGTCCGTCTTCCAATGGGTACGTTGTAAGCGGTTTCAATCCAGCACCCCAACTAAGTCAATGCCTAGTATGGGATACCCAATGGAAACCCTTATTTATATATTTTTATGTCAAAAGTTCTTTTAATTCTGGATGATGTACCCTTATATAACGCCCCTCTCTTTGAATCCCCCCGGTCTCACAGAACCAAGAAGAAGGTTCGTTTTGCAAATTAAAAGATTTATTTGAAGAATTGAAATATATCACACTTTTATATATATTAATAATATCTGAATATCACACTTATGAATATTTATGCAATGATCAGCAATGGGTAATATTACAATATCAAATATCTCTTTACTCAGTTAGGAGTAGGAATAGAATTAATGTAGCAGAGAATACTTTGGATGGCTTCAAGGAAATGCAATGATAGGAAAGAATGCAACACAGAAATAAAACTTGATATGAATTCAACCAAAGACAATATAATCACTCTTTCCTTCTGTTACTACTCACCCCCCCCCCAAATATGCAATATGAAGAGATGGAATGAGGGTGCGGAGCTTTCAGGAATAACAATCAACAATTGCAGTTTCAATCCCGATTCCCCCCAGCAAGCTTAGAGAGAACAGTAATGATTTTAAAACAGGTCATTTGCTTTTAAATGTGGTTTGGATTAAATGGGAAAAATGCTAAAAATGATCTTAATTCGCTAAATAGGATTCAGAACTTGTGAGATTGGCTTTGTATTGGTTCAGGTAAATACTAGCAATGATTGTAGAATGATTAGCAGATTGAAAACGAAATTCAGAAGTTGGAAGCAAGAAATAGCTATTTTACATGGAGTGAAATTGAGCCAAATGCAAATTTGCGGCAACTTTTCCACGTGCGATATATGCAGAATTATAAGGAATTGGTCTGTCGTTTTGGATTCGTTTGAAAGCTGAGGATGTTAGCTTCAAAATGGCATTTAAACTTCCTTTTCTCAAAAAGGGTCAAGATTTTACAAATGGGATTGCGCTTTTGAAGATTTACCAACAAGAATGGGCTTATACTAAGGGGCTAAGAAGATGCAAGATACCCAACAGCCAGCCACCAGAGCAGCGGCACCTCCGCTCTGACTTCTGTCCGCCAGGACACTTGACTTTCTTCAGAAAAGATATTTAGCGCAAGGATGATTTATCGCTGCAGTTATCACAAGACTATATAATGAAAAGGATTCAGGTACGTGGAGGCAGCACAAGACGCAGATTTCTCTAGCACGCACGGAGTTCAGTTAAGCGGGGACCTTTACTTGTTCCAGCTAGATACGGATAACGGCGGTTACGGCGCAGCAGAGGCAACTAAAGCACAAGACCAGAAAGCCGCAGCTCTTCAACAAATAATCCAAAAAGTGGCGGCGAGTGGCAGTCCTGCAGGTTACTGTGCAAGCAGAGTCTGTCCTCCCTGCCTCTCATTGTTGGAGGAGGAGCTTTTCACCTAATCTACCTACAAGAACCCCCGCGGGACGCGGAGCGGACGCGAGTGGCAGTCCTGCAGTCAAGGCAGTCGTGGCTGCGGGAGTTGCGTTCCCAACTGGGACTCCGACGAACCGCTGCCTTTGGATTTGCCAAACATCAAAAGAATTGTAGGCGCGAAAAGCCCAAAAGGGAAACGAGGAAGACCCACTAAGCATGATATGCTTAAATCCCCAAATGACATTTTAACTGAAATTCACCCAAATTCTCTACCGGCAACTGTCTTGACCTCGGCCGAGGCTGAAAACGAGTTAATGAAGAGTTTCGAATCTCCTTTAAGAATAACAACAAACTCGTGCATTCCAATTATGGAAACGCCAACAACAACCATGACGAACTTGGGAAACTCCCACCCTCTGTCCCGCTTACCTGGCGCTCCCGGTGGGGGGACCGGGTTGGCGTCGTCCGGTGGTGTGGTTCCCGGCCTGGCTGGTCCGCCGGAGATCTCAGGAAGTGCTGTGCTCGCGACATCGACCGCTGTCACGGGGGACGGCGGGGTTCGGCCGCCGGAGGGAGATGCGGTGGAAGCGGGGGAGGGGCGGATGGTGGAGGACCCGTCCTCCCTGGTTGCCGTGCAGGCACAGATCCATGGCTGCATGGGAGTTGAGCAGATGGAGCTGCCAGAGGTGTGCCCGGTCCTGCCCAGGGGCGGGGAGGAGTCGGGCCAGTCGAGAGAGACGGGCCAAGGAGTCGCCGTAGACGCTGGGCCTCCGAGATCAGTGACTCCAACTGAAACTGACTCGGCGGCCCCATGTAATGCAAAGAAAAGACCAAGGGCGTCTGTCCCCGCACCACAGAACAGAGTAAACATTTTTCGAGGAAAAAAACACCTCATAAGGAAGGGACGCCCATTGACAAATCAGATCCTCAAAGAAAGTACTGGCAGAGAGACTGAAGCCTTGAACATGAAAAAGGGGAAAGAGAATGAAAAACCCCCCTCTCAGCCGTCTTTAATGAGCTTCTTCAAAGGCATTAGTGTCGGCCGCTTTTCCCCTAACACTGAAATAACTGATTTGGAAATATTGGAAGCCATCAAAGATTATCCGCCCTTATCAAAACACAGGAGGTTGGAACGACAAGCGGCATTTGACCCGCCATCAACTTCTCAAAGCTCGCTAGCCCCGGAAGCTTTGCCAAATGAGTCAATCAACTTGGGGGCAAAGGAGCAACAGATCTCCCCGAACACGAAGAAATTGCAGGACAGAGGGAATACAGTCCCGCCAACACAAGAGCAGGAAAGTGAAACATCGCCCTTAGTGGCAGAGAAAGCGCAAAACATGGAACTAGTTTGTGAATTCCAAAAAGAGCCCAAAACGTTAGCAATTAGCTCTAAATACGACAGAGACGGGAGACAAACTGGGGAGGATGTCCCCTCCACAGCGATAATGAAACAACCTTCAGATCCTGCTCTTAAAATCATTGATCCCAGTTTAATAGCTGGGCAAGCATCCAACAGCTCCCTACCGACCAGGCCATCCAGTAGGAAATGGGAGCCATTAAATCTGTTGGAATAGGGGACGGCTGGAGCAATTGCAAGAGAGGCTACCGGGTTCTCTCCCATACTTGACTCTTTACCCATAATGGTCCCAACCACATGTCGCTCAGGGCATACAAGATGCGAAGGTCGAGAATAAGGACCGGTTGGCATGCACCAGCGACCCCTACATAGAGGCCTCTCACTTGATAATTCTTTGAATAATCCGCAACAAAAACCATTGAGTACGACAAACTCTCTCTTTCTCACACCAAGGAAGATTCCCGCCCAGGGCTTACTCCCAACAAAGGAGACCCCGACGAAAAAGCCCGACATGACAACTATCATGTCAGCCATCACAATTGCACTAGCTCCTTTCATAAAACTCTATGAGTCCATGAATGATACCCTAAAGGACCACACGTCATTGCAGGCCACGATACTTACAAAATTGACGTATTTGGAAGGATATGTAACGGCCCAGACCGGCCGGCAAAAACAGCTTGAAGAAAATCTGCACTGCAATTTACCTACTCGTTCCTCAGCCGCACTACCACTTCTATTGAATGATGGTTGTCCGGCAGACAAATTAGTAAAGGATAAGTCCCATGAACAAATGTCACAAATTGATCTAACAACCTCAAGTCATCAAACTTTAGCTTGTAAGACAAAGACCTCATTAACAGCAAAAAAATGTGTAACAGCAGCAGAAAACTGTAGAAGCACGGAAGTTCTTCTAATTATAGACGAAAACAACACTCCACAATCTGCCACTACGGCCCAGCCATTTAAAATCTTTACAAAAAAGGCTCCTGACCTAGCAAAAGTATTATCAACAGAGAGGAACTCCCCTGGTGCAAAAAAGACTCAAGTTCCCATTACGGGGACAAAGAAGAAACTGTCTGATCTTCAGCCACTAAGACTGGGACCGCAAGAAAGCAATTCTCCCAAGCTGCTCTCAGATAAAGTTCAAGATCCAGTTACACACTCACCGAAGGCAGTGGATGAATTTATGGGAAACGAAAGCCTAATGAACTTATCTCAACACTTAGAAGATCCTGGACGGCTGACCTTTTTAGGCGAGCCTTATCTTTCACCAGTTCGAAAAGTGACTTTTGAAGTTTCCCCCCGATAGCCCAACAACGACTTCCTTCACCAACAACAGGGTCCAAAGCCCCAAAGTTTTCTTGACACTTGAAGAACGTCGTAAAAAAACTTTAAGAACAGAGGCGACAGAAAAAGAAGGAGTTAGAACGGAGAAAAAGCCTTGCAACGTCCAACAGTCCGCAGAAAAAAGACAACGATCGTCTATGCTGGGAAGTCCAACGAAGAAAGCCCGATGGGCAAATCATAGTACTGAATCGCCTAGACATTCATCGAAGCAACGAAAAAAGATAAGAAATTCGTCATCTAACTCCCATAAGCAAAAGCCCTATGCTCCAGACCATCGATACCACTCACAGACAGATAAATATCATAAAGATCAAAAACTAAAAACGGAATGGCGATGGCAATTAAAGCTGGAGCAAATTAAAGGAAACTTTGATGACATAATTCTGAATAGGAGATCAGTGCTAACTTTGCTCCACCATGTTCGCAGCTTGAGAGTAATAACAACTGACGACCTGAAGATTGTGGACCCTCGCCATAAAAAGGGCCGAGCACAAACTTACCTCTACATTTCATCGGAAACTATAAAAATCTTTTGATTAACGAAGCCGAAGAGCTGCTCCGACTAGGATACGATCTCACCATCCCGAAAGAAAGCAGGAAATTGTCCAAATCAGAGAATGTGGAACGACAAACCTCTGAGTTCCTACGACCTCGGCATAGACAGTATGAACTGTCAACAACTTCAAAGAGCCACATGATAAAAAGTGAAAAATCTTGTTTAAGAACAAACAATACAACTACACAACGAATGGCCGAAACGGTGCCACTTCCCTCTGGTTTGGGGAAAAATACTAGAGAAGAAATGCAACATGGTTCCAGGGACGAAAAGTTAAAATCTAAATCTATGTCTGTTTCGAGTCTCTGGGCTTGGCTGCCAAAAGCTCTTACAGAAATAAAATCCTCATAGCAGCAAAGGCCCCCTCTAGATGTCAGCGTGGAGCGGCAACAATCTACTGTAACTAACTTAAGACTTGGCTCATGGAATACCAGAGGCTTCCACCATCTAACTGTTTCAGGAGACGTAAATTTGGGCTATTTTGACATCCTGTGCCTACAAGAAACATGGCTTACCAAACCACCGAGACTAGATGGTTATGAAATAACTCTAGCCCCGGCGAAAAAGAGCATCAAGGGCCGCCCATCGTCCGGTCTATTGACGGCAATCCGTATAGGCCATGGATTAAAGCTGAAAAAAATACTAACAGCAAACCAGTCTTTACTAACTGTGCTCCTAACATGGACACTTAAGCTAGCCACTGACGATGAAATGCACACATCGCCGGTGGCAATCGTAAACACCTACTGGAATCCGGTCAAAACAGAAGCTGGAATCTACATGAAGGAAATGGAAGCGGCCATTGACGAAATTCTGGCTACTTACCAAATATCTTACCTGCTAATCTGCGGAGATTTAAATTCAACTACTCCCTCGCAAAAACTTAAAAGAAACCGTACGCCAGCGGATCAGAGAGGAACGCTATGGCAGAATTTAATGAACTCTAGAGAATTGCATAATCTCGAGCTGGTCTTCCCTAATTCGGATCGCATCGCAACATGGTCAAACGGAATGATGGAATCAACAATTGACCATATATTTACCTCGAGAGCCTTTTTGGATCTGATTTCAACCTTCGAGGTAATTAAAACAAAACACAGCGACCATAACTTGTTGACCGTTACTTGGAAAACCTCGACCGATCCTGTGGAGATCTTGGATTTTCAATTGGAAACGAATAGGCAAGGAAACAGACTCCGTCTCTCAGCAGAAAACATCAAGGAGCTGACGGATAATTACAAAATTCTCGAACTTGAAAAACAGTCCAACAAGACCGACTATGGACCTTTACTCACATTGTACAAGAAGCCCTGTACTAAGATCTATTCATCACCAAAGTCAAAAAACCATAGTTACGACATCCAGGTAATCAAAAAGCGACGGATCTATCGGAAAACTGTGAGAAATGCATCAAAACAAACTTCTGCCAATGCTGAAAATCTAAAGCGTGACGCAAAAATCGCTTATCGTTCATGGCTGCGAACTCACCGATTGAACATGCATCAACAAGACGCTGAGGCAATTATCAAATCTATATGTTCAAAGAACTCAAAAGACTTCTGGTCCCTGTTAAACGCTACATCATCGTCTTCTAGAAGTATCCAAAACACAATAGGAGAAAGTGCATGGAGAACACATATAGAAAAAACCTTCAAATCACCTCTTGATAGACAACCTACCAACTCTATGGAAAGTGTTCATAGGTGGGTTAGATTGGATGACAAAGATGACATTTTCAAACTAATAACGTTGTTAAAAAATTCAAGAGCTCCGGGACCGGAGGGCATTACCAACATTGACCTGAAAGCTCACCCGGCGGCTTGGACAACATTTCTCAGTGAAGTCTTCGCAAGATGCTCGGATTCCAGAACGATTCCTGTTTCGTGGACGTCGGCTATCATAGTGCCCATCTACAAAAAAGGAGATCCAAACAATCCCGCAAACTATCGGCCAATAGCCTTATTGGACCCAATTAGAAAGGTTTACGGTTCTCTACTTCTGAAACGATTTCAAATTTGGGCCAACGAGGCTCCGTGCAATGACCACTTTCAATCTGGATTCAAGAAGAACACGGGAGCCACAGTCAACATCTTGTCGCTGAGCCTTCTCAAAAGTAGAATGATGGAAGGAGGTTCTGGGCCATATTTGGCATTTATCGATTTTACTCAAGCTTTTGACAGAGTCGATAGATTACTTCTATGGAAAAAACTTGAAGCATGGGCATGTCAAAAAGAAATCTTGGACCCCATTAAAGCTCTTCATACGAACACCATGGTCAGAATTCGATTAAATTGTAAAGGATCCCTCTCTACAGCTATCGCGACAAACAGAGGAGTTAAACAAGGATGCCCCCTGGTACCTTCAATTTTTTTGGCATATATTGGAGATTTTCAGCTAACAGAATCTTCGGTAAAATCTTTCCCACCAAAATTGGGGGCGCAAAAAATAAGTAGACTCCTTTATACGGATGATTTAATCCTGATAGATCAGACTCAGTGGGCTTGCAACGCCAGTTGGATAACCTTGATTCCTATGTGACAGCAAATAACCTGGAAGTAAACAAGGAAAAGACAAAAATCCTTGTTTTTGAAAGAACAGTGAAGAAATCTGACAACAACAAAAGGTACTACCGTTCGTTTCCGATTGAAAAAGTCCAGAGCTTCAAATATCTAGGTGTGATATTGGATAGTACAAAAAACGAACTAGCCATGCAGGAAGCGCTTCATTCAAAAATGAGGAAACTAGCTACAAAAGGCAAAGCAATCGATAGAAAATTTGGACGATCCTCGATGATCCCAGCTTTGAACTTTTATAAATCTAAAGCAGTGCCTTCGGTAACATATGGAGTGGAGGCTATGTTACAGCTTCCTATCACTATCTGGCTCAAACTCGAAGCCTACTACTGGAGAACCGTCCTGGGATTGCCCCCCTCTACGCCTGTTGCCTCGATCCGCAGGGAACTGAGCTTGCTGTCCCTGTTAGGGTCAATAACCTGTAGCTCTCTAAGACTGTACAGAAAATGTTTGATGCCAACGAGTCCCATCTTGTTTAAACTAATAAAGATAGAACTGGACCTGGGCACCAACAAATCGCTCCAGTTTTGGAAAGAAAGGATGCTGACATTACTTGAATCAATCGAGAGTAACGAAGAGGAATTGCGGTCTAACCCATCGAGGATCCTAAGAAAACTGAAAGATCTTGACTGGATTCAGACACTGGACAAAGCCTCAGAAAATAAATTAACGCTTCATCTGCCTCCAAATATAAAAAAATTGAATGATCTCCAGGGCTACGTAAAACAATTCCCGAATAGGCAAGCAAGAAACTGCCTTCTGAGAGCTAGGCTAAATCTGCTTCCAACAAATGCGATCAACTTTATCAGAGGCTTATCAGTTACCAGCGACTGTAGACTTTGTAAAAAGCCAAGCGAAAAGGAAACATTAAGGCACCTTCTCCTCAACTGCACAGAAATTGGGAAAGTTAGGTCTAGCTACATGCAATATTTTGCATCTGATCTAACGCTTGAATCCGAACTATGTTGGTGGTCAAGGATGATTAGTGGAAATAGATCAACCTGGCTAACCGCGACTACTAAAATACTTCAGTATGCTCTGAGTAAAATAGAAACCAACTCAACATAAGACGACAAATTCAAAGGGCCACTAGTTGGCTGAAGACTCTAGTGAATTCGAATAAAAAAACTTTTAAATCTAAAAGTACAGAAGATAACTTGACATATCGACAAAAGAAAAAGTTTTGTAAAAATCATTTGTTTGATTAAAACAAAATAAAAAAAAATAAAAAAAATAAATAAAAAAAAAGGATTCAGGATGGACACAAGATTCTATAATGCAGTTCTGGATAGGTTGAAATGGATTGAATAGGATTACTTTAAACTAAGAGATGACTATGGACAGTTCTATACTAAATACTCACTACAATGGCTTTGGAATGGAATGGGCCAGTCAAAGATCTGGTCAAAGGTTTGGCTTGGACTTCACTCGCCATCGGACAGGATTCAGGGCACCTGGACTCTGCTCTCAGCAAGGCACTCTGGTCTGCACAGCCTCTTGGACTGGATCTGATGGGTTCTGGGTTACAGCTCTGCTGGACTGATCTGGATCTTGGGTTCTAGCAAGGGTTCTTGGCCAGAAGCAGCAAAACAGCTCAGCGAGTCTGTTGGATCAGTTAGGTTAGGCCCGTGGAAGTTTAGGGGTTACATCAGGTTGCAAGATTTTTACAGACCCACTGAGAAGAGTTCAGCCTTTTGGGTTGGGCCTCTGCTTCAGGGTTCTGGAGTCTGGTTCTGGAGATGGGTTCTTCCTGCAGAGCGCTTCGCCAGTGGATCAGTTGATGAGTGAATGTGTGTGTGTCTGGGTCCTCAACAGTCCCTATTTATCCATCTTCCAAAGGGGTGGGGAGGCTGATTATACTATGCCCAACCCTCTAAGGATCTGATAGGTCAGAGAATTCCCCCTCTCCTGATTTGAGAAGGGAACAGTGTGTCATGATGTGTCATCATGTGTCAGAGTGACACTCTGTTTAGGGTCCAGAAAAAAAATCTCTCCCCTTTGTTCTTACCCAGAAAATCTATTTTTCCCAAAAAACATATTTCCAATATCCACAACTTGTTAATAATACATATTCACATGACAGATTAACTAAGGTACGTTTCTGTCAAAATCTTATCTTCCTATGAGTTTTGTTTCACAAATGACAATTTTTCGCGCTTTTGGGCGTTACTCAGTGTCAGTTCTGTACCAATTTTTACACATGCATACGCATACCATCTGAGCATATTCCTGGACATTTTCATGTTCCTAACATAATCACAATAGCTAGAATAGGAACTTTTTTGTGGTTCAGTCTCTGAATGTCGCACAGATTCCAGATTAGTTTTAAACTGTGAGCAAACTTTTCATTTTAATAACATATAAATCCCATATTTTTACCAGTTCAGTACAATTTGCTATAAGTCTTTTCTACAAACATACAGTTACTTCAGTTTCAAATCCACATTTTCAGTCTGGCCCGCCTCCAAGGCTTGGCTGAGCCAGAGAGTCACATGGGCTTGTCTTCCTGGGCAGTTGGTGTCAGTCACACCCGAATTAGCATTTTCTTTCAGTTCAAGAAACCCATTGTCTCTTTCCCAGAGGAGCAGAGGAAGTCTCCTCCCCTTCTCATTAGCAACCCCATGAGATATTCTCTGCTTTTGGTGGGAATGAACAGGGTGGTGTGTTCTCAGTGGTGGGGAACCTCTTTGAAGTTTTAGCTGAATCAGGTTACCTTATAGTCAATTGTACATTGTTTCTTGTGAAAAGTTATAGTTACAAATTTAAAATAAGGAAACATATCTTCAATTCCAGTCTTTTTCAACATGAAAATCAATGTGTGGTACCCTATGTTGCATTTGATGGAAGTCCCTTCTTTGGCATATTTTGACTTTGAGACACAAGTTTCACCTGACAGATTTAGAGATCGCCAGCTTCTGACAGAGGCGAGTAATGGTATTGCACCCATTTTTTACATATTTCTTTCCAGCAAGTATCTTTAAAGTGGATTTTGTTCTGAGTTCTGATAAAATATACTTCTTCTGACATTATATTTCTGTGGATTCATAAAGTTGAATGATGTTCAACACCCAACAAGGAGGTTGGATCTTTCGGGTGGTTTGTGAACCATGATTTTTGCAAATTTGACAATCAAGGAAAACGGATTTCCACACAGCTCTGTGTTTCTTTGGCAATCATTTTGCTATGTGGACAGCCAAATGATGGGTTTTGGCAGTGGTCTCCTGTGTTACCACTGACATAGGCAAAAGTGGATGACGGCCTAGTTTTCAGACTTTTCCTGCACACTTCTCTGTGATTTTAGCAAGCAGAATGCTTTCCGGCGGCCATTCTGATGTTCCTGATGCAAGAAGCACACAGGAATGTTGCAGGACCTGGACTAGTGGTGTAAAAACATCCCACAAGCCCCCCTCTTGCAATTTTCCATTGATCGACCATCAATGGGAATTCGCAAGACTGGGATGTCAGTCTCATCTCTTTTGATTCCACAAATGGCAAAGTTCCTCCTCTTTTCCTCCATCAGGGGTGGATCGATCGGTTCTCATTGCCAGTCCTGATGTGAGTATTGAGCGATACTCCGGGCCTTCCGGATCTTTCCTCCCGCTCCCCGGGTAGTCCTCCTTGGTTAGTCTCCATGGATTCCAATCAACTATGGGTGACAAAACAAAAACATATTTGTAGACATTTCCCCACCACTGTTAATGTAGTGTGGCGGACACATACATTTTGATAAATCAGGACACATTTTTATATGGTAATCATGTACTATATATGGAGTATTTTATAGTTGGACTTTTATGGAGCTGGAGTGGCCCCCTGTGTGGTTCCAGTAGGCTCCTCCAGTTGCTGCAGAGTGTGCCTAGGATGGCAACACTTTAGTTGATTAATATGGTTCCACTTATCTTCCCCTTCTGCCAAACTGCCTTTGGGGATGCAGATTTTGTAGACGACTGGTGAGATTTTGTCTACAATTTCAAAAGGACCCCTCCAGGTAGGCAAACATTTGTGCTGTTTGGCCTGGTTCCTTTGGAAATTGTATAAGTAGACCCGGTCTCCTACATTGTATTCCTTTCTGGTAGTCTTTAAGTCATAGTGGGGCTTCATGCTGTCTGCTGATCTTTCTAGATTTCGCTGAGCATAGGCAAAAGCATGTTGCAGGTGTTTTCTTAGATTTTCAACATACCCATGAGTTGTGGAGGCATTTATCAATGTCTGCTCTTGTGTTCTGTAGAGCAGATGCTGGGGAAGCACCATCCTGCGTCCAGTCATCAGCTAAAAACTGTGACATTTTAGTTGCAGATGAAGGGGTAGATCTGATGGCCATTAGGACAAGAGGTAATCGAATATCCCAACTTGGCCCCGAATCTGCCACAAACTTTTTTAATATGCTCACAATTGTTCTATTATATATCTCTACTGCACCACTAGAGGCTTCCGGTAAGCAATGCGTAGTTTCCTTTTAACCCTAAGTATCTCCCACATCTTTGTCATTACTTCGCTGGTGAAATGGCTACCTCTGTCTGACTCAATCCTTTGGGGTAGTCCAAAACGCGAAAAGATGTGGTTGATCATCAGGGCAGCTGCTGTTTCTGTCTTGAAGTTTGGGGCCGGGAGACATTCCACCCATTAAGTAAACAAGCATGTCACGGTCAACATGTACTTGTTTCCTCTAGAGGAGCGAATCACAGGCCCGATGAAATCGACTTGTAAATCTGACCATGGCACTGTCATCCCCCTCTTTTGGAGAGGCGGACGGTGTGTGAGGGATGTTAGCTAAAATTGTGCACACACAAGATACCCCTTCAAGTATTGGTCGAGGTCCTGCCCCATGTGTAGCCAGTATGCAACCTCTCTTAAGATTTCAAGTGTTGTATGAAACCCACTATGACCGGCTGTGGTCGCATCATGGGCGTGAGTTAACATCAGGTTTCGGAATGAGGTAGGGATCACCCACTGATCATGGCCAGCTAGGGATCTCCTCATCAACAAACCGTCTTGGATTCGGAACATTTTTGGACATTTCATCAACACTCTGAGGTCCTCTTTCCCAATGTAATTGGTATCCGTCAGGGGAAAGTTCTCAGGGTCCTCAATGTGTTGATAAAACTTACCAATTATTGGATCCCCTTTCTGAGCCGTAATCAAATCAGCATCTGGGGTCTCCTTACTCCATTGTACAGTTGAGAGATCATTGTGAGCATTTGTCTGGGACCTAGTGATAGCAGTGACCTGGATTTTCCCCAGCAGGGACTCGATCTCTAGTAGATCCCCTTGGATGGCCCCAGTTTTGGCCAGCTGATCAGCTAAGTCATTTCCAGTTTTGTCTGGTCCCTCTACTTTGGAATGACCCTTGATCTTTTTCCAGTAGATGGTCATCCCATTCGAGGTGACCAGATCATCAATATTTTGAATTAATTTCCCATGTTTCAAGGGTTTGTTATTAGCACATAGCATGCCTCTGGTTTTCCAATTAACCAGGTGTTCCACAAACCCGTTCCGTACATAATCCGAATCAGTGTTATGACCAGTTCGCGGAGTTGATGTTGGACAGCAGTGAGGATGGCTTGAGGCACAGCCATCAACTCTGCCACTTGACTACTTCGGGGACCAATCTTGTACCCAGCGGAGGGTTCTGGGGTCTCATTCACCCATGCATTCCCTACGCCGTCCACAAGTTCTTTTTCCCTGTTGTTGTCAACATGGTAAGAGCATCCATCCACATAGACAGTGGACATTCCCTCACACTTGTCTTCTTCAAAAACTTTGTGTGGGGAATTGAGGTATGCCTCCATGTTGTCCTTGATTTTTAGACTCTCGTCCTCGAGACAGTTTTCTCTGGCACAATCATGCAAGTCAGCCAGACCATGCGAGAGGGGACTCTTCTTGTTTTGGCCATCTCTGACCTCCACAGGAAAGCCTTGCATTGACAGAATCCAGGAAGTAATTCGGGAATTACTCACATTTCCGGCCCAAATTCTGTCACTTTTGAGATATTGCAGAGGCTGGTGTGGAGTCTCCACTATGATGTGTTCCCCCTGGATAAACGGGCAGTAATTCTTCAATGCCCACACCGTTGCCAGGAGTGCTTTCTCACAGTCGTTGAATTTTTCCTCCACAGAGGATAAAGTTTTACTCGCATAGGAGATTACTTTATTGACCTTGTCATGCTTTTCGTATAATACTGCAGTTAAGCATGTATTAGAGAACCCTGTCTCCAAGAAGGACTCCTTGTTTCTGACAGGGTAAGCTAGGCAAGGCGCTTGTCAGAGGCTTCTTTTGAGTTGTCTTACTGCCTTGGCTTGTTCTGGACCCCATTCCCACTTGATCCCCCCTTCAAAAGGTGAATCAGGGGTCTTGTGATCTCTGTGTAGCCCTCAATGAACTTTCTACTGCAATTAGTCTGTCCAAGGAGGCTCCTGAGTTCCCGCAGAATTGTAGGGTCTTTCAATTTCTGTAGTGCTTCCACTTTCTTTTCCTGGGGACAGAGACCCTGAGGAGTAATCTCATGCCCCAAGAAATTGACACAGGTTCTACACCACTGTGCCTTTTGAAAGGAAAGTTTTGCTCCGGCGGCCCTCAACTGTGTCAGAACATAACAGATCTCTGCTATGTGTTCCTCCACAGTTGAGCTTTTGATGAGGACATCATCTACATAAGCCAGGTTACCCCTCTCACCCAGGTCGGGCATTGCCTTATGTAGGAAAATGTTGAATTAATTGCCAGAGTTGATGTATCCGAAGGGAGTCTGGGTCCATGTGGACTGCTTCCCCCCAAAGGTAAAGGCCAGCTTGTATTGGTCCTCCCTACTGACAGGTACAGTCCAGTATCCATTGGTCAGGTCTATTGCAGTGAATACCTGTGACCCCTGCATCTGGGCCAGCCCTTGGTCAATGTAGGGAAGAAGCCATCGGGAAGTATGGACTCGTTTGTTGAGCTCCCTAAGGTCGGCGCAGAGTCTCCAGTGTCTGTTTGGCTTCAATATCCCCATCCCCAGCACCGGATTATTGAAGGTGCTGTGGACTGGACGGATTATCCCACGGGACTCAAGGTTCTTGATTATTTCAGTAAGGGACTCCATTGATGCGAGAGGCAAGTGATATTGCTTCACAAACACAGGAGTCATGCCAGGGTCCGTGGGAATAATTGTTGTGTGGATGTCGGTGCTACCACAGTCATATGAGTCCACCGCAAAGAGATCTTGAAAATCCAAGAAAACTTGTTTCAACTTTTGCTTCTGCTCCAGAGTCTCACAGGCATCAGCTAGGTTGACTCTCTCTTCAACCATCTGCCTGAAGCCTCGAAAGACTTCTGGTTTTGTAATATCAGCAGCCTCCTCCAGCTGGGTGGAGAAGTCCCTGGTCAGAGTGCTGATTTGGACTGGTGGCTTCAGGTGGGAAAGGCAGCCCTCATGGACCTGGAAAATCACCTCATCCCTTCTGAAGTCACAGGTCACATCTTCCTTACCATAAGGGCAGGAAGTGTACACCAGGAAGTTCCCCCCATGCCGGGTAAAGATCCTGTCTGGTGTTGTGTTGTCATCACTGTCACTATCAAAACAGTCCTTGGGGATTGGTCCTAACAGTTCATTGCCAAAATCAATGGAAGAAAGTCGGTCATCAACCGCCATTCCAATAATGGTGACTGCGGCTAGAGTGATACTCTTTAAGTCGCTGTTATCCACCTCTGTTGGAATGGTGTCATGTTCTATATCGACTAGTGGTGTTGGGTTTACCCCCAACCATTGCTGTTGAAGAGCAGCATTTAGATGAATATAGGCATCAGGGTTTTTCAATTTCTATCCTCTTTTAACTTTCACTTCCAGGGAGAATTGTCGGGTCCTTTCTGGGATGGTGACTTCCTCTCCAATGTGAATTTCAACTGCATAAGGCAGCAGTTGAGCTGACCTAAGTGCTTTCTCTGGGTCATTAAAGCTCATGGGATTATCCGCTAATCGGGACCAAGCTGTGAAGTTTATTAGGTCCAAACTAATGGATAAGCGATTGAGAATGTCACTGCCTAAGTAAAAGGTGGCAGTGACGTCTCGCACGACCCAACAATTATGGCCTATGCTCTTGTTGCCTATGGAGATTTTGAGCATACACCTGCTTGGCAGGAGATGTTTGGAATTGGGTCTTTCCAGATCCATTTCCCATTTGTCTATCAGTCTAAATGTGGGAATGGCTGGATCTTTTGGGAGTTGGCGGAACATGGCTTCGCTGATGAAGCTCTTACCGTTGTTCGCACACACTCGGGCGAGAACAGAGTCCTTCCCTTCATTTAACTGAACAGGGATGAAAAACTGCTCTCCAATTTGCTGAATATCAGCCAGGCTCTGAGCTGATTTCTCATCTTTCTGGACTATAGGAGTAGGAATGTCTGATTGTGGATTGGTAAAGAATTTCAGAGTGTTTCCTTCCATTGTGGAAAGCCACCGTAAACTGGAAGGAAGGTTGATTTTCAGAAATAGAGAGGACCCCCCATCACCAGTTTGTTGTCCTACTTCTATTACTGTCACGTCTGGGATTTGGTTGTTCTGGAAGTGAAATTCTACTTGGTCAGATTTTTGTTCAACCATGTGGCATGTGCCATTTAAACTAACATGGTTGACACTCTGTTTTAACTTTATTGGTGGGCTAGTCTGGGTCTAGAGGACCTTGTTTATGCAATCTAGTAGGGGTGACAACCTTCTCAGGAGGTCATTCCGTAGTAAACCAGGGGTGCCCTCTGGAGTCACAACTATGACGGGGTACTTCACCTTGTGTCCAATTTTAATGTCCAAATCCGCAGACCCCTCGACGGGAATTTCCTTCCTGTCAAAGTTCTGAAGTTGTCCAGGAAAAGAGGTGAGAGGAATTTGGTAATTCTCCACCCTTCCTGAATTTAGTTTATCAAAGGCCTTTTTGGACAGAAGGGTAGCTTGGGATCCAGTGTCCACCAGTGCCAAAATTGTACCCTGCCCCTTTATTTGAACCGGGGCATAGTGTCTTTCCTCCTTCTCCGCAAGGGGGCACAGATAATGTAAATTTTTGGACAACTGGTGGGCTACTTTTCTGGTTTTGGACATTGAGAGAGAAGAGATTTGGGCAGAATTCTGTGGGGAGTCTAGGGAATCTGCAAAGAAAAGGTGGCAACTAGAGATGGGAGGAGTTTTGAGTTCCCCTGGTTCTGGGCCGCCCCCAGCCCCCTTTTTGGAGGCAATCACCAGGATGGGTTTGAACCAGGGGATTTTGATGCTGTTGGTTCTGGGATTGGATGATGGGCGGTGCTAGCTCAGTCCCCACATCTACCCAGTCTGAATCTGAATCCTTTGGGACCCATTTTTCCTTGGGAGGAGTTTTCCCATCTCTGAAGGAGAAGATCCTTTTCCCAGGATCCTCTGAGGATCCCTCTCTTTCAAATTGGAAGATCTGTACCTCCTCCACAAAATGGGTCTGTTTGGGTCCTTTGTTTCTCCTACCCCCCTATGCTTCTTGGGTGGCAGAGTTTCAGGGGCAGGAGAGTTATGTTCCGGTTCCTGGGTTTCCAGGGGCTTTTTACATGTGGGTAAGGAAGCTTCCTCCAAGGCTTTACACCCCCTTCCCCTTGTGCCTCCTCCCTGGGAACCGGTGGTTTGTTGGGGTGCTGCCCCCGTCATTGTTCTGGAGCACCAGGTCCAGAGTATGAGGCATTCTGTGCTGGCATGCCCATCTGAGGGTTCTGTTGAGCCCTCAGCATGTGACCCAGATGCTGTGCCATGTTTTGGACCTGGCGCTCTAGCGGTGAAACTCGCTCAGGCTGATACGGGGTTCTCATTTCTCCCCTGGGCTGATCCCAGGAAGGGTAGTTATTCCTTCTCTGGTAATACCCCGGGTTGGGAAGATTTGGGTACCCGTTCACCCTGGGCCTCCCCTCTCCCGGATCAGGTTGTCTGGGCTCAGGAAAGTGGGGAAAGAAGGATGGATTGTTCTGGGGTTGGAAGTTCTGTGGGTACCTGGGGAAAAAGTTCTGCCCAGGATTTGGGGAATTTCTGCCCTCCTGGGGGAAGTGAGGAGGGAAGTTCCCTGGGTTCAGTGCTTGGTTGGATCACCCCCCTTGGACTGGAGGAGTCCACACATAACCCAGAATGGGTCGGTTCCCCTTGTAGCAGGGACTAATATAGTCAGGGGAGTGAGGGACCCCATTTGTGGGACTACCTCCTTGGCTCCCAGTCTGTGACTGGCCCGAGGGCCTTCTGGGCTTGGAATTATTCTGCTGTGCAGGCAGGTTTTTAGGCCCCCCATCTCCAAATCTAAAATGGGGAAAACCTTTACCTCTGCCACCTTAGCCGCAGCAGGGGTGTTGGTTGGTTTGGGGCTTTTTGAGCATTCTTGTTTTCTGTGGGCTTTTGCACCGCATAGATTTGGGTGGCATGTTCAATGACCCAGTCTAGTGATCTTTTCTCATGGAAATCTCTCACTAGCTGGGTCATGATGCACTTGGGTAGAGCATGGAAAAAAGTATTAACAAATTCTTTGATGTCCGTGCGCACCCTTCTGGTCATCTGCACAAAGGCAGAAAAATGCTTCAAGATGGCCGCCCTGTAGGTGGACCATCTAGAATGATTTTGGTCCTCCAGCCCCGCAAAGAAACTGGAGTATTCTGGTGAGAATGTCCATTTCACATACTGAATGCAGCTACTACTGTCTTTCAAATGGAAAGTTTCCATCATCTGCTCAAAGAGCTCTAAGTGCTCCCAAACAGAATACTTAGCATTCTCATGATAAGGCGTGATGACGCTCCTTATGGCCTTGATCTGTTTTAAGGGGCCCTTAAGCAAGGCCCTTTTTGCCTTATTGGCCTTCTTGGTTCAGGTAATCCTGGTCCAATCCTCCTCTGACTCAGAGGCACTGTTCACAGAGGTGCCCGTCTGGTCTTCTAGGTTTTCCCGGATTCTGCAAGCCTGGGAATTTCTGGCAGAATGTGGGGTACTAGTCTCCTGTGTCCTGGGGCGCTCAGAGGAGTCTTCTGATTCCCCCTTGCTCCCAGAATTTGATGGGTACCCCCAACCCCACTGTCCTAGCTGTGCAGTGGTTTTTAAAATGCCCTTAATGGGCCTACCCTCCTGGAGTTCCCCACTAAACTTCACAGTACTTTGGTACCCATACCCAGATGTCCGCCCATCCATTCCTGGGAGGTGCTGGCCTATGAGCCCCATACTTCTGACTGGATAGTAATCTGCCATCCCCATGGCCCTGGGCCATGTGCGCCAGTGGACATGGGGGTGGCAGAGTCCAGGAACTGGGAGAGATGAAGGCCTCTGGTACTAGTGTTCCTGAAGTTATGCTCAGGTGTTTCCCTTTCCCAGCGAACCTCATCTCTATCAGCCCTTGCTCCCTATTGCCATGCAAGAAACTGAGCTTTCTGTTCCTCAATCAAGGCCTTACTAGTCTCTATCAGTCTCTCTTGCATGGCTACCTGCCTGTGGATCCTATCATTGTTCTGACAGAGAGCCTCATTTTCTCTCTGTGATTCCTGGTTTGTCTTTGAGCACTGGGACAGTCTTTGCTGCAGGAGGGTTACCTCCTGAGTCCTGTCCATACTGGCCTGCTCCTTCCTTGCCAGAGCATCTTCCACCCTCCTGGTGTGCTCTAACAATCTACCATGCTCTTTTTGGAGGTCACCCAGTCCCTTGAGAGCCAGGTGATTTTCTTCCAGTTTCCCTTTTAAGTGACAGACTTCCTGGCCTAAGGTGTCCCTTTCCTGAGCAAGAGCTTGCCGCTGTGCTACCAGGTCGTCCCTCTGTCTTTGAAGGGCACCAGCTTTCTGGCACTCTTCCTCAAATTCTGCCTGGGTATCCAGGTCTTTCAGAATTAATTTCTTGCTTTCTGCCTTCTCTCTATCTAGGTGGCTTTGCAGGGTGACTATCTGCTCTGTGCATGCCCTATTGAAATCCAGTTGTTGCTCCAGCTTTTTCTGGCATTCTGGTAACCTGTTCTGCCTTTTCCTGCTGCAGGATACCCATGTCCTCTTTTATTTTAACTATATACTTCCTGCTTTCATTTTCTGGCTCCTGGCTCCTCTGCAGCCTCTGCTCAGAAGAGTCCATATTGGATTGGGCCTTTTCTAATGCCATCAGTTGCCTACTTGCCAGATCTTGGCCTTCAGCATATTTATCCTGTATGGCTCCCATAGATAAATATAGATATGCCGCTATCTTGGCAATCTTATTTAGCTCATCCTTGGCCTTAGGGGCCATATATAGTTCACTCAGGGCCACATGTATGTGACCCTGGTCTTTACAGTATCTAACCCTGTTGCAGTGATCAGTTGTGTGATTGCCTGCAACCACACATTCTGGTCCTGCTCAGTCCATTCACCTCTCACAAATAACTTATGTAAAAGTTCTCCTCTAGCCATCTTAATTTCTACCAATGTCGCCATTCTGGAAATGTTAATTTCCTTCCTGACTTACAGAAGTTAATTTTTATTTTATTTTTGCAAAACAGACCGTTTCCTTAGAGCGTTCCCTTTTGGGGGGTGCTTTTACAGTGTAACACAGCGTGGTAGCCCAACAGGGTTTATGTATCCTGTCAGTTAGCACACTTTATTAAGCTGCACAAGTGGTAGATCTAATCCAGTAATCCCGCTACGAGCCCCCAACCTGTAAGCGGTTTCAATCCAGCACTCCAACTAAGTCAATGCCTAGTATGGGATGCCCAATGGAAATCCTTATTTATATATTTTTATGTCAAAAGTTCTTTTAATTCTGGATGATGTACCCTTATATAACGCCCCTCTCTTTGAATCCCCCTGGTCTCACTGAACCAAGAAGAAGGTTTGTTTTGCAAATTAAAAGATTTATTTGAAGAATTGAACAATATATATATCACACTTTTATATATATGAATAATATCTGAATATCACACTTATGACTATTTATGCAATGATCAGCAATGGGTAATATTACAATATCAACAATCTCTTTAATTAATTAGGAGTAGGAATAGGATTAATGTACCAGAGAATACTTTGGATGGGTTCAAGGAAATGCAATGATAGGAAAGAATGCAACACAGAAATAAAACTTGATATGAATTCAACCAACGACAATATAATCACTCTTTCCCTCTGTTACTACTCACTCCCCCCCAATATGCAATATGAAGAGATGGAATGAGGGCACGCAGGTTTCAGGAATAACAATCAACAATTGCAGTTTCAATCCCGATTCCCCCCCAGCAAATTTAGGGAGAACCATAATGATTTTAAAACAGGTCAATTGCTTTTAAATGTGGTTTGGATTAAATGGGAAAAATGCTAAAAATGACCTTAATTTGCTAAATAGGATTCAGAACTAGTGAGAGTTGATTTGGATTGGTTCAGGTAAATACTAGCAATGATTGTAGAATGATTAGCAGATTGAAAACGAAATTCAGAAGTTGGAAGCAAGAAATAGCTATTTTACATGGAGTGAAATTGAGCCAAATGCAAATTCGCGCAACTTTTCTGCGCGCGAGAAATGCGATTACAGTAAATTATAAGGAATTGGATTTGTTTGAAAGCTGAGGATGTTAGCTTCACAATGACATTTACATTTCGTTTCTAGGACATACGGTTCAAAAGTTACAGAGGTTTTAGTAAAGGTAGATTTTTCTCAAAAAGGGTTAAGATTTTATGAATGGGATTGCGCTTTTGAAGATTTACCAACAAGAATGGGCTTATACTAAGGGGCTATGAAGATGCAAGATACCCAACAGCCAGCCAACAGAGCAGCGGAGCCTCCGCTCTGACTTCTGTCCGCCAGGACACTTGACTTTCTTCAGAAAAGATATTTAGCGCAAGGATGATTTATCGCTACAGTTATCACAAGACTATATAATGAAAAGGATTCAGGATGGACACAAGATTCTATAATGCAGTTCTGGATAGGTTGAAATGGATTGAATAGGATTACTTTAAACTAAGAGATGACTATGGACAGTTCTATACTAAATACTCACTACTATGGCTTTGGAATGGAATGGGCCTGTCAAAGATCTGGTCAAAGGTTTGGCTTGGACTTCCGGACAGGATTCAGGGTATCTGGACTCTGCTCTCAGCAAGACACTCTGGTCTGCACAGCCTCTTGGACTGGATCTGACGGGTTCTGGGTTACAGCTCTGCTGGACTGATCTGGATCTTGGGTTCTAACAAGGGTTCTTGGCCAGAAGCAGCAGAACAGCTCAGCGAGGCTGTTGGATCAGTTAGGTTAGGCCCAGTGGAAGTTTAGGGGTTAAATCAGGTTGCAAGACTTTTACAGGCCCACTGAGAAGAGTTCAGCTTTTTGGGTTGAACCTCTGCTTCAGGGTTCTGGAGTCTGGTTCTGGAGTCTGTTTCTGGAGATGGGTTCTTCCTGCAGAGCGCTTCGCCAGTGGATCAGTTGATGAGTGAATGTGTGTGTGTCTGGGTCCTCAACAGTCCCTATTTATCCATCTTCCAAAGGGGTGGGGAGGCTGATTATACTATGCCCAACCCTCTAAGGATCTGATAGGTCAGAGAATTCCCCCTCTCCTGATTTGAGAAGGGAATAGTGTGTCAAGATGTGTCATCATGTGTCAGAGTGACACTGGAACTCATTAAACGGAAGGCGGTAACCATGGGGCAATTAGCGCCATGGTTGCTGCCAGTAATTTACAGATACCGCCATGGTGAATGGCGGAATTACCGCCCCATTCGAAGGTTGGCGGGGCCGTAATTCCCCATTCACCATTGGTCCTTCCCCATTCCAATTTGAGCCCCCGTAGGGCTCAATGGGAATGGGGAAGGCGGCAATTACGGTACCGCAAATTGCGGTACCGTAATTGCCTCCAAGGTCCCTTTGCGGGTCCCATCCTTAACGGCTGGTAAAACCAGCCGTTAAGGTAGGGACCAGCAAAGGGAACTCGTAGTAGGGCGGTAAGGGATTACCAGCACCGGTGCCCTTACCGGTGCCGGTAATCCCTTACCGCAATCCGTGTAATGAGGCCCACTGTGTTTAGGGTCCAGAAAAAAATACATCCCCTTTGTTCTTACCCAGAAAATCTATTTTCCCAAAAAACATATTTCCAATATCCACAACTTGTTAATAATACATATTCACATGACAGATTAACTAAGGTACGTTTCTGTCAAAATCTTATCTTCCTACGGGTTTTGGTTCAAAATGACAATTCTTCGTGCTTTTGTGCAGTTACTCAGTGTCAGTTCTGTACCAATTTTTACACATGCATACACATACCATCTGGGCATATTCCTGGAAATGTTCATGTTCCTAACATAATCACAATAGCTAGAATATGAACTTTTTCGTGGTTCAGTCTCTGAATGTCACACAGATTCCAGATTAGTTTTAAACTGTGAGCGAACTTTTCTTTTTAATAACCTATAAATCCCATATTTTTACCAGTTCAGTACAATTTGCTATAAGTCTTTTCCACAGACATGTTATGTTATGTTATTGTAACTTATAAAGCGCGCGGTCACCCTGGGGCATCATGGCGCTGGAAAGAAAGGCTGCACAGGCGAGGAAACCGATGAAAAGGCTACAAATTAAAACAGGTAGGTTTTGAGAGCTCTTCTAAAGCCAAGATGGTCATCAATGGCTTGCAGTGACGGAGGAAGGCTGTTCCACAGTTTGGGGGCGGCAATAGAAAATGCTCTGCCGCCAAGCCTCTCCCGATTGGCTCTAGGAATGGTCAGACGATTGGAGGTCATGGAGCAAAGGTCCCGACCTGGAATATATCTGCTAAATTTGGACTGTAAGAATTCGGCGCCCAGGGCATGAATAGCCCGAACATACAGTTACTTCAGTTTCAAATCCACATTTTCAGTCTGGCCCGCCTCCAAGGCTTGGCTGAGCCAGAGGGTAACATGGGCTTGTCTTCCTGGGCAGTTGGTGTCAGTCACACCCGAATTTGCATTTTCTTTCAGTTCAAGGAACCCATTGTCTCTTTCCCAGAGGGGCAGAGGAAGTCTCCTCCCCTTCTCATTAGCACATTAGCAACCCCATGAGATATTCTCTCCTTTTGGTGGGAATGAACAGGGTGGTGTGTTCTCAGTGGTGGGAAACCTTTTTGAAGTTTTAGCTGAATCAGGTTACCTTATAGTCAATTGTTACATTGTTGCTTGTGAAAAATTACAGTTACAAATTTAAAATAAACAAACATATCTTCAATTCCAGTCTTTTTCAACATGAAAATCAATGTGTGGCACCCTATGTTGCATTTGATGGAAGTCCCTTCTTTGGCATATTTTGACTTTGAGACACAAGTTTCACCTGACAGATTTAGAGATCGACAGCATCTGACAGAGGCGAGTAACGGTATTGCACCCATTTTTGACATATTTCTTTCCAGCAAGTATCTTTAAAGTGGATTTTGTTCTGATAAAATATACTTCTTCTGACATTATGTTTATGTGGTTTATTGAAGTAGAATGATGTTGAACACCCAACAAGGAGGTTGGATCTTTTGGGTGGTTTGTGAACCATGATTTTTGCAAATTTGACAACCAAGAAAAACGGATTTCCACACAGCTCTGTGTTCTTTTGCAATCATTTTGCTCTGTGGGCAGTCAAATGATGGGTTTTGGCAGTGGTGTCCTGTGTTACCACTGACATAGGCAAAAGTGGATGGCGGCCTATTTTTCAGACTTTTCCTGCGCACTTCTGGGTGATTTTAGCGAGCAGAATGCTTTCCGGCAGCCATTCTGATGTTCCTGATGCAAGCAGCGCACAGGAATGTTGCAGGGTCTGGACTAGTGGTGTAAAAACATCCGACAACGTACTTCTGACTGCTCCTTATAAGGGTAAACTGCCTAACCAGACAGTGACCTAAGGAGATTGCACAACACTAAATATAGGTTGGATTGCATTGCCTTAAATTGTGCAACAACTGTGCCAAAATGTAATAATAATTCTGGCCGGGCTTACAGCATTGCTTTAAGTATCCCGAGTATAATGCGAAGAGTGGAATTCCTTATTATTAGGAACCAGATCTAGAGGGGTGTGGAGAAATTGCATCCTATTAGTACATAGTTGATTGGTTTTAAAAAGAAGATTAACCCAACAACATTCAAGTCATCTCTGCTTAAGGTCTAGATGTTAGATTCACTTTTTTTTTATAAACAGCGTCCCATTTTCTTTTTTAAAAAATGGAAACATTCTACAAAGACTGTATCAGTCATAATTAACATCACTCACAATATAACGCCTTTGCCCGCACCACATAAATATTGGCGCAAGTCTTTTACACTCAGTGATCAACTAAATTCCACAATTGTGCTCACCAAGCGTTCAGTTGTTCTATTTCAATCTACAGTTGTGTGATGTTCCTACAACCACAAACTAGCCCCCATTCTATTCGTTTGGCACGCTGCCTCCATACCACATCTTTTATCTCAGTGCAGCCAGCTTGTACGTAACATAACGGTAACACATAAACTGGAGATTTACCTGCAAAATTGTCAAAGTCTTTGCCCCAAAGTATAGTCCATCCGGAACAAAATATGGTGTCTGCTATGGGACACTCCTCAACTTCAAATAGTGTTAAGCCTTTCTTCGGTAGACGTCTTAGTGACACACAAGTAGCAGTTGTTGGCTCAGAAGGAGGGGGAGGGACAGGGTGCATGTCAACTTCCACATGGGTGGATGTTAAAAAGAACAACACAAAAATTCCCCTCAATGGGCTCACGAACCGCACGGCTATGGTGGGCCAGGAGGCAGGTCTCTGCTGGCACCACCATCCTGAGTTGAACACGAATGTGTAAGTGGTGCTGGAAGCTCACCACGCAGTGCCCTGGCCTCGTCCTCGGTGGCCGTGTCCATGAGTGATACTGATGAATGCACAGCAGACTGAGGGTTTGGAGATCACCATGCACAACCTCATGGGTTGCACTGAGTTCCTCTGAAATGATCTGACTCAATAATAACATCTCCTGGCAGAACAATCTTCTGGCGGCTGCCTCTCCCTCACAGATTGCAGCTCTGTGGGCCAACTACTCTTGCATCAGGGCTTCCCTGTGTGCCTGGCCCTCTGCAAGCTGGGTTGTCTGCAGAGACTGCAGATCTCCCAGTCGACCCCTGATGTTGGCCTCCATGTGCAGCCTGTGGGAGCGGCATGTGGACCGCATGACCTGCAGCGGTTGCTCCACCTGTGTTGCTGTGGGTATCATGGAACTGGCCACCCTATCCATGCCCTCAGCCAAAGTCTCATAGGCAGCATCCTGTCAGTGTGTGGTAACCCAACATCAGCTGCTCCCACACTGTCTCCCCCAGTGTGCAGGGCCCATGCCTGCCTGATCCAAGGGAGCATGGCCCTTGCTGTGATACCACTGTCTATGGCTGCAGGACTGCAACCTTCCCTTGAATATCTGCCTCAGGACCAGAAACCAATACATGGGAATGTGGCCTTGCAGCTGTAACCACCACAGATGGCCGTGAGACTACTGACTGGCCTTGTGAAGGCACCTGACCCCCTGCAGACTCACAGGCCCCAACTGCTCCTCCAGTTGGTACACTCACCTTCGCCAGCATTGAGGAATGCCCATGCGGTTCAGCATCAGAGCTACTGGAGTCCAAAGAGTCAGAATTGTCTGCAGAAAGGCTCAGGATGGTCTGTGGCACCAGTGGATTCTCACGGCCTGCCACGTCTTCCACTGGTGGTCTGAAGCACCACAGACTCTTCTTCCTCCTCTTCCTCTTCCTCCTCTGCATCTGGTGCCTCCTCACCTGCACATGGACAGAAAAAGACATGTGGAGTCATGTGCAACGTGTCTACAGTAAACATGTGCATCACATTGCTGTCATGCAACAAAAAGCAGGGCATGTCACCATAAAGAGAAACAGCATCCACACACAATGTACAAGAAGCTATCTGATCATGGCATATGCAGACTGGCAACAATATTCCCTGCTCAGGGCCATGCTACCAGTGGACACAGTGCCAACAGAAAGGGTTGTTAACAAGCACATCATGGCACATGGCACAGCTAACTGGTGACTAATGCCAGTGAAATGGGCATGGCCATGTGGCTCTGTGATGTGAAATTACATGACATGGCAACAGGCAGACACACATATCCACATCCAATTCCGCACCCATCACATGCCACACCACAGTTGACTTGGTAAAGGGACTGTACACAAAGGGAACATGCTGTAAGTGTGTGAAAAAGGAAACGGCCCCAGTTGATGTATGGCTGTAAGAGTACCAACTAGCCAAGGTCTGTGAAGTGGCGAGAGTAAGTCAATGGAGTTGTAGATAGGTACAAGGTACAGTGACCCACAAGAGGGTGAGAGGCATGGACCTATGGAATGTGTGCGAGTGTGGGAAGGTAACAGCGATCAGGTCTAACAACAATTTGACTCAGGAGTCATTGCCATAGCAGCAGCGGGGATGTGTCCAGTCAAGACATTTGCACACTCACTCAGGGCATGCCGTAAGGCCTGTTGTTTGTCATTGTGTGTGTTCTATGTAGCATAGAAGCACCACGTACATGTGCGAAAAGGGAATCTATACCCGCAGGGCATGAAGTGCAACTCGTATTACGGACACACGCACATGTCTAGCAGAGCAGAGTCACTGACATCAAGGATACAGCTAACAAGAAGGCACGTTGAGGTATCATCTTGCAGATGGTGGGTGGGTATGCTGGTGGGGGATGAGTACTGTCACACGGCCATGTTCAACTGATGTACAATACATGGGTTGTATCTACTCTTGTGTACACTGGACAGGAGTCAGTACACCACGACATGGTTCACCTGGGGCAGCCATTCAAATGCAGCCAGATGTGCACCACAATCATACATCTTGATGATGCTTCACTACACGTACTCAGGATGCACAATCATGGTCAACCACCTGACGTGTCCTTGTAATTTTCCAGGCCTCCCACGCCTTGCACCTGCTCCATTAGAATGAATTGGCTCATTGCCTCTTCATGCTCGGTCTGCTCCTCCTCCTTTGGTGAACCCCCTCCTGTTGCCAAAGCAGAGTCGAGGTTGGCACCCAGCTTGGACTTGGTGCGACGGGTGAGGTTATTCCGGTGCTTCACTATCTGTGCAGCAGTGCGCTTCTCAAACCCTAAGGCGTTCATCTCATCTGTGACATGCTGCCAATGCACCATATGATGAGCAGATGTATGAGTGCTTCCCGGTTTGCTGGCACATGTCACAGTCGTGCATGGTCACGTAGTCCCTGAGGATCTGGAGTTCTTCATCATGGAAGTTCCTCTTCCTCACCATGTCAGAGTCCTGTGCCGTGGCCTGGGGTTGAGCTTTTTCCCTGCTGTGCAGGCTTTGCCTTCTTGCCACGAGGCGTTGGTGCTGCCCATGTGTGGGACCACTCTGGGGTCCAGATGCCGAACCACTAGTGGCCTGGGGCATGGCATTACCCCCTGGGGCTGGGGCAGCTGCTTCCGCTGCTTGTCCCTTACACTTTTGGGCTGGGACAGATGCTTCTGCTGCCTTTCCCTTACCCTTTTGGGCTGGGACAGCTGCTTCTGCTGCACATCCCTTACCCTTCTGGGCTGGGAGAGCTGCTTCTGCTGCACGTCCCTTACCCTTCTGGACTGGGACAGCTGCTTCTGCTGCACATTCCTTACCCTTCTGGGCTGGGACAGCTGCTTCTGCTGCACGTCCCTTACCCTTCTGAGCTTGGACAGCTGCTTCTGCTGCATGTCCATTACCCTATTGGGCTGGGACAGCTGCTTCTGCTGCACGTCCCTGGACCCTTGGGGCTGGGACAGCTGCTTCTGCAGGAAATGCCTGATTCCCTTTGGCTGGGACAGCTGCTTCTGCTGCACATCCCGGGACCCTTGGGACTGCGACAGCTGCATCCACAGGATGTCCCTGACCCCGGCCACCTCTGGCCCCTTTCCCTCTTGGGGCCTTTCCACTCATGTTCCATGTGTAAGGGAAAAATGGAAGGCACGCCAAGCAATTGTCCTGGCAGTTAGAGTGAGAGGGCAGTATACGTGATGGAAAATGTACTTCTGTGGTCAGGCAAGGCTCACAAGTATCTCAGATGTGAAAGATACGGTATGTGTAACGCACAGTCACCCCCAAAAAAGAAAATAGATGCGTACGCAAGACCATGATAGCTTCTGGAAAAAGAAAAAAGCGGTACGCGATACGCAGGTGCACACAGCAACACAGAAAATGCATACACGAACCCCGAAAGCTACCCAAAAGGTAAGGATAGAGTTGGAAAAATGTGTTAGCCTCGCAAAAATCAAAAGTAGATGTGCGAATGCGCAGAGCCAAATCCCCCACCAAAATAAGTTTGTGCGGTCCCTAAAGTAGACACGTTTTGTGGCACCCCAAAATATGCAGTACTTCACTCGTGCATCTCCTCCCCTTTCGCACACACGTCAGAAGTTGCTTTGACACAAACTAATGTATCGTGATTATGGTGTGCTCAACACCTGCGCACAGCGTGTGTCACGTAACTTATGTGCTGAGGGCCTTTCCTTGAATTTCACGTGTCCAAACTAATTTTTTAAGCTCTGTTTCTGACTGCCAACATAGATATACACAGAAGACCCATGCTTCTGCCGCCATGCCTTTTTACCTGCCTCCTGCCCTGTGTTGCCTCCTACTTAGCCGTCTGCTGCTGCCTGTCTAGTGGGTGCGCCTGCTGCCCAACTGCAATGTGTTTGGAGTGCCTGGTGTCCAGCCATTGCCTATGCTCCTGTTCTTGGCGCTGTGACCACCTCAGCTGCTTCAAAATGCAGAGGTGGAAGGCACAACTGTATCAATAATACGTATTTAGGCCATTAAGTTGAGGTATAATCATAATTCTCTGAGATGTTTCCTGAATTTCTGGGGCAGCAGGGAGAATCTCGAGGCCACTCAGGATTCAGAAAAAAGAAGCACTAGACACACACCAGCCGTTGCCAGCTGGTAGCCCTATGCTGCACTCTTAATGGGACACAGTCCCCAATGTTATTTTGTGGAATCTCGTGAGTCTCGTCCCACTCCCAATCGGAGAGGTTTTAGGTCACAAGAGTCAGAAATGTAAGTATTCTTACGATGCAATCAGCATTTACTCAGTACATCATCTATTTATAAATCAAGGTGTTTTGAGTCTCTGTCTATTAGCTCGTGTCCAGCAAGGCACCATAACACTGAGACGAGACAAATTTTAAACAGATGAAGTATTTTTTATATCAGTTTCACTAAGAAACATTCAAATTAACAACACACTATTTCCTGATAGTGTCGGAAAACATTGTCAACAACAAAAACGTATAGCAGCTGCTTCATCAGACTCCCACTGTGCTATTCCAACACCACCGCTCCACAGCCCAGCTCCAGGAAAACCTTGCCCACCCACACCTGCCTCTCGGGCTACCATGTCTGCACCATCATCATCAGACCAGAGCAGAAACCCCCCGACAGTGAGGCAGAGGGCTGTCAACTTCACCACCAGGGAAGTTGACATCTTAGTGGCAAAGGTCCTGTATCATTATGATGCCCTCTTCAACCCTGTGATGCAACGTGACAAGGAAGGACGTCAGCAGATCTGGGACGGGATAACGGATGCCATCAACGTGGAGGGGGTGGAATCCCGCACCTTAAAGACCATGCACAAGTGCTGCAAGGACCTGAAATCCAGGAACCACAGCAAGGCCCTGCGCTACGTCCAGACCGGTGCCACCGCAGAGGTGCACCATGCGTGCAGGTGGCGGATGTCAGCTAACAACATGCAGGTCCTGGAGAATTTCTATCCAGCGCTGCACACCCAAGTCTGTGAGTTACGTGAACGTCTGGAGTCAACTAGTGAGTAGCCATGTGGTGGAATGCTCTGCGGTGCACGTGCAGTGTTACTTTTGTCTGAGATTTACCAGGGTGACAAGTGTGACAGTTGAGGTACTGTTGCCCGCGTCATGGGCATGCATGATGTTCATGTGCATGTGCAAAAGATGGGAATGTGGGACTGGGCATCACTCACGCCTGGATGCAACACATGTATTTGGATGTCTGGCTTAGTCACGTAGAGGCATTATAGTTCACAGGACTCTGATGTGATTGGTCATCACACTGCTTGGGGCCTCTCAGTTGATGTGTGTTCATGACATGTGTATGTGCTTGTTGCTGTGGCATGCTAACATATGCATGTGCAAATGATGCATGTGTGTGTAGTATATGCAATACATTGGTTGTGACAATGGCAAGTAGCCTGATGTGACTGTGTGGAGTGATGGCCAGGCAGGTGTCTGCATGGATGTTGATTGTGTGGGTGTGGAGGTTGATGGTTGCACCCTAGACTAGTCATGTTCATGTGAATGTTGGTGTTGCCACGCACAAATTGGTGCAGTACACTGATGTTTCTATTCTGTGTGTCCTTTTCCACAATTGCATCTGATGAAGAGGGCGGAACCAGTGCTGTGGAGCATGGCAGCAGGGATGCCTCCAACAGGCAGAGGCGCAGGGCCCAGCCACGCCACCATGAAAGCTCATCTTCAGGAAGCGATGTGGCAGTGGCAGCGCTGGTGACATTGGGCATGGCTGCTGGGATGGGGGTAAGTCCAAGAAGGTGAAGGTGGGAGTGGACTCCTCAGCAGCGGTGGGGACAGGTGATGCCACACAGGGGCCATCCATGGCGGAAGACACCCTGGAGTCATCCAGGTTGGTGGATGGGGAGTGCGAGGAGGTGGCCATTTCAGCACAGACCAGGTGTGTGTGTTGAGGTGGGCATGCCTACTGCAGTCCTGTCCCAGGGGCATGAGGCTGTGCAGGCCATTGTGGAGGTGCCTTTACAAAATATAGTCCCTGGGACATTGGATGCAGCAATATGTATCTGCCGGGATGCCTCCACCCAGAACCACCTCCCGGTGTCTACTGATGTGTCCACCCAGACCGACACCCCCTTACCATCTTTTGTTGCCATCCGGGATTATGTGCTACCCCTGCAGGCCGGGTTGGTGAGGCGGCCAGCTCTAATTCGTGATGAGGTGCAGGCTACTCATAGTGTGCTTGCACATCATCACAGTGATCTATCCCACCTCATTGGCTGGCGTGCAACATGCCTGTTCCGTGTTTGACTCCTTGGGATGTTCATTGCTGTGACCCCTCCTCGTCTTCCTCCTCTGTGAGCCTGTCGTCCTCCAGGGTGCCTTGCAGCCCAACTACCAGCAGGTCCCCCCGTGCACCAGTCCCACCCACATTGCCCAGTCTGGTGGAGCCAACAACCCTGCCCGAGTTGGGAGCCCAAGGTACATCAGCTGAGGTGGTCACCGTGCCTACCCAGGCACCGACAGGGTCACCGTCAATGGAGGGACAGCAGGCACCCAGAAGCAGTGCACGTGCCGAATGCCGCCAGGTAGCGTCATCAGCTCGGAGGGCATACACACATAGCAGGCACCAGGCACTGTGGCAGAAGGTGGCAACAAGGAGGAGGCTATCTTTTTCAGGGCAGACCATCCAAAGGAAGCAGGTGCACGGTGTGTGGTGGGAGGCGCACGTGGACCTGAGGGACAGGGTGTCTTCCGTGTTCAGAGAATATGGAGAGCAGAACGTGGCAGAGAGGCAGTGGGCTCAGTAAGCGAGGGTTGTGATGACCAGGGCTGAGATTGTGCTGTGTTGGGCGAGGAGGTGGGCTGCCACCCTGGAGGCCACTTGCAGGGAGGCCAAAGTGATAGAGACACAAATGCTGGAGACCCTGCAAGCCATCCAGGCAAGAACGGAGACCCGCATGAGGGGTGAGGACGTGGGGCTGGACTCAGCCCTGGTGGAAAGGCTCAGAGAGATTGGAGAGGCGGAGTTGGACTAGCCCGCTGCCTGTGTGCATAGTTCTTTAGGTGTAGGTTTCCTTTTTTATTTATTATTTTCCCCAGACTTTGAAGACATTCTTCCCTGTTTCTGTTGTATATAGTTGTTTAGACATAGGATATTTATTTTATGACATATTTCCCCTGGACTACTTTGAGCTTCATTACCTGTTTATTTTTGTACAACACCCACTAGCCCCCCTCACCTGTGACACCCCCCACAGGCAGCCCCCTCCAGACTGGACACCATCTCCATCCCCCCTCACCTGTGACACCCCCACAGACAGCCCCCTCCAGACTTGGGCGGTATGTGAAATTCATCATTCTGTTTGTTACATTCCATGCTTCATGCAGTTCATTTGTGTGTTGGCCTCTTTGATACTTCTATTTTCAGCCAGTGCATCTTTCCATTGCAAGTCATTTGTCTTGTGGCATGCAAGCTTGTGTGTTGTTGTTGCTGGGATGGTTTCGGATGGCAGGATGCACATGTGCCTGACACGTGGGGGTGGGTCCATCAGACGATTGGGTCTGCACTGTATGTTTTCATTGGCATTTACCTGTGCAGCATCACTGTGTGTTTGGCATCAGTGTAGTTGTGGTGAAGGGGGGTGGGCTCACTGTGGGAGTGTTCCATGGTTACGTTCATAGCACATTAGTTTGTCATTGCTGTGTAAAACCCATGTCGTGCAGACACGTTCACTAGCACGTGCAGTCACACAATGCCTTCTCGCATGTGTTGCTTAACCTCTACCACTGGAATGCATTAGTGGGCCATGTTTGCTCTTCCGGAGTGGCAGCACAATTATTCAGTCTCTGTGAGTCATTGGCCCTCATTACAAGTCAGGCGGTGGACCATGGTGCTATTAGCACCATGGTCCATGCCGGATTCCGCCATGGTGGATGACGTAATTACCGCCCCATTCCAAGGTGAGTGGGGCGGTTATTCCCCATTCACCATTTGCCCTTCTCCATTCCCATTTTTGCCCCATAGGGCATAATGGGGATGGGGAAGGCGCTAATTACGGCACCGTAAATTACGGTGCCGTAATTAGCACCGAGGTCGCTTAGCGCCTTGGACTTTAGCGCCTGCAAAAAGCAGGCGTTAAAGTGTGAATCAGGCATTAAGGGTTAACGGCGCCGACGGCGCCGTTAAACCCTTAACGCCTGACTTGTAATGAGGGCCATAGTCTCTCTGACTGCCTTACCATCACCCATGCAAGGCACTGTCATGTGATTGTTCCCTGACAGGTATTTTGCCACGCAGATCACTCATGCTCAGGCTGTGACACACCTGGCCATTGTTTGTGGATCTTGCAACAACTTTTGGTAGGTTTACTTCTTTCGTGGGCACACATTCAGTCACTGTGCTTTGATGCCTTGGCAAAGTGCCATGGGCAACATGCATATGTATTCGCATTCACTTGTCACATGTGTATGGTGGGGGCTGATTAAGGCCTGGAAGGGTGTGTGAGCAGATGCTCCACTCATGGATGGACCTCCGGTTGTTCCAGTTGGTCGTATTTGCGGGCTACATGTTGGTGTTGCACTTCATGGTGCTATCAGACCACGGAAATTCAGGTGAGCTGCATACATGCATTGCACTGGTATTGTGGGAGACAGTCAGGTGGCTGCCTGGGGGGTCACAGGTGAGAGGGGGCTGGGGGGTAGTGCCCAGTCTGGAGGGGGCTCCCTGGGGGTGTCACAGGTGTGGGGGTTTGGGGGTTGTGTGCAGTCTGGAGGGGGCTGCCTGTGGGGGTGTCACAGGTGAGGGGGCCTGGGGAGTGGTGTCCAGTCTGGAGGGGGCTGCCTGTGGGGGCTGTCACAGGTGAGGGGGCTGGGGGTAGTGTCCAGTCTGGAGGGGGCTGCCTGGGGGGTGTCACAGGTGTGGGGGCTGGAGGTGGTGTCCAGTCTGGAGGGGGGCTGGGGTGTGGTGTCCAACGTGCAGGGGGGTTGGGGGTAGTGCCCAGTCTGGAGGGGGCTGCCTGTGGGGGTGTCACAGGTGAGGGGGCCTGGGGGTGGTGTCCAGTCTGGAGGGGGCTGCCTGTGGGGGTGTCACAGGTGAGGGGGGCTAGTGGGTGTTGTCCAGTCTGGAGGGGGTGGCCTGGGGGGTGTCACAGGTTTGGGGGACTGGGGGGCGGTGTCCATTTTGTAGGAAGGCTGGGGGGTGGTGTCCAGTCTGGAGGGGGCTTCCTGTGGGGGGTGTCAGAGGTGATGGGGGCTTGGGGTGGTGTCCAATCTGGAGGGGGCTGCCTGTGGGCTGGTGTCACAGGTGAGGGGGTTTGGGGTGGTGTCCAGTCTGGAGGGGCTGCCTGTGGGGAGTGTCTCAGGTGAGGGGGCTGGGGGTGGTGTCCAGTCTGAAGGGGGCTGCCTGTGGGGGGTGTCACAGGTGAGGGGGGCTTGGGGTGGTGTCCAGTCTGGAGCTCTTTGTGGGGGTGTCTAGTCTGGAGGGTGCAGCCTGTGCTTGCAAGGAGAGATGCGCGATTTCTCTGGGGTGCGGTCTGGGCTTGCAAGGGAGGACCAGCGTTTTCGCTGGGTGCAGCCTGGGCTTGCGAGGCATGTGATTTCGCTAGGGTGCAGTCTGGCTTTGAGAGGGAGGGCACAATTTTTCGCTGGGATGCAGTCTGACTTTGCGAGGGAAGGCACCCATTTTCACTGGGGTGCGGTCTGGCTTTGCGAGGGAGGGCACGCGATTTCGCTGGGGTGCAGACTGGACTTGCGAGGAGAGACGTGCGATTTCGCTGTGGGGTACAGCCTGGACTTCTCACAGGGGTACTGGATGGTGGGCGAGGGGTGGCGCAGAGGCTTGCACCTTGTTTGTTCTTTTGCTTGCTTTTTGGTGTGTTGTGGGTGTTTCTCATGCAGCTTATTTTTACTTGTGCGACGACTAGTAATGCGTCTTTAAATCCATGAATACGCATGGCGCACCAATCATTTTCTGCACCACGGCTCACACAGGGTCCTTCTCGGCACGCAGCCCATGCGCCATTTCTGCACCCGATTCCATGAATCGGGACCTAAGTATCAAGATTTAGTATTTAGATCACAGATCCTTCTTGACACCCTTCCCATAACCACTTATCATTTGGAACACAGGAAAAACATTTTTTAACCATCAGAAAACGCCAAACCTTTATTCAACCTGGGGCACTGAGTCTGTTTAGTCAGGAAAGGGAATTCTCCTCTGCCACTCCCCCTCCTCCTCTCCGTTAATCAGGAAAAGAGGAAGAGGAGACAGGAACCACGTGTTTACCAGAAATTGAGACAAGTTCTGAAACAACAGAGGACTGCACATTTTTTTCTATGTCCGACTCTGAAGGAATTTCAAGTGGAACCATTTCTCCTCCAAGCACTATGGCATCTTTAGATGAGGTTTTAGCCCAGGTAGCTGCACATCAAATCCAAGGAGAAGAGCGATTTCAAACAGGGTTAGAAAGGCTGATTGCCGCTCAAGAAAAATCTAACATTCCACAGGGTGTTCTTCAGCCATACAAAGAAGAGGATGATCTAGGAATTCTTTTTTGTATTTTATAAGACTACCGAACCAGTTCCAATGGGGGGGCTAAGATAAAATGATGTTATTTAGGACCCTTGCTAAAGGAGAATTACAAACTTGCTACCAATTACTAAACCTCCCAGGAACAGCCACTTTCGCTGAGATTTAAGAAGGCCTCTTACAGCGAGTAGGTCAAACCAGTAATTTCTATTGGCAGAAGTTAAGAAACCTTAAGTTAAACCCTGGGGAAACACCAATGGAATTGGGAGAGTGGGTAAAGAATGCACTATCTTTGTGGTTGGAAAAGAAGGCATTACCTGAAGGGTTGGAAGCGTTAAGTATAGAACAGTTTACCAACTCATTGCCTCCATCTTTTCAGAGTGCCATCTTAGAACTAAATAAACCCACCCTCTGTTTAGCCGTTGAAACAGCACAAAATGTTGCAGATGCTAACAAGCCTTTCCATTTATTACACCAAACAGAAGAGAAGAAAGAAAGTAGGGGACATCCTCATGCACAATTTTCCCCAAAAGAAAAAGTGGACTTCCATAACCAGTACAGGGACCTTCTTAGCGGGAAGAGGGCAAGATAGAGAAAGGGCCAGACCCCAAACAAAAGAAGAGGGGAGGAGAAAAGATATTAGGCCAACAAAACCCATGATCCCAATGTGTTTTTCTTGTAAAGAACCAGGACATCTAGCTAGAAACTGTACCCCAAAGTAACAATACCAATTAGAGTGCAAGGAACAACCACCCATTTACCTTCAGCTATTATCCCAGGTCTACCAGGGGAAACAATTATTGGAACTGATGTCTCTAATTTTCCATCATTGTTACAGGAATTCAAAACATGGCATTCACAGTTTTCACCATTTAAAACCTGGCAAGAAGAATATTTTGTACCCATATATCCTGTGGGGATTGGTTCTCGACTCCAATAGGCTTGCAAAAAGAGAATCCCGCAAAGCCATCAACCTATACCCCTTGTGCGGCAGGCCTTATTTATAAGGGAATGGTATGTGAGGAACCTGAGGGCATCTTCTCTTCTTTGTCCTCCCAACATCCTCTGCTCAAGTGGCCAGGGAAAGGCCATTGCTTTTGTTTCCCAAACCTGGGGATGGATATGCAAGGGAGGATCTCCTGGATGGAGGGAACTTGGGTGCGGCATGGTACCCCTCCCCCCCATTCCCTTTTCACAATGAACCCTCTGTCCCAACATCTGTCAACCTCAACCCTTGACTTCTGGTCAAAATGACCCTCAGAGATGCCGTGGTTATCCAAAGAAGGTATAGAGATCAGCTAGGAGAAATTATCCTCATTTTGGGGAGACATGGTAGGCCCCCTTTCCCTTGTCAAAGTAAATCCAACATTCCCCCTGCCTTTGTAGGCTATTATCAGCCCTTGACTCTTTATCCTGACCAAAATGTCCCACAGTCCTTTATCCTAAAACTGGGATGAGGAGGAAACAACTAAGAGTTATACACACTCCCCAGCATTCACACCACTTTGGTACTGAGACGAGAAAGAGGGCTCTTGAGGAGTGTGACTACTATACTCAGGCACTAATCAGCTTCACCAAAGTCAGGCAATCAATGTGGAACACTTGCACCTGCAGCCTGCTAAAACGCATCAGTTGTATAACATTGAGAGGGAAAGATGTCATAGGTAGAAGGAGCTGGCGAAGGACGCGGCGTATGGAGGAACCGGCTAGAGGTAGGCTGGGATAAGCAGAAGTATAAGGGAGATGCCAGGGCCAAGACTGGCCATGCGAGGGTCGAAACTCCTGTCATTCCTCCTCTCCCGTGCCCACAACAGAAGCTGTGAGCTACTGAAGCCTCCAAGGTGCTGTCAACCGCACAGTGAGTAAAAGAGGCTCTCGAAACCTCCCGCTAGGGAAGAGCGGGGCTGTGAACTGCTCAAGATAGCGAGCATTGCTCACTGGGAAGCTCACAGGAAAATGGAGCAAAGAAGAGGAAATAGAGAAGCCCGTAGGCGTGAATGCTTACCAATGATTGCGGAAAAGGGAACACTCAGATCGGGGTGCCCCGAGGCTGGGAAACCGACATCTCAGGTGGATAGCTCAGGATGCACGCCTTGGAAATAAGATGGTGCAGAGCAACACAGGTTCGATCCCCAAGTCCACGCTTAGAAACCTCTGGGTATTAAGCACGTTGTAAATAACCAATTATAATGTATTATTATAATACCTCAATGACAAACTAACTGAATCTTGTTACGTATGCTACAGAAGGGCCAATGAAACATTGTTAATAACGAACAAGCTACCAAGTATAATAAGTACTTTTGAAGAGTGCAAGGATCGCTATTGAATACCGAGCTAACTAAAGGATATATTGTGTATGTTTTGAAAAAAGCAACTAAGCAAAACAAGTGCTTAATCATTATGAACATTTATGAATGAAGTTAAAGTAAGATGAAGTGAAAGCAGTGCGGTGAGAAGGGCTTAAGTACCACACAGTGAATTATATGAGCTACAAATGGTGGCAAAGCCAAAAGACTGCCAATAAGAATGAGAAATAAGTATTGAGCCAAGATACAAGAGTCCACAGGACTACATGTTGAGAGAGGAACAACTGTGTTGGCCAGAATCTGAAGAATACAGAAGGACAGCAAAGTACATAAGGCTATCAGTTGGTGAACTGTAGTGGGTGGACCGACAACTGCACCTAGACCGAGTGGCCCACTGAGAATGAACAAGAAGTTGAATTGATATTATTTTGAAAGTCAGTAGATTTGAACTGCATTTTGGGTTTTTGCCAGCTGAAAGAGTCAGCGTCTTGGGGAAAGGAATCCCTGAGGCCTTTTGAGGAACTGTGGGACTGTGTTGAACCTTGAAGACGGAAAGCCGTGAGGCATTTTGGATTACTGTTGAACTGTGTTGAATGCTCGGGGCAGGGGACCACGTGGTTTTTTGTGGAACAATTTTGAACTTGAGAGAAGGGGAAGCTGAGAGAAAGCCAAAGAGCTGGTGGAAGCTGGGAACTTTACTTTTGAGCACTATTTAATTAGCTGCCAACATCCCTCCACATTGTATAGATTTAGTTGTGAGGGCAAGTATAGGTTTTGGACACGTACAGTCTTTTCATTTGAACTTACACACACTGACTATCCTTGGTTTTGTTATGTATGGAAATCCCACCTTAGCATAGGGCAAATTAGGCCTTACTCCATCCTCACATTTAAAATAAATAAAGCTTTTCTTAGAAAGTTGAATCTGTTGTCTGTGTCTTACTTCATGAACCCTTCACAGTAGCCTACATTGAGGAAGAGTGGTATGGACGATTGGAATGATCTCTCTAGAGAGATACTTCTTAGGAAAAGTTCATCAATGCTGGATTGCTTGTCACAGAAGGAACTAATATGGTGCTACTTTGCTGTTCCTACTTATTGCTGTTGTACTTGGGGAGTAGTCTTCTGGCTACTTCTCCTCATGACAAGACACAGTGGGTGAGTGCTGAGTGAATAGATGTAGGGAGAAGAAGGCACACTGCTTCCATCAGTGCTGATGTATGCCCTCCAATGAAGCTGCCCGATTGCACCCAGAGACATGATTGGGAAATCTGGGAGACCTGGGAGTAAGACAAACCTGCCTGGCTATGTGAGTTGTGAAAGAAAAAAACTTTAGCTTTGTACATCACGTTTGAAGATTTGTCCGTAATCAGCTGAAGCATAAGAGACTATTATATCACGTGGCACCCTGGTCACCACAGTCGAAGAGAAATCCCAGGGCCTCTAAAATTCAGCTGTGGCGCAAGATTTGCCTTTTTATACTGCATGGTTTGCTTTCGGCATTGTGGGCACCCTGCTGTCATCATGAGAGTCCCCTTGTATCGATTGTCCCTTGATTCCTTGATTTCCATGGGTTCCGATCCCTCAGACTGCCAATGCCCCAAACATGGCCAAGCCCATACTCCCACAGAATGAAAAAGTAAACATTGCCATTGTGTCCAGGCTTCATATTCCCCATGGCCCATGTACAGTGTCGCTTCAGGTGCGTTGGCTGTGGAGCCTCCACAGTAAGAGTGCCCCATAGCTCTGAAAATTAGGTCATGTCTATTTTGGCTCAGTTCTACCTTCCACTTGATGCAATCTGGTGTAACAAATCAGTTCCTAATATTATGAAACCTACGCCTGCTTTGAATGTGCGTTCTTACAACATTTACCTGTATAGCAAGAGAATATGTTAATTTCTCCCAGAACCTCTAGTTGAGATAAACTTTTGAGCATAGCTGACACCTCCATACAGTCAACCAAAATCTGCTTCCAGGTGTGTATTTGACTTTCTTCCGTCTGTGAACCAATGATTACGGCAGGAGATTGAAACCTTTGGCTGCCCAGAAATATTGGACTACGACTCCCGTGATCGCTCACCGTTTAACTATGTTAATTAGAGATGATGGGAGTCTTAGTTCAAACCAACTGGAGAGGCATATGGTGAAGACCCCAGGCTTGGGGCATTGTGGAGCCTTACCTAATGCATGCTAAGCCTATAGCCTCCTTTGCATTCCTGCCCTCCTGCTTCCGTTAGTTTGCTTCCGTTAGTTTCTTAAAATCCACATTAGCAAACAGGGACTACCCTATTTGTTGTGTATCCGTTAGTTTCTTACTCAGCTAGTTCCTTATTTAAAGTAGAGTCTCTTACATTTGTTTTCTTAACGTTTAAAATGGATATTGATAACCTTGATATTCTGAAGAAAATCAGTGCATTATATTACACCATGTAACACATTATTTTGTATGAAAGCAACAGTGTGTACAATATGAAAATTATTGTAAGCCTGGAGATGGTTGCTTAGGTATTTCACAAGTATCCTTATTATAATTATATATTTAGGTTGCTTGAAAGAGGTTTTGTGGCAAGCTAGCAACAAAGGAGGTGTAACCTGTCATGGCTGGGGATTTAACAGTCAAATCTAGACTAATTTAAAGTTCCCTGAGTTATGGCTAATACAAATTATAATTAACACTTTGGGTCCCCCCAGATTTGTCCTATGACTGTGATCCTTAAATCCGTCCCTCTCTTTCTTAGATCAAGGGCACCTCCTCAGCAGGCAAAATAATCCCTCGGAGTCTGCGGTATTCTAATGTCCCAAACACTTCTTTCTTGGCTCTGTGTCTTTTCTGGTTATGGCCAATATCACCATGGTCATGCATTCATCCTCCTGTACTCACCTACCAGGTATTTCTAACTGTTATTCTTTACTTTGGAACATGATAGCAAGTTGAACCCTACAGTACTTTCAAATCTCCCCCTATTTTTTACTAGGCAAACTGGTCCACCAACCTATTTGGGCTCAGCTGTTTGTTACTTAATCAGGTCTCTCCTCCGCTACATCAGAAACTTCCTAATAGGCCAAGTCTTAAGAGGTCTTCATTGGGCCTCATTACAAGTCCGGCGGTAGCCGTGCTAGTAAAACCGGCAGGCTGGCGCCGGACTTGTGAACATTTCTGGACCCTGGCTTCATGGAAGCACCGGAGCATTACAGCCCCGGCGGTCCGTGAAGTCAGGCGCCGGAAAATGTAAATCCCCATTCCCGTGGGAATGGGGAGCACAGAAGCACCAGCACTGTGTGCAACAGTGCGAGTGCTTCTGTGTAAGTCTGCGGGCGGGTGCCGACCCGCTCGCCAGGTCAGACCCAGGCGGGTGGGACTGCACCCGCCCGCAGACTTGTAGTGTGCCGGTCCGGTGCTGATAGGGTTACCGGCACCGTTGTTACCGGACCGACACACTTGTAATGCGGCCCATTCTCTCTTCTTCTCTTCCTCCTCCTCTTGTCCCTCTCTTTCCTTCTCAAGCTCCCTGCCTCCCCCCTCTTTTTTATCTCTTTTCCACTTCTCCAAGTCAGTTTATCACTCTTTCCCTGTCTCTTCCTCCCTCATTCTCTTGTCTCTCCTCTCCTTCTCTTCTCCAACTCATCTCTTTCCTCTGACCTTCTCTTCTCCACTCTCCCTCCTTTTCCTCTCCTACTGCTATACATTCTCTGCTCCTCTCCTCCTTTCCATGCTCTCCTTCTCCTCTCCTCCTTTCCACTCTCTCGTTCTGCTCTCCTCATCCCCATTCTCTCCTTCTCCTGTCCACCTCCTTGCTGCTCTGTCACACTCTGCTCTGGTCTGCACTCTGGTCTCCCCAACACCTCCAGACTCTGAATCCTTACTCCCACACTTTCCCACTGCTTCCCTTATCTTACATACGCTAGCAAGCCTTACGCTGGGTCTTGCAAATGTGAGATCTGTATCAACTGTGTATGCATTACGAGTGGAGTTGTTGATTGAGTAAACCTTTATTATATAAAGCTGAATGTATGTATGTGTATATGTTTGTCCAGCTATACAAATACACACCGTTGGCAAGACCGTAGTCTATGTTGTGATGCAAAAATCTTATATGCAAAAAAATGTGTATGTGTGTATGTTTATCCAGCTATACAAATCCACACCGTTGAACCCACTGCTACCAAATTTTGCATAGATTCCTCATTTGTCTGTGGCAAGATTGCAGTCTATGGTTGCATGTAAAAAATGTACCCCGTGGACACCCTCATTTACTGATGCTCACCCCGATTCACTACAGTAGGGACTAGAAGGAGGCAACATTTGTAAAAGTGTCTATAGCAAAATGTTCCATGCGTTGGTTATTCCTTTAAAATGAATTACTACTGCATACAGTTAAAAAGTGTTTAAGTGTTTATTAAAGCATTTTAAAAGGAATACAAAAAAAAAATCTTTTTTTTTATCACGCCATTGCAAATATGTGAAATGGCAAGGTTACAGTTTACTTACATTTATTCATAAGAAGAAAGCATAATCAATAAATCCTTTTTACTGGACATTTTCTCAAATGTACTGAAGTCATTAAATGGCTGTAACCTGCCGCACAAAAAACGAACATCACTTGGAAAAGCTCCATCAGATGCAAAGTGAAAATCAATATCAAGAGCTTCTGTAACACAACAAACAGCAGCACGATTTGCCGACCAGAGGACAAGAGCAACTTTCTCCAGGGCAAATGAGATGCCAGAGCAGACTGAAGCAAGACTTGCTGACATGAGGACAAGAGCAACATCCTCCAGGGCACATGAGACACCAGAGCAAACTGAAGCAAGACTTGATGACAAGAGGACAAGAGCAACATCCTCCAGGGCACATGATGAGGACAAGAGCAACATCCTCCAGGGCACATGAGACACACTCGATCAGGACACGACAACGCCGGGTACCTCAGCTAGTACTGGATAAAATACAAACTCCCTTGATGGTCAGCATTGTACAGCTGTTAGCTCTGCATTTCTGCATGCAGAGGTTAGAAAGCAGATGGCCGCCATCTTGGAATTATTCTGGTTGTGTCTTCCATTGACATCCAGTCTCTAAAGTATGAAGTTTGGCTTCTTTCAGAGAACCTCAGCACCCACAGTGTAACGTACGTGGGTCCCACATTCACAAGCTGACTTTCACTGGCCTTTGAGTGGCAGCAATGAAGCAAATATGAAGTGTGTTTATGGTGGCATGCACCATTTTACCAAAGAACTGGTAAATACATTGTCACCCGTCACCATGTGGAAAGTGCATTTGTCTTAGGTCGAGTATATAAACTAAGGAACTCGCCCTGCAGGTTCAGGTGCATTTTCAAAATGCATAAGGCCTGCCTCCACAGCCCATTCAATGGCTAAAGATTTAAATTCTTTTTTGTTGGTGCTTTATTTGCACCACAGCCATGAAAGCACACATTCCTAAACACCATAATAATAATGCAATGTCCAAAATGAACAGTCCAAGTAATCACGCAAATCTATCAACCGCAAATCTAAAGCAGCCATTCCATCAGTACACGTTCATTTACAATTATTACATTTCGACAAGATGGGCTAAGTTAACACATACGTGCAAATCCTGATAACATAACAAGGCAGAATTTATGCAGAATTTAAGTTAAATATGAGACAATATTTAACATTTTTTGTCAGCCAGTCTCATTATGCGGACTCATTCCCTGAGTGATTACTGAATGGACCAGATTCCAATTGATGGGTTGTTCTCATGCTGTCTCAGTGGCGCTCAACATCCTTTTCCCTTTTTCTCTTAATGATGCTACCATCTGCAGCCTCTGTAGATTCAAACAAAAAATAGAAGTTCATGCTGAGATCTTACTTCATGGTTATTCAGACAATTGCACAGATTGTGTCTCCCAATGTCCTCATAATGGTGTCAAAAAAGCTGACCATGTTGGAATGTTTCTTCACAGTTATGACAGAAGGAGCATTGATAGTTGCTTCCCTTGTCCTCATTTTCTGTCAGAGAAGCTTCTGGGAAGAGACCTAGTCACATTTGTGTGCATGATCTGCGCTCTTGTGCTGACGGGAACGTGTCCAGGTAGTTTTCAAAGCTGCCCTCTGTTTGGTTCAGAAGGTACAACTGGCCAGGTTGGATTCCGCAGCATGAATCGAACATGTTGTTCTGCGCATGAGTTGCATGTAACCAGGCCCGGACTGGCCTATAGGGCAATGCTGCACCAAAAATGCAAAATGCTAGTGTGGGACAGTTTTGTTGCTCAAAGTGGGCCACTTTTTTGGCACACGTGGGCCAGTTTGATAAGGTACTTCACCACCTGGCTAGGAGTTTTGACCTGTGTTACTGAATACATATTCTTTAAAATGCACGATTTGCATCACAGTTTATAAAAAAAACCTCTGCCCTGGGTACTACTCAAACAGTCTGTCACAAAAGAAATGCCATGTTCAACTGTGTGGGCCACTTTGGCGCCCGAGACAATTGTATGCCCCAGTCCGACCCTGCATATAACTCTTTCACTTTCGACTTGTCTGCAGCACTGTTCCCTCCGGTGTTGACCATAAAGATTGTTAACCAATTTCCCTGCACGCCCTTCTTGCATGTAATGCCCATCGCAGTTTTGAGCCACTCTTGTGAGTTAAGTAAGACCTCCAGTTCGGTTGCCCTACACACTTCTGGATTGGGATTTGTCTAAAAATGTATACAGTGCGATACTGGCTTTAAAGCTGCCAGGTACTCAATACTTCTTCGGTTACAGCCATAGCAGAGTACTGGGGGTACACCTGGCCTGATCTAGGAGCCTTTTTTAAAACTTATTGTTCAACCAGGAGAAGATCTTTAATAAATATCATCGGGCCTCCAAATGTCATTCATGTCTATCAATGTTTGTTGGCCTCACGCCTTAAAGACTTCTAGGGCTGAGGTAATTCCTAAATTCAAGCAGGTATTAACACATTTGAGCACTAAGCTGCTGTTTCGTGGTAACTTCAAAGAACTTCTTTTTAAGTCGTTGGCCCAAGAAGCATTGTTACTAAATCTAATTCTGAGGTAGTCAAAGGAGGAAACTGCTTCCATTTCACCCCAGAACCAAGTTGAGTTACATCTCTTTGCATGCTTTTGTCTTCGATCACAAGTCATTACTTTAGTCTTATTGTCATTCATTTCCATCCCTTTAGCCTTCAAATTTGGCAAATTGTTTTCTCAGGCCACTTGGGTTTTTTGAGATAAGGACAGCATTGTCTGCAATGATTAAGGTGCTGACCCAGCAGGTGGACAGGGTAATTCTTTGATTATGGCAGTGAAATACAAGCGAAGCAGAGATGGTTCCAGTTTGCAACCATGCCTTACTCCAAGTCCCCATCTGACCATTGCTGGGTTATCAGAGTACAGCTTGATTATGGCCCTAAGCAAAAGAGGAGAGTATATCAAGCCTTCCAAAGTATTGTTCTTCGTACCCCATCAAAGGTGTTCTTTTGGTCTGGAAAAGTTAAGTAAAGTTGCTGGCTAATTTTAATCACACATTTCTGAAGAGGTAAATTTAGTCTGCAACATTGATCAAGAGTACTCAGGCCTTTTTTAAAGTCAGCATACGTATGACATATAATGTCACTGTCTGTCATCCATATGTCTACCCTCACTAAAAGGACCCTCCAAATGATTATGCCTAATAAATCTGGAAAGGAGAAAGGTCTATATTTTTCTGGCACATCTGTTGTTGTAAATGGGTGGCACCTCAGCCAATTGCCACAAATTGGTTGTTCTTCCAACTTATCACATATCGAGTATGGCTCAGGGATAGAAAAAACGCTGCCCAAGTAGATGGCAATCCTTATCCCTGGTAGCCCAGCTAAGCGACTCAGAGGCCACTTAGCCATGGAATCGGGGGGAAATGCAGGAAAGAGTGCAGTCAGCTATCTCCCAGGCTGTAAAAAGACAAATGTTAGATTAAAGAATGTTCCAGCACACTGATGACAATACCATCATATTCCCCTCACATATGAATCCTATTTACCTTTGGTGGAGAATGATGGGACAGATTACCTAGGAGGTATCCATCCTGGAAAGTGGGAAACAAAAGATCCATAGGAAAGAGGAGACTGCCTTGGTGAAAGCCGAACAAAGAAGCAAAAAACAACTGAAGAAACCAGCAAGGAATTGACCTGAAATGCACAAGGACACACAACTAAGGTGACTTAATAACCAAAGAAATCCACAAATCAGTCTCTGTTCCAAGCAGGATCCACAACAGTCCTCCAGACATAACCTATGTTGCAAGAGGGAAATGCAGTTGATTAAAAAAGGTACGGAAATTCCAGTAATCTGCCCAAAATACAAACAGAGGATTGGTTAGGAGGCAACAAAGAGAACAATCAAAGGTAGATGAATTCCAAAAATGCTAACCAGTCATGCAAGCAAGGAGATCCAAACTTTGAGAAGTCAATCCAATGAGGAGTGCAGGCAAGCAGAAGAACCACAACACTGCCACTACAGGGACATTCTGCACTAAGTAGCAGCATCTGTCCAGTCCAACTTTGTATTTTTCTTAAGCAAAGCACGCATGAACACCATCTTTTCAGCATATGATGTAATAAACTTGACGTAATACTCAGTCATCCCCCAGAATGACCCAAGCTGCTCCTTAATTTAGGGGATGGTGCCTCCTTCATCACCTTTACCAAACCTTCCCTGGGCTTTATGCCCTTTGCATCCAAGGTGTGACCCAGGTAAGTGCCACATGGAACACTCACCTGGCACTTCAACAACTTCACAGTAAGTCCACTCTATTGGAAAATGTGCATGGCCTGATGCACCCTCTTGTCATGTTCCTGCTGATCCCCACCCTGGTCCAGGATATTGTCCTGGAAGTAACTTACACCAGGTTCCTTCCCAAACAACGGCTGCATCAACCGCTTGAAAACAGCCGACGCGGATGCTAAACCAAACGGCCTGCAACAAAATCTGTATGCCCCAAAAGGGGTAACAAACGACATGAGAGGATGTGACTCCTCGTTCAGATTTATCTGAGGCTATGCTGAGAAGAGGTTGAAAGTGGAAAACCATGCCGCCTGACCCATGGTTGCCAAAATCTCATTGATATCAGGAATGGCCTGGTTGGGCCTCCTCATATCAAAGCACAGCATGATGGCATCAGAGTCTTTTTTTAGGCACTGGCACAATGGGCGATACCCAAGTGGTGGGGCCCGTGGTCGGCTCTATTATGTCCTGTTCCAGAAGCTTGTGTAGCTGGTCTTCCACCTTTCTTGGATATTGACCGGTATGCCCCTGTAATGTTGTGCTACTTGGTGCACCGTGTCATCTATGTGCAGCTTCACTTGTCTGTTTCAGAGTTCACCAATCCCTTCGAAAAGATTGGGGTGGAGGTTTGTGATCATTGCTACGGGATATATGTACTTATGAACCTTTATTTTGTATAGGATATGTATAAGACCCATGTCAATGGCCGCCTTGAAACTAAGTACGCAGCCACTCTCATTTTCCATCGCCAGCACGTGTATGGGCACTCTTCTTTCTTGTCCCTTGTAGCGGCACGACCCCTCCAATTGTCCTATGCACTTGAGTGGTGTCTTGGCTCCATAAGCATACATGTCTGCAGTGGCAGGGATATGTTTCAGGCTTTGAGGTAGTTCTTTGAATATTTTCTCACTGTCATGATCTCTGCTTCCAAAAGATCAGGACTTGCCCGACTCCCTTGGAAGCAGACCCATAACCCCGGTTCCGAGTGCCAGCCAGTCCCAATTGGGACCTTTTGGACCCTCCCTGGCGCCAGTGGCACCAGGCTCATAAAGATGCCCAGTCCCAGCGCTGGAAGCGCCGGGCTCATAATGCTTGGGTGGACTTACCTGCAGCAGACCATGCCGCTTACTTACCTGCCAGTTGAACCCCTGATCCTCTTCTGTTTGGGACTACTTTTCCTGTTGGGTGGGGCAGGAGCCACTCCCTAGATTCAGAACACTGGAACTCTTCTGGAAAGCAGGAACTCCTTTTCTTACCTAGGCGTGGCTGTGGAAGGAGACACCTAAGCACTACAGGAGGCTATTTAAACCACACCCGATGGATGAATCTTGCTTTGCGTTATTCTGCATCCTCCGCAGCAGAACGCTCATCGTGTCTTCTGCTTCTGATCCTGGGCCTAAGGGAACAAAGGCTTACCATCCTGGAATCCAGTCTTCAGCAGCACCTGTAAAGACAAAGAAAGTACAGGTTAGCACTACGGTCTTCAGTGGCAGCGCATCTCTTACCTGGTCCATCGGCTGTCACCAACGCCTCGCGCTGCATTCCGGCATCTGAAAGACAAAGGCTTACCTACTCTTCGCATGCTCCGGAGGTCTTCGCACTGCATCCCGGCATCTGAAAGACAAAAGCTTACCAGCTCTTCGCACGCTCCGGATGCCTTCGGCGCTGCATCCCGCATCTGAAAGACAAAAGAAGGTGCGTTTAAAGACATTGGGCAACTTTATTACTCACGTGCCATTATTCCTTCCCACGCCGAATCCAGTGGGTATTCCAGCACCCTTCAGCTTCTCTAAAGCTCCGAACTTGTACCTGCAAGATAAAAGGGACAGTTAGTGCGCATCGTGAAGCAGGCTACAAGTGCTTACTTACGTGCTTCCAGGCGCTTCTATTCCTCACGCGGGTTCGATCCTCAACTCTCATCAGCCCGCCATCCGCCATCGCCGGAACCCTGCAAAACAAGAGATATCATTACAAAAGACTTTTAAGACATTTGAAGTGCCCAGAACTTACCGTTCGTACAGTTAATGACGGACAGCAGTCCTCTGAGGTCAAGAGGCCTGCATCCTTATCCAGTGAAGAAACTGGTTACGGCACCCTGCCCCGAGGCAGATGGAGAGCTCGGCGTTCACTTACTTAAGGTGAGGGCGTTAACCTTTGGGGTTCTACAGGAGAAGAGAAAGGGAAGAGGAGAGAGGCACCCAATAGCCCCAGTTCATTAATCCCATATTTTCTATCTGCAGACATCTTACTCTTCGAGTCAGACATACAGTGCACAGAGGTCCAGCCCAAAGAGCCAACCGTGTGTTACACATCACCTTTGAAGATACGGCATTCACCCAGTCAAGACCGGCACCTCTGCGGGAATCAGGTGAGCGTTACAGAACGCAAAGCCTACCGCAAAACTCCCACCCAGGCGCTATGGAAACCTCGGATACCGACCAGCTAGCCCAGTTACTTGGGGAACTAAGAGCAGAAGTGCATGCAGCCCGTCAGGAAACGAATGCTCTAAGAAGGGAACTGATTATTTCCAAGGAGCGAACAGACGATCTCGCTAGACAATTGCTACAGTCACAAGCATCAGGGGCAAATCTTCCTTCAACATCCTCTACGAAACCAGGGAATGTACCTCTGGCTCCGCCCGAACGATTTTCTGGTGACCCAACGAGGTTTGCAGTATTTATTAATCAGTGCCGGTTGCACTTCTTATGCCGGCCAGCAGCCTTTCCAACTGATCAAGCTAAGGTAGCTTTCGTGCTTTCGTACCTTAGTGGCAATGCGGCAGACTGGTCGATCCCTCTAGTTAATCAAGATGATCCGGTTCTCCATGATTTCCAAGCTTTTCAGCTCAGTATGGAAAAACTGTTTGCAAGACATTCACAGGGGCAGGCCTTGGACAATGAGCTCCTTTCATTGCGACAGGGTAATCAAGACCTTTTGGCTTATATTGCGTCTTTCAACAGACTGATAGTGGAAACTCGATGGCCTGAGGACAAAAGGATTACGCTGTTTTATAGAGGTCTATGTGGAGAGCTCAAAGATGTGTTAGCCCAAGTAGTGAATCCCCCGCAAGACCGTTCGGACTATATTGACTTAGTCGTTCAAATTGACCACAGACTGCAGAACAAGAAGGCCGATCGTTCCAAGTTTGATGCTCGAGTATTTTCCAAACCACCAACTCCTACCAAAGGAGTAGACTCCGGGGAACCCATGCAAATAGGGGGCCTGAAAGGACCACTAACACAAAAGGAGCGGGAAAGGAGAAAACAGCTGCAATTATGCCTCTATTGCGGAAACTCGGGGCACTTTCTTCGAGACTGTCCGGTGAAACCAGCCAAGAAGGCAGTAGGAGCTGCAGTTACCAGGGTCACAAACTCTGAGCAGGGAAACGACCTCGCCAGACAAGAATAGAGGTCCTCTTGCCGAGCGTTAAAACCAGTTCCGTGACCTTGCATTTCGTGATACCTATGGTCCTCATTAGCCCTGAACATCCGGATCGATTACATGCGATTGAAGCTTACGTCGACAGCGGTGCCATCGGCAATTATGTGGATCATGAAATGGTTTTGAGGATGAATCTGACTCTTTGTCCAAAGGCTGTAAAGGACGTCATTACTACGGTGGATGGTACGGAGATAGCCTCCGGACCAGTAACGCATACCACCCAAGAAGTGACGCTAGTAAGTCAAGATGGACACCATGAGAAAATCGTGTTTGATGTGATCAAGGCCCCTCAGTTCCAGATAATTCTAGGAATTCCTTGGTTAGAGAAGCACAATCCTCAGATCGATTGGCGAGCAAGAACGGTTCAGTTTCCAGAATGTGTCTCTACTTGTCACCCTCGACCTGGTGTTGCACTGGCAGCAATTCCCTCGGAGGCTCCCCAGTTACCTCCTGAATACCTAGAATTCCAAGATGTTTTCCGGAAGGATCAGGCTAACTCTCTACCTCCTCATAGGTCTTATGACTGCCAGATAGACCTGATACCTGGATCTACTCCTCCTTGTAGTAGAATTTATGCCCTCACCGAGCCTGATAATCTTCACCTCCGACAATACCTGGATCAATACCTAGCGAATGGGTTTATTCGTCCTTCCAAGTCCCCTGCTTCCTCAGCTTTGTTCTTCGTTCCAAAAAAAGAAGGGGACCTTAGAACTTGTATAGATTATCGCGCCCTGAACCAGATCACCGTTAAGAATAGATATCCGTTACCTTTGATCCCTGAACTCCTGGACCAAGTCAGAAAAGCATGCATATATACAAAACTGGATCTTAGAGGAGCCTACCACTTGGTACGAGTAAAAGAGGGCGATGAATGGAAGACGGCCTTCCGCACCAAGTATGGGCTATTTGAATATCAGGTCATGCCCTTCGGACTTTGCAATGCCCCGGCCGCCTTTCAATATTTTATGAACGATGTCCTCAGAGAGCTCATAGATGTGTGTGTTGTTGTTTACATTGACGACATCCTCGTTTATTCTTCATCGGAAACTGAACATCGGAAACAAGTGAAAATGGTCCTTGAGAGATTGCGTCAACACAAACGTTTCGCTAAGTTGGAAAAATGTGTTTTCAACGTGACTGAAGTTGAATTCTTGGGATTCATATCATCACCTAGCGGAGTGCGTATGGATTCAAAGAAGGTCGATGCAATTCTCAAATGTCCATCGCCATCCTCCGTAAAAGGTGTTCAAAGCATGTTAGGCTTCGCTAACTTTTACCGCAGGTTTATCCCCGAATTCTCTCGAATAGTCCAGCCCATCACCGCCTTGTTAAAGAAAAACAAACGTTTTGAATGGTCTACCGAGGCGGAACAAGCTTTCCAGAATTTGAAGACTAGATTTATCTCTGCACCGATCTTAAAACATCCTCGCCCAGAACTCCCCTACATCGTTGAAACTGATGCTTCGAGCCTTGCCATGGGGGCAGTTCTATCACAAAAGGACCCAGTAACCAATCAGTTGCATCCCGTGGCATTTTGGTCCCGCAAATTCTCGCCTCCTGAAATCAATTACACTATTACTGATAAGGAACTTCTAGCTATCAAGTCCGCCTTTAAGGCTTGGCGGCATTATCTTCTGGGGGCCCGACACACCGTTACTGTGATTACAGATCACCGAAACCTGCAATATTTGAAAACCACAAAAGCTCAATCCTCTAGGCAACTCCGTTGGGCACTATTCTTTGCCGAGTTTGACTTCATAATTACCTATCGACCTGGTACAAAAAACGGTAAAGCTGATGCCCTTTCTCGGATGGGAGTGGAAGAACATTTGATCAATCCTAAACCTGTACCTATCATTCCCGAACAAAGAATTCTAGGTGTAATCGCCACACAATCCATAGAGGAAGTTAAGGATAAAGCCAGGCTACTGGTAACTCCAGCAGACATACAGAATTGGCATCTGCAGGGAAAGGACTTTACGGTGAAGGACAACCTATTATATTTCCAAGAACGGTTATACCTGCCCAGCACAGATTTACAGAAAAAGGTAATCTCTTGTTATCACGATTTTTTAATGGAAGGACATCCCGGTATGACCAAGACCTCGGAAAAGATCAAGCGCTACTTCTGGTGGCCGTCTTGGAAAAAAGATATCAGAGACTTTATAATGTCCTGTGGAGTATGCGCCCAAAACAAGAGTCAAAAGGAAAAACCAGTCAGCCTCTTACGCCCTATTGACATCCCGCCTCGCCCTTGGCATACGCTTTCTATGGACTTCATCACCGATCTACCTCCATGCTCCGGATACAATACGATCCTAGTAATCGTGGAGCTATTCTCCAAGATGGCGCATTTCATTCCACTCAAAGGCTTACCAACAGCAGCAACTCTGGCCCGAGAATTTCTCGAAAACATCGTCCGACTGCACGGTTTTCCTTCAGTTCTAATTTCGGATCGAGGTAGTCAATTTATTTCTCATTTTTGGCGAAGTTGCTGTCGGTCGGCTCAAATTGATGTGAGACTTTCGACCAGCCACCACCCTCAAACCGACGGACAAACCGAGAGGACCAATCAAACTCTGGAACAGTATTTGCGCTGCATGCTACAACAAACTGAAAAAACTTGGAAAGATATCCTTTGGATAGCCGAATATGCCTACAATAACTCTGTCCACTCGGGAACTGGGAAGACCCCGTTTTTCTTTTATACGGTAGTCACCCTCGAACCTCGGAGTTGGATCCACTCCAAGATCTTGGAACACCAGCAGTAGACCACCTGCATTCTACAACCACCTAAGCCTTTAAGGAAGCCGTTTCTCACCTTCAAAGGGCTAAAGAACAATACAAGAAAGGAGCAGACCAACATCGGAAGGAAGCCCCCCAATATCAAGTAGGAGATCAAGTCTGGTTATCCACCAAATATCTACCTCTAAAAGGACCACGCACATTCAACCCAAGATACCTTGGTCCCTATTCCATCACTACCATAGTAAATCCAGTAGCGGTCAAGTTGGACTTGCCCCCTCACATGAAGATACATCCGGTCTTCCACGTCTCTCTATTAAAACCCGTGCAACCTCAAACCCGACTAACTAAATCTCCAAAACCTATTCTAGTTGTTGGAGAACTCGAATTTGAAGTCAAAAGCATCCTGGATTCCAAGATCTCCAAATCTAAACTATTTTACCTGATTGACTGGAAAGGCTACGGTCCCCAAGAAAGATCCTGGGAACCTGCAGAATATGTCCACGCGCCTCGTCTAATCAAAAGATTTAATCGAACATTTCCTAACAAGCCCAAACCCCCGGAGAAGCCCGGTTTGGGAGGGGCCTTGAGGGGGGGTGCTGTCATGATCTCTGCTTCCAAAAGATCAGGACTTGCCCGACTCCCTTGGAAGCAGACCCATAACCCCGGTTCCGAGTGCCAGCCAGTCCCAATTGGGACCTTTTGGACCCAGTCCTGGCGCCAGTGGCACCAGGCTCATAAAGATGCCCAGTCCCAGCGCTGGAAGCGCCAGGCTCATAATGCTTGGGTGGACTTACCTGCAGCAGACCATGCTGCTTACTTACCTGCCAGTTGAACCCCTGATCCTCTTCTGTTTGGGACTACTTTTCCTGTTGGGTGGGGCAGGAGCCACTCCCTAGGTTCAGAACACTGGAACTCTTCTGGAAAGCAGGAACTCTTTTCTTACCTAGGCGTGGCTGTGGAAGGAGACACCTAAGCACTACAGGAGGCTATTTAAACCACACCCGATGGATGAATCTTGCTTTGCGTTATTCTGCATTCTCTGCAGCAGAATGCTCATCGTGTCTTCTGCTTCTGATCCTGGGCCTAAGGGAACAAAGGCTTACCATCCTGGAATCCAGTCTTCAGCAGCACCTGTAAAGACAAAGAAAGAACAGGTTAGCACTACGGTCTTCAGTGGCAGCGCATCTCTTACCTGGTCCATCGGCTGTCACCAACGCCTCGCGCTGCATTCCGGCATCTGAAAGACAAAGGCTTACCTACTCTTCGCATGCTCCGGAGGTCTTCGCACTGCATTCCGGCATCTGAAAGACAAAAGCTTACCAGCCCTTCCCACGCCGAATCCAGTGGGTATTCCAGCACCCTTCAGCTTCTCTAAAGCTCCGAACTTGTACCTGCAAGATAAAAGGGACAGTTAGTGCACATCGTGAAGCAGGCTACAAGCGCTTACTTACGTGCTTCCAGGCGCTTCTATTCCTCACGCGGGTTCGATCCTCAACTCTCATCAGCCCGCCATCCGCCATCGCCGGAACCCTGCAAAACAAGAGATATCATTACAAAAGACTTTTAAGACATTTGAAGTGCCCAGAACTTACCGTTCGTGCAGTTAACGACGGACAGCAGTCCTCTGAGGTCAAGAGGCCTGCACCCTTATCCAGTGAAGAAACTGGTTACGGCACCCTGTTCCGAGGCAGATGGAGAGCTCGGCGTTCACTTACTTAAGGTGAGGGCGTTAACCTTTGGGGTTCTACAGGAGAAGAGAAAGGGAAGAGGAGAGAGGCACCCAATAACCCCAGTTCATTAATCCCATATTTTCTATCTGCAGACATCTTACTCTTCGAGTCAGACATACAGTGCACAGAGGTCCAGCCCAAAGAGCCAACCGTGTGTTACACATCACCTTTGAAGATACGGCATTCACCCAGTCAAGACCGGCGCCTCTGCGGGAATCAGGTGAGCGTTACACTCACTGACTACGTTCACTGTAGCCCCTGTGTCGATAAGGAACTCTGCGGGTCTTTTGTTGAGTTTTATGATTAATGTCGGACTGTGCTCTGTAGCCCCTGGATTGCCCAGCGTGTAGACATATGCTTTCTTCCTTTGTTCATTCCATGATGAACTGATCTCTGACTCAGACGGAGCGCATGTGGTGCCTGGATCCGCATTCCGGTCTCATTCGGGTGACTTACCTCCACCTTTCTCTCCTGTCTCGTCTCTGTCTCTCATCACCCGATTCCCGCTCTTTAGGTTCGGGTCGTGTGCCTCGGTGGGGGATGCAATGTTGTCCCGGATGACTGTGATGCCGGAGGCAAGGTCCTTGGTTTGAATCTCGGAAGAGATTCTCTCGCTCTCTCCCTTTATTTCTCCCTGGAGAATCTACACAGCAATTTGAAATACCTTGCTCTCCACACGTGGCACATCGTTGGCCAATGGCGAGGAACAAAACTTTGTGTGGATATTCAAAACCACATTTGTAGCAAAATGGGTCCTCTGGTCTCCTCTCCTGCTGGAGTCGATGGACTGCCTCCACTGGCGTGGTGGTGTTGAAACTTTCCACCTGCGAGTCGACTGCTCTTTCAGCTCGTGCCACTGTCAGTATTTCATCCAAGGTGCGGGATTTTTGTAACAGCTTCCGCCTGAATGTCTGTGATTTGCATCCTGCGATGATCTGAGACCTCTTGGCCTCTGTATTAGAGTAGTTCGCAAAATCACAGTGTTTCATTTTAATTCTCAGTCTCATGACATATGCATCCATGGTCTCACCTTTTGCCTCTTTGGTGCTATGAAACAGGTGGCGCTCGTAATCCACATTTGTGTGTGTGGTGAAAAATGCAGATAAAGCCTCTTTTAAGTCCTGTATGGATTCGATGATGTCAGCTGGCATCTCATTATTGACATCACGTGTGGCAGGACCTACTGCCAGTTTGAGAAGACATTTCTGTCTGTTGTCTTCAATGGGCCCCGGGAACCCTATGTAGAGTTCAAAATCCCTTATCCACCGGGCCCACTGCGACCCCATGTTGCTTGTGTCCGTGACGTCGAAGGCACCTGGCATTTGTGCAGCCAGGGAGTCTAGCAGTCTGTATGGGGGCTGTTCTGGTATCTGTGGCCCCTGGGCCTGGGCTTGTGTACCCTGTCCTCCATCTTGAGCTGACATTTTCTCTTAACCATTGGTTGTTTTGACTCTTTTATTCATCTGTGGCATGCACGGCTGCCTGTCAGGCACGAGCACTGTGTTGTGGCCTGCAAAATCTCCCTTTGCCTCTGAAACGGGCGTAGCACACTGATGGCCACCTTTATCAGGCATGAGCACCATCCGCTGGGGCCACCCCTTTGTTTCCTTTCTCACTGTGTGCGAGGCACAGTCACTGCCGTGGCCCAGAATCAGCTGCTTTGACACGAACGTTCCGATCCAAATGTTCTGAGCAGCCAGGCTCCGAGCACCGTTTGCACATGGCCCGGGTCGGCACGGCCTCTCTGTGCAACCTCCTCCTGCGCCACGCGGGGCGGCGGTCTCCACGTCGCCAGGCATCCTCTCAGCGGCACCCCGACGTAGGTTACTAGCCGATTAGGCACCGACTTAGTCACCATTGTAGTGGCTTCGTTGGCGTTTCTTCACATGCTGCGTGGTATAAAATAGACAGACATGGAGCTTCCTCACACGCGGCCTACTTTATTCAAGAAACAGAAAAGTCTGCTAACGCCCCGCCCTCCCACGTCACTTTCCACCCAGCCTTCCGCCTCCCTATAACCCGGAACAACGTGACATCGTTGCTGTCTGAGAGATTGTACCGCATATTAACAAGCAACCAACCAGCTTCTATATGTTGCTATGAGAAGTCACAATGTTTGCTTGTCAGGGTGGGGCTAGAGAAGGCTTGTTAGTAAGTAGAAACCTTATTTTTCGTAATCCTTGCACACTGCTTTGTCATGATGATTTAGAAAGCACATACCGCAAACTTAATCGTCTCAGCGATCCTCAAATATTTTTATTGTCCAACTCAAGGGTACTCAGGTTAACAGCTGAGTTGGCCCTGCAGAGAATCCTTAACTGTGACCTCCAGGTTTCTATGTAGAGTCTGCATTCTGAGCTGTCTCCTATTTTGAACAGAAAACAGCCTCTGATAAGAAAGCAATGGGCAGGTCGTATTTATGCAACACTCATTCCAAAGGGCCGGTGGCCTGCAGCTTCAAAACAGGGGTTCATTTTCAATTTCACACAGTGGTAAAACATAAGCCTGGAAGTGTTTTTGTGCTGGGGAGTGGCATGCGGGTGACACGGATGGATGACAAGTGTGACAAGACAGGCAATACAGAATGACAATTGCAGGAATGATGAGACTGACGACCAGGATGTGAGGCGGAAAAAACTTTGGCCACAAGCTTTATTTTAGTACCAGCCATGGTGCAAAGAAAAACCAGCCATAACATCACATAAGGATAACAATACTATATTTTGGGGACAGAGGGAACAGGTGAGCGGGGGGCCCTAATCCCAATTAGGGGCCCGCTCGAGGCTGATCCCCGCCGCCATTCATATGAAAGCTTGTGACAATTGTTTGGCCACAGCGTGTGAGCTGTGACATGTTCATAATTGCTTGTCTTTGGAGCAGGTTCATCCTGCTTTCTCTTGTCCTTTCCAAGTGAGGTGGGTAGGTGTGCGCTTGTGTGCCTTTTACTGATGTCCAACCTGACCAGGTTTAGCACTTGCGCCCTCTCTTGCTCACAGGGTGATTTTCGCTGAAGTTATGGCTCTTGGTCCGTATTTCTTGATAGAACAAAACCCTGCGTTGTGAAGCCTTTCACTTGATCCTCCGCGGGATGTGTTCTTGGAGCCATTTTGATTTTTTGGTCATGTGTTTTGTACTTTTCCACGGATGGAGGCGTTTTAGCCTCTTGGTCCACTCTTTGGAGATGAATTTGGCACTTTCTCCACACATGATCCACTTGAGTTTTTGAAGCCCTCACGCTCCGTTTGTGGGCTAGTTGTATCCTCGGGGGTGGGTTCTAGGAGCCTTACTAGGGTCTTCCCTGCTCCAGATACACTTGTGCTACGAGACCCCTTCTGCGCATTAGGCTGCTTGTTTTACAGCCGGGGTGGGTTCAAAAGAGCCTTACTGGGTTTTTTCCCTGCTCCCAATCCACTTGCATTGTGAGACCCCCTCAGCACTTAGCGCTGCTTGCTTTTACTGCCGGGATGGGTTCAAAGAGCCTTACTGGGTTTTTCCCCTGCTCCCGCTCCACTTGCATTGTGAGACCCCTCAGCGCTTAAAGCTGCTTGTTTTTACAGCCGGGGTGGGTTCAAAGAGCCTTACTGGGTTTTTACCCAGCTCCCGCTCCACTTGCATTGTGAAACCCCCTCAGCGCTTAGAGCTGCTTGTTTTTACCGCCGGGGTGGGTTCAAAGAGCCTTATTAGGTTTTTACCCTGCTCCCGATCCACTTGCTTTGTGAGACCCCCTCAGCGCTTAGCGCTGCTTGTTTTTACAGCAGGGGTGGGTTCAAAGAGCCTTACTAGGTTTTTACCCAGCTCCCGATCCACTTGCATTATGAAACCCCCTCAGCGCTTGAAGCAGCTTGTTTTTACCGCCGGGGTGGGTTCAAAGAGCCTTACTAGGTTTTTAACCTTGCTCCCGATCCACTTGCCTTGTGAGACCCCCTCAGCGCTTAGCGCTGCTTGTTTTTACAGCAGGGGTGGGTTCAAAGAGCCTTACTGGGTTTTTACCCAGCTCCCGATCCACTTGCATTATGAAACCCCCTCAGCGCTTGAAGCTGCTTGTTTTTACAGCCGGGGTGGGTTCAAAGAGCCTTACTAGGTTTTTACCCTGCTCCTGATCCACTTGCGTTGTGAGACCCCCTCAGCACTTAAGGCTGCCTGTTTTTACAGCTGGAATGGGTTCAAAAGGAGAGCCTTACTAGAATGTTCCTTGCTCCCGAACCATTTGTGTTGTGAGACCCCTTCAGTGCTTGTGTTGTACTATTTCGCTGCTGGGGTGGGTTCTAAGGGCTTAGCTGGGAACTTCCCCCGCCCACGATCCACTTGCGTACCCCAGTGCGCTTATCTTGCATAAACAAAATTGTGAGGGGGTGGGTTCCAGAGCCTTACTAGGAACTTACCCTGCTCCTGATCCACTTGTTGTGAGACCCCCCTTCTGCATGCATGTAGGTGGATACTTGAGGCTTACTAGTACATGTTTCTGCTCATGTTCCTCACTCCTTTTCAGTTTTGTTATACCCCTAGGGCTCCCACCTGTATTGATGTTCTCTGGTGGATTCTGAGCGCCTGGGTCTTCTATAACTATATTTTCTTGGAATATTAACTAATAGACAAAAAGACCCCCCGGTATTTTAAGAAGGCCCTTCTTGGAGTTGAATTTTTATGTTTATTTTTTGAAGTGAGGCGTTTTAGCCTCCCTTACTGCTATGATTGTGTTCCATTTTCTACCTGGCCCTCGCTATAGCTTTTCCTTACGGTTATTTGTAGGGTGGGAGGGATGGTTTTTTAGACCTGCAGCCGTCCTGCTGCTGTTCGTGGCTGACGGGGAGGAAGCATGAGAAGGGCCACCTTGCCCCGCCAGATAAAGGCAAAATTCGGCCTGGGGGCAAGGCGGCCCCTTCTTTGAACTTCAAAAGGCCCCCGCTCAGCATCCGCAGGATGGGAAGGGGGGCCTTTGAAGTATGGAGGGCAAGGTGACAGGGGGCAGCGACTGCCGGTTGTCACCTGCCCCTCTCACCTCACCCTCCTGTCTTGGAGACGCGCTGTCTGGGTTCCCATTGTTAAGGGACCCAGCAGCCCGACCCCACCATGTGCATGCTAAGTGGGGCAGCGCCAAAAGGCACTGCCCCACCATACTTAGCACAAACACCCCACCTCCCAGCTTACGGCCCCGGGCCTCCCATCCAGGTGGGCCCGGGTGTATAAGCCTGGAAGTGTTTTTGTGCTGGGGAGTGGCATGCGGGTGACACGGATGGATGACAAGTGTGACAAGACAGGCAATACAGAATGACAATTGCAGGAATGAGGAGACTGACGACCAGGATGTGAGGCGGAAAAAACTTTGGCCACAAGCTTTATTTTAGTACCAGCCATGGTGCTAAGAAAAACCAGCCATAACATCACATAAGGATAACAATACTATATTTTGGGGACAGAGGGAACAGGTGAGCGGGGGGCCCTAATCCCAATTAGGGGCCCGCTCGAGGCTGATCCCCGCCGCCACCGTGAGGGGATGCTGACCGGCGTCTCCCAGGTCCCCCCAAAATAAGAGATTATGAATTAAGTACAGCCTCTGGCTGCCAGGTTCCAGAGAATATTCCTGGTGAAATGTCCATACCTTCAATGGACAGGTGAACCCTGTCATTGCAGAACATGGCCTGGTTGTGTACCGAGATCCCATGTTTATTAAATTTGAGGCCTGATAAAAGGCAGAAATTGGCCACGGCTTTGTTCAGTTTGCGCCTAGAAATCCCCATGGCTTTGCTGCACTCTGCCCCATGCCACTGTTGGCGAGGGATGATTTCTGACATCATCACTTCTGTTCGAAGTCTTAGCATGCGTGCCAAGGATCAGAGGGAGGTGCCGATTTAAGCCAGAAAAACGTCCTGCCCAGCTGAGGCAAGTCATTGCCCTGAGATGGGTGGATGATGAGGAGATAATAGGGGGCGGGGGAGGAAGATACTATTAGATCAAGTCTTTCCTGATGTATCTTTTGTAAGCCCCGATATCCAACCCCCAATCCCTTTTATGGCTTTCTCTTGCAACCCCCCCATCCAGGCCTAAGTGGCTGCTCCTATCCTGAAGGCGTGGGATCCAAACTCAGTAGGATTCCATCCTGTAGCTATTATAGTCTTCCTGAGGACAGACCTCACCTGGAATCTACTGAGGGCAGACCCAATTTTGTGTGTGAATAATTGCCCTCCCCCCCGGCTGGGGCGCTTGTTCGTGAAGGCCCTAGTGATGCAGATGGGGCAATATTCTGTTTCCTCAATGCAGTACAGGTTGATGATCCTCCCTTTTCCTAATTGGTCAGTTTTGGACCAACACAGTTTCACAGCCCTAACTCCGATCCTGTGTTTTTGGAGGCTATCTCGCTGATCCTGAACGCCCCAGAGTAGTTGAGTGTGAAGGCAGCTCTAAATCGTGACGTCTCGTAGGCATTGTTGCATACTGCAGGGAGGGTGTCTAGCAGAACTTTTTAATCTAGCAAAATTGAGGGAGCGCCTGGTGTCTGTCTTGACCCCTTCCATTTTGGACCAACCGTTGAGAGCATATCTGGTTAGTGCGCCGTGGGTGGGGTCGGGTGCCACCGCTAATCTAGTGTAATATGAAACTGCTGCCAGATGGGAGAGCTGTGACCGGCTGGCTGGCGGGGGCTGCCTTGGATGTGTCCATGGTGGCCCAAACCTCTTCTGGAACTGCTGTCCTCCTGGCTTCTGCCTGTGGGTTTAGTGCCTTGCAAGTGGAGAACTGAAAACGGGAAGAGCGTCAGCGGCCTTATTATCTTTGCCTGCAATGTGCCGCACAATTATTACCATGTTATTTTCCAGGGTGACTGTTTGTCATTTCTCTCAACACTTTTAGCACCAGAGGGCAGGAGGCAGCACCCTTGTTTAAAATGTGTACAACCGCCATGTTGTCTGACTGTGTGACCAGTTCTGTGCTGGCCAACAAGTCCCCCCATAAATAGAGTGCCATCCATTATGGGAAATATCTCTAGCAGTGTGATGTTCCTGGACCAGCCCCTCCTCTGCCAGAAGGGAGGCTAGTGCTCGGCGCACCACTTGTTAGCAAAACAAAAACCCAACTCCTTTGCTGCCAGCCGCATCTGTGAACAAGGACCTTTTGTCTGCTCCATTCATGGTTTTGCGCCATATCACCTGGCCATTAAAATTGTTAAGAAATGATTCCCATATGGCCATGTCTAGTGTTATTTCTTTGCCCAGACTGATGTGGTGGTGTGGCTTAGTAACCCCCCCTCATTTTTAGTTCCACATTCCTGTTAAAGATCCGGCCTTGGAACCTGATTCTGGTAGCAAAATTGAGCTTCCCAGCAAGGGACTGTATTTCCCGCAGCGTTGCCTAGTCCCTGCCTGTCATCAACCTTATTGTCTTTAGAAGGTCCTCCATTTTGTCTATGGGTAGGCAGCATTCCCTCTTGGAAGAGTCAATCTCTATGCCTAAGAATGACAGGGTGGTGGTGGGTCCTACCGTCTTCTCAGGCGCCAGTGGAACCCCTAATGCCTGCCTGGTTTCACTGAATAACTTAATGGATGAGCTGCATATGGGAGACCCTGCTGGGCCAGTGAAGAAGAAATCATCTAGATAGTATACCATTCTGGCTCTAGGCGTGGCCTGTTGGAGTACCCTTTGTAGGAAAGAACTGAACTGTTCAAAGTAGGCACACGCGATGGCGCAGCCCATGGGGGGGGGGTGTTTATCAAAATAGACTTTGTTGTCAAAATGGAAACACAGCCACTGGTAGGTGTTCTTGTGCACAGGCGGCAGCCTGAATGCTGACCTAGTGTCGGCTTTCGCCATGAGAGCGTGTCTACCTGACAGTTTTACTAGGTCAACCGCATCCTGCACGCCGCTGTAAGAGACAGTAGCCTCAGTGGCAAGGATGCCAACATTGAAAGAGCTTCCGGGTGAGTGAGATAAATGGTGGATCGTCCTAAACTCCCCCTGCTGTTTTTTGGGCACAATGGCCAGGGGGAAGCATAAAAACTCAATGAAAGGAGGGTGTTGGAAGGGACCTTCAATCCTCCCTAGGTTTGGCTCTTTACCAATTTATTCTCTTATTATGTTGGCTAGGGAAGAGGCAGATTTTAGGTTTTGGGTATAGTGGGAGATCCCTGGCCCTTGAATGGGATCTGAAACCCATCTTTGAAGCCCTGACCCAAGAATTATCTAGCTGCAGGGTCAGGGTAGTTCTCTAACATTTTTATTAGCTGGTCAATTTCTGTTGGTGAGGCTCCCATTTTATTACTAGTACATGTTTTTACCCTCTGAGACTTTTGGGCTGGGCCTGGAGGGAGAGGCTTTTGTGCAGTTGTTGCTGCTGTGGCCTCCATTGAATGTGCTGCATTGGTGCTTGTATCTGCACTCAGAGCCCTTGTTGCAGGACCCTCTATTGAAGTACAAGCAGGTCCCCGGGGTGCTCCCTTTGGCCCCACCGGTGCTGCGGTTGGCCATCTGCCCTTGGTTTTGCCCCCCTGGAGGCGATCTTCGAAACAGGGGGTTTGTTTTTGTCACGGCTCGCTCCCTTCGCTCCCGTTCCCACCACTTGGGGGCATGATTTGGGGTTTATTCCCTACTGGACCTTTCCTCCGAACCTTATGCTACAGTGCTGTGATGAATTGGGAGCGCTAAATCCCTATTTTCCAAGCTACTTCCCTTCCGGATCCATTGCAGGTTTTTGGCAGCCAGCATGCTTCTTTAACCAAATGACTATGCTTCCCAGAATGCCTGGCCCACTGCTCCACCTCCACCCTTGCAGGACAAGGTTGGGTGGAGGATAGGTAACAGCTGTGGCTGCAGGTGCAGCAATCAGCACACCTGAGGCGTGTGCTCGTTAAGCAGCCTTTAAAAGCCTCAGTCTTACTTCAGTCCAGCGCTGGTCATCGTTTGCAGTGTTCCTGTTGTGACTAGTCCCTTGTTCCTTGTTCCTTGCCTTTGTACCTAGTTCCTAGTTCCTGTTTTCTTGTTCCTCCGCCCTGAATCTCGGATTCATGCGCTAATTGATTTCTGCTTCCTTGATTCCCTTTTTGTCTTCCTCTGTTTGCAGGCAGCATTTCTCAGTGCTTTCCCCTTTTAGATGCAGCCCAGTTTGTCTGTGTTCTATATTTCTTTGACTCTGTCCTTTGCTGCTGTAAACCCGTATGCCTTAGCCTTCCTCTTAGATTAGCTTCCTGTCTTTTCCTTGGAGGGGTAGGGAGAAGTTTGCATTGGTTATTTCGTTTTTTCCCTGCTCCTGATCCTTACTTTCTATTGGGATCCATTCCATGTTTTCCATTGCACTTCTGCATTTATTTCCCATTTGATTATTAGGTGTGGTGTGCGGTTGTAGCTAGCTCCTGTGTGAATGCTTATGTTTTCCTCACTAATTTGTAATCACTATTCCAACTTAGGTATTTAGTTTTCCTCCCATTGCTGTTCTAGCCTTTCTGGGTCCCAGTTTCATCAACAGGATTCGTGGGCTAGCTGACATTCAAGAGGTTTATCTCGTCCTCGTGAGTACAGTTCTTTAGTTCCCTTATTTAATACCATCAAGAGTGTTAGTTCACAGATCCTGTCATTGCTTGCCCTCCACATGGGTTTAGCGCTGTCAGTACCTGTAACAGCAATTGGGGGTAAGGCGCTTGCCGACTTTCCTCGCGGTCAGGTGCTTACCCCACATCCCTTTTCATATATTGGTTTTGTTGTCACACTCTGTTTGCACTCCTGGGTTCTAGCATACATGAGTCGTTGTTCCTGTGTGCACGTAGTTTAATTCGAAGCTATTCACTGTGTGATTTAGTGCACATTTCCCTTGCCATATTCGCTGCCTTTGTACTCACCTGACTAATCTTGACAGTTTTTGTTGGCCTGTGCACTGTCTTGCTGGTGCCTGCGCTGGTTATGCTGCCTATTTCTACCTCTTCTGTTATACTGATGCTCATGGTCTTTATTTCTCTGAGCGCTCCTAGCCGAGTTTTCATTTAATACATGGAAAATATACAGTTTGGGCTCTTCCTCCTCCCAGCCCAGATCAGGGAATTTCTGCATCTCCTTCCTGAACTCTCTATCGTAGTTCAGCCATGATTCCCCCCAAAAGGTATTGTGAATCTCCAAAATTCTGTGGTGATATGCAATCAGTGCAGTGCCCTCTTCTGGGAATTTTTCTAAAATGATTTTTGACAGGATTTGAAAAGAGGCCTCCCATTTCTGGATATTCTTTTCCAAAGTAGGCCTCTTCGCCCTATCTTTCTCTTCCTCTTTCTTATCTTTTTTTTTGAAATACCAAAACCTAATTCTTCTTATTCCAATAGGCAAAACATATCAATAGATGGCTTCTTCCAAATCTTTCTCTTAATTTTGCGCTCAATGTGCCATGCAATAGTCTTTTTTAAACTTCTATTCACGCTTTTGCCGGCTGTGCGCCTCCCATATTTAGTCATTTCTGGGCTTGGGGACACAACATCATTGCTAGGCCCAACCCACACTTTAATGTGGCCCTGGACATCCTCGACCCCAGGATCAGACTCTGTATCCGTGCTGTCACTCTCGCTGCTGGAGCTGCTCGAGTCATCCCTGTGTCTCTTCTTTCTTACAGCACCCCCATCCTTGTGCCATTTTAAAAATTGTTCTAGCATTGGCCCCAAAACATTGCTTTTCACAGTACCTGATTTTGCTTTTCTTTTGGTGCCGGGGTGGGTTTCTGAAGAGGCGGGCATGCTGCGGACGTCAAGGCGCTGCTTCTTCCTAGCTGGCTGCTCCCTTTCTGCTGGCTCCTCATCGCCGTCGACCTCCTCTTCCAGGGGGCCTGCGTCATCCTCATTGAGACTGGTGGATGCGAGCTCAGCCATTCTTTCCTGTACCACATCCATGCCATGGACGGCTTCCGCTGCTTTGGCCCATTCCAGGAGTAATGTTTCTTTCAGGGATAAGGCGTTGGCCGTCTCCTGCCTGTTTGGGTCTCTGCGTGCTGGTTCGTAATGGGTTGTCCTAGTGTTTCCCAACTTGCCGTGTGGGTCAGGGTCCTCTTCCCCCCCTTATTGTAATTCCCAGGCGAGGTAAAATGCTGGGGCTCTGTATCTGCCTCCTTCTAGTGCAGGTCTGCTGAAATGTGCGTCTGGGAAATCCCCTGTCCTCTGTGTCCTCCCTGATCCGGAGAGAAATTAAAAATTGTTTTGCCCAAATATAACTTCTTGTGCCCGCTCCGGGGCTCGACCAATGTCCTTATTTGCTTGGGACTGACGCTCTGCTTGTCGTGCTATGGAGGCACTGCTGATGCAGCCCTGCTCACTCCTTGTGTTGTGCTCGAGGACCCGCCTTCTTTGGGCTCTGCGAGCTCCGTGTGCGGCCGTTCGCTGCCGTGCAGACCTCCTCGAGCTCTTCGGAGACCTGCTTTCTATGAGTCCAGTGTCCTCCCAGAGCCGGAGCAAAATTAAAAAATGTTTGCCAAAATAAAATTCTAGCGCCCTCTCTGGGGCTCGAACCTATGTCCTTGACGCTCAGCTTGCCGTGCTATGAAGGCTCTGCTGTTGCAGGCCCGCTCACTCCTTGTATTGTGCTCGGGGACCCGCCTTCATTGAGCTCTGCGAGCTCCATGTGTAGCCGCTCACTGCTGTGCCGACCTCATCGGGCTCTAGATGTGCGAAGTCCGTGTGCAGCCGCTTGCTGCAGGCTTCCTCGGGCTCCTTGGTCCTCCCTTCCTTGCGTCCTCGGCAAAGACCCGAAACGCCCGCCATTCCTGCTTCGCTGGTCCCCTCAGCTGTGGGGAAAGAAGTGCGAAAGAAAACGAAAAGCCTGCAGAGGCAAGACGGTCTTTTCTCTCCTGAAACCAAGTCCCTTTAGACCTGCAGCCGTCCTGCTGCTGTTCGTGGCTGACGGGGAGGAAGCATGAGAAGGGCCACCTTGCCCCTGCCAGATAAAGGCAAAATTCGGCCTGGGGGCAAGGCGGCCCCTTCTTTGAACTTCAAAAGGCCCCCTGCTCAGCATCCACAGGATGGGAAGGGGGGCCTTTGAAGTATGGAGGGCAAGGTGACAGGGGGCAGCGACTGAGGTTGTCACCTGCCCCTCTCACCTCACCCTCCTGTCTTGGAGACGCGCTGTCTGGGTTCCCATTGTTAAGGGACCCAGCAGCCCGACCCCACCATGTGCATGCTAAGTGGGGCAGCGCCAAAAGGCACTGCCCCACCATACTTAGCACAAACACCCCACCTCCCAGCTTACGGCCCCGGGCCTCCCATCCAGGTGGGCCCGGGTGTATTGTGTAAAGCGTGCATGCTTTGGTTTACCGCTCTGGGTCAATTTGGAAAGGTGTTGCGGGTGGAGGGGGAGATACTGGGAATTTGTTTCCTCATTCCCTCTCCATCTATGCCTCTTCATTGTACGCCTGTATGAACTTTACATGGAGGCACAGAAAAAAAGGACTCCTATGGAATCCCCATGCATATAGCACCTGCTAAACGCGTGTGGATTCGTAAATGCAGACTACAATGCATACTTTTCAGGCGGAATTTACATCTTTTACAAAATGGATAGTACAAGTAAACATTGAAGAGGCACCATTTCCTAAATCCCTGTACATTGCGCAGAGGGGACTGCCTGCGTTGCACTTGCGTACAAACATTTAGCAAAATGTGCCCCCTGTAAATATAATATTTATTATAGTCACATCTGAATAGCGGTTAGTTTACCAACCTTCTAAAGAGAGAAGGCAGCGTGTATCACAACACACTCTACTTGTCAGCCGTGGCCCTTTGAGAACTACCGCATCCTCGTCCAATAACAGTGCATGGCCTTATAATTCACTTTTAATTGGCTCTGTAATTAACAATTACAGTATTTGAGGAGTCGCCATTGATTCATTGCGTATTCCCCTTCAGTTTTCTGCACTCCCTTTTGTTTACTTCAGAAACGTTTTCAAAGGCCTCCTCTTCAAAGCGGCCAGTGGTGCGTGCAGCCAATCGGATTGGTTACCAAAGAACTCATGCGAGGCGCCCCCATTTCAGAAGCCAAGGGCGAAACCAGCTGCTGAATTGCCAGGCCTGGGAGCGCCGCGACGGATTGAATTACCGACGGAAAAAGAAAAGGTAAAAAAAGCTTTTAATTTCTAAGCAATCAGTTAAGCAAACCTCACCTCTAGGGCTGTGGAGAGGCAGTAATTAAGAGTGGGGGAGCGGGGCTTGTGCTCTGGCATAATACCCGCCCTCACACAAGACCTGTGCATAATTGGACCCGCGCGAGTCCCCGGAGCTGAAGTGGGGATGCGGCAAAAGGCTATTTGTCCGTTTTGCATGAAAAGAAAAGTTGAAGTGAAGCAGAAAACTCCTACATTTGGAATGGGATTAAATAAACCCAGAAAGTGTTCCTCCCACCAGCCCCTTTGAAGGCCCTTTGTTTCTAATTCTACAAGCTAAGTGAATTGCCAGGAGTGAGATTAGTGGAGAAAATTGTCTTTAGGACAATAGTGCATTTATTGCTTGCGTAGCTCGAGCCCTCAGCTTCATGCAACAGAACCCGCGGAGGTGCGCGAGGACTTAATTGCCTACTTGATAAATTGGCGGGCTGAGGAGAAATATATTCATTTGGTTCAGTCCGGATCCAGTGTGCCCATTAATCAGAGTATAATTACTCTGTTAGTCCTGACATTTTTTTTTTTTTTTTACAAAAGAAACCCAGTGACAAGAGTGACCTCATGTTTGTGTGGCTACGCATCTTTTTTTTTCTTCAGATGAACATCTTATTTCAAATGTGCAACTCCATGAAAGTCAATTAGGTTAGGGTCAGGCGTTCATAGACCGTGGACCTGGGAGGGAGCGGAACAGCCAGTGCAAATATTCTGGGCGGACTAGATGTCTTGGTACTTTGGCGTTGGATTAAAGAGCCTTTTAATTGAGGGGCACAGGTTCAGCCGGGGCTGAAAGCTGTTACACGCGAGCTGCCATATTGGAAAGAGTTGGTGGTCTAAGCTCTTTTCCAAATACAAGAATGCCACCGCCTCAAAACTCAATGCCCACCAACAGCACTGCCGCTGTTCAGGGAGGTGGGTAAGGGGTGAAGTTGAGAGCGAGCCAACCTGTGAGATTTCCAAAGATTGCCTCTCTGGTGGAGTCAACATGCATGGCCCATACTGTGTCATGCACGCATTATTTACTGTATGCGGACGTGGAAAAATATTTTGTCTCACTTAGAGCCTTGGTTGCTTCACTCTATACTGGATGGAGCTATCGGGCGTTACATTGTCACACAGTGCGGTTCAGAGGCCTCCAGTAGTCCAGGTTGGAAGCAAGAAAAAAGGATTGAACTGAACAACATTCTCCATGCCAATTGGTCCCAGGTCATGAGGGCCACCATGTTCCAGTTCCAGCTCTTGTGCAAACAGTATTTCGCATGTTGAGTTATGTAGTACTGCTTTTCTCCATTTTAATGATGAGCCTCAAAGTTGCAGCATGCAAAGTGCTTTTGTATTTATAGTCCAAGACGAGGCAAACGTGAAGCTGAGGACATGCGGCCACTTAACAGCCATGTCATACTTATTATATATAATAAACATTGATGTGGGGAACACAACAAAATTAACTGTTTGTTGGGGCTCATCTCCAGTGGTGACCGGTGATTTTTTTAATTGGAGGGGTGTAAATATTTCCCACAAATATGCCACAGCGACCGAGCAAAGGAGCAAGAACCAACCAAGGTGGTTTCGGGGGGAACAGGGGTTTGTTTATTTATTTTATACACTACTAAAGTACACCTTCACCAACAAGGTCATCATGGCGCTACTGGTCAGAAAAAGGCTGAAAAGAAAGACCAGGGAATCCTAGATAAAAAAATAACACGATCTTAGAAAAACTAGAACAGTCTTCAAAGCTCAGTGGAAGGTAAAATTATATTGTAACAAACGCAAGGGGACGGGAGGGAATTCCAAAGCCTAGCTGCTGCCACCGAGAAGGATCACCTTGAGTGTTTTTTTATATTGGGTTAAAATTGTGCTTTCTACAGCCCATTTATTTGTGAACAAATTGGTAAAAAGCCTGACCGTTTTCAGTTGGTTTTGTAGGGTAACTCCATTTCGAAAATGCAATAGATGCAAGTCACCAACAGTGCACAGGAGCATTTCTCATAGCATTTTCAAGATGGCTTTGCCCACAATATATGTCAGTTTACAGCAAAGGTCTGGTGTTCTTATAAGAAAAACTTTGAGTTGCCTCCTGCTTTTGCTAGGGAACAGGACATGGATTTGGGTCTTCCCGTGGTGGGGGTTTGTTCTTGGGATCTTGATGACATTACTTGGGCTATTAATAAACTCAAACCGTCCAGAGCACCAGACCCGGACGGCATACCCCCGTTTGTCATTAAGGCGGCGCCCGAAATATGGGCCGAGTTGCTTAAACCCATATTTGATGATATTTTTAAAACCCATATCATCCCCGAATCATGGGCACAAAGTATTATAGTACCCATATTTAAAAAAGGTGATGTGCTCAATCCTCAGAACTATAGACCCATTGCTCTTTTAGATGTGGCTAGTAAAGTCTTCGGTATTCTACACTTAAGAGATCTCAACAAAGTGATTAGGAAAAACACTTGTTTTAGAAAATTTCAGGTTGGTTTTAGAAAGGGTTTGGGAACCAACTTGAACGGGAATATTCTGGCCCATCTAAGAGATACGGTCCATCAATCCAATATAGGTGAGATTTTTATGGCATACTTAGACCTTTCTAATGCCTTCGATGGAGTTATTAGAGCGAGATTATGGACTAAAATGTTAGCAATGAACTTCCCTCGAAAGATTGTCCAACTCTTGGTTCTGTTTCTCAGGAATACCTCGGTCAGGGTTTGCTTGACACATGAAGGCACTCTCTCTGAGGCTATTGATACCAAAGTTGGGGTCAAGCAGGGCTGTTCACTCGCGCCCACGCTCTTCAACCTATATGTGTGCGATGTGGAGGGCATGTTTTCAGGGCCCTTCCATTGCTCCGGTTAGGTTGGGGAGTTTGGCTATCGAGTGGATGGCCTTTGTCGATGATTTTATTCTTTTTGACCGCAACCCACGTGGCCTTCGTAGAAAGATGGACATTTTCTATCATTATGCGATGGTAAACAATCTTTCCCCTGATGCATCCAAATCTCGAACGATTGTGGTCACGAAGAAAAGAACCATCAAATCCTATAGCTGGAGGATGGGGGAGGATCATGTGGAACAGGTCCAGGCCATAACATATTTAGGCTACAACTTTACTAACAGATTTAGCCTTAAGATGTGGAAATTGAGCCTGGAAGAGAAAGCGACCAAACCAAAGGTACAAATGAAATTTTTTAAGGTTCGGCTATGTACATTTTCGCTCCTACCTATTGGACGCTTGTATCTAGCAAAATGTGAACCGGTTCTCCTGTATGGCTTGGACATTTGTACCCATGATATGAGCCTATGCCTGAATGTGGTCCAAGGGAAAATGTGGGAAGAACTACTTAGTCTACCGATGGCAGTCCCCAGCGCCATTATCCACCATGAGTTATGCCTCGTTTCACTTAAAGCAAGATCTCTTTGGAGGCAATTATACTTGTTTAGAAAAATGAATGATCCACCTGTAAACACCCTGTATGAACTGTTAAATAAGGTTGTTAAATCTGGGACAGTAATGTCTATTAGAAAGTTTCGCGACAATATGATTTTGCTGTTAGACACTCTAGGTCTTTGTCTAGAGGATCTGGTACATCGACCAGGGTTGGTGAAGAGAATTTTATTCAAGGTGGATTGGGTGGATACAGTAAACGGTGTGGAGTCTTACTCCTCTTACAAGGAGTATGCACATTTTGGACATGCCAGGGAATGTATCACCCTCTATTTACAAAGATTCCCTTGTGACAAGGGGAGATACATGTATATGCGCTTTAGACTCAATCAGATTCCGACCTTAGAAAGGATACAGCAATGGGGATATAAAGATGTGGTACCTAATCAAGGACTAATCGATTCCACATGTCGATTTTTTGCAGAGAAACTAGAACGCAAGAGACTCTTAAGCACCTTGTACTAACCTGTAATTATTTTGAGCCTAAACGTGCACTTTATCTTATAGATAGATTTAACAAGGATCTCGAAATGTCTATCCACTTGTTTTGGAGCTGTTGTATGTGGGGTATTAACATTTTTCTAATTCTAGCATTGAATTTATTCATCCAAGATATTACGGAGGAATTGGTAAAAAGGAATCTAATACGTAATGTTTTTAAATTGGAAAATTAAGGGTTGTGATAGATGTTTTATGGAGGATGATTTGATTTTTAGGATCTTTTTATCTTTTATCTTCGATACGTGTATATGCTGTGTTTATAAAAATGAATTGTATATTTTACCATGTGTAATATGTTGTATAAGGTTTCATGTAAACTAATAATGAAACAATAAAAAAAATAAAAAAAATATGTCAGTATACATTTTTTTCACACTGCCTGTGCCCATACATGTCCATGCTGGCTGCACACATAAATGCCACAATTCCTTTATAACAATATATTCATGTTTGTTTTGCACCTAATGATAGGAATCATACTATAAGAAAACATGTCCACACTGACTGCCAATATATCACAGTATGTCCATATAAGAACATACTCTTGTTGGCTTTCCTTTAAAAAAAAATGTCACAATAGGAAACCTCAACTCACAGTACTGCGCTACTGTTTAGATATGCCAGCCCAAGTGTTGGCTACCCACACTCTGTACAGTGTTCTGCTGCTCTCAAACTAGGACTGCACTTTAAACAATTAAATAAAATAAAAAAATAAAATGTACAGACTGGCTGCACAATGTAGTCCAGACACTGTAATAACATGTACAATGTTTGCTTTATCCTTGATGCCCAGTAAAAAAATGACATGTCATAGTAAGAAATAGTTTGACAGGCTGCATCAACATGCCATTCTAGCCACGTAATAACATTTATCATACTTACTTTATCATAGATGCCCAGAATAAAATGCCATGCCACAGTAACAAATAGTCGGACTGACTGCACCAAAATGGCACTCTAGCCACGTAATAACAATTAACATGCTTGCTTTATCATAAATGTCCAGTAATAAACATCATGCCACTGTAAGAATGAGCTAGACTGGAGGCCTCAAACTGCCAGTCTAGCAAAATAATAGCACATACCATGCTTGGTTTATCATAGATGCCCAGAAGAAAAGTCATGCCACAGTAAGTAACGATTAGAGGGCTGCGCCAAAATGCCAGTCTATCCAAGTAATAACACTTTACATGCTTGATTTATCATAGATATCCATTAAAAAATGTCATGCTGGCTGCAGCAATATTTGCCAGATTTCTTTTCTAAGAACATACTCATGCTTGCCTAGCACATAATGGCAGTAATCATACTATAAGAAAACATGTCCACACTGGCTCTGCCAATATATCGCAGTATGCCCACATAAGAACATACTCTTGTTGACTTTGCCTTTAAAAATGCCATGCAACAATGAGGAAGCATTTCCAAATGGGATGCACAATGCAGTGTAGGCTAGACACTTTAATAACAATTATCATGTTTGCTTTGTCTTTGATGCCTGGTAAATATTATTCCACTGTAAGAAATGCCTAGACTGGCTGCACCAAAATGCAGTGTAGCCACGTAATAAGTAGTTGATAAAAGAAAGGATATTTTTTACTGGGAATCCATTGTAGATGCCCAGTAAAACATGTGCTACTGTTCCACTCCTTGTCCTACCCCCTACCCACTCCCCTGTGCAGCACAAACACACACGTGCACACACATTCACGCAGCATATTCACTCACTCTTTCCATTCACGCACAGCATACACTCATTCATTCACAGGCGTTCGCATACATCATACTCACTTATCCACACACATATAGTACATAAAAAAAATCTTACCAGCATACACCCCCGATACTCACACAGATCCCCCATCAGAAGCCCTCCAGTTCCAATGCAGCACCAACAGGAACCAGGAAGCGAAAAATCCTTCCTGGTTCCTGCACATGCGCGCAGGAGCCGGGAGCACCTGAGGAACTGGCCTGATTCATTTGTATGTGTGTGGAAGCAGAGAAGCGCCCGCGTACATACAAATGTGCAGTGCCCCAGCCTGCATCCCCAATGGTGCATGCAAAGATGGGGAAGCAACACGCCTCTACCCTTGCATGGCCTGAGGTACAAACTGTCAAAGGGAAACTGCACTTCCCTTTGACAGTTCAAGCCAGCCCAGGAGTGCTCCTTCAGCCGCAGCACGCAGTTGAAGAAATGCTCCTGGGCTGGCGCAGCTCCTCCAATATGGCTGAGGGTGCTGGCAGGTCGGCACGCCTTTACCCCTTATTTTATCCACCTCAGAAGGGGAAAAGGCAAAGTCAGTCATGCTTGTGTCAGAGCCTGAGATGTGCATGTTTCAAATGGAGCTCTGGGACAGGCACATGAACTATATAACCAAGTGGCAGAGACAACCATTGGCTTGAGGGTGCTTGAGCTCCCCAAATTTAGGAAGTTTCAGACAGAAGGCAGCCCTCTTCAATGTCACTCAGAATGGGGCACATGAACACACTGGGACTCTACACCAAGAAGCTGTCAAATCACTCACCTTTGAGATAAGAGAGTGTTTAAACAATCATTAACAGGCAGCAGCAACACAAGAGTAATGGCCAAAGGCTTAACTGAGCTTCTCAGCTTTTAGATGGCTCAGACCTACCAAGCATTAGCAGCTCCTTGTGAAACGAACTACCCTCACAATTGGGGTGGAAGATGCATATAATGGTCCTCACACCACCCAAAGAAGGTGTCCTGGTTGAATCCCATCACAATTATCTCATCAACAATGACCCCTAGATTTCACTTTTTCTCTCAATTTTCTCAGATCAATTGGAAGCAGAGAGACACAGGGGGTTACTAAGGCCACAATGCACAGAGCAAAGGTTAGCTCTAGCACCATGAAGTGTCTTCTTTGTGCTAGATGGGATTACCAATAATTATCACAGACCAAATAATTGGACAGCCCAAAGAAAGATGGTAAAACACTGCTTTAATCTCAATGAAAGAAAGCAGGGAGAAATAAAGCTATCAAAGTAGATGCACGTTTTTTCACCCCAAAGTTTGCTTGCACAAAGTTTAGATAGTTTTATGTGCGTCATTCGTGACATCATCCTACATGGCATTTCACAAAAACCTAATGCCGGGAGGGACAAGGATTAAGGGAAAATATCTACTTATCGAATAACATGAGTGTTAATATCTCATTGGCTGCACCTGGTCTGTAGGACACGCCCTGAGCTATTTCTACGCATGTCACATACTGATTATAGCAGCGAAAATGGCAGTGAACTAATAATTGCAACATTGTATATGAAAGTGCATGGCAAGCCATTTTGATTGGTTGGCAAACCTATCCAACCTTGGACTTTCAGCTAGATTAGCAGCATGTGAACATAGTGAAACCTAGGTGTTCAAGCTGAGTCAATTTGTTCTTTGTTTTACTGTTAGGCAAGATTGTATGCAGTACCCTGTGGGAGACTGCACCAGCCTTATCCTCTTGGCAATAGTTAACCCAACCTTT